>NC_046186.1:50215969-51465969 GCF_011004875.1 Balearica regulorum gibbericeps | reverse complement strand
GGGCTTGTAGGTCCTGTTCTCTGGGTCACTGTATAGGAACCATGGTCTTGCAGGGTAGCGAGCTAGACAAGATGTTAAGCACAATACCTCTAACTTTAAGGACATTATAGCTTAATACTAGCTAAACCCATCAAACCTGTCTGAAAATCAATTCAGGCCGGGGGACATGTATTATTTTATGACCAGAAGATGATTAACGAGTGAGCTGCTGTCTCTGGCTGGTCCAGTGCCCAGCGTGAGTTAAGATGGGAAGATGCCAAGAACTAATCCCACAGCGAAGAAAGATGTTTGTGATGACAGGAAGGCCACAGGTGAAACCCTGCAGCCTCCTGACCAAATGCAGCCAGGGAGAAAGGATTTCAGTCCATGCTGATCTCCTAAGTCAAGTGGCAGTTGTTTGTCCAGATGTTATTTCGTCCTCTGGTAAAGTAGCATTGAAAAGAACCTCCTGCCAGCTAAAAGGCCTCTTCTTGTTCTTTGCCTGTCCACTGCAGTAAGTGACATGGCTTAACTGGGCTGGACTGGAGGAGTCTTTCTGTAATGAGTCTGCAAAGAGAAATTGCTTCCAGATGGAGAGAGTATGTGGGAAACATCTTGGCATCAGAGACCAAGGGAAGAAGTGAGGAATAAAAGTGCCAGGTTGCCCCCACGCCTGGTGGGAGGTAGCTGGGCTCTGTGGCTGTGGGAGGGAGTCACTTGGGGTGACCGTGTGGGTCCTCGCTGGGAGCAGTCCCCCGTGGGACAGCATGGGCGAAATGCTCGTAGTGCTCCAGAGCACTCAGCTGAGATTGATGCCTCCTGCGTGCACTGGGTGGGCTTTCCAGGTGGATACGCTTGTCTGTCTGGGGCCATTACTGCTTCTGGCAAGCTGTTGCTATACTTACAATTGACTGTCAGAGAAAGTTAAATAAGTTTTCTTAATATGATTTGGAAACATTTTCACCAGCTTAAGTGGTAAAAGTAAAATGACTTAATATCCTGCCCCTGCTGTGTAATGCTTTCATGGAAGCACATCACCGAAAAAGGGAGAAAAAAACCCTTTTCTGTCACCCTCAAGGCTGCAGAGGATCAGTGATGGTAGCAGAGGAATGAAGCTCGTCTGCACTCACTGCCGGTTTTCTGTTTCGGTGATGTGTATATTGTATGAGTGACTTCAACTGGACAGTTGCCCTTTACTGTAAGAAAGGCCAAAGACCGTGTAAGCACCCAACTGCACAAACTGGCTTTGTGGCTTTGATGCCTTAAGCAGGTACTTGAAGATGTGCCCGATCTGTCACGTTGGGAGTGAATAATCTCAAATGACACCTTTGTCCCAGAGTCATTTTGAAGTTGGCCATACGGACCATCACAGAGGGGGGTGTAAATGTGAGTAGGAAGGGAGGGAGGTAATTTGAAGGAGAAGTGCTGCTGTTTGGAGCTCTGTATTGCTGACCAGTACTGACTGACTTTTCTCCTGATTCCAGTATCCGCGTTGCTCAGACAATGCCCACAGCAGTCCCAGTCTCCCCGCCGGATGGCTCAGAGAGAGCTGGGATGGTTCTTCCTCCCACCGATCGCGGGGAGCGTGGGGAGAGGCGGTTGCAGCAAGCTGCTGGGAGCATAATTTGCTATTAGGCTACGTGGCATCCTGTCTGCCGTCAATTACAGCCTCGGCTCGGAATAAAAGGGAAAGAAAGGGACTTAACATCCAAGCCGTCGTCTGCTGGTGTGGAGAGGCTGTGGATGCATTTTGAAAAGAAAGAGAGAGACACAAGTATCATGCTGAAAGGTTGCAGATGGGAAAAGAGGGAAGCTACATTTAAAAAAAACACGTTCAAGAACCTGTTTGTTACCTGCTATCAAAATATGAATTAAAGACCTTTTTCTAGAGTTTTGTCTGCTGAAACTAGAGAATTGTACTTAGGTAGAGAGGATAAAAACTGATGCATAAGCAAGCAAAGTTCGTCTTGCTGTACAGCTGATGTGAAAAATAACCCAGTATCAGGGATCCAGACAGAGGGCTATTTCTCACAGCCTCAAATCCCGAGTGCCGCACTGTGGTTCAGGAGGACGGGGTTCTGAGCTCCGCTTCTCTGCTTGAAAGCCACAACCAGCTCTCCTCTCCCTGCTCCCAGCTTACGCCGCAGAGCTGCTCCCACGGAAAGGGAGGGATCCTCGTTACCTGACCTGTACTGCATTTGCTGGTTTTGCCTTTCCTGGTTGCCGCTTCCACGTGCTGAGTTGGTGCTGGAAGTAATACCGCTCAATTGCTTCCTCCAGCTACTCGCTCTCAATTGACTCTTCTCCACAGGGAGCTTTAAATGGTGCCCATGGGGCAGCGCCGAGCCTGAAATCCCCGTTAACCCTGGTATTTCAAAAACGATCAAGGCAAACAGAGCTCTGATCTCTGCTTTAGGAAATGATGCACAGTTGTAACAAGTCATTACCCTAAAAAGAAGAAATGAACCTTCGTACAGTACGTGTTAACCTTCCCTGACTAAAACCCGTTCTTTTTCATCTTATATGCTTGGCTGTGCATGAGGAAAGGCCTATTTTTTTTTTTCTCCAAGTGTAACGTGTACAATGCTGCGGTGCTTTTTCAAGGGAGCTAAACTGAGAACATTTTAAAAATCCACATTTTTTTTACTTTTTTGTGATAACCCCGTTGTTAGTTTGAGGAAGATAAGAGGATTTGTGGAAGATAAGAGGAACCAGCCTTAGTCTGTGAGTGCTTGAAACTGGCAGGCACTCGGCTGCCATCCTTTACCTTCAGGCACTGTACATCTTTGCCCTCCAGGACTTACTACCAGCAGCAGACCCTAGCTGTGCTCCCAGGTGAATTAGAGCTCTGAATTTATAGATTTGTCCGCTAATCCTTTCACTGGCACTTCGAATCAAGGTGTCTGGAAGGTGGAAGTGCATTTCTTATCAGTAGTGCGCTGCTTATCACTGATGGTAAATATCTCCCGAGCAGTCTAATCATCACAAAACTTGCATTTGGTCTTAGCAGGATGCTTGTTATTTGCTCAGATACTCTGACACGAAGCTCTTCTGCTGTATATTTTACCCTATCCATGGGATCAAATGGAGACTCTGGGCTGAGATGGACGCCTTGCCTGGAAGGCAGTCACAAAATTCATGGGTAGAGACAGGTACCTTCCTCCCTCCACGTCTGTGAGGCAACAGAGAGCCTCTGGGTTGTGCGTGCAGCACATCCCCACCAGCCTTGTGTATCTTTCCTGGTTGTTTCAGTATGTGTTTAAGCAGTTATTGTGGTAACTTGTTTTATCCTACCAAAACATTGGTTAGCAGCCACTTTTCAGATCAATTTTGCAAATACAGCGCAGAGCGTGCAGAGTGCCTGCTGAGCAGCCAGAGAGGCACTTAGCGTCACAAGGGGAAAACAAACAAACCTGGCTGATGACTGGAAACATTACCATGGGAAAAAAAGATGTCCTACTGTTGTATAAAGCAAGATCATGGGAAATCAAAAGCAAACACTTAGAAACATTTCTCTCACCTAGCCCTCTACCCCCACACCCCCCAAAAAATGGCTTTGAATAAAGATAAAAAGATAAAAAAATGTGGTTTCTGAAGCATGGCAACACGGTCCTATGGCAATTGCACCCATGTGGAATCAACTACTTAAAAAATTGCATTACAGGTAGAGCTGCAAGTTGGCATCTGAAAAATAAGTAACCTATTTAAATGTATAAAGGAAAACAAGTGACCTCAACCATGAAGTAGCTCTCAGCTGAAATGTTATGAGCAGCATCATTTACATTCAGCCTCCCGTTGAACCCAAAGAAGTGCAATGTTAAACTGTTTCCCTGACCCACGGATGGACAGACTGACAGGCTCTTTGTTGCAGAGTCACGTTAGGAAATACCAGAGCTAAGGTTGTCTGTGCAACCTTCCTCTCTGCTCCCTGGGACGGACGTGCCACAATACGGGCTTTAATTCCATAATCCCTCGGTCATTTTCCACTGCCCCCCTGCCTCCCTCGGTGTGGAGGAGGCACAATGCCACCTTAACGAGCAGACAAGCAGTGGCTTGGCTTGTCATTAGTCGGTCTGTGACGGTGGACCTCATTCAAGTCCCACTCTCTGAGTCCTGCTCTGAAAATGCAGTGTTTTGTTTTCAGCTGTTTTACAGCTTGTCCCACAAAAGTCGGTTCAGCTCTGGGAAACACAGGCCCTCGAGCTCTGCAGCTCGTGACCGCTACTGCAGGCATCGTTTTTTACCAGGTGTGAAATTGTGATGAAATGCTCTTTTTTTATTAAAGCATACCACTCCCCTCCCCCAGCTAATCTCCAAGCAAAGTCAGCTTGCGGTTGTGTTGGGCTGTGAGAAGTTGGCTTGCTGAATATCTTACTACAAAATTAAATAATAGTCTAAACCTAAAACAAGGCCCTTTTCTGTGAGATGTATTTTTCCCTTGTTGTGGTTTAACCTGTTGGGGAGCTAAAACAACTACACAGCTGTTCGCTCACTCCCCCTCTGGTGGGATGGGGGAGAGAATCAAAAAAAAGTGAAACTGTAAAAACAGTTTAATAGGACAGAAAAAGAAGATAATAACAATAACAACAACAATAACAATAATAGAATATACAAAACAAGCAATGCACAGCACAATTGCTCACCAACTGCTGACTGATGCCCAGCTGGTTCCCAAGCCATGGCGCTCCCCAGCCAACTCCCCCCAGCTTGACGTCATATAGTATGGAATATCCCTTTGGCCAGTTTGGGTCAGCTGCCCCAGCTGTGCCCCTTCCCAGCTTCTTGTGCCCCTCCTGCGGAAGGCTCGTGCCTCCTTGCTGGCGGGGCCTGGGAAGCTGAAAAATCCTTGACTTAATTGTAAACACTGCTTAGCAACAACTAAACATCAATATGTTATCCACATTATTCTCATACTAAATCCAAACCACAGCACTATACCAGCTGCTAGGAAGAAAATTAACTGTATCATCTCAGCCAAAACCAGGACACCCTTTGAACAGCTTCATGGCTTCTCTCCTGCTATCCCTTTTTCTTTGGAGGAGCTACCCTTAAAACCCTGCAGACTCTTTGCATATTTCTCTTTTGATTTGGTCCTCCTCACTCAGCATTTGTTGTGATGCCCCCAAAAGCTTCAGACAGCAGCTTGGCCATGGGTCGGTGGTGACCTGAGCAGCTCATAGTAGTCATTTCACTTTGGCCTGCTTTTGCACTTGTGTGGTGCATGTGGCATCTGGCACACGAGGACCATGCTCTACTGTGGTACAGGTGATTGCTGCCAGTGTGTTTTGTTCTGTCACAGGATTTTGTGATGGAGAAATAAGGAACAGAAGTGCCTTAGTGTCTTTAGTTAGGTGGGTTTCTTTTTTCCATAGCTTTGATGCCACCACGAGATTTGTGAAGGAACAGTAACGTGCTTTGGTTGCAGGATGAGCTGCGTCGGATAACTGAGGGTACCAGGCTTTTCAGAACAGCAGTTGGAGGCAGGAGGAGAAGGGCTGTGAAAAGGCAAGCGTGAAACTTCACGTACTGTCCATGTTAGCCCTAGGATACTCTGAGATTTTTTTAATTATTTTTTTTTAATACAAAAGAACAATTTTGTATATTATAAAATGGACAAGCCTGGCCTCAGATCTTGCTGACAATAATTGCATTTCTCATTTTCACATAATAATGGTGTTTTTGTTGCAGATTGATGTCCTCAAGGCAGATGTGGAGAGTGCTGAGTGGAAAATTTTGGAAAACCTGATCCTGGAAGATGTTGTTGAGCAGATAGGACAGCTGGTCTTTGAGGTGCACATCCACTGGCCTGGGTTTGAGGTCAGTGGCAATGACAGCACCGTGGTGCGGTACTGGTACAGTCTGCTCCGAGAACTGGAGCTGAAGGACTTCAGGCTTTTCCATACCTACAAAGACTTATCAAAACCACAGATGTTTCTGAAAAAGGAAGCCTTCAATGCCAGTAGCTGTTACACACTGAGCTGGGTAAATACAAGATGGAAATAGCAGAAAGGAATTTATGATGCGTGACTGCGAGCCATCTGGCCTTGTAGCGTTATTGAAGAGGACTTTGGCGTCACTGGCTGAAGTTGCTAAATATGCACAGAGTGACTGCTAGCAAAATGGACTGGCTTTTATTTTTATATGTTGTCAAAAGAACTGGCACTAGGAGAAGATACATGGTGCAAATGTATATAGCAGTGTATTTGCCAGTGGGTACACTGTCCCAGAAGACAGAGGTTTCTGTAAAGGTTTGTCTGGGGCAGATAACAGCGCGGCTTTCCCAGGCTGCCCCAAGCCTGAGCATGCCAGCACAGAGGGCATCCCTCTGGGGCTGACCCAGGAAGCTCTGCTCACGGAGCTGTGCCAGCCCTCAGGCAGGAGAGCGCTCGTGAGCAAGTGCTTTTCTCAGGAAGGGTCAAGTGTAACTTCTCTGTAAAGCAATGGCCTTTGATTTGCACCTTCTTTACTTTGGCCTTGTTTCCTATGGAAGAAATTTTAGGCAAGAACAGCATGTTTTTCAACCCACTGGCAAATTTCAGCTGAATTTGCCAGAGGCAGAAATCACCACCAAACGAAATTCCTACCTGTTTCATTGAGCAGCTTCTGAGTGCTCTGACTCCGGCTCTATAAGGCAGTCTGGCTGCGGGAAGTGAGTTCAGCGCTTCGTACACACGAGATGGTGGGACAGAGACTTGGCTGCAGGAAAAGCTGCCACCAGCGCTCTGCTTCCTCACCTCCAGAGGCTTCAGCCACAGAAGACTTGGCTTCCCTAGTTCATCTGCTCAAAGAATGGCTTGTTTTAAATTACTCTTGCAATGGCTGTAGCAAATGGTTTTTCATCTAGTGAGATACTTATTTAAAAGAGCTGAAAGTGAAACCTGGTCTTTTTTGTTCATTTGTTTTGGGTTTTCGTTGCGTGTTTCACTGTGTGCCTTCTCCAGCACTGTGCCTGGGTGCCTGCTACCTCCTCAGCACCTCCCTGGCATGTCACCTATCCCTGCCACAGGTAGGCCAGACTCTGGGTCTGCCCCGATGCTGGTGGAGGTGGTGGTGCAGGCAGATGTCCTGGTCTGCGGCCGTGCTGAGGTACTGCCGGCTGGCGTGTGGGTTGTCTGTCGTGCACTCCCAGGAGCCAGCCCTGGCCATTCCCTGAGGAGCTAAGGAATGGGGGGAGCAGAAAAATACATAGCAGGTTGGGTTTTTTCTTCTCTTTCAAATAATTTTGACATTAAACTTTGCATTAAAATACAAGATGACGCCACTTCCATGTTTTTGATAGATGGCCTTTGTAAGTGCCTTTGGTTTCCAGCTTCTGCAGGGCTCGGTGTTCCTCCGGTTGGTGTGCCTCAACCCAGCGATGTGTTTTAGCAAATCTCTCTTTCTCTCTCTGTCCACATGTTGTTCCTTCTTTTGTAATCCTGGCATTTCCTTCTCTCCTTTCATTCTCCTTTCATACCCTCCTTTCCTTTTTCACGCTCTCCACTGCCTCAACTCCCTCATCCCCTCCTTCCCAGAGCAGGACCCTGCACTGGACCCAACATGCCCACAGGAGCTCAGCCAGCAGCCAGTGGGGCGAGAAAATATGTGTAGTTCTCCCTTCCAGCCAGGCGAGTCAGCTCTTTCCCAGAGCCACTGCTTTGCCTCACAAGCGGATGAAGCCATCAAGCCATCCCCCGGCTTTCCCCAGGCTTCGCCCCAAGCCGGGCTTTCCTCCTCCCCTACCTCCCTGAGGGCTGCTGCTGCCCCAGGGCAGGCAGGGACCGCTCTCCCCAGCAGAAACTGCTCCAGCCCTTCAGTTCGGCTCCCTTTCTCCCAGAAGAGGCTGGCAGGCGGATGATGCCGCTGGGGTGACAGCCTTCCTCCCACCGCCCTTGCTTTGGGGCTGCGGGGAGCCGTGCACCCCCCCCCCGCCAGGCCCAGCACCCACCTCCCACCCGGAGCTGCAGAGCCCGTCCTGGGGCTTGACGCTGCTGCACTGAATCCGACTTGGAGCATCCGTGTTGGCCACAGAGGCTGCAGACCTCAGGCTGCTGTGGAAGAGGCAGGAAAAAAAACTCTCTCTTGCTTCAATGGTGAAGGACAAGGGTGGTGAGGGGCTGGTGGAAAGGGAGGGGATTTTAATCTCTTCAGCAAAAGCCAGCTCCGTGCCCTTGTGCGTTCAGGTTTGTATCAGTCTTCCAAATCATATTTGGAATTTTAAATTGTGGCTAAATGTCAAACCCTTTATTTTTTAACAAACGCATGCTGGTTTTCAATCTAATCTACTGCCTTGTGTTGTACAGTCTCTGATTTACTGCCTCCCCATTTTTATTTTCCTTTTAAAACCAAATCCATCTACTTCTTTAGTTACACTAGAATTTTCTGAAGTGGAGTTTAATTCTAAGGAGATTTAACGTGGGCTTCTGCACATCAAATGCCACGTTTAGGAAAACAAGGGGACTACAGAGCAGGTGATGATCCCAGCGTGCCTGTCCTAGTAAATGAAGCAGTGGCAGGCAGTGTGCACCGGAGCGGCTATCTGTCTGGTTAATTAATGAGATCCCTGGCACAATTTTGGCTCAGGCCATTCAGTACTCTCCCAGACTATTCCTAAGCACAGCTGGGGAGTTGGCCCAAGCCAAGGACAGCTTGGATGCAGCCACCTTGCTTGGGAAGCTGAAAGACTTTAGTAAATAGGCATGGCCAGGCCGGGGTTTCCAGTTTGTCTCCAGGCTGGGGAATGCCTCCTGGCACCCTTTTGTTTTCTGCCATAAACCCAGCTTCTGTTTCTGCTCCAGGCCATCCCACCCCAACCAGGAGGTGAGGGGCTTTGCAGTCACCCAGAGCGGGGGGACACCATCTCCTCAGCTCTGCAGTGCTCAAAATCCAGATGACCTCTTGCAGATGTGTTGGATTCCCTGTGTCCAAGACGTTGGGCAAAACATTTTCCATGAGGCCAAGCTACATATTGCTGTCCCTGAGCCAGGTAATACACAACCAAAGAAAGAGAACCATGACCTCTGAAAATGGGTAGGAAATGCCTTTCCTGTGACAGCCATGCTTGCTGCAGACCTTCCTGCGTTAAGTACTAAGGTTGTTCAATGGTCCAGGGCCATGAGGAGATTCATTAAAATGTGAGAAGGTGCCAGGATTTCCTAAGCCAATATCTAGCTTGTTGGAACGATCACACTTGCTGCACTGCAGAATGGCTCAACTCCCATTTTTCAAGTAATGGGGTGGCAAAAGCCCAGCTGTGAGTCCTGATTTATTAATAAAGGATAAAAACATGGGCTCTAGCACTGCACAGATTTTTCCTCCTGATTAGTCTTAGAGTAACTAGCCTTAAGAAATTGGTTAAGAAACCAATGCATAGAGGTTAAAAAAGAAATTACAGGATTTCTGTCAGATGTTAAAATTGCAAAGGGATGCACGTCTTCCATCATTTTTTGCCCTGAAGAAAAAAATGGTGCTGTATATGTAAATTATAGAAATGGAGCGGAGGTCTATCCTGGTTCTTCTTTGCTTAAGACGTAGAGCTTAGTAAACCCTTAGCTAGTCTCTTGCTCAGGATTGCCAGGCAGTGTCGGGAACAATTTAGGCTGGAGCAAATACATCTTCTGCAAGAAAAGATTCCAATAACTATGGTAATTTCTAACAAAATCTTATCTCAGATACAGGATAGATAAAAGCCATTTATCATTCTGGAGGCAGTTATGTGATATTATGGGAGAAAATGAACAGCTCTTATTTTATGCACTCTCTGTGCCTTTCTACTTAGCATCTCTTAAAGCAGAGTTATAGTCTTCCTCTCCAAGGTCTTGCTTTGCTGCCTTTATTCCTTCTCTTTTATTGATCTCTTTTACCTAAAGGAGAGACTCTTAAATGAATTCACTTCCCATCTCCTAACGACTGGGCCGCCGGGTAGATGCGCAGGGGCACGAGCCAGCGCTGGCTGACTCTGCCACAGCGGGTGGACCGGTGCCGAGGGATGCTGCGTGGGGTAAGTCTGTGCCCACCCGCAGACTGGAGATGTGCTCAGGTGGTATCTCCAGCCTGTTAGGGACCGTGCAGAGTGAGAAAGGGAGGGATCCGGGACTGCAGGCATCCGCAGGGTCATGCTGCTTCAGCCAGAGCTGAAGATCCACCAGCCAACCCCCCTGCAGATTTACCGCTATGTGTTGGCTCTCAACCACACTGGCTGCATTTGATCCCGTTGGTGAAGGGTTGTTCTTCAGGAGCGCCTCTCAACTGTGAAAGATCAAAGCAAGCGTAAAGGGAACATATGTCTGGCCGTTCTTTGGCAGGTGCCAAGAAGACGTATCACCCGGCAACACACCTGAAGAAATAGCACTCATTCTCTCTGGTGAATTATTCAACAGCTGAGACCATCTGGTTTATTCAAAAACTTTGATTTCATGAGCTTCATTAGCTGCTCCCTTGCCCTTGAAAGGGTCCTCAGGGTTATTCAGTAGGAAATCACTCCTGATTTCTTTCTGCTTGTTAACGCATTGTGACATTTAATTGCAGTCAGTAGAGACCTGGTTTAGTGCCGGTGGAAGTTCAGAGCTGACCTACATTCAGAGACGTATTTATACTTGCCTCCCTTCGCTGGCTTTCAGGGGCAGCATCTGCAGAGCAAGCCCGGCTCTTGAAGGGAACCGCCTGTGATAATGAATGAATCTCCTCCCTTAAATAGAAGTCCCTGTTCATGGTGTAGTTTGACCTGCCTGTTGTAAAGTGTTTCAGCTGGTTCAGAAAGAGACCTTTGCAGAGACAGCCTGTGTTGCGTCCCTTATCCCGACGGGCAGGACCTTACACAAGGAGAAAACAGGAGCCTTCTTTGCGCTGCCTGGAAATGACGACTCAAATGTGAATACCAGTGCAAGGCCCCTGCCATTTTTGGTAGGTTACCACCATACATGCTTATTTTTCAGCAGTTTTCTGAAAGAAAGTTCAGTAGTGTATACTGTACAAAACTTTGCCAAGTAATTAAAATGCCTCTGTGCCTCAGCTGGTATTTCCCCCCCTCTATATTTGAAATTCCATTTCTGAATCAAACCCAAACAATGTGAATCCCACCCTTGGCATCTACCTTCAGATACCTAGAGTGGAGCCACCGCTCTGGGTGCCACCACCCTCGCAGGGAGGTGGGGACGGCTGCCTGAACGGTGTCAGACCTCCAACGCCGCCGCAGCAGCAGCCGCTGCAGCCGCCGCAGCCGCTGTGCCCTGGCAGTACCCACATCCCTCCACTGACACCAGCCAGGAGCAGCCGCGACCCAGGGGCTGGGACTTCACCAGGCAACCCCACATTGACCACCCAGACTGACTTGCCAGGCAGGAGAGGCCCTGAAATGCCTTCTAACTTCTTGATGAAGGGAAGGAAAATTGCTCCCAGAAACAGGAGAATTCAACACCCGAAGAAATATTGCATAACGTTTTTCCACTAATAGTGGAGGAAAAATGACAAAAAGGACATAAAACCAACTCGCCCCCATGCCGCAAGGTATTCCCAAAGGGTCGGCACCAGGGCAGAGAAAGAGAGGAGCTTGCTGCAGAGTTCTGATGAAACTCAACGTGGTTTTGAAATCTCCAGGGAATGGGCCTTACTTCCTGCCCAGGTCTGGCCTGACAACTGACTTCATTCGGAGTCCGACTTCCCTCTTGATCTCCTGAGCAAGGGATATGGGAGGTGATTACATTTTACAGAGCGTATACGGAGGAGCTGAAGGAGCAAGGTTGTACATGGATGAGGAAGCAAAATATAAACAACTAGGCTGGGCAAGCAAAGTCACAGCCTGGTGCAAGCTGTGGTAGGAAGTTAAGTTGTTACAGCTCTTCTAGGACAGGGTGGTTTGGCATTTTGTTTTAAAATGTTGCTTTGCAAGAGTTTAAATTCCACAGGAAAAACAAAAAAAAGATTTTTTCCACAATTGCAGAGTTTATCTGGGGAGTTTGAGCAAGATACCGGCTGTGGAGCAATTACGCTGAGAGAACTAGAAAGATTTGCAGCTCCCCGAACCACGTCTGGGTAACTGTCAATGGTCTTGGAGCTCCATAAAGTTCCTATTACTGAAATGACTCCCTAGAAGATTTGTGGTGATGTCTTCCTTTCCCAAAACAGAGGAGAAACAGGTTGAGTTAGCCTTGACATCTTTCAGACTAACAAAAAAACCCCCAAGGCCTAATGAGAACCTCTTAGCCTGAACGACAAACCAAATGCATCTGCAATCATGTTTCATTTTAGCAATCTCCCAGTGGCATGAAGCACAGAAGGTTAAAAGGAGACTCAGAAAGGCTCAGTGCTTTAGCATTTAATTTATTTTAAATATTCTATCATACAACAAGATAACAAACAGGTCTGAGGTCAAACTTCCAGTGTACCTGGTGAATTTAGAGGTCCCTGCCCTGTTGAAAGTCGTTGCGACTTGTTTCTAAAAGTTTTAAACTCTGCAAGGAGCTTCTGTAAACATAACCCTGCCACAAGCAGCTGAGTGCTGCAAGACGGCTGTGGTGTATCTGTTTCTTTATCGGCAAGCCTGACGGAAAAGACATATTTTACTGCAAGATACGAGACTTAAATTTTGAGCGTATGCTAGTGAAGTCAACCTACGGTAGCAAGTGCTTAAGTAGTCTCCAGAGGAACAACCTCCCTGGCAACTATTTTTTTTTTTCTGGTGTATAGCTTCAACTGTTTAGTCTTCCAAGCAAAACTCCCCTCCTTCCTCTGCGCTCCGCGTGTTGCCCCTCGTGCAGGCTGCTTGTCATATGGAGCCTTCCTAGCAAATGGGAGCAGGATTTTGTAATGACCAGCTGGTAGAAAGAAGGAAAGTACATTGTGTTACTGGGCTGTCAGAGCTGCTTCAAGGCTCACTGTTTAAAACAGCCTTTAAAGACCACAGTGTTAAGCAGTGTATTGAACATCTGCCTGTTGCTAAAAATTGGCTTTTTACAAGACAATCTTGGACTTTTCCGGACGTACAGTAATTTCAGATATTTGTTCCTCGTAATGAGGGCAAAGATTGAGCAGCCCCATCTTACTGGGGACAATTATAAACTCTGAGCAAGACAGATGCCAAGACTATCTGCTTCAAGAAAGACAGCCTTCTTACCAGCAAGTTGCATGAGGATATGTGGGATATTCCCCCCCCCTCGCATATGAAAAAAGTCCAAGAAAAAGATGGCACAAGGCCAAAGGAACTATCAAGTTTCCCAGGCAGAACTCCAAGAATGATGGAGATGGTTCACTTTGTTAAACTTCCACTGTGAAAGTAATTGGTATTAATAAAAGTGGCAACATATTGGCACATCATTTCTGAAAGTTACGGATGCATGATCGAGGGGAGCAGAGCGATGATGCTGTGACAGCAGCCCTGCGCTCCAGCTCACACGTATTCCTCCCTGGCAGCACGACACGCTTGCCTCCAGCCCTCCCAAGAAGCTCCTTTTGCCTTGGAGCACTTTGATGCATTCTCCGCCTAACGTTAGAGGAGAATAAATCGGGGGAACTCGAAACACGCTCTTCCCTTTCCTCCCAATGCTGCCTTTTCCCTGGCTCTCCGCTCACACGCCAAGTTCAGCCTAGGGGTCTCAGTCTAGACTTGTTCTGACCAACATTTCTAACAGACCACCTTCTGGCAAGACATGAAATTCGGAAGATAAGAGAAGGCCATGATTGGAGTTAATTAGCCCAGCAAGAAATCATTTCCCAGGTGGCTGCTGGAAAGACAAGTCTAGACTCACACCACGCAGACACACGCCCTCTATCCTCGCACACAGCAAACTAGCTGCCGACGTGAGCTTTGGAGTCTGCAACTCTCAAGCCGACAAGAGGGAATTATCCTCATAAAAATTCCCCCTGCAGGCTTCCATGCAGATGTGAGAAATTCCACAAAAGATTAACACGGTGACCAACAGTGAGGGACAAAGGATTTTATCTGAAACTTTCTAGGGGAATTTTGATTCTGGGCCTGTTGCAAACATCTAATCCTGATTCATCAACTCCAGCAGAATTGATTGAATCAACATTTCTTTTTTCCCCTAAGACAACACCCAGTATAGTACTACAAAATTATACACGCTTATTTTTATACTTTGTATATAATATGTATATACACACTACATACACACACAAAGTTGTGCCTGGTAGGTGACACATGGAAAAACACAGTACCAGCTACAGAGTAAAGCATTTTATGTATTGTGATTTAAAGGCTTTTAAGCATTTGGGAAGCTAATACACATTCCTGTGAGTTTTTGTATCTGCTCTGTTCCTCCTCTCCTCCCCAATTCCCTGCACTTAGAAGCTGTTAATGGTCAGGGCAGCTGCCACACAGCCATTTAGGAAATTTATTTGAAGAAAACCGTTCCAAATTATTTCAGGCCGCTTTCTCCCGAAGCGACACCCTGGACACAGTGCACACCAGAGCTCAACTCCTAGCTCAGGAGTGTAGTTTTCCCTCTGAAAAGAGCCATGCTGGAAATTCACCCCCTGCAACGCGGCAGCAGCTCACTCCCCCCCCGCGCCCTGAAGAGCGGAGGAAGAAGAGCAGTCTCTTCCCTCCTGGCAGAAGGGACAGGCCCCGGAACACACCGGCTCTTTGCTCTCACTCCAGGCTCTACCTTTTCCTACCTCAGTACTTGCAGGGCTGCCAAGCTAGGAACACCCAGCTACCACCGGTACAGCGCTTGTGAGAACAGTCTGTGGAGTTTTTCAGGTACACAAGGCTATTGAAAAGGGGAAAACCAGAAACACGTAAGCCTGGTGCAGTTTCCACCGGACGGACAGCAGAAAGACTCTGAAGCTCAAGTTCAGGGAGTTGGTCTAGAAACACGTAAGCTCCATGTTCACCCACAAGGGCCTAACTTTAGCAAGTGCTCCTTTCAAAGAGCAGAATTGCCTTGTTAATCAATCCCTCCACAAAAGGAAATTAAACCAAAACACCCACCCCTTTTCCTTCCATCTATACGATCCAAGATTCTTTGTATCTCATCTACAGAAGTGCTTTATCTTCTATTCTGCTGTCAATTAAGGCAATTACTCCTTTGCTATTGTTTATAATTGATGAGCAGTGATTGGATTTATAGTAAACAATATAGTGCAATTCAAAATTGTAATTAAAGACTGATCAATGGGATAAATTTGTTATATGTTTTTATTTCCATTATGTGCTCAAAAAGAGAGTGGATAAGGAGTTAAAAGGCTTTTTCCTTGCTTCCAGCTTGCATTAGGTTTTGTGTGAATAGTGCAAGAGAATGAGTTTATCTGAATGCTGGTACAACTGTAAATTAAAATACAAAAGGGTAAGAAATATTTTATATGAACACTGCTAGATAGAAGAATTGAATGAAGATAAGCAGACTTTTTATAAAAAGATTTATTAAAAATAAGTTCTTAGAGAAAAAGTGTGACATGTATGTACATTAAATTGTCAACAACTTTATGAGGCTTATAATACAGTGTATTCCAAATTGAACAAGAGACATTCATGTTTTCTTTTTTTTAATAAGTCATGCTTATTGGAACATAACAGCATATGGGATGAAGAAAAACAACACAACACACAACCATTACAGGCAAAATCTTGAAATTAAGGAGTACTTGTAAAGATGAAACTCAGTGATCAGCATGATGCTATTGTTAAATACAGACAGAAACCAAGAGTTTATGAATAGTCTTCAGTTGATACAGTTTATCTGACAACTGCTAGCTTCTGATTAGTTCTTAATTTCTACTGTGAATTAACAGATCTTAGCAAGTGGGCTTGTGTCCTATAAAGACAGAAGTATTCTGGGGACAACAAAATACCACCCCAAACCAGGTAAACAAATGCGTCTTTTCCAGCTCTATTGCAGTAGATATCAAAGATTTCTTCTTAGGAAGACAGTGCTGGTTTTCTCCTTTATCTCCCCACATCTGACAGCCAGAACCACAAAAATAGTTTTTCATAAAATACTTTTATTTTACAAGAGTTTTGCACAAAAAATGACATGACAAACTAACACTTGATTCTGCATGCTTCAGATGACCTTAGCTTCTCATACTCAGAGGTCATATTTAGAACTATGTCCTTTCAGTTCTGTCTTCTGAAGATTTCCCATTTTTCGTGCATATATACAGGTAGCTGAGAACTGCAGTATTACAAATGTCTACTCATCCTTACGGCAAAACTCACTCTAATCTCGGACGTATGCAGGCCTTACATCTTTAGATCTTCGTAGCATCCTCATTAGTCCCATAGTTTAATAAGACCATCCCAGCCACACGTAATGACTTTAGATGTTTCATGTGGATGCCACACTGCACCGATACAGACTTTATCGTGTGCTTTTAATCTGCTGTAGAGTTTTGTTGTCTTCCAGTCCCAGATGTTAAGTTTTCCATCTGCATCTCCAGATATAACATAGCTGTATCAACAGGATTAAAATAAAAGCTGTATCATGCACGAAGACTGCTTGTATTATAATACTTTTACATCGAGCAATGAAAAAGAGCTTCACCCAGTGAGCTTCCTGTCTGACAGTCTGCAAACATACCTACCAAAGAATTAGCATTCGTGCTGTGCTCTGAAGCGCACAAGTCCTGCAGAAGGTGATTCATCAACTGCGAGGTAAATGTGCTAAGCAATGCAATTACAGCATACACTGTGTTACTGGAACTAAAGAGAATATATCAGCAGAAGAGAAAGTGCCAGAAGTTTCTCTAAAATTTATAGACACTTCTCGCCACTTTTTCCTCCAGTTTTGCTGAGGTTATTCTCCACTTTTTATAGTAATGAATATCTTATGTACGTAAAGTAGAAAATGTATGAGTGTACTGAGCAAATAGGATTAAAAAGATGGTTCTCTGAACAATAAATGAGGATACCCACACTCACCAGACCTGCAAATTAGGAAAACCGGGCAAGTCCAAATCCCAGGTATTCTAGACAAGCGCATATTGTGGGAATAGAGCCTGGAGGTTTCTGGGGAGACTGCTGCAGACCATGCACAAAGAGAGCCAGATGCAGGTCAGAAGTGGAAGGCTCCTGTGCTGCACCAGTGCTGGGCAAAATGAGGGGAGTCTCGAGATGGTTTAACAGCAGCGTAGATTATCTTTGCAGAATGGGCCAACTGGACTACATGGGTGATTTTTTAAGTGTTGCTCAGCGCAACCACTCAGTATAACTTAGTCCTATCAAATGACAAGAGCAAACTTCCCGTTCTGCTGCTCAGCCAGAGAACTCTGATGCTGAGTTAATAGGATGGCTGGGCATCAATGAATGTTACAGAGGATTCAAAAAGAAACTTAAGTGTCTGTGCAGGCAAGTTTTAAAACAAAGCTCATTTCCCACAAAAAACTTACCTCATGTCAGGTGAAAAATCCACTTGACAAGCGTAGCCAGCTACCATGTGACCCTTGAAAATTTTCTTTTTGTTTAATCTGAATCTGTTCTGAGCTCCAAAAATCAGAATTTGGTTATCCATCGATTGGCAAGCCAACCATTTCCCTATAAATGCAGTAAACAAAGGTGGTATCAGAGCGCCGCACCTGAAGAAACAGACTTAACTGGAAAGTTTTAAGAGATTCTTGTAACTTTTCTTGCACTATCTTAATCCAGATTTTCCTTATGTATCAGGGTTCTAGCTAGCAGCTGATACTGCTTCTGCCTGGTACAACTGCCAAGAGGCAAAACGTTATGTTTGACAGGATTTGGGACGTCTGTTCCTACAAAATGCACTCAGGACTCTAGAAAAGCTCTGGCTGTTACAACAATGTGCTGCGTCAACCCCACTGACTTACTGATAAGTTTTTAAGCTACTGACTAAGATTGCTGGTGCACATAATCAAGTCATCCAGATGAGGTGAAAAACCCCAACTAGCTGCAATCTGATTACCTATTGTGTGGGTACTCTAAGATGGGCACCTTTTATTTTCTTTATGGAAAAATCAGGTCTAAGGTAGACTCAGGAGTTTGAAAATTTTTAAATTTTTGCAAATATTTAGTATTCTCTGTCCTAGTGGAATACAATTTAATAAAGATATTTTAGTGAAAGAAAAAACCCCCAGCTTTTCTAATCTTAACTTCATCTCATTTTGCATCTGGGCAGTGCATTAACTCCTGCCTGAGAATCCAGTGA
This sequence comes from Balearica regulorum gibbericeps, assembly GCF_011004875.1. Lineage (NCBI taxonomy): Eukaryota > Metazoa > Chordata > Aves > Gruiformes > Gruidae > Balearica > Balearica regulorum. The sequence goes on along the minus strand of NC_046186.1, from coordinate 51,447,892 downwards.
AGATGATGTGCTATAGAACACCATAGGACAGAGACTTCAGTCCTGAACTCTGCACATCATCACTGCCTTTACAGTATTTTATGCAAACAGTGATAACATAAAATGTGCTGACTTGACTGTAAATCTGATCACACTTCCAACTACTAGCTTGGAATTTGAGGGTTTTCTTCAGCCTCCCAAACAAACAAATCGAGTGTGTACCCCAAGCATGTTATTCTCCTCTTCCACTTTTTAAAAGGTCTGCTTACTGCATCACTCAGGAGGAAAATTTTAATTGATGAGATTCATAAATCAATGCCCCTAAGCAGAAAAGGTCCACACCTGTAAAATTTTCAATTTACTTTTCCTTAAAGGACTCATTTAACTCCAAAATGATGCATGATGTGTCTGGCACAATCTGTAGTGTAACTATTCCGAAATAACTTGCTTTGTGTGATATTGACCACCGTATGTCAAGATAATGTTAGTTAATGTGACAGGTGATGTCCTGAGCTGAAAAGATGACTACTTCATCCCTAACATCACATACTGTCTCATCTCAGAAATGAAATACTCAAATGCTGGCCAGCCAGAACTGGAAAAAGAATGAGAAATCTAGTATTTCAATGTGGGAGAATGAGACGAACTGAAAAACTGCATCAGAATACAGCAGGTTGTGCAATTTGAGAAACAGGACTTAAACTAAGCCAGCTTGAGAAGCTAACATTTGTAAATGCGGCTATCTCTTTCTCCAGAACCTTCCTTTTTGTATTAGAACTCCACTTCTATTGTTAAGAATAAAATATTTACACTGCAAAGCAAATACAATTTGGTGCTGATAGCTGGCTGAAAATATTAGCTGTGCAACAAGTTGATCAGCCACTACTCAGCATAATGCGACTCTCAACTGTAAATTTGGCAACGTTTTAATAATGTTGACACTAAAGCTATTTAATTTTGGCCAAAACAGATAACAGACACTTTTTCCTGTTAGAAGGATTTTCACTGATTACTGGAGGCACTAAACCTTTATTATCCTTCAGTTTGATTCTAACTGAAGAACATACACACTAGCGAAATATTAACATACAAAAACACTGAGACAATTTGGGATTTCTCTTGTGCAAGTTATTTGGGCTATATTCAGAACAGAAAGGAACAGCATGAACAGGATCATGTACAACATCAATCTCTGCTTTAACGGGAGCACCACAAAGACTGCTGAACTTGCTTAGTACTTGATAGCCATCATCAGTTCCCACCACTGTTTCTCTTAATATTTTAAATACAGCAAAGAGCACATCATAGCTCTATGAAAAGAAAGAGTCCTTTTGCCCTGTCTGGATGAAGGTCTAAATTTAAATTGATAGTTATCCTGATATAACCCCTCATTTTGACATACTTGCTCTTTTTAAGGCTTTAAAAATCAGAACCAGATCCAATCCAATCTTGGAATAAATGCACACACTGATTTTGGGTGGGGGGGAGTAGTGGGGGGTGGCAGGGGGATGCAACAAGGCAACATTATAGACATATAATCAATAAGACACATCTACATAAACTAGGTCTAAGGTGGCAGTAAAGTGTTAACCTACCATTTGGAGACAAAGTCACGGCTGGCATCGAATGCATACTTGGCTCAGCTATGTACTTGAAGTCTACAGGAATGTCCCTGCAAAAGGAAGAAGTATGTGTTTTATGAAGAAGTGGAGATGTTCCAAAGGCCTGCCTGCAGTCAGCTGATTTACTAAGCCACTGAACCACGGAGAGCATATGGTGGTGTCCAAAGGAAAAACGTCCTAAAGCTTTAAAATATTATGAATGCCCACCTAGAGAGCACCAGCGGTCAAGCCATCTACAGGATAACCTGATAGAGTGTCAAATGAGCCAGAGTATAAAGCAGAATCATAATTCCAATTGTTAAGAGTAAAACTAACACAAAGACACTCTATTACCTCCAGTTTAACTGCAGGTCTTACAAAATTCTTATATAGGTAACGAGAACAGACTGATCTATGTATGCGTTTTACTGGAACGTCTTACTGGCTTCACTTTTGTTTAAACTAGAATATTTCTGTCTTGTACTTTGAAGGAAAACAGGAGTTTCTCTCCCTCGTGTCTCTCTGACAGTGCCCTTTTCCTCCTGCTCTCCCCAAATGGGATGCCAACCAATTCCAAATGTTCACAGCTGAACCAAACCGTAACTGAATCGAGACTCCTTGGTCTCAATTCCATACAGGACTATGCCAGTGTATGTGAAGAACATACACTGTCCTGTACAAAGGCATGTGGACCAAGGGAAGAAACAAATACAGTCTAATCCTTACTCCACAGAATTGTCATTTGGTTTTGACTATATAAATTGAATTACTAACGGGCCGTGCATATTCACAGTATTCCTCATACACTAGAAGGCTTGTAAAAAGGGAAGGCATGCACGTGTCTTTCTCATTAAGCAAAAGAAATCTCCAGCAGAAAATATATTTGATTAATGTATTCAGCAGAAAACACCAAAACACCAAAATGTTCTGTAGCAACATTAATTAATATAAAGGGGACAGTTATGACTTCATTGTCTAATTCACACAGTAGAAGGGCTGCTGGGACACTATCAGAGCAGAGAGCGTGGGTGGCTGCCTTGTACTCGCTGACCGAGCCTTGCTGAATGGCAATATGGTCGATATTAGCAAGTTAATTACAATTTTATCATGGAGTAAGTTATTTCCCATCATGTTGTGTTAATCAACGTGCACATGGGCAGCAGGGTGAGAAGCTGCTCTGTTGTCAGGAAGCAAGACAAATGCTCCTATGAGTTAAATGTTAAAATCATTTACCCCTCAGAATAAGAAGGGCAACCCACTTAATACACTCTACAGACAAGAGCGTGCGCAGGGATAACTGGCTTCCAAACAGGCAGACCTAAGACTACTGCTGGACAGTAAATCTGTGAAGGATTAACAAAAAATCCACATAATCTCTGAGGCTGACCAACATGACAGCACAGGAAGTGCAGCCCCCTGTGCCTCAGCTCATCCTTTTGCATCAATACCCAAACAGTTTCACACCTCTTTGGCAACAGGACACAAGCTCTTCACAGCAGCAAGGCCAGATCCTGATCAACTCCCAATACCCAACACTCCCTTAGCCCACTAGTCATCTGAAGTCCTCAATGCCAGGTAAAAGCAATCCCATTGGAAGCCTCATTAAAAAGAGTCGCATCACAGAAAATGCATCTCCAACGCCGACTTGTACTGCAGTGAGAAATTTAAATGCAGCACAGGTCGTCCTCCCTTCTCTCCCTTTACAAATGAAGGCAGGCTCATCTGGTGGAATTTATTCAAGACAGCTCTGCTTTATGTTGAAGCTTACCAGACACACTTAGGACAGCTGCAGGATATGCTGCATTAAGCTATTAGGCAGAATAAAGAGATACGTTTATGTTTCACATTTGCATCCAGTCAAATTGCTAAATGAGTAATATCAGTCTGCTACTTTAAAAAAAAAAAATTACCAAGAAAGAGGCTGTCATGGTTGCCTGACCTCAAAACACATGTGATATATTGTTTGTTGAAATTTTTAAATTTAAAGATCTTCAAGTCCTTTCCCCACTTCATAGCATTTCAAAGGCTGAGAAGTTTTAATATCAAAAGCAGTATATCTGCTAGTCAAGATTTAGAAATGTGATGCTCTGGGGTTCTACTACAACTTCTTCCCCAAGCAGGAGAGAGCAAAATCCTTTTAAAGAAACAGGTAAAAATCAACAACCCCAAACCCAACCCAACCCAATTTTGGGATCTGCACATCCTGAAGGGCTCTCTCAGGAGACTACAGTATCTTTACCAGGAACAATGGAGAGAAAATGCCTGCTGAGGGGTATCGCTTTACAGAGATTGACAAGCCTCCTAAGCCTGTCAGGATAATGACTAAGCTACCACCATACAGTTCTTGTGCTGCTAGCTGACTTGAAGGTAAAAGGAAATAAAAGCCTCCAAGGTCAATTGCCCAAATCATTTCACTGCTATCCAAGTAGGATCAGATGCACATGAAGCGGACAAAGACAAAATAACATTCTGCATTTCTAGAAGAAAGAACACAGAATATGATACCTATGGCAACTGTAATATCACTGCTGTAATAATACAATCACACAAAATGCAAAAGCAGACAAATTTTAAAGTACTCCCATTAAAACTCCTAAAGAAACCATTTAATCTGCAAGAGTCTGTGCTGTAGTTGCAGTCTGAATTTTCAGCAACTAACCAATTCAGTGTACAGCACAGTGAAATCTGTGCACAGGGTGAACTCCTGGGGAAAGGAGATTTAAATTCCCAGGGGAATAGTTCCTCAATGTGATGAAGTCTGACATGGCATCCCATTACTGGCTCTGGCCAAGTCAAAGTGTTTACAAAACATACTATAAAATTCCTCTGGACAATTGAAACTAAGCAATTAGACCAGCTTTAATTACTGGCTTTTAAGGCCATACTCAGGTCATAATTACTTCTTTGTTTCTGTAGCATAATGAAGAAATATTGTGCTGAAGAACATATGAAGAAACATGCCAAAAGGTACAGTAACCAAATCACCCTAAGTTACAAATAATTTTCCTTATGAACTTATGAAAAAAGGATTTGAGGTGCAGCATGAAATAATTTGCTATGAAGTTTTCAAGCTCCAAAAGCTTCTATACCAAATACATTAACTTAGTCTTATTGCATTGTAAAAATCTGGATCTTGAAATTATAGAAATATGTCTACAGACCAATTAACATATATCATGGCAGGTTGTGGAGAAAGGTTTTCAAGCCATGGCTAGGAAGACAGCATTACATTTGCTTTTTATAAAACAAAAAAAAAATCCCCAATGACTGTATTACATAATATTGCCCACAGTTGAGTTCCCTATTACCTGAACAAGGGAGCTCTTTCTTCAGCATACAGCAAGCGCAGTACATGTTTTTTTATTCTGAAGGAAAAAACTTCTGCTACTGGAACAATCAGGTTGCAATGTTCCCATGCCAGAACCTTTTTGCCTTTCCTGCTCTTCCCCACAGAGTGACTAAATCCACCCACTTCACTATTTATTTCAGCCATCAACACAAAGCTCACAAAACAAGGGCAATCCATTCTCAAGGAAAGAACAGATTTGTGCAAGTGAGATCCTCCTCCCACTCGCCAGAGAGGAGACATTCCTTAGCAGATATGATATTGTAAAGATTTTTCTTTAAGAAGCTCAGTAAATACATGGGTCCAACTATAAAGTACTGAACAGTGGCTCTCCTGGAGTGACATATGGTGACAGCATTACATGTCTAGCCTAAGCCTGAGTTCCCAGGTCATTACCACTGCTGCTACTGGCAACGATAGCAGCCGATTACAGACACGCTGAGGGTTTTGCTGGCTGCTGGGGTAACATTCAAATACCACAGATTGGAGTCTCTTGTCTAGGTTTAAAAAAAAAAAAGCTAGGAAGGAACTGATTAGTCACAGAGCTGTCGAACTAGTGTCCGTATTGTGCAACAGCTTTGCATGTGTGAACAGCAAAAGGAAATGGAGAGATACTGGAGTGATTATTTCAAAAAGAAATTTGAAATCCTAAAGAAATCTTAGGAGAGTCCTATGCTGAAAACCTTAATACCTAGAACCTTGCGGAAAACATTTCAGATAGGAGAGATTTGTTTTCTCCCCGGATATGTTAAAAATTAGAAGCCATTTAAAATGATGTTTCTTATGAATTTTTCTTGGATAGCTTTCACTTTTCTGTCATCTATTGTATTCATACTGTGGGTATCCACGATTGCCAAAAACCCCAGACTACCACAAAACCAGAAATGAAGCTACGCTAAACTAGTTATTTCATACATGGGCCAAATATTACACAATACTATGCACATCCAAGTTCAAAGCATTCAAAAATGACATGCACTAATGTAACAGAGCAGACATTTCTTTAAAAGGTTAATTTAAGGGCTAATACACCCTTGGGGAAAGGAGAGAGAACAGAGATAACTTCAGACTGACAGGGCTGTCTTGTGCTTTCTTTGGGCGAAGAGAAAATCTATGAAGTGTCTTGAGCATTAAGCCAGAATAGTTTTAAAGCTAGCTCTTTCTCAGCTAGCTAGAGCTCAGTACACTCCAGTGTCCTATGTACTACGTATCCTTTTAAAAATAAATTCTCTTCTCAGTTTGCTTATAATATTCTTTAAATATTTTAAACTTACCATTCCCAGACTCTTAAACTCTTGTCATCAGATGTGCTCACAAACCTTCTATTTTCATCCACAAACACAATGGTGTTGACAGCTCCCAAATGCCTATCGTATTCCTGCACGATCTCACCACTTCGAATATCCCACTACAAACAAAAAAGTCAGAATAAGACTTTGTTTTTTTACTAAATATCAGAATTTTTAGAGGAAGAGATATGAGCTAGACATACCTGCACAATTTTCTTATCTGACATTCCTGCCACAAAGAGATTTTGTTTATCTTCGTCAGGATTGAACTTGACACAGTAAGGAACCTTCCTGTTTGTGAATCTTGAAATACATTGCCCTGCAACAGACAAGCCATTCATAGTGCATTAGGTTGGAAGTTCTACGGGCTGATTAGTTCTTTGCAGATATTGATAAAAACCCCATTCAGTTTACTTCTACTTTACTAACAGCAGAAAATACTTGTTTTAAAGAGGATTAGAGGGTAGAGTTTACCCTGCTCTTTGATTAGACCTTCTTTCACATGTTTGAATGCAAGCACCTGTATAAACACATACAAACCGTTCTGTACCTTTACTATAGCTTTCCAAACATGTAACTGCTCAGTACCCTGTATGTCATAAGAGCATAACAAGGACATCAGGACTGGTCAGGATATCACAAGCTGACCACTGTCTTTGCAAAATATCACCTCTTTAGGATCAGAGGTCTTCCTGACCTGAGACTTAAACTCAGGCAAGAATTCCTCGATTCTAAGCCTAGAAAAGGATAACAGTAATCCAGCTGCAAAACAGACCACTGACCTCTTCTCATAGCCTCAGCCATAAATACCCTGATTACATGTTATCCTTAACTTACAGGAGCCTGTTTTAATCTGAAAGCTCAATACATTTTTCAGATGTCTAAATAACCGAGTTCAGACTCAAGACTGGAGAATTTGACTTTTACCTTTCTGGCTGTCACCTGTGTAAGACTAGTGGCACTGCTAACCAAGAAGGCTAATGTCTTTTTCAAACATGGAAACTTCCTGTCTTAGGAACAGACTTAAGCTTAAAATAACATTGACAAAATCTATCCTGTATCTTTTTAGTTTAAGAAACTATTCGGAGCAGAACATTGCAGAGCATCTTCCAGGCAGTCCTGTGAGAGCATCAAACCTACCCTCCACTCCCTATAGCAGCATCTTTTCTTATTTAGAGTGCTCTTCAAGTTCAGGTTAACTGAAAGATCAAGTGAAATAATTCTTTTAAATTAAGCATATTTAGATCTAAAGTGTGATTTCACTACTTAATTTTATGCCTGTAAATGTAAACATGCAATTAACTGATTTGGTAAAATTTTGTCTTTTTGCTGAAAATTGTTCTAGCATGACAGATAACTATAAAACTTCTCAAATAAAAGGGTATATGAAATACAAGTATATAGGTAGTGTCAATTACACCATTACAGATAACAAAAAAAAAATTCTGGAAAAAAAGACTATTCATTCTGAACACTGAACTACAAGATGATATTAAGGATAATTGGAGACCAACTGACTGATAATATATATTGCTATTTGCTACTAATTGAACATAGTGCCAAATAACAGCATCTAGAAATACAAGCCTACCTGTTTCAGTGTCCCAGAGTTTAAGATAGCGGTCATATGCAGCACTAAGAAACCGAGTGCCAGCATTATTAAAACAGATGTCTCGAACAGCTTTACTATGTCCTACAAGATAGAAAAAATGCTATGATAAACTTTTATCCATTCATGCTTAGAATTAATTTTTTTTAAAAAAAAATATTATACGTTAAATGCTCCGGTCTTCAACAATGCAAAGAGAACAGGAAATTATTTATTGAGGTTCTTAATGAGCACTAGTAAAGACTGATTCAAGTGAGAAAGAAAAAGTAACTCCTAAAGAACAATGAGAATAAAACCCCCAAATCCCTACACCTCTAAAGCACTGGAGAAAGAAACAATAGCATTGCACAGAACCAACCACTGTGCATCATTCATAAACTGATACACAAGCAGAACTTCAAGCACTGTTGGTTTCAAAAATTGTTCTGGTCCCAGTTAAGAGCTGCAAGAGAAGTTTAACACACTGTAGTAATTGTAAATATCTAATGAAAAAGAGGAGAGGCAAACACTACAGGAGATACATTTAAAGGAGAAACATTTAAAATTAGAAAACAGCTACAAAATATGAGAAATAGGAGATCAGAGAATTATGAATGCTTTCATCTGGTGTTCACCTTGCTCCCCCTCAACTCCAATACTTACATCTGACCACTGCATCAGACTTGTAGGAGATCTCTTTAGTTAAAATACTGGCACAGTAACTTAAAAATATTGGCACAGTAATTTAAAAATAGCAAAACAACAGGTGAATCTGGTTGATAATAAGGACCTTTTGAGGAAAAACAGTCAAACTGTTCATAAAGAGCAGTCTATTGAGAGAGAACCTTTTCTGAGCCATCATCTTTGCCACACTGCTGTCAGAAATATTAAGTGAAAAAAAGACTTCTTTGTTGTTACTCAACATATATTCACTGTGTTCTAGACATATTCCCATTTCAAAAGGAGAATCAGCTGCTTTTGTTCTGCATTCAAAGCTGCTAAGAAGTTTGTATTTCTCTCTCGGCTACCTGCTTTAAAAAGCACCTGTTACATGAACGAAGATGGCACTCAAACCTAAAAAAACCAAAACCAACTAAATCCCATGCTTTTGCACTAGAAACTCAGCACAGAAGAGACCATCTATTTAAGGTGGGATCATCAGACCACAAGATGCCATCACTGCATAAATAGAGAGGGCTGCTGTTCTCAACATGAAGATAGGGCAATTCAATTTCACAATTTTGCAAGAGGAGTCTTGCATAAAGTATTGATGACTGCAGTACACTAATGTTTTAAGGGTTGTAAGGTCTTGTACATCAACATTACATTGCTTGGAATGACAAAGGTTCACTAAAAACTTGCACCTTTTTCAATTCTTATTGCAAGATCATACTGAATACCATTTGCCTTGGATGCCTACAAGTGCTCTCTATGATAAATTAATAAGCTAAGCTAACCTAAATCATATCCTTCCATGAAGTTGTTTTAAATATACATCAGTTTTAAAAAAAGACTATTACCAATAAATGTTCGTAGACATCTTCGATCACCATATACTTCCCACAGCTTAAAAAAAAAAAGGGGTGGAGAGAAAAGATGTCAATTGTTAAATAATAATGATGCTGAAATTAAGTGCAAACATATATGGCAACATCTTTTAAGAAATTAACTACAAACATATGACATCTACATCAGTAGATGTAGTCATAACTATCTATCCAGAAATTCACAAGAATGCTCTGTCACCTTCTTGTTAGCAAAATCCCCTTAAAATAACTAAAACCCCCATACCATACTCCAACTTTAAAGCCCTAAGATTTTGCTAGTAAAAAAAATAATCAGCAGCTTTCTAATATGATGTATGCTGGACTAAAATGAGATTAATTAAAGACCACAAATGCTTCAGGTAAAACACTTCCAACAGAAGCCTATTGCTAGTTGTAAAACTAGGCTTCACAGAAAATGAATTATTATAACAACAAAGGCAATAACCTGAGGAACTTGTGACCTTCTAAATGCTATTACTAAATGATTAAGATTGTTCAAACACCCACAATCATGTATTATTTCTATCTTTGTTCCAATGAATTTGTTTTTTAAAATTCAAGTGAGAAAAATAAAAGACAGACAAAAGGTATTTGGTAGAAGTACCAAGTGTTTAAGTATTCTAAAATGCATTTTCTGTATTCAACAGTGGTATAAAATATATACATGAAACCAGAAAAATAACTGACCTTAATTTTGCAATCCATAGAGCAAGACAACAGTATATGCCCAGAGAGAGGAAACAACCTAACTGCACTGACACCCTGTAAATAAGGACAGAATTAAACAGTAAGTGGAACATCTAGCTATTTCCTCAGTTTATTTGCCCTCTTTTCTAAGCAAAAAGCTAAAGCTTATCTTAAAAAAAAAAATACAGATACTGTATCTTGAAAAGAAATAACTGACCCACATTCCATTTTAGAAACAGCGATGTGTTTCGAACAATTGTTATTGGCAACAAGTTGGTTCACTTCAACAGCTCTACATACACCCTCCTTCAACACTCACACCATTATGCTGGTAAACATGCAAAGAAATACAAATTGTGGGTTTGGGTGACTGTTTCTGTATAACGCCTTTTCACGTGCGACAGGTTAGGAATTTTTTCACAAAAAAAGTTTCTGGCCAGCTCCATTTCTTACATATACTACCAGTGGCTTCTACCCACTGAACTCAGATTCCCTGGGCACAGCTTCTTCCCATCTATCTATATTTCAGGTATCCCTTTCAGACGAAGTCCAAAGAATCACCAAGTACTCATGGTTTCGCATCCCTTCTTTCAGTTTCATGTCAATTATTCATATTCCATCAAGTTCCTCCCACCCCCGGTTGGAGTTGGGTGCTTTATCCTCCCTATTGTTGTCTACTTAGATCCTCCAGCTTTTCTAGATTTGTCAGCCCATCTTTCTTTTGCTTCTCTCATAGCTATCGTTATTCATCTCTTGTTTGAAGGAAAAAGCTATTTTATGCATCGGTATATTCTAATAGGATAATAGGCAGAGGAGTGACTAGAGCTTTGGCGAGCAGATGTTATTCTGGAAAGCACTGATAGTTGCAACTACAAGCTCTTTGCAGCAATCATTAAAGAAGAGTTCAGAGTTGTGACTCAACTGAAAAAAGGGTAAAAGCTAAAACTGTTCCCTGTGTCCTCCTTTCTTTCATCTTTCAGTTATCATTAAGGTGCTGTCCACTGCAGCACAGCATATTCCCTGGAGCAATACTGAAAATTAGAGACAAAAGAAGCAGCAAATTGAGTATAAGCTTTACAAACCTGATCAGTGAAACACTTCGATACCAAAATTACATATATAGTTACGGGCTCTAGCACAACGAGAAACTGTAAATGTTAAGTAGCATCACCACAGAAAACTCTTAACAAGGCACACCTTTCAAAGGTAATAGCTGTAATGCTGATGCATCATAATCACAAAACCTATGTAACTTTTCTTAAGTTTGATATGAGATAGCCCTTAAGTACTTTTACTATTAAAAAAACCCCCACAAACAACCAACATTTTCAGAGATATCTAGAATTAGCCTTATTCTTATTCGCATGGTAGTTCAGGAAATAACTACAAATCCCACGGAAGTTACTGAATAATATTTGTCCCTTTAAAGGAGGTCAGGAAGTCACTACATTCATGAAAAAGTATATGCAGGCAAACAACTGCATTTGAGCACGCAAACACCTTGTGGGAGCATGTAATGCAACCAATTACATGTGTAATGTGTAAATATGAAAATACTCCTTCTTTCTACTGATACTTCAGTTTTATACAAGTTACTAGCTTCAGACACAAAATGAAGTGGGTTTTTTATGATGCAGGCTCACAAACACGACTTCCTACCTTTGTATGTCCAGACCACACATGGATTTGTTTCTTTGGAAGATAGCACTTCTCAGGTGGCACTGTAGAACGGAGATTAACTCCAACATCTTGAGGGACATGAAGATAAGATCTCCCCTGATAGTCATACATTTCCTTAACTGAAAAGGTAAACACAGAATTCTGAGAATCCAAGAGCCTGTATTTTAAGAGGTTACAATCTTTGAAAGGCTCAACAGCTACACACAATTAAGGTTTTTCTCAACACAGCTGCTCTGCTGTGATCTTGGGGGAGAAAAAAAAAAAAGAAAACCTCCACTTCATAGGACACAGATGTGGAATCTTATTTGACATCAGTTGAGCTCAAGTTAAGTCATTTCAGCAAAGTCTGCTTGGAATTTGATAATCTGAATATTAAGACAATTTCCCCCCTACACATCTTACCCCTCATCAAACAGCACCAGTGTTCCTCAGGCCAACAAGGGTTTGCTTACGCTAACTGTACACGTATTATAATGTGCAACTCTAACCCTGGCATTTGCTTGCAATTCACATTCCAGTCAGCTCTGTGCTGTGTCAGTCACATCAACAGAATTACAAACCAGAGGAAAAAAAAAAAAATCCACTGGGCCAATGTGAACCAATATTGGTCAGTGGTAGCCAACAGCTGTTCTTTAACCAGATTTAAGAAGTGATTGGACAGCCAGACATGCAGGGGTGCATTGTGCATGGAAATGGGTATTTCAGAGTAGACTTGTGTTGGATAGCCATTACATTAAGCTGTACACTGATTAATTTCTCAGTTTCTGGGATATTGTCATGGCAGTTTTGGTTGTACAAGCGACCTCCTGCACAGTATCAAAGTTTACACATCTACAAAATGGCATATTTCTGGAATGTTTGTGTTTGAGAAGATTAAAGTTTATTATCATGTAAGGTCTTTCACTGTGAAACCTCAGGTAGAGACCATGAAAAGTTGGATACAAAATAATTATTCTATAGGAGGCTCCAGGGCTAAATTTTCAGGTTTGTTATGCTCATCACTATTCAATAAATATTGTCATGATCCACTACATATAAACAGAATGAAGTACTAATGTCAGCAACACCTATCTCATAGCTACTTCTTCTTTAATATATATAAGAAAGGATGCTCCAGTTTGTTCATGTGAGCCTGGCTGTAGAAAGTGGTAAACAAAGAGAGACTCTGTTTACCTAACCACCTGTGCCAAACAATCTAAGGCAGGACTGGTTTACATGCAGAGTGGAAATAACACTTTCCAGAAATCACTTGATTTTACTTACTTACCAAACCATTTTCTTTGAAGGTACCACATGCTATAGGCTTCTATAGGGTAATTATTTGATACACAATTATTCATAGTATGACATTAAGAATTGAGGAAGCATAAAGTCCAAGTGATTTTCTAAATTGTAGGTAAGCCATAACTCAAAGCACTACCTGATGAAAGTACTGACACATAAAACTGCAACAATTCTGAAGCTGAAACTAAGCCAAACTCATAACTTTAAAATGTTTGCTCTGTAAAACAGGAAAGGGATATGTGCATCTAGTACCATTAAAAATAAATAAATAAACCCAGTATCCTGAAAGATGACATTTACATGCTGCTCTTCACAGTATGAGGTGGAATTAGTCCAAGTTTATCTCTTTCTCTGTCCTTTATGCTTATGCCTGTGAGTGCTATTATCTCCAATACAGAAACATCAAGGTGCCTCAGCAAAACTGCTGAGGCTGTCTGCCATCCTTACTAATTAACACAGCAGGCAAGAAAACACAGTGAGCAAGAAAATGAGAACAGTCAGGAAGATGCCATTACCATGTAATATAGTCTTCTCCTCTCCAGGTTTATCATCTTCTAGTTTTCCTCTCTTCTGCCTCTTAGCTGTTATTTCGTCCAACTCCTTCTGTTCTTCCTGGAAGCATAAAACATGATCTGAACTTAAAAATTCAGCATTGAGAATCACACAACAAAATGCAGAACTGATGGATTTACTTAGTATTAAGAACGCATTTATTTGCTAAATGAGATTAGAAATATTTCTAAGCATCAAAGAGAATACCTTTATCAAATGCAGAATAATTAAAGAAGCTACGTACACTGAGAAGAATCAAATATATTTTTATTCATAGACTACAGCTAAGCATCACTAAACAAGAAGGATGTTTGTCAGCTGGAGAGGAGTTTTTTAGGGTAATTGTTTTTCTGTTTGTATTTTTCTTTTCTTTTTTAAAAAAGTTTTACTTTCAGTTCTTTTCAAGCTGCTTCTGGTTATAAAGATCTTTTAATCAGACTCTACACACAGATACAATTAATTTTATTTCCAAACAGTCTTGCAAATAGTTGAGCACAGAATATTCTGAACACCTTATTTGGACACATCACCTGAAATGTTTCTATCACTCTAAAGCATAGCATAGATCTTCTGCTTGGAAAAACTAGTAGCACAGCTGTATCTCTGTTTAAAACACTGCAACGTACTAAAAATTTGTACCTCTTGTGTTAAAGTAGTACTTACTTCTGATGGTTTGGCTACTTCTTTTTCATCAACATACTTCGCCCATGGTCCCAGAAAACCATCAATATTAGATGCATCATTCTCCTTGAATTTCTTCCTTTTTTCAATTTTCCTTTGTCCTGTTTCAAACACTGTTAAACCTGAAGAAAGAAACAATACATCACCTAGCTGCTAACACAGAATACAACATCACAGGTCATATCAAAGAAAAAAACCACCATCACCACTCCTTCCAATACACAATGCAAAATGGAAGAAGCATTTGAGCAAAACTGACCAAAGCATTGTCAACTTTTCTAACTATGAACACTGCTATGTACAGTAACAGAGGAACCACTTAAACTACGCGTCATGGTTGGTTAGAGTACTTAACCATGCATGTACCCATGCATTTTTAACAATAAGTCTACAGACTGTATGAATACATCAATTTTCATACTTTGAATAGTGCAGTGTTTGAAAGAGTAGAGTCCTAACAATTGGCTTCTGATCCCATCACCTCTCTGTTTCTAAAAAAACCCAACAAACCCGAAAGCCAAAATAAGACAAATCTCCAAAACCCCAAACACAACTGTGTATTTTAATTTACTAAAAAGTCATACAATCATAGAATGGTTTGGGTTGGAAAGAACCTTTAAAAGTCATCTAGTCCAACATCCCCTGCAATGAGCAGGGACATCTTCAACCAGATCAGGTTGCTAAGAGCCCCGTCCAACCTGACCTCAAATGCTTCTGGGGGTGAGGCATCTACCACCTCTCTGAGCAACCTGTTCCAGTGTTTCACCACCCTCATTGTAAAAAACATCTTCCTTATCTCTAGTCTGAACCTACCCTCTTTTAGTTTAAAACCATTATCTGTTGTCCTATTGCTATAGGCCCTATTAAAAAGTTTGTGCCCATTGACATGGTAATCTCCCTCCAATGACTATCTTGTTCTTTCATATAAATGATCGCTTTTCACAAATGCTATGCCCTCAGAATTTCATTTGTCAAAACCATTAAACAATATAGATATGGGATGAAAAAAATAAAAGTTAAAAGATGTTAAAGTAATAACTTAAATGTTTTTCAAAAGGTTTCATAGACAATTACGTGCAATTTTCAAACAATGTTTTCCTACAGCATCAGTAATACTCATCTAGTGCAAAGGGGCCAAAAAGAGCTTTGTATAAGCAAGGGGAAATAGGCAATGTAAAAATTAATGATTATATGAAGGAATCATACATTAATGAAGTTTTCTTAAAATAAATTACTAAAATTCCATTATGAAAAGATTATTTTTGTATTTTTGAAATTATTTAACTTTAGCCATTTCTGTCTAAAGTCTGTAGCTGCTATACCAAAATAAGTCTATTTTCTTTGTCTTACTTAGAGTGATATAACCTTGGATATATTCCCTGGAAGAGGACATAGAAATAACCTTTGTATACACAAGTGAATACGATGTTAGAACAAGACATGCAAGGGAAAGCATAACTGTAAAGTTTACACAGGTACAATTTTCCAATGCAAATAAGTCACTGAGTGTTAAATATCTTGTATCAGAGTATTAATTACAAAGCCCATGCCTCTGGTAGTCAATCCTCCCAGTGGCACGCTATGCTTGTACCATTTGGCAACCTTCCAATGTTTTTTTATTTTCCAAATAACCCAAAGAGCTTAACTCTGCTAAGCAGAGATAACATGCAATTCCCAATGGAATGCTAGAGGTTGCACAGCAATCAGTTTGCTACTGAGTAGCACAGTTCAGGCTATTAGCCCAACATACAAGTATCCTAATACAGACATATGGCAATCTTAGTTAAGACAGAATTTACGAGGACCAAAAAGCTCTGTTTCAAATATACAGATCAATTTTATTCCTGTAATGGCACATGCTAGGTTCCAATTACAAATCCTAATTTGAAATTTGACATAATGATAGCCTGAAATATTTGCTACTTCAGGAAGACAAAGCTCCCCCCCAATATCTCTCTTCCTTCTTCGCATTACAATTGCAACACATGTTCATTTATTGTGTCTTTGGACATAGGCAAATCTCTCATCATTCCTTCCTCTGCCAATACCTACTCCATTTCTTAGTGAAGAAGAAATGGAAACAGTCATTGGTTGCAAGTTATTTACATGAGATTCTGAATTATTTACCTTGATTTTTTTCAGCTTCTTCTACAGAACCAATATATTTGGTAGCAACTTCAGGGTTATCTATAGAGGGATCTAATGCATAACCTAGAACAAGAAGAAAAAAAATACTGTTATTTCAAGTTTTTTAGTTTTGTACAACTTCTATTACTCTCTCTCCACTGCTACATTTCATGGGTTTTTTTTTTCCTGCTGACTCTCAAGGAGCTAGGGATGAGGTAAGGTTGACACTTTGAAATCCTATTCACTTTTCACTTGCCCTTGGTATTAGGATTACTACAAAGTATTACAACCAGGTCCTTGAGTATGCACTGCTGCCAGAATGCTTAAATTTGCAGAAGACAGAGAAGCAAATAAACATAATAGGCAACAGTTAAGACACAAAGGGATGGTAGTCGCAGGGAGCAAAGTCACAGAATCTTTCTGATGGGAAGGGACCTCAGGAGGCCCCTGGCCCAACACCCTGCTCCAAGAGAGGTCAACACTGAATTCAGATCAGTTTTCTGTAAACAAACATTAGATTTTGAAATGTCATAGCAATCTCTTTTTGTTGTAACGTGGCACAAAGAAAAGACTAGCTCAAAATCTTATGTTAGTGACGCGTGATTTTAAACAAATGCTGCTTTAGTTCAGAGCACTGTCCCTTGGTTTACGAGGCCGGTAAGTTACACTGAAACCAGCCCGTTGCTGCTGGGCGCAGAGCTCCCTTCAGCACTGCAGCCCCCTGCCCTGCCAGCTACCTCTGCTGGGTCAAAGCCAGTGCTACTCATCTCTGGCAGTCCTGGGGATGGCACAGCTGGAAGGAAGAGGACAGAGGATGGGGAAAAAAATGAAAGCAAATGAAGTTTTCTGAGGCTTTATGCAGATTCTGTCTTCCCCAGCAGAAATTATTTCATCCTCCTCCTGCCAGAGTTGGGAAAGCTTGTTCCCTCAACTTGAAAGCAGTTGCTTTAACTTACGTAGATGTTATCCGAGGCAGCAGCAACAGCCTTTAATTTTTTAAAAGAATTAAGCATTCACATCTTCATTTCCTGATTACAGCTATTGAGTGTCATTAAAAAAAATCCAAATAAAAAACTGCTGCATTTACTCATAAATAATTTATAAAATGTATCAGCATTTCATAGATATTCAGGATATTTACAATTTTTGATACTGAGATTCTCATTTTAATACACATATCTTACAGCTTTTCTCCATTTCGCCTGAAGTGAACAGCATGATCTTACAAAAATAAGATAGACAAATAAACTCATCTAGTTTCCAAGGAACAGGTGCACTGAACAGTTACTGACCACCATGGCTTTTTTTTTTTTTTTGGAAAGACTGCACCCTGGTGGACATATCACCAATTTTAATTAAATATTATTCAAGTGACAAAACATCCCTTGAAGACCCAGTGAGAATTTGTAACAGGGGAAAAAAAAGAAAGCAGCAATGAAGATATTAAACCACTGGTAATCACACGCACAAAATCAAAGAAATCTTACAGCATACAACCTAATTCTTATATTTTTGCTGATTCACAGAGACAATCATGAACAGTGGGAGATGACCCAGTCCACCCCAGAGACCAGAGGCCCATAAAAGCACTTGGGTGCATACAACTTGAGAACCTATCAACATCATCCCAATAGCCAAAGGAGATCACTTCCCCAACCATTTCTCAGAAAAACTACTCTCGTGGAAGACAGTTCATTTATTTTTAGATGCTGGAAAAAAATATTATTGGAATTAGCAGAAGAGTCATTCCAAGAACACAGGAAGCGTTCCTATACAAATGGAACAATCCACCTGCAGACCAACTCTGGAGCTTCAAACCTGGTAAGACCCAGTTGTGGAACAACATATGCCCAGATACTCTGTGAATATGATATAGGGAGAGAAATATATACCAATGCCCTCTTATGAAATTCAAATTCCCACTATAAACTTTTTTTGTTGTTTGGCTTTGGTATTCTAAGCTGTTACCAGGATTTAGTTCCATGGATAACCAAACTGAGCAGACACTGCAATTAGACTTGCACTAATTTAACTGCCTGCTTTTATTAAGCCACTATTTCAATGAGCTATTTTCCAAGCTATAAGGTTTCTGTTAACAGCAGAGAGATATTACTTTGGATTTATGTCAAAATCAATACAGTGGTTTACTTGTCCTCCAACTGTATTGACACAGTCTCTGGGACTCTATTTGCTCGGTACTTGTAAAAGAGGGACAGTATTCTAATGAATAGGGCCACTGGGCCAAGCACAGCTTCCCGTGGAAGTGGAGACTTCTTATAGCTGGGTTGAATTTGGTCCAGCATCATTCTCATGGCGAAGCTCTGAACAATTTCTACTTTCTAGCGGTTATGTGAAAGAGAATCTTTTCTTTCTGGCTCGGACTCCTAAACGCAGCTGCAAAAGACAGCTTGCTTTTATCCTACTCAGCTGGTATGCCATATAATGTGCCCTGACTCCCACATCTCCTTCAGTTTTACTTAGGAGGTAGATATTTCATGCTACATTTTAGCAAGGAAAGGTACAATTCCACCTACCTGCATAATTTCAGCACACCTGAAAAGGGTTGGTTAAATAATCAGGCTTTGATGTGCATTCCAGAAAGACAGCTAATTAAAGTATGTTTACACCGTACTGTGCAATGCAGCGTACAGAGACCCAAGGTAGCTCAGGTATGCGGAACAGTGCAGCTGGACTAACCCATTCTGACTGCACTGGCCTCTCTGCAGAATCAAAGGAATCAGAGAATAAAGTGCCTACAATTCTAAGAGGTAATAGCGACTGTAGGTGTTGTACGTAACATGAGTAGACGGAAAAAAAAATATCAGAAGCGTTATTTCCAAGTCAGAGTCATTTTAAGCTCTTACAATATCAGTCTTACTGATGAAATAATCCTGTTACAACCAAGTTACTTAATACTCATAAAGAGCTTTGAGATTCATCGACAGAAGACTGTTTCTTATTAAATAAGACATTAATATCTTGTGAAAGAGAGATTTTAAAATACTAAATGCTGCATGAATGAAGCAGGCCACTTCTAGGATGAGTATTGATGCTGAAATAGCTATGAAATTATTTTTCTACTGTATTCATGAACAGTTTGTGCACAGCACATAAAAAAATCCATAATTCCACTCATACTGAAAATTTATACATGCCCACATAATTAAGGAGAGTATTTTTTTTTTTTTTTTAAAAACGGAGTTCAAAAGGGAATTTTCAAGAAAAGAGCCTGCTTCTGCTGAGGGTACAGATACAGAAGAATAAACAAGTATTTGTATTTTAGGCCTTCCTGGTCTTTTTAGCCATGCTCCAAGGACTACAACATTGGAAAAATAATGCTAATTAAGTTTTTGGCCATTTACATCATAATGACTTGTAAAAAGAAAATTGTTCTTCTAGAGAGAAAGCCTTCTCTTTAATAGCTGAAATTATATAAAAAGATTGCCTTACATCAATTAATTCAAAATAGGGTAGATTGCATCTGCAGTCATAGGTAAAACTGATTACCAATTAAAAAAAGGTCATACTCTCACATAGCAATTATTATGTCTTTCCATCAAACTGGGAGAGGATCTTATACAAGATTATAAAATGGCCTGCCTGCACTATTTTATTCAATATTATTATGGACTATGCCATCAGCAAAGGATCACATACCTGTAAAACCTGCAGCTGACAGCAAAGAACAAGTGTGAAATATTTCACTTCAGCAAAGACATGCTGAATGACAAATATCAAAAAGAATATAACTGATCAGGTACAGGGGGAAAAAAAACCCCAGGCTGCAAGCGTAGTTGTGTTGATACACTTACAGTCTGACATTTATGAGAAGAAAAAATAAAAAAAGAAATCTGAGATTTATTTCAAAGGGAAAACTATATAAAACATGGAATAGCAGTGGCAAGGCCTAATCTAGATTGGTGTGTCCAGTTTTAAGCAATGCATTTTAAAGAAAAATTTAGACAAAAATTGAGAGTAACAAGAACGATAAAATGTTGGGGGTGGTGGGAAGGCCTAGAAAAGATTGAAAAAACCATGCTTGTCAGTCTAAAGAGAGATGAAGAATAGCAGGTGAAAATCCAATGGACCCAAAGGTAGTTTCAATATGTGAAACATCAGAGATAACAATGACCCCCGGCTTGATAGGGCTGCTGAAGGGAATACGAGAAGTAGTCTAGATTTGCAGCACAGAAGTTTCAGGGTGGTATTAATAAAATCTCAACTATTGAAACTTGTGAAAAACTACAACTACAATATTTATGTAGATCTTAAACCCATGCAAAATAGTACAAAAATAGAAATGACCTTGAAGCAATTCTGACCCTAGAGATCTCACTAGATGACTGGTTTCAAGCTGTTGTCTCTGGATATGGGACCTGAATATCCCAACTCCTTCTAGGGAGTCTGAAAGACAAGAGAAGCAGGTTTGCATTCACAGTAACAAGGGTTCACAACTTCTTGGGTGTCAAGGATGAAATGGCAGCTTCACAATCCAGTGTCTAAGATAAAATAAGAATGGAGAATAACTAGAGCAGTCTAAGATTTGGCTTTTCCTTTTGTGTATTATATGCCTGAACTACAATGTTTTGTATCCAAAAGACAGCAGCAGATATCGGACTACTTCCACATGCTGGTGTCACAGAGACATTCTTGACAAAGAAGCTGAGGTCTGCTTGATCTGTTAGAGATCTGAGGTTTGCATTTGGCATGCTCTTCCTCAGCTTTCCATGGACTGAGGGACAGTGCAAAAGCAAGTCAATTAAGCTGTGGTATTTTTGAATTTGTATAAAACACATTCTGGAAGGGCAGCTCATTCTCAAGAGGTTGTTTACTGCAAAGAGAAGCTGTAGATCTTAATCCTAATGTGGAACGCAGCCCTACCATGGGCTGCATCAAAAGAAGCATGACCAGAAGGTTGAGGGAGGTGATTCTCCCCCTCTCCTCTGGTGAGACACCACCTGGAGTACTGTGTCCAGCTGTACTGTCCCCAGCATAAGGAGATGGACCTGTTGGAGCAAGTCCAGAGGAGGGCCATGAAGATGATCAGAGGGATGGAGCACCTCTCCTGTGAAGACAGGCTGAGAGAGTTGGGCTTGTTCAGCCTGGAGAAGAGAAGGCTCCGGGGAGATCTAATTGCGGCTTTCCAGTACCTGAAGGGGCCTACAGGAAAGCTGGTGAGGGACTGTTTACAAGGGCAGGTAGTGATAGGACAAAGGATTTATGGTGAAGGAGGGTCGATTTAGATTAGATGTTAGAAAGAAATTCTTTACTGTTAGAGTGGTGAGGCACTGGAACAGGTTGCCCAGAGAGGTTGTGGAGGCCCCATCCCTGGAAGTACTCAAGGCCAGGTTGGATGAAGCTTTGGGCGACCTGGTGTAGTGGAGGGTGTCCCTGCCCATGGCAGGAGGTGTGGAACTAGATGATCTTTAAGGTCCCTTCCAACCCAAACCATTCTATGATTCTATGAAAACATCTCCAGTGCCCAAGTCAACTTCACCTCTCCAAACTCCTGGAATGAAGGGGACCTTACTGAGATGGGTAGGTCTTAGCTAGATTTAAAAGATTGTTGGTACCGAGAAGGTTGAAAGAGTGCTTTTTGATTAAATAGTTGGGGATAGCCAATAGTTGAAGAAAAATAGGCAATTTGGAATGACACACAATCTTAAAAAGCCATATCCTCAAGAAAAAGGTAGCACAGAAATCCGTGAAACCTCAGATAACAGGGATAGCAATAAGCACAGAATCCTATTGAAACTGAGGGCAGGGAAATGGAAAACCCAAGCATGCATACACAATGGCAGAGGCTAAAAATAATACATAACGAAATTGGAATATCTTGTTTTAAATTCAAAACCTAATGCAATTGGTAGGTCAATACTGACCTATTTCTATATTCTTTCTACCTGGTAAAGAAGATGGTCATACCAGTGGGGAAAAACATGCTATATGCTACAGAAAGTTTAAAGACAAATCAGATTAACAAGTTAACCATGTTAACAAGCATTAAAGCATCCTTTGGATAGAAATTCCAGGTTTAAGCAGTGGTGAGTACAGTTGCCAGGACTCCCTTACTGACTGTTCAGCCAGAAGATGCAATAACCATGAAATGGTAATAGAGATTAAACAGGTGCTAGGGAAAGAAGCACAGTAGTAATGAGATATTTTAGCTGCCTGCTTGTAGTACACTGTGCAAATCTCATACCAAGATGTGATGAAAACAGTATAAATCAACAACCAACATTGTTGAGGAAGCAAAGAAAGCTGTAGAAACATTTACTACAATGATCTCAATCTCAAAATAGGAGGGCTATATAAAATAAAGATTTTAAAAAGGAATAGAAAGCAAGCACCAAAGGGTAAAGCCTTTTCCGAATGCAGGGACACTTCAAAGACACCACACTGGAGAAAAAGAACTCATGGCTGCCAGCTATTAAAAGACGACTTTAAAGAGACCAGAAGGAAGTGAGGACGACTGAACCGTATGTAAAGAGAAACTATTAGAAATAAGGAACTATTCTTCAAAGAGCTGAAGTTGCATCCAAACGTGAAAAATAAGAACCAAACTCTAGCAGACAAAGTAAAATCTGCAGTAAGGCAGCCTCCCCCCAAAATCACATAAGGTATAAAAACTAACACTTGTCCTTTGTCAAAATCTGCAGGGGTAGAAAGCATACCAGACAGCATGTAGGCCAAGAGATGATCAAGGAATGACAAAAAAAAAGAGAGCAGCATGAAGGAGCTTGGGGAGGCTCCTGTGCTAGAACCTTTCTTTATGGGTAACGTGACAAAATATCTACCTCAAAGTGAAATGTCAGGAGACTAAAGAGTCAAATGAGTGTTAACAAATCACCAGGACCAGATGGTAGTCATTCAAAAGATCTAAAGCCAAATCACAGTACAAAAACTCTCACCTCAATATGACAGAAATTGAACGTATCAAATATGATGCCAACTTTCAAACGATGCTTCAGAGGAGATCTGGGGAACTACAGGTTAACCAGCCAGACATTTATATGGTTAGAAGTTTCAAGCAGTAGAAACTATAATAAGGAAAACAAGGACTAGGCACTTGGATGAGCATTATATATTGCAGCAGAGCAGCAACAGGGCATTCTGTACAGGTACATCACAAGGACAAAACCTTCAGAATATTTCTGAGGTGATGTTCAATCATGTGAATGAGCAAAGCTTGGTTGATGTTGGATACCTTTACGAAACTGAGTTAGACTGATTACAGGGTGCCTCAAAGACACATCAAAACCCCCCACAGGTCTTTTGATTAAAAGTTATTAAGACATTGGCAAGAATAAATGGTCAGTTTCCACAGCACAGGAAAGTCGCTAGCAGATCCATGCTCAGGCCTGTGCTGTTCAACATATCGATAAATGATCTGGTAAAAGGGAACAAGTAGATTTTACAAAGTTACTCAAAGTCTTAGAGAAAAATACAGTAGTAAGAATTCTTAGAAATTGATGGGGAAAAAGCCTCCCATTTTATTAAGCCACAGAACAAATTCACAGTGAGATTACATGTTAAATGCTATGCACAGCTTTGCTGTTCATCTTGGGAACGATACAGTGAACTAGCAGATTGACCAGATCTTTTCAGGTTGAAAAAAGCACACTGAAATGAAATTATGGCCAAGATCTATAAAATAAGCAATGACACAGAAATGGTGAATAAGAAATGACAACACAAGAGACTAGAGGATATGAAATCAAACTAGAAGGCTGTTAAGTTCCACAAGTTCAAAACAGAGGTACCAACACCTTGTGTGAGGAAGTAAGTTGCAGAACTGCCTGCAATAGGTTACTACATAACACAGAAAACTTTTATGGGTTCACGAAGCAAATGGACAAATTTGTCAAAAACAAAACCCAAACCAAATTAACAAATTCATTGAAAATTAATAAATATGGAGACATTGCCCTTGGTTGAGAGACTGAGAAGTCTTGAAAAAGTATTCAAACATATCACTATTTGCTTGCTTCTTTCTTCTGTGCCTCTCTAGGCACCCATTGCTGTCCACCTGTCTAATAGGATAAAAGGCCAGAAGGACCCTCAGTCAATGACAGCACCGATGTTCTGAGCAATACAAGCATCACAAGGAAAAAGTACTTTCGATAGTAAACATTTACTGCAATAGAAGTAGATGAGAAAGACTTTGCCAAAAAAACACTTGGGTTTTGTTTGTGATTAATATATAGGTTTCTCAGTGAGCATGTATTAACTTTCAAGATTATATATAAAGTGTGTTTTGTTTTTTTTTTTTTTTTGAAAGACTGCAGCAGTTGAGCTGGTTTGGATACATGATCTCATTTACCACCGTCTTGTACCACACTTGTACTTCATTTTTAGTCACTGCTTATGTACATGCTAGTCACTTCAGATTTGAGACCTCCTGCCTTAGCACAATGGTGCTAAACAGCAAAACAGAGGCCAGAAGTCTCACGATCTGCAGCTTTTAAGAGGTTTTTTCTCTGATCTTCCAATATGTTATGACTTAGTCATCAAAAACATGTATGGCTTAGATTTATGTCTAGCAATTATACTTGTGTTTTTATACTTGGTCTTTTCTGAGACGATATTTATTACCTCCTTCCAAATTTAAAAAGAGAATATTGAATCTTTTAATAGACAGCTTTTTGACAACTTAGAGGAATGCTTTTTTTAACAGATCTTCTAGTGAGCCAGGATATCATGCTCATTTACTGCATCTTCTAGCTTGAAATTCAGCTTCTCAGTGCTTGTTCTTGCCTACCTCAGCCTTTTCATAGCTCCATTTTCACTGTACCGAGATCATTATCTATGGAACATTTCTAGAAAGCTGAATTTTATACTCTCTTGTAATATAGCTTTCAAGGCAGTTGCTGTACACTGATGACATAAACCAATAGCAGGAGCTTTGAGTACTTACTAGTTCTATCTTCTCCCAAACTAAACTTCACAAACAAAAAAACCCCAAAACCAAACACTACATGCCTACAGATCTTTTTTTCCAATATGTTTTACACATGCAAAAATGCACAACCCGCACAATGCAACATTTAATTTCACAAAGCAAAATCTAATCTGCCTATTCAGACCCTGAACAGGCTCCTACCCGAATCGTTCATCAAGTTCTAACATCAAAATAGCACTCTAGTAACTTAAAAGTTATGCTATGGAACTACATGTCCATTTCTTAATATTGGCATTTTGCTTATATGTCACATCCTAACAACTCAGTGAAAAGTACTTCTTGGCTAAAACTGTGTAAAAGAAAAAAAACTACAACTTGTCTTACATGTATTTCAACTTTTAACATTTACAAGAAAACCTCTAATAAAATCCAAATACAAAGAGAAACCAAGGTTGTTACAGTGTCTGATTTCAGGTATTTTTTTCTTCCAGGTTTCACTGTAATACATGGCTCCCACAGATGTTAGCAATAAAGTCCCAACCTCATCCATCACAGAATGCAGTAAGTGCAGTAAGTGCATTCATGCATGCATAAAGCCCTAATGAAGTTAAGGGGACTCGTGTGTAGGGATGTGATGTGGAGGCATGACAGTTTGCAGAGAGTAATCTTTTGAATGTAAATACAAATAAAGACACAAGTTTGTTGAGCAAAAAGTTGAGTGTTGTGACACCAAGTTTACGCAGGAAGTATCAGAACTTGCCTAATAGACTGACTTTGAGAGATACACCTTTGAGTCTGTTTTTGCTAAGAATATTTTAGTAATATATTCCCACTTTCTTTGATTCCCGTTCATTCCACTTGTATCTAGAGGCAGCCACTCTGAAGAACCCAACAACTCAGTAAGGCTTCCTTTTGGTTTTGAGAGAGCTACCTTTAGTTAGAATCACATGAAAGAATCTATTTGCATAACAGATCTACAGTTATTTGTCATATTAAAAGTGTGAAATTTTGATTAGTGTTTTCTATACTGATGCAACTAATGGAAGGATTAATTTAGAGAGGTTTGGTAGGAGGTCATACACTTGATTACAGTTTCAAAGGGAATTATAAAATGAGATTTCCCAAATAAATACTATCATCTCCAGCTGTATGGATTCTCATTTAAAGACCTTTCACCATTTTAGTAAGTCTGTTAAAAAGTAATTTACAGAACTTGCAGTCCTATTAACTGTTCTATAGAGAACAACTTATTTTGTCAAACCTGTGCATAATAAAGGTGCAGGTGAATTCCACTGCTAAGGACTTACCATAGGTTGCAAATGTTCTTCTTTGTTGTTCAAACATGAAATCATTGATGTGAGCTGGTTCTGCATATCCAGAAAGCATATTTCTAGGTGCAGCCATTTGTTGAGTCCTAAATGGATTTTCTGGTCCAAACTACATCAACAATGTTAAAAGAAAGTATATAAGAATTACTAATTTCTTATTTATACGTGTGTACTTTTTCATGAAAAAAAACCACCACAGGAAAAAAAATTGTCTTTCAAAAATTGTAATGCAAAATCCCTTCAACTTTCTATTTCATGACTACCAAATAAGCTTCTTAGTCTGTTATTTCACACACTGATCGCTTACACAGTTGTTTTGAACAATTCATGACTGACCTTTTAGCCCGTACTACTGATACAGAGGACAAATCAATAGCAACTACTTGACACAAAACACTGCCATTCAGTATGCGATCAGTACAAGCATTCAGAAGACAAAACCACAGCATACTATCCCTTGTAAGGGGCAGATATCGACATAGGTATCAGGTCCTACTAAACTCTTGTTCTTAATATGGAAATTACACTGCCAACAATACTTCCATGCATTTAAAAAGCAACTAGGGACTTGCTATATTATTCCAGGAAACACACTTATGAAACCCTGCCTTGCTTTTCATCTTGCGAGATGACAAATCCCAGTCTTCCCAACCACACATACCATGGTTATGGAAAAGAACAGTAATACAAACAAACGCAACACACTGAGATTACTATCAAACTAAAATTTAATTGTAACCCCTATGCTCGACAGCCATATTTGCAGAGACCTGAGCCTGTCACACATTGGGTTTCCCTAACTAAAACACTTCTAGTGATTTAAACTTACTACAGTGTTATCTTGTATTTTTGCTCACCCACTTCATGGCTTTTGTATGTTGCAAAATGCAAGCTTTCTATGAAAAGGTAAATTTATGTGGTTCCACAAAAGGTTTTCTAAACATAAAGTATAATTAATGTAGAAATTTCAGATTGATGCAGCCTTTGTCTACCTGGAATGCTAACTCCTGGTCTAACAGCAGACAAACTGTACAAAAAAGTTAAATACTGAAAAAAGTTAAATGCTTGAACAGCTATTTTTATCTTTCAGATAGGTCTGTCAGTTATAATAAATTAGAAACTGGTTCACATGGCACCAGGCAGTCCAAATTCAGCCTAAAATGGTTTTTCACTGCAGACATTTAGCATAGCTTAAGTTACTAAAATACTTAACACTGATGTGAATAGTTATACTGAAACTACTTGGATTTTAATTTTAAATCCTCTTCTTAAAAGTTATATATCCGCAAGACTTACAAGCACTCGTTTTGCTCTAAGTAGCACGATGAGTAAATAACAAAAATGTGAAAATAGTAAGAGACTACTTTAATGCAGTTCATGTTTTACTCAACATCTTTATAATGCTATTTTCCTAACTTGATTTTTAATATCTGTAGCTGTAATTCTGATAAACGCTTTAAGATTCTTCTTAGAATAGCTTTATGCAGAAGATTAAAGTTCAAGCATTAAAAATACCAACACACCTGTGTAAAATCTTTTTCAATTTGCCCAAATTAGATTCCAAAATAGAGCAAGCATCCAAAGAAGGTATGTCTTAAATGAATTTCACACAAGATTTATAGAACCTCTGCCCTTTAAGCCAAAGGCATTTCTGTTCTAAAGATCAATATTGTTCCTTACCTCAGGTGCAAACATGGTATCGTAAGTGGGATTGTATTGAACTTCCTTGATAGCAGGATCAAGGTGTATTCCTGTTTCCACATCTTCCTGAAATAAACCAGACATATGAATAAATCATTTTTCACATACAGACTTTTAAATATGTGACATTACCCCGTTTCAGACCAAATTAAGGCTGTAGTTCAAGTTGATATTTTTAGCACTATGAAAGGAGAAGAGTAGCTTGGCCAAAGTTTCTATTTTAAAAAAGTATTGATTGCAAAACCAATGCCGAGAAATTCAGTCTAAGATACACGCAGATTTTTGCATGTGCACTATTACTTTTTTTAAAAAACTTCATGCACACATTTTAAAAACAGTAGCAAGATTGGAGACAACTTTTTTCTCAAGGATGTTTGAAAACAGATTTTGTAAAGAAGAGCCAATTAAAATGGTCACCATTTAATACAAAACGGTGAAGATTAGACTTCTGCAAAAAGGTAGAAGGCAGAAGTCACAAATGTTTTGAAATGTTTTGAAAGACAGCTGGGAAAAAAAATTAGACATCAGAGCAAAGGTATGTATAATAATGAGTTTCAGAGAATCCAATGATACCTTATCTCCAAGTTTTTACCAAAAGGTATAAATGTAATTCAGCTTCAGCTTTTAAACACATTTCCAAGCCTGTTGTGACAAAAATTTAACTTGATAGATGAAGGGACAAGAAAGAGGGGATAACCAAAAAATTAACTTCAAGCAGCTCAAAGGGAAAAACCCAGAAGGGAACATGCAGCTGATGTAGAAGATGGAAAAAATGGGAAAGAAAAAAGCTGATTCAGTGGCAGTGCTCAAAAAGACCTGGTTTCAGAGAGCTCTACAAAAGCTTATTTACATTGATCCTAAATTGACACTACCTCCCCCCTGCCCCAATTAAGGCCTCAGTTAATAAAGGAGAATGCTATTTTGTGGTATTATTACCGGTATTTCTTCCTGCATCTTTCTTTTAGAATAAATACATTTGAAAGGGATTTACAATGTGCTAGTATATTAATACTACCCCTAGTAATTATACTGAAAAAGGTATCTTCGCATTAGTGTTTAATCAGTGCTTACAGGATCCAAAAGCATTTGCAACTAACAGAAGGAAGTAGCACAATAGAGGATTGAATTTTAGGAGTCACTTCTTTAATAAAAAATTACCTTGAACAAACTCAATCCTGCTTTTATTTTAATATTTGAAAGAGCAAAATGGTATGTTCTTTACTTATTTAATGTTGTTAGCTATTCTCTGACATGCCATGCTCAGAAGCTTTTTTTCTCCCCAATTCAACGGCAGGTCAATTACAAACAATTGTTAAGCCCAACAAGAAAGCTTTACTCTCACTGCGTATCAATTATTTTAAGAGGCAGGTCCAGCCACTGCACTGCTCTTGCTTGAGCCCTTAGCGCTGCCAAATCTCGGCCTGACCTCCTTTCTCTCATCACATGACCTTTCCAATTCACTGGGCTCGGATGACAACAGCTATCGCTACGTTGACAGCCTTGACTTTCATACACTATGAACTTGCCTGGGAACAGCACAGCAGGCCTAATCCAGTCATTCAGCAACAAAAACCGACATGTCCCCATCCCCAGCTAGAATAGGAGCCTATCAAAACTGTTTCCTAACCTGTATTACCTACACACTTGTATTTCCTTTCACAGCTCCATGACCTGAGGACATTTTCCATACACAAGTTTCCCAAGCCACATCATGCAGCTTGCCCTGCCAGCTAGACTTCACATCTTATCCACCAACTTTAGAATTTGAGAAAATAATTGATAATATGGCAAAATTTATCTAATCAACTGTCAGTGACATTTAAACAGTTTTCAGTTTATTTGAAATTAAGACACACGTTTTTTCCTGCTCTTTAAACTGGAAAAGTGAGAAAAATCCAGTTTTGCAAAAATGCCAAGAATTTTTCAGTTCTGCTATTTTTCCTCCTCTTTTCTCCCTGTTAAGTCCTATTATATGCCACTCGGTAATTGAGAAAAGAAACAGATTGTGCAATGAAAGCTGATCCTCTGCTGGACAATTATAGCAATTCTGGTTCTACTTCGCTGCTGGTGGAACAGTGCTGAGTCACTTGGAAGCCACACAATATGTTCACTCCTAGACCACCACAGGCATAGTCTTTCTGCATGGAAACCACCGAGCCTTGAAATTGAAGCACATGTTGTATTTATCAGACCTATGCTCCCCAAGACTTCCAGCCTTATCCATCCTTTCATACATTTAGGCATCAAATGATGATCTGTTAATATGCTGCTGAAGCACATAGTGGTTATCTTTTCACTACGCCATTTCGCTTTAAACTCTATAATAATTTGAACATGTCCCAACTCCCCACTTTACCTTCTCAGTATTTTAAAGAATCAAAATGATAGGAAAATAAAGTATTCACACACCACATTCTGAAATGTTAGTCTACAGCAAGGGTTCAGATCACAACAGACAAATTATCCTTTGGTCAACATCTAATAAATGCCATTTTGTACAGCATTACAAGACTCTGGTAGGCAGCAGAAACATTAAAAATATTAACTTAGTCTATCAATCATTTCGCAAATTGGCAAGCTATCTGCATTGAAGTGGGTTTGGTGGGGTTTTTTTTATTTTTTTTTTATGAGAGGAAAGAACTCATCGGCCACCTCTGCACATGGTGAAGATCACTGGGTACAACTGCCTACATTTCCAGAAGACCATTTCAGCAGAACTGATCTTTCTAAGACCCAGAAAGTGAAAAAAAAAGTAAACATAACAGGTCTTACAGCTCTGTCCCTTTATGCTGGCAACAGCCAACAGAACTTACCGGCATGCATTCTAGATGCATGCACCATAGCTACAGCAAACAGAAAAGGGATCACAAGAGAAGCAGTCTGGCAGAGCTGTGACTGAGATAAGGTAATCTAAGGCATCACATCCCTCTGCTGTGCTGTAGTTTTTCCTTTGGTCACACACGATGTCTTGATTTGTCTAAAAGCCTAGGTGAGCAATTCATCATGTACCTTGTGTCCCAAGCATGACAAAAGTGGCTCTGTGGGACAGAAGACTATCAATAGCTATGCTGAAAGAGGAGGGAATCTGTGAATGTAATGATGGGCTAAGTATTACTCTAGGTCACTTCCCACTCACAAAGGGCGGGGGGGGGGGGGGGGGGGGTGTCAAGAAGCTGTCAATTTAAACTATCTATATAGTGTTCCTCCAGAGACAGCTAAAAGTTCAGCTGTAGGACTCGCAGAGAAGCAGCTTGTGCTTGCTGCAACTTGGAAATTGTATAAATACGGGCTTTATGACATGCTGTAACATCATTAAAGGTGGTACACTCCACATGTCCTGGAAAAGAAGAATTAAGGCTTTCAGAATTTATGTTTCACTGAATACGTCTTTCTTGGAAGCCAGAATACAATGGAGCTGCAAACTTCACCTATACATGTCACTTCTCTGCTTTTCTCAGCGCTGGTAAGAAGAGCCCAACTGAAATACAGTGGCCAGATTGGGCACCACACACCAGACAAGACACATGCTACTGATAAGGGTCCAAAAGAGAAAAAACAAGAATGATCAGAGGTCTAAAGATACGACCTGTATAGAAGAATTAGACAACTTAATTCAGCCTAAAAAAGATTCACATTATACAACTTAGCAGAAATAAGGATAGCCAAACACAAATTGCTCAGTCTGTAGATTCACTGAAGTTTGGTAGGTTAAATGAGTGTCTGTCCAGACAGACGCAGGTATCACTCTTGATGTAAGGGAAGTAAGAAGTATATGAAGTCTTATCACTGAATTACTTAGCGTGTTGGTTGGTTGGGGTTTTTTTGATTGCTTCTTAAAGAGATATGATGACTACTTGCTTGCAGTATCAGGTTGATTTACAGTTCAGATATGAATTGATTAGATAAATTCTTTGATACCTAAATGCTCTCCTTTTGCCTCTTCTGTGTTGTGTTTCATTCTACAACACAGTGTCACACTATCATAGGGAGATGGCACTCATGGCTGTACTCTTAAGAGTATTAGCATTTCCTAAGGAATCTACCTTGAGATAGAAAGAAGCTTTTGACGCTAAGTGTAGACAAGTGGGTGCTTCATTATAACTCCCTAGAGATCACAGAATGTCTAGCTCCTACCAAGGCATCCTCCTTTAGTCCTACCAGTTTAAAAGTCAGCATAGGAAAGAGCACAGGAAATAGAAGGGATTTTAGACTATAAACACAGTAAATCAGATTAGCTTTCCTTCTTACGGATTCCTTAAACATGCCACAGTCCTGTTTTTCTTTAGAAAAACCCTACCTGAATGCCATAAACCAAAACCATTACCATCTATGAAAAGTACTTGATTTACAGAATGAAATATAGTTCAGTAATTTTAAAAAAATCTGAAAAAGGCTTGCTAGAAGTTTTCTTTTATATGTATGCAAGACAAAAACATCTTTAAAATAAACACAGGCCAAATCTCTGTAATAGGCATCAAAGCAAAACCTTAAATAAAAGAAACAAGCTGCAGCATGGACTGCAACACTGAATGCTAATTCTGCTCCTTTGGAAGAATATAATGTTGTTTACATTAAGGCAGCTAACAATCCTTTTAATCTACAATATTTTTAAATTTCAGCCAAATTCCGTAATAATAGGCCCATGTGCTAATATGTGGCACCTGTAAGTTTAATAAGTCACGTTCCTGCATTTAGAAGCAGCATTTGACACTTAAATCTTGAGTGTCTGGCAAAGGTCAGAGTTTTGCAGTTTCTTTTCATGCAAGCAGAGTTGTGATGTCTATATGAGGGTTTTTTTCTGGACACTGTAGATAATAAACCTACAATGTTCCCTTCTCCCCAGGTAAATTCATTACTAATTAGCCAAATAGCTAAAAAGGGCACCCTGCTTTACATAAGATTTAATTAGTTTTAATTAACCATTAAATTAAAATGTAGTAAATTAAGACCCCATCCCATGAGCCACAAAGGCTTAAGCAATTTGTCACTTACTCATTCTTGCATAAACCACTCGGGCTGTCAAATACACAGTATTATCTCATTCCAAAGATTTCAGATTTATTATCATCAAGATTTATTTATTGCCTAGAGATGAATGGCATTTACAGTGAAGTCCCAACATTAAGATTTGGTTGTTACCTGCTTGTAGCCATTCTACCTGCTCAAATACTCTTAACACTAAATGTCCATCCCACTAACTTCAACAGAATAAAAATAAACCATCAAGAAAAGCATACATTAAATGGTTTGTTGAACTGGGCTAGATTCCCAGCATCTTGCATGATGACAACTTCTAAGCGCCTATTCTCTACAAGATATTTTGTGTCAAAGAAAGCAGGAACCTCCACCATATTAAAAGAAGCCAAGGTATTCCTAACAAATAATACCTCCCACATCACTAATGTTCATGACTGCTACAGAATGGTCACACACTGACTTTCTATCTTCCCTCTCTCCATAGCTGGGCAAGGATTAGGTTTTAAAGAACATTAAGAAATGTGACACAAGTCTATTTCTTCCCCAAAGCAGTAATTTTCTGGACACCTGCTGTGGACGCCAGGTGTCCACCAAGCCACTCTATCACTCCCCTCCTGAGCAAGGCAGGGAGGGGAGAAAATAAGATGGAAAAAACAACCCCAAACTCGTGGGTCAAGATAAAGGCAGTTTAATGTAGCTAAAGCAAAAGGCCGTGCATGGAAGCAAAGCAAAAAGCAAAAGATTATTCTCTACTTCCCATCAGCAGGTGATGTCCAGCCACTTCCTGGGAAGCAGGGCTTCAGTATGCGTACTCCTTACCCCAGAAGACAAACATTGTAAAAAAACCCAAATGCCCCCGCCCTGTTCCTTGCCCTATCTCTCAGTTTCTTATTGCTGAGCAGATGTCATATGGTGTGGAATATCCCTTTGGTCAGTTTGGGTCATCTGTCCTGGCTGTGTCGCCTCCCAAGATCTTGCCCACCCCCAGCCTGCTGCTGAGGGGGTGGGGAAACAAATGTTGGAGAGACAGCCTTGATGTGTGCTGGCACTGCTCAGTAGCAGCCACAACACTGGTGTGTTATCAACACCTTGCTAGCTGCCAATACACAGCACTATGAGGGCTCCTGTGGGGAGAATTAACTCAATTCCAACCCAATACACCTGCATAGTGCCAAAGGTAAACTAGATTCAAAAGAAAAATAGACATGAGATTTCCAATCATTTCTGACATTAAAGACAACATAAACCCTCCAGCTCCTGTACCGTACCAGGCCAGGCCAGCCTAGTTGATTTCAACCCAGTTGAGTATCCTTTTCTCAAAACTAGTGAATGAGATGCTGTAGGTAAATATAATGAAATCTGCTCCCATCCAAGTCTCATCCTGAACTGATGGAGATGAAACTGTAAATGTTCTCTCCAAGAGCAAAGCTTGTAGCTGCAACATTTCCTGTGAAAGTGATTTCTTCATAGAACATGCCATTTCCTGATTTCCATCAGCATTTTTAATTCACTAGTGAAGGTAAATACTTTGTAAGCAATCCTAGGGTGATTTTTTTCATATCAGTAGAAGCTGTAGGAAAATTAATTGTAATTGGTTTTGACAATGTCTAGCAAAATATAACTTAGAAAGAATCCCAAAATATGAGTTTTAGACTGAAAAAAGGAAACCACTGTGTTATAGGACTTGAAACACATGCTGGCCTCTACTTTCAAATCAAAGCCAGCACTATGAAAACACTGAACAAACATTCATAATGCACTGGTGTTAAGGACCAAGTAAATGAGCGTCTGTATTTGACTCTTCCAGTTTATGTTCTTCATTAGCCTAATGCACTCCACACAGAAAAGCCACCACTAACAAACACATCTTAGTCAGTTTCAGGATACCTAACAGCAAAAGAGCTCTAGATCCTCCATTACTTAAACACATTCTGGGTTTCTTCTCATTATGTTAACCATACTTAATCTGTTCACAAAACTGGTTGCTTTAAGAGCCTAAGAGATGAAGAGCCTGTCTAGCCCAGTATCATGGGCACTGCCGGGGAGGAGATCTCTACGGCCAACTCACACTTAGTGCCTCAAGTTCATACCCTACAATAACCAGAGTAAACGAAACTGTCCTGGAGCTACCCATCTTGCAGCAAGATGCTCTTACAGAGCAGAAAGACCTAAGGCCTCACTTCAGGTGGGCTCTATTTCTCCTTAAAGTAGGCTGGAGCAACAGACAACAGGAGCCGCTGCCTGTACCAAGGCCTGACTAGTAGCAGAAAGCACTGGTGTTCCTGTATGGGAGGGAGGGAGGGAGCAAAGGAGATAAACCCCCCCTTCCTCTGGAAGCCACACGTGTGGCTCACAGGATGCATCACAGAAGCAAAAAGGTTGTACTTACTATTGATTTTAACTGCCTTACATCTCCCCAGAAAGCTGATTAAGGCAAAACACATCCACAGAAAACCAGTAACAAAGCACCAGGATGGTGCGTGCTTAGCCAGTGCAGTTACTACAGTCAGACAGGATGGATGAGCTATGCTTCATGAAGATCTGCTTCTGCCATGAGTGGAGGAACCTACTGTATCTTAGAGACAAAGAGGAGAGCAGGACCTTATTTTTCCCGTACAGAAAACACAACTACCAGCAGGAAGCTGAGAAGAGCTGCACCTATGTCAACAAGTTAATGAATCAACACAAATCCTTGCAGAAGTCACAGGACCTGACATTTCCCTGAATGAAAGTCCACTCGTGATGGAATGGACAACTAGAAGTACTGAACCTCCACTCTCATGGTACAAGTGCTGAAGACACCACAAAACTATTCTGTATGTCCTGCCGCTCATGATGACCACTGCTGGAGGGAAGACATTTCTTAGCCCTGCTGTTGGCAAGTGGGCTCCCTTTCCTTTGTGGAACAGCTGCTATCAACAACACTGTCATGCTTACCTGCTACCTGATGATGTATTTGGAGTAAGAAAACATCTTGATTAACCTATCCACTCTCCCCACAAAAGAAACATGAGCCTTATGCAACTTGACGCCTAGGGGAGAGTAAGAACAGGGCAAGTGTGCATGATACTCCTGCTGCACTCCCCTAACAGCCAACTATTTTCAGGTCAGAAGACTTTGTGAGCTTGAAGACATCTGTGCATTTATTAGCATCTCTTCCTTCAATGGATCTCTTCCAAGTACTTGTCCAGACTTGTAACAGTGTAAACTTCTCACATACACAATATTTCTTGGCATAGGAACAGTCCTACTACATGTTGCATGAAGAACTGCATCCTTTTGTTTGTTCTGAACCCAGCTCCTGTTAGTCAGCTTATAGCTGCTGTACTGGAATTTAAACTTACTTACAGTAGAAGTATTACTGAAGTAACCAATAATTATAATTCAATGTTATTTATTATGAGTTATTTAACATCAAGATCAGCAATAGGCTTATTATAACAAACAGACTGTAAGAAGAAGGCGTAACAAAAGCCATCCCCTCAAACTTTTAGAGCATAGTTACAAATAATTAGTCCAGTTTTCAGGTATAGAAAAATTATGTTCACACCAATAAGAACACATATATGTATGATGCACTTTGAGGCAAGGACTCAGCAGATTTCTGTAGAAGAAATACATCTTGGAATAAAATCTTAGGGCTATATTTGATATACACATTTAAGTAACAAAAAACCCCAAATGCTGTGGCTTAGTGTTCTAACAATTATGCCTTGCAATAAAGTGAGGAACTTATTCTTCTTTTAAGTACACAAAAGTCTAATGTTTGTGCAAGTTAACAAGCCAAAATTCTGAACCAGAAACAGGTACAATGATTAGAAATAGCGTGCAGAGCACCAACCACTTAAGACTTACATTCTCAACTACCAAAAACGCACTTGTGTGCAGCTGTTGTTTATATCTATTGTATGACTAACCCTTCTAATCTTCCTTCTTAGCACCATCTTTTCCTACCAGTTCCTGGTCCTGTGTGTAATACATATCCATGCACTTAAGAGTACTTGATCCTTATTCATGTCAAAACAAGATTTGCACAAGTGAATTGATACTAATGAATTGTAACTCTGCTTTCCTCCTCACTCAGCTTGCTGTTTTTCCAACCTTGTACTTAAAAAGAGTTCTTGTGACCTACATGCAAACATCATGTCTTTTACATTTGTTCAGTAAGGGTTTTCTAATCCTAAAGAATTAGGATAAATTCCTGAGGGGGGTGACTGGCAAGATTTTAGTGCTGATCGGTGGGCTGCTATCACTTTTAGACGTGGAGGGTGTTGAGAGCATGTTGTCTATGAGACTGCCACTTCTTTCTTGAACTGTTAGAGTCTGAAAAGAAAGCATGGTATCACTCTACAAGGAAATGATCTGTTACTCCTCAGAGAAGGTTGTGGCACTAAAAGAAGCTCCAGTACGCTGTGCATTCAGAAAGCCTCAGGCTGAAGTCATTGATCTTTTCAGTTATATGCATCTCATCTATGATCTCAAATAAAAACGTTAGACAATGTTCTAATAAAACATCTTGGTGCTACAAACCTCTCTCCATTTTTATCTGGGTTAGCAGAATGCCTGCGGCAGAGACAGTCCTAGATGTACCAGTGGATACCCCTTTCAAGGTATGGCCAACAGCTTTGAATGGAACATGCTACTGACACCTAGCATTCCAGCTGCTTGTTCCTACTCTGGCACTGGGCATTTTACTGTGCTGGCACAGCATTTGTGCAGCTACATTGCAAACCAGATAGAGAAATGGATCCAAGGACAAATAACTCCACCAGAATTACCTTTTTTTTTTAAATTCAGATCAGTTCCCTGATGTCAGTCACCAAGCAACTGCATAAACCTTTGTGCTGGCACGGCAAAGGGAAAACCCGTTGCTACAGTCTCAAGAGTGGCAAAGAGCACGGCCAGTGCTATTTGCCATTTATGATCACACTCAAAAGATATTACAGATGTCAATCAGCATTCCTTTCAAAGCCTGTACAAAATAGTCTGCAGAGGTTGCAAGTCAAGAAGTTAGATGTTTCTAAAACTCTAAGGGATAAGAAAATGCACATCTATTCAGTACACACAATATAACAAGCATACGCAAATACAACCAGTTGTGATAGTATATGAATTAACTAATGACAAAGTTAAAGGTTCCATCCATTTCTTTGTCACAAAGTAGGAAACTTTTCAGAACAACTGGAAGAAACATAATACTATAGTGACAGACATCACAATGAGATGCCTGGTTTTGATTAAAAGTTAGTTGCCTATCCTAAAGTCCCAAAACAAAACCAACACCCTCCCCTTTCCGGGAATCACAAAAGTGAACCAATATGACACTGAACTTGGAAAATTAAGGTTTCCCAAGAAACACTGGAATGAAAACAGCGATCAGCTTTTGGGCTGCTCTTTAGAGCAGGATTCCGCTGCACTCAGCCTGTCAGGTATCGACTTCACCCCACCAACCAGGCAAACTATACAGAAAAACACCTTAAACTCGGAGGAACAGAAGACCAGACGACCTGAGGAACTCCAAGCAAGGCACGGCTTTTAGAGAGAGGTAATAGGCTTTAATAAGCTTAACCACCACAGCTGGTTCCACCGACCGAGCTCCCCGACACAGGCCCTCGCTCCTCACCTCTGGCCCCCACGCCGCGGGGCAGGGCAAGGCCAGGCGGCGGCAACATCCCCCCGCCGGCCCCGCACCCCTCCGCCCCGGCACCCCGCCCTTCCCGCCCCGCTTCCCCGGCCCGGGGCTGCCCCAAGGCTGTCCCCAGTGCTGGAGGCCGACGGTGCGGCTACAGCGGCGGGAGGGTACCGCGGGCCCCGGGCCCCCAGGCGGGAGAGGGACGCCTACCTTCACGGCCACTTCCGGGGCTGCGTCGACGGCCAGGGCCGGGGGGGCGGCGGGCGG
This sequence comes from Balearica regulorum gibbericeps, assembly GCF_011004875.1. Lineage (NCBI taxonomy): Eukaryota > Metazoa > Chordata > Aves > Gruiformes > Gruidae > Balearica > Balearica regulorum. Next base: position 51,408,724 of record NC_046186.1, on the reverse strand, counting down.
CGCCCGGAGGTGCAGCACGGCGTCGCGGCTGGCGAGCACAGCGGCGCGCTGGGAGCCGGCCTCAGCCTCGGGCTCCGAGTCGGGCTCCGAGTCGGAGCCGCCGTAGGAGGCGAGCGCGGCGATAGCCGCCGACATCTTGGCGCGGGGGATGACGGGACGAGCAGGTCCTGGCAGCTCCGCGGAGCTCATCGAGTCCCTTCCCCCGTAAGAACAACAGGCTGGGACTGCCCCTTAAAACGTAGGTCACTAAAACGTAAAATACGCTTTAAAGGATAAATTATAGTCTTCCATGGGGTATACAGGCGTTTGGGGGGGGAATAATCTGTCTTTGCTGTTGTTGGTGTTTAACCTTTCAGGACCCCTGGGCGGGACTACAAGCTCCAGCATGCAACACGGCCCCGGCCAGGCCGGGCACAACGCTGTCCGCGGGGGGGGGGGGAGGGGGCAGGGCAGCGGGGGGGACGGCGGGCGGCACGGGCGCCGTGCCATGGCGCGGCTACCGCCGTCCTGCCGCCTGGGCAGAGGAGCCTTATGGCGCCGCTCTTGCGGGGGAGAGGAGAGCGAAGGGGAACTTCCCGGCTGGGGCAGCCCAAAGGCGGGCTGTGCCCTGAGGAACCCCACCCCCTCCCACTGATTGGTTGTCATCAGCCGGCTTTGTTGACGTCACAATGGCGGGCCCCGCCCAACCCGTGCCGGGGAGAGAGAGCCGGCGGCTCGGACCGTACCACCTGCCGCCCGCGGGGTGGGGTGGGCTCGCATCCCTCACGTCGCGGGGTTGGGGGGCGGCGGCGCATGGACCAGGCCGAACATCGGGCGGGGGGGCCGGGTCCGGCCGCCGGGTAAACAGCCCTGCCTCTCTCCCGCCCGCCCGCCCTCCCTCCCGCCTCGGCGCGCCGGGAGAGGCCCCTCCTCCCGCGCGCGCACACACAGACACACACGCGCTGCCCTGTGTCTATTGTGAAGCCTTCGGGGGAGCTCCGCGCCGCCGCCGGGGCCGCACGCGCCCCCGCCGCCTTCCCCCGCCCCGGAGCCGCCGGCCGGCCGCGGCGCGCGCGGAATGGCAGGCGCCGTTTGAAGTTCCAGCGCCCCAACGGCCGCGGGGGCAGCGCGAAGCGAAGGCGGAGGGAGGGGCTGAGGCGAGCGGCGTGAAGGTGTGAGGCGAGGGGAGGCAGCGCACGGGAGCCGGGCCGGCGAGTAAGTGCTCCGCACCCTTTCCTCACGGCCCCTGGGGCGGCCGGGACCGGCCCTCGCCGCCCAGCCCGCGCCCCCGCTCCCCTTCCCTGGCGCTGCGAGACGTGCCTGCCCCACAAAGGGACCGGCCCCCGCCAGGTGTTGGCCCCTTCCCCTTTGTCCGTGCCCGTGCGGGGGGCGGCGGCGGGAGGGAGGCGGGAAAGGAGGCAGGCAGGCAGGCAGGCACGTCGCGGCCGCGGAGCCCCTTTCCCCCCGTCTCCCCGCCGCCCCCGCTAGCGGGGGCAGGAGGGGGCGTGTTGCGAGGCGGAGGAGGGGAGGGGGCCGCACTTGTGCCGGAGCGCGGCGCTTTCCTCTCCCTCTCCCCACCGCCCAGACCTCTCACCCCGTGTGCCCGTAACCCGGCGAAGCGGCGGCGGCGGCGGGATCGCCCGGCGGGGAAGGTGGGGCCGTGCGGGGCCGGGGTCAGCGGGCAGGCGGCCCGGGCGGGGGGCGGTGGGGGTGACGTCAGCCGCAGCCAGGTGCGAGCGGCTGCCGCCGGGCCGAGGTGAGGTGGGACGAGACGAGACGAGGCGCTCGTCCCTCCCGGCCGGCCGCGCCGTTAGGGTGTACCGGGGCTCGGGAGGGCAGAGGTGGGGACGGGCGGCGGCGGGTTTGCCGTTCGGAGGCGAGGGGATTCGATCCAATTCACGGCAGATCTGCCCGCTGGAACACTGCTACCATTGTTAGGCTGGCTTGGAGATCGCGGCTGGCTGGGAGCAGGAGAAGCACGTAGGTTCCAACTTCTGCAGCCAGCAAAACGCTTTTCTCTGCGTCCGCCTCACTCGCGGACAGAATAAATAGAAAGTCCAGAGCGCTGAAGGGCTAGCTTTAATGCTAGGCATATACGTTGCATGCGCTTGCACCTGGAGCAGTACATTGCTGTGACTTCCTTTCATACTGCATGTGCTTTCAGAATTAAAGTGAACATACAGTGACATCTAATTGTGACTCAGTGGCATTTAAACAGATTAAATGCTCTGGTTTGATTTTTCTACCCTTTCGAGCAGTTGTGGTTTTAAGCAAATACCTTAGCTTGAGGAGATAGGACTTGGATTCTTTTTGAAACAAACAAACAAAAAGAATAAACATAAGGGCAAATAGAAAGTGTTCATAGCATCGAGTGGATGGAGCAAGGTGCTGCATTTAGATCTGTTTAATAAAACACAGGCATGCCTCTTCTTTGTATGCTATAATCAGGATTCTAGGTAAAAGTCCCACATTTTCAACACTAAGACCTTTCTTTTGTTTGCGTCTCCAACAGCTGAAATATACTACGTTTAACTAGCATTTCATATGGTAATGAGTTGACTTTTTCTCTTAAATATATTGATGATGAATCTATACGTAAGGAAAGCTATATGATGCTTCACGTGAATCACTGCTTATTAATATCAAAAGTGGATCTACTGCGGTTGATTTGTTTATTGGCTGTAATTGTTAACTGATTCTATATGACTGCATTCCTTGGCACGCAGATACTAGGTGTTGTCTGAAGTTGAAAGGTGTGCTTTCTGAAAAGTGAAATATTTCAGGATCTATTTGTGCAACCAGTCTGTGATTTATCTGGAGAATTGTGTTGAAAATGATTAAAGTAATTCTGCTTTGTTATCCTTGAATTGGAAATATTGAATTGACAAAGCTTGGGTAGTTTGCTTAAGTACATTCAGTTATGTTAGTTCAGTCAGTCCAAGCATCCTAGATTGCTTGCCAGTAAAATTTAATTGTCTGGTATTCTATATGCTTTCATTGTAGAACCTATGAAAATCACTTACTGGTTTAAATTAGTTGCCTTTCTGGTACCATCAGGCTAGTGTATAAGCTAAGGCACAAGAAGGCATTCAGTGGAACACCATCTGAAGTTTCTCTTTGCTTAAATTGTAGCAAAGGTTAATTTTTAGCAAGCATGCAGATGCCATTTTTGAATATGAAATACTGACTTGACTATGCTGTAAAAGTGTAGATGGATATATGTGGCTATCTAAAATCTGGTTTTAATGAAAAAGCTGAGGAATTGCTGCTTGTCATTTGCATTGAGATAAATATATTAAGGCAGAGTGACTATTAACGATATTTATGAATTCAAGAAAGGGTTGATCGGTATGAAACAAAAGAGTGATATAGCTTTTAAAAAAATTCTTCTAATTGATTATTGTATGCTGTAAGTGCGTTCTGTTTTAATCGGGTTCCAGAAAACATATTATGTTCTGTGTTGGATGCTGCTGGTTCTGAAGGCAGCCTGGAGGAGTGGGTGGAAGGTGATTTGGGTTACTTGGCTTTTCTTTCCATCCAGCTTTTCCACTGCTGTTTTTCTTTGTCGTCACTTTGCCTCTCTTGCTTTGATTTCTCCAAAGGAAGATAAAAATGTCTCGCTTTGTATGGCACTTTTGCATATAAAAAGGGCCTTTTGGCACCTGTGTGTTACTACTTCTGATGGTGAATACTATACCAAGTTGTATTGCCATGTATTCCTTTTTTCCCCCCAGGTGTGAGAGGAAGAAGTATTTTAAGAGAGTAGTTCCTTAAGCAGTAGAAACCTGGCTTCTTAGCCTTTTTCCCCCCTCTTTTTTTTAAATCTCACAGATTATTGTAAGCTCTAATGGAATTCTTTTTTTTTCCGTGTTCAAAACATTTATAGTCTCGTCCTTTTGTGGATCATCTGATGTCTAATAAGGTCTTAATGCATACTGCAGCCTTTCCCTTGGTCAGGACACTCATAGCATCTTGATTTCATGAACTTAGCATTTTGTTAGGCAATTGTCTTGGAGACCCCTACTCTTCTGTCAAATTTGATTGAATTCAGCCACCCAGTTTCCAAGTGGAGGAACCCTCCCCAACACTTCCTGCATAAGATTAATTTCCTTAAAAAGCTGGGATAAAATATATAAAGTTTTAACCCAATATTTCACAATTCTTCCTTCACATCAGTCTTTTCTTCCCTATAGTAGATAATGAAATGTTTCCCTGTGCTTTTAATGTGTTTTATTCTACTTTCTTTTCCCTTTACTTGCTCTTCCATAGTTCTTTTTGTCACTTTCCATGAGGGATGTGCTTTATCTCATACCCTGTGTTTTCTGTTCCTTTTTTTTTCCCCCCAGAAGATGAAGCATATAATCCCGCTTGTGCTATTTTTTTCTATATATATTTTTTTAACACTCTTAAACTGCTATCAACCCACTTGCATATACACTCACTTCGCATCCACCGAGATCTGTAAGTCTGCAGTTTGGAGCGAAGGAAAAAAAAAAAAAGCCAGATACTTACCAGACAGAGGATTGAACTAAAATATGAGGCTTGATTGTCTGTGGGAAATACAGAGTTTGAGAGAAAATGAGATTTTTTCCTTTATTCCTATGCTTTTGGCTACTGAGAAAAGGTATCATGACGGAAGTCTTATCAGGTTACTGTTACTGCATTCAGATTGGGCCTTTTTATAGCCTTCTGCTTGTGTGATGCATCTTCATGTACTCTTAATTTAAATGCTTGGAGAGTGAAGCACCTTTTATAACTCAGGCTCTGCTTTTTCTACCACCTTGGAGCCTCTGACTGCTGCAAGGGTGATAATACCTCTTTTCCAGTTTTTGTTTTTTTGGACCATGTCCCAGATTCTCAAAGATATCAAGGCGCCAGATTGCAATAGGAGTTCTGTGTTCCAGTACATCTGTGAATCAGTCTCTTAAGTTTTTTGGGAGGGATCTTGAGGTCGTCTGACACAGATTACAGGCTATGTATTTCATGTGTACAAGATATGGTTTCAAAGACAGAAGCGATATGGGATAGGACTGGAACAACTTAGACTGTCATACTTACTTGAAATGACTTTGCAAACAAAATTGTTTTGTTTGCAGAGCCACCTCCTCCCTAGAGGTCACAAGCTGTGTAGCCTCTTCAGACTACTGAAGTGCTTATGCAGTGCTGTGACCTGCATCTTGTAACACAAGTTGAACAAAGAATGTGTCGGAGAGGCAGCAAAACATTAATTATAGATTTCCAGGAAAATAATTAGCATAATTAGAAATTCTCATATCTTTAATATTGGATTCCTTATTTCTCTGAAAAAAAAAATTTTTAATCAGTTAAGGGACATAAAATGTCATCAAAAGTGTATACATTTCTAAAAATATACCTATTAATTTAGGTGCTTATATTTTGGGGGGAGGGTAGGAAGCTGAATTGAATGCTAGCTTACTTATGCTAGTGTGTTGGTGTAATAATTACCTTATACACACAAAGAACAACAGAAAAACAAAGGTAGCTAAAACACTTAATGAAGAGCAGAAATAATGGATAGCTTTCAATGAGTTTATACCTTGCTGTTGATTGACTTTTTAGTTAGATGCTATGGTTGCGACATGAATTTAGTCTTCTGACAGCAGACTCCATGCAGAAGTAGATTATTATGAATGCTGTAACTGTCTGACACTTAAAACTTACTAAAAAACAGGAATCTATTCTAAACCCAGGTGGGATTTTTTTGCATTTAATAAAAAGCATTAAATTCTGTTGAAGCATTTCTTATAGCTAGGGCATTTGTACTGTTTATTTCCCTTTTTTCCTGCTCCGTGGTAAGCTGCATTCATTTACTGGGAGTATTAATAGAGTCTCTGTTCTCTATCTGGCTCTTGTTTTCACAGATTTGGAGAACCTCAATGTACTTGAGTCCAATTTGGTAGAAATTGGTCAACAGATTTTAAGTTACTGAAGGGGAGCTTCCAACAAATACTCTGCAAGTGATCTCATAAACTTTGCATAGGAAATGGACCTGAAAATTGTTGGGACCTCTTAAAGAAAAAACACACACACGTAATTCTCATCCCTTACAGTCACAACTGCCTGTAGATAGAAGTATACAATGGCAACAATGACTGATGATAGACTCAGTAGTACTAACTAGTATTACTAACGGACTTAGTTCTGCTTCTGCAAAGACAATTATGCCTCACTAATCTACTAGGGATTTTGATTGCAGTAAGAGCATAATGGATTAAATTGTAACATAGTTCTAAATTACATATACTTTTTAAAGGTGTAATTGAAGGTTCCTTACACTAGACTATTAAATAAAGAAGCTATGATGTAAGAGGTAAAATACTTTCATGGGTCACAAAAATCTCTGAGAGGAAATAAATAAATGGTTAGTTATAGGAGGCTTAACGGTTTGTCTTAAATCAGGAGCTGTTCAATATTTTCTATTAATCATCTGTAGAATTTGATTTATAAAGTAGCAGTATTTACTGAGGATTCAAAACCTATTTAATCAAATTCAAAAATACTGGAAAGGTCACTTGAGAAGTCTAAGCAAGCTGTGTGAAAGGACAGCAAGATGACAGGTAAAGCTGATTGTTGGTATATGCAAAACAGTGTCTTTCAGAAGCAGAAAATAAGATACCATTTATATGTCTTAAAAGTTCCTAAATTAACAGTATTAATATAACAAGAAAACTTGGGCATCATTGCAGTTTGCTGAGGTATCGTTACCCAGTAATCAGAAGTGGGGAAAAAAGTATAAAGAAGGAAGTGCCATTCTATACAAATTCTTTAATTCTTATCTGCTATTCAAAGTGTCTTATTAACTGTCAATTAGTTTTAAAAAGATAAATCACAGTAGAGAGTTTGATATGAAGGATATGGCAGAGTTTTTCAAGGGATTGAAAAGATTGGAATTATTTACGCACGGAAATGAAATGCAGATCAAACCAGTGAGGAGTGGGAAGTTATAAAATAGATGTGAATTTATGCTCTCCAATAGCAGATGTAAAAGAAAAAAAGCTGCATTCAGTAAAAGACAGTTTATTGAAGCTGTACTTTTTTGCAGGGAGAGAGGAATTGAAAATTTTTCCCTGCTTCCACTGTATTTCTCTCCATATATGTATGAATGTATCTGTTTATCTGTCATTCAGTATTAGACTATTTCTCTTGAATACACAGAACCAGCTTAAACTCCTTTATTTATTTGCTTGGAACCAATAATTTGAACTTTGCTCTTTCTCATCAGAGATGACTACTCAAATAAATTAATATTCATTGGAGTGAGATGTTCTTAGTCTTCTATAGCTGAAATAAATTCTGTAACTTCTGGGCTTTGGAGTAATTTTCTGGCTGTTTGATGTAATAAATAAACTGTTTTACGCAAAATGAAACAGTCCAAGTTAGGGGGATAATGGGAGAAGCTCTTACATCAGTATGTTGAGTATAGAAATGGCTTGTAGCCTGGGGATGGCCAGTTTGAACACAAACCATGGATGAAAATTGATGTTTGAAGAGAAGCCGTCTTAGGCCAATCCAGCAAGCTTATACTGAAGGTGTATGGCAAAGGAACACGAGGGTCCTTTTTGGGGGTGTAGTCTTCTTTCAGATTAACCCTTTTATTTAGTATCAGCCCTGCATAATAGATGCATAGGTTGTGGACAATTGGAAGAATGATTGACACTGAAGTACTTGTAGTAATTCTGCTAAATACTGTATTACAGCAGTTTGTCCAGCAGCACCCAGTTGCCACCTCTAAAGTAATGGCTATGGAGTGGCCAAAATCAAAGTTGTCAGCTGTATTTCTACAACATGATACTGTTCATGGTTTGAGGGTCCGGAATCTTCTACCTTCAGGCACATTCAGGATAGTGACATGGGTTCAGATAGCTTTTCTGCAAGATAAGCTATACCAGATAAGCAGGGTCACCATTGAAAAGCCATTGTTGGTAGCCAGAGCAGTTTTTCTCAAAAGATTCTCATTATCGTAAGACAGAACAGCACTATCCACAGTGATTTTGGAACAAACCTTCAAGTAACTTAAAAAAAAAAAAAAAAAAGGAAAATAACAAGTCATTTATTACTTGATAATGTGTGAACTTAAGTAGTTTGACCAGCTCTTGTAAAAATGGCGTGCAGAGTCAGCTTTTCAGTAGAAAAAAGAAATGCTTAACTTGTTAAATCTTGTTCAGCCACTAGCCACTGAATGTGTGCAGAAATGCTTAGAGAGATCTACGCTCAGCTGGTTCTGCCTTTTTGTTGATATTAAAGGAAAAGGCTGTGATTAACAAACTTTTCTAATTGCGATTCCATGTGCTGTTGTGAAACCTACAAGGCTTGAGGACACAACCAAAAATACAAGTTGAGTTTGTCATAGATGCTCTTTCTTTGGAAGCCTCTCCTCAGGAACGAGGGCTTTGCAAAAAAATGTACCATTTGTGGGGAGGGAAATCTTCTGTGCCTCCCAGCTAGCCGGTGCATCTCTGCTGGTAGTACAAGACAGTGATATTTATTACATCTTAATAGTCTGAGCAGCCTGCTGTAGTTGATCCTGCTTTGAGCAACCTCAAATGTTCTATGATTATATGATCTTCATAGCAGGAGAAAAAAAAAAATCATACAAATAATTCAGAAGTGATAGGTGGCCTAGAGGTGGTAATGGAAGTTTCTGGTTTTGCAGCCTGATCTGAATTTGCTCTTGCGAAAATATATAAAAAATTATACAAGTGTTCAGTGTTGTAGGGATCTACATTGCAGCTGACGAATGGCATTATATGGCAGAATACATATGCATATAATTCATGTACAGAATGAACTGATGTTATTCCACAATCTTGAATTTTCAGGACTATTGCACTCTGGAAACTCAAGATGTGTCTACCTACTTGAAACAACACTGTTGCATCCTCAGGTGAGACAACAGAATGCATTCTGTGGCTATAGCTAGCATGAGTGGTCTATTGAAAATAATCTGAGTTACAAAGGAGTTAACACTTTTCATTTCCCGTGGGAACTACCTTCAGCAAGTTCCATAATACAGGGAGAGGTTCTGTACAATTCAGTCCAAAAAGAATATACTTTCTACTACCTGTGATGTTTCCAATAATGGAAGTCAGATAATCAGGGGATTATCTGCCTAGACTATCTAACTAGACTTATCCATTCTATTTCTAACTGTAAAAAAGATTTTATTTCTTTGTCTAGGAAAGGAGGAAAAAAATTATTAGCAAGGAGACAGATTTTTGTTCATACTATTTTTTTTTCTCATTGGAGGAGAATTGGACCTCTATTCCACACCTGTGGCTACTGTGCTGATAAACACGTTATTTTAGTCCAGGATGACAAATGTACAAAGGATCTTTAAGCACTGGACAGGTTTATATTCCTCCTGTACAGTCATCTGTCTGATCTGCAGGAAAGTTCAGAGTGGGGCTTCATTACTCAAATCTTTACAAGTTTTGGTAGTATTCATGAAAAAAATGGATAGTGATATTAACATCGAATGGGAAAAGGAACTCTTATGACTCCTCAGTTGTTACCTGATGCCTCGTATACCGAACTCTCTATTGCAATTAAGGTAGATGGTGTTAATTCTTAAGATCTACCATATTTGATAGATTCTTGAAGTAATAATATATTTATAGGCTTTCTTCTAGTAAACTCTAGGTTCATCACAAGTTTACTATCTGCTTATTCATTAGAGATCCAATCAATGTTGCCAAAAGACTATTCTCTTGAAACCTATGGACCATCCCTTTGAGCATCTGTTGCTTTAATACAGCATAGCACGCTATACTTGGAATGACCTTCTTGTGGTGGATCAGCGTGGTCCAATAATGGGACATCTTGATGAATTTATATGCTTCTGTGGCCTAAAATTTTTCTTAACTCTGAACTTCTGACAGCAATGGAATATACTCTCTGCCTAGACATTAGAGAGTTCCCATGGGAAATCACCACTTAATGATTAGCACTGTCCTAAAGTGATAGTTGACAAGAGGTTTCATGCAGAATAACTTACTGGTAGAGAAAATCCTTCTTTCTTTGAATACTTTCAGACTCTCACCCTGTCACATAAAATAGTCCCGTAATTCTGACTTTCATTGTTTCTGGGAATACATTGAAAAGCAAAGCCATTTGTGTATAGAAGCAATCTAAATGGGTCATCTTCTGTGTCTGAGTATTTTCAGAAATGTAAGCACTTTCCCCTAGCTTAGTGCTTGCATATGGGGCACTGGCTACCAAAGCTGATTTTTGAGCATGAATGTAGCATCCAATCCTTTTTATGTGGTGGGAAGCAAATGTTTCAGTTTTTCAGAATCCCAAACCATATGCTTGTTGTAGATATTCTAGTCCATCCATGATGATAATGAGCTGCTTTACTCACAGTTATTTTTCCTTCGAAACCTTCTGTATCATTAGAGAAAGAATCTTTTTAGAAAAAAACCCCACACTTTATTAAGTAGAGATAAGGATACAATTTTAAAAAAGAAACAGAAAAGAAAAACGTAAAACGTATGATGCAGTCATAAAGCGTGTGGGATGTTGATATGGTGTTCTGGTGGTTGGTCAGTTTTTGTTCTGAAGCCTGTTAGCTGGAGTGAGCTGAGGACTCTGATGGTAACCTTCCAGAAGGCTGAGAAAGACTTTGAAAGATTCTTCTTTACCTGTTTTACACTTCCTTTTTCAGGAACTCCTAAAGCTCGCTTTCCAACACTTTCAAACATGCACTGTGAGAGTTTTAATCTTGGTTTCCCACCTTCCTTAAAAGTCTTGACTTGCAACATGAGGCTTTTCATATGTTTTTTTGTGACTTGCAACTTGCCTATATACCATTTTTGCAGGTTAGCTGTTTATGTTAATTTTCAAGACATTAACGTCCATTTAGATCCCAAGACACATCTTATTTTTAGAGTACTCAGCTATCTCTAAGCTTCAGTTGCAGACAAAATGATAGATGGTTTTGATTTCATGTTGGAACATGAGGAACCCTTTGGACATTGTTGTTGAAAGGATTCTGGAGAAGCCTGATTCACCTGTTCTTGGGAACAGTACTTTAATTCAAAAGATACACTTCAGAAAAATATATATTGTGTCAGGACATTATTTCTGTAAGACTGTAGAAATGTTGAAATATCTGGAGTATTACAGTAAGAAAATGCGTGTTCAGTGCACAGAGTTATAGCCCTTTAAAAAGTGCATACATTTTATGATGCAGAAAACAGACAATGAAACATTTGAGTATAATGATAATAATCATGTTCAGAGTGATGTTTTTCTTTGTTAATGAAAATTTATAATGTACATGGTGGTCTCACTGTTGTGTATGTATTAATTTTGGGTAGAATTATGCAAGCTTTGGAGATAAGATTTAATAAGTAACATGCAGATTTATTTAAAAACTATAAAATTGTAACTTAATTTCTAGATTTAATTGGACAAAGTGATGCTAATTACTGATATGCAGTCATTTTTCTTTTGTTACAAATGCTGTGGGTTTTGTTATATAGATGTAATTACAATTGAGTGCTTCAAGATCACTTGTTATCCAAAGTTAGTGAAAGTTTATTAGTAAAAATGAAATATATTGTAATTATTACATATTTAGAAAGTAAAAGTATTGGTAATACTGTTTGCACTTGTGCAGCTGTTAGGATTTAAAAAACATATTCTGTAATTAGTAGATATGCTAGGGAGATAAATTTGTCTATTAAATATAGTTAGCTAGTACATGAATTGGACAGATGAGCAAATGGCATCCAGTTTGACTCTGGCCCATGGCCAATACGAGCCAAAACTTAGTATTTTCAGTGGACCTGCTTGCGCATTATAAAGCTCATCATCACACCTAGCATTAATAGTACCATGGATAAACAAGGAGTAAATGGAACTAAATGTGTATTAGCTTCTTCCGTTACATTGTTTAACTCTTCTATAAACCAACCACTTGTGTTCCAGACTTCCTATGTCAAAAGTATAAATTTGAGTCATACTCTTGCAAAGTCTTGAGTTTCAATTTTTCTTGAAACTGCATTTATTTTTAGCATATCAAGCTTATTACGGAAGTGTATTTTGAAGAACATCAACATTAAAACCTATTTAGAAAAGCATGGGCTTTAACCATTCCCCTCCTACATACACTGTTACTTCTTCAATTTCCCTGTGTTAATTATATGACAAGTTGTCTTTTGTTGACAAAATCAGAATTAGATCATGATACAGGACTCCTGCTTAATAATTTTAGTGTGTTTCTGCTGGGATGCCACTTTCAGGCTTTCCTAAAGATTCAAAAACTAGTGCTCCAACATCTCGGGTGACTAGTGTGTACTATATGGGAAATAAGTTTTGCTAAGTTTGAAGCGTTGGAGAAATTCATGTACTGAATTTTTAGTACAACCAGCAATATTAAGAACATAATTACTTGTCAGTAAACATTTAGGAAGTGTCCCTTATTGAGTATGAAAACCAAACTAAATCTCAGTAAGTTTAGAATTTACACTTTCAGTTAGATAGCTATAATTTATCAAGTATTAATAGAAAATAATCATAATTTTTGTCCTGTTTAATACACAGTGTGTTTCGGTCCCTCTGCTGCAGCTTGGATTTTGTCAGACACAGAATGAAATTAATTCCTGTCAACTTGGTTGAAACTTAGGTATATTCTTGTCTCTTCTGTGTAACCCGCATGAAAATGAAAGGAGAAAGTAAGTAGTCTGGCCTTGTTCTAGTGCTAATTGAGATATGGTGTGTCCAGTATATGAAACTTTGGGATAGAAAACACAAACTTCAAGGATCTTGTTTTTCAAGAAGAAAGTGATGGATTGCTAGGCTTTAGTCAGGGAACTGTAACTGGGTGTTACTGGTGGTGGACCTTACCATTTAAAAAAGGTGTCAGCTGCTTGCTGCTTTGGACTCTGGCTAAAAACTGTCAGGCAAACCATCAGTTCCTGATGGTTTGTCCTGTTTAGTATCTACCTACTTTTTTTCTAACAAATAAAATGAAAATAACAATGTCAAACTTCCTGAGAACATACTTTTTTAATTCAGTTTTTAAGGATGTTGCCTGTGTTCAGACTTTGTAACATATTTTTTGTTGTAATAACAGAGAATTTTAGACAGTTATTAAATGAAATACAGAAAGACTCTCTGGAGGATATATTGTGTGTCCTAACCACTAAGTCATACAATAATGCTTGCTCTTTTTCTGCTATTGTGAATCTTGTTTTGTGGTTAGTGGAACAACTGCAAAGAGAAAGTGAATAGTTTTCTAATTAGTATTTGTTTATATTCTCGCCCACGGTAAGTAGGAGATATGCTTTTGAATTCCCAGAGAGCCAAGGAAGATTTTTCCTTTTCTGTAGTGGACAGACCTAATATCAAAGATTGGCACCCTCTCTCCTGGCTACATTTTATAAGAGAAAATAAGGACATCTATTTAATTTTTTTAAGGAATGAATGTAAACAGCTGTGTTAATTTTTATTGGCTAAAGCAGCTGGCTTATAGGTTTGAATCTGACAGATGAAACCTAGAAAAGGGGTGGAATATGAAATTTACCTGTCTTTAATGTCATCCATAGATTTATTTTTAGATTATACCCTCCCCACATCATATTGCATGTGGGTAGTCTAGACGCCTAAAGGAAGATTCTTCTCTGAAAGGCAGCCCATGCTGCAATGGGCATAGGATGGGGCTGAGGCAGTGCTGGCTCATTTCTAGACACCTTAATGGATAGCTGTCTTCAGCTGTCCAGGTGGATATACCCTAAGTGTTTTATTAGATCTAGGCTTTAATAATATGATCAGATTTGACTGAATGGTCATGCAAAGCTGGTTCACACAACATGTAAATAAAAGCAAGTTGTTTGGGTTTTTTTGTGTGTATGTGAGAATAAAGCCGTTTGCAGTACTGAAAAATGTATTTGTTAAATGAAAGGTGACACACTTTTATCTGTATAAATGGAGTCATAGTGTCTCCTTCTTAGTGCATTTCTTAGCAGAATGAAGTATGCTTGAAAATAAACATACACTGATTTTATTTTTTTAAGTGTATGTCCCCCTCCTCCTTTCCCCCAGTATTTCAGTAATGACCAAAGCAAAGCAGTTAGATGCATTTTGGGTAATTTAAGTTTGTTTTGTAGCATATTAGTAATCTTGAATGCTGTTTGGGCACAGATAGTAAAAATGAAGCTGACCGGTAACTGTCATATCATGGTTTGGTACGGAGATGAGTATTGTTAGAATGCAGAATCATGTTTCGTGTGTGATTGCAAACTTTTCTTTCTCACCCAAACTCTAGTCTCAGAAAGATCATGTTATGCTCTTTTCTGGATGAGTGAAGTTTAAAGTCACACTATTTTCCTTTCAGTCTTTTAAATGTGACACCTGCTGATTTGCTATCAGCATTTTTATTTTTTTAATTGCAATGGAGCATGAATTTATGAAGGTGATCTATAGGCAACAGAGAAACTGAGCAGAAAAATCAACACCTGTCAGTGTTGTTCCACCATTTTCAGTGCCTGATATCCTTCATCTGTCCTCCCTGAATCTGGTGATGTGCTGCAAACCTTCATTGCTGTAAGGCAGCTAATAAGAATATAAACAGAACATTTTCTTCAAGTAGCAATTTTCAAACATTTTTCCTTAAAGCTGCTGAGCTTCTGTTTACTGCAGTTTGAGAAACCCTGGCTTGGTTTGGCTATCCCTGCTGTGTTGTACCTCTGTGCATACCCATAGAACACAGCTGAGAATGAGGAATGTGTAGAGGCAATAGGTTCACTGGCCGCTCAGTGGAGAAAGGAAGGTACCTAAATCTGTTGGCTTTTCTAAAGAGCAGTGATGAGCTTCCCTTAGAGAATGCTGGCTAATGCCTTTCTTCTCAGCTCAGAGCTTTGCCATCCATGGTCTGTCATACCTACCCAGAATGGCCCTAGAGAGAGCCTTCTCTGTAAGGGGTCACCCTGTACACTGTGCTTCAGTCCCATGTTAAAAGCCCCTCAGATTGACAGCTGCTGTCATGGAGAAAGAGATCTCTGCAGATGTTGGGTGACTGCTGCTTTTTAAGAGCAGGATAACCTTCAGTCACTTTAACGTTCTGTTGTGACATGTAGATAATGGATATTTCATGGAATTCATAAGTTAGTCTTTGTCAGAACATTTTGAACTTCAGGTATTAGAAACTAATTGCAGTGAACATTTCACTTCATCCCTTGCCGACCTCTGCAATCCACATTACTGCTTGGGATAGTAGCTGCATTCACTCGGCTGTTAAACAACTTCTAAAGCTCTACTCTCTGATCTCAAGAGTGTAGTTTTCTTAATGGGATTTTTTTTTGAAGGTGGCCATAAAAGAAAGACAACAGCTGCTGCCAGAAGTATTAAGAAGTAGTGTACAATGTGAACAGGCTAGTTTAACTCACTCCTAAATATAATTCTTCTAGATTCTTCTAAAAATAACTCTCCTCCAAACAATAAAAACTGACATAAGTTGACAACCTGTTTTAGCAGACATTGACAAATTGTTGACTTCTGCTTTTTGAGCTTTTAGTTAAAAATGTAAGCAACAATAATTTAAACTCTTCTTAGTAGATGTTGTTGCTATATTATACTGACTGTCCTTGTCTGTTTTGTGTGTCATATGAACACTATGTTTCATTTATTTTCTGATTATTTTTTTTTCCTCATCTCACTATTCTCCTGTCCTTCTCTTTTCCACAAAATTGTTATGTTCTACTTGCTGAGGTAGTATCTAGTTTGAGCAAGAGACAACAGCCTTAGTTGTGGACTATGTTACTCTTCACAGTTGCCTTTTTGTTCCTTGCTAGGTGAACTGGTAACTAAAATGCTTTGTTCTCTTGTTGTGGTAATGGTAAGTCTTCTCTGTGTGGTAAAGCAGAATGATGACTTGCAGGACTCATTTTATTGTGTAGATAGCCTACACAAGGCTAGGCAAGTAAATGTATTCCAGATACAAACTCTTACAGCAGGTGTCAAGCTATGCTTATGTACATTGGCAGGTCACTTTAATGCGAGTATGTGGAAGAAGGCTTAATCATTTTAACAGCCTAAATAATGAGCTGTGAATGAAAGTTATTGCTTGGATTTTTTTTCCTAATTGCTATAAATTGTAATATATAATTTTCTTTCCATTGTTATTCTAGTTGTAAGACATCACTTGTTCAAATATTT
The DNA here is from genome assembly GCF_011004875.1 of Balearica regulorum gibbericeps. Classification (NCBI taxonomy): domain Eukaryota; kingdom Metazoa; phylum Chordata; class Aves; order Gruiformes; family Gruidae; genus Balearica; species Balearica regulorum. The sequence goes on along the minus strand of NC_046186.1, from coordinate 51,392,566 downwards.
TAAAGATAGTAGTGCTAGTAAGATATGTTTTACTGTGCTTATTTTCATAAAGATCAGTTCATCATTGTGTACCTAAGCAAAAAACTGCATTTAATAGCAGTTGGATTTTAAGCTGGAAATTTGTAGCAAGATCAAGAGGATATCAAAGGAATCATGTTTTGACCAGTAGATTCTAGAATGTAAAGACAATAAACATTTTTTATTTGTAATAACTAGTAAAATTTAAGAGCTAGGTGTATGAAGAGAAGGTAAAATTTACTGTTAGACTTATGAATTATTAATATTAAAAAACTAGGGTTTTTTTTAAAATTATTAGCACATACATGTGGGGTTTTTTGGGGGGTGTTTGTTTTTACATTATGCGATGTAAAGCTTGCTTAGGAGAGAATTTTTTAACCAACTCGATGCATTTGCATATACCTAGGACTTGAAAAAAAACCTTTCCAAACAAAACTTTGCAGTTATTGTTAAAAAAATTTTGTTTGTGCTTTCATTGTAATTCTGCACAGAACTGTATTTAGTGAGAACAACATAAAGTCATAATCCTGACTGGATTTTTTTTATTGCAGCAGTTTATTAAAATAAATGTGCACAAGTCAAAGAAACGAGTCATCTTTGGTGATGGGTGTGTGAAATCCTAAAGGATTTCTGTGTGATCATTCACAACTGTGATAAATGTGGTTTTTATAGTTGTTATAGTGAAAGCCAAACTCAATTTTTAGAACTTCTCTGCTCTCTTCAAAGTCTGGGCAGCAGTGTTGTGGAGGAAGAAAACTGTTCATTTTCATTCTGTTGTCTCAAAACTGGAAGAAACCAATAACTAGGAATGAGGTTAAACAGGTAAAAAAGAGGATGTGGAAAAGTGGATGAAATTTCTGGCATGAACAGCGAGCAGTTCCAGGATCACGTAAGGCAGTTATGTTGCGAAAGAAATTTGCTCAGGCTCCCAACTGAGTCTTAAAAATTCTGCCACCAAATTAAAGGAAACCTCGAGTGTTGTTGTCTGCAATAATAGTCTGTCTTCTAGATATTGCTAAATCACCACAATAACACATAATTTATGTGGGTATCTCAGGAAATATTTTTAAAGTATTATAGTTTTTTGAGTGAGTCAAATGTAGCAAAATAAAATATGCTCTTGAAATCTACTAAGATGGTGTACAAAATAAGCTCTTTATTCTCAGTTTGTTCTATCCTTACATGTCAGCTGGCATGTTCAAATGAAATCTTGTCTGTCTTTTAATAAATTTGTGCTTTTTACAAAGAATATATAATTCTTCCAGTAAAATGCAGCTTAATATTTGCTTGCTTGCTAGTGTAGTTGTTTTTTTTCCCTTGGCAGTTATTAGAAAATTTCAAAGTGGAAGAACAGACTCTAAACCTTCTCATACTCCAATTTTCTGTCCAATTACAGACTACGGATACAATAGTTTTGTCATAAGATAAAAAATTTGGTTTAAGGGCCTCTTCTGCTATCACAACCACTTAGCTCTCTAGGATAGGTGAGCTGTGGGTGGGGATGGGAGATTTCAAAGTTCTTTACCCAAGCCTGCTGTGATAGGTCTTTGGGAAGAAAATGGATGACTACTAAAGAAGGAAAAAAAAAAAAAAAAAAGAGGCAAATGAAAACTCGTAGCTAAAAAACCAGCAACAACGCACCCCCCCCTTTCACCTGAAAGGCTGAAGCAAGAACACAGACTAGTCAGTCATGCTTTGAATCCATTTATTTGACGTTTGTTTTTATTTTCAAATAGTATTTTATTTACTTAATTTCTGTCTCTCCTTGGAGCAGAGCTAAACCTTACAAATGATGAGAAGGGGAGTATGAGCACTGTCATACTTGCCAATTTGTCCTACTTACATCAAGAAGACAACAGTTTTGTAAACATGAGGAAACTCCTGTTGTGGTCAGTCTCCCGTGTTTGCAAACCAGGAGGATTTTTGGTTCTTTTCAGCATGGAATGAGAGTGATTATGTTCATAGTTCTGTGTGATCACATCCTGGTGTGATGGAGCTGCAAGACAATGGATGAGTGGGATCAATAGATGGCATTACCTTCTGTGCCTTCACAGATAATCTCCAAGATAAGATGGGTGAAGCAGTGCAGCAAGAAACTGTAAGGAGGAGTTAGGTGGAATAGAAAAAAAAAAAGAAGCATTTGTGATTTTTTTTCAAGTACCTACTGAGTTTGAGGAGCACTGGAGGCTTCTGTGTGATTTTTCTCCTTTAGGAAAATTCATTTTTAAAACTGCCTATTTTTGTCTTAAAGTATTTAAAGCCTGACCCTTTTGAAATTGGTAGTAATATTCTCAAGATTTTCTTTAATGATGTATTTAATGTTGATAGAGAGCTTTATATATATGTACACAGAGAGAGAGATTGTATACGCTCAGAAGAGTTGAAGTTAATGAGAGAGTGGAGGGGGATTAAAGGGCAGAAGATGTACTAGGAGGAGGAAGTGAATCTGGGAGCTGGAAAAGGGAGAAAGGTGGATAAAACGGGTGTGTAGATAAACAATTTAGGAAAAAGTAAAAGGTGAAGGAGCTTTGGAAGAAAGCTCTAACATGCTGATATGAACATTTGAAAAGAAATAGAGAACAGTGGTAGGGAAAGGACAATACCTTCTGGGAAACAAAATCCTATATATAAATATAATTGGTGGAAAATGTGACTGAAAATAGAAAGCAGGGGGAAAAAAGCAGGCAGAGAAGGATAACAAAATACTAAGGATGCAGAGGATCAAAGTGCATATCCATCCTAAATCAAGGGCTGATTTAAGGAAAGAAAACCACCTGAATTTACAAACAGTTTTACAAAAATATGAGGGAGGAAGAGGAATATGGGATACAAAACTATGTTAAACTACAACTTGAGGTTAGAAACTCCATGCAGATCTGAAAGGTGTGTAGGTATTAGTAGAGCTTCTTTATGGGCTATATTTCTTTATTCAAAAGAACATCTAGACAGTCAGACTAATACCTTGTTAGCCATTGTCATTCATCCTATAATCTTAGAATATCAATTAGGATTTCATCTTGCCTTCTGGCAGATGCTTTCTTCCTCAAAGATAGCAACACAAGATTTTGCAGAGCCAGTTATTTAAGTGTGGGTATGAGGCTTCAGCGCCTTATGTTATGTTTGGCTGAACAAGCTAACAATCTGCACAAGGCCTCGGCAATGTCTGGTTTTAAAAACATACACAATCTGAAACTTCATTACTAACTTAGGCTAATATCATGTTGTATAAAATTTGTACACTGTTGACGCTGAACTTGAGGCAGGAACCCTGTCTCTGTGTCTCTTCTATGTCTGTATTTTGAAAAGGTATGGATTTTATATGGATGTAATATTTTAAGTACACTCAGTTTCAGAAGTGTGCTTGTAAGAATGTAGATTGTCAAGAAATTCTTGTGGTACGAATTTTATGAGGCCGCCCCTGCTGATGGTTCGTGCATTTGTGTCACCCTGCAGTTGTATGGTCTTACAGTAAGCAGGATTGAGTACTCATTCAACGTCTTTTTGGTTTTGTTTGCTGGATTACATTTTACTTGGATTAATTTTCTGATCTTCTCAGACAATTTTACCTGCATGCTGGTGGTAGAAAGATGGGAGAAGGAACTGCAGGATTTCTGTCTGTGATGCTTAAAAAGTGGCTATCATATTATTACCTAAGTATTCATTGCAGATTTATGCAAAACTTTGCCAAGAATTCTCTTCAAATCTATCTTTGCACTTCTGAAACCATGGGGGCTTTGCAATTGATTTCAATGGAATCAGGCTCCTTGTAAAAAGAAGTGGACTGAAGAAGCTGGGTGGCTGGAAGGAATTCCTGAGATTTCTCTTTAAAAACACAAGTCTTTTTTTTTTTTTTTTCCTCTTTTTAAATCACAATTTGCTTAGTTTTAAACTAGCAAAGTAAGAAAATAAGGCAATCTGTGTACATTTGGAATTGGACTTTGCACATCAGTTGGGCTTTTGTCAGAAATAATTCTACACAGTTATAACATTCTAAAATCATAGCTGTTAACTATCCTTATTAAACTCCGACTGTTTTTTGGAAGAAATTAATTCTGGCAAATATGTTATTCCAAGCTGGAGATGCCCTATTCTGTGAATCCCTTAAATTACTTTCTTAATTGTAAGGGCAACATTATGGGTGAGGAATTATTAATTATTAATGAACTTGAGGATGAGGGAGTTTGGAATAAAATAGCCAATAAGGGTGACAGTTAAAATGGAATGAGATTTTATGCTGTCAATTCTGTAAGGCAGTAGAAAGAGATTGTTCTAAAATCAAATAAGCAGTTTGCATGCATGAGTTAGTTATCAGTAAATCTGATGCCATGTCAGACAGACTACTGTAATTGTTTATTTTTCCACAAGAATGAAATACATAGTTAATATTAGAAAATTAATGTGGGACGGGGGACATGGGGAAGTTTGTTTTGCTTGACATTCATCTCACAAAATAATCCTTTAATATAGCATCAGAACTGGTTCAGTTCAGACCATTCTTTGTATGTTATGCACTTCAGGTGAAAGGACACATTTTACTTTAGTGGTGATTCCAAACTTCCTTCCCATTTCATTTTGTATTGAATACAACTATTTTAAGGGGAGATAGTCCTACAATTCTTAGATAATTATCACTGTACTAGAAAAATTCATTTTTTCTGTATCTGCCTCCACCTGTTCTTTTAATCCCTTAGAAGTTTTAAAGTCTTCACAAAATAAAACCATAGATGTGATGACTAGGGACCTCATTTTATCTAGTCCAGACTCCTCCTCAACTCGGAACTATGGCCAACTAAGCAAAGCCAGGTATCTTTGTATGAGTCTTGAAAACTTGTGATGTTGGAGCTTCCGCAGGCTCCTCAATGACCTGTTCAAGCCCTGTACCACTCTCCTATTGAGGAATTTTCTCCAGAAGTCCAGTCTGAACCTTGTGAGTTGAGTTTTTAGCCTTTTAACTGTCTGCTACTACCAAGAAGAGTTTGGCTCCACTGTCTTAGTAACTCTGTCCAGTAGTTGTCATTTGCTGTTATTAAATTGCTCCCGAGTCCTTTTGGCCAGACTGAAATGGTCTAACTCCCCTTGTCTCCTTGGTAGCTGTGAGTTCTCAGTCCCTGACCATCTTGGGGAGAACCTCTCCAGTGTCCTAATAGTCTTTTTGAAATGGGAACCTCAAACCAAAACCAGTATTCTAAGTATTGCCTTACTAGTGCCGAGTTAGAGGGGAATGGTAGCTTCTCTTGTTCTGTTTGTTCTTGTTTCTGTCTTGTTCTTTTTCTTCCTAATACAGCCCGGTATGCCATTTGCCTTATTTGTGATGTAAGAGTGTTGTTGACTTGTCTTCAGCTTAGGGTCCGTTGTAACCCTCTGGTCCTTCTCAGCAGGGCTGCCACTCGGCCAGTCAGCTGTCAGCCTGTACTGATCTCTATCTCCTGTACTGTACTGTACTCTATCTCCTTGTACTTACTGAACTTCACAGGTTCAGAGGACTCACTCCTCAAGTTTCTCCATGTCCCTCTTTTTACTGTCTTACAATGAGTTTGGTTGTGGGGTTTTGGTTGGGGTTTTTGTTTTGTTTTTTTGTTTGGTTGGTTTTTTTACCGAGTCAAAACAGGATCAGAGCTAGATGTTCTGTACAACTCTACTTACAATCTGTGGTAATCTGAAGACAACTCAGGAATCAAGAACTCATCAAAGTGAATAATGGCTGTGAACATCTTGAAGGTCCCTTCCCCAAAGAAGGGCTTTTTTAGATTTTTGTTTTAGAAAAAAAAAAAGACTATATTCCCAAACTTGTAAATTAAAGGGAAAAGGAACATTTCTATTTTAATTTTCATCTTTGTAGTGATGAGGAGTTATTGCTACTGAACAGTTGTATAGTCGCATGCCTGAAATTTCTTAGGAGTAGCACTAGCAGTTGTTACACAATCACTTTAACAAGGTATTAGTCTGTGTTGGCCTTCAAAGATGTCATCCCAGTAGACTGTCCATCTATATACTACATGTGTTGAATCTGTTTTATAGATGAATACCTACCTCTTTTTTGGAGATGTAAATACCAGCAGCTTTCAAAGGAGGAAAAATGGACAGATATTTCAAAAATAATGGTACAGTCACATTGTGGGCATCTGCAGTAAAACCTGCTTTATAACCACATATTTCAAATGCAATTATTGATATAATTTGTTTTGATTACTACAATTAATATTGGGATTCTTTTTACGTAAATAATGAGGTCAAACTAAGCTTCTTTCTTACCACTTTTAAATGTTTCTTTTGAAGATATAATTTGAACAGGAATTGGAGGAATGAGATCTGATACATTTGTTTGTGAAGGAATTAATTTTTGTTAATCTGTTCATTAAAATTTTAAAAGAAAAAAACTTGAAAGTTTTTCTGACAACATAATCTACTAGTTTATTTTTTTTAATATTGCAGCTGAAATTAAAAACATCCATCATAGTGATGTGGATAAATAAAGAAACTATTCCTCACTGAGTTGTTATTATAGGTGAATGTTCATCTAGTACTAACATAGTTAATGGCAAATAATTTGAATAAGTGCACAGAAAATTAATGCAAGTGGGATGACGAATGCAAGAGTATTTCTGTCTGGAAAATAGCTACTAAGATGTATACAAATATAACTTTCCTGTGATTCTGATGGTTTTGTTACTGTTTTAGCAATTAAAACTGCAAGATAAAGAAATAAAGTGCTTATTTGTATTCTGTAGACACACGACAAACAGTGGTAGTAGCAATGCAAGCCTCCTGCCCACACACTAAATGCTATTACTTGCTTTAAATTCATATTTAACATAATTGCTTTAAGGATGTGAAAGGAAGCTGGGTGTTCCTTTACTTCTCCAAAATCAAAGGTTGTTTTTCACCTTTGACAGCACTTTATTTTGAGTTTTAAATTGAAGGTGCACAGATATGTGTGGTCTCTTGCATTCTGAAAAACTGTCTTTCTGAATTTGTAGTGCATGTCAACTGGCAAACAGAGGCCTGTTGTGATTTCTCTGCACATCTATGTGAAATCCACATTCAATTTTAGGTCTCTGTGTGCTTTGGTACACAGTAGTAGCATATTGCAACCGAAAGTCTTGGAAGTGTGGTGCTTCTGATTTCTGGGCAGGGGGCATTTTTGATTGATACTGAAGGTTGATTTTGTTCAGTTGTTTTTCTCAGCTGGAAATGTAGCGTCCACATGTGTAAAGTCTCAGAGTGGAGTGCTGAATTCCCGGTGTGGAGTAGATTTCAAACAGAGGGCCTCAGGTGGAGTTACTTATCTGTCTTACGTTTGTCTTACCTATTAATTTGCCACGAGTTGGCTAATTTAGGCAAAATTGTAATCCCTGTAGGTATCATGACAATACAGGCAATAGTGTCTCTGGAAATGGATTGTAGGACATTGTGTTCTTTGTATTTCCTCATTTTTACTGCAGGGCAAACAAATGCGTATACTTCTGGTTACAATTAGTACACCTGCTGAAGTGCAGGACCTTTCCTCAACACTATTGCTCTGTGACAAGAGCATTATTATAACTGTATTTTTTCCGTCAGAAGAGCAGTAGGAGGAATAATGCATTTAAATATACCAAATCCTATTTAATTTGTTGCTTAGCAGCCAAAGCAAATTATGGAAATCTCTGAGACAGATCAAATATTGCTGTAGTCAAAGGGATTTCAGATCAGTTTGTCCATTTTTGTTGTTATTTAATATTACACCAAAGTTCAGAGTCTGGGGGAGGGTGGTGTCTTTTCCCAGTTACTGATGTTCTCATTAGCCAAAATTATTTTGATGAAACCCAAAAGGGCATCCGGAGAAAAGCAAAAGTGAGTATTAAAACAAAACAGGAAGTGGGATGAAGAAAAGAGGCAAAAAAGAAAAACAACTCTGCCTTTTGAAATCTCACCAGATGAGCACTTTAATTGGGTACATAGATGAGAAAATGTAATATATATCTGTAGTTGGGATGTTTAGGGAATTCCCTGGATGCCAATTTGATTTACAAGTTTTTTCACCATGTAAGTTGAAGCGTGTGGAAAATACACTAGTCTTTGCTAGTTTGAAGGTACAAGTGATTCAGTTTTACATTGTGCGTAGGGGAAGCTATGTTACGTGTGAAATTTTAATCATTTGGTCTTAATTTAGTTTTACTGTGTGTAGTTGGATACAAAGGATAGTAATTACCACAGCAAAAGGAAACAAAAGCTTTAAGCACATACAATTCTTTCAGTGTTTTTCTGCAGAAAACATTTTGCTCAGAAAGGAATTGCTATAAATTGATGTTTGGGGGTTGAGGATGTGGAATATAAAATCTATTGAAACATGACAGTACCTCCAGATTGATTCAACAGCAAGATACATATATAAATACACATAGAATAAAATTTTTTAAAAAAGAGAGAAACTTTAATGTACAGATAAGCATTAAGGCGTATGCAAACAGAGCCAAACTACTCTAGGTTGACTGAGGAGCAGACTGAGCTGAGCAGAGGGTGTTTATACGTGAATAATGCAAGATCATCTGAAGGGCTGGTATAGCTATTAAAAAAACACCAAAGCTCATGCAGTGGAGAAGGGCAGGGATTGGGAATTTTTTTTAAAAATTTTATTCCTGCAGTGCAGTCTGATAGCCTCTCCTGTGCTATGCGATCCCAAGCAGCAGGCAATGGTGGTGGGGCTAATCAGGCCAACCAACAGCATCTGAATTTAAGGTCTTGGAGCATGAAGGAAGCAGCTACTGCAGTGGATGACAGCTGGACACTGTAATGGGAGGTGTGCATCTGTGTGTGAATAGAAGAAATTCCTGAGCTTAAAGCATGGAAACGGACTAATTTTGAGTCAATGTTTTGTAATCCTGAACCTGTTGTTGTCGTGAATTGTTCTTCACAGAATTTTAAAACCTTTTAGAAAGAAGAATCTTTTTGGTTTGAATCTTGATGTACACTAATCTCTTTGTTACTGAGCACACAGGCCACAGTCCTTTTTCTTTGATTATCAGTAAGGAAATAGAAGCTGAAGTTCTCAGGCTACAACCACAAGTGTGATTTTTTTACTTCTACCTCCTCTAACTCTTTGGGTTTTTTTTTTCTTTAAATTTCTTTTGGTATAAAGATAGTGTTCACCCTTCTTTTAAAGTTTTTCTTTCTGGTTTAAATGAGTAATCGTTATGTGTGGGCAGCATCATTTTGAGGGTAGCTTTTGATGCATAAGTAACTGCTGCAGAGAGATACTGGATATTTATGGAAGTTTTGTGTTTGTTTTTATTTTAAATGAGCAGAGTATTTCTTATCCTAACATAGAGAAGGAAATACATACTTTTCAAAATAAGATATGGAAAATGTTAGCAACTTTTATATCACAAATATTTATTTTATAAAGAAAAAACTCAAACACAGTACAACCTGAATGTTTAGTTTCTTCTTTACTGTGAAATATTTCTGCAGTTCATTTAGTCTTCCAAGAATTCTGTGTACTCAGCATCTTTTGTTGAAAGGTATTTATGTACTTCAGGGCTTAATTGGATTTAGTAAAAAATATGAGAAGCATGGGAACTGTCTGTTTTCTTTCATATTGAAAAGCTAAAGGGATGGAGAATCTTTGTGGACTGCCTAAAATTAACAAAATGTGAGAAGCTTGGAAGAAGAGTCAACTCCCCAGACTCGTTATGCCCTAATCTCAAAACTATTATTTTTCTCTTTTTTGGGGGATTCAGAATTTCATTTTGAAGTCTAATTTTTAGACAGTTTAAAAATTCCAGGTTACCGAACAGTGCTGACATAAATATCGTATTTCTCCAGAGATACTTAGATACTAAAGCTGAAATTTGACAGTTTAGTTGTAGTTGAGGGAAGGGGCTCTTACTGTGTTGTGTTTGTGGTGGTTTTGTTTTGGTTTGTGGTTTTTTTGTGACAGAAACAAGTTCTGTTATTATAGTCTACAGTTTCAGTGGCAAGAAAGACTGAAAAGCATGCAGGGAGCATCACTTTGGTGTTTCACTGATGAAATTCAAAGATAATTTTACCAGTCAACAGTAGGCATCTAATGGACAGTTTGCTTATTGACAAAAGCCTTAAGGGAGGTAGTCTACAAATTAGCAATGAAATTGTCAGAAGTGATCTCTTTCTGTAAGGTAGTACAGTTTTTAGTTTGAATTGTAAGACAGATTCCTTTAGCTATACGGGACCTCTGTTTTTCTCAAATGTCTTCTGTATGAGCCATATAGCTTCAACTATAGGCATTTAGGGGATGTTTCTCACAGGCACCTTCTTGTCATATGCTCGCTTTTAGAACACAGGTGATCTGTGTATTTCTGACAGGACCAGTGCTTATTGCACATGTGCAGTACAGCAAAAGCACCGACATAAATTCCTGCTTGTGTCTATTGGAAAGGCAGCATCCAGAAATGGCACCACAACAGCATATGTAGTATGCTCCCAACCATGTTCCTGAGGAGCATTGAGAATAGGTTGATGTTGAGTTAGGCAGCTGCTGTCTGTTTCCATCTCCTCTTTCTTCTGGAGTCTTTCCTCTGTCACAGGACTGAACGTGCATCTCTTACCTGGAGGGAGCGAAAGACAGATGTCAGTAAGGATTAGACCGCAGCTACAGAGCAGTTTGGTTCATCTGCAGCCCCTTTCCCCCTGTGATGTTTGAAAGGTCCTAAATAAAGAGAATGTCAGGTGAATTGGGATGGCAGGTTACATGTGTATCTTGAATGCTGTCATTCAGGAAATGGTGTTGTGCCAAAGAGGCTGAAGGTATTCTGGTGATAATGTTTTTCTCTCAGTGTTTGGATCTAACCAACCATGTACTAGATTTGTTGAGTTGAAAATTATTTGACAAGAACAATGTTGAATCTTGTTTTCTAGCCCGGGATCTTGCTTGGGATTTGTGGGGGTTTTGTGTGCCGATATTTGGAATATAAACTTGTGAGGAATTGTTTTATCTCGATGTGCATTTGAAGGTTACATCATCTTGCAGGATTGGACTGTTAATCTTTATTGTTAAGTTTCTTCATTTATGAGCTTAAATAGCATCTGTGTCTCTGATGCAGATAGAATGAATTTGCCTGCCTGCATTTATATTCTTAAAGTAATCAACTCTAAGCAAGCAGAAGACATCATGATGGTTGATATTATTCAGAGCTGCAAAGCCGTGGTTGTAGCAAATATGTGAAATTGTGTAGTTAGTACAGAGAGCTTTTGTGCTTATAGAACAAAAAAGTGCATGCAATTTGTATGTTTTGTGACCCTTTTTTTTTTTTTTTTTTTTTTTTTTTATTTTTATTAATGCGTAGCTGAAGCTTACTTGAAATTACCAAAGACAGATCTCTTTCCTTCTCTGGGTAAATTCGTTGTAACTGCTTTTCAGGAATGTAAAAAATTTACTGAAGGCTTTCTATGGAATTACAAAGAATGTACTACACTTGCTTAGCTTATGCACTATTAACAGTAGTCATTGCATGAGCATTAGGTTAGCTGTGGTGAAACCATGGCAATGATGCCATTAGAAGTCTCTGAATATTGTAGTAAATTAAGATGTTAATTTGCATTCTAATGTCAATAAGAGTTTCTGGAAATGTGGAGTGTGTGAGGGTGACAAATTTTGGCAGATTTGTTTTTTCATATTATATCACAGAATAGTAGAGGTTGACAGGGACCACTGGAGGCCATCTGGTCCAAAACCCCTGCTCAAGCAGGGTCACCTAGAGGAAGTGGCCCAAGACCATCATCTTTGTTCTCCAAGGATGGAGACTCCACAGCCTCTCTGGGCAACCTGTGCCAGTGCTCGGTCACCCTCACGGTGAGTGTTTCCTGATGTTCAGAGGGAACCTCCTGTATTTCAGTTTGTGCCCATTGTCTCTGGCCCCGTCACTGGGCACCACTGAGAAGAGCCTGGCTCTGTCCGCTTTGCACCCTCCTTTCAGATATCTATATACGTTGGTAAGATTGCCACCTGAGCCTTCTCTTTTCCAGGCTGAACAGTTCCAGCTCTTTCAGCCTTTCCTCATCTGTGAGGTGCTTTGCACTTCTCCTTGATGAACTTCATGAGGTTCCATAATCTGTTCTTTAATCTTGTATATCTAACATAATGCTTTGTCTACAAAATCTTGTGTAGTCTTCATCTGTTTTTCCATCCAGATTTTCAATATGTAAATAGTGCTGACTTTCTGAATGCATTTATGTTCGTTAATTGAGCATTCTCAAAACAGGAGGAAGAACATTGTTCTTTCTGCATTGTGGCTGTATTTCTGTTACAGTTGTGAAAAAGCTAATGTAGATGCATTAGAAGTGACTCAGCCTGAGCAGCAGTTTGAATGTTGTAAATACATTTATAACATGGATACTTTTATCTCGAAGTAAATGAAAAACAAGAAATCAAGCTTAGAGAGAGCCCAGCACCTTAATGCATTGTTTTGTTGAAAGTTATTGTGGGGTTTTTAAGTTAATAATTTTATATTTATTTTACATCTTTATTTTTTAAGTGGCAATCTTAAAAATTGGTCATCTTAAAAAAATTGACAGTAATGGTTGACCTTCCTTTTTACAGAGCAGACCATTTAATGTTTTTTATTGTTATATGTTCTTTTAAATGTTAATTTATTATTGGTGTGTGTATAAAGAACACTTACTGAAAAGGGTACTTACTAGAAAGAGATGGTTCCCAAAAGGGGAAAAAAAAGAAAAAACAAATGCATTGTTTTAAGGAAACACTTCTGTAATCTGGCATAATCTTCCCTTTCCCTACCCCCTAGATGCAAAGAAGTAGGGCATGGCTCACACTGAAAGAACAGAATTTGCACTTTTTAGTTGTTTTCTTAGTCCTGGAGGTCTACATACAAAGGTAACATTAAAAATTCTTACGAGGGAGCTCAATGCTTCCTCATCACGTGATGCCTTTAGCAAACTGAAGGCATGCGGGGGAAAAAGGGAGAGCTGTCATAACATCAGAAATCTTCTGATATCATTTGAATTTACCAGCTCTGAATTTTTATCTTTGAATTTATAAAAAATATAATTTCATTGAATCACATGTTAGAACTCTATTATGCCCTGTTCCTTCTGCTGTTTCTTCTCACCTGATCTTGTTACCTGTCTGTTACATCTCAGATTTTTTTCCTGCTCTTATTGCCAACATCTCTTTCATCATCTCATTTTTTTCTTTTTCCCAAGATACTATTATTTTCTCCAGTGTCCAGAGACGATATCTACAACTTTACATGTGTATATATTGAAGTATCGCCTCTGTGAAGCTACCTGTATCTGAATGAGTTGATCAGATTTTGTTGTATTGTACTAGGTTTATGTGGCAAGGTTTTGGTAGAGGGGTGGCTGCAGGGGTGGGTTCTGTGAGAAGGCACTGGGAGTTGGCCCCATGTCAGACAGTTTCAGCCAACTCCAAGATGGGCTTCTTCATCTCCTGTCATGTTTTAAGGTTTTTCAAAAAAGGAGTAGGTCACTTATAAGTACCAGGTGAAAATTAGAGGAGATATATACATCGTAAGGTGAGACAGGAGTAAGTTGCCCAAGGAAGTTTTGGTTGCTCCATCCCTGAAAGTGTTCAGAATCAGGTTGAATGGGGCTTTGAGCAACCAGGTCTAGTGGAAGATGTCCCTGCCCATTGGTTTGGGTTGGAAGGGACCATGGCAGAGGGGTTGGACTTAGATTTCCAACCCAAACTATTCTATGATTCTAAGAACCAGAGATGTTTATGGTAGATGTACACAACAGAAGAAACAAAGAAAGTCAAAGTATGTTTGTTTACTCAAGGATCTTACCTTAATCTTACCTTAGAAAATGCAGATAAAGAGTTTTTAGCAGTGAGAACTAATAAAAGCTATAATCTAGTCTCTAAATATATTGTATTGACTAAAATGCCGTAGTATAGTTACAGGGGAAAAACTGAATTTAATAATACTGCCTGATGTTCATACATTAAAACCCTGAAACTTTTAAAATAACTCTTTAATAACATTCACCAGTTGCTGTGTTCCTATTGGGCACATGCATTACTGTAAGTCTATTGAGCTTATTTGACAAAGAACTTGGTGCTTGAATGTTTTATGCTCAGAAAGAAAATAGCTCCAAAATTACTTTTAAATAAGTTTTTATTTTTTCTAAAAAGACATAAAGATATATGTGTGTCTGATGTCTGTGTTAGTGGTTTTGGTATTTTTTTCTTGGGCAGTGAGGAGGACAGGGAGGAACAGTGAATATCTGCAGAGAAATATAAACCATACTCCAAACCCAAGAAGATTCCCAGAACTGTCTCTGCTCTTTCAACTCCCTCCAGCTGAGGAAATGTTAATTTACGAATCTTGCCTTTTCCTACCTAACAAGACCATTGAGGTATTTGGAGTCCATAATGCTAGCGACTTTAAAGATTAAAGTCAGTATCTTTAACTGGGTCAGGGAAACAATTGGTGGATTTGTGGAGAGAACAAAAGCTACATTATGATAGCTTCACAATAAAATTTATGCAGTTCTGTTAGTTCCTGTCTTTTGGCCTAGTGCCAACTGTACATGTAAACAGAGAAGCCACCAGAGTATGTTTACACATCTGTCCAGCAGGCTGTAACAATTTATTAAAGAATAAACACTAGGAAAAAATCCAGAGATCATGTGATTTGTTTAATACAATATATAAAAATATTTCTGTTCTATACTCAAACATACGGTGAACTACCTGTGACTTCTGATGGTGGTTATCATTTGCATTTTATCACAATCATAAAGCTCACCCAAATGCTGATCAAGGCCAAATGCCTTGGTGTTAGTTCTTAATATTTTTTTTGTTTGTTTCTTTGCTGTGATTCATACACGCTCCAATATGTCTGCTTCAAAAGATCATGACAAAATGTTTGATGGTCTTAAATATATATATATATAAATACATAAAACTAGGAGGAGTTGCTGATACACCAGGCGGTTGTGCTGCTGTTCAGAGGGACCTGGCCAGGCTGACTGGAACCTCATGAAGTTGCACAAAGAGAAGTGCAAAGTCCTGCACCTGAGGAGGAACAACCCCGGCACCAGTACCTGCTGGGAGCAGACTGGTTGTGGTGGGTTCATCCTGTCTGAGGGCCAGGTGCCCACCAGAGCTGCTCTATCACTCCCCTCCTTCATTAGACAGGGGAGAAAAAGTACAACGAAAAGAACTTACGGGTCGAGATAAGGACAGGGAGAGATCATTCACTAGTTATCGTCACAAGCAAAACAGACCGAACTTAGAGAGGGAATTCATCTAATTTATTACTAAGCAAAACAGAGTAGAGGAATGAGAAATAAAACCAAATCTTAAAACACCTCCCCCAACCCCTCCCATCTTCCTGGGCTCAACTTCACTCCCGGCTTCTAACCTCTGCCCCCCCCCAGCAGCACAGGGGAACGGGGAGTGGGGGTTACTGTCAGTTCATCACCCAGTGTTTCTGCCTCTTCTTCATCCTCAGGGGGAGGACTCCTCTCATCGTTCCCCTGCTCCAGTGTGGGGTCCCTCTCACAGGAGACAGTCCTTCACGACCTTCTCCAACATGAGTCCTTCCCACGGGCTACAGTCCTTCATGAACTGCTCCAGCGTGGGTCTCTTCCACAGGGTGCAGACCTTCAGGAGGAGACTGCTCCAGCGTGGGTCCCCCACGGGGTCACAAGTCCTGCCAGCAAACCTGCTCTGGTGTAGGCTCCTCTCTCCACGGGTCCACAGGTCCTGCCAGGAGCTTGCTCCAGCGTGGGCTTCCCATGGGGTCACAGCCTCCTTCAGGTGCCTCCACCTGGTCCGGCGTGGGGTCCTCCACGGGCTGCAGGTGGAATCACTACACCCCCCTCATCCTCCCTCCATGGGCTGCAGGGGGACAGCCTGCTTCACCATGGTCTTCACCACGGGCTGCAGGGGAATCTTGCTCTGGCACCTGGAGCACCTCTTACTCCCCCTCCTTCTTCACTGACCTTGGTGTCTGCAGAGTTTCTTACATCTTCTCACTCCTCTCTCCGGCTGCAAAAGCGCTCTCTAACTGTTTTTTGTCTTTTTTAAATATGTTATCACAGAGGCGCTGATTGGCTTGGCCTTGGCCAACGGCAGGTCCATCTTGGAGCTGGCTGGCATTGGCTCTGTCAGACACAGGGGAAGCTTCTAGCAGCTTCTCACAGAAGCCACCCCTGTAGCCCCCCCCGCTACCATAACCTTGCCACACAAAGCCAACACACTGGTTGGAAGGCAGCTTGGCAGAAAAGGCCCTGGGGTGCTGGCTGGCAGCAAAGAAGGACAACTGGGTCCTGAGCTGCATTAGGCAGAGGGTCACCAGTGAGTAAGGGGAGGTGATCATTCTCCTCTGCTCCACACTAGCAAGACCGTATCTGAAGTGCTGGGTCCAGTTGTGGGTTCCCCAGTACGGAAGAGACTTGGATATACTGGAGTGAAAGGCCACAAAAATGATTAAGGGATTGGAGCATCTGTAACATGGGGAGAGTCTAAGCAAGCTGGAGTTGTTTAGTCTAGAGAAGAGAAGGCTTGGGGGAATCTCATCAATGTGTATAAATGCCTGACAGAAGGCAGTAAAGAAGACCAAGCTGGCCTCTTCTCAGCAGTGCCCTGTGACATGACAGGAGGCAATGGGCACAAAATGAAACACAGAAAATTCCATTTAAACCTAAGAAAAAACCTTTGTGGGTCTGGTCACAATGCTGGAACAGGTTGTCCAGACATTGTGAACTCTTTATCTCTGGAGACACTCGAAACATGACTGGACAAGGCCTGGAGCAACTGCTCTAGCTGACTCTGCTTTGAGAAGGGGATTGATCTAGATGATCTTCAGAGGTCCTTTTGAACAGCATTGACTCTGTGATTTATTGGCCAAAGTTCTTCTGACTTGCTTTTCTACTGAACTGAGGTTTTATGACTTCAAACGTGGGCTTCTTCAAACTTCTGGAAACATTCTTGGAGGATAGCACAGCACTGGAATGGGTTACTCAGATTGTAGAGTCTTCATCCTTTCAGGCCTCTAGAGCACAATGAATCAAAGCCAAGGCTGCCCTGTTTTAGTGCTGGCCATAGTATTCATTTAAGCTGGATGTTGGCCTAGATGACTTCCAGAGGTCCCTCCAACCAAATATCTCTGTGATTCTGTGTCTCCTTGTGAATTTTCGGTCCATGTGCTCATCAGACATGATTTAGAAAGTGAATAAGGATTCCTGCTAATCACCAGGAATGGGGTCAGTGTGATGAATCAAATCAAGCAACTTAACCTCCTGTAGCTCCAGTTCCTCGAGGGGATGTTGTTACGTATGCAGTGACCTACCTTCTATCCCTGTTGTTCCTGCCACTGCAACATGCACAAAGAGCAACTTCATCTGTTGTACCTGCAGGTGTCCTAACAGAGTGCAGCAAAAGAAAATGTTTTTGGTTAAAAAAAAGTCCAAGTTTACTGAGGTGCTTGCAAACCAGCAATGAAAGGTCTGTGGTCAACATGTCTGAAGTAACCATGTTTGCTTTTAGATCAGTAACTGTTTTCTGTTTATAAAACAAATGTGAGTTTTTGCAACACAAGTATGTTAAGTTCCACTGCTCTCTCTTTTCTTTGGCAATAACATGGAGAGGTCATCATCAGGGTAAGGATAGTTTGCCTCTGTGCTGATTCATTTTGATGACTTTCCTCAAAAAGTGAACCATATTGAATAATAAAATCCCTTCATGTTATCTGCTAACTAGCTTTCACTTTAGCTAGTGTCACATTGACTATACTATTAGGTAATGGTATCTTTTCATGGCTTTTCATACCTTTGCTAGTTATAGCATGTGGGCTTGTTTTGATTGTTTTTAACGCTGATTATCAAATATAAGACTGTCCTCACTGTTCTGTTCTGTATTTTCTCCTTCTCCTCCATTAGGAAATGGGCAGGAGGTGGGGGAGGGAAGGAGGAATGAGGTAACACTGAAAATTGTGCTGCAGCACGTCATCTGCTGGAATGGTAGGCAGCTTCAGGTTGTGTGCATCTGATGAGAGATGTTTGCAGAAGTTGAGACAAAACTATGCAGCCAATGAAATTATGCTTGCTTCACTGAGTGATCTAGTTTGTAGTTGTGCACACATTTGCACATAGATCTAACTGTACTTCTTGTTCTTTAATAAGTGTATCATATCAGTATATATGGTTTTGAAGTAAAAGACGTAAACCATGTTTTTCACATTTACAGCTAATTATAGCTAAGCGTTCTTTAGTTTCAATTATTCTCAGTGACTTGATTGGAAACTTGAAAAGCAGAGTTTGTATGTGTTAGCAGGTGTTCCTCTAAATATAGTAGAAAGTTCTATCTGCACATTTTCTGTATTTTATGCAATGGCAGTAACAGTTGTTAAAATACATTTGAAATATCAGAAGTTTTGTGGAATTCTGTCAGGTTATGTAAGTTTAAGACTTGCCTTCCTTCCTCCCTCCCCCCGCTTTCTTTGCAAAGAATTTAGTAGTTACTCATCTTTTTATTTCTGCAAACAAAAAAGGTATCAAAGTTTATTCAGCACAATAAAGATGAACATTTAAATATGAAAAGTACATTAATAAATGCAACTTCAGGCAGTTTACCTTGTGCACGATGTTTGTTAATCTTAAGGTTCTCAGGCTAGTTTAAACAGATACAGGACATGGTGAAAAAATGGGTGGTTTAGAAAGTTAAGAAAATGTTGCCAGTAGGAAAGCAACAGGTGTTTAAAAAAAAAGATCCTGTTTTCCTCTCCACTTCTTGTATTAGTCCTAATGTTGGCTGCAGAAGCTCTGACAACAGATCACAGACCTAAGCCTCTTTTCTATTCCTTTGGCACTCTGGGTGAGGTAATGCATTCTCTTCGCCCAGCAACGTGTAGCTTTTTGGTGACTGGAAGAAGAAACAGTTGGAGATCCAAGCTGCCAAAACAGAATTGAAATGCAGAGGAGAAACAGTTAACTCAACTGAAAAAAAAAAGAAAAATAAAGGAGAGAATACATGAGGAAATAAGATGAAGGGAGAAAGGAGTATAAGGATATGGACAAAGGAGTATAAATAATTTGATCTCGGATCAGATTTATCATTCTCAAGACAGATGAACACAAGCTGTTGGATTTAAAAAAACAAAACTACCAACAAATAACACGTCTTTCCTCTGCATTGTCTGTCCCCGTGAAAGGTGTCTCTGATACAACCATGGGTTATGTAATGCTTTAAAAATGAAAATAAAAAACAAAACCCAACATCCTGAACTATTGTTTAAAGAGATTTTAAATACATTTTGACATCAACCGGTTTGACATCATCTGGGGCCACAAAGAAAGGACACTTACACTGTGCTTGAAAACATAGTTTATGCTTTACTAAATGTGGTTTCACTTTCATCTTCATTAAGTATAGTCAGGGAGGAGTCAGGAAACTAAATTAACTTTTAAATCAGTGTTGTCTGAGTTATTTTGAAAATCAGCAAATTAGTTGCATAGCTGAAGACCTGAAGTGGGCAAAATTGCCTGTACAAGGAAGCTATTGTTTTGAGTTGCACAAAGCACTTCAGTTGCCTTTATATGCCATAGTAGAATTGGAAGGCAGAGGAAGAGTAAGAATTACATACTTTAGCACAACAAAATGTGAATAGTTGTATGTAATTTACATGCAGGTATGTTTTTTTAATCAGTTTTTGAGACAGACACAAATATGAAAACCAAGAACTTTTATAGTGCTCCTGTACTGACAAGGTTTACAATTTTTAAGGGGAGGTAACCTGCTATGAAAAAGCTGAACTCCTGCATAGTCCAAAGGCGATAGTTGTGTTTCTGATTTTCATAGTCACAAAACAGTAGAAACAATTAAGGAAAGACCATGCTGTTCAGCCTGAATTAGTTATTGAAGTCTAGGTGTATGGCTGGATTTTTAGTTGATTGGCAGTCCTTAGAGAAGCATAATGATTGAAAATACATGGATTTTTTTCTTTATTTAGAGAGAGCTGTTTTATTTATGGGTTGGTTTTAGTTTTCTTTGAGTTCTGATTTTCAATTTACTGTACTCAAAGACTGGAAAAAGAAGGGAGGGATGAGCAGCTGGGAGCTATGCATAGTAGGAAGAAGATGGCATTGTTCCCTGTAAGAAAGACCCATGATTTTGGTTTGGACCACTTGTGGAAAAGTGATCTTACTTCAGATGCTTTAGTAAAATTAAGTATTATATGTAGACTTACTGAGGCATGATGGAGTAAAGAAGTAAGGATGGTCCATTAAGCACCTTCTCACCCCCTAACCATACAGTATTTTGGGACGCACACACAAAAACCAAACAGATTTCAGACTGAACATTTGATGGAATTATATGTTCTGGCTATTCTGTGATTTTGATTAGGTCCTATCACTGTGCAGTCAAGTGATCATTAAAAAATTACAATACTGATAAACTCACAACTACAGGACTGTATCTTTGACTTAATTTTCTTAAGCTAATTCTATTAGAATTAAACCACCTTTCCCTTAGTTTCTGCAGAAAAAAAGACATTCAAAAGCTTGAAGAATGTGAATGTGAAACTGCTTTCTGAAGTAAGCTGGTGTACAGTGTAATGAAATTATGATGCAGATCTTTCAAAATAAGGGAGTAGTTTTTCATGTAATGCCTAAGTTTTGACATTAATTGCTTCTGCATGTGCATGCTGACCATTTGGTTTGTCCTAAGCCTTAGGAAAATGATTAGATAGAGATGCAGTTAGGAATCACTAATGTGGATATAATTTATGATTTCGGGAGTATCTAAATTGCTGTTGGTGAAAAGTTGCTAAGCAATATGACAGAAGTGTGTTTTTACTTGCACTGTTCTTAGATGGCTTCTGTAGATGTTCATAAGTAGCCACTCTCGGAAACAGGATCCTGAACTGGGTATTTTGAGACCGTCTGACTGTTTTTCTGTGTAAGGCCTTCAAATAGTGGAAAGAAAGGTTCTGTACAATAGGGATATTAAAAAGCTTGTATAAGATTTTTTTTCGGGGGGTGGGGGGGACGGGACACGGACGGATGGACGACAACAACAAAGAAAAAACAAACCCACCACCAAACAAAACAACAAAAAAAACCCCCAACCAACCTGCCTGTGGAGGCTTGTCATAATTGTATAAAATACAGCAAAACTACAAACTACTCATCCTGCAGATAGAAGGTAAAAATTAGATACAGAGGGAGAACTAGTGCTACCTAGAAACTTTGGACCCCTGAATATAATCTCCCCCCCCCCCCCCTCCTTTTTTTAAACCAAAGCAAAACCCATTGACATTAATGCCTTGTGTGTACAAAATAAGGACTGTGTCTGTCTTGACCACAATATTAATTTTTTTCTTTTTCATTCCTTCTGTCTTTAATGAGTTTATATCTGTTTGACTTGTGGTCTCATTCATACAAATTATTTTGACTGAGTAGAACTACAAAAGCCTTCTTTTTAGATCAGTTTCTAGGATTGGGATTTCCACAGGCTTTTGGGATAGGGACTCTGATATCTCATTTCTAATTGAGAGGCTTCCTTTCAGACATTGTAGCAGGGCATGAGGTTTTATTTTAATATGACAGTTGGGATCTCATGCATTCTTTTTCTTTTATATTTAAATAATACCTGAGTTAGCTATCTGAAGTCTTCAGCTCTCCTTTGCTAAACGGAGAGCAGGAAGAAAAAGGTAGGTAATCGTCTACAAAGGTGCCAAAAGCAAACTTCAGCATTTATTCTCTGGAATACATGTCATCTTTTTATGTGACATGGTAAATGTATCTTGTTTCATAGAGTGGGGTTTAAAAAAAATTGTACATTGTACATTTTTGTTTCATCATGATTTTCATCATGACTTTCTCTTAATAGCATTGAGCTGCTAACCTTGTCCTAGACCAGTTTGGGGTCTGTATTGCAACACTGAATAACTACATTACATAATGACTTCAAAAAAGGTACATACAGCCTTCACATCTTTTATTCTTTTCATGGTATGTCCTATGGCAAGCTTATTATTCTAATTGAATTTCTTTTTAGGTAGTAATTTTAAAAGCAGTTTTATATCTTCTAATTTAGCGATGACATTAAAAGAACCTCTGTATTTCCTTGGCTTTTCATAAAATAAGATGTAATCATTTTACATGCTTTTAATCTGGTTGCTTGGCATGATCACAGTCATCTCATAACACTAAGGACTCTCTGTACATATTTATGGCTGTAGTTCTGGTGTGTATGCCATTTTTAAAAATTTTGTTCAGCAGAATTGGCATCTAGGCTATAAAACAACCTGTAAGCCTACCCCCAAAGTTATGCCAGTAAATACTGGTGTCTTAGAACTAATTTTGGCTAAGCATGCATATCAGTAACAAAAGAGAGTAACTGGGATGTGACATTGCTGGTGCCTTCTACTTATGGGAATAACTTTCAAAGAGAAGGAAATGTTACTTTTCATTTCAGGAAGGTTTAGAAATGGTAGTGTTTCCTTTTCTCACAAATTCTTATATTTGTTTCCTTCTAAGATTATGTAAATACACCTCAGTTCTTTAGGGTTAGTTTGTAATAATGTTTTATCTTGGTAACATCACCCAAGAAAAGGATGAAATGGCCTTTTATAATTAGATATGTTATGATCGACATAGAAGAAAAATTAAATGTGGATCTTCTTCTGTCAGTTCATCTGTCTGTAATCAGCTAATTAAGGTAGGGTGACTGTGATCTTTCTATATCAGTTTTCAGAATCTACATTTTAAGATAGTGTTTCTGAAGCTGTTTTTATTTGTTTGTGGTGGGGTTTTTTTGTTTGGTTTTATTTTTTTTGTTTGGTGTGTTTTGTTGGTTTGGTTTGGTTTTTTTTTTAAAAAAGTACATCACTGGCAATGGAAACCACAATCTAAAACTTAAACTCTGTGCTGGACTGTGTACAGCTCTCAAGAACTGAAGGTGCTATAAGAGGTACATGCAAAATTGAGAGTTAGATATATTGTTTATGTTGGAAAAAAAAATTATCATCACTTGCTCACTATGTATTCTATTTTTGGTATTAGTTGATAATCAGAGGTATATGCCTGAGTCCAGAATTTCTGTAAAACTCTTTCCAAATACACATTACCCAGGCTTGTTGGAATGGTTTGATTTTGGATTCTGAATTTGTCTGAAGTAAAGATAAATTCACTTTTTGTGTTAGCCATGAGATCCGCCCTTGTTTTCAGTTGTTCACAGATCTGACCAAATGCTGCTTTCATAGTCTTAAATTAACTATCAGTTCTTTTGCAAACTGTGTCCCTTGGATCTCTCGTCTACGGAAGAAGTGCTTCATAATTTTCCCTTTCTTTCCTCCTCAGAGTCAGGTGGCATTTCTTTGCCAGAACTATTGGGAGCTGTTGCTCCACAAAAGGCTCCCAGGATGTTTGTGGAAGGGGTAGCATTGCTTCTTGAAAAAATGTTAACTTTATCTGTGGAAACAGTTTATCAGATGGGATTAGGTATTCCTTTTTCATTAATCTAGTAGATATACAATGAATACTTAAGACAGATTGGTTGAAATGTTCATTCCGTAGTGGTACTTTCACTGCTAATGCTTATTAAAGAGAAACTGCATTTTTAAAGTGCTTGAAAAGAACTTTCAGATTTTTTTTCAGGCAAGAGGATTAAGCCAGATTTATTTTCACAGGCTATGCCTGGGCAAGTCACAAATCAAAAATATTTTCTCTATGCCTTCCATCTACACTTGCTTGGTGTTCTTTGTTTGTTTCAAGTCTACTATTACCAAGAAATGGTGTTAATAGATGGAGGGATAAAAGTGAATGATAGAAGCCATTTTTATCTCCTAACAGTAAATAAAGTGTGTTGGCACTCACCTGTAGAAAACCTTCTAACTGCTAACAGAGTTGCACTTTGGGAAATAAAGTGAAGAATGATTTGTGGTTTGCTTGTTTTGGGGTGTATGGTTTTGTTCTTTTTATAATTCAAATGTAGACATAAAGCTCTAGAATCTTGGATAAGCATAGGTGGCAAAAAACTGACCAAGACTCACAAAACTGTCTTGTATATTAAGGGCTTCAATTCACGAGCATGTTACTGTGTTGTGACAAGAAATGTTTCCTTCAGCTGGTTTTCCTTGTATCTGTACACTTGTATCTGTATGCTTATATATATTCTGTGCTGCAGAACTGGAGAATGCCCTATAGTTGTAATGGAATAGCTTTGGTTATCCTGCAGTAATTTATTTTTGCAAGCTTTAAAAATTCCTTTACTATGTAAAGTTGCTTTTGCCTGTTGATAGTAAACTCCATATATTTCTCTTCATGAGGAGGAAGAGGGATAGAAGAAATCCTTTTTATATGCAACTGTATGTACAATATATGTACAACCTTGACTTAAGATAGAAGTAGCCACAGAAACTGTCAGAAGCCTTGAAAGCATTATGTTGAGATATGCCTTACAGTGGGATAATCCACTATGGCAGGGGGGATTAGAGAATAAGTATATTAAAAATAAATGGCGCTTTAAAATTTTAGAGATTGTGTTTGAGCACAGGTATATAAAAATGTGTGCGTTCATCATATGTTAATATTAAAGAAAGCATGGTGCTGAAGAAATTGACATTTCCTATCATCACTGCATTACACATATATTTAATTATGGCAAATGACAGCTAGTTTTTGAGGTGATAAATAGATTTGTCTTTTATACTTCAAATGTTTCCTGAACTAGAAAACATCATTGTTCCAGACAAAGCATTTGTTTTGACCTTGTTAATGTAGAGGAACAGTAATGTTAGGGGAAAAACCCCACTAATGTTAGGAAAAATACATGTAAAATATCTAACTTAGTTAAATTCACAGAACCTAAGGTGGAATTTCCAGAAACACAGATGCGTGAAGTGCTGCTGAAGAACTGTGCAGAGCCAAGCCAAAATGGAGGAAACAAACCTCATACTCTGGCTGTGGCACTAGCAAGGAATAAGAACAGGGAAGGCATGTGTACAGGTATTCTCCTCTAAAATACCTTCCCAGCCTTGAGTTTGCATGGGATTCAGATTTCCAAGGTTAAGAGAGTGACCTGAATAACTGAAATATCTAATTAACTATCACCAGTGTGTAAAGTTGCTAGTAAAACTTTCATTAACTTTGAAGACTGTGCTGAACCCAGGTCTGGAGGTGAGCTGTTGGCATCCTTAGGTGTCTAACTTCCAGCAAAGCCTGTTTAGAAACATGGGTGGACATTAGTACTACTATATTCTTTCAGGAATGCAAACCAGAGGAATGAACTGAGCCCATCTAATGTGCATAGACAGTAGGGAGTTAAGCCCAAACCACAGCTCTTTTTTCTTTGCCAGATTTCAGAAACATATAGGGTACAAATGCCTGTAGCCTGGTGCTTAATGCATTCTAGAAAGTGAGAAGGATTGATCTGAATAGATGGGTAGTTTCTGCTTAGTTGAATCAGTGTTTCCCCTTAGTGCTTTAGTGCTGAGGCTATTATGTGAGAAATGGGCAATAACATCAATTAATCCAGTTGTCTGAATACAGATAATACGGTTGATAAAACTAAATGTGGGAAATGTTTAAAATAATTTGAGGTGTTTAGTTCAAGTGTAGCTTAGGTATCTAAATCCATAAAAGAGGTAAAATTTCAGAAACACATTTCTCTTGTGCATTTAGTTTTGGTGGTTGTATTTCCTTTACTCAGGATACTGAGCATGGTGAATACTATTTTTCTATACCTAAGGCTGTGCATTCAGTGTGTAGAGAATGAAGGTGCTTAATGGAGCGCCTGAATTCCATCCCTAGAGCCTGCCACTTAATTTCTCATGCTCAGTCTTACTTTGGATCTGACCCTTGGATACACTTTAACAAGAGCAGTTAAAACCGGTACGGTTCATTCAGTGAGATCACTTAGGGCACATTTGTAGGTTTTGATAGTTCTGTACACAGAGAATAAAAGATTCCATTTTTCAGTTATATAAAAAATTCATTTTAAACATTCTGAAAGCAGCCTTACCTTTGATTCCTGATGAGTGTATCATTAATGGAAAAGAAACACAAGCAGTGGAGGAAAAAAAAATTTAAAAGGGTTTCAGTGCACAGTATATTACAAAATGGATAGCGCGTATGTAAAGAAAACTTTCCAGATGCAATTTATATGCAGTCATACTGAGCTGTGCTGCTTGTCAAGCTTGTGTTAATTGTATTCACTATTTAACATCTATAAAAATACTTCATTGTAGTCAATCAAAACCCTCCTTATAATTAGTTATCAAATACCTACCTAAACAGGCATAGGTGATACTAATGCCAATATTTGTCTCTATGTTCTTCTGTCTCTTATTTTCTTGTCTCCTGTTTTATATTTAAATTGCAAGTTTCTTGAAGGAGATACCGGTCTTAAATGGTACATAGAAAGTGGAAAGATACTGATAAAATCTGTAGATGAGGCAGTGGGAAAGCATCATTAAATACAGAAAGATGATAATATAGAAGAAAAATTGGATAATTCTGAAGACTCACTTGATTAGGGTGAAATGTAATAGAAAGTACAAAAATTAAAAAAAGAGGTTTTGCATTTATCAGTAGAAGAGCGCATGAGAAAACCTGAGAAGCACTAGCTGCCCCAGATGATAATTGTCAAGCAAGAATGAATCTGAATTCTGTAAAAGGCACATTTGATATTACACTGTATTAGATAAAGTATTTCTGAAATAGCTAGAAATAAAATAGTGCCATTTTACAAAGCACTGGAAAGTTCTAACATAAAATTTTGTATTCAGGAATTATATATTATGATTGTAATACATGCAGCTAAGGACTAGGAGAGTTATTTATTTAATGTACAAAATTAAAATTTAAAGGAGTTGTGATCTTCCCTCCTCCCCCCATATAAGTACATCAGAGAGTAAACACTGAAGGAAGAAGAATTACTTGAGATAAATGATGATGTTGGCAAAAGCACAAATATCTATAAGGTGGGGCATGAATACATTTAGGTTGGAAATTAGAAGGAATGTTTAACCATATAGAGTTGAGTGGTCCTGAAGTAGCTTTAAATTAAAGTTTACCTTTTAAAGCCCTGCAGTCTATATCAAAGGGAACTTGGTAAAGGAAAATTGTATGACATGATTGGCGTTGTTGAACTTTCTTACCTAAGTCCGGCTGTATGCTGCTGTTTGAGCCAACACAGGGCAGCACAACAGAGCCTTGGTCTACAGCTGTGGTTCTGAAGCACAGTAGTAACCAAAAGAATGATGAACATCGTGCGTATTATAAAATCCTTCCATCTGAGAGGTCCACTCTACAGTAAGCTCACTTTCTGTGTGTGACCTGAAGGAAGTTCAAGTTCTGGTTAAAATGTTCCCTTCTGCAGAATGGTATGTCAAGATTTTCAGTGCCAGTATAATGGTTTAGGCTTCAGTACCTTTTTTTAAAGAAACCAACAACCTTTTCTCCTTTGTTGACCACTGGATATTACCTTGGAAAACAAAAACTTCAAGGCACCTGTCTCAAGTGGACTGGGCTTTCATAGCAGATAACAGGAATTTTATGTAATGTTGTACTTAAATGTATAAAAAATGTATAAAATGTATAAAAAAATGTATAAAAAATAGAGAGGAGAAGAATGCAGCCATGACATAACAAATGAATGTGCTACAGGAATATACATAAAGTATTTAGAAATCATAATTTTGTTGATAAAAGATGAGAATAAACATACATTTTTTTGAAAAGGAAAATACCTAAAATCCAGAGGAAATATTATTTCAAATTATGATAAACTATTTACTGTACTAGTAATCTTACCTGGCTTTCACAGGTTCAGCAGCTAAGTTGCAATAAGGGTTTGGGCTTCCAAAGATATGAACTTCCACATGAACATGAGTTCAAGGACAGCAGAATGCAATTTGAGTGCTTATCTTTTAAATATTTAAGTTTATGTAAGGTTCTGAGATATGATTGTACCTCCTTATCACAGCCTTTGTAATGGGAATTGTTTGATAGGAGTTTGCAGAAAACGTTGCACCCAAATAGCTAACCAAATAATGAATTCTGCACCAAACTACCTTGCTCTGTATTCTTGCTTCAACAGTAACCACCAGCAGATGCCTAGAGAAGAGTAAGAATAGGATTAGCCCATGTGATAGTTCCTAATGTTCTTCCAACTTCTGAATGTTTTCATCTACTCCGCTCTTGTGAGACCCCACCTGGAGTACTGCGTCCAGCTCTGGGGGCCCCAGTACAGGAGAGACATGGAGCTGTTGGAGCGAGTCCAGAGGAGGGCCACGAAGCTGATCAGAGGACTGGAGCACCTCTCCTATGATGACAGGCTGAGAGAGTTGGGGATGTTCAGCCTAGAGAAAAGAAGGCTCTGGGGAGACCTTAGAGCAGCCTCCCAATACCTGAAGGGGGCCTACAGGAAAGATGGTGAGGGACTGTTTATGAGGGAGTGTAGTGACAGGACAAGGGGTAATGGGTTCAAGCTGAAGGAGGGTCGATTTAGATTAGATGTTAGAAAGGAATTCTTCACTGTGAGGGTGGTGAGGCACTGGAACAGGCTGCCCAGAGAGGTTGTGGAGGCCCCATCCCTGGAAGTGTTCAAGGCCAGGTTGGATGGGGCTTTGGGCAACGTGGTCTAGTGGAGGGTGTCCCTGCCCATGGCAGGGGGCTTGGAACTAGATGATCTTTGAGGTCCCTTCCAACCCAAACCATTCTATAAGTCTGTGATCTTGAAGGTTTTGTAAACTTTTGGGGGTTAGTCTGTTTAGGTGAATCTCTCTCACAAGTACTTGTCTGTTTTTTCCTTGACTTCTTCATGTGAGCTTCTTGCATTCAGTGTCCCCAGCACAGAGTCCAGGGGGTTGCTGGTCATTGTTTGAAGGCCTACCACATGTTTGCTTTGAACCTGGCTCCTCCTTCCTTTTTATTGGAAGAAACCATGAATACTTAACCTCTGTCTAAGGTGTTGCCACTAAAAATTTTGTAGATTTCTATCATAGCGGCTCCCAAACTAACTTTTTTTTTTGTTTGCAAACAGAAGAGCCCCAATCTATTTGAGCATTCCTTGCATGACAGCAATTCATATGGTAGGTTGTTCTTGCCCTTTTAGAACCCTTTCCACTTCTATTGTGTCCTTTATTAAGAGGAACAGGGAAAAGCTTCATGCACTGTTTAAAGTATGGAACAAACATAAGTTTATGGAATTATATAGAATGACCTTCTTCTGTTTTATATTCTTTTCCTTTCCCAATATTTCCTAATTTTCACAATGCTTCTTAAATGTCCTAATTTGCTTTTTTTAGTATGGCCAAGCACTGAACTGATGCTTTCATCAAATTATCTAGCATAACCCCACTCTTCTGCTCCTTAGTGTTACCAGTCTACTCAGAGCTTCTTGTTTTATATATGAAGCTAGGATTAGTTTCCCATACATGTATCGTTTTACCTGAATCTAAATTGAATTTCACCAGCCATTTTATTACCTGATCACTAAGACTGATAAGTTTTTTGCTGTTTTTTTTAAAGTACTCATCCTTACTACCTTGAATAAGTATGTACCATTAATAGATTTTTCTCACCTCACTGATGTACTGCCATCCCTTTCTCCTTCTCCCTTGCCATGTTTTGAACAGAACAGTTCCCAGTACAGCCCCTTGTACAAGTGACTTCCCTCCATTGTGAGAGCTGAGTCTGAACTCCTGTCTTCTGGTTCCTCTATTTTAATCAGTTATTCTTCCATACCAGAACCTTTACTGTTACATCTTGGACACTTAGTTTCCTTAAAAGCCTTTAGTGAGGAATTTCGTTTAAAGTCTTTTTGAAAAAATGAGTAGGCTGTGTGAGCTGGATTGCCCTTGTGCACAAGGTTGTAACCCCTGCAGAGAACTTCAGCGGGTTTGTTGGGTGGGACTTGCCTTTACAGAAACGATGTTGGCTCTTCACAGATGGGTTGCATTTAGTGAGATGTCCACTAATCCTGTCCTTTATTATAATTCCTATTATCAAATCTTAGGCTGACTGAAATGTATTCCCCAGAACTTTCTTGTTTCTCAAGCTTGGCATTGCATTTGCCAGCTCCAGTGTTTAGGTACCAAAGAAGTTGTAGTCATTTGGCTACTTCATCCTGTATTTCATTAGAACCTTTGGGTGAATACCATGGAGCCTAGGCGATATGTTAATTTATGTTTATACCATTGCTTCTTCCAATAGTTACTTTAAACCGAACATCTGCTTAGTGACTTAATCTCTTAGTTGTTTAGTCAGCTGATTATCCTGTACCAGCATCTGCTTTAGTAGGTTGTGTACCCTGGCACCACGCTTCTAATATGATATCCTTCAGTAGTCTCTACTTCTGCCTGTGAGGATTCAGTTGTTTTAGGAGCTCCTTCTGGCTTTTTTTTTTTTTTTAACAGTCATCCTCATCTGTACATACTTCCACCTTCTGAAGATTAGCACAACTGTGGTGATTTTTCATGGTCTTTGTTAGTCATGCAGTGATACTGATTTTAAGTACGTTATAGTCGCTGTGTCAGTGGCACTTTCACTGTGAGGTCTTGGACCAGCTCTATGCGTTCCCCAGTGCAAGCATGTCATGGATTATATTTCCTGTTTTGTGATGCTAACCATGAAACAGTCTCTGATCTAAATAATCAGTGACATCTAAAAAATGTTATATTTATGGTATTTGTTCTACCTACATAATGCCTAATACAATTGAATGCTCTGCCTTTGCTAAATCTCTGATGTCTGTTAGCAGGTGATGCCTCTGTTGCAATTGGTGTCACTATCGTGGTTGGGTGGGTAGCAATGTGCAGCAAAACTTTTTATTTCTCTCTGAAATTTTAATCCACGCAGCTTCTCTGCTAGTCACTGAAATGGCAGTTTGTTACTTAGATTGATTTTAAACTCTTTTTAATACACAGTTCCGTTGTACACCTAGCACAGTTTGCTGTTATCTTTATATTTTGTGTTGCCAGTCTTCCTTTCACAAAGTTTCCAGTATGCCTGGAATATTAATGTTTTTATTTAGGACAAGAAATTGATCTAAAATGGTCCTTTGAATTTCCAATTTCTATTCTAAAGTATAAATAATGTGTTCTGAATTATTAATGCATTCCATAAATGTTAAGACATAGGCATTAATAATTTGATAAAATTAAGCATTTAAAACATAGTTTAAAATGTAATTGTATATAAAATGAAAGCTAGAAAAGAAGGAATGGCACGGAAAAGAACAAAATGTAATGTCTTAAGTGCTATGCACTAAAAGTATGAGCTGTATAGTACATGCTTTTACTGGAGGAACGCTGGTGATGTAGAAATATGCAAATGTGTCCTTTTTCCAGCTCTTCTGTTGAAAGCCCAGAATAATAAAATGGAACAAATAGCTGAACAGATCAGCCAGAATAGTAACATTAGAATGATACACTTGACAGAACATTTTTGTGTTAAATGTATATCCCTCTCATTTTCAGGGGAAAATAATTTATTTTGTTAACAAGAAAAAAAAAATTACATTTGTTCTTAATTAGAAAAAACCCCCAAACAACCAAGTCATGTAATTGGCATTTCTTCCTTCTCATTCTAGTATTAGGTGAGTATGGTACCAGTACGTCAGGATTCCACAGTTATTCGCAATTTGACCTCTAAAACTAAATAAGATCTTCAGGGCAGGAGTAATGTCTTTATTCAGCATCTAGCACTAAATACAGTCTCAACATGATACCACAGTAACAATAGTAATAAGCACAAAAAGAAAACCTTTGCAATTGTCATGATGACTTCTTTGCCCTTTATTCTGTGTTCTACTATGAGAACCCACACAAATAATTTGGAGTTTTTTTAATTAATTTTATCTAAATTTAACACCCTGAAGAATTAAGAATTATCCTCGCAGAATTTGTGGAGAATGTTCTTTACCTGTACAGATTTAGTACATGGTGTTTTGAAGCAGTTACCCCATGCATGAACTAGGGATGCCTAGTGAAAGTTCTTTAATCTGTGCCTCAGAAGACTTTTCAGCTGATCTGTGGAATTTACTGAATACTTAAGATAAACCATCCTCATTTCAATGAACAAGTTCCAGGAAGCTTGCAGTTTAAATAATGTGAATAATGTTAGTAAGCACTGTTCCCCCCTCCACCATCCAAATTCATTGTTTGAAATTCAGCAACCCTTCAGGGCTGTACAATGAAGTCCTTCCATTTTCTTTATATTTCTGTATTGTCAGAAAGAATTAAAAGGAAAATTATGAATGCAGCAAATAAGCTGCTAAAATATGTAACAAACTATTTCAAGACTTTCTAATTGTATTATTTCATATACATATTTCATTAATGTATGAGGAAATCTTCTGTAGCACATAGGAATAAGCAGTTACTTCATGCTTAATTTATATAGCATCTTGAAAGAGTCTATTTTAATACTAAAAAAGTGAAATGCTTTCTTTAACACAGAAATGTGGCAAATGTGGTACGCGCCCAGCCAAAGATGATAATTTAAAATGTATTAAATACTGAATATACTGTTTATATACTTTCTGGTACCAACTTTAATTTCTCAGAACATTTATACAGCTTTATCACTTGCTGTTAGTTATACAGTGAAATTTGGCCATTCTTTGCTCTTTTCAACAGAAAAATGTAAGTGAAGAATCCAGTAGCATTACCAGTTGAAGTTAAGAATTACGTTTTTGTGCGTGTACAGTACTTGTAACTATTGAAATTTGCCTCCGAGGTAGTGCATATGTTTATTTTTTAAATAATTTAGTAGATGCAAAATTTACATTTTTTGTTGATGTACTGATTTTTTTGCTTTGAATTATTTTAATCAATCCCTGAAAAATACTTTGAATGTTTTTATCACCATTGCTTATTACTTTGAATTGGCCGCATTACAAATTACAAGAACTGTCAAGACCACCTCTAGGAGAGAGAATCTAGAGGTGGATTAGCAGTCTTAATATACTTCTGCTTACTTTCTGCCCTCCATCATGAGGTTCTTTATTTGGAACTTACTAGGAATATTTCTTCTCTGTGTGCATTTCAAGGGTTATTACAGCATCGTCCGAACTCCACAGTTGAAGTTTCTGTCACAGTAAAGGCAGGAGAGCGGCTGAGTGATAGGGTTCTTCATTATAATGTCAGGAGGAGAACCAGGGACCTTGCTGCTGGGATAGCAGTGCCAGACAGTGTTAGCGTGTTTGCTCAGAAACAAGCATGTTCCAGCTTCACAGGATACTGCACAGCGCATAATTATGCTTGACAATAGTCTCTTTCTCTCCCTGTTTCAGTTTACAGAGGTGAATAAAATACATCTTGGTATGGAGTACAGTGATTATATGCAGTTCTTTACAGTGCCATTTTAAAAACATTCACCTTTAAAGTGATAAATTAGAGAGCATCCGATCGTACTCTGAATGCAGGTACTTGAGGGCAGTGCACAACTGGAAACTAACACCGGAACCTTGAATGTAGGAAGTGGTCTCAAAACCAGAATTTGTGTTAAAAGTTCAGAAATCCTCAGCATAAAAAGACAGGGATCAGTTTATTCATCTGGCTGCCTTTCTTTTCAGGCAGGTTTTCTTTTCCAGGCTAAGGTTGGTATTTCCATATAAGAGGTGTTTAATAGGTATAGTAGTTGGTGAAGGCAAACATGTTCTTTATAAGCAGTCATCCTTGCTGCCCTAAGGTTGTTGCAGCAGCATAGAAGAGACTCAGCATAACTGAGTTTCTGAACAATGACCTTTGTCTGTGACTAAAAACATAATTCCCTTGTTTTCACTGGGCTCTTTGACCCCTGCGTAGCTGCTCTGATACAGGCAGTTGTGGATGAAGTTGTTGGAGCAATGGAGTTTTATAATCTATGCGTTTGGTTAATTGTCTGTTTCTGCACACACAGGTCACTGAAAAGAATTACACAGTAGTTATTGCCAGTCATTCCCAGTCTAGCCTGGATTTCAGGTGAGAGGTAGAAGACTTGGGGACCGTTTATCCACTCCAAGAGCCATCCAGTGATCTAACTGAGAAATTAGTTTGGTTTGGGTCAACGTGAGCCATCAATGCGCACTTGAAGCCCAGAAAGCCAACAATATCCTGGGCTGCATCAAAAGAAGCATGACCAGAAGGTCAAGGGAGTTGATTCTCCCCTTTTCTCTGCTCTTGTGAGACCCCACCTGGCGTACTGCATCCAGCTCTGGAGTCCTCAGCACAGGAGAGACATGGCCCTGTTGGACAGACTCCAGACAAGGGCCTTGAAAATGATCAGAGGGCTGGAGCACCTCTTCCATGATGACAGGCTGAGAGAGTTGGGATTGTTTAGCCTAGAGAAAAGAAGGCTCTGGGGAGACCTTAGAGCAGCCTCCCAATACCTGAAGGGGGCCTACAGGAAAGATGGTGAGGGACTGTTTATGAGGGAGTGTAGTGACAGGACAAGGGGTAATGGGTTCAAGCTGAAGGAGGGTCGATTTAGATTAGATGTTAGAAAGGAATTCTTTACTGTGAGGGTGGTGAGGCACTGGAACAGGTTGCCCAGAGAGGTTGTGGATGCCCCATCCCTGGAAGTGTTCAAGGCCAGGTTGGATGGGGCTTTGGGCAACGTGGTCTAGTGGAGGGTGTCCCTGCCCATGGCAGGGGGCTTGGAACTAGATGATCTTTGAGGTCCCTTCCAACCCAAACCATTCTATGATTCTGTGATGCAAATTCTGTCCTATTTAGCTTGGACTGAAGTGTATCTGAGGGAGGTGTGTGTTATTTTTTTTAAGCTGTTGAATAAAAACCTAATATTTCTATATAAACTATCTTCCTTATGTAAGAAAGGGATAAAGACCTGTAGATTTGCTATCATTTTGGCAGTTACCTGGAATCAGTACAAGTTCTAGAATGACTGGCATTAATGCTCCTGATATGGGCTACTGAGACTCTGGACAAAAGAACTCTGTTAGTGTTTGTTATGGAGGTTTAAGATGCTGCTCTCTGCTGTGTATCCCGCCTATCTGATGCCCCTTTGCAAGAGTGGGAGAAGATTTGTCTGCTTTTCACCTCTTCTTGGTTCAGTACATCAGCAAACACTGATAGCCTAAGCTAAATTTGCCAGAGCTTGTGTGATAGACGCTTTGAGACAGGCAGAAAACCAAGGTAGAGTTTCTGGGGGCTAGATTGTTTTCCTAGACAAGCTATTTTTTACTGTGAGAACTCTCTCCCCCACACCTTCTTTTCTCCTGTGTCTGCCTAGTGTTTTTATTTGGGACAAACAAGATTTATTTCCAGGTATAATTGAAGATAGTTGTTCTCAAGTATGCAGGTGACCTGTGGGTTTTGTGAAACATTGCAACAACTTTCTTTGGGAGTTTGCCAGACTTTGAAACATCAGTGGATGTTATAAAGGACAGGTTAACCCATCATTTGCTAACAATAACTCACAATATTATTGATCCTTCCTTAGAATGGAAGAATGGACTGTCGATGACCTGAAACCTTCCCTGCTCTTGTATTCACCTTTATGATTCTTAAGAGTCTTTTAAAACTCCCACAGGAGCACGCTTGGGATTTGCTCATTGCGGGTTCCTGCAGACTTCAGTCTCCTGAGCACCTGGATGGGTTCAACAGGAGACAGATCTTCTCTGGTGATCTCTGTGGGGTGACAGGCTGAAGAGAGGAGCACTTCGGTAGAAGGTGCCTTTGCTGCTTCCCTCCCCCTCAGAAAGCCTGGAGGGATTAGGAAGCAAATGGAGACAGGAAAGATGCTTTGCTGAACATGGCTGGTTAAAGAGCCTAACCATCTGGTTGGGGGCTCTCCAAAGTGACTCAGAGCAGCAGGAAGTTTTGCTAGGTGTCCCTAGGGGAGTCTCCTTTGGGAAGCCCTGGCAGAGCTCCTCATGCTTTCTGCAGCTGAATGTCTTTGTGTTGCAGGAGTTGTCAGGGCTTCCTGAAGTCTAGAGGGAGCCTCTGGGTAAGAGCGCTTTCTTGCCAAGGAACTCAGTCTAGGAACCCATCTCAGCAAGCTTCGTGCTCTTTGCACTCACCTCATGTCCAGAGTGCCCAAGATCATATTTTCAGTACTATTGCAGCAATCCTGACCAGAAGCTGAAAAGGGATTTTTAAAATTGGTTTTCCCATCTATGCTTATGTTTAGAAGGAACAAGTGACCTTTAATCAAGTTGGAAGTGGCAAGTAGGAAACTGGGGCCTCTTGAAGACATAAAATATATCACTCATGCAAACTTCTGAGAAATGTGGAAACTATTTTTTTTCCACATTCTGCTCATTCAATATCAGCTATTAGAAATCACTAAAAAAAATATAGCAGTGATTGAAAGCTTAGATTTAAATGACATTCTCAGCAAGTACCTTCAAAATGAAATTGTCCGTAATTGTAGCGAGAAAAGCCTGTTCCTAAAGCTTTGTTGTTTCAATTTAATCGTTACTGTGCTGTTGCATTGACTGGGTCTACAAAGAACAAGTACCTCCTCTTCTTATCTTTGGTCTCAAAGTTAACAGTTTTGCTCTAAGTGTTGTGTAATCATTTGGTTATTTTCTCTAATTATGTGACAAGATGCTTCTCTTTCTTCAGTAAGTAGTAATATTTTTGAGTTACAGCAATAGCAGGGAATAATTCCTTTATGGGGAATAATTATGGCTCAGTAAACTTCTAGCCTTCATTATGAATGACTGTATGACTAGAAGTGCCGGACATTCACTTTCAGCCTTTTTATTTATGGATAAGGTTGTCTAAATATTTACATTTTATTTTATGATAATTTAATGGTGTTACTATAAAGTCTTGTATAAGGTTGCTTTTTGTTATTTTTTCTTCCTTTCCTCTTATATTACTAAAATATTCTCCCTGTAGTGGTGCCTGATATAAACTGGATATTGGAAGAAGATGCTTTGGACTGGTGATGTAGCTTAATTGCAAAGCAGAAGGGTTTTCTTCCTATTGTTTTCCTTTTAGTTAGTTTCTTTCTGGTTCTCTGAAGGAAAGTGGGTTCAGTGTATGATTGGGATATTTCAAAATTTATATGTTCTTTCTTGTGGCTTTAATACTCCAATTATTGTGCTCCTCCTCCCCCCTGACTCATGTACATTGAAATGGATCATCTCAAAACTAATAGAAGAATAACTCCAAGCACGTAGGAGTTGCCATGTGAGTTAAATATATAATTATCTAAGCTGGTACCAGTCTTCAGTTATGGCCAGGGACTTAAATTTGAAAAGAAAATACAGATGTGACATAACCACAAGAGGTTTATTTTTAACTGTTTTCATTTGGCTTTTTTTTTCCTGGAAAATTAGCATGTGCATGTATTCCATAATTTGAGGTGTTCTGTTGTTTGTTCCACTCTCTGCATGTATGTAGTTCAAAGCAGAAGTTCTGGTGTTGGTGCAAAAAATTTAGAAGCATTTCTACAACTTGTGAGCTGCAGTGAGTCAGAGTAGGTAATTTTGTTAGTCTTTCTAGTCAGCGGTTTAGGTGTGAATTCTGATAGTTCCCTTTGGGAACGCTGCTAAATTAAGGTTATAGATTATAAAAACATAGATAAAGTTGGAATGTTTTTTGAGAAATGTGCAGAAATCGTATTATGCCAAACCAAGTTACATTTTCTTTTTTAAGTCTGTGCTTTTAGATCTCATCTTTGGGACCTTTCATTCTATCTATATATATAACTATAAAAATATGTTTGTTCAGTGAATAAACAGCAGTATCAGTTTTGTCACTGAGGTGGTATTCTCTCCTGCTTACTGTTACAAAGTATCTCCAGACCATTAGTAGGAGCTTCTTATCTACTCTATTACACGCATAGCCATGTCTATTTTCTTTTGGAGTATTGATCTGGACGTAATACAAATGGCATTTGGTGGCTGCTTTAGTTTTTCCTTGTTGCTGTCAGCAGCATTATTTTCTTTTGGACTGCACTAAAGGTAGTATTTTTTTAAGCAATCTTTTTATTTTCCATATTGGTTATTTTCTGGCCTTTTGATAAAGGTTTTGATTGAAGATCTTGCAGCAAAGCCAAGCAGTTGTTTTTTCATTGCATCTGTCATTGTGTTATATAGAGTAAGGCAAGGATTTTATTTATGGCTTGTATTTCTTATATTTATTGGGAAAAATAGAAATCTGTCTTTAGCTTCTTTTTAGATTATTTCAAATCAATTACTAAGAATGTTAGTGGTATAAAGTAATTCTGTGCTATCTTCTTGAAGCAACTTGCTATAGAGGAATATTATTTTAATTAATTTCATTTTGTTAGTTTTTACTGACAAAAAGACAGACTATCTGAATTTGCTGTATGAATATTTCCAGTTTGACTGAATGTTTGTGAAACTTTCCTGGAGATGCTAGTCATAGTGATGCCTTTGTACTCTCATCCCCCAATGTCTCTAAGAGACAGTTTAGGTAGGAGTTATATTTGAAAGAGGATGAACGTTTCTCATTTTGTTTTTATTAGTCTCCTGGCACTGGTCAATTGAATTCTCCCACCTCTGAAACAATAGATTAAGTAATATTTGCATAGACATTTACATTTCCCTTTCAAAAATAGGTTGTGGATATGCTAAAGTTCTCAAAACTGAAGATGTGTTTATCTTCAATAGCATTCTTGAGGGTAGTTGTCAGCCTTTGTGTGCACCATGCAGAGACTACTCTGCTGCTCTTCACTCCTCTCAACTGTCTGGCCAGGCCAGAGCTTCAAATGCTTGTCTACAGTGCCAGAATAATTTGTAGGCAGTAAACTTCAGCTTTTGGGGGTTCCCTCTTATTTTTTAACTTCTGTTTATTGCATTCTCTTTTGTGGTGTAATTTTTATTGTTTGTTTGTTGGGGTTTTTTCCTCCCTCCTCTCCCCTGTCTATTTTGTTCTGGACCTTCTTCTCGTTGTATGGGTTCACCCTTTTTCTTTAAGAAGTTGGATTTTTACTGCTGTGAAGTAATCTTCAGTGAGCTTTAAAGTTTGGGCATTGAGTGACTGCTACATTTCATTGTTGGAACAGACATTTCCATGCCTGCACCATGTCTTTGTCAAATGCATTTGCAGATGCTTTGAGCCAGATGTAAGAAAAGGGTTTAAGGAGAAGCTCTTGATGTAATCTTCTGGGGAAAATCCATTGTTTTGGGCTTAGACCTTAACTGTTCAAAGTTTTCTCACTTCAGCCAGAATTTACATCAAGGACAAATAAGACTGCTTATGATTGTGAGACCACTGTGCATTTCAGGGCCAAGTTCTCAACCAAGCTGTTTCTGTTAATACTTTAAGTATTTTCTACTAAGTATGATGGCTTTGCTTTCCTCATCCCACTAAAAACTGCTGAAGAGGCATGGCAGGGAATTTCCTCACTTCAAAAATTTTGATTGACACTCTCATATACAAGCCAAAGAAGGGAAAACTTTGGGTTACTTTTGCTCAATAGAGATAAGTGATGCTTTTGGTAGTCCTGTTACTTGGTCTGAAGTTCTTAGTATTACATCTCAGTGCTTTACAGACCTTGATGCCATAGTAGACTTGTCATATCTAGACCTACTTTCTTGGTTGCTCGTGCTATTTTCAGTTCAGTAGTTACCCAGAGTTGAGAAGGTTGCTTTTCTGCTGAGACTTCAAAGCCTCCAGGGACATACTGTGAAGAGTGCTGCAGGTTGGTTGTCTCAAACATCTGTAAATCAGAGACATAGAGTATGTTTCCTTCCCTGGTGGTACTAAGGCAAGAACACTAGAAGAACTGTGTAGCTACCCAAATCCCCAGTCTGCTCTTCAGATGACGTTTGTTTTCAAACATCTCAAAAGCTTTGGCCTAAGGAGTTGTCACAGTGTGAAGGAAATCTTATGGCATAAGACTACAGCACTGTAGGAGTGATTCCACCCAGTGACTGAGCTCAAATGGCAACGGTTCTTCTGTTCTCACATGGGTAATAGACTATGTCTTGTCTCAGGGCTATGAGAACTGGTATAACTAACCCTTCTTCAAATTGTTTGGCTTCACGTGTAACTCAAAGTCAATCTGTTCTCAGCAATACTTGAATTGGGAGGTCAGGGGATTCCTTCCCAGTTGCCTTTTTTTTGTCTGCTTGTTGTCTTTTGCCTTCTTTTTGTGTCACCAAAAGTGCGATGAACACTGAGTGTAAAAATTGTCTGCTGCATAATAAATTTTCCTCTAACACAAGGTCTGCTTTTTAGAGACTTACCTCTGGAGTTACTCCCCACAATAAACATCACTTGACTTCGCTGACATGGCTGTTCATCTAGAGATGTGCCACTAAAACATGTCTTTTTTTTTTTTTTTTTCTTTTATGGAGGGTGTTGAGTGTGGTTTAACTTTTTTTTTTTTTTTTTAGAGAATTCAGTGGCTACCTTGGTATCCTTTTTGGAGTCTTTCTTCTGGTTCTAAGATTAATTTTTCTGAATGTTTTCTTCAACCTCCTTAGTTTCAAAGCCATATTAAGACTTTGTAAGCCTCAGTAGAGGAAACAGCAATTCCACTGCAACAATTTTTGTGCTTGGTGTTCATTGCACCTCAGACATCACCTTGTATCTTTGCTTAGGAGATGCTTCCTCTTAGCTCTAACTTCTTCCTGACACCTCTTTGGGATCAGGCCTGAAGCAGTTTCACCTTGAAAGGAAGTACTCAACATCATTCTGTTCAGTAACCCCTACATCTAGTCTGATTCCCTAGCAGCCCTCAGCCTTGCCATCTCCATCTCGTCAGTTACCTTTTTTTTTTTCTTTTTTCTTTTTTCTTTTTTCTTTTTTCTTTTTCTTTTTTCTCTTTTTTCTTTTTTCTTTTTTCTCTTTTTTCTTTTTCTTTTTCTTTTTTCTTTTTCTTCTTTTTTCTTTTTTCTTTTTGTTTGACTGAAATAACAAGAAGCTACTCTTCTAACTAGAGAGAGATGGAATTAATCCTTCTCGTCTCAAGAAGAGAATTTAGTGCAATTTTTTTCTAATGCCAAAAAGAAAGAAATCTTTGATCAGAGAAGTTTGGATGCCTGTACTTGCTGGTTCAAGATAACATGTAAGACATGATGATACTGTCTCTTCAATAGAAGTATAGGCCCACATCTCTTGATTTTGAGGATGCTTCTATATCCTCTGTCTGGCAGAAAACACCTTGCATTTTGTAGTGATCTGGCCATTATCGTTGTGTGCTGTTGCAGCTGTTACGTTCCTGTGCATAAAGTGTCCCTTCAGTGGTGTAAAAAGAATAGCTCTTTTCTCTTTATTAGTTAAAGGCTCCCTGCAAATCATTTTGGGATATCAGTAAATCTAAGAAGTCTCTGCTAACCCCTGTGCAAACCCCTGGAGAATAGCAGAACCATTCTGGACTTGGTTTCCAGCTATGTTTACCTTCTCCAAGCTGTGTTCTTTACAATATCTTTTCCTAGTGTTTCCTTACATCCTCTTCCCATACAGTGGTGAGCTCCTTAGGTATTCTGGGCCACATAGCAGTCTGCCCCTATGTTAAATCCCATGCTAAATTCCACATCCGCTCCTTTTCAGGCATGTCTCCGGATTATGTGGATTCCTGACTGGTGTTTCGTCA
This sequence comes from Balearica regulorum gibbericeps, assembly GCF_011004875.1. Lineage (NCBI taxonomy): Eukaryota > Metazoa > Chordata > Aves > Gruiformes > Gruidae > Balearica > Balearica regulorum. The sequence goes on along the minus strand of NC_046186.1, from coordinate 51,351,067 downwards.
ATGTACTAGTTACAGTCTCCTGGACAGTCTTCTCATCTGTAAGTTAATAAAGTAACCTGAATCAGTATCTAAAGAACACCTCTTGACTTGAACCAAAGTCCACGTGATAATTAAGGTATTCTGAATTTTCTTGGCTACAGAACTTGTCGTTCTGTTGGAAAGACATGTTGTTGCCTGGTTTTAATTATCTTAAATTTAATTATAATATGTTTTAATTATGTAAAACTGGGGAGATAATAAAGGACAGAAGTACCCTTGGAGGGACAGAATTTTCTAAGGAAAATGGGCAATGAAGAGCACTTTTAGAATGGGAAAAATTAATATTAATCATAAATCTAGAATGGAATTGGCATATTGTCTCTTGTCAGCTAAGGAGTGAATTGTGCTTAAATGTAATATCGGGGCAAGGATTTAACTAGATTTAAGATGGAGCTTGATTAGTTTAGTTTATGAATAGGATTATACAGTGTTGTCCTCTGCATTGCATAGGATTAGATTTGTGGTTTAAGGATGACTTATCCTACCCAAATTGCAATTTAGCCACTCAAAATACATACGTCTCAGTCAAATCTATTTATTTTCCAGGACTGTGTAACACTAGGCTCCTCCCTGCCTAGCTAAGACATTTAACTTAAGTCACCCACACGTGCTTAGAGGTGTTTAATTTGTCTATATATCTGGACAGCCTCCTAAATTCTCTACCATTCCCAGGAGAAGCTTGAAAAGGTGAGCTGGGGCTTAGATCTATGACTTCATCTCATGTGAGAGTGGTCATTACGGTCCCTGACTGATAGAGCGTTCAGTTGGTTATGCCATGTTAGAGCACTGAGAAATATGGGTGCAGCACTCAAGCTAGGTGATTTAAACCTATGTCTTCCACCTTCTAGGGGAGAAAGGGCTAGGCAATAGAGGAAAAATGCCTTTCAAGTAACCAGGACACTAAACTGGAAGGATGCATATCTAATTTTCTAATCAATAATTCTGGAGATGGTTTTATCTAATGACAATGTATATTTATTTTAATGTATAATTATTTTCTGGCATTAAGATCTGGAAACTTAGTTCTGCCATTTGCAGCTAATATCCCAATTTCTGGATAAGACTGAGCTTCCTTATTTGCTTGCTCATTTTCAAGTGCTTTCACACAAAATGTTCTGTGGCTTAATGCTTTTACTTACTGCAATAAGTGAGGAATGAATTTATGCCTCTTAATCTGGCTTCCATCCTTCAGTCAGTCTTTCCATTTCTCAAGTGAGTCCTCCAAACAGTAGGCTGTTGTTCAGGAGGCAAGAACCATCCTTCCTTTGGTCCCTATACTTAAAGAGGGCAGATACAGTTAATCTGAAGTACATGGAGGCCTTTTAGATTTCCTGTTGGTTCCATACATCCTCGGTGGAAAAAAATAATAATGTAGATGGACTGGATTGTTTTTTATAGGCACCTGTGATTTCTGTGCATTTGTGGAAGCACAGGCATTTAGCTAGGTATGGTGATTTCCTACTGCTGTCCTTGGAGACTGCTAAAGTGACTATGTTCCCAGCCATGCCGTTTTCCTCCCTTTTTCCTTGCTTGAAACCAACATTTTGATGACAGCACCAATATTTGATAATTACAATTTTATACAGTTTTATTCCAATACTGTGTCCTACATTCTCTGAATATCTACAGTTGACATATCTTAAGTGCAGAAGGAATTACTGAAATTATTGAGTTCCTTGGTTCTTACGTTATCTATCTCTGAGGTAAACAGGTATCTTTATTACTTGATTAGTATATGTACTAGTTCAAAGTCTAATAATTCCAAGCTATCTTTTCAGAGCTCCCTGTGGAGACAGCTAAAGATAATCTCATTTCTCCATCCCTATTCAATCACTATCTACCCTTTGCTAAATACTTGTAAGAGAGAAGGAGCCAACTTTATTACCTCCCTTACTAGCTCTGCCCTTCCTCTAGCTGGCTGGGTTAATCTTTTTGCTGTATTGTAGTGAATAAACAGATTCACCTTCTTTTCTTTTCCTTTTCACATCTGTAGTAGCTTGACTCCCTCAAAGGAGCCAGCAGAGATCTGTGTTTACTGTTTCCCTTATCGCAGAATACATTATGATTGTCACGTGTAATGTTTGTAATGTATGGATGTTTTCCCTGAAAACACTTTATTTTCCCTGATAGATAGGTAAATGCAGGGGTTTTTTGTTCATAGTGATTTAATAATGTTGATGCCATAAGCCTTGTAGGTATACCTTTACTGTCTCTTTATTAAGAAGTCTGATGCAAGAGGAACACACAATTGAAAACAGTCTTCTGACCTGATGAAGATAAGTTTCTTTGCAGAGCTTCCAAATACTAATAGTTTGTATCTGCTTGAAACTGAGGTAGCATTTCCAGTTCAGTGACTGTAGCTTTCATTCACATGGATTTTGTATTTCCAAGCCCAAATCAGAAAGTACAAAAATGTACGAATTTCAAAATGTTATCTCTTGTTTGTGCCACCAGTTATTTAAGCTAGTAACTTTAAATAATTGATATTTGAAGCATAGCACAAAACCAAGTTATTTTAAAAACCAAGTTTTCAAACCTGGGGTCAAGAAAAGGAGGTTAATGAAGTCATTCTTTCTTTGTCTGTTTGACTGTGATTCCTGTTTCATCCCAATAATTTCTAAACTGCTGTCTGATTTGAGCCAAATTTCATAGGGGAACAGATATTTGAAAGATTGTCAAAGTCCTGCACATATTATGAAAATGTATGTCTTTGCAAATGTTATGGGTAATGGAAAGGTGACAGTGTTAGTTTACATGTAAATAGATACAGGAAACCAGAGAGGAAAGGCATCTTACAGATATCCCAATTATGGGAACAGCTTTAGTTAAAGCTCACAATCAACCATGACAAAAGAGCCTTGAGAGGACTAGCTTTAATTAGTTCCAGTGTTCACAAAAAAAAAATTAGTTTTCTCTGCAATATTTATTTCTTTCCTGGCAAGAATATTTCTCAAACACAAGACATGGACAGTGAAAGTAAATGCTGGCTAGAATTAATTCTAGTATTTAAATTTAGGAAAAAATACATGTATAAATATGAGGTGTTTAAATGCTTCTTATGAAATTGTGAGGAAATTAATTTTGTCTAGAATATAAGGGTTTTTTCTATGATCTATTTTAAGGTATTTAAATTACAGCTTGCAAAAATTATGAAATATTAGAAATAATTGATTAAAATTTAACAAGTTTTAAAACTTTCATGCAGGTAATCCCTACTTGCTACATAAATTTGCTAAATGAGTGCTGATTCTTTTATAGGCCAAAGGATGCAGCCTTTCATCAGAGTGTTATAACAGAAAGGCAAATAGCATCACATTTCTTGTTAGTAAATATTGGCGTGAGCAGTTTCTTTGATTTTCTGTAAAAGATTATTTATTCTTTGGAAGTCATATAAATTAGACTAATAGAAAAAAACACCCTTCCTATTGCAACTTATAAATATGGTCCTAAGAAGAATCTCATTTAACTTCAGAATAGCTACTTAAAGGACCAAGAGTTTAAGAGTCCAGACCTCAACCTGCAAAGGACATACAAACTAGAAACTTAATCGGGGGGGAAAAAAACCCCTAAATTTGCAAAATTGAATTTATGCAGGTGTGAGTTTAGAGCAGGTGATAGCAACAAATAATGCTATAACTGAAAGAATTCATAGAAACATAGAATGGTTTGGGTTGGAAGGAACCTCAAAGATCTTCTAGTTCCAATCCCCCTGCCATGGGCAGGGACATGATCAGGTTCACTGAACCAGGTTGCCCAAAGCCCCATTCACCTGGGCCTTGAACACTTCCACAGCTTCTCTGGGCAACCTGTTCCAGTGCCTCACTACCCTCACAGTAAAGAATTTCTTCCTGATAGACTGCCATAAGGTCTCCGCAGAGCCTTCTCTTCTCCAGCCTGAATAAGCCTAACTCTCTCAGCCTGTCCTCATAGGAGAGGTGCTCCAGCCCTCTGATCAGCTTCGTGGCCCTCCTCTGGACTCGCTCCAACAGCTCCATGTCTCTCCTGTACTGGGGCCCCCAGAGCTGGATGCAGTACTCCAGGTGGGGTCTCACAAGAGCAGAGTAGAGGGGGAGAATCACCTCCCTCGACCTGCTGGTCACGCTGCTTTTGATGCAGCCCAGGATACAGTTGGCTTCCTGCGCTGCAAGCGCACATTGCTGCCTAAACACCATCCTGATATTTAGACTTGTGTAGGTATGCTCATGTAATACAAATGCATCCAGAATGCTGTTTTCACTTTTGGATACCACATTGCTAGAATAATGCTGATAGATTAGATGATACTTGAGTAAGAGTAATAAACATTACTGGAATGAGTGACACTTAAATTTTTTTACCTCCTAAATAAGACCAAAAATGTGTAACTTAGTAGAACAGCTAGCAAAGAAAGGGTATGTGTGTTGGGTTTGCATGGCAAGGTTTTGGTAGCGGGTGGGGGCTACAGGGGTGGCTTCTGTGAGAAGCTGCTAGAAGCTTCCCCTGTGTCTGACAGAGCCAATGCCAGCCGGCTCCAAGATGGACCCGCTGCTGGCCAAGGCCAAGCCAATCAGTGCCTCTGTGATAACATATTTAAGAAAGAGAAAAACACTTAGAGAGAGGTTTTGCAGCCGGAGGGAGGAGTGAGAAGATGTAAGAAACTCTGCAGACACCCAAGGTCAGTGCAGAAGGAGGGGGAGGAGGTGCTCCAGGTGCTGGAGCAGAGATCCCCCTGCAGCCCCTGGTGAAGACCATGGTGAGGCAGGCTGTCCCCCTGCAGCCCATGGAGGGAGGATGAGGGGGTGTAGAGATTCCACCTGCAGCCCGTGGAGGACGCCACACCGGAGCAGGTGAAGACACCTGAAGGAGGCTGTGGCCTGTGAGAAGCCCATGCTGGAGCAAGCTCCTGGCAGGACCTGTGGACCCGTGGAGAGAGGAGCCCACGCCAGAGCAGGTTTGCTGACAGGACTTGTGACCCTGTGGGGGACCCCACGCTGGAGCAGTTTGCTCCTGAAGGTCTGCACCCCGTGGGAGAGACCCACGCTGGAGCAGTTCGTGAAGGACTCTAGCCCGTGGGAGAGACTCATGTTGGAGACGTTCGTGAAGGGCTGTCTCCTGTGAGAGGGACTCCATGCTGGAGCAGGGGAATGAAGAGAGGAGTCCTCCCCCTGAGGATGAAGAAGCAGCAGAAACACCGTGTGAGGAACTGACCGTAACCCCCACTCCCCGTCCCCCTGTGCCGCTGAGGCGGGGAGGGGGTTGAAGCTGGGAATGAAGTTGAGCCTGGGAAGATGGGAGGGGTGGTGGGAGGTGTTTTAAGAATTGATTTTATTTCTCATTCCTCTACTCTGTTTTGCTTAGTAATAAATTAGATGAATTCCCTCTCTAAGTTCAGTCTGTTTTGCTTGTGACGATAACTAGTGAATGATCTCTCCCTGTCCTTATCTTGACCCGTAAGTTCTTTTCGTTGTACTTTTTCTCCCCTGTCTAATGAAGGAGGGGAGTGATAGAGCAGCTCTGGTGGGCACCTGGCCCTCAGCCAGGGTCAACCCACCACAGTATGACATCTATAAATACCTGAAGGTTACAAACAAGAAATAAGAACCAGTATGTGTAATCTGAAAGTCTAAGGGAACAAAACTGAGAGGGCAAGACGGAGAATTGACACATTTTCCTGTTCATGAGATGTAGTTGGTTGTAGAAGAGTTTACCCAGTTTTTGCTGGAAAACCCGTACCTAAAATGATGAAAATTGAATGGGAAAAATACTAGAAAAATTATTGTCCCAAACAGCACCACACTGGGTAGGAAACAGGCCCATCTGAGTCCTCCAGTCTTTGCTTAGCAAATCTGTTATTCACTTCAGTGAGGAGTTTTAACATTATACTGCGTGAAGGATGAAATGCTCAGTTTCTAGCCTTCAACAATATAAATCATCAGTGTTTCTGGACTGTTGAATGTTTAATAACATTTCTGTTCAAAAGTAAACAACTTCTCTGTGAATGTTAATACCTTTTTCCCTGCAGCATGTCTGTTCAAACATATTAAGTAGCATAAATGGCAGCAGACAGGGCAAAATGTTGTTTATGCACATTCACTTTTTTTGCAGCAAATCCTCTTCTGAGGAATTTTATTGTTCACAAGGGGGAAAAATTCATGTACAAAGCAGCTCAGCTAGTAATAATAAGATGATTATTACACATCTGTACATCCCACTTGATAGTTGGTGTATCTTAATTCTTCTTTTAAAACTGTGAAAAAGAAAATCAAAACCAATAATCTGTCATTCATGCATTTGCTATCAGCATAAAATGCATTTACGCATGTGGTATCATAGCATAATGTGCAGTGAAATTTTTATTTTTTAAATACATGGCTTAACTATGGCTCTTGCAGTGCTGACATCACCTCTTCAAATCTGTAGTCATGTTTTGAGGCACGATAAGCTTCTGATAGTCATTGCTGACACCTGTTACTTAGTTTAGTTAGTGAGTACTAGTTAATATAGTGTTTTTCACTGGTGGATTAGTGTACAGGAACTGCATAAGTAGCTCCTGCAGTGTATGAGGTTTCTTAGTCACAGCCCTCTGTACATTGGTCTCATTGCTACTGTAGATTCACAACATTATTTATTATTTCATTAGCATCCGATTTCCTTCTCAGATTCAGCAGTAAGGTCAACACGATGAAAGGCTCAGACGGTTGTATTCCCCTTCCTTCCTTTCCTCACCCATGCACAGCCACTCATTTTTTTTTTCCTTTTTGGCACATCATAATTTAATATTTACCAGTTGTAGCTTGGTACCAAAGGAATAATTATTTCTTAATCACTCTGCCTTCAGGGGGTTCTCCACTTGAGTCTGGGGAAAAAGGGCAGGCTTTGGCCACCGAGAGCGAGTGCTTCTGTGTTTCCTTTGTGAGGATAACTCTGTTGTTAAGGCAGGGCACTGTGCCTTGAATTCTAATTCACTTGTGTGAGGGCCAGCCTGTTTCGAAGCAGCCCGGCGCGGGAGGTGTTGGCTGCGATTAATAGTGCCACGGCACGGGGGCTTCCCCGGCGTGGGGAGTTCTGGAAGTTGGCGGTGCACCGCTGGTGGGGAATGTAGCAGTTCAGTGCTCTAGCCAGGGTGGAACACCTTATCTTCCCAGTACCCACCAGGTTATTTAGCAGCTGGGAAGTTCAGGTACCTTTGCTTTAAATATTTATTATTTACTGCCACAAAATACCATCCATTCAGAAGCAGGTGGTTGTATCCCTGCAATAGAAGTGTATTGACATTCATTTTACGTGCATTTAGTAAATTTTATAAAATTGACATATGCATTTAATAGGTCTCATCCTGAACTGGTAGAGGACTGTGTAACAAAGGTAACTGTTAATACATAGAACGTACATTTTCAAGAAAAATTTTAGAAAATTTTCAAAGGTAGTTATGATAGATACGCTAATATCACAGAAGCTGTACCCTTAGTTCTGGTACTAAGGTTTTGATTTTAAATTAACACTGGATTATCTGTCTCTGTCAAGACTATAAGAAAGAGCTTTTGTTGCAATCCATCATAGGGCTTTTGTGTTATACACCATATGTAGAAACTGTTAACAGGAAGACTAGATTAATGCTGAGAGAAAAAATGTCATCAGATAAAACATAGGTCTCAGAAAGCAATTTCAGATCACATAGTATGGTATGCATTAATACATTTTTAGCCTTTGGGGAACAGAGGAAAACTCGTAATCAAAAATTAATTTGAGCATTCTTGGCTGTACCTGAATTAGAACCCAGGATACTTCCAAAATTGTTTTTAATCAAATGACCTGACAGGAGCTCACTAGGAGAAAACTAATGAGTGTAGGGTAATCTGAATAATATTTAGTAATGCTGATAAGTTTTGCAGCTCTCTTTTTCAAATCTTACATGTAATAATTTCTATTTAGAGGTAATAGTATGTGTGCATGTATGTAACACAAATACATTGTGCATATGCTTCAGATTTTTTTAATTTACTTCTACAGAAAGCTTAATAGAAATACAAGTGCAAGGAGTCAGAGGGTTTTTTTCTTGATTAATATCCTGACAATAAAATGCAATGTGGTTCCACATGACTTAGATATTTCTCCATTAATATATGGACACATATGATGAATTTCATTAATTTTTTTTTTTTTTTTTTTTTTGTAGTAAGGTATCTTTAGAGCTCACACTTGATTGGGGACAATGATTCTATAATCTTTTCTGTGAACTATTCACAAGATTGGTTTTTGTAATTCTTCACTGTAGTTTAATACTGGAGTTTCCATATTGCAAGGAAAAGAATTGGTGATCAGAATTTTGTGTCTTTAAGATTCATATTTGGATTTGAAAAATGCAATTATATTCTTTCAGTTTCTGATTATTTACTGGTTTGTAAATTATCACAGATCATGAAGGAATTGGATCATCATATGTAACAAAAGGGGTTTTTTAACAATATTGAGAAGTAGAATTGTAAGGAAAAAACCTCCAAATACCAATTAATTCTAATCTAACAGCTGGAAATCTTTAGTGGCGATGTTTTTTTAAATATACTTAGGGATTTTTTTAAATCAGAAATTTTATTCTTTGTGTGTTCTGTGGTTTTTATGTTATATATATATTTTGGAAGTAAGTTGTTACACAAAAAAAAAGTTCACTATCTTTTTTAATTTCCATTTTTGCTTAAAACATGAAGGAAGTTTGTATGTCTAAGTGTTTCTTGCTGTAGACATGCTACACAGTATCAGGTCTAACTTTGTTCATTGAATTTTGTCTGTGAGCCAGAAACACAACTGGCTTAGTGCCTTATTGCCCCCAGCAGTCCTGCTGTTCAGGGTAGGTAGTGTTGAACCTGTTTGTTTTTTTTTTTCTCCCAAGACCAATTTGATTTAAATAGCTTCTTTATTAAGACAAACAAATGTTTTTACAGTTATTAGCAAGACACACCCAATAACTGCTGGACTTTTTTTTTCTTTTGCTTTAGATTTGTTAAATTCGATATAAACAACTTAACATTTAAAAGACACTTTCCATAGTAAGATAGAAGCTGTTGGTAGGGGGAGAAATGAAGGAAGCAACATGGTTAAAAGAATCGATGCTTAACACATTGACAAATCAGTAGGTACTTGTTTATATTCTAGAAAATCAGAGGTGAAAACAAAGAAAAAAAGTCACTTACATAAAATCAAACTGAGCTTAGCCTTGTAGAAAGAAACTATCTAAAAAGTGCCACAGTTTGTATGCTGCCCTGCTCTGAATTGTTTGTGTTTGAATTCCACTTCGTTAATAGGAATTCTGCTTAACAAAAGGGATGAGATTTGCAAATTCTGCATGCTGTTTATTTAACCCTAATTTATTTTGCACCTGTATTGGGAAAAAGAAACCAATATTGAGTTGAATATTCTTTCCTTGTATTTAGGATGCCTTAGGTTTTTGCTCTGTACACGTGATTGGAGTGAAATCTTTCATTAGGCTTGAGGGGATGAAAGGACCTTGTAAATGATGGTGGCAGCCTCTGACATCTGTGTACTGGGACAAGAGTGGCCAGTGACAGTGCAAACGAAACACTGGTGGGAGGAATCTCAGACACGTGTGTAAGGACCCTGAGGAAGCCCAGACCCACACAACAGGTTGTAGCCGGAGTCAAGCTCCAAAGATCTTCCCCAACAAAATTGGAAGTAGTATGGAAGTCCTGAGGTCTGGACTCACTCAGTAAAGTGGTTGCTGCATACTATGATGCTCTATTTTGTTAGATGTAGCTTGTTGACTTGACCTGGATTGCAATGTCTCACTTAGTGAAAATATGCTATTACCACTTCTAAAACTTGAGTTGGCCCCTGTAGTTATGAATTGGTATGTCGACTTTCTCCCCTGAAATACTGCTGTTGTTTCTATTAATGAAGTCGTACTTGCTGGATTAGCAGCACCACTCTGCTGTTACTAGGGGGTCATATTTTGCAGTGTTACCCATGCTGTGAATTCTGCTGTTGGTGCCATCACTGGAGTTAGCTCAGTTATCTCACTGGAGTTGCTGCCATTGCTGGAGTAACAGTCATTTAAGATTAAGAGGTTTTGGAAAAAAACTAATTTATCATAGATAAAGCTCTTAAAAGTCAGCATACAAATAATTAATCATTCCATTTCTTCTCACTCATAACTTTCCAAAATTGCCTTAATTTTTATTATACTATTTCATGATGGTCACAACCCTTATAGAGCTGAAAATATAAACTTGGTTTTTTCAGTGTAAAAAATTTACTGTCACTTTTTTCATTGGTTTAGCTGAATAAAGGTGAAACTTAGACATTTTGGCAAGGAAGTAGATGTAGCTGTGGTTTGTATCTATAATCAAAGCCATAATTTCCAAGTGGTTTTTCCATGTGCTTTAAAGGCGAGTGTGCCTCTGTGTATGTGCAGGTGTGTGTGCATGCATGGGGAAGAGATTGTAGTCTTAGGATACGCATCTGGGAGAAAATTGGCTGGATGGTAGTAGCTGAAAAGTAGTTTTTTAGCACTGTCTGTAATTATGCCTTAAAGATTTAGTAGAACTCAAGTCCAACCCATTTTTGTGACTGTGTTGTCTGTTTTCTGCTTATCTGGCATGACAGCTGTACTGAGAAGGAACAACCTGTAACCATAGGAGGAAAATAATAATTGTCACAGATAATTAAAACAATACAGAAGTCAGTCAATATTAAATACAGAATAAAATAACAAATGCATTTAAAAATATATTTTATCATTTTATGTGTTATAAGTATGTTCATTATTATCTTGCAAATCAAATGGTTTACTATACAACGTTACTGAGATAGACTTCAGTGGCCCATTGACATATTATATTAATCCATCCCTGCATAATCTTATTTTCAGTTCAGCAACACAATATAAAGAGAACGTTTAAGAGACTGTTACTGGTATTACTTCAGGAACAGTATTTTTTATATTTGTGACTACAAATAAGAAACATTTTATTAGTGACTCTGTGGTTTAATAAAAGAAGGTACATTTTATTAGTGACTCTGTGGTTTAATAAAAAAAGAAAATGTGAACTTCCTTTATATACCCTGTATAGTTATTGCTCCTTATGTTGACCATATGTGTAGCAATATTTTTGAATAGTATAGGAAGTATTAAGATGTAAACAATTCATTTTACGCTCATTCTTAAACAGCAGTGATGTCAACATCACTTTCTAGTAATATATTTTGCATTTATTTTCTTTGACACTGCTTTTTAGTTACAATAAGATCATCTTTCCCAAGTCATCTGCAGTTAGAAAAATTTTTGAGAGCAAGTTGCAGAAGACTGAGATTTGAGGGAAGCGTTCCAAGGAGAAGATCTTTCGTTCTGTGACGTGGTTCATAACAGAAAGGATTGCAAAACTGTAATTTTAACAGGTTTCTGTTGAATTGTCAATTTAAGATGTCAGTTGTCATCTTGTCAGTTCCAGGCTGTATCCTCTAAAGGATGTTAATTGCCTTTAGGGTTTTGAAATCGTTATGTTGACTCAGCAGTAGGTGGTGGTGGCCTGCTTTCTTGAAGGACGCCATACTGCTGGTGTCTGGTTTTTTCTCAAGCTTTTACCTGGACCTTGATTTTGCAGTGAGAGCTGTGGAGAAACAAGCTGCACGAAGTCTTTGCACACTTGCCTTTTCATAGTAGAGGTGTTCATTATAAAATCGTCATCTTTGGATTTTCTGCAACTGGTAGTATAATTAAAATTTGACAAGAGAACAAGCTTGTTTTGTTAACCGAACAATTCTGATTTTACCAGATTCATTAATACATTTGAGGATTTTTATTAGCTACTTTCATTACTTCACAGTCCTAAAGTCTGTGTAGTGTAGGTGCAGTTAGTACATGGTTATATAAGTAAGTATAAAAACTATTGTGTATTCTATTTCTGTTTCTAAGGGTGGGTGGGGGAAGCATTAAATTGATTGTTGCGTTTCAAACTGTGGTCTGTTCTGCCAGCAGCTAGAATGTGATCGATTAAATGAGGCATATGAAAGGCATAGCTATTGCACATTGTTAAAGGAAAATTACAAGAAGTACGGTAATATTAAGGCATAAAGATATGCTGTGGAAGTGGTTAGAATTAAATTTAACCCCGTGAAAGCAAAAGCATTCAGCGTTGCATTATTGGTATATTGTAAAAATTACAGATTGATGTCTTTAATACTAAGAAAATAATGCCAAGTTTAGTAAAGATAAAATGTAACCTAATCAGAAGTAAACTTTCATTAAAAAAGACTAGTCTTATGAAAGGAAAATTGAAGTATAGTTTAATTACCAGTAAACTGTTGGGCAGGTTGGTTAGTTTTCCACACCTTTATGCTGTGCTTTCATTCCTACTTGTGTTACTGTACTTGCTAGAAAACCCGAATCATTACTGTGACAACTGACATTTCAATTTTTTCACAAGCTTCTAGTAATGTAACATTTCTCCACACATCTTGCAATCCTGAGGTATTTCTAGAGGAGCGCATTGAAGGGAAAATGATATGGTTCCCTACACCGGTGTCCCCCAGGGCCTTCTCTGGGTATCAGCAGCAGGGCGAAAGCATCCTGGGCAGAGCTGCGGGAGCAGCGCTGCTCCTGTGGAGTGGGCACGGGGGCGAGTGTCCCCAGAGCAGGTTCGCAGCTGCTGCCAGCAGTGTTTGAGAAGTATGCGACAGAGAGGAGAGTGTCACCCATAAGGCTCCTCATAGCTGAAGAGGGCTGTGCAGCACACTAAACAACTTGCCTTTTGAAAAGAGTGTGGTCAAATCTTATTGAGGCTGTTCTTCTAAAAAGATACTAATTAACTTTCATTAGTGCCATTGTTCTGAGGTTCTTTAGGTAAGAGGAATTCATTGAAAAAGTAGCTGGAGCATTTTACCTAGTCCCTAAAAAAATCATGTATCAAAGCGTGATAGATTAATAAAAACATGAGACAGTCATTATGTACACACATTCGTATGCTGTACTCATACTTGCAGCCTATGTGTGGGGGATGAGGTTGTGCAGCTGAAGTAGCAGAGGGGTTTCTAAAGATTAGAGTTGGCTTCTCAAGTGGCTTCAGAGTGCTTCAAAGGATGCATAGGAAGTGAGGGAGAAGAGTTTTCAATAGTGGCTCTGCAAAAGAGGTCGGCATCTCTTTGTAAACAGGAGTTTTAGTTTAAAATCAGTATAGAGTAAAGCACTTCCATTTAACTTGAGTGTAAACTAGTGCTGCTTCATAAGAATTGCCTCAAAGATTTGTATGGGACGGTGGGGAAGAGGAGACACTTGTCTTTGAGGATTGGCTTCCCCTCCCTGAGTTTTGAGCTGGGGAGCAGTGGGGCTGAGGGGGAGGGAGAGCTCTGAGACCCGTGAGACAGGAGGAGAGCTGTGAGCCTCTGAGGAGGTGTCATGTAACCTTTCCGCCTAGGGATGGATCCTCTTCTGCACTGAAGAGCTGCTTCTCTCTCTTCTGCCTGGCTGGGCTTATGAACAGTTTCCAAGGCTTACTTAGGAGCAACATGGTCAGAGCATTTTATGATCTAGGAATGAATTTCTCCTTTGCTGCCCGAGGGCCTTGGGTAATGTATGGTTTGCAAGCAGGGGTGTGTGTATTTTTTTGCTTTTAACCTAAAGGATATACTAGATTATAACAATGCCTATTTTGTTTTTTTCCAATTTCCCAGCTCTAAAGCTGCATAATAAATGTAGTGATTGCAGAATTTTTCAGCTTTCTTGATAAGAACTGCATTAGGAAAGACATCTTTTATAGGAGCGAAGAAATTGTTTGAGTACAGTAAAGTTCTGTTTCCTGTTGCATACCTGTTGCTCCCCGTGCTGGGATCGCTAAGTACAACTGGGGAGGAATCATCAAGACCTTCTAGTGGTTGCAACAAACTGCAAAGAATATGTGGTCCGTAGTGGACAAATCACCAGCAGGTACTTTTGTTGTATACAGCGTCCTGTGGCAATGAGTTCCACAATTTATGAAACATTGTCTGAAATGCCTTTTCCTTTGTTTTAAGCATGTTTGAGTGATATTTTCCTTCATTGCCTCCTTGTTCTTGTTTCTGTGGGAAACAGGGAAATACTCTCTGTTCAGGGTTTGCATAGTTTACAAACATGATGCATAATTTGGAAGGTGTCAGTTACATCTTCTGTCATTTGTTTCCCTTCCAAGTTTACTCTTGTTTTAAAACTATACCTTTTACCATACTTACTGTTCCCTCTCCTACCTTTTCTTGTTATACTATATCTTTGGGTAGGACAACCACATCTGTGTTATTTAGATATTAGAAAATGGTATTTGTGGAGTTTTGGGGAGAAAAAATGGTCAAAGAGTAGATTTTTCTGCAAATTCTAGAGGGGTCAAAGCAAGAAAATTTCCATTGTCTTACATTGACTTTTATTCAGGTTCAGAGTTGTACATTTTGAGGTCCAGGGACTTCTGGCTTAATCTCTGCTTGTGCAGCATCTTGTTATGCCTGTTGGAGAAAATGTTTGGGCCAATACTGCGTCTTTTCAGCTGTTTTGTTAGGTGTTCTATCCTAGAGACAAGTCAGACCGGTAAAGGGCAGTACACACTCAAACGCTGTTACTTAAAATCTAGCTTACAGTTGGATGGAATTACTTTTAAGTTTTGTTTGTTTGTTTTTTCTTTTAATTGCTATTACACACAGTTTTCTAAAGAATCTGTCACTTGAGCATCTGAAGCTTTATGATCTATACATGCTATATAAATTGAGCAAGTTTTTTCATGAACAATACAAAATCAAAGACGGAGAGAAGTACTACCACTTATTAACATCTTTATTATGTAAGATAAAAAGTGCACTAGCCGTCAACTGTTTTTATGCTTGTTATTTACAGATTTGTTTTTATCTTTATAACCCGGATCTATATTAGATAGATAGAAATAAGGGCTATTTCAGTTTCTTTTATAAGTAGATTTTTTTTTTTTCTGTGAAAACATTTCTTTACATACTTGCTTGGACCTCTTTTTAAAAGACTTGCCTACTGTCCTGTTTATACAACAGTATCATTAAAGCAGTAATCAAGAAAGGGCTTAACTCTGCAATTAATATTTAATTGCTTCTGTAGAACATTGCTCATGTATCATTTGTTGTGTTTCTTTTACAGTGACAGAATTGTTCCTTTATTTTCTGTTGGGGAACCACAATAACGAACCTCTAGTTAAGGATTTCTTCAGGGGCTTGTCACTGGGGGGAGAAGGGTTGTGTGCTCCTAAGACAGCAGAAATTCTGCTGGTGGAGCCTGTTTGATCTCCCTTGCTTTGTGCTACACCTGTGCCTTGTACCTGCAGGTATAAAGTCTCACTTTAACTAGAAACAATTTCTTATTGCTTCTGTCTGAGACAGTGTTCAGATTTGCACCTTTTATTTCAGTTAGCTTGTATGTAGCAGCTAGCTGTTTAGTACTTAGGTATTTAGGGACTAGAAAGGTTTAGGATATTCCTAGAAAACAAAAATAAAAATCTATTCGTATAATTTACTCCTGCCCTATGTATTTTCATAATTTCTTACTGTTAATATTGAGAAGCTAAATTACAAAATTTTAAGAACTGTATAGTCTTTCCCTTAAGCCAGTGACTAGAAAAATTATTTTCATTGGGTTTTATCCTTCAAAAGCATGAAATGTTTTTGATTGTTCTCTCAAGAAAATAAGGGCAGTAGACATGGTATTAAAATGCAATGAAGTCTGATCAGATCCTGAAAACAGAGGTGTTTCTCAGGCAGACTTAAAGATCCTGCCTGGGTCCCTCAGCTATGAGCCCTGGCTTCAGTGAAAGAATATACTCCCAGGAAAAATAGTAAGGAGAAATCTAAGCAGTCTGTGAGAGGAAAATATTCCATTGTAGTTGTCTTTGACTTTTAATTCCCTATGCTGTTCTAGGTCAGCAAAATTTCAGCTCTACAACCATGGCCTTATGTTATTCTTATACAAAAAATTTCTCCGTTTAGACCAAGTAAAGATTAACAGTGGCTAAATATATACTGTAGGGAAGATGCATTCTGTGGCGCAGCACGAAGCCCTAGCGGCATCCTGGGAACATTTTGGGATAAAGCTTCTAGGCAGATGGAGGACGGATGAATCTGTGGCAGGGTCTCTGATTGAGGGACTGGGACTGCAGGATGTGTTGTGGAAAACTTTCTGCCTTGCTGTCAGGAGAAAGTGCAATGTCTTCCACAACAGGAAGGCAGACTATGTCATACCAATTCCAAGTGTGTCCATTTTCTGCGTATCAAGTGGAAGTTTTGCATTGGTCATTCAGAGTTTTACATGACAGATGATGGAAAAATTGCAGAATTTTAGGAAATCTGTTTTTCATGAAGAAAATTTTTAATAGATCTTAATAAGCAGCACTAATAAGATGAGAGACATGACTTGTCCCATGGGAAACTCCTTCCGATCAATGCCATGGGTGCAGAAAATTACAAGCCTGGGATTCACAGCCCGAGATGATTCTTGTGCTGTCTGCAGAACTAGTAAAGATTGTTGATTAATTTAACATATGTGGATTTGGGAAGGTGTGGAGGGGTAAGATTTCTGAGTCGTGGAGGACTTTGCACTATAAGTTTCCTGAGGAGACTTTTGTATTTGGAAGATGTATTCTTAGGTGAATTTATTGCCAGTAGCAGTGTAGGTGGAAGGGAAACATCTTCTCTTTTCTTATTTTAGAATCATAGAATGGTTTGGGTTGGAAGGGACCTCAAAGATCATCTAGTTCCAGCCTTCCTGCCATGGGCAGGGACACCTCCACTAGACCACGTTGCCCAAAGCCTCATCCAACCTGTCCTTAAACACTTCCAGGAAGCTGGCTTCCACAGTTTCTCTGGGCAACCTGTTCCAGTACCTCACCACTCTAACAGTAAAGAATTTCTTTCTAACATCTAATCTAAATCTACCCTCCTTCAGCTTGAACCCATTACCCCTTGTCCTGTCACTACACTCCCTGATAAACAGTCCCTCACCAGCTTTCCTGTAGGCCCCCTTTAGGTACTGGCAGGTCGCAGTTAGATCTCTCCAGAGCCTTCTTTTCTCCAGGCTGAACAATCCCAACTCTCTCAGCCTGTCCTCAGAGGAGAGGTGCTTCAGCCCTCTGATCAGCTTCGTGGCCCTCCTCCGGACTCGCTCCAACAGCTCAATGTCTCTCCTGTACTGGGGCCCCCAGAGCTGGATGCAGTACTCCAGGTGGGGTCTCACAAGAGTGGACTAGAGGGGCAGGATCACCTCCCTTGACCTGCTGGTCACACCTCTTTTGATGCAGCCCAGGACACGGTTGGCTCTCTGAGCTGCAAGTTCACACTGCTGGCTCATGTTGAGCTTCTCATCAGTCAATACCCCCAAGTCCTTCTCCTCGGGGCTGCTTTCAATCCATTCCTTGCCCAGCCTGTAGTTGTGCTTGGGATTGTGTTGACCCACGTGCAGGACCTTGCACTTGGCCTTGTTGAACTTCATGCGGTTCGCACGGGCCCACCTCTCCAGCCTGTCAAGGTCCCTCTGGATGGCATCCCTTCCCTCCAGCGTGTCGACCACACTACATAGCTTGGTTTCATTGGCAAACTTGCTGAGGGTGCACTCGATCCCACTGTCCATGTCGCCGACAAAGATGTTGAACAGTGCCGGTCCCAGTACCGACCCCTGAGGAACACCACTCGTCAGTGTTCTCCACTTGGACATTGAGCCGTTGACCACAACTCTCTGAGTGCGACCATCCAGCCAATTCCTTATCCACCGTGTGGTCCATCCATCGAATCCATGTCTCTCCAATTTAGAGACAAGGATGTCATGCAGGACAGTGTCAAATGCTTTGCACAAGTCCAGGTAGATGGTGTCTGTCACTCTTCCCTTGTCCACCAACACTGTAACCCCGTCATAGAAGGCCACCAAGTTTGTCAGGCACGATTTGCCCTTAGTGAAGCCGTGTTGGCTGTCCCCAATCACCTCCTTATTTTCCATGTGCCTGAGCATAGTCTCCAGGAGGGTTTGCTCCATAATCTTGCCAGGCACGGAGGTGAGACTGACCGGCCTGTAGTTCCCTGGGTCTTCCTTTTTTCCTTTCTTAAAAATGAGGGTTATGTTCCCCCTTTCCAGTCGGTGGGAACTTTGCCAGACTGCCAGGACTTCTCAAATATGATGGCAAGTGGCCTGGCCACTTCATCCGCCAGTTTCCTCAGGACCTGTGGCTGCATCTCATGAGGTCCCATGGCCTTGTACACCTTCAGGTTCCTTAGATATTCTCGAACCTGATCTTCTCCTGCAGAGGGCGGTTCTGCATTCTCCCAGTCCCTGCCTTCTGTGACCTGGGCAGTGTGGCTCAAGCGTTTGCCAGTGAAGACTGAGGCAAAGAAGTCGCTGAGTACCTCAGCCTTCCCCATATCCTGGGTAACCAGGTCACCCGTTTCATTCCGGAGGGGACCCCCATTTTCCCTCGTCCTCCTTTTATCACTAACATACCTATAGAAGCTTTTCTTGTTGTCCTTGACATCCCTGGCCAGATTTAATTCTATCAGGGCTTTGGCTTTCCTAACCTGCTCCCTGGCTGCTCGGACAATTTCTCTGTATTCCTTCCAGGCTGCCTGCCCTTGCTTCCACCCTCTGTAGGCTTCCTTTTTTTGTTTGACTTTGCCCAGGAGGTCCTTCTGCATCTATGCGGGCCTTTTAGTGTTTTTGCCTGACTTGTTCATTAGGTGTGATTTAGAAGTGATGTTTAGACTAAGAGGTGACTCTTGCTAGTAGCATGACATTACAGAATGAATGGATAAATATCTACCTTTCAGGTGGAATAGTTTGATTTTGACCTAATAATAAAGGGAATTTGTTGTTGGACTTTGCCTGGCCTGAATAAGGAAGTAGTCGCTCAAGAAGGAAATAACTCTTTAATGTTTTTGTACTGCAAAGATTTTCCTGTCTTCTTTTACAGGGGGAAAAAGAAAAAAGCTTGAACTGTAAAAAATTATTTGTCACTTCACTGGCATCTGAGTCAGGTAAAGGTTTAAAGAGAGAGAATGAAATAGTCTTTCATTGGGCAAAGAAGAAAAGATTTATGTACTCACAGAGCAATGAATTCCGTCAGTACTATGGAGGTATTTTTGTCTTGCTAGGATTAGTCAATTTAACTTTAGAAATAATCTGAATTTAAAATATAAATAAACTTACAGCAGCATTTTGTCTCCTTTCTTTACAGGTTTGCTGGTCCTCCGATACATCTCAGAATGCCGCTGGTAAAAAGAAACATAGACCCCAGGCATCTGTGCCACACAGCTCTGCCTCGAGGTATCAAGAATGAATTGGAATGTGTCACCAATATCTCCTTGGCAAATATAATCAGACAACTGAGTAGCCTAAGTAAGTACTTTGTCCTAATAGCTGTGTTTAAAACAAATTATTTTACAGTCATAGTTTTTGTGGTTGAAGTAGGAAAACCTTTTCAAATTCTCAGTAGAAAATTGTGGCTGAGCCTTCAATGTACTCCTTTTGTGGCTACTGACTAGGATGGACTTATGTGAAAGCAAGCTAGGAATTTTTCCAGCAGCACGTCGTAAAACTGTTCAGGCATATATTTCTGTTACCAGTGGAACATGACAGAAAAATATATCTAGTAGTTAATGAAGGCAGTAATTGCTAACCTTAGAACACTTGAGCAGGCAATATGACATAATGACAGCTATATCACTGGTTGCTTGATTCTTTTATCTTAAACTTTTGGTCATGTTGTGGTCATTCAGAAAATGAAGTAGTTATCTTTTAAAATTATAAACTCAGAAATGTAATTATTACACACCGTTTCAACCAGCTAAAGATTTTTCTTCCTCCTCCCTTCTGTCAACAATTTCTTACTTGGTGCATTTGAGAGGAGTGAATACTTCTCAAGCTCTAGAACTCTGAAGGCGTTTTTCTGAAAAGGCTGGTTTCTGGGTTGTTTTTCCTTTAAGTTACAGCAACTTTAAAAAGTTGTCAGATAAACCAGCATGAATTTCCAATACTACAGGTGCTTTTTAACTACTAGGACATTAGTATTTTCCAGACTACCAAAACATTAAATACTAAAGCATGCATGTGTATACATATACAATGTGAAAAGCCTTTCAGCTCCATCAGTACCTTAGGGTCATAGGTGATGTAGCCTAATTTGTTAATTAGATTGATTTAGTTATTGATTTGATGGTATACTGTATGGTGACTCTGTTTTGGCTGCCTTTCAAAGCTGTTACGGTGCTATTAGGTTGAAGAATCTAATTGAGGACACTAAATCATGCAATCGAGACAGCGATGCTTCCAGCACATAAATATGAACATTATTAGTATAGCTGCTGCAACAGTAAGGAAAATAACTATTTAAATACTTTTCAGTGAACTAAGAGCATATCAGATTAGGGTGCTATATGTGATCACCATTTGTGGTCTTGCTTCGTGTGCCAAAAACCCTCCTCAGACTAGCCGCTCATGTGCTAGCCTCCCCTTCCAAGTCACTCTTATTAATATTGTATTAATTTATTTTAGTTTGCTTGGTTTATAAATTCTTATTTGTTTATATACTCCATCAAGGAGAATTTCCTTTTGTAGAAGGCATACCAATTTACATATGAAATTTTCATTTGGAAGTTTCATCTGACCTTAAAAAAACAGCAAATCACTTGGGTTTTCAATTTAAAGAACACCAATTTCAAATTCGACATCCTGGTCTCAGTGCTTACCTATTGAGATACGGCTGCCTTTGCTATGTTTTCTCAATATATACAGACCTTATGCCTGACATAGTGTATACAACTGTTCAGGAAGAGGTCAGGATGAAGCAATATGAGAAAAGAAAGAACTCAATTAAGGGAGGAAAAACGGTATTAAAGAATATCTGTGGAATGTTCCCGCATTGTTATATGGCTTACCTAATGTATAGCACAGTTTGAGAGAGACTTTCAAGGGGAATGTAAGAGTAATTATGTAAACTCCTTTACTGTGAAAGGAATGTGGTTCTACATAAAACATGCATACATAGGGATGAACCTTAAATTAGCTGTTTTCACTTCAGAGGAGTTTCTGTCAGGAACGAGTGACTCATTAGTGGTCAAAAAGGCACATGATGTTGGAAATAGCAAGGGAAGGTAAAAGAGGAGGGAAAATGTACTAGTTTACTCTGTAACAGCAAGCCCAGAATAGGTCACTCAGAATTTTTTATAAATTAAAAACTGATGAACAGGACCTGTTACTTCATTCTTTTGTTCTTCTCTCCAAATAGCATTATTATGTTTGTAGATTTTCTATGGGCAGTGTTTATACCAACTGAACTACTGAATGACAAATGTTCCTTTTCTGAGTTTCATGCAATCAACTGATTTAGTTTTTCAACCTGTACATGTGGGGGTTTTTCATACTGTGTATGTTTTTAATAAAAAATATTTTTTCCTACAATTTTTCTACAAGAATGCATTTTGCAAAGTAATCCTTATTTCTCAATAATGTTAAGGATTGCTCTTTAAAAATGGAGATCACGTTACAAAGATATGGGTACCTATGAAAGTATTTTGTTCCAGAATTCTTTTAGCTTTTCTGCCTGTTTGTGCTAATAGCAATACAAATTCAAAAAGATCTGGGAGTTCTGGCATAGGAATTTTGTCTCCCACGTGCTTAAACCCAAATAACCAGCCTTTGCTTGGTGTGTGTCACTGTTACCGGTCTGCAGTGAGGTCTGCTGACATGCAGATAAATTTTAGTAGCTGTCTGTGAGTCACAGCCAGCAGGCATGGTTTTGCAGCAGTCCCCTGGCAACCAGCTTCTCTGCAGTCCTTCCCTTTTTGTTTTCTGTGGATAATATATATGTTTGAGAATCAGCCTTTAAGTTGTAGTCAAAATGAGGCTTCACTCTGAGAGCGGGAACTGAGTGTTGTGATAGGGTTTAATTTCCTTTAAACTACAGCTGCTTTTGCTTTTGACAGTAAAGTTATGCAAATTTAAATGAATGGTCTTTGACCTGATTAGCACTTAGTCATTTCTGCCTCTAGATTTTTCAGTTACAGCCCTTAAATAGAGCATTAATCTCCTGACATTATAACTCTCAAGACCCACCATTCTTAACCTTTCTTCTGATATATGGACAAAGAGCACTGTGATGGAATTAGAGCCTCCAGTACTTTAAATGATACCTTTTTTAGAAAAGCTAAATGTAGAGTTTTGTTATGTATGTGGTTAGATCTCCATTCTTGGAGGTAGTCATAACTTGACTGGATTAGTCAAGCAGCTGGATCTAATTGGATCTGCTTTGAGCAGGGTGTTGGACTAGATGACTTCTGGAGGTCCTTTCAACCTGAACAGGACTGTGTTTCTGTAATCGTGGATACTATGTGTAAGTTGGACATGCCTGCAGAAACAGTACCTAAAAATGACAGGAATTCTGTTTTCCAATGTTTTAATATAAAATGAAAAGAGCTTTACATCACTATGTCAGCAATAGCTTCTATGTGTCTCCATAGAAATTCTCAGTCCTTTCATAGTTTATTTGATGTGTTGCTTTTAATTGTTCAGTTTGAGAAATTTTTTGACCTTTTAAAAGAAGTAGAGATGAAGGGACTAAATATTTATTTCTGCTTTGAGCAATAGTCTTTGCCTTTCTCCCTGGAGCATGAAAACACATCAGTCTGTCTTGACACAACATACAGAATTGCCAGTAAGTAATTTTTTTCCCCTGTCTATTCCCTGTCCTCTCTAACTTAATAAAAGGATCTGTCTTCTGACAGCTTTTCTTAGCACTATGGCAACAAAAACTCTCTGGACAACAGCAACAGCTGGTTTAGTTTCCTAACCATTCTTCCCTGTATTGCTTGCTTTCTGACTGTATCTGCTTTGGAGAAGTGCTTACCTATTTTTTTCAGCAATATTGCAGATACATTAGTACTCCAGTACTACCTGAGTTGGTATGTGTTGGTGTATGTCAGGCTATAGCGTTCCAGCGTACGTGAAACACAACTGATAGCGCTGTGCAGCTGTGCCGTTGTTAGAAGATGGATAAATAGTTCTATTGTCTGCATGTAACCTCCTCATTTTCTTCACAGCTATTGACCAATCTTGTTTTTCCTTTTATTCATCTGTTCCCTGTACACAGAATCTCCAGTATCACATAAGAAACCTAACTGGTGGGGTTTGTTCTTGGCCCTGGTCTCTGACACCTCCATCTGGGGAGGAGAACATTTCTCCTTTTCAGTATGTTCCTTTAATGAATATTTATATTGCAGGCATTCAAACCAGAACTTTTGTTCAATCATAGCAAGATGTCATTTCCTTTTTTTCCTTCTACCTCTTTATAAAGAAAGATAATGCTGCATAACTCTGCTAAGCTGGAGTGTCTTTTGTATTAGTGAAAAAAAATTTCAATTAACATTGGGCCTTCAGTAGCCTTTCCCCTCTTTCTATCTTTTCTTCACACTACTTCCTATTTTTACCATGTTCTCCTAGTTAGTTATTTCTTTTCCTCACCCCTTATTTGTTAGGTTTCAGGAGTGAAACCCGGACTTTCGAGCATATTATTTCTCCCCCTTTCTTCCACTCTCAGATGCTTTTAACTTTTCTTCCTTACTTTTTGCTTACCATGCCATCCCCTAGAGGACTTTAAACACTGCTTATGTTGTGCGAGGCATTTTCTCACCACAGGAAAACCTTCCGTGGCTTAAGGTGTTATCATTCAATAAGTGGGAAACATTTCTCCGGAAATACTTACTGGCAAGGTCTCTGGACTGCAACTAATCTTTAGAACCAGGCCTCTTCAGCTCAAAGACCAGCCTCTCTCTCTTCATCCTGTCAGGACAACATCTTCAGCACATGGTGAGGCCCCTGCATGTTGCGTGATTGGAGGTAGATCTCTGCAGATCTGCAGCTAGAGCTTCAGTCAGTATTCCAGAATCAGCAGAATCCCTGGGCTGGTCCTGCCCTGGGAATTCTCCTTCTTACTGGTCTCACAAGCATATTTAGTATTCTCTGTGAATTTTCTTCATTAGTCACCCCTCTTTCTTCATTATTACTCTGATGGCCAAGGAAGACTAGAGAAAGTGGGGTAAGGGAACTCATGGACTTGGAAAACTGAAGGCTTACTCAGCTTTTCGGAGACCCCATCCTCTCAAAGACTTCTGTCTTGTTTCTTGATGTTGTCTCCCCAGCAGCGGCACTGTTGGCAAAGTGATGCTGTTTCATCTCCACCTCAGATGATAATGAGGGGATGAACAAATAAATGGTCATTAATTTCTCATTGAAAACAACTATGTGTTAGCAGAACAAAGTCCTACCTGTCATTAATTCCTTGGCTACATAGTGAATGCAGGTGATATTAAAAAAGGAAAGGAAGAGCAAGACTTCTCTGTGAAACGATCTTTAGGAGTGGTGCCTTCAACATCAGATTCAGCTCTCGGCAGTCTCTTTCATACATTTCTGAATACCTAATGGATTATCTCAGCCAGTTTACTTGATGTCCTCAGTGGGAGGTAAGAAATGATATCTCAGACCTCCATGATTGGACATTTTTGAAGGCTGACGTTTTCTTCTTGGATGTCAACAAGAAGCATCAGACCTATTCCAGAGGTGGCCTTTAGCAGAGTTTGTTTGATACTTTTGATACCCTGATCAGGTTGTCTGATAAATGCCTGGTTCAGTTTTGCTGGCTAAAGGAACCTAGTTGTCTCTTCAGTATTCTGGTATTCCTGTTACAATTCTTAAATCCAGTCCTTGTGGACTGCCCTTACACCTTCATAATGATAGGTTCCAAATTAGCATTGCTGAACTATATTTAGTATGTTGTTTTTCAGAGCTCGCTCAGCCATAGCCACTAAAGTTCTCAGGGATCTACCAAGGTTCTTATCTCCAAGCCTGGGAGATGGTTCAGTCTCCTAGCTTTTAGTCTGTCTGCTAGCCACTGAACTGTGAGATTGAAATGATCCTGATGAGAAACAAGCCTAAGGCTTCAAGTGAAACTCAGATATACCTTGATTTTTGCTAAAACATTCAATTAAATAAAATTAATGTATTGAAGACCTGACACTAATAGCTACTAGCTAGTACTCTATTTTCAGCCCATAGGTCTGTTTCAAAAGTCAGGAAAATAATTGTTCAAAAAAGGCTATCAAAACACAGGCACATTCTCGGGGGGAGGAAAGACTGCACGTCACTTCCCAGACATTTTATCTGGCTGTCATAAAAAAGGACATTGACTGACACCAGAGGGAGTTGCATTCCTGTATCCCTTTCTTACTGAAGGGTTAGTTGTGAATAGAGCCCTTTGAGAGAAGAAAAAAAGTTGTGAAAAGAATAAGGTGACTAATACATTCCTTAATTAAAAATAAATAATAATGTATCCTCTTAGTTAAATGAGAAAAAAAACCTTGAACTTTGCTAATAAAAATAAATGCCAGTATGATGGACTGAGAAGAACAACTAGTAATACTGGAGGGAATACAACTTGCCTTTTGGAAATGACAAATTTTGGTATGTCTGGTCAGTTAAGCAAGTTTGCAAGTACAGTAAAATGAGCTTTTCACAGATGTTAAAATAATTTATTTGCAGAAGTCTATATTGTCATTTAATTTAATAGGCAAACAAGATCACCGGTCTTTCTAATCTGGTATTATGTTTCCAGCTGTGACCAAGATACTAAGGCATTATTATTTTAATTGTCATAGTCATCCTTTTTATTGTACTGCATGAAACAAAAGTAGAGTTTTTCATCAAGCAGACCCATAATGATGTAAATTTCCTGAAGTGGTAATAATACTTTGGAATATTCATTCTATATAATGGAATTATTTGTGATTCCTTACTCTTCTCACATACTACCTATAAATTAAGTGGAATGACATCAGCTTTGTTTACTAATATTTTTTTTCTCATAAGATTTTTTTTCATCTGTTTGAGTCTTTTTGACACTTTGTTCAGTGTTATCACCTGTGATCCTATCTTTTGTAATCCATTCAAATTGAAGATATATTCATATGAAATACACACAGAGATGGCAACACAAACAAATACAGGATTATAAATGTGGTATACATATATACGTTCACTCATAGTATTCTTTTGAACGGAAGTTGTATATTTCACTAACTGCAAACATTTTGCTTTGCATGAAAAAGCATTTAGTTAAATATACTTCAAGCTAAATAAAAAAACTGCCAACAGGTACATAGGTAGAGACAGTATGGTTGGCAAACCACTTCAAACGTGACAGGTTGGTTTTAATGTATTTCCCATTTGAGTATTACTGTTCATAAGCGTAGTGTTCAAATTATTCCTTGCAATATGTTTGTGGCTGTATGCAACATAATGAAAAGATTTTTTGGGACAGATTATTTGCAATCGGAGCTCATTAATGAGGTAGAGGAATTGTAAACCTGATGAAATGATATAGATAAAACAAACTGTAGCCTTAAAATACACCTATAAAAGGGAAGTTGTTGAATTCCAGAGTCCTGCAATTTACTTTTTATTCTATACATGAAATTTTACACTTGATGTTAATTTTAATTTGCACATCTAAGTATTATGTGAGTTGTCTAATTAAAATGAATAATATATCTGAATATATTATCTGAAATACATTAAATTTGTAGTGAATGTATATTAGAAGTTTAGTAATCTTGCTGTTAGTGGCTCATGTTTTTAAGTAATTTCTCTTGCTTCAGATACAGGTTAAAGAACATAAATTTTTCAGAGTTTCAAGACATGTATTAGAAAGTCTTATGTTAGGTGAGTTGTCAGCTAAGTAGGCTTTGTTAACTTTCCATGTCTATTTTACCATGGACTGATAATTAAAGGTTCTAAGAATGGCTGCTCCTTTGATCTGCTGCTCACTGTGGCTAATAGCCAATGCTTCAAGAATGAAAGGCAAGCACGTACGATACTCTTACTAATCTCCCAGCCTCCAACTCTTTCCAGCGTGGAAGCCTCTTCAACCAGCTGGGGTTTCTGTGTATTTAGTCATGCTCAGTGTGTTTCTTTTCCATGACTTAGTATCATTGGCAAACTTGAATCTCTTTTGGTTTTGGTTTTTCGCCCCCCCCCCCCCAAGTCATTTATGGATATCTTGAATAGATAGGTCCCAGTACAGAAACGGATGAAAACTCGCCTTTCTCAGCTGTGGAGGCCAATGATTTACTCCTATCCTCAGTTTTGTACCTTTTGAGGAATTATTTATCCATGCCATGTCATTTCTTTTTTTATGCTCAATCTGTTAAGTTTTCCTAAAAAGCTTTGGTTAAGGACTGTCAAAACTCTCTTGGAAATCTAACTAAACCATAGCTCTCCATCCATGTGCTTATAAACCCTTCAGAGATTTCACTTTACAAAAACTGTGTTGTCTCTTCTCTAACAAGTCATCCAGGCGTCTGCTAGTTCAGTTCTTCATAATGATTTATACTAATTTTTCTGGATGTCAGGCTTACAGGCCCGTAGCTCTCAAGATGTTCCGTGAAAAAAATTTTGAACCTTACTGTTGTGCTTTCAGTGTATATTAAAGAGATTTGCAAATTGTTACTAATATTTTACTGGTCATTTTGTCAATTTAGTTTTGTAATTTTTGTATAGTCCCTTCAATTTCTTTGAGCCTCCCACAAAGAAGAGTTCTGGCATGAGGATCTCTCCAGTTCCTTTCGCTGAACACCAGTGGAAAGTGTTAAATTAGCTTGTCCACAGTGGTCTTGTCTTCTCCAAGTACTCCTTTATACTTTCATTATCACTTGACTCAGACTCCCTGGCAGGCTTTCTTGCTCCTCATGTCTTTGAAGGAATATTTATTATTAGTTTGCTAGTTGTTCCTCAGGCTAATGTTTCGGTTTTATGTTTAGTATGTCAGAATTTATGATCCTTTCTATTTTATTCATCTGTGCATCTCTTCTGATATGCCCTTTTATATTCTGTTGTTTATGGTCATGCTGATTTTCTGTTGCCATTACCTAAGTCTTAATAAACAGTATGCGCTGGCTTCGTGCTTACTACATAGTGTCTTTAAGTAGTTTCCACAGTACCTGTAGGGATTTAATTTGTGTCTTTTTGATGTGTTTGTTTAAAACTGCCCTCATTTTTATGTTTACTATGAGATTTATTGTACACCAAAGGCAAAATTTTCATAACTATCCTTTCCTATTTACCTGTCAGAACCTGTGCAAACCAAGTAGTTAGAAATTTGTGAGATTTATACTTCCAAAACCAACAAAAGTACACAACCAGTACACAATTTGCATATGCACAGTATGGTAGAAAGTTTTAGCTATCACATCATAGTTCAGAAATGTAGCTACAAATTTTACTAGGGAGTCCGGTGGCGTTTTTTCAGTAGCATTGGCAGATTCCTCAAGTTGAGCCTGAGGGACATTAGAAGGACTATATGGAGTATTCCGTCTGTAGAAGAGAAACTCATTACTGGTCCTTTTCTTGTGATGCCTGAATCTCCTGCTCTTTTGGGCTAAATAGGTGATGTCCATTGAAGTGAACAAAGCAGATTCTTCTTTGACTTCAGTATAAATTAGTCAGTTACTAGAATTTTGGTCCTTCAAAGTAGGATTTATTATTTTAGTGTGTATTTTTGAATGGGCTGGTTCTAACTAACCTAGCTGTAAATATCTGATCTTCTGTTTTTGCAAGGTCCTCTGTACCATCAGAGTGGAAGCTGTGGGGTTTTTTGAGAAATGTTGAGAAAAATTTCACTTGGGAAGATTAGTTACTGCTCATACTGGCACAGCTTCAGATGCTGGAATTCATCCTTTTATACAAATCCAAGAAACTAATTGGTCTAGTTCCTTGCATATCAGCATAGTTAAATCAATTTATGCCAGCTGAATATCTGTCCTGGAGTGTATGAAATAATTTCATCTCTGATAAATAAATTACAAATTAAATATTTACCTTTTATTTACTTTTCTGAAGCATTCTTAACGAGCTCGGTAAATACAGGTTGTTACAAGTGATACTCATGCATCTTAGACTTATATACTTGAAAAATAGTTAGAAATCTTTTTCAAGACAAACTCATTTGGCTGTCTTTCTGTATGCTTGAATATTTGTTTTTTTCATATTTCAGGTAAATATGCTGAAGATATATTTGGTGAACTTTTCAATGAAGCACACAGTTTCTCATTTAGAGTCAATTCCTTACAAGAACGTGTAGATCGTTTATCTGTCAGTGTTACACAACTTGATCCAAAGGAAGAGGAATGTAAGTTAACTCCTACATTGAAGATTTCTTATTTTGTCACCCAGACACCACTGATATGTGAAATGGAAATAATAATAGCTGAAACTATATTTATAAGAACACTGAGCAAAGCATCGTGAGAGAGGGTCTGTTTCTATCCCTGCTACAGGTTTCTTTTACAGCCTTGAGCAGCTTTCTGAGCTCAGCATTTTCATGGTTACTGAACAGTGCTGTTCCCAATGAATTTACATAAAAACTGCTACAGGAGTATGTGTAACTTCAGTAGTATTTTGTATTAGTGTTAACAATATTAATAATATGTAATATTATGTGAATGTTTGGAGATAAGTCTTTACTCTTTTTTTTTAACCTTCCTACTAATTTCCATGGGATGCAATCATTTGCGTTTAACTTGTTACCTTCTTACCTTCTGCATGAAGTTATTGTTGTATAGCTCCATTTATTGATGCTATACATCCCCTTGAATTCTCCCGAAATAGCTTTAAGTACTACAAATATTGGTTAGTACTGAGAAAACAAGTACTTCCAAAAGACAATAGGGTATGGCTCATGCCTATAAGATAGAATTTGTATGGGCTTTAAATGATGCATAGGCTTTGTGATGACTACAGGAACATTGACCACCTGATATATAAATGCCATGAAGCTTTTTTGCCTTCCTGGATATCTGTTGGTTACAGGTGGAAGGTCTTGTAACCCCAAACAGTTTTAGGGTGTTCTAGACTATATGGCTAAGATGTAGAAAGGAGAGCAGCATCCTATCATGCAAAATAACTTCAGATTGCTTGTGGGATCCAATTTTAAAGTATAGAAAGCTGTTTCAGTTCTGAATGTCTAGGTAATAATAGTTGTGTGTCATTCAGGAAAAATGAAGTGTCAAACCAGGAGCATGGTCTCAGGCTGTGTTCAGTTACCAATGTCAAAATTGCACTAATAGCAAAATTAAACTAAGGAAGTTCTGATTCTGTACTTCGTGTGACGTTAATTTTAGAGCAGACTTCGAAAGACAGCTGTTCACAGCTAGTAGCAGATTTTCGATGAAATTGTGACTTGCCTAGGGGAATTCTTACATTAATGGGATTTTCCAAGTCTCTTGACAACTGAGCATAAATCATACGCATACACCTCTTTTTCTAATAAAATGCCATGTTTACTGTGGTTGGATAATGACAAAAATCTTTTTTATATACAGTAACAAATTGTCAGCGATTGTAATCTTGTAAGAGCTGTAGTACTCCAGAGTGTTAATGTCACTTTTGTGTTTACCCTTGACAGCCTCGGTTTTGGTTTAAGTCAGAGTGGGATATATGTTGATACTGCATATCTCGTATGGCAACCAGTCACATTTCAGGAAAATGGACACACCATTTTAAGTCATTGAGTTAAAGCATTGAAGGATGTTACAGGACAGCGAGATGGAAAATTGCACTTTCCTGTGTAAATGGCCTTTGACAAGTTTGACTGTAGGTTTCAATACTAAATATCCATAACTATTGATGTTAGAGAATTGAAAGAAAGGGACAAACACTGCAATTAAAGAAAACAGGGCTGAAAAGAGGTCTACTTGATCAAGTCCAGAGTGGCCAAGTGTGACTTGAATCTGACACGCTGGATTTGTCTCTTATGCCATAGAATAGCAGTGACTGCTAGTACTTCAGAGGAACACATGCAGTCCTCAGTGTCAGGAACTATTAAGTGATTATTTTTATTGACCTAAGAATATCCAGTCCTTGAGCCATACCCGGTGTTCCTTGTTCACAAATGTCTGCCCAGAATGAGTCATCAGATGAGGACAAAGGAGATGAGAGGAAAATCAGTATTATATTTCCTTAAAAATTAGGGATAAGGAAACTGTTTCTTCTTCAGTATCCTATTTTGGGCTTGAAATTTAGAAATTCATCACAAATAGTTTTGTTTTAGTCCTGATCTGGGCTAAAATAGCTGGAGGATTTTAATGCATGAAGGTGTGGAGAAAACACTTGGATTTACCTTTCTTGCCTTTCTTAACCCTCTATGCAAGAATTAAGCAAATTTCAGTACTTCTGTTCAGCTAACAGCATGTGTAAAATGGGCTATACATGTAAAATGAGTCTCATTTGCTAGTTTTTTGCCAGCAGGCAGTAATAGAAGATTTAATGTGTTCCTTTGGGCCCATGCTATTACACAAGAGGAAGAAATTAAGATTCATTTAAAGCTAAGTGGCATGAACAAAACCAGCCCAAGTCAGATTCATTGAATGAGATGCATATACAAGATGTTTTGGTAGAGTCAAAGTAATAAAAAACTCTGAAGTTTTTGAGTAGTCTGTGTGTTTTCTCATTTTGAATTATTACATATCTCTGTGAAAGAATAAAACCAAATGAATGCAAGGTTAGGATTGTATCCTGAAGGAGCTAACTCCTGGTGCACAATCTTTCTGTGACAGAAGAATTGCTATGAACCTGGTTTGGTTGTTTGAATTAATACACTGTTTTCAAATTCTTGATTTCACAGAATTATTAATTTCACATTGTAATCGTGGGGGTTTTATGTACTTTATTCTTTTTACATACGTGTGGTGGTTTTTCCCTCAGAAGAGATACTAAACTTGCATACAGATAAAAAGAAATCCTCTGCTTTCCTTCAGTAAACTGAAGTTTATTCCAGTTTTATGGGAAACTAGCCTATATGTATTCAAGGGTTATCATATCTGGGGTCTTTTTAGGACTGGGAAAACACATTCTTGCTATGGAGGTGAACTATGGTTGATGGTTTCAGTAGCTCTGCAATATAAGATATCCTCATAGGTCAGAAAATAAACCCTAAGAGTACAGTTTCTCTGCAAATGTTTTTACTTTCGGTTTTTACTTTATAAATAACATTAGTAACTCTCTCCATATGTATGCAAATTTTATAAGTATAGTAATAGATTTTTTGTTAATTTACCACATTTTTTGTGAATTTATTTGCGCCATTAAGCTTAAAGTACTACCACAGGTACATAATTTCACATCTGTAGAAATCTGACAGTTTTTAAAAAGATTAGCTTTTATGTTTATTTTAGCTTTTATGTTTTCTTTTGCAGTGCTGATACACAGTACAACTCTGATGCACGGTGTAATGAAGTATTAGAAAATAGTTGTGTATCACTCAGAAATAAATGATATCATGGCAGAAGGAGAATTCATAAACTAAGAGTTTATCTGCATATTTTGGTATTAATTTAGTGGGGTTTTTTAATATGAACTGCATAATTCTATTTAAATCTCAAACTGGAGGGGATTTTAATCTCAAAGACAGTGTATCAAATTCTTGATTTCTGCAGCATATCTGTTACATCTGTGACAAAGAACTTAAAAACATAATGGCAGAAGTGCTATGGGTGAGCACCCTGGCATACTTTCCTGGAAAGGAATCAATCAATGTTGTGATTGTATTTCTATAGGTTTCTGGCTTTGAGTACATGTACTTGGTTTTTTCCTAAACATTCTAGAAATACTGCCCTGTCATTGAAAGGATAGTAATTCAGAAGCTTTGCTGGATTAATGCTAAAGAGAGATCAGAGGTTTTGCTGTAGGCAAAAAAGGTGGCATCTGGTGGGGAGAAACCTAAAAAGCTTGACAGCTGATTGTGGTTTGTATACTTCTGAAAATGGGAGATTTGGTCAACTTTCAAATCAGGATACTCAGCCCATTGTGAGACTTAGAAGAAAGGGTGGTAAATGCCATTTTAAGGGGCAGCTCACTTACTGTCTCTAAAGAACTCCTCTGAAGAGGAATTTGGTGAGTTGAGTATAAATGTAATCAAGAACAGGGAGCACATGAAAATTGGGTCATGACCTCCACGTGTAATATGTTAATATGGAGAATACCACTATTCTCAATTCATTCATAAGAATTTTTACCCGCAAAGTCAAATAAAGAAAAAGAGTGTTAAATAAAGTTGTATAGTAGGTCACTTTGCCTGACACATCTCCACTTAGCTGAATGTTTGATTTGAGTGCGTCTCCCTTTCAAAGATCTGGGCAGATGGGCAGAGCTCCAGCTGCTCTCTGTGTTTTTTCTTCCAATTTTCTTAGCCCTTGATTCAATTTACATGTTATTTAGTAAGTAAATCAGTTTTAAATTAGTGTGTCCAAGGCTTAATAGTTCAATGGTAAAGCCATGATATTGCAGAATTTGTATTTTGTATATAAAAAGAGGGATGTGGACAAAATGTCATTCGCTAAATAATGTGGCAGTTTTGTTGAGAGTCACCAGTAGATTCACGGCTTGATGCAGCTGGGTGCTTCACATCTTCCCTGAGGGGCTGCTCGGGGCTCCCTGGTTCTACACCCTGCATTCAAAGCGGCTTCTGAGTCCTCCACATGGTTGCTCTGACATTTACATCTTCTCTTTGTTTACATGTAGTAGTTAAGCTACAGAAGGTCGCTATTCAAAGAGTGCTTCAGCTGTTTTGGATTCTTTTTAAATCAATGTGTCAGAAAATTTAAATTTCTGTGTTGGGGACAAGCCCAAAGGAGAGTAGTTTCTGTTCTGGAGAAGTCACCTGTCTGCTTAGCAACTATTAAACCTGCAGTGACCAGTCAGAAGTATTCTGATGGCAGAGAAACCTAGCATGTGTGCAATTCTAGACATTGTTGAAGTGGATAATCTTAAATAAATAAATAAATATATAAAAAGTAGAAATCGCACTTCAAGCTCCTTTAGGAACTGAATCACACAAATCTCAGTTTGAAGGGAATTTTCAACTCCTCCCATAATTAACTACCATTAATTGGAATCTTATCTAAGTTGTTCATTTGATACTGTCATTCTTTCTTCCCCACACTCTTCAAATCACTGGCTAGGATTTTGAACAGAGAAAGGGAATTGTGGGCAACTGAGTCCATTGATTTGCATATCATTTCCTATAGTAATTCAGTTCTGCAAGGAGTCATAGCTGTGGCATTCAAGAGTTCATGGTCTTAAGGGCTGTCAGGATGAAATTCTGCAGAAAGCATTGAGAGCAAAAGCTTTTACAAGGAATAGATATTATTTATTTGTTTACCACCTTTCTGAGAGTTCTGGTTTTTGGCCTAGAACATCTTCGTAAATTGTACATTGGAGTGAGTTTAAAAGAATTTAAAAATGTAGTAACAGTTAGGTGTTTTTTTCTGGTTAGGTAAAATAAAATGTAATATTTAATGTCTTAGAAATGTAAAAGTAGCTACTTTCAGTCAGCATGGTGATGTGCTCCATACCTGACTTTTACTACAAATTGAGGATTGCAGTTTAATGAGAGGCCTAACAGGAGGTAAAATGTTGTTATGTGTGTATATTACCGATGTGTTCTTCTATTCAATTTGTAGTTCAGCCCAAAAGAAACCCAGTTATTTTCCCTTATTATAGTGCAATTGAAATGCCTTCCCCCCACCACCCTGTTCATTGTTGATTACAAAGAAAAGATTGGACTGACATCTCTTTTTCAAAACCAAATGTACAAAACCAAATGTACAAAACCAAATGTTGGTCGTTTAGCTTTCTCACAGAGATAATTTTTAATTATGTGGAAAATACTGTGGTGTATAGAAGGTTAGGCTGGCTAATATATTAGGTCTTTTTGTACAATCCGAACAGCAGCCACAGTAACGATAAACTGGTATTTGTTCAGATTGTTGAATGAATGTTTAACTTAAATTGTGAACATCTCAACATTTAAGGAAATTATTTAAGACCCTATTTATTGTTCATTGCGGTAAATGCAAGTGGTGTAGCAGATGGACTCTCAGGAAGATGTATCCATATGAAATGTAGGATCTTCGGCTGTAGAAAGGTTCTGGTGCTAGTCAGGAATTAGGCAACTGGAAGCTTGAATTTATCAGCATCAAGTCAAATGCCTGCAAATGCCTGCAGCATTTCCAACTCCTTCAGTGCCTCGTCTCTTCTCACACCTGCATTCATACGTCTAATTTGTTGGACCTGTCCCCTTGCTGTGCCAGTTTGTCAGTCAGCCAAAGCGAAGCGGCCGGATGACCAGCCAGGTTTTCACATATTCTCCCCCATGAGGTGGCAAGCCACACAGGGCTTCTATCTCTTAGCCAGCTGGCAAGCTCAACAAACTGCTTTGTAAGCCAAACTGCGCACACAAAGCCAAACTGCGCACGGCTCAGGATTACGCTGTGCTTGCAGCGTGGGATTTGCCTGATCCCTGTCTGTAGGCGAGTTATATCAGTGTCATGATTCTCGGTATTTTGTGTGCCACCTCCTTTCATTTCCTTAGTAATGTTGTCCTAATACAGTCGGTTGTTTTGAGTAATGGCACGCTTTCCAGTGAATGCCAGTCATTGGATGTCAGCACAGGAAATGCTGTTAGCCATTGGAAATTCCACAGTGTATGTTTCCTATGAAGACCTTTGCTGTGTAGCTTAATGTTAGAGAGAAAGTAATCTACACTTATTGTTGGGGATTGACTGGTTATCCTCAGGTGTGCTCTGCCCTTGTACAAGTTTACAAAAAGTGGAGATTTAAACAAGAAAATGGAGATCATATTTGCTCACTCAAGAGATTAAGGAATGCTAATACAGAGTTTATAGAACAATACACATCTCAGTTATATGGTGTCACATACACTGTGAGCATTTCAATATTAAAACAAAGAACTGTATTTATTGGAATAAATTAACTTAGTTCATTGCGTTCAGAATGTACACAGGTTCAAAGAGAAGTGTACTAACTTTTATTTTTGTTGGCATTGTCTCCAATAAGTGACAGACAGTTTAAAGACTTGCAGGATTGCCAAGCAACTCTGAACGAGTACATTTGGGGAGATTTGTAAAACCAACAAGGCAAAGAAAAAACAGCTGAAATATAAAAGAATCTAAGACTAGGTTTTTAGATGAGGTGAACCCCAGTTGTTTTAATTGTGAACTTTTGCCAGCAAATAACAACCTGTACTTCATGACAAGTACAAAATATATATGGTTATTTATGAGTGCAAAAATACCTGCAGAAGCTGTGACTCCTAGCTGAATTTCATACATTATAATACTTCTTTCCGGCACTTAAAAAGGCTTCTGCACAGCTAATTGAAGGTATTCAAAGGAATAAAAGACACTGTAATGAAATAGAACCTAAGGGTAAAAAGGAGGAAACTTCTCCAGGAGCACACAACCTTGCCAACTGTAATAAACTTCAAAAGCCAAACTGAAAATCAAATAAATCCCATCTTTAGCCTCACAAAGGATACTGCCAATACACTTGGGTAAGAAGATAGAACATTCCAGGAATTGCAAACCCTCCCTCTGGAAAAAATCCTGCCATCTGCCCCTTTGCAATCATACAGTAGAAATCCAGCTCTGTGTGCACATGTACGTACGTATGAGTACACTTGTACGTGCTACAGGAACCAAAGTAAAATGCAGCTTTCAGCTTAAACAGGTGCACTCTTTAAAAATTGTTGCCAAAGGCCCTACTGATATAGGGGGCAGGGGAGGCCTCATCTTGAGTAAAGGGGCACTACTATCAACCTGTTTGTACAGAATAAACATAGTTGTTTATAGATAAAATGCACGTGCTGAAAATACTGTCTTTGGTAGTCTGTCTTAAAACTGTCTGGTTTCAGTATTGTTTGTGATTTTAAAAAAATTATATATTTAAAAAAAAAAAAAAAAGCACCCAAGCCAGTGAAAAAGGCGGCTGCTGTATTTAGTGAAAGTCTGACAGTGGCTGCAAAGTTAGTCTTGAGACACCCCCGGACTTCACAGATGTAGTAACTGAACTTCGGGGAGGGGGAGAAACACAAGACTGAACAGGTACACTGCCCAGAATTAAAAGTGCAAGTTTCATCAGTTGTGGTCACCTTTCCATTCATGTTTTTCTAAATTTTAATGATTGTGAAGCAGAAAAGACATATGGATTTTAACAGCAGTAAGTCAGTATCTTTCAAATCACTGTTTAATCTATGATGTTCACCTAGTGTTATTTTCCTTTGAATCTTACATAAAGATAATTGATTATTCCAAACTACTGTGCTTAAAAACCTCAAGGTGTCTCACCTGAATTAAACAGAGAAGCCTCCTCTTGATTAAACAGTCTGATTAAAAAACAGCATTTGACTAGTTTCATGTATTGGAACATAGCATCACCTCCCAATTAAAACTCACTGATAGCAGTGGCATAAGCTTATGTGATTTGCTGGTGTGGCATCTCAGTGGGCCTTCAGTGGAGCTGCTACGTACGTGCAAGGAATGCAAAGTTTGGCTTGCTGATAGTATAAAGGTAAAATCTATACCTTGAGATAGAGAGTAATTTTTTAGTACCAAAACAATTATGAAATGGAGTCGGTAAATGTTATTAGGTACTTCTGAACTACAGAATGATATTTTATAGCTATAGTAAGCAATTTGTTGAACTGCTTTGGAGAGACAGAGTTCTGATATCTATCCAGGTGAGCAAAAATTTCCTGCAAAGCTAAATAGAGGATGGTGTGCTAGAACATTATGAACATGTTTTTCACATAATCTGACAATATGTTGCCATGGCAGTAGTGCTAGATGAATTTATATTTGCTGTGAAATGCGTAAGATACTAGTAGTAATGTTTAATATTTATATTCTAACCAACATTAAGCAATTCTAGATTAATCCAAATAAACTATTTTTGGTGGGTTTGTTTAAATTGCAATATGCCCTTTCAGTGTCACTGCAGGACATTACAATGAGGAAAGCTTTCCGGAGTTCCACAATTCAAGATCAACAGCTGTTTGATCGCAAAACTCTGCCTATTCCTTTGCAAGAAACATATGACATTTGTGAACAGCCTCCTCCACTTAACATTCTCACCCCTTACAGGTTAGTAAAATAAAATGAATCAAAACCAATTTCTAGCTTATTTTATGTAATAGAGATGCTGTATCTGGGCACCTTGCTCATGTTGAGTAGCACTTGAATATTTAAGGAGCCACGCTAGAAAACTGTGAAGCTGCTGGAGGAATACAGGCAGCAGAAGACATTATAAACGTTAAAACTTTACTCTGCTTTGCTCAAATTTTACCCCAGTGTAACAATGTTAAGAAAAAGCCATTTTTATTATCTGTGTTTATTAAACTATGTAATGCTCTTGGATGTGAAGAAAATAAGCAGTTAAGTGTGTAGAAAGAAAGGTCTTTAATGGAAATGAATGTTTGCTGTCCCAAAGTCAATTTGAATCAGTAGTTGAACATGAGCAGCCACACAAATTTCCTCATTATTTTAAGAGCAAGATTTAAGTCATTGGAATGGGATTTCTCTGATTTGTGGTACTCTTTGGGTTTTGGTGGGTTTTTAGGGGGTTTTTTTAAATCTACAGTTTGCGTTAAAGTTACTTTTCTAAATCAGAACCTTGAATACAAGGAAATAGTGAAGAATGATGGTACAGGAGGTCAAGGTTCATCTTTTTAATGTTCTTCAGTAAAATATTTAAGGGTCTGAGATACCAGGTATTCTTTAATATACCTTTCCTTTGCCTTAATGTTTGGATTCATGCGTTGCCAAATAAATAAATAGTATGCCCTGTTTCCGTTACTGTATTTCAGGGATGATGGAAAAGAAGGTTTGAAGTTTTATACCAATCCTTCATACTTCTTTGATCTGTGGAAGGAAAAAATGTTGCAGGACACAGAGGACAAAAGAAAAGAAAAGAGGAAGCAGAAGGTATATATGTTAGCTTTATAGCGCTTC
Source organism: Balearica regulorum gibbericeps (assembly GCF_011004875.1). Classification (NCBI taxonomy): domain Eukaryota; kingdom Metazoa; phylum Chordata; class Aves; order Gruiformes; family Gruidae; genus Balearica; species Balearica regulorum. Next base: position 51,312,175 of record NC_046186.1, on the reverse strand, counting down.
TGGTTGTTTTTTTCCTGGAAAGCGTTTACTTGCAGATATGGTACTTCTTTGGTTATGCAATTAATAACAATCCACACTTTACAGAGTCATCTTCATTCAACTAAAACTACTTGTATTCATTCAATTCCATCAACTTGAACAAATAAATATTTAATAATAATAATAGTAATAATGATAATAATAGAATGGCCTAGAGCTTTCATGCTCTCTTAATGTAACTAACAGCAAGTTTGCCAAAACTTGTAAGTCTTCTAGCAGTGGCTCAAAAAGGAGGAATACAGCAAAAATAAAGAATTTCACTGGAACACTCTTTTGTAATACAAAATTCTGATAATCTTACAGGTGAAAAAGCTTGAATGACATATTCTAATAGATTTGTTTAAACTAGAAAGAAATTAGTAGGAAGAGAGCACTATTTATATTTTCTTAAAATTAAACAAACATGTTTGCAAAGGTAATGCTACCTTTGTTTCACCATTATTGTGTATATTTCATGCATAGAGATAGTAAATATAAGTGTCAGATTCATAATTTCATTTCAGACTTAAAGAGCTACTGATACAGTTATTTTTCTCTGTGTTACTCAGCTAATTATCCACTAGACTGAAGTTTGCCCCTCATAAGTCTTTTTGGTTTACGTATTTCATTTAGACTGAAAGTAAATTTTTCTTGCATTTGAATTGGAATTGTTTTTCGTTATTTTGTGGCTGATGTTTAAATGCAACTAATTAAAAAACATTGTCTTAGTTGTCAGTTTTGTTTGCACAACTCTCCTACAGCAGAAAAATCTAGATCGCCCTCATGAACCAGAAAAAGTGCCGAGGGCACCTCACGACAGACGGAGAGAGTGGCAGAAGTTAGCCCAAGGTCCAGAGCTCGCGGAAGATGATGCTAACCTCTTACATAAGCACATTGAAGTTGCTAATGGCCCAGCTTCACATTTTGAATCAAGGTTTCTTTTTACTTTTTTCTATTCTCTATTAAGAACAGATATTCATACTACATAGTGAACATGCTTGAGAAATTGTAAATAATGAGATGCCACTGTTACGCTTGAAGTGCACTGGGCATCATTGATTTAGCTCAATCCAAACTCAGTTTTAAAATACTTAGGCAGTGTGTCCTTAAAGGAATACGTATTATCTTGTTATTTTTAAGAGTAGTGTGTATCCTTGGAATTCATTGTACCTTTGAGGATGTGTTATCTTCTGCAACTTGAAGAAGGTGTAGTGTCACTGTTGCAAGTTTGCACCCAGGTGTGTCAGTACATTCCAGTCTTGACCTACAAAATGCCTATTATTCCGGTCTCTTGATTTTTCTTCAGCAGACACTGCCAAGACTATATGGCGGGTGTGATGTGAACAAACGTCCACTTGGAACTCAGATGAGACCACTGAGCTTCTCTTTACTCCTGAGCAAATCCAAGATTTGATTGATGTTTCTGGTTATAGTCTATTACAAAATCTAACCTGTCGATTCTCATTTCACAGCATGTATTTGCTGGTGGCTAAAAGTAGCATTTCACATGGTAAAACTTGCTGTGTTTATGCTTCTGGTGTTTGTGCAAAACCAGCTGAGAAACTTCTGATAGGAAAGAGGGCTGACAGCTAATATCAGGAGTTTTGGTGGTGTGCTTTTGGGGAGTTGGTTGTTTGGGCTTTTTCATTAATTAAAAAGCATTCCTTGTCCTCCAAAAACAGTTACATTTTTTCCCTAGCCTTCACTGGCCAAAAGCACCATAAGAGTGTATTTTGTTTAGCTTTGTAAGGCCTTACAAAGCTAACTTAATAGTGCCTGTGGATAATTAGAACAACTCTAGAACATAGTATTTTCTGTGTGAAAAATGGAAAAACCTGTTTGCAGAAAATCTAACTCTCTAAATTTAGAAAGTAAAAATGGTCTCAGTGCATTTCAGTCAGTGGGATACAACTCAAGTTACGGTGATTAGCATTTTTCTGGGAACGATTTTATAGTATCTTATCTTTGTAAACTGCTGTGTCAAGTCATTGGCAGAAACATCTGCTTTCCTGCTGTCCTTCTGCTGTGTTGTACATCAGATTCCACATTAGACACACTTTTGTTGCAGGACTCCCTTTGTATCCAGGACCCTGGCCTAAACCTTGATTATATCAGTACTAGCAATGCAATTATGAATAATGCTGTAGTGCTTGGGAGCACTACATGTGCGGAGCATGTCCTTCAGATACAGAACAGCACCGTGCTTTTGAATAACAGAGTAAGATTTCATCCCCTGAAGAATTTAATAGGTTAGATACTACAGTGGTGACTATATGTGGAAGATGTAGAGTACTGCTTTACTTGTTGGAAAGTGTTCTGCAAACACATTTTCTCTGAATTTAATGGAGAATTTTTTTTAAATCTTTAATTGAGTAGTTAATGAAAATTTCCTAACTGATCAGGTCCTTAAGGTGTTTCTAAAGTTGTCATTAACAAGGAGGGTGAATCATTGTAAGCCGTAGTTATCTTTATTTACTACTACTACTCAATAGTAAATATTTAGATTATCTTCCTTATATCTGTTGTGTAGCTACAAAGCATTAGGTCTAAAATAATGGATTCTTTCTATTGGAATATAGATCCTCTGACAGAAGTTCAGCTAAATTATTCAGTTGTAAATTCTACTGTTCTAGCATTGATGGATGTTTCATGAATGGTATAAAATAATATGGTTGCATATATGTAGGGACTGAGGAGCGGAAACGATTACCAGCTATAACGTCTGTTTCATAATACACTCTGGTATATGTGTATTTCTGATTGTATTGCTACATTTAGTTAACTCAAAATAACGTGACTAATGAACACTAAGATCGCACACATACTGTAGAAATTGTCTGATATACCTGTCAGAAACATTAAACCCTTGAGCTGCTAGAAGCAGTGGCATGGAAAGTGAGATAACTTATTAAAAAGCCATGAAGTACAATGTGCAACATAGGTGCAGAGAAGATACTTGAATTCAGAAATCAGACTGAAGTGCAGGACATTAGCTGAGGGTGCTAAAACTTTTACTAAAGCTTATGTTGGATCGTTTTTCACTTCTTATCTTCTAAAGTTGTCATTAACAAGGAAGCTGAATCATTTTAAGCCATAGTTATCTTTATTTACTGCTACTACTCAATAGTAGATATTTAGATTATCTTCCTTATATCTGTTGTGTAGCTACAAAGCATTAGGTCTACAATAATGGATTCTTCCTACAGATCTCAAGCATATGTGGACCACATGGATGGATCATATTCGCTTTCTGCATTGCCTTATAGCCAGATGTCTGAACTTCTGAACAGAGCCGAGGAGCGAGTGTTGGTCAGACCACATGAACCACCACCGCCACCTCCAATGCATGGAGCAGGAGATGTGAAACCTGTGCCTCCTTGTGTTAGGTATGAAGTGGTCAAGCCACATGCAGATTTATTGGAGAGTTTTAGTTTTCCACCATCCCCCTACTAGTCCATTTTATTATTTCCATGCAGCCCAGGCAGTACACACATCCTAGGAGCTGTGTCAGTCCACGGCCCTGACACGTCTGCAACTGCAGGGCCATGCAGGAGTTGGAGAGAAAGGTCAGAATCTAAACCCTGTAGGGGTGTCATTGTGGAGACAGGCCTCACCTTGCCATTAGTATTGCAACTATGTCGCTTTCTGAGTTGAATGGCAAGACAAAAAACTGTACGGAAAATATTTCTGTGAAAGAAGTTGGAATCTCAGGCTTTAGCTTTGGAATTTTGCAAATTTGGAAATCTGAAATTTGTACTGCTGAGCTGTGTTTCAACCTACATGAAAGGAAGAGGATAGCGCAGTAAGACAGCTGTCAAAGCTATATATTCATCACATTTGCTAAATTGCAACTGCTTTCTTTTTTTTTTTTTTCTTCCCTCAAGTGTTTTTCTTTTCTATTTCTCTATGCCTTTCCAGAACTGGATAGATACTTAGAGCATTTTCTAGAGTGAGGCTCTGCTTGTCACTCCCCTGTTGTTTTATCCTCAAAATCTTAACTTTATGATCAGATACATACAACTTGGAATAGAGGACAGTTAATTCAGACACAGTTGTTACATCAGCAAGATGTTAGTCTCTTGAAAAGAATGTCTTTTTACTGTTCAGGAGATTATACACAGAAATGCATAACTCGTTAGATTAATTTTCCACGACAGCTGAAAGAAATCCTCTAGTGGTCTCTCAGGAAAGTGATTGTACTGTTCCCTTTTGGTTTTTTCAATTCACCTATTCATTGCACTATAATGAGTATCTAGCATTGCAAATGCTGTACCTCTCTGTACATAGAATTGATGACCTTTGATATTATCCTCACTCACCCTGTCATCTAACCTTAAATATGTATTTTAAATGTAACTCATCCTCATTGCTTGTACTGTTTTGGTTTGGTTTTGAAGTTCTGTGAATCGAAGCAGTTAATCAACTGCTAGTTCCCTTACTTCAGAAAAATAATTTGGATTTACTTAGGGATGGAAGGGGAGAATTATACTATATAGGACATCTTTGGTAAAGATGCAGGTTTGTATAAGAGCATAAACTTCGTTAATAGCTGAATTTGGGTAAAGGTCTATTGGAAGACTGATGCATACTCCATACTGAGAATTAGATATGTATATCTAATATTCTTGCATATGAGGTATGTGTACCTTGAAATCATCATAGTACATAATGCTCTTTAATGCCTAGCATTCAATATTCTTAAGTTGCAGAAATGAATCCATTACTATTTTTTTTCCCACTCTTCAGCTCTACTGACTTTGTCCTGTTATTGGATATTTCAGTTCTACTACTGGCTTGGTAGAAAATCGTCCTCAATCACCAGCAACAGGCAGAACACCAGTGTTTGTGAGCCCCACTCCTCCTCCTCCACCGCCACCACCTCTTCCATCTGCTTTGTCAACTTCATCATTAAGAGCTGCAATGACTTCCACTCCTCCACCCCCGGTCCCACCACCCCCACCCCCTCCCACAGCTGCTCTGCAGGCTCCAGCTGTGCCACCTCCACCAGCTCCTCTCCAGATAGCTCCTGGAGTCCTACATCCAGCTCCACCTCCAATTGCTCCTCCCCTAGCACAACCCTCTCCTCCCGTCACTAGAGCCGCCCAGGTGTGCGAAGCTGTACCCGTTCACCCAGTTCCTCCTCAAGCTGAAGTACAGGGACTTCCTCCACCACCCCCACCTCCTCCCTTGCCTCCTCCTGGCATTCGACCCTCCTCTCCTGTCACAGTTGCAGCCCTTTCTCACCCTCCCCCTGTTCTGCACCCTCCTCCCACAACCATTGTCCCTGGCCCTCATGCCCCCCTAATGCCTCCATCTCCACCGTCCCAAGTGATTCCTGCTCCCGAACCCAAACGCCATCCTTCGACTCTCCCTGTAATCAGTGATGCTAGAAGCGTTCTGCTGGAAGCAATACGGAAAGGTAATGTATGGCCATTAAGGGGCAAAAAGAACGGTCTCAGAAACTTGCTTAAATATGCATTAGCTTTGAGAGATGGAATAATTCACATGTGTAAGAAGTTAGTTTAGAGGCATGCATCTTAAGTCTGTTTTTGCTTTCTATTCTCTACAGTGAATGTCTTGCCAAGTAGACAGATTTATTGCAATTTGCAATTGCGCTTATCAGATGTTTAGTTTGGATGGCAAAACTGGTTCTCTGTGGAAGTTAGATTTAAAAAAAACAGTACACGTGTTCATAGATGATCTGTGGAGATTATCTCTTCATTTCTGTTTACGTGAAAATGTAGCTATTTCTGATAACCTCAGATTGTGTAGAAGACACAAATGTTGTCTTTCACCAAGTGTTAGATAAAAGCAGAACAGATCAATTGGCATTGGAATTTTTGGTCATATATCAGTGTATTACAACAACATGTATATGACATTCAGAAATTGTTGCTTAAGACTTAAAGCTGTTAAGTATCTACTCTTGACAAGTCTCAGCGCAGTAGTGGAGCAGCCTTTCCGTTGCAAGGTGCCCCGCTGGCAGAGCGCAAGTGAATGGCAGAGGCATGGGGCAATGCTTTCCTCATGATCTGTCAAGGAGCTGTATGTACAAGCTGCACGTTTCAGCTTACGTGCCTACGGCCAGAAAAATCCCCACTGCACTGTGAGTGCTGCTGTTTGACTCTGTGGTATCTTTGAGTAGTTGGATGTTTCAAGTACTACATTCTTTTATGTTTTTCCCCTGCAACTACAATACAGTACAGAATCTGTATGGTACTGTAATATCAGTAGATAGGCTATAATACTAACTCAAAATATTTTTAAAGCATCTATATGCTCATGAATTGAGAACGTCACTGACTCTGAAGAAGTATCAACAGCAGATGAGTACAACAGCGATGCATGAACATTAGTAGAGAATGTCAGCAAAGAGCTTAATAAAGGAGAGGCTGCTGGTATAATTTAGGTGATTCCTGAAAATGCTTTTGACCAAGTCTTGCACAAGGAGCAAAGGCTCAAGTTACCACAGCTTAAACTCCACTAAGGACCTGTGCTTGTGTTACCTCTCAGTTGACAACAGAGAGTATTACATACAGGATGTAGGTCGTATTTGGACTGTGTCAGTCTGTGATGTGGTGAGTATAAAACCAAAATGTATAATCTGTGTCATGTTTTTAACTCAATTACTGGATTTAATTTTCTCATACTATCGGTGTGTGTTATTTCTCCTTTGTATTTGATCTTTAAGTATTACATTATCCCAAAACAGATCACTGCATGATCAAAACTGAGTTACAAGAAATCTTGTTAGGATACTCAAATCGCTGTAACTTTTAATTGAGACCGTGAAGAGAGAATATAAAAATTGTTTGGAAATGCAAATAGTAAAATGGCTTAACCACTTGCAGGGGTACTAAAAATGCAGGTGTCTTTTTAATGGGAAATGGGAAGCAGGATATTTATAATAGAAGGACTGATGATCTGGTTTGCCATTGCAATTCTGACATTCCTCTCTTTAAAAACTTGACAGAGAACTTCTGTCTGAGGAGGACTATCTCCTCAGCCTTTGGTTTTGCTTGCAAAGCGTTTTTTGAATCATGAGCTAAATACTTTGTATTGTGATAAAGGAGGAGAATAACACATCTGTGATTTGGTGTCCTTAGGTATTCAGCTACGCAAAGTTGAAGAGCAGCGTGAACAAGAAGCTAAGCATGAGCGTATTGAGAATGATGTTGCTACTATACTCTCTCGTCGCATTGCTGTGGAATACAGTGATTCAGAGGATGATTCAGAATTTGATGAAGTGGATTGGTTAGAGTAAAATTACTACATTGCTGTACACTGCAAAATTGAATGCTAATGTCCATTGTGGTGCTTGTTCTTTGAAAGTTTGATGGTCATTTCTAGTGTTTTTTGTATTCTTTTCTTGACATAATTAATCCATGTTTTTCTACTTTTCAGTTTACAAAAAGCTCCTAGTGCATCTTTGAAACTAAATGTTTTACAGTGGCTTTTCTTACACATCTTTTTTGAAAGAACATCCTTTCTTCCAATAGACCACTAAGTATTAAGCATGGGCAGCTGTTGGTAGAGTAGCAGTTTCAATTTTTTGGCATATCTTAACTGTGCACTTTGTGAATTTTAAGTTAATGAAGGCAACTGAGATTGACATTCCAAGGGCAGCTGTATGTACTAATGAGCCTTATTCCACTTCTGATAGTGTTTTAAAACATTGAACCTAGCTCTCAAGATATCACTGCCTTGATTACATCTGTACGCTAAAAGTACATAGAGTTAGCAGCACTGAACACACTGAAAGGAAAATGGATCTTTTGGGGGGTTTATTATTGTTTTATTGTTGTTTTTAAATAATTATGGCCTTATTTGAATGTTTAGAGATTCCCCTTCCCTTCTTCCCTGCCAGGTACATATTGTGTGGTACTATTTTTGCCTGCGTAATAAAAGTTTAAATTTTTTTCCTTGTGAAATCTTTTGACTTAAACATGCTGTGTAACTTATGTAACTGTTAAAATAACAGTTTGATTTAATAAATGGTTCATTTTAAATGTTCCTGGTTGTTGCTTTTTCAGTGAAGCTTGCTTTTCACTGGTATACGTGAGGGATCCTTGGATTTCAAAGATTGAATCTGTGGTCTACAAAGTTACAATAAATATTCTGCACTTGATCTAAGGACCCATATTAAACAAGAAAACATGATTCATCAAATGAGATCTATATGCATATGTACAAAAAAAGCTGAAATCTTACTCTGATCCATTATTTAAAAAAAAAAAAAATGCAAAATTGGGAGTTTGTGGCTTACATGATCTAGGGTTGGGGTTTTAAAAAAAAAATTCTTTACCATCAATGTATCTTGAGAAGGGGAGATGCCGCAGTCAAAATCCTAGTTAATGAAAGATGACAAAGAACAGGGGTGATATTGCAAAGTCGTTTTTTAAGTGCTATCTGGCAGTGTACTGCATGTTGCGCAGAGCTCTTGTGTTTCCCTTCTCTGGAATAGCTCCTTCAAGTCTCAGCACGTAGTCAAAAGCCTGTTAAGAAGGGAAGCGTGAGAGTTGCAAGAGCACTCTACCTTGTGAACTCGTTCCTGGAAGATGGAATTGTATAATAGAGGAAAACAAGTGTTGAAAAGTCAGAATGAGATTTCTGAAGGTGGAATGTGAAATGTTCTACAGGCTACAGAACAATTTAGAGAGGGATGTGGTAATTAACCTACACTTGGGACTGGGCAAAACTCCAGAGGTACACACTGGAGTCAGCAGCTCTTCCAACTTTACTGTCACCATCTCAGCTGCAACTATAATTTTGTACATAGCCTACTACACTCAAAACTTTTCCCACTGCAACAGTAATGCCTTTTGTTGTGTTTGCAGGAGAGAAACATCCTTGTCGCAATTTGTGAATCTGCATCTTTATAACTAGGGATGCAGTTCTCCTCTATATGCTGTTCTCTTCGATAGTTGTCTTCCCAGTAACGCCATCTGGTTTATTCTGCCATTCTCGGTTAACTTTCAACACGCGTGTCCTTGATAGCTCCTCTTAAAGAAAAGATGTCAGAAGCACCACTGCATGAATATTTGGTAATGTTTAATCTAGGTGTTTCCTTGGATCTCAGTAATCCTAAATTGCCAAATCTGGCCTGGTAACTAAATGTGAGAGATCTCATTTACACATCTGAAAAGGATTGGTAGCTTCCAGCCGAGGTGCAGTATGCACACCTGCAGCTACCCTTTAAGCAGGGAGCCAGGTCTACCCTTTAGACAGCTGGAAGAAGAGCTTGTGCTTAAACTCCATGTGTGGGTAGTTCTGCCCTTCACAAAATTACTTTTCAGCTGATGTTTATACCTGTTCCTTGCTGAAGTCTCTGAACTCCTGGTGGATATTATAGCCGGCAGCCGACATTGTCACTTAAATGGAGCAGAGCGTATCTGTGCCCAGGCTGTGGCTGTTCAAAGTAGAGGATCTCCTCATCAGCACACCTGCACTGACTGTAAGTATGCTCTGAGTGCATCCAGGCACTGTCAGCTGGGTATAACTTGCCTAAAGCAAGGAGATGGGTTACAAACAAAAAAAAAAAAAAGAAAAAAAATGAAAGAAAAAAGGCCCTTACCTGACTGCAGCTATCACATATTGGACTTGAATGTATAAAAAAAATGCTTATTGACAAATGGTTGTTATTAACCTGCTCCGCTGTCCCGGTGATTAATAATATCCCTTCCAAACCGGTACCCAGGGCAGACGAAGCACACGTTTAATACGACACAGTCACACGAAGTAATGAACCTTGTCTGAGAAAAGTCAAGAGTTAAATTCAGTTAACATTTCAAAGGCAGGATTCTTGGCCTTCTGCCATTGCTACAGCTTTCTGCCATAGCAACTAGTCTCCAGATAGCAATAGTGGGATTCACTAGTAGTGAGAGGTGATTGTTGAATTTAAATATTTGCATTTATAGATCTACTCCAAGCATTTGCATTTGCAGTCTCGATGATTTGTGTCCCTCTTACTGCGGTCTCCCACTGCCCTTCTCATTTGGTGGAACGCTGTGCTGAGGGCTGCTGGGCTATTCATGCCCATGATTAGATGTGTAATAGATTATTGATTGCCTTGTCTTGTAAGGTGCTGAATCAAGTCTTCTGTATTGAACTGTTTATAGATTCTGTTGTTTACTTCTGTACATTTACAGCAGCTGGTTAAAATCAAAGACTCAAAGTCTGCCACAGAAATAACGTGTCAGTAACGTTCAATATAAGTGAAGAGAAACCTTTGTTCAGCTTCATGCCTTTCTTGAACTGTACTCTGGGACAGTTAAAAATGATCTACTTCTACTGCAAAATGGGGAAAAAAATAAAAGGCACGGAACAAAGAAACAAAAGGTGGTGGCAGAACAGGAGCAGAAGACTAGGGAGGTGCAAAATTGGTCACTCGGGGCTTTTCTGAAAAGAGTAAGTGGTAACAATGACATAGCCATCATAGACTAAAAGTAAATAGCTACTTGGAAGAGAGCAAGTGCTGAAGAAACAAAAATAATGAGGCATAATTCTGCTTCTTATTGTGTTACTGTGTGAACAGCAACCATTAAATACTGCATAGCATTAAGGGATCATGTAATCCCTCATTAAATTGGGATTAAACAAGCAGGAGGCATTTTAAACAGACCTTTAGTTGATAAAATCATCCTTTCCCGCGTGTGGCACAGGGGTGCACTCCTCAGCATTCAGGTGGATGCTGACATACCACCGCCCGACTGATGAGCGCACAGACTAATGCAGAGTCGGCTGCAAAAGGTGCCGGGGGACCCGAGTGTGCAAACAGGTACCGACGGCCCCGGTTTCGCTGCCATGGGCATTCTCCACGATGCTGGGACCATCTCGGCTTGGATGCAGCTGCCACCCCTGAAGCGCGTCCCCCCTTGCTTTACCTGGTGGCCGTGAGCCCTGGGCCTGCTCCGAGGATGCAGGCAGAAAGGCGGGCGCTGTAGTGGGCTGCCACATCTCAGTCTCCCCAGCCCATGGATCACCACGGGGAGCAGGGGGTCAACACCAGCTTTGGAGCGTGGTGCAGAGCCCTCTGCCCGACAGCCAGGTGCAGCTCTCTGCAAAGTTACTAGCTCGAGGCAGTGTACCCGTAGCAGTCAAAGCCCCAAAACCCGGCATTTGGACAAGCTAGAGCAGTTCCAAGAGGAGACCCCGAGGCAAAGCCTTGCTGCCTTGCTGATGCAGACCTCGGCATCAGCAAAAGATCTGACGGAAATTCAACTCGAGCTCCATCAAGTGTCTGCTCTGCCTCCTCAGCTACAGGGTAGAGGGGGAGAGTTCTACTCTCTCTCATTCTCCTTTGCAGGTGGGAATGTTAAACACCAGGAGAGGACTCACAACCAGAGACCAGGGGCAGCAATAGCGGTCTCCCTTTTTGGAGCCACTCAGCCATTTTTTTCCCTCTCCTATCCACTCCTGACTGCTTTTCACACTTGAACAATTCTCGGGGGCGGCAGCCTGCCTGTGAGCGATGTTTCACACACCCTTTGTGGCTGCAGCTGGGATGGACCTTACTGATTCCCTGCTGCTCCTCGAGTACTTCACCAGCCCTCGGTAGACCTTAGTGCCCCCCCATCTGCCCCTTGGGCTGCTTGGGACAGCGCTCCAACCGTAACGAGCTGGGGTAGGTTTCAGTGCTTAAAAAGCAGGTTCCTGGCAGCCCAGCTCGTTTTGACAGCCCGCATCCAGGGAGCTCTCCTGCGAGCAACTTGGCTGTCGGCTCTGAGAGCTCAATGAAGGTCTGGCAGCACAGCACCAGGCAGCTGCGGAGGGGCAGGTGGGGGACAGGAACCCTATCCCTATCCCAGCTGCTGCTGGAAGAGGACACATGGGCAAGCCCTGGGACATTCGCACTGGGGTATGGAGCAGACCCCGCGAGGCTGGAGCTGCGCACCCCATCCTGTTCCTGCTGGAGCGACAAAGCCAATACTGCGCAGCCCGTGCTTTTTTCTTTGGTCCCTGCCACGCCACGAGCAGACATCGTTTCCCTGCCGCTGACCCTTTTGCCTCGGGAATGGGCTCTGCCCCATTAGTCATCGCTTGCGTCCCCCGACTGCCAGCAGCCCCTGACAGCAGCATCAGCAACAGCCTCTAAAGAAAATTGCATCTGTCCATTTCTTCAAAACTCTTATTTTTAGAGTATTTGCAAGCTCTGGGCACTTCCTCCAACTGTCTTCCTTTTGGCAGTTGGAAATGTCTGGGCACAGATCGGAGCAGGTATCAAGCACCTCTCACCAAACGGGGCTGAATACTCCCCTCCTTATGCTTCTTTCTCTGATGGTTCAATAGCTTCACTGTCAGACACAGGATAGCCGAAATGTTGACAACACACGTGTTGTTTCCATTTTCCACCCATCCCATTTTAATGCCTTTAATGGCAGAGTGTTATTAGAAAACCCATGTCATTTTAACACAGCTTCACGGCAGCATCACTCTAAGAAAAGCTTCAAAAATTACCTCCCTTCAGTGTGATTTTATACTGTGTTTTAGCACTTCCACTCCTCTGCAAGGCATTTTCTTCACCACAATTTTAAAATCCCAGAACAGGACTTCTTGGGGCCCCCCTGCATCACTCCCGTGGAGCAAGCATCCAAGCTCAGTGGTGTATTATCGCAGCTTGATTTTGCACTTCAGTACCAGCCAGAAATAACTCCAGCAAACTGCCTGAGATTTCTAACCTCAGGAGAAAGCAGCGCACAGCCCTGGTGTCGGCATGAGACCCAGAATCTGTAATTCTGTGATTCTGTGTTAGCTTTAGCACTGCCCTTTCCTGCCAAGCAAACGGCGTAGGCTGAGTTTTCTCGATTGCATTTTGGCAAACGCCAAAACCAGTTTGCAAGCATCGCCAGCAGGACATGCGGCCGACACGTGGAGGGATGCGGGGGGCCGTCAAGGAGCCCAGTCTGGGGGCTGCCCTCGTGCAGAGGGCTGTGTCTTCTGGGTTTTAAAAGTGCAAAGACCTTACCAATGCTCCCAAGTGGGACAGGTGTTGCCCACGGGCCAGCATCGTTTGCTGGCCAGCGGGATTCCTGCCAGTGATTCAGTGGTGATTAATTAGAAGAAAACATTAGGATAACTCCTTTGCTTCTGTATACTTTGTTCTCTGCACGACCGCTGTGCCCCAGCGCCTGCCGGGAGGAGCTTCAGGGCAGATGATTCATCTTCGGATGAATCAGAGGTAGAAAGCAGCGACTCAGCCCTTGGTTGTTGTCACCGCAGGGACAGCCTGAATATATCTGGACTTCCCAGGCAGCTCCTGCAGGTCACTCTCTGTAGATCTCGCTGATGGAGATCTCTAAGGTCACATGGAAAAGTTACCACCCTACATCCCAGGGATTTTCAGACCAGGCTTGGATGCCTCTTTGGGTTTTGAGACCTTCCGCTGACTTGCCACCTCTCTGCAGCTTGCAAAATCCCGGGCGGTGAGGGTCTCTGGAGGACCCTGCAAGCGTGGGGTACAGCCAGCCCAGCTCCCACAGCCGTGGCAAGGCTGACTTCATGCCCCCTGCAACCAGGAGACATTTTTGGGAGCAGCGGGGCCAAGGCCCTGCACCAGCGGTGCCCGTGGTGCCCTCTGCCTTGGGGCCTGAGTAGGTCCCACAGGGGCAAACCGAAGGGGCTCACAGGGCTGCAGGCGCACGTGGCTGTCACCCCACGTTCAGGCTAAACAAAAATCCTGCTGGAGCACCCTGCCACCATCCACATCGACTCCCAGTGTTGGCACGGTCAGTGACAGCTATAAGGAGGTGTTTAACAGAAGTCTGCGGGCAAAATAGCCTCCTGACATGCATGGGAGCAGTTACTTTTGCATTTTTTCCCCCAGTTTTAATAGTCCTTATACTCTACATAAATTTCATTAGCTAGATTTATGTGGTCACTAAACTGCTTTATACAGTATTATATTCACAGCAGGAAATTATTTGCCATTCTGGTGAAAATAAGCATTTCCTAGTTTTGTCAGCGCAGAGAATTACATTATCAGGGAAATAATAACCAGCTGAACTGAAGGAGGGCTTGATTCATGGTAATTACTGATTATATGCAGATTACTCTATGGCTTTAATTCTTTGGTCTCCTACTGTTTGCTTGCTAAACCTCTCTCAAAAAAAAAAAGAGGAGTTAGCGTATGAGCGTCTTGTTTGTAAGGTAAATTACAGAACCTAATTTGCTGATTACATGAAAGGAGGCAGAGCTCTGCACAGACCGGGATGGTGGTGGGAAGGAGCCGGCAGCAAGCCACGCTCGCATCCATCGCTGCCTGCTGCCACTTCTGTGCTGCTCTTCAGCACCCAGTTCACATCCCCATGCCTGCAGCCCTCACCTGCACCTCTGGCTGCTTTGACTGGGGCCACAGCAGGGGCTGGCCCCGATAAAACACCTGTGAGCACAAGTGGGGTCACGTGAAGGTAAGGTGGCTCCTTGCTCCTCCAGCTCACAGCCTCCCCAGTCTAGCCCTTTTCTGCTTTCACCCCTGTTTGGCAGATGGAGGTAAGTGGCTGTATTGATTAATTTGTGCTCAAAATGCCCCTAAAAACACTGCTTCCAATTAAGTGCAACAAAAAGGCCCTTGCAAGTCTTCAGTTTTAACTAGCACCATGCTTTAAAACATCAGAAGCTGGTTAGCAAACCACAAACCGCTTTTGACAGAAAGCTATCCAAAAATAGAGTGGTGCATCGCTGCCATTTCTCAGCCATTCAAGCCTTTCCAAAACAGCTCTTCTCCTCTTATTTCCTACAGCAAACCTTCAGCAGACTCACAAGCCCCAGAGATGAAATAGGCTTTTTGATCATATATATTCTTCTTAGCATTGCTGGAGCAAAATTTCAGCCCCTGCTCTCTCTGTAACGGAGAGATGGGGAGCGGGGCCGTGCTCCCCCTGCCCCTGGCTGCCTCCCTGCCTGGCTGGGAAGCGTGGCCATCTCTGTTGTGCCCAGGCAGCGTGCTGACTGCATGCTGCATTTATTCTTAAAATACGTATCTACACCCTCTTAAGTGACAAGTGGATTGCTGGGGTTTGCAATCCAAAAATGTCGCCCCATGTCGGAGCAGGCTCAGAAGCGCGGCCGGCGGCTGGGCCCTCCGAAGCGGCTCTGTGCATTTGTCTGCAGCTGGGATCTTCCAGCTGCGAGCCCTTTATCTAATAGATGAGAGGGAGAGAGCGGGAAAGCGCTGTCACTACCAGCACGAACGCCAGCCCTCTGCGCCAGCCCTGCCTGCCCGTGTCCCTGGGGAAGGCAGCGCAGAGGAACGGGGGTGAGCAGCACCCACCGAAACCATCAGGGGTGGCCCGGAGCGGCACTTGCAGCCCGTGTGAGCACTGTCCCCACTGTGGCATGGCGCAGGGCCAGGTCCAGGCTCTGGGGTGGAGGGTTGGCACCCCCAGCACCCTCAGGGGAGCCCCCAGAAAAGCACCCTGTCCCCTTGGTCTGTACTAGCCATGACGGCTCCCCCAGCCCAACCGTGGGGCGATGCTGTTCCTCCGGTCCATGTTATCGCCCTCGCTAGTAGAGATCCTCCTCCCGGATGCAAAATTGGCCCTTGGCTGTTCCCGAGTGCCCCAGCAGATGAAATGCCCTGACCCTGCACCCTACTCGCTGCAATGAGTAGCCCCGCTCCTGGGATGGGGTCTTCAGACGTGGTCCCCGTTCCTGCCGGCAGGACTTTTATCCGCCTGTGCGGGATGGCCACCCCCTGGATTTCTGAACTCGTCCGTCTCCCTTTGCAGTTCATAAGCCTTTAGAAGAACTATACATGCCACTTTGTGCTGACCAGTAAGAGCTGTTAATCCCCAGATTTACCGCCTTATTTCTCTACCTTCCTTCAGAGCAAGAATAATAATTAAAATGTAATAATAATGAAATAAACATAATTAAAAGAGAGCTGTTTTCCTTTTGGCTGTTTGCTAGGCAAAGGCTGCTTCTTCCCTGTCTGCACCTGTTGTTTCACTCACACCTACCATCAGATAGTGTTTGATCAACTACCGCAAATTAGCAGAATGCAAATTATTTATAATTTCTGTGCCGTTGGTGCCAGGAGACGGCGTGCACGGTTTTGCTTTATCACTGAGCTGGCTTCCCCCGGGGCTAACCAGAAACCACTTCAGCCCGTGCTAAAAACCATTTGGGTGACGCTGGTGTTTCACATGCACCAAACAAACCCCAAAACCTCAAGCACCGCCCCAAAAATCTTGCCCGGAGCAGCCGCCGCAGCGGCTGGAGATGGGGATCGGGAGGTGGCAGCATTTCCCCGCCTTGCGGAGCCCGGGCCGGGCACAGCCGCTCCCCGGCAGGCCTGAAGGGCTCTTTTCACCAGAAAAGAAGCAATTTTTATTACTTTTGCTTCTCCTGTCAAGGCCCACGTTTGGCATCTCATACTTTCCACTTACCACTTGTTACTATTTTTAGCTCTCCCCTTCTTTTCTTTCCCTTTTTCTTTTTATTTATTTAATTTTTTTTTAGAGAGATGGGAAGGAGATAATAGAGGTAGCCAAAAGGCAGCAAACCGCCCGCAGCAACCGGAGCAGCATCCCAGGGTCTCACCCGAGCGGCGCTGGTCACCCCAGCCCCAGCGAGGACAGGCACCGAAGGAGAGGGCTCCCGGGACACGTGTGTCACCTGCGGGATGCTCGAGGGGACGGGGGGCTGGACACCCCCAGCATGGGGCTGTGGTGGGGCTCGCTCCTCAGCCTCCTGCTCGCCCCAGGATGGGGGAACAAGCCCCACAAGAGTCCTGTGAGAGCCCCCAGAGCAGGTGAGAAATCCCTCCCTTCCGGTTATCTCAGAAAGGGACATTTCCAAAGGCCTGCGTGAAAAACGACCGTGGCCCTTTTCGTAGACGTAGCCCAGCACCGTTACTCTCTAGGATTCAGGTACAGGAAGCCAGGCAGAATGGTGCCAGCATTTAAATGCAGAAGAGCAGCAGAGACAGAGTTTACCTTGATGTAAACTGGTTTAAACTGATTGTAGGGCTGCTGGTCCCAGCAGAGCAGCAGCACAGCCCTCAGGTGCAGGAAAAGGCACTGGGAATTTGCCCAAGTGCTAATCACCAAATAAACTAGCCCATTCGGAAATGGCAAAAAGCACGTGCTGTAGAATAAGCGAGCTGTTCCCTAAGGATGAGCAGAGCACGGTTTATACACGCTGCTCTGCTGATGCACGCTCATTCCTCTGCACTGAAATGGTGTTTCTGCAGAGGCTCTTACCTGCCAGAAAGCTGTGGTCTTCACAGCACAGATGAAGCACAGGGGCATTAAGTAAGGTTTAATTCCTAATAGGTTGGTATCGTCTTTTATAAATACCTAAAGATGGGATTTCCGTCTCATTAACTTTCACTTGTACCTGGCAAGTAACATAATTGCCAGTCATGTCTCTGTGAATTCATTGTGTCATGGCCCTGCTGCGCGGGGCTTTACTCACCCAGCCGTACCGTGGCCTCAGGCTTGCAGCAAAGCCCCCGTGGTACTTGCTGCTGCAGAGGTGTGTCACTGCCGGCCCGGCTGGCGCCGAGGCTCCCCGAGCAGCCTCCCTGGCACGGCTCTGGCACCGCTGCTCCGTGCGTCTGGGGATGGATTCACCCTCGAGCAAAAGCATCCAGGGTTGCTCCTCTCGGTTGAAGCCCCAAGCCTCAAGCCCAGAGCCCTGGTTGTAAGCCCCTGGTAGCTTCATGTGTGCAACCGGCCCGGCTAAACATCTCCCTGATGTGGGACCAGATACCCCAATGGAACAAGTGCTCTAACACCAACGTCCACCCAGGCTTGGTGGTGTCCCGGATCTGAAGCCCACGGCAGGGTTGAGCGGCAGCGTGAGGCAGCGTGGCTTCAGCCAAGAGGCTATCCTGCTCAGAAATAAACATTGCTGGCAAGGCAAACAGCCCCCTGAGTCCCTTTAAATGAAATAACTGATCCTTTCTCATAAACGTTTGCATGCAAACAGCAGCAGCCGTACCTTTATCAGCGACCGGATATTGAGGTATCGGTGCCTGTGATTTCAGCAGCTTGTTTAAGCGCAGATTTTCCTTTGACAGGCTGCAATAAATCAGGCCAATTATGTTGCTAGTTTTCTTTTGGCCGGTTATCTGTAGATTAGAGTTTTACTATCACTGATAACTGCATATATTCCTGTGTCACATACCTTTCTAACATGAACATTTTTAATAGCGCGGAAAGAAAATGCTGTAAGCGTTTCCCCTCTCCTTCCCTTCCAGGCAAAACCAACACAAAGAGCCAGCCATAAACCAGTATGAACACTTACTGCAATCACATGGTTGTGCTAAATGTCTTTATTAATCTCATGTTCACAGAAAAGTAAATGCTCTGGGAATATATCAACAAGGGCAATATATTAATTTGGCAGTTGATCACACATGATGGCTGCGTGCTTTGCTATGACTGTTTTAAAGCTGGTTACCAGTAACGCTGGGTATTCGCAGCAGAGATAGTGCAAACAGAGTCGTTACAGATATGCACTGCCAAAAATGAAAGACCAATGAGTCAAGTCCATAACCCTAACCCAAACCCTGGCCATGGAGAAGGACCGTGTACGAGGGACTTGGCCAATCTACTCTCTGCTGAGGATGTAGGACTTGGAGTTCTGCAGCAATCCCAGTGCTGTGAATCTTATACCCAGCCACATCCAGGGCAGAAATGTCCTTTCTGGGTGACAGCCACCTCTGAGCAGGCACTTGCTGCCACACTCTGCCCTGCCTGCCCCAGAAACAAGTGTCTCCATGACCCACCTCGTACCTTTTCCACTGCCCAAGGAGCCTTCTGCCTTTTCCTCCTTCATTCGGTTCCTGCATCTCTACGCATTTTGTCCATGGGATGGTCCTGGGGCTCTCACATACTTGGAAAGCTACGCCCAAGTGACACCAGTCGTAGTGAAATTGCTCTGTAACACGGATCTTCTAAAGCCGCAGAAAGGCTTTCACTCAACAGTTTTTTAGGGTACTGAATGAGTAGGGTTTCTGAGGGGGTGATCAGAGCACCACGCAGGTCTATGGGTGCTGGCCGGCATCTGGCCCCTTATCCTTATTCAAAATGCATCCTGCCAGCATCCCTCAGAGGTCCCAGAAAATCGCATGCTTGTCTTTTTTATAACTAACAAAGTTTGACTAATTCAAACTCAGCAGCATGAGCATCTGAACAGATTGTCTCCCCCCAGGTTTTCTACAAGGTTCTTTGTCGAAAGTTACTATAATTTAGATAAATATCTACTGTCGTCACCAACCCTATAGCTTTGACAAAAGCAGCTATTGATTTTGTCCGATGTGATCTATCCCGTATGAACACACGCAGCTTTTCACTCATCAGCTTGTTATCTGCTACATTATTACATATCGATTCCCTTATTTGCTTTGTATTCACCAGCTGCACAAGTTGGTTGAGTTGTTTGGCAATTTTGGGGACCAACCTTCACGAAGACTCTTTGCTTTACTCTGGTTTTCTCATAGCAAAACTTGGCCAAAGTTTGTCAGAGGGATGGCATTATTTTCTGCTAGTTTCCATAGGTTCCCTGAATGGCCTGAGCAGGAGAACCAGGTGATTCCTTAAGATCCCTCCTACCCTGACCTTTCTGTCAAAGCCATAAGGTCTGTCCTCTGAGGTGGCAGACACTGACGTGTGCACATATACACGTGCACACCTACCTTAATTCTGCTGTCAGACACCATTATGTTACAATTACCATTAATTAAAATTAATGGCTGTGTCCTAATGACATGGACTAGAATTTGACCCCGTTTGTTCATCTACATCACCGTGATTTAATTTGCAGTCTCTGTAGTGCTATGCCAGTTGCTACAGAGCACGTACAACAGACCTGAGCATCTCAAGGAGATTTTCTTCCACTCCTTACTGTTTTCACTCGCGGGGGCCCCTGCTTGCTGGAGGCCCTTTGCTCCTCCTGGTGAGCGGCTGCTTGCACCCTACCGATGGGAAGGGCTCAGAGCAGCGGTGATGAACAGGGGCCGGCAGTCGGGTCCTAGGAGCTCACAGTGCTTCAATAACCCTTCCCTCCCATCAGTTGTAGAAACCTTGGAATAAAGAACACCTCCATGGAAATCACTTTACTTGGGGCATTTTTCTCAGACCATTATTTTTTTTTTTGTCACCGGTTTCCAAACCCAGCTTTACCTAAAGAGAGAAGGTGGAAGGGAAGGTTTACTCCCTAATCTTTTTGCACAGTGGCTCAAAGAAGAGCCCTTCAGCTTGTATCTGCAGGCACAGCTGTCCTCAGATGACTTCAGTCATTTCTCTATAACAGCTTGGAGGTCAGCTGGGAGTACTCGTTATAGGAAATGTCCCAAAGCACCTCCTGCCATGAGGGGATGATTTGCAGCACTCCCTCCTAGCAATGGGCTTGCACGCAAAGAAGTCCAACCAAGGGAAACTTGATTTAAAAAGATGCGTGTGTGTGTGTGTGTGTGTGTGTGTGTATACACACAGGCAAACTCAGAGTTCCATGCTTGATTAAGAAGATGCTGACACTCTGCAGGAAATATTTTTTGGGGAAAAGCCTGCTGTATTTATTCATAAACAATTCTTCTCGTACAGGCTCCATTCTGGTGTCTAGACACTATGAATTGGGAGGTGAATTGCTGGCCCTAGGAGGCCAGCAATATGTAACAAAGTAATCACGAAGTCTGGTCTAAACAGAAGGTAGAGCACTGTAGCATCTGTAGTATCTGAGCACCTGCTACCTAAGTATTTGGAAACAGCAAATTAAAGAAGTGTATGGGACTCTAACAGTGACATGGAAAAATAGCACTGGAAGAGACCTCACGAGTTTATTCAACCTGTCGCTCTGCCTGGAGAGACTCGCTCTCCCTGTGCTGTTCCTGGTGGATGTTTGTGACTTGCTGTGAGAGGTTTCCAGTGAAGGAGGTCCCCACGACCTCCCTACACAGACTGTTCCAGTGCTCCATTATTTCTGGCAATTTTCCAGTGTCAAGCCTCACTCTTCCTTGCTGTCATTTAAGTCCATCATTCCTTGTTCTACAAACCATGGATATTGGATGCATAAGATTTCCTTTCACTTTTACAGCAGCTTTCACATACTGGAGGAGTTCCCCTGAGCCTTCACAAATGGTGAGGCGATGCTGTTGACCAAGCTCGGCTCCTGATAGTCCTCCATGTGCAGTTTGCTACATGGCTGGTCACTCCCCACCCTGGATTTACACTGCTGATTTTCTCGCTCAGGAGTTGCGCTTGCCCCAGTAGACTATCTCTTTTTTTTTTTTTTTCCAGATTCTCTTTCAGCCTTGATCAGACTGTGTTGAACACCAAGTCAGTCCTCCAAGGTAAGTGCAGCCCCTCCCAGCTGCCTGACAGCTGCACTCGGAGTGAGGGTTCTCCCTGCTCCATCACCCCAGTCATTTATGAAAAAAACTGAATCACGCTTTGGCCGAGACAGACACCTGTGAAACATGACTCAATACCTCCTCCTGCTCTGGCAGCACACCCACAGTGGTCGCTGTCTCAGGGGGTTTTACAGAGAAATTTCACCCAAACCAAGTTCTCCTCCCTTGCTCGCTCTCAATGCTCTTGAGAGGTTGCACGGAAGAATTAGGGTTTGTGTCAGGCTTTCTTCCTCTGCTGTAGTTACGAAGGACATTAGCATAAGGCAGCTGTCATATTTGTAGAAAGAAAAAGAAAAAGAAACAAAACCAACTCAGCAATGGCGAAAGAGGCACGAACAAGCAAGGAAAAGGCTCTCAGGCTCTGCGGATCCACTGGTCACACTGCCTGCATCAACTCCAAGTACTTTATATGCAGACCGTAATAATTAAAACCAGAAGAAGAATAATATAAAACATAAAGTTTTCCACTGTAACTCTACAAAGGAATATTTTCAAAAGTTAGAAACAACCTCTATCGGGTCACGGCATAAAGGAGCTTGCAGAAAGATGGAAACCATCTATGTGAAGGAGGAAGCGAGCAAGCAGCTCTTGAGAAACCCAGCTTGACGGGGAACTGCACCGAGCGATGGTTCTTCTCTCTCCTTTGCTTGGGGTGAACCAAGGGGGATGGACCTGGTTAACCACAGCACAGCGAGCACATTGCAGCCGATCGATAGCCCCAAGTGCTGGAACAGCCGAGAAATTGTTGCTATGGATTTATATAGGGTTATAAATTTTAAAGGGAGGTCACCTGAGAGTAATCTTAAGAAGCAGGAACAGCAACTTCTCTTCGATGTGGAAGCAAAGAGAGGTGATACCGGGACAGACAAAGCTGTAAGCGTCATATTAAGGCATTTGGGAATGGAACAAAGGCAAGGTGATGTAAAAGCTGGCCCAGGTTGTTTAAAAGATATTTTTATTGCCTGCGGGTGATACATTCAAGGACATAAACACAGATTTCTCAGTCTCAGTTTCTGATTAAGAAAGCCAGCGAATTACAGACCACGACTGGAGCAGCAAGACAGAGTGGGGAGGGACGCCCCGAGCAGGACGGCACCACCTGCCCTAGGCTCGGGCTCCGTGTGACCCAAGGGGGAGGGACAAGACACCCCCCTCCCCAGGGAGCCGCGGAGGGGCTCGTGGTGGAGCTGGCTGCCGCAGCTGCCCTGAGCCAGGTTGTTGCCCCTGTCCTGCCCGGTTTGCCCCCTCCCCTCTGCCTCCTGCCCACAGCTGAGCGGCTGGGCTTGTGTGTCTGTATTAAAAGGGAGCCGTCAGCAGAAGTGCTGTCGCAAAGGGAGAGCATTTACCTCCACCAAAGGGTCTGACTGACCTCTCTGATATGTGCAAAAGCAGCTCATGGCATGTTTTTAGACCAGCACCTGAAGGTGCCTGTGCTCTGTAAGTGGGACTCCACCACTACACTGTGTTAATCTGTTCTGCTCCTGCCCTGGAACCTGGAAAAATTGATCCACAGGGCATTGTGCTGCCTATCACACCCCAAAGGCAGGTCTTGAAGATGTCCTTCAGACAGCCCAATGGCACGGCGGGCCCTTTAGGATTATCCTGGCCACAAATCACCACGTAACGGTGAGGCGGGCTAAGCCTTCAGTGCTTGCTTGAAGACCTTAAGGATGTAACATGCTGGATATCCTGCAAAATATCGCTGTTGCATCTTTTCATCTCTAGTGGGAGATGGCTTCCAAAAGACAGAGAATAAACTCTACTGGTAACTTACAGATCCTTTGGAGGAGCACTGGGAGACAAAGCAATCTGCAGATCTGATAGAGCCAGACATTTTTGTTTGCATCTTCACCAGACTGGCCCACAGATGCCTCCCAGTTATGGTTTCCCCAGGTGTAGGAAAAGCAGAAGTGGTGCAGAAGCGTTAGGGGGAAGATCCCCTCCAAGGTGATGTCACACATGACACCCCTCCAAGAGAAGCAGTAGTGCCACCTGAAAAGAGAGGAAAATGGAGATGTGTTTGAGGAAAGGCAGGCCAAGAGCCAAGAAACCTGACATTGTCACAGTGCCTTCAGGGGATACAGAAGGAAAGGCAGCCTCTGACCTCTGGGGCAGAAATGGAGGTCAACAGGGGTGACAGGGCAAGAAGAGGGAGGAATAGGAACAACAGACACATTTAGATATTCCCAAAATGGGAATGGAAGATATTCATCCTATGTGTGTTTTGTATGCCAACACCTCGACCCAGGAGCAAAATGACTTTTCTGATGTTCTTTGGTAGCTCCCAAGCAAGTTTCACTGTTACTTCATTTTTTCATATCACCATTTTCTGCCCTGCGGAAGAGGAGGATTACAAAGCACAGGTTTTCATGCAGGTATCCAGATATCACCTGTTACTACATAGGGATGATCCGCAGAGCAGGATAAGACACCTTCCATGTCTTGAACTGCCCAGTGATGCACTGTACTGGTGAGAAGCACCCACAGCACCGAGTGCCACCAACACACTCCTTGTTTTGTGGCAGGGATAAAATGGGGAGGGGGAAACACAGCCATGTAGCCTGGCAGGCAAATGGGATAAGCAACTGGTTGGGCAGAAAACCAGTTCTGCTGCCTGTGTGATAGAGAACCTGGATTGACATCGCCAAGTCAGGTATCAGACACATTCAGCGTGTTTCTGCCTGCTCAGATGAAGTGACAAGTGCTCATTTCAGACCAAGCATGGCAGGATGGAAGAGTACTACTAGGAGGCTTTTATAGATCTGACCGATATTATGGACATCTTATGGTCAGGCAAAAGGTCCCAGTTTTAATGACAATGAAGGCAGAGTCAGAGCCTTCCCTAACTTCTAAAAATACCTTATGAAAGAAGAAAATTGGAGATGTTCTGGGTGGCACAATAACTGCCATGTGCTACTAACGTAGTGGTGGGTTTCAGCATGCAAGGTAACAGCCAGGGTATATCTACCTAAATACAACTGGGAGAGCTGTGGTGCTTTACGGAGTCTTTATTTCCCACAAATTAACCTCCTGTAGAACTGGTGTTGTTTGACAACACAGCAACTACAAGAAAGTATGCTAATCTCTCCAATTTCACCACAAATGAAAATACTGCAATGAGCAGTTCTCGTTCACAAATAGGCAGCATCTACTCTTAGGGCTCACTATTCTAGGGTTTTGAGCAAGACTTCATACAATGGATTGCTCTGCAAATGCCTGTCTCCCACGTGATGGTCTTTGACTGCCACGGAGCAGTTCAGATCCCCAGGAGAAAGGAGTCCATCTTCAGCCACATCAAGTTGGGGAGCCACTCAAAGTCTCGGGTTTATGCTTGGTGCACAGAGCACATTTCATCCCCAAACTCTCCCTGCAAAAGGCTTTCTGGTGTGTTTAATTTGGCAGTGTAATTCAATCAACTTTATTATTTTCTTTGAGCCATTTATAGAACAACAAGTGTACAGAAAGGTGGAGCCCTTAACTTGTTTGTCTCCCGTTCTCCTTATTTGCCCCTGCACAATGACATTTAAAACAGAATACACCACCGCTTGGAAAAGTCATAAATGCTTTAGGAAAACCTAACTTCCTCCTGATTAAGAAAAATTAGCACAGTGTCGAAAGGCAGAGACTGATATTGGAAAGGAGTAAGGTCCCCATATTTACTGATACATTCAATTTCCAGCAGAAGAAACTTCTTTTGACAACATCTTAATATTACCTAGATGCATTTCTTTCTATAAAAAGCAGCAACAACTAGAAGTGACAAATTATATCTGCCTGCAGGTATACAATCATATTATCTCACCGTGATGCAAAGGATAACGTGTCACTGAAGGTGATGATTAAAAAAAAAGAGTCAGTCATTCAAAGTGTGTCATAGATCTAATTACATTTTATAGGAGACTCAACCTTTATTTAAACAATCTACATCTTGGAGAATGTTTCCAGAGCCTCTCCTTCTGCCTTGGTTTCAAATGTTATTATTAATCTGCATGCCATCGTCTTGTTGGAGAGAAAAGGAGTACTGATCCATACGAAATACACCTTATCTCAAAAAAGGCAGAAGGTTCAAGCTAATTTTTAAAATCGTTTTCCAAATCTTCCCTGAAAAATCTCAGTCTTTCAATTAAGCTACAAACTGAAGCAACCACACAACAAGCAGGCCACTTGGAGAAACTCCTTCCCGGGAAAAACAACTTTGTTTTAAACCAGCCAGGAGCTAGATGGTACGTAGCAGGGAAAAAGCATGAAAATATTCCCCCAGCTCAGAATTTCTTTCCTTCCCCAAGAGCCGATTTGCCTCCTCCTGACCCCATCCAGCCCCCGTGCCTGAAGCATTGCAGCCAGCCCGTCCCTGCCGCACTCAACCAAAACACCCTGTGCTAGAGAAACAAGTGTTTCCAAGGGTGCTGATGAACCTCCATTGCATGAAACCCCCTCTCTGCCAAGGTCCTGGGCTCAGCCCCTTCCTCTGCTGGAGGGAATTTAAGCCCGTGGAAACATTGTCCAGTGCAGAAGCAAAAAAATCAGGATCATTATTATCCCACATGGTGTTCACGTGCTTTCCTACCAAACAGAGCCACGCGTGAAACACAGCTGTAAGGACACAGAGCTCCTGAATCCTGACGAGTTTAGGGGGAACCAGCAGCTTCCAGGCTGCCTGGGCTGTGAAAAACCAAAGCACCCTGCGCACGTGCTGCTGCCCAGCTATAAGGGTGCGGAGGATAAAAATGTAAAGCAGCCAGTTGATTTGGTACTTTTAGGTCCAGTCAGTCAGATTCCTGAGGGAGCCACCTTTAGGAATATCTTAAATCCTTTTCTTAATTCAGATCCTAAGCACCTAATTCTCACTTTTAAGTGCTGGCACATCTTTAAAAATCTGCCATTATATGGATTTTACAGGCTAAGCAAGGAAAATGAGGAATCATCCTTCCTCTTTGAGTAAAGCTGGAGGCAGATAAAGTCAGAATCAGGAGTTCATTCACACAGTCCTGTTTCTTTTCCTTGGATGACAGAACTGTAACTCCTATTTACTTAGTTATAAGGAAATGCACGCGTAGAGAGATACAGTTCAACTCAGATAAGTTCCCTTAACAGTTATTCAGATTAGCTGTTTCCGCTCGACACCTCCCGTAATGCCTGTGGGCACTAGCAACGGGCAAAAGCTGGGAACCAAAGTGCAGTCAAACGTGGGCAGATATTTTCCCAGATATTTCCTCATCAGCCAGGTTCTGACACCGTGCCCAGCTGTGAGTGAGATCGAGAGCAAGCTCACGTTGTCTCACAGTCCTGTAGGAAACAGCACCTTCAGGAGATGCTCCAGTGACTGAAAGACCCATAACAAGGCACAACTTTCTGGAGACACGGAGGAACGAACCAGAGCTCACGTCAGGTGACACAGTAGCGCAGCAATCCATCGGTGTGGGTGACATAAAGCACAGGGAAAGACGAAGAGAAGCCAGCAAACACAAACAGAATGTAGCAAAGACATCGAGGACACCTCTTGTTTTCTGTACCATTGGGACATTATCATTTTTGTTTCTTTTTTTTTTAAATGGATTTTTTTTTGTCTTTTTCATGCATTTAATGCACCATAATTGGATGCTACATGATCCTGCTCTGGACCCAAACATGCATGATAGAAACACAGGCTCCTTTGTTTGAAAACAAAGGAAAATGTCTGGGTTTTTTTAGGAAAACAGCAAGGAGCATGGACTAAACAAGGTGGGTTGTGCTCACGTGCAGGGGGTGATGGTGGGCACAGCACCTCATTCCCGCTCCGGTCTTGCCTGGGTGGAGAGAAAGCCTGTACTGCAGGGGAAGATGTGAGGGACGGTGTGAAGATGCTCTGCCCCAGGCCCTTGTGCCAGGGGCACAGAGGGCAGCAGGGGATGGAAAAGGCATGTCGTCTTGTAGTTCTGGGCTTGTTAAATCTGGGCTTGCAGCTAGACGTTTGATTGTGTTCCAAAGCAGGGTGAAAGGTGGATCTGGACTATGTTTTATTCCTTCCTGAGGCTGTATGGTAGGTTGGGCAGCTCAAGGGATCTGCCTGCACTTGCAGTTGTCCACCTGAGGGGTCTAGGATTGATGATGACTCCAGTAACGCTGCAGTGAAGAAATAGGTTTAGTCCAGCCCATTGCTGGAAGGGGGCACCACATTCAGCTGATGTATCCGAGGCACCTGCCCCAGGAGTTGTTTCCATGTTGTGCATCATACTTTGAACCACTGAGCTCTTCCCCTAAGACAGAAATTAGCACGTTCATCTTTTCTCTTGCTCTTTCTCTCCCACCACTTGTATTATGATGCCAACAAGGTAGAATGATTAAAAAAGGATGGGTATCTGCTGGAAAACCCCCTTCACTATCGGACTTTACTGTAACGTGTGGACCCCGCACAGACATGACACCATTGCTTCACCTCCCGCTGCCTTCTGTCACTTCTTTGCAGAAGACAGAGCTGACACGAGCAGACCTACCTCCGCTGAACCGGTTGCCACATCTACTGTCAGTGCTGAGTCAGCGCTTACGTCTCTCCAGGTGCCCCAGCAGCAGTTGGATTATTTCCACGCTGAGATACTGCCCTCGACAAATGAACCTGTGCCCGGGGGAATGTTTTCCCTGGGAGAGCTTTCTGTGGTGAGAGGAAAGAGTTTAAACATCGAGAGGGCAGTGAAAGGCATGTCGGTTTTCCACCCGGGGGAGTTTTGCGTGACACTCCCGAGCAAAACGCAGCCGCTCCGGAGCTGCTCCGTGAGCTTTCAGCTGCAGCAGGCCCCGGGGAGGAGTTCATTCAATGAGGACCAGGCAATGGGGAGACACGTCCCAACTCAGAGTGTCCCCACAAACAAACGAACCCAGCAGGGGTTAAGGCGAGCTTCAGACGTGCTCATCCTCTGTGCAGAGCTGAAGCCGACCCGCTCGGTCACTCCTCACCCTCCGCATCACGTGTCTCCGTCATGAAGCAGCAAGAAGGAGAAAACACGTTTTTTTGTTTTCCCCCTTGTCTTTTTTTCTTTTTAAATGACTACCACAAAAAGCTAGCTGAAGAGCTTAGGAGCAGCTGCACTATCAGAAATTATTTTTACCTCATTAAAAAAATGTATCCTTTTGAAATGAGAGCGGCAGAATGGAGATCAGAGCTTCTAGTGCTTCGCTGGGTGTTACTTAGTACCTGTGGATCATTACATTGATAAAAATATGTACAGACTCACTTTTCAGGTTTAAAAGTGTTTTGTCCTTTTGTTTGCTTAGCTAAATAAAGAGGTTTTGTTTGACCTGTGATTTTGAATCCAGCTGGCTTTTAATATACAGTGACTCATACACAGCAGCCAGCAGAGTTGGTCTCGCTTCCACCGTTACACCACCCATTTTGGCCGAAGCCCCACAGAAAAATTAAGCGGCGTGGGGCGGCTTTCGGTTCGGCCTTCCTCACCAGAGCTGTGCTCTTCTTTCTGTAATTGCTCCTGCTGAAATGAGGGAGCTAATCACGGAGAGAGGTACTTCACATAAGCCAAATTGTCAGGATCTGGCCTTTCAAGGCACCGCAAGTCCCGTAAGATTTTCAAGGTTAGTAATAAACCATTAGTTTCTAACGAAAATTGGAGCTGAGGCTGAGGACTTGTCTCCAAATGGTAATTTTTTATAATGAGATACTGTCGTTATCTTGGCTGACGTGCAATAGAGCACCACTGGTTTTAGTGGGAGTAGGACGGGAGCTCTTTAGACCAAGGTTGACATTATTTTATCTGCTGCAGAATAAGCCAAAGAATTCTTAAGGGTGCTAAAGCAGGAAACCTCATTTCCATTTTCAGTAAAGGCTACATATCATATATCATCACCAAACATTGGGCCTGATCCTTGCCCCTAACTCAGTGCGTGTTTTCTCCCCTCACAGACCGCACCGTTGACATGAGAATGTAAAACCCATTGGGTGCATGGGCCCTCGGGGACGAGGAAAGATCCATGCTCAGCAGCGGTAGTGGCAATTTCTATCGCAGCTCTGCAGCCTCTGTGCAGGCAAACTTGCCCGCTGACTTTTGGAAATACAAGATCAGAGACAGTACATGGTTGCCCCCCTAGCTGGCTCCCCATCGTCACAACGATGCACTGCCCAGTGACTGGCAATGGGGGCTCCAGGAGTTTTTGTCTTCCACAAATCATTATTTCATGACCACGGTAAAAGTGCCACCATCTGACAACAGAAGGAATTTGTGGGTCCAGATACTGCAAGTGTAAGACCGTTTTCTCAAATAAATGTCTGCTGTTTCAAGAAAAACCTCAGCAAGGAAAATGTAGACATTATGATATACACAATTCCTGGACTTCCTCCATCAGGAATTGCAGCTCTTCGTTTCTAAAGTGAGATGTTATTTGGGGAGACAAGAGATTATGTAGCCTGCTTTATGTTGTTCTGCTCAGGTATCCCTGTAGATCAGGACTTGCTTTGAAAATGAAGGCTGTATTTTACTGCAAGTGGGCTGACGTCAGTTCTACTCTCAGGGCTAACCAAACCCCATCAAAATCCTCTTTTGCCTTCGTCTTTCCCAGAAATTATGAGTCAGCAAAAGCTTTCTGAACACTGTATATAGAAAAAACTCCACATTCATATTGTCCCAACAAAATGAGTGGCTAAGATCACTGTAACCCAAATTTGCTTCCTAGAAGAGGGGAAGAATGCTCAGGGAAATACCTTAAAAGTGTTGCATCGTTATCAGGAGGGATCCAGCTTCATCTGGTAGATACAGTTGATCATTGGGGAAAGCTCTAAACTGAAAATGAGGTCATATAGTAAAAAAATGAAACAAAGTAAATAACGTGTTGGACTAAAAATGGAAGAGTAACTCACTTAAGTCCTTTTCACTCCTGGATTAAGTGGTTTGTTACTGCAGTAGGATTCTACCCATCTAAGTTTTCTATATCTAATTTCTATACAGGTCGTCACTGCTTAATGAATTTATGGTGAAAATCCCTGATGCCTTGATGTTCCTGACAGAGTTAATGGACGGAGGTGGCATCAGGGTGGCCACTAGCAGATTCTGTCTCCTTAACTTCAGAGTCCAAAAGTACACATAAGAAATTTCTGCGAGGGGCTTTTAGAGCCAATACTGGTCCTCAGAGCCTGCAGAGGGCTCCCAGGAACCTGCTCAGGTCCTACTCAGCATCTCACACCTGGGCGCAGGTTCAGTGCTGGGGTGTGAGGACCTGCATCCCGGCCTGGAGCGCTGCCTGTAGCAAATCCTCAGTAAGGGAACCGATGGCACCCCTGCCCTGCGGTTTTACTGCGGTCCACGCAACAGTGTCAAAGATTTATGAGACTAAAGCCTAGCAGATGGCAAGTTTTCCAGTTTTACCAGAAAGTTTTGCCAGATTTCACCAGTCCGAGGCACTTGCTGGTCTTTTCCCCCAGCTGGTGCTACTGTGGGTGATGCAGCATCTTTGGCTGAGCCTGTGCTGGTTACTAGAGCAGGGCCAGGATGCTCCAGCCAGCAGTTTGGTCCCTGGTTTGCAGGGGAAAACGAGCTTGGGGACACTCTGTGCCACCCAGCCGTGAGGATAGAGGGCAGGCCTTGCCCTCTTCTTTACTAGCTTAGATGTAGCGTGTGAGATAAGGGCTTAAAAGAGGGGGAAAAATAATTTTTCTGCCTAGCAGCTTTAGAGTTCTTAATATGAGCAGTGTTTTGACCTATCATAAGATCTGGTTTAAATCATATTTATAACATCACTGCAACAGGGCCATGACAAACTGTGTGGCTGAATGTATTCAGCAATTACAATGTCACATTTGGGATTATTAGAATTGATAAAAATAATGGGGCTAGTAGAGTCTGGAATACAGGGTTTTTTAAAAATGAAATATTTTTGTATTATCAGTGAAATGATACTGATTTTCATAATCCTTGCACTCACATAAATACAGCATTACTGATTCACAGCCTCACTGAGGCTTCTTGGATCCTTGTAGTCCCAGCTGCTCCAGCAGGCAAAGGCTTGATGCATTGCCCAGTCATAACTGGGAAACTCATTAGTCCAAACTTTTTATATGGTACTATGCACATAAAAGTAATCTGTTTCAGCCCTTAAATACAAATTGAAATGATAGTGATAAACGATAACATAACTAGCATGGAAATGTAGCAGAACTACAAATAAAGAAGCAGCAACACTGCTTTGTGAAAACTGCCACGTGTGTTATTGCTCTAAATAAATCAGTCGTCGGTGAATTTGAACCCGAGTGAAGAAGCGTTTGCAAAGTCTGAACAACATTGACCTCTGACGGGCTCTTTGAAGCCACTAAGCCGTGGGATTGTCAAAAGCCTGTACACTGCTCTGAGACAGGCAGGCAGCAAAGATGCACTTAAATGATTTTTCTACAGGACTCAGTCCAAAAAAAGAATGGGGAGAAACAATTCAGGTTCCCCTCAGAACTGTGGATGATAAGGAAAGTCAATTTATTGTGTATTATTTTACAGGCTTTTAGGAAAGAAGACTGTGACTTTTTTTCCTTTTCCCTTTTTCCTTTTTCCTCCCCAGTGTTAGACTAAAAGAGGAAAAAATGAGCCCAGCTTAGAGTCCGATTTTCCCCCACAGTTTGATAACTTTTTAATGGAGCATTATCATAAAGGGCTAACTTATAACTTGAAGATGAAAGCTACTGGAAACCTGGTGAATAACTGTAATTAGCGGCCTATTTGACTGGGCTTTTTGTTTCTTTGGCTGCTGGAGAATAAAAAAGAGTTTGTGCTCTTCGTTACTCTCTCTGTGCCAGACTAACGAAGAGACCAAACAAACGAGCGAGCAGGAAGGTGCCTTTCTTGGTGCAGTATTTCATCTCCATAGTGAATGATGATCTCTTTAGGCAGAATTACACGGGGAGCTTTCAAAAGTAAACAAAGGGACTTTGCTCAACCGGCAAATTTGCCAGCTCTCTTGTTTCTAAAAGCATCTAAACACACAAAGTTATATTACATCTTACATGTTTTTATTTGTATACAAAATGTTATAATTTATCAATATTGTGCAGCAAAGTATAGATACACACATACATACATACACTCCCCCAGCGCACACACGCGTACAAATACAACACAAACACAACTTTCTTTCTCTCTGCCCTTCAGAAAGGCAACACTGTCTTGGCAGGTCAGCAGCTAGAAATAAGGTGCTATAATTAAGCGATATTGGAATGTCTTCACTTTACAAATGTGATGTGCAAATTTATATACAACCACTTTTTTTTTATTTTTTTTTTTTCACGGAACCCAAAACTCCATACCCCGAGCCACTCTCAGAGATACAAACATGTATAAAGTGCTAATACTTAAGCATGTTTCCGACGACTTCACAACGTAGTTTGAAGTTTAGAACAGGCACTGTATTAGTTCACTGGGTAGATTGTCACTCGGTGCAGTACGACAGAGAGAAAAGTCACTCAGACATCGCTGGGGGACCGGGAGCGAAAGGACACTTTAGCCTGAAAGCAGCCGCAGAAGAGCACCCACATGGACCTCTGGATTTCCTGGTTCCTGTAGGCGTAAATGATGGGGTTGATCATGGAGTTGTAAGTAGCGGGTAGAAGCGTGGCGTACGTGTACACGGAAGGGTAGTCAGGATCCCCCACTACACAGTAGATGGCAAAAGGCAGCCAGCTGGCTCCGAAAGTCCCGAGGATTATAGCGAGGGTAGAGACTCCTTTTTTGGTGGCGACATAGTGTGAAGCAGTCAGAAAGTGCTGCTGGAGGGCTATCTGGTGGGCATGCCTGCAAACGATCTTGCAGATCTCGATGTAGAGATGGAGCATGATGAGGAAAACGAGGAAGAAAGAGGCGGACAGCAGCGTCACGTTGCTCTTGGTCAAGGGCCTGACGACGCTGCAGGCTGCGCGGTCGTGGAGGCAGTTCCAGCCCAGGACGGGCAGCAGCCCCAGGCAGAGGGAGACCCCCCAGGCGCCCGCCAGCATGGTGTGGATGCAGAGCACCGTCCTCTCCGAGTAGTAGGTGAGGGCGTTGTAGAGGGAGAGGTAGCGATCGACCGTGATGGCCAGCAAGCTACTCACGGAGGCGGCGAAGGAGGCGACGAGGAAGCCCACCGTCAGCAGGCTGACCGTCTCGGAGCGGATCACGTACTGGAAAACGAAGTTGAGGATGAGGCCGAGGCCGGCCAGGAGGTCAGCCGTGGCCAGGCTGCCCACCAGCACGAACATGGGGGTGCGCAGGGCGGGCGAGTAGCAGATGATGGCCACCACCAGGGCGTTCTCGCAGGCGATGGCGGTGCCGGAGACGCAGAGCATCACGTCCCAGGGGTTGAGGGCGGCGGGCGCGGGGGGCCGCGACGACAGCTCCAGCGAGGCGTTGCCGCCGCCGGCCGGCAGCCGGGGGGCGGCCGCTCCGCTCTCGTTCAGGGCCGCCGCTGGCTCCATCGCCGCCCGGGCCGGCGCGGCTGTGCGGGGGCAGAGGCGGTGAGCGGGGGCGGCGGGGCGGCGGGGCGGCGGGGCGCGCATGCCGGGCGGCGGCGCCGCGCCCGCCCTTGTCTGTGGTGCTGAACCCGGAGAAGTTTCCCGCCGGCCCCGCCGCCCCCCGCCCCGCCCCGCCCCGCCCCGCCCCGCCCCGCCCCGCCCCGCCCCGCCCCGCCCCGCCCACCCCCGCCGGCCCGCCCGCTGCCCCGCGCGGCTTTGGCGGGAGCGGGAGGCTGCCGGGGGCGGGGCGGGCTGCGCGGCGCTGACGTCAGCGGCGGGCCACCGGCGGGGACTGGGCGCGCGCCGCCGGTGAAGGGGGGGGGAGGGAGGCGGCCGCCGTGGGGCGGGGGGAGCCCGGGACGGCGCTTGGGCGGCCCAGGGTGGTCTTCGGCGCGGCGGGGAGGCGCGCTGGGTTGCTCCGGCGCGCTCAGGCGGGACGGTCATCGCCGGCCGGCGCTCCCCGCCCGGCTCCCGCTCGGCTCCGGGACAAGCCCGGCGCCCTGCACGGCCCCGGAGCCGGAGGGTTTGCTCGGGGAGAGGAGCGGAGAAGGAGGGAGCGGAGGCCCCTTCCAGCTGCTGGCCGGGAGGAGCGCTCGTCCGCCCCTCTCTCCTCTCCCGCTGCTGCTTTCCCCCGCTTTGCAGGAGGTTTTCCCGCTTGGGATCCCTTCGGCAGCGCCTTTGTGGGGAGGACGGGGAAGTGCTGTGTTCGTACAGCACTTGCCGTAACGGCTCTGAGCCCAGCGGGGAGCTGCTCTGTACACCACCGAATGTAAATGTTTCCGAATAGCGCTGTAAGTTGCCGTGAAAAAGCCGGCTTCGCGCTTATCCTCTCCGAACGAGATATACTCTAGGGTTAACGATCTGTTTACCAGCGAAAGCATCCGCGCTTTTTTCCCGACGTCCCCCAAAATGATAAGCTCAAACCAGAGACGACCCAATCGCACGGGCATACAACCCCACCGGTTCTGCCCTTGTCTCACCCTTCGCGTCACCGGCAGCCAATGTATATCCTGGCTAAAGCACAGGGATCGATGAAGCCAAGGATAACTTTGTGTCGTGCCCGTCGCTACCGAAGCCAGTATCAAACAAACACGGGCAGCAGGTAGTTTCTGTCTGCAGCAACGTGGCTTTCCTAGCACCAAGGGGACAAGCCAAAAGGTGCCCCCCGCACCCTCCCGGTCTGGGAGAGCGTGTTTGTGCTGTAACTGCTGATCAAAAGAACGTGGGAATAAAATGGCCTCTCGGTTATGGGAACAGCATGCAAACCATTTCGACACAATTTTGAAAAATTCATTAGAAGAAAATGTGTTTACCGTCTTGGACAGTCCGAATGAAGAAGGCACACAGGCCATGCCACGGTAAAAGGTGGGCACATTCAAAGGGAATTAGAGTGTCAGCGTTCATTACATCCATCCCCATCCACCCCTTCCTGCAGGCTGAACACTATCATCAAGACGAGCTGTGGACATTCTGTATCTCCGTAAACAGACGCAGCCATTGCTTCCCAGGATTTCTGAAAGATGAGTACCAGGATGGCTTAATTTGGACGGAACCTGTGGAGATCAGCTCTGGGGCATCTCTCTGGTTCCAACACCCGCTCAGAGCAGGGACAGCATCAACCATGCAAAGGTTTTCCTCAGGGTCTCGTTCAGGCAAGTCTCAATGTCTCCAAGGAAGGAGACTGTACAGCCTCTCTGGGCAACATCCGCCTGTATGTTGCCCTCAACTATAAAGATTTTTTCCCTTTTATCTAGTTGGATTTTCCTTCACTGCAACTTGTTCCTGCAGCCCCTTGTCCTGCGTGGTGTCCCGCTGCCCGTATATTCTCCCACACCTATCCAGGCGTTACAACAGCATTTGTAACTGCAGCAAAAATGCAGTGTTATCTTACTCCCTTTGCTATGTAGAGAAGGGGTTGCATATGGCCAGCGTTAGCTTGGATCAAGATGAAGACTAAGACCACAAGAATCCCAGTGCAGAAATGGTTGCTACAGAGCAAGACAAAAGAAAGTAAGGTAAAATCCAAGGTAAAGTAAAATCTTGGACTTGCCCAGAGGAAATCCTCCAATCTAGCCCTTGAGCAGAGGTGGCTTATTTCAACATTAATTAAAATGGCTGTGACAGAATAAATTATTCTGAACATTTTTCAAAATGGATTAAAAATGGTGCCATTCAAAATTAGCAAGTCAGGTTTACAAACGTGACCCAGCTGGGCTCCACAATGAAACTGTAAGATCTGCAGTATTTTTGTGGCATCTGTACAGCACAGAGAGAAACATGTAATTTATTTACTTTTCAGTAATGAAATGTGGTGTGGAAGGTCTCAATAGTGGGTGATTTGTCACATCTTTGACCAAACTATTACCTCTGGGAAACAAGTATGTGGCAGGTCTTTTCTATAATAGCATGCATATTGTAAGGCAGTGTATGCTTTTTATATTCTGGATATACGACATGTTAAACCTCTGTGTTCTCAAATACTTTTTCCTTAGCTGAAAACATTGAGAGCTCATGCTATCAAGGCAGAAGTCATTTCATGTGTGGTGAAACCTCATGAGTGCATTAGGATCTCAAAGATGTAGGAAGAATTTTACCTATGAGCCAGTCCAGTCTCGTACCCCTGACCTGTTGTCATGTATTTCACTCAGTGAAAGAATAGCTCAAGCATCGTAGTGTGTCTCTGAAAAGGAGATGCATGTGTCCAACTTGACCTTGCTCCTTGTCATCAGGTGTTTTCTGAATTATTCTGGCTCTTTAGTCCCTGCATTTCTCCGGACTTTTGCCCTTTCAAGAGGAGGAAGTTACCACAGTCCATGTCAGGTTCTTACTGAGCTCAGCGAGCAGCGCTGTGCATCTCACTCATCTCCCTCACGGCGCCGAGTATCAATTGGCAGGGTTAGTGACCAACTCCACATTTATTAAAATGGTTACACCTCCTCGGGAACTATTTATATATTTCCAGAGCTATCGTTAAAGGCCTTTTATCTTCTTACTACAGCTTCTTGCACCAGTCATTCCAACAAAGGGTGAGCCATCTACATTGCTCTTAATTTTAACCGGTTGTGGGAAAAAGAGGATTCAAAGAGCAGATAAAGCTGGCATCTGACAGCCACGCTCGTTTACCACGGCACCTCAAGGAGCAGCGGAGACAGAAGGCTGGCCAGACCTCCTGCGCAGCCATCAAGATGTTTTCATCTTGGCTTCCTAGCTGAGACTGGATCCGCGGGTCTCACAGGAGAACATAAAAATAAAAAGCTATGTTTCACCAGTGCATACCTAAGCACAGCGTCTGATATAACTCAGTAATTATCTTTGCAAATTTCTGAAAATTAAGCAGCAACAAAATTAAAAAGTTGCTGAAATAAACGATCTAAAAACTCTCTGCTTGACTCCTCCATCTGTTCTGAGAGTTGAGCAATATTGCAGTGTAATTTTAATATGTGATTACTTAATTTTGGTTAACTATGGATTATTTTGATAGTTGGTATTCTTTAATGATTAATAAGTAGGCTGAGTAAATGTTAAGTATTATTAAATGTGCTTTACATAGCATGAGTTGGAACCAAAAAAAAGCACTTCAAAATTTATCTTTCCAATAACACACCGAAAATATTGAAGAGTCATTTTTCTTCTGGCAACATAAAGAAGCCTTAAAATAAAGGCGGGAGGAGGGGAAGGGAGAGGGGGATAACACAGATGGTGAGCTAACCAGCACTGACATTTCAGAGATTTCTATGCAGCTGGCGTGAAAAGATGTTTTAAACACTTAGCGTTCCAAAGTTTATCCTTTTCCTGACTTGGTGAACTCAGCCTCATCACCTGGTGTCACCGATGACTAGGTCCTTGTTAACGATACCCCCTGGCTGATCCTTCAGGTTTAGACAGGTGTCCACCTGAAAACATGCTGTATTGCAAAACCTACTGATGACATAAACCTCAGAGGGATGACATAAACCTCAGAGGGCTTCAGGCACCATTTAGAATTTCAGTCGCATCCTACACAGTCCCATTTCTCCGCCACACATCGTGTTTCCCACGTGGTCCTCGACCGTGCTTCTTGACGGAGCACTCATGGTGCTGTCAGTCCCCTTTGAGGAGTCTTCAGCTGCTTGGCTCTTCCGTCCCTCATGCAGATACAGTCCATAAAACAGCCTGCATGTCTGTAAAATCTACTTCACTTGCACAGTAAGGCTATATGGGACCGCATAAACACGTGAACACAACTATCACGCTTTTTCTAGCACGTGCTTGGGATGAAAATCCTGGTTTACTCTGTCACATTCACAATGCTGCATTTCTCCAATGGATTTTTATGGGTGCTTTGGAAAGTGGTATTATGTCTTATGTGGTCTCTGAATCGCTAGCAGAAAGTACAGGGACAAACTTCATGTCAGGGATGAATTCAGACTGAACCTTAGGTTGAAACCTGCAGAGTTTGAGCTATTAGGCATTTCTTTTTCAGTGAGAAGACAATGTAGATGTGGGTATGTAACAGAAAAAAAGACAGAAGCATAGCGAACAAGATTTTGAGCTTTCACTTGT
Organism: Balearica regulorum gibbericeps; assembly: GCF_011004875.1. Classification (NCBI taxonomy): domain Eukaryota; kingdom Metazoa; phylum Chordata; class Aves; order Gruiformes; family Gruidae; genus Balearica; species Balearica regulorum. Next base: position 51,273,812 of record NC_046186.1, on the reverse strand, counting down.
GGCTCTCAAAGGACTTTGCAGCAATTTAAAGCGAGAGTCTTCCTCCACCCCTTTTCCTTTGTGGCGTAGGATTCCCAACCAGCCTTCCCTCTCCCTGCCCCATCCCACAGTTTTGGCAGCTGCCAGTTCTGCCCATGGCTGATGGTGGCACGGTCCCAGGCTATGAGCCCTTCTCCTCCTACCACTCCCACTTCAGATGGGATGAGCTTTTGATGCAGCTTTGACCCTGAGCTTAGTCAGGCAGGGACTGTTCCTTGGGAGATGCCTCTTCTGAGTGCTCAGCACCCAGAGACATTTTTTTTTTCAGGTGCTTGAGCTTTCATATCATCTTTTGGAAAGGACCCAGTGACTGCGAGAGTGATGTGCACATCAGCTTAGCAATCCCCACATCTGTCAACCCACTTCTACCAGCCAGTCAGGCTAAGCCAGAGGACCTGGCTTAGCTTCTGAAGGAAGAACATTTGCCAGCAACACTGAGATGCTAAAAGAGCTGCACATGGGTTTGTATAGAGTTCATTGTATAGAGTTCATTACGAAAGGCATGGTCATTGCTTACCTTTATTAAAAAAGATAGCCTCTGGTCCACTCTGTTATTTCTAGAGATTAGTGATGAATATACTGAAGCTAAACACACGTATTTTGCAACTTTTCCTTCCTTGCCTTGCTTGTTCTGTTGATGGAAAGAAATCATCAGCAGCAAAGGTTATTCATCGTTAGATGTGTCATCAAGTGCAGTGGAACAAGGTCTTTTATAGTTTTCAATCTTTTAAACCCTTCCAAAACCTTTTTGTTTAAGTTTTTAAATAGCTTCAAACTAGCCGTTAAATTGTTCAAGGGGTATTCTGCACATCTAGTGAGGAAGTCCTGGTTTACCTAAGCAATATCTTTTTGCAGCTTTGTAAAAAGAAGCTGCAAATTTATTTCATTAAAATGTTTGTATTGTTTCATGTGATCCTATAAGTTGCCAATTAGTTACTACACAGGAGGGTGTAGATCTGTTTTTTTCATTAAAGTTAATAGAGAGTTTGAGAACAATTTTTCCAAATACTAGAATGCAAGCTAAAAATAAATTTATCTGTGGAAAAAGCACTGTGCCCATCTTCCTCTCTGAAACTGGTCTCTCAGAAATGGCGAGATGACAGCCCCTTCGTCACCCAAGAGCAATTTCCCTGCCTGCAGCACAAAACCAGCTCTGCGGACCAGTCCTTATAAAGGGCTTGGAGAAATGCAATAAGGTACACGTCTCCCACAAAATAGCAAAAAATCTATTTCTAAGCCAGGAATCCCAATGCTGAGGATCCCTTTAGCAGGTAGAGCTCAGAATAGGATCCAAATGGAAAAGGCATTAAGCTTAGCCTTGACCTCCATGGAGCTGGCCAGAGGGACGTGCTGAGGAAGAAGAGCTGCACCTCTGTCCAAGAAGGATCTGCATTAGAACTCTCTCCCAACAATTGGTAGCCACGTCCTTGCTTTTAGACACCTGAACAGGGCTTATTCATCCATTTTTTTAACGTCTAGGAGAGAACGTTTCTCCAAACGCAGCCCTCTAGGTACTTACCTAATGACTGAACAAGTCCCTGTGGAAATGGACAGGGAGATCTGATTCTCTGCTCCACATCTCCCGCGGGAATGAATTAATCCTACCAAAAATTTGGGCCAACAACTATATGGCATTAAGCAGCCACCGCATGTAATACAGAAACATCCCCTCTGAGACAGGACCAAAATCCCCATCTTTACTAACCTTACGAGGTGGTAGTCAGACTTTCTTTCCTGTGCTTGCTCTGGTACATCTCCACTCAGCCTCAGTACAAAGTCAGCTATACTTAAGCTATTCCTGGTAGATGTGTTTCCAATTTGCCCTTAAAAATATCTTAAAATTGCCCTTAAAACTCCAGTGATGGAGTTTGTCTCATCTCCGTAGGCAATCTCTTCTAGGGCTTGACTTGCCTCCCTAATTACAAGGTGGGAGCTGAGAACTGCTGGATGGCCTTGACTTACTAAACTGTAAGAAATCCTATACATCAGAGAAGATTGCGTACTAAAAAGACACAGAAGAAAAGATATGATCTTGTTTGTTAATGGCGAGAAAGTGGGCAAAGAGCTACTGCAGCGAGGAAGGCTGTACCTTCAGCAGGGGGGCACAGAACGGGGAGAAAGCAACGTCCCTGCCCCCCAGTGGGAGCGTTGGCCTGGGGTGCTTGGCCTGGGAATTCAGCATCACAGGCACAAATCCTTACTTTCCAGCCAAATATATTAGATGTCAAATTAGACATTACCCAGTGATATTAATGACTCAGGTTTAAACCAATAGCATCTACATATACACACCCTTATTATTATAATGTTTAGTGCTTTACATATTTTATTTGAGTCTTCCAGATGCAAATATAGTTTCATATTTCTTTACATGTCAGCTTGGCAACAGTTAGCAAAGACATTTCTTCTAAGAGAACAAATTAAAGCAACTTCAAAACAAGCCTGTTATTGCTCAACAGACTGAGTCCCTGCCAGCAAGAAACAAATTGATGATTATTTAACTGCGGCAGTAAAAGAGAATAGCGAATTCTCAGAAAACTTTCCCCCCCACCACCCTTTTTTTTTTTCTCGTGATGTCAGCTTTAATATAATAGTAAACCAAAGGTAAAGGTGGCAAGGTTGAAGTTATTAGCATTTCGGGGTGCTTACAGGGCAGAGCATAGGGGCCGGGATGGTTACATCTCCCAAGGCAGCAGCAAAGGCTGGGAAAAATCCACGGGCAAAGCAATGCTCAGGTGCTGGCAGGAAGCAAAGCCCATCACCCTCGTGCGGGCGCCCAGCCCGCTCCCCTCCTCCTCACCCTGCAGGGGAGCACGTGCTCGCCTTGGCAGCGCCAAATGCAGAGCAGAGCCCAGTGGTATAATATCCGTAGGTCTGGAGCCCTCCAAATAAATGCTTATACTGATGTAGATCACAAATGGTTTTCCAGGCAGAAGGATGATTGCTTAATCTCTGTAATCCCTGCAGAGGAGCCTGTTTCCTGAGGTCACCGCTATAATGACCTTTTAATATACACTATCAGATTTTCACTATGATTTCCAAAAAGCCCTATGAGATAGCAGAACGGATTTGAAACACAGTGCTAGAATATAGAGAGCTTTAAATTCAAAATCATGGGTTGAGTCACTAGCTAGAAATTAATGAAAAAATGAGGGGTTTGAAGAGCTGAAGGTAGCAAAGTGCTCTGGGGAGGGAGGGAAGGAGCAAAATGCAAGTTGAGTGTTGATACTTCACCAAGCTGTTGATATATGTGCTAATTGGTAGCATCCACTTTTTATCTAATCAAGGAAATGTGTATATGTGCCATAAAAAATAAAAATCGATTGCACCCTGCTATGGCCACAAACACAGTGGCACGGTGTGCAGCGGCTGAGCTGAGCCTTCGGTTCCTCTTCTTGGGAATCCCGGAGTAGGGGGGCAGCCTCCCTAAGAGACTGCTCCCCTCATGAACATCAGTATTTCAACCAGGAGAAAATGCAGCAAACATCACTTGCCACCAGTAATAATGGCTTTCAGTGTCTAAAAATAGCAAGAAGGCCTTTTTTAATCCAGAAAGTGCTATATTGAGCTAGAGAAAATTTGATGGTAAATTACGTTCTGACAAAGAAGAGTTAATCACTGACCTCAAAATTAGCTGTTGCCTAGGTACCCCTGGTCAGGCTCTGTTGACATTTATGTTGTGCAAACAGAATGCAATACCAACCACTCAGATGTATATTTAGGGCTTTAAAATGGCCGGTTTTCCAAAGTGTAATGCAATGGCTAAGTACCTGAGTGTAATGGTGGAAATGATGATGCCACCTGGACATCATTCAGATCATTCTGTGGGTGCTCTTGCAGATACAGTGCCAGAAACGTTGTAAAAAGCTCAAAAAAAAAAAAAAAAAATCCCAATATGCTTTGTTGGGGAGGAGCCATCCTGGCTAAAAGAAGATGCACAGGTAGCTCTATTAGCTAAGTATTATATGCTGCAAACCTATCTAATGTGGTTAGCATGGCTTCTCAGAAGACAGATCACATTACATAACTATTTCTTTCCCTCTGTGATGGGATTTGACCCCCTATCTGATGGGATAAACACCTCTATGCAGAAAAATACATTTGGGTTTCTCCAAAGCATGTGACTTGGTATTGCGTGACATTGTGATGTTAGAGATTTGCGTGATGTGGTGTTAACAAGGCGTACAGCATAGGGGTCAAAACCTGACCTGCTGTCAGATTGCAGCAAGCAGCACAAAGTAGGGGTAGGGGGAAATCAAAGGCTCTTGCCTTCACTAATGTCTCCTAGTAATTATCATTTTTTTTCTAAATCATCCAGTATCAACAAACCAGAAAATGATTTAAAAAACCAAAACAGTTCAGAGCCAGCACAAAGATTAGTGGTGTTGTAAGGAGGTCTGGGAAGAGCGGGATACTCTGGTTGAAGGATGGCAACCTGAACAGATGCATTTCAGTTATGATTAAAGGTCAGACGAGCCATTTGGGAACAACTCCCAGAAAGTCTCCTTGAAGGGTGCAGCCCTGTCTAGGAAAGCTGCAACTCAAAGGAAGAGTTGATGGTTGACATGGGTAACCACTCTTACATCTAAGTTTTGGATCAGAAATCGCTTTGTTAAAATGGAAATTAGTAATAATTTTAAAGGTACGTGATTGAATTGGATGAGTGTGGGTGTCTGCATTGGGGTGGAGAGTCCTTCCAGCTCTTGAGTTGCTTCACACCTCTCTGCAGGGCTCTGTGTTTCTGCATTAGGCAATGGTCTTCAGACCTTCAGACATCAAGGCTTCAGCTGCTTGCCTGCAAAGGATATAGCAGGTTTTTTTTCCTCCAAAGTAGAGTCTTAAGGAATTGTTTTTCCCTACTGTGCAGCAGGCTTCATCTTTTTATTATTATAATCATTATCAAGGTGCTTTTACACCTTCCTCTCAAGTATCTCAAGATACTCTGGGGTGACACAGCAAAGGTTTTCCTTTTCTTCCTTTTCACCCCAAAAGTGGTCCTGACCAGCAGCTCCAGGCTGGCATAGCCTCCTATCTGATTGTAAGGGAGGATGTGGTTTGCATACTGGGTTCATTTTCCTTCATCAATCCTCTGCCATTACAAGGGATCGAGGGATGCGTGGAACTTGTGGAGGCCACCACTGCTGAGGACTGAGCTCCTCAGGCTGACCATGGGGTGCAGCGCACAAGGGAGCTCAGACTGCTGGTCCCTCCTCATCTGAAGCACAATGGAAATGAAACAAAGCAAAGCAAAATGGTGCCAGATGGGAGCCGAAACGTGTCATACCTTGTTGGCCTGAGACTGACTGGGGTTAGCTGCATTTTGTGAGGTTTATGAGCAGATAACTGGTTGTTTGCCGAGTATCTGTTTGCCTGGAAGTAGCAATATGCCCGAGTTCCTCCAGCTCTGTCTCCTGTGTGCCCTCATCATTTTAAATGCTGTGACACAGTCTCGGCCAGCTCACACCCTGCCTGCAACTCCACCCCAGTGTAAAAGTCAAACAGGAACCTGGCAGACTTGCTCTTCTCTCCACAATATTGTTTCATTCGCATTACTTCTGCATTCAAGCTGCTGGTTACCCTTCGAAGTGTGCTCTTGGGGGGCTTGCAAGGCACGGCTCTGTGTCAGAGCCTTTACAATCTTTTATAAGATTGTGATAAGATCGTAAAAAGAATAGCAAACCCGATGTGATGAAACATCATTTTGAAAAGCAAGTGATAAAGAATGTTTTGCAATGGGTCCAGTAAGTCAATTACACTTTTTTTCCCTAGCTATTGGCTTGACTTGATTCTATGAATATATTTTTATTAATAATAAATTATTTAAGCAGAGTTGCATTTCTGAAGGGACACTTGACACTTTCAACATTTTTCATTTGCTTCCTAAAAGCACCGAGCCTCTTCCAAGCACGCTGGCTAATACTTTCTCAACGTGCCATGGTGGGGACAGGCCCCACACAGGCGGAACAGGGAAAACCCTTCACAACAAAGCTGTCCCCACAAATATCCCACAGCAGGCAGAGTGGTAGTCAGTGTTCCCACCTCCAGCTCAGGCTGCCTGCCTGGACCTGGGGGGCTGCTTGCTGGATGTGAGCTGCACTGTGCTCAGATTTGGACTGGAAATCGGAAGAAAGGAAAAAAGGTCTTTCCCCTTAGAGGACTTGTAGTCCTGCTGTGACCATGGAAAGGAAGAAAATGTCCCTGAGGTGACCTGCCCATCTCAGCAAGAGGGCTATAACCTGCGCATCACAGGGAGACAGCTGTATGGCCCTGCCGGTGAAGTTATGGATAAATAACACTCTCCACGCCACAAACGGTGCAGGAGGAAGTTGAGGTTGCTGCTGTGAGACCTCCCAGCACCGTGCGGGGCGGGGGGAGGGTGGTCAAGGCAGAGGGTTCCTCACCACCAGACCTTTTGGACCACAATACCTCCAAAATGGTGCCCATCGGTGGGGACAGTTGTGTGCACATTTGCAGTCCAGCATGGGGACGCTGATTTGAGAGCTCCGATAGTCCAGAAGCATGGGGTGGAGGAGCATGACTTTGTGATCCTTAGTTGCCCTGCAAGCCTCTGCTCCTCGGATGGGTTTTGGGGATGGGGTTTTTCCTCCCCCACCTTGATGAATCACTGAGAGGTGTTGAAAGAGGTGTTTTGTGATGCCTCCTCCTGCCACCCTGCCAGCCTGCCGCTCATCTCCTTGGGAACCAGCCCCAGGTGCAGGCTGGCATGCCAGGTGGGGCTTGCTAATATTAGGTGTGAAGATTGGTTCATTTGCAAGTTGGGAAAAGATCACCAATTCCTGATTTGCACCTCCATGCTTCAGGCATTCCGGTCTGAATTTTTCCTGATCTGCTTTGACAAAGAAAACGTCTTAGGAGACAAGCCCAGAGATCTGCTCCAGTGTCAGCCTTGTCACCCACCTCTGCTACACACACTTGATGCAAGTTTTTGTTCCCATAGAAACAGGAGGAATTAATTTAATTATATTATCGGACCTTATTTATATGCATGCACACACACTCACACACCTGCACACTGTGTGCATGCATGCACACACACACACACGCACACACACGCACAGAGACAGAGAAAAGGAAAATGAGGAAGTCCTACTCTTCAAGAAGATCCCTATGAGAAATCAGTCCTGTACATGAGGTTCATGATGACTGCAAGATCCTTTCCACTATACAGGCACAAACCCAAAAGCCAGCTGCCCAGCCAAAACAAATTCAGCAGCAGAGCCCTACGGCAATGGGGTCCGACCCTGCGGCAGTGCTATAGCCGGGAGTGGGAACCTGGTCAGCCGAAGGCTGGAAGATCTCCTCTCTCATTGCCCACCCCACTGTGCCACATCTCACCGCACAGGTGGTGCCAGGCAGGAGGCAAAGCCCTGCTCTGCATGTGCTGCCTGCAGAGGAGCGGATTAGCAGAGGCATTTCTGTCCCGTCCGAGATCCCTTTGCGCTGTGGGAGGACGCTGCACACTGAGCTTCACAGTGTTTTGTCTACTTCATCCCAGTGCTGGTGGCTTTTGGACAACCTTTGTGTCATCAAACATGAGTCAGAGATTTCCATAAGCCCCGAACTACTTCTTGTTTATTGCCCTTCTGCTATTCACAGTTACACATTAGCCAAATAATAAACTTTAGTGCCTAGCCTCTCTTTGCATGTTAAAACACTGCTGCTGTACATTAAAGTATCTCACAAAGAGCTATTCATTGACGGTAAGGACACCAGCGTTTATTCTCAGATACCATTCCCTGAGCAAACTGTTTAGTATTTTTGGTATTTAAACTAAATTGTTTAGAAACCTTGTTGTGAACTCCTTGTGGGAATCTAAAGATACAAAAAACCCAGCTACTTTGTTAAGAGCTCTCCAAAAATGATGCTCCCCTGTCTTTTGGGAGCTAACATGGCTTTGCTTGTGTTTATTATCTAAGGGCATACAAATGTTTATTTTAAAATATCCAAAAGGTTGGAGTTCATCTCTAGTTAAAGACGTTTTGTAGATCATCAAGATCAAACAACTTTATAATTAGTTTGCACTCTCACGGTGAAAAAAATAATCTTTGTTAATTTATCTGAAAGTATCCCAGTACAATTTTGGAGATGAGCCTCTCCTGCATTCCTGCACATCCCCATACCGTGCCCTGCTGTGGGAGCAGGAGAAGATTTCAGGTCTGGCTTGAAAAAGACATGACTCTTATTTTCAGGGGAGCATCCCTTAGTGCATTTGTAATGACCTCCTTGTTGCTGGTTTTGAGTTCATGTGCAGTGCCAAAATCCAGCGTAAGCTTTTTTTTGTGTGTGTGGCACTGATAGACTTCTAATGGTGTTTTCTTTATTGGTTATCTCTCAGCTTTCTCCAACAATACTCACAGTTAAAACTTTTTTTTTTTTACTCTACCCAATAAGTGATCTAATTGATTTGATCTCTAGTAGTGGGGATATGCACCTTTATTACGTATCTGAAAATTATCAGAGTTGCTGGTCCAGCCATGCTCTCATGGGTTGCATTAGATGCCTCCATTTCTAACCACCCATATTCACTTTTATTCCTTTCTTGGGCAGAACCAGGGACCTTTAAAAAATCCTGGAAGTGAACAGCTGAGTGACTGGCACAGGAAACCCTTCTGTTTCCTCAGGGACATGGGCTTTTTCCTCTTGCACCGCTCCAAATGCAGGAGCTGCCACTTGGCAGCCTGTTGTGGATGGACAACCAGTACCAGAAGTGCACCCGTACACAGGGATTTCATCCTTCGCTCATACCCCATTGCTTTTGTATGTACCAGAAGAGAGGAAAGCGCAACGCGGGGGGAGCCTGTGCTGTGCTGCCCCTGCGTCTTCAAGGAATTGCCTGAAATTCCTGCACGGGGATGTTGATCTCCATCCAGGCGGCAGCAAGCCGAGAGAGAGCAAACCCCCATGGCTAGCAGCTCTCGGCAGGGCAGAGACAGGTAGATGATAAAAATTACAGCTATAGAAAGAAATGCAATGAGTGGGATGGCAAGAGGAGATGGGGAGGGTGTCGGAGGGTGCACACCCTCCTCTGCAAGTCTCTGGCCCGGTGGCTGAGATTTGGCACAAGTAAGTTTGGGATTTTATTTTCAGGATGTAGTCTCACAGAGAGAAGGGAGCACAGGTTTTTTCCAGGTGGAAGTTGATTTTTGCATTAAAATAATCTAGGTGGGTCCTTTCTTTGGATCACAGCCCCATGTCAGTGCACTAGCAACAGATCTGGCATGCCCGTGGCTTGCAGGGAGCCTCAGCGCCCAGCGACAGCAATGATTGATACCAAAGAGATCTTTAAAAAGGGTGTTTAACTGAGGGACTGAGCATTTCAGAAAACAAGATATGGCCTGGGAGGCTATAGCTGACAGCACTAACAAACCAAAAATCCCTCAGCACTGGGCTGAGTGGAGACAGTCAGGGCTGGATGCTGCGCCAGCCATGGCAGGCCTCCCACCTGCGGAGCTAACAGGCTGTGTCTCTCATGGCTACAAAATGAATTATAACAACAAGGAACAGCTCGCTCCTGCCCACAGAAAGGAAAACGCTGAGAAGAAAATGTGTGAGAACGATCTCTCTGTGCTTATTTCACTGGGAGGATGTCGGGTGCCCTATGTTCTCTTTAAAACCACCAGAGTCCTGTGGCACCAGAGCAGCCAGGTTGTAAAGGTGGCCTGCCCTACCTCCTGCGGCCTGCTGCAAAGGCAGCCCTCCTTCCCTCCCTCCCTCCTGCGGCCACCCCCCCCCCCACCTCGCACGGCTCCCGAGTGTCCCTGAGCTCCCACAGGTCTCACCTCGGCTGTTTGCAGAAAAGCAAGCTTTGGAAGCTTTGCAGCTTGAGAAATTCAGACTATTTCTGATCATTTGGGGATTATGGGGAAGGAAGGAGAGAAGTGGGATGAATTTGAACACCCAAGGGACTTAATAAAATAGTGCTCTGCTATACCAGTAGGACCCCACACAGGTACCATTGCCTTAATCATACTTCAATGGTGTGGAGTTTCAGTCTCTGAACCACTTAAAGTTTTAAAACTTCTACCTCCAGATTTCAGACCAAGAAGCATTAATAAACAATTTGTCCTTGATGAGTGGAAATAATGGACATATATTTTTAAACACAGAAGCAGACATGGGATCATCAGTCTTGTGGGTCTGCACCATGGATGCTGCCTATCCAAGCAATAACACAAAGGCACAGGAAACAGAGATTTGGGGATGTAGCTATCCCAGTGCAGCTTTTTGGTGGGCTTGAGTCTTGCTGCATGACGTGGTCCCTGAGTAGGGTAGCACAAGGGACGAGAGAGCTGCAAATCTTCACTCAACAGCACATGAGAAAAAGCAGCCTGTCCCAGCCATGGGACTCGTGAAAGCAGGGAGTGAACATGCTGAGACAGAAAAGAGGGAACCATCTTCATCAAATCAGGCAATATAAATTGGCCTTATTTTGGTCACTTTCCCAACCTCCTGTTATTGCTTTTGTCTGTCTAAATCGAGATTTCATACTTGGAATTCATTCATGCTCCGAAAATATCCAGTTACAGAGAGAAAGGTGCTGGATGAGTCACCAAAAATACAAGCTGAAGAATCTAAGAATGCATTTTAATTATGTTTAGCATTAATGTAATGCTACATACAATGCCTTTCATTACACAGCCACAGAGTTTTCGATTCTCAGAGAAGTAAGGAGAGGGGTCAGCAGAACTGCCACCTTGGACTTCTGGAGGGCAGACTTTGGTCTGTTTAGGAGACTGGTTGACAGAGTCCCTTGGGAGGCAGTCCTGAAGGGCAAAGGAATCCAGGAAGACTGGACATTCTTCAAGAACAAAATCTTAAAGATGTAGGAGCAGGCCATCCCCATGTGCCGAAAGACAGGCTGATGGGGAAGAAGACCAGCCTGGCTGAACAGAGAGCTTTGGCTGGAACGCAGGAAAAAAAATGAGAGTTTATGAGCTCTGGAAGAAGGGGCAGGCAACTCAGGAGGACTACAAGGATGTCATGAGGTTATGCCGGCAGAAAATTAGAAGGGCCAAAGCCCAACTAGAACTTAAGCTGGCTACTGCCATAAAAGACAATAAAATATGCTTCTAGACATACATTAGCAACAAAAGGAGGACTAAGGACAATCTTCATCCTTTATTGGCTGTGGGGGAAAACACAGTGACAAAGGATGACGAAAAGGATGAGGTACCTAATGCCTTCTTTGCCTCAGTAGTTAATAGTAAGACCAGTTTTTCTCCAGGTACCAAGCCCCCTGAGCTGGAAGACAGGGGCAGGGAGCAGAATGAAGCCCCCATAATCCAAGGGGAAATGGTTAGCAACCTGCTACACCACTTAGACACACACAAGTCTATAGGCCCAGATGGGATCCACCCAAGAGCACCGAGGGAGCTGGCAGAAGTGCTCACCAAGCCACTTTCCATCATTTATCAGCAGTCCTGGCTAACCAGGGAGGTCCCAGTTGACTGGAGGTTAGCCAATGTGATGCCCATCTACAAGAAGAGCCAGAAGGAGGATCCAGAGAACTACAGGCCTGTCAGTCTGACCTTGGTGCTGGTGAAAGTTATGGAGCAGATCATCTTGAGTGCCATCACACAGCACATACAGGATAACCAAGTGACCAGGCCCAGTCAACATGGGTTCATGAAAGGCAGGTTCTGCTTGACTCACTTGATCTCCTATGACAAGGTGACCTGCTAAGTGGATGAGGGAAAGGCTGTGTATGTTGTCTACCAGGACTTCAGTGAAGCTTTTGACACTGTTTCCTACAGCATTCACCTGGAGAAACCGGCTTTTCGTGGCTTGGATGGACATATGCTTTGCTGGGTAAAAAAACTGGCTGTATGGCCAGGCCCAAAGAGTTGTGGTGAATGGGTTTACATCCAGTTGGCAGCCAGACACAAGTTCTCCAGGGCTCAGTACTGTTCCCCAGGCCCCAGTATTTGACAAGGGGATTAAATGCACCCTCAGTAAGTCTGCAGATGACACCAAGTTGGGCAGCAGTGTTGATCTGGTTGAGGGAAGGAAGGCTCAACAGAGGGTTCTGGACAGCCTGGATCGATGGGCTGAGGCCAACTGGATGAGGTTCAACACAGCTCAGTGCTGAGTCCTGCACTTGGGTCACAACAATCCCATGCAACACTACAGGCTTGGGGAAGAGTGGCTGGAAAGCTGCCTGGTGGAAAAGGACCTGGGGGTGTTGATCGACAGCTGGCTGAATATGAGCCAGCAGTGTGCCCAGGTGGCCAAGAAGGCCAACAGCATCCTGGCTTGTATCAGCAATAGTGTGGCCATCAGGACTAGGGAAGTGACTGTCCCCCTGTACTCAGCACTGGTGAGGCCGCACCTCAAGTACTGTGTGCAGTTTTGGGCTCCTTGTTACAAGAAAGACATTGAGGTGCTGGAGTGTGCCCAAAGAATGGCAACAAAGGTGGTGAAGGGTCTAGAGCACAAGTCCTGTGAGGAATGGCTGAGGGAACTGGGGTTGTTTAGCCTGGAGAAAAGGAGGCTGAGGCAAGACCTTATCACTCTCTACAACTACCTGAAAGGAGGTTGTAGCCAGGTGGGTGTGGGTCTCTTCTCCCAAGTAACAAGCAATAGGACAAGAAGACCTCCCCCTCAAATTGCACCAGAGGAGGTTTAGATGGGGTATTAGGAACAATTTCTTCACCAAAAGGGTTACCAAGCATTGGACCAGGCTGCCCAGGGAAGTGGTTGAGTCACCATCCCTGGAGGTATTTAGAAGATGTGTAGATGTGGTGCTTAGGGACATGGTTTAGTGGTGGACTTGGCAGTGCTAGGTTAATGGTTGGACTCGATGATCTTAAGGGTTCTATGATTCTATGATTTTATGATTCTATTTTTAGCAACAAAATGCAACAAAATATACTTTCCTTTATTTTGGAGTACTTGACTGTTAGCATATGCAAGATTCAAAAGGGAGATCCAACTGTAACCACCATGATATAGTTTATGATATCTTTTCCCAAATTCAGTTGGATCTTGCAAGGTCACAGGTGGGACACCTGAAAAACCCCAAATAACTACTTTGAAGAGTAATGGGAAAGGACAGCAAGGACTGAGGATGTCAGCACACAGAAATGAACTTGGTTCCTCACGCTGCTGAATATCAGGCAGCATGCAGTGAAAAGGCAAAGCTGCTGAGTTTTAAAAAGCTGTTTGCAGGTCACTTTTATAAAACAGCTCTGGTCATGCCTATTTCCAAAAATCTACTTTTGAACCTGATGGCTTAGCAAATAACCGTCTCATATCAAATATCCCTTTCAAAGACTTAATGCTGGAACATGCAGTGCTGATATGGCTGAATATAAGCACTTAAATAAAGGTTATTATTTCCAGGTCTGTGGAAAAAAAAAAGCAGCAATAGGGCAGCTGTGTTCAAAAGATGCTGAATAAACTTATTAAATGCTGATTCTGGTCATCTGTTCCTCTTTATTGATTGCCCCAAGGCCATGAATCACTCCCTGCTCCAACAGTGCTGACAGCACCTTCCTTGACAGCCCTTCAGGGGCAACTGCACCCCATTTCCAGGGATCCCAGTGCACCCCATTCTCTGCTTACAGTACCAGGATGGTGCTATAAGCACCCAGTGTCAAAAACCATTCACATAGTCAGCTCGGAGAAATCAGTCTTTGATGGTCTAGTCTCTCACTTTAATGCAGATGTTTGACCCCTAATAGGAAATTAAAAACAAAAAAAAAAGTCCTGATATTGTCCTTTTGTGTGTTCACTGCAGCCGGAAGCAGCTGCAAAGGGTTTTTGATGCTCCTGTCGTATCAAGCTATTGCTATACACTGTCCATTGCATTAAACACCTTTGAGGTCTGCATATGGTAGCTCTCTTGTCTCTTTATCTGGGAAATCACCCCCAGAAATACATGCACGGTGTGCAGGGAACCCAACAGGTGCCAAACACAGCTGCTGTGTGGCCTGGACATTTCTTCTGATGGCCGAATAGTCAAATTCCCTTCTTCCATCTGAACAAGATTCATGACACGGTATGAAGAAAAAGGTATGCCCTCTGGTCTCGTTGTCGGGCCTGTAGTCTGGATATTCAGGGTTCAGATGGATTTTGGACTTCTCTGCAGTCATCTTCAGGTTACTTTCAGTCAGTTCGTACCATAGCTCTTTACCTACCCCATGAATAATCTATGAGTGTATACACTGCTTTAAGTCAAGGCCACAGTCTGCTAAATATATGCCACAGAGCAGCCTACTCCATTGAAATCAATATAATTGCTGGGATGTAAAGATGATTGGAGGAGGATAAAGGTCATAGAAGTCCCCCTCCAGGTGTTCCCATTGCCTGTCGGTTGGTTTCATTCTCTCCTCTCCCTTGCATTTTTTTAAATAGTTAGGACTGAAGGACATAGCTGAACTGCTTCCCTCCCAGGGCTGTGCCTGGCAGAGAGGAGAGGGCTCAGCCTAGCAAGCTGCCAAGTGTTCTGGCCCTCCATCAGCAAAGCACTTAAGCACATGCTTGTTTGTAAGTATTTAAGCAGGCCATTGACAGAAAGCCCATAGTACAGAGCCCTCAGGATCCTAATCAAGGCTAAACTACACGTGTTAGATCTTAAAATGCCTTTTTTTTTTTTCTTTTCCCCAGCAATGATCCAAGAATTGCCCAAATGAACAAACAAAACTGTCCTGTTGAAAGGCTGCCCATGTGGCTCCTCTCCTAGCTGTGTTAGGACAAACAATACGGCTTATCTAGTTTAAGTTATAATTATATGCATATTAAAAATTATATTACATTATTAATTATATAAAAATAATATTTACTTATGGACCCTGTCTTCCTTATAGCAGACAATAGCGTACATTGAAGGGACGGCATGGAAACAACAACAGCTCCAAGTTTCTTGCTGTCCTGCTGTGAAATATTTCAGCCCAAACAGCGAAGTTCAGCAAGGGCACAGCAATCAAAACCAGGATTCTGGAAGTGGTCAGGGAAGCGCAGTGGAAGTCACTGCCGCCTATGCTGCCGCTGAGAAGAAAAGCTGGAAACACAACCACAGTCTGAGATGCACGCGCCTTTAAGGATTTCATAAATGTGCACAGTTCCTGCGATACATTTCAGAGGAAAATGCATAAGGGCTGTGACAGGTTGCATGCGCTGGTAATTATTATGCCTGATGCATCATGTATGATATATGATGTGTCACAGATTCTGTAGGATGAACACCCTAAGTTAGGCATATTTTCAGCTCAAAATAAGTGAAAGGTAAGCCATACTACTCAAAATTCAAACCAAATGCAAGTCAGTGCTTTCCTATTGAGTAATCTTAGAAATAAATGCCTTTTCTGTCATTAACTCTTGGTGATTCATCCTTAATCTGGACTATTTCATCCTGGGTTTTACTGACGTTTTCTACAAGGGCCTTTCTCTGGTTGTGGCTGGGTCAACAATGCCTCTATTCCTTGAAACTATTTGTTAAGATATTGACCAGACCCTATATTGTCTGTGATTTTGTAGTCACTAGAAGTCAATTTATCTAAGCAGACCGGCCTTCAGCAGTAATGGAACTAACTCCAGGTCAGAAAAATATACCCCCTCTTTTCCTGAAGTTAATGATTGTCTCTTGAGATCAATGTACAGTGTATTGAATTCTCTGCTCTGAGAGCAAGCTAAGTTCCTTCTTTCTTAAGCAGAGAGTTATTTATTTCATGCCTGATGAGACTGAGCCCTGACTCATTTGACTCAAAAAATACAACGTTCCTATAGTGTTATAGTTAATGGTTGGGTGGGAAGAAATCAGAAATTTCTCTTGCAAATCCATCCTGGAGTCTCCCTCAGTCTAAATACACAAGCCATCAGCAATGGCCACCTAAACGTAAGCCACCTAACTATGAGACAGAGGCCACGCTACTGGTCTCCTTTCCCTGTGCCCTCTTACAGCCCAGATACATCAGTGTACCCCAAGGCCTGCCTACCCCACCAGCACGCCCCTGGTGGGGGACGCAAGGGGCCAGCATCACTCGACGGAGATGTAGAGAACAGCCAGGAGATGTTAGGACAAAAGAGTGTAAGTATGTGAGTGAAAGCAAGTTGTTGACACCAGGCAGTTGAGACGAAGCCGTTGTGAAAAGAGGATGGGGAGAACGATTACACCACATGAAATAAACACAAGATTCCCCGGACTTGGTGCCCCTGTGCCAGAGAATATCAGGGAAACATCTATTTCATGCTCTTGTTGTAGTTAGTTGGCACAGAAGGTCACAACTTGCAGCGCTGTTGGCTGCTGTGCGGTCAGCAGTGGCAAAGGCTGAGGCCGTGAATCCACTGACTCAATTCTGGCCATGGACCATCTGAACAGTGTGTCAAAATTGCACTATTTGAGAGTTGACAAAATTGTCGATTGAGGGAGAACGTGAGCAAAAGCACAGAAGAATATCTGAGGTGTTTGCAGGAGAAGCAGCAGGTGGGACTTTGGTCCATGTACACCATGCATCTCCTGGCACTTGCAGGTCCCTAAGCAGTAAGCCAAGGCATGCTGAAGATGTCAGCATCATTATACGTCCATGAATTAGTCCTCACACAGTCTTACATATAGTGGGCAGTGAGCTGGGGTTTCTGGATGGGCAGGAGCACTGTAAAATGCTGTTTATTTCACAATAAAATGCTGCTTATCTCAACCAGCATTGTTGCAGGCTTGATGCTGTGCTACATCACAACCATCATCATGAAAGGCAGCTTCTAGAGAGCTGCCTTGTGCGTGTGCACAGAGAAGGATCCACATTTGATACCAGGAGACATTCCTTATTTATTTTTCTAGATCATTTGCAGCCTTTTTTGTATAAGCACTTAAAGAGATTCCTTCTTTTCTGGATGCCAATACACTATTCATAAATGTGAAAATTGATACAAAAAATTTTATCCATCCTGCAAGTCAGCCAGCGTGAGCACTGGGAACCAGAGAGAAGATCAGCAAGTTCTACCCCAGAACCATCGCTGGACCACACTGTGCCCGACAGGAATCCCAGCTCAATAAAACTGACGTTAAAGTCTCCGAGTTGCCTACTGGCACTAAAATAAAATATCGGCTGAACAATCTAAGAGGTGCTAGAACATTTATCATATCAATACGTAAGCAACAGTGCAGGCTTCGTTTCATCCCCTGTAAAACAGTGCCTGCAGACACAGCACTGGGACTCTGGGCAATTGCTTTTGCTTCCTTCTGGTTCGCACACCGGCTTTCTTCCCTGCCTACACCCCCATCTAGAAATGGCAGCTTCATTATCTAGCTGCTATGCTCTGCCCACAGGTGAGCCTAGCACAGAGATTGTTTTCAGATGGCGAGGTAGGAAGAGAGGAAGAACAAAGCGGGAAAGCAAAGTATGCAGAAAGTAATTACCAGAGCACCAGGAGTCTGGCCAGGGAAGAACCCACTTCTTCCACAAAGACCTTTCTGAGGCAAATTGGTTTCGTTGGTTGTATTTTCTAGTGTACTAAGTAAATGAAAGACAGGATTTGCAATGTATTCTTTCAGCTATTCTTGCTGAGTATAGGTGGAGAAATAAATGCTTTTACAGCCAACAAAAGACATCTATAGTCCAGGAAATCTTCAGGGTGTTGCTAGCATGATGGCCGTGGTTACACCATAACCTCGCTGCTGTTAAATGTGGTGCTGCTGGACAACGTGAGGAAAATACTACCCGTATGCAGTACGGCATCATTCTACCCATGTACCACAGGTTTTAGAAGGTTTTTATGCCCACATTATAGGGCTGATGCTATTCCCACTGAACTCAAAGCAGTATTCCCACAAAGCTCCATGTGAGAAAGACTCGGCCCTAGATATCAATGTCCTTAAAAATGAATTCTTGTCAACGAAGCTGAGATAAAGCTATATGCACACTTTCCTTCTACCATCCTGCTTCCAGAGTTGAAATTCCGCTGTAGTCTTTGCAGCTGAAGCAACAAGCACCTCCCTTCATGTTGGTGTCATTTGAAATGAAGGATGTTCTGCCCAGACTGAAGTGCAAGTAATGGCTTTTAGGCACGTTAAAGCGAGCGGCAAATCTCAAAAATCCCCTTGGGGTTATTGGAAGACTATCTGAGATGGAGCCCATGGAGTCCATGAATAAACCACTGCAAAGGAGAGGAGGGAAAAGGGAGTGAGAGAGCGAGGAAGAGTGTGAGTGAGAGGAAGCTTACCAGCTGGATTGGCAAAAAGCGGGCTGTCAACAAAGAGGACGTTCACAGTCTGGAAGATAGGATTCAAAGAGCAAGTGCCTGACATGAGTCTGCACTACAGCCCCTCGAACAGGGTAAGGCTGAGAATACAAAGCCCTGGCACCAGTTCTGGGCATAGATGAGAACTGGAGACTTCCTGCTTGTGCTCCCGGCCATACAGTTGTTGAGTTACAAAAAGGCCAATGTGCAAAATGACCCTAATATGAGTGTAAACGTGTGCTCTAAAATAACAGCACTTAAACCAAAAGCATTGGAAAATCCTTTTTTTTTTTTTTTTTTCTTTCCTTTTTTCCCCTGGTAAAAAGAAAGGAACTGAGAAATAGAGAAATATTTATTACATCCAAATACCAAAGCATGTTAATTTCTTTATAGGGGTGCTTGTGATTGCTCCATAATTAGAAGCTGAAGAGCATCTTATGCTTATGAAGAATGCATGTGTATCCTTCCCAAAGTCATAGCATTTCCATCAAGGATAAACATTTTTCAGAGGATTTACAGACTGATCTAATAATCAACTCAAGTTACACGATTCCTTTGAGAAAATTCATACTGTACCAAACATTTTGTAGTACTGATAGTGTTTCAATGAAATTTTTATTTTGTACTGGAAAACTCATCCTCTAACAAAACCCAAAACTGTTCAGCTTCAGAGGTTTCTGTGGAAAAAGTGATGCTCTTTCAAAATGCCTCCTGCCTGCTGCTGTGATCAAAGCACAAGCCAGCCCGAGCCGGCCCATCTGCATTGCCTGTGCCCACACGCTGACGTACAGCCGTGCAGAGACCCAGCGATGCTCAGTCTGAAACAGATTCACCCACTTGAGAAGACAGGTGGGATCGGAGAACGTTTTCCATCTTCTGCAGGACCGGACAAGCGGGCGCACCTGTGTGTGCACGGGAACGAAGAGCCATCAGAGATTTCACGTGGCAGTAGGAGAGAGCTGAGGCAATTGCAAGAGATGAGTCTTTGATGAAGTTCAAGTGGGAAAAGAGACATTTTGCATTTATGTCTCCTCAGGCTTTTTCTGAATAGCCTTTTCTCTTAGGAGGATGTGATGAAGTGTCCCTAGAAGGGTATTTCAGGACGGCACCCTCGGCATTCGGACCATGCTGCAATTTCAGTCAGTGACATGTCGAGAGCAGGGAAGAGGCTGAACTGCAGCCTCTATTTCTACAGGCACAACTAATAGCCAAATCACTGAGACCCTGGTGAGGAAAAGTAAAAATTAAACAGAAGGAAAATATTAGTGGATATAAACAGAGACATCTAGTTCTAAGTCAGCCCAAATCTGCAATCCAGAAACAACAATGAAGAAGCAAACTAATGCCTAGAAGAAGAATTAGCAAGAAATCCTTGCATCCTTGACTAAACTTCTCAGCTCCAGATCTGCAACTACAGAGCTGGAAAGGTGATTGCTTGGAGCAATAATGGTGGCCCTGTGCTCAGACCCATGATACTCAAGATGTGCCAAAGGATTTATAAAATCAGCAGTGGCAAGGATATGTAGAATGAAAGCAGGCAAAAAAGATGTCTAAGTTAGAAGTTGTAAGAAAAAAAATGTAAAGGCCCTATCTGGGAAACAACTAAACCAATGCAGCATTTGTGCTACCAGCAGCCAACATTTAATAAATGGGAGCATGGAGGAGATGAGTGGTGATGGTTAAAACAGACCAGCAGATTCAGTGATCTGTTGGACATATACAGCACTGAACATCCGAAGCAGGATACATGAGGTAGATGAGGGGGCCAGGTAGTATTTATATGGCAGATAAGTGAAGATTCCCATTTGTGACCAATTACTTCTGACCAAAAAAAAGCAGGTAGCCTCATCTTCAGGCCATGGACACTTTCCTGTGCTTCAGGCAGAGTGAAGCTCCCCCAGATGAGTGCGTGGCTTTTGCTCAGAAGGCTGCAGTGCAAGCTAACACTGTTCAAACCCAGCCTTTGAAGGAAAAGCATTTAATAAGTGGGAAGTGGTTGGGTCTGTGGACTCTAATGGTATAAATGTTACTGGAAAAGCCATTCCATAACAATGTTCGTCAGAGATCCAAGCCAAGGCAGCAGATGGAGAACATGCTGGCAGCAGGCAGAGGAGAAGCAGAGCTAAGCTTCGTGAGTCTCAGGGGAGTCAAGGACAGCTGGTCCCTGGATGAAGCTCCTGAAGTGGGTAGAGAGGTTACCACAACCCATCAGCAATGGAGGCACAGACAAGTCCTGTTTTGGTCAAAGCTCCTGATGATTGACAAGCTCTGCTGATCCCGAGCAGCCCATTCTCTGCCCTGGCTGGTGATAGATCAGAAGTCCCATCTACTCTTGACAGCATGGGGTAGCCCTGAAGTGGCATACACCTGTATTTTAGAGAAGTGTTGTACCAGAGGACTACCTGCCTGTGTCTGGGGTGGTTTAGACAGAGGTTAAAGCCATAAAATAATTTTGTAAGGGATCCATTATCAACTATAAAGTTATAGCTCTGGTCAGTTATCTCACAGCGCTGCCAGGTTTTATAAAGGCTACCAAGGGACTCATCTAATTTTCATCTTTTTGATGCAGGTGTCTTGGCTAAGCCAGTTGTGAAGGTTCCTCCGATGTGGCACAATGGGGAGACATAAGCACCTGCAGAAGGGTAACTCATCCTGCCCTAAGACAGGTGAGCTGACACACCTCTGGAAGCCCTCCTCTATGTTTACAGCCTACCTGGCTTTGATGGCGCCGCCATCAGGTAAGATGGACTTCAATCAGGTGGTCCTACAGAACAACCTACACTTCCAGAAAGCTGCTCTATGGGTTTCATGCAACACCCAGTAAGACATCTGCTAGGTCAAAATTTGGCCACCTATGTAGTGCATTCGGTACACAGCCCCCTCTGCTATGACTCCTCTTAAGTGTAGAGCAGAGCAGACGAGCCCGAGGCCTCAGTGGTAGCCTTGTGCCGCACTGCTTGGTTACAACAGAATGTCCTGATGCCCTTGCACAGGACCAGCTGGAGCTACTTGTTAATGAGAATGCCAGTACGCCGAGAATGACAAATGTGACCTTTGGAAATTCAGATTAGGCTTGGCTCATGTATCTTCCAAATGACTGCTGTGACTCCCGTCAGAGTTCATGTGGATATGGGGTATGTCTCAACTGCAGGCTTGCTGCTCGTTTTACACGTGCTGTGACCCAGCCTCCTCCCCGCCATGGTAGCACAAGCCCTTTGCTCCACATGTCTCTCTACGTGCTGGACCCACGCTCACACGCTCAGCTGGGGCTCTGTGACACGATGTGCTCCGGCTTTGTAATGTCAACCTACCCACTTGCCTGACAACGTGAAAGCAAATGATGTGTGTGTGCCCAGGCTCATGTACAGCTCTTTCTGCAGTTCCTAGCAATTAAATTAGGGCCTTCCCACCAATCTACTCTTCCCTGTACATCAGCTTGGTTTTTCAAATACACCCCACTGAGGTCCAACCCTCTATTTTCACCCAGACAACTTTAGCCCTTCCCTTATTTGCCTTTTTCCTTTTCCCCTTGGCTCACTGAGATGCGTGCTAGCTCTGGCTCATCCCTGGTGTTAAGTCCACTGCAAGGGACTGTGATTTATGGGGAGAAAAGGGAGAGCAAAAGCAAAAATACCTAAAAAGCTCACTTGGGCCACGTTGTGGAAAGGTTATGAAAGTTTTGGGGAAAACTGATTCTCTACCAGATGATAGGTCTAATTCCTTAAAATCCTGCCTCTGTTAGGAGAGGTTTCACTGACTTGTCCCTCTCTTGCTGAGCAGGGAATTCGTGATCCTACAAAATGCCCTCATAAGCTGGAGAGGAAGAAACCAAAAAATTCTCAAGATATTGTACAGGACCTTAAGCCCTGCACCAGGTTTCATAGCCAGGACTTGTGAGCATCTGAGTCTATTATCCAACAGGAAAACCTGGCAAGAGAGTGGCACAGAATATTTATTGTTATTATGGGAGAAGTTATTACAAGCAACGTGAAACAGGGATGGCCAACATGCCCACAGACACGCAAGGGCCAGGACACAGGTATCCAGCCCTGCATGTAAGGTGTGCGTAATAATTTAGGAATGCTGTTTTGGCCAGTAAAGTTTACAGTAAGTACTTGCTAGGCTAATTGCCTCATAGGTTTGTCAGCAATCATAAGAAAGAGGATAAATATCATGCAAGCCTGAAGTAATGGCTCCTCCCATGGTTTGCAGTAAGTTCAGGTTTTCACTTAGCGCAGTAATGCTTCACAATAAAAATGACATCATAAAGGTGAAGGACAAGGTAAACATAGCATTCATAAGAGTGGCAAAATTAAGAGATGTCTTTCTGTATTTTTTATATTTATTTTACATTTTTATTTCCTTTCCCAAGTCTATAGGATCGTCCAGCAAAAGCCCAGGTCTGAATGATTTAGGATTTGGGGTATAAAGGGGCTCTATATTTTGAGAATATTTGAACTTCAGTGGGATTTTGAGCAGCAGCACTTCTGCAAAACCAGGTCAACACACAATGTTGATAACTACATCTGGATGCCTGAATTTTGAAGGAAACGTTTGCAGTAGATGTTAAGATAGTGCCACCTCTGTGAACCTGACACTGCATGAGCTCATAATGGCGTAGCCTGTCACCTCAATGGCATGGGTTAGTGCTGGAGGGTTTGTGGGGGTGATGACTGAATTCCATTTTGCACAGGAAGGTCTGTGTCACAGAAAAAAATGGTTCCTGATACAGCGTTAGACTAATGTGTTGCCTACCTTAAGAAGAATAAACATCACAGCCTGTAAGTTGCTTTTTCTTATACCTTAGAGACATAGAAAAGCTCACATTTTAACGCTATTCAGTCAAGATATGTGGCACATGATAACACATGCTTTAAGGACCAGGTGCAGGTAACAAATATTTTCTGAAAGCACTCAGATGAAAGTCATCAGAGGCTGATTTGAAGCACGTGAAGCTGCTTTTCAGCCTGAGCTTGTACTCACACAAGTCAAGGTGTACCACCCATCCTCCCAAAGCCAACAAAAAGCATTCTGAGTTACATTCCAGGATTAAGAGAATGGGTATAGTTGGGCAATAACATAATCAGCATGGTATTTTCCTTCCTGGAGAAACAAAGGAATCCCCCCTCGTGTGCCCAGCACAGCCAGAAGGGCCGTCGTGTTTTGCGTGGGCGCAGGGTGCCCCCCCCCGTGTCCCCCGCCCGGGCGGGAGCTGTCCTTGGTACTGAGGAAAAGCGCGGCCCTGCGGGAGCAAAGCCTGCACTCGAGCTTAACCCTGCGGCACGGTTAAGGCCGGTTTTAGCACGGGTAACAGCTGTAGGAGGCGGCGATGCGAGTTCCAGCCCTCTGCATGTCTGAGCCCACTGTTAATGTCGAGGAAGAGGCAGAGGAAGGGAATAGAGGCATCAGAACTGAAAGGATAAGGATCCCTAAGGGATCTGAGCCAGGCTTGTCGCCGCTAAATCCCTCACTGGACATGCCAGTGAACATTGACACGCACCAACACCAGCTTATTCAAACGGGATAGATCCACTTTCATGGGAGTACGAACAAAAAAAAAATGCCTTCCTGCCCCTTGGACAACTCCACGCAGCAAGATGCAGAGTGCTGCTGTAGCAGGACTGGAGACAATCAGAGGGGAGCACTTTAAACGCGCTCGTACTTTCTTAATCAGAGCAGCGCTTGACTTTCTCTAGAGGAAAAGATTTTAAGTGATGTCTACAATTTGTTCAAGCACTAACATCCTGTACCCAAGCAGAGCACTTCTCAAGAATATGTTACCAAGACACAGAGAACCCAAGAGAGACAAAACACACGTCGGTCGCCACCACAGGAGGTAGGAAATCAGGCAGGGCAGATGATGGCACAGCCTGCATTTAAAAAGGAGGGATATGGGTTGCTGAAGAAAGCATTAAGGTTTTTCAATAAAAGGATACATTTACAGAGTTTTCCTTCAAGAAGTGATATGGATATAGTGGGCAAACTGCAACTTTTGGCACATTTCTGGGTAAGAAAAAGGACTCTCAACCACAGGTGGTGAAGAAAAAAGGGGAACAGAAATAAAACAAACTACTAAAAATCAGAAGAAAAAGGGAAGTAGGATAACAAAAGATAACCTTTACAAAAAAAAAAAAAAAAAAAAAGGGAGAGAGAGGAAAAAGAGAGGGAAAAAGAGAGAGGGAAAAAAGAGAGAAAAAAAGAGAGAGGGGAAAAAAAAAAAAAGAGTACCTGAGCTGTCATCACAGTGGTCTTCCAAGGCCTAGGGTTTCTCAGACGATTTTGAGGTTGCAGTGTGCACACTATCTTGTACATGCTGCATGCCAAAAATGGGAAGACCACCTCAACTGCATACTCTGCGGCTATTTTAATGCCTAAAAACCCCACCGGGCTTTAGTGCCAGCCAGCAGCACAGCTACACCTAGGATGGGAAAATGCAAATAGACCAGCAAAGATGGTTCATTACGTGCTGCTCACCTGTCCTGCCTTTATTACACTGTCTCCTTATTCTTCACAGATGAATATATTCAAAAGAACGGAACTTAAATATTATATTCAAACCTTGGGTCAGATATGGGAAAAAGCATGTATTCTCTTCCAGAAATAGACAGTAATGTTAAACATTGTTTTTCATGCCTTTTCACATAACTCTTTTACTTGATTCTAGTAGACAGATTAGCAGCTGTAACAGTTTTCTTTGTAGCATATAAGGAACTCCAGTAGGGAACTGCTGATTATCAATATGTGCAAGGGTTGCAATTTCAATGTATGATTTTTTTCATTAATATTTTGTAACATATTGCACTAGTTCCATATTACTTTTAAATAATCACAAAAAGTGACAACTTTAATTAGATTTTCTAAATATACAGAAGACAGAGGGAGGCATTTGGAAGTCAAGCACATTATATATTCTCTGTATCAGGCTCCAGGTGATCAATCTGATTCAATCTATGCCAGCAAATGGAACAATATATATAACTCAACACTATGCAGCTATTGAAGTACAGCATCTGCACCATTTTATCCTCGGTGAACTGCTCTTGTATGTGCAATTATTCAGGGAGTACAGATAGGGTGAAACTCCTTGTGGAGAATGAAATGATCTCCCAAGTGAAGCTGATATATCCTCTTACTGTAAAACATGACTATTTGACAGGTCACATGCCTTACAAGTGAACGCTGGCCTGAGTCTGTGAAAGCCAGCAGAACTCTCCTGGGATCCTGTGCAAAAATCTCAAAACCTCAATACCAAAACAAAGAGCTACCACAAATGTCATCCCAGAACTACGCACAGCTCTCACATTCTCCCCTCTGGTGGCTGCAGCTGCGTGCACATGAAAAGGATCCTATTTCAGGGTCACACCTCAGTCTCTCTGGAGAGGAACGACAGTGAGAGAACAAAAAGTGAGTAGTCTTTGCAAGCAGAAGCAAAACTCACGAGGAGGGGAAACCACCAAGAAAGCGCTGGCAAATAACGGCTAAGGGCACAGCTATTGATCTGAAGAGGGTCACAGAACAGAGCTTAAGCTGTTGGACTGGCATCAAAGAACGATTGGTTCGGAAATGATGGAGCTCTAACCCGATGTCTGTGCCTCCTGAATCCACAAGAAAAGATCCCAAAGTCATTATTCTCCAGGTGGACATTTTAGTGTGGTATTTTAATGTAACCTTCAAACACACTGAAACTAAATATATTTTGGAAGAAAACCAACACATTTGTCATAAATATTTTATTTGTCCATATAGTTCAATGTTAAAGATGGTCATTAGCACTGAAGAGTCAAAAAGAGCACCATGTTAGTCTTCAGAGCAAACACAGCCCATTCTTTTTGTGTTTATACTTATTTTATACACTTTTTCCTCAACTTCTGAAAGGGAAATATATGCATCTATTCAGAACTTCTAACATGGTTGAGAACTGAACCTTATTATCACAAGAACAGAACCAAGCAGGTAGTTGCAGAGGCAGCATCTCTGGAGTCCTTCATACAACTGAACTTGTTATATGGGTGATGAGCGCATTTTCTTTTTAAATTAACCCTTTACCACATTAGGCAGCAGATCTAGTCAGACTGTTGAAAGTTTATCGTTCAGGCAGTGTTAAGCTGGGAGTCTTGTTTGTGCGTTGTTTTATCTTTTCAAACAAGCATAGTAAACAGTTAACTTTAGCACCCTGAAGTATTCTTAGCGGCTGCTAAGAGTACAGTGATGGTAGATCATACAAGCTACCACCTGAATATTAATACCCAAGCATATGAAGTAATGCACATGGCTTAAACCCCTATAAGCAGCTAGGAGAAACAAGCAGCAGTTATACATACTAAAAGATTCAAGGGGATGCCACGACAGGACTGTCACGGCACACATTTAGAGAGATGCTGAAAAGCCTAGCATTATATTACAGAGAATGGACTGAGATGTCAGTCATCTCTCAAAACTTCAAAAAAAAAACCAACCAAAACCAAACCCCAACCTTTAATCCTCTTTTTCTGAGGAGTGTTTGAATTGCTGAATTGTCAATGTATTTTCTCTTAGAGCTGTAAAATTATTACAGTTCCTGTATTTTGCAACAACACTACATGTTGAAAAAGAAAGCATCGTCTTTTGCCTTATCTGCTGTTAAGTGGTACACTTTCATAAATTGAAAGAACTTTTATGAACTACCAGTATCTGTGATCAACAAAAGTATAAGAACTGTAACAGTCTAGAAAACATTCTCTGAAATAGTTTAAGTGCAGCACAAAAAGTATGCATTTGCCTCATTAGGATAAGGACTCCAGCTCTAAATTTTTCCAAAGTATGCGTTTATTCCTTCAAATTATTTTTCATATTGGACAAAATAATTCAGTACAGGTTTTTTTTCCAGAGGAAAAAACAACATTGACAGTTGCAATGAAGTATTATCTGAAGTGACATTTCATTCTTGCATCTCCTAAAATACATTCATTTCTCTCAAAACAGTATTAATCAATTAACAAAAGAGAACGGACACCAAATTTTTTCGGTAGCTTGAGGTACCATGTTCTCTCACTGACTGCATACAAGTCACTCGCTGAAACACACAGACTTTTATCACAAGAAACTTCTGTCTTTTCCCTTTATCCACTGCATCTCTTCTTTCACTGAATTACTGACGAAAGTGCAACTTACTGCGTAAAACATGCAAACATATTCAGAATACGTTTGCAGCATGCAGCCAAGAATCTGGGGTAGCTGGCTGCGAGCAATTTACTATGAACACAAACACGTTCTCTACATCTAGTACATGCAGTTGGCTGACATCCCTAAAACAGTTATTCAGTTATTCCAGAAAATCCTGAAATATGGTCTGTACAAGCTTGTGGAATAACATGATTTGTCAAGGATGCTGCTGACACTGTCCGTATTCTTCAAGGCAAAGGGCTAGAAAGCAGCGTTGGGGATTTTTAGCTTATAATTGTAAATGATACAGGTTTGGGTTTTTTCTTTTCTTTTTTTTTTTTTTAATTTGAGAAATGTTTTAATCACAAGTCCAAATTAAACAACCTATTTCAGATACCTGTTGTCTCTCCACTTTTTACCTAGCACCAGGCATGATGCTGAGTCTTGCCTCACCCAACTACTGCTTCCCCTTGCATGACCACCCCAGCTGATCCAGTCTCTATACCTCACTTACCGATACTGACTCCTTGGGAGGCTGTAAGCTTGAACCTGAAAGCATCTCACAGGAGTACAAATGCAGGGATGGAAAGAGTATGCTGCAAAAAGGATAACAACTGTCACACAGAAAAATGACAGGATGGTTTTGTGTGCTCTAAGAGTCTAAACCCAGTAAAGTGGAAAGCATTCCTTCATTTGCAGATGCAGTCAGTAAGTGGTTCACTAGAAGTCCATGATAATTAGTCACAAGCCATTTTCACCCTGCATGTGACACAGATTCTGTAGCTACTAGCAGCAGTGAGATTAGTTTTGACACAAATTAGGGTTACAAAGGCTTGATTTTGAAATAAGCCACACATTTTTCACTTTTGCTTAAGGCAGCAGTAAATCACAAGCAGTCATTTTAGCACTCAGTTTGCTAAAAAATCTCAAGAAATAACAGAAAACATGCTGTTGTCAAAAAGATTGTCCACTGTCATGGAACAAAGAGGAAGAAAAGTATACTCTTCTGATTCTTATGTACAAATCACTTCAACTTTACTAGCAAACATAACAATGTAAGAAGTTAATATAAAATCTAAAGATAGAATATTTTCTTTGCCATAAATTGCTACATACTCTTCAGTGACTGTAGGCGCTCTGATTATTCACTTAGTCTCTTCACTTTCTCTTTCAGCTGAAGAGCAGATATTAAATCACTTTTTCCTGTAAAGCACAATACTGTAAATCTATAATAGTAAGGCACAATAAATAGAAATGTTAGATAATAAATTTATTACTGCAAAATACCAAACTAGGTTTCCTTTCTAAAATTATTTTTATAATCTATCAGTACAGTAGGCTTGGCAGGAGAATCCAGCTTGTATTTACATGTATCTGTTTCGAATGTACTCTCTGTACATGAGGAAGTCATCTTTTCCCAGTGGCTGCATGTTTCCTTTTCCAGCCTGAATGTGCGCATGAAAAATCTCTATTGACTTCCTATCAGCTCTTGGAGGCTGGACTTCATAAATATTGTCTTGAGAAAAGGAGGAGATGGGTATTCTGGAAAAAACCAAACACACAGAGTATTTGCAACTTTAGTTAAAAATGTTCCACAAAGACAGAAGAGTATTTCTTTTCCTTGAAATATATATGAGAGTCGATGAAAGGGCAACTTCTCACTAGATAATTCATTTACCTAGATTTTTATCACTACTGCAGATCTGATAAGACCTAGCTTTCCAAGTAGGGTAATTAGGTAAGTTGTCACTAATCACATTACAGAATACTTTCTCACTTCCCTCCACTCTGTCCTCATTTCTTCATCCTTCCTCAGATCTGCTATGGTCAGTAAGTACCCAAGCTGAAACAGATCTGTGCCATGCATTACAGCAGATAACAGGAAAACTTTACTGAGCTGTCCACTTAGTAGCAATTATAACAAGCAAGTGATCATACTCTGAACCAGCATATAGAAAGGATTCATCAATTAAGAAATTTCCATCTAATTATCAGGAAACAGACAACTTATTATCAACGACAGCACTCTGCACACAGGGACAGCTAATATTTTATGAAAATATTTTTTTAAATAGCTTTGTACCATAAATGCTATATTTGAATCCCAGTATTTAAACCTACTCATCTTATGAGAAAAAAACATGTAGTTTGAAAGTTCACAAGAACCTGAGTACGTCAGACCTTTTCTAAGCACTGTTGTAAATCAGACTCACTCTTAAAGGTAGAAGCCAGTCTTTTAACTGCAACTCTTGAAAAATGCACAGGCAACAGGTCAAGTAAAGCCATTGTTTCCCTCTATTTGGGCTTGAGCTACGACATTTGGAGAATTGTGACCACTCTTGGGCTCTCCAGTCCAAGACAATGAAATACTCGGATGAATCCAGCAAAGGTCACCAAGATGATTAGAGAGCCAGAGCACATGGCATACGAAGAGAGGCTGCAAGCGCTGGGTTTGTCCAGCCCAGGGAAGAGAAGCTAAGGGGGACCTTATTGCGGTCAGCAACTACCTAATGGGAGGGTATACACAGTGTAAAAGCCAGATTCTTCTTGGAGTGCATGATCAAAAGACAAATTTCAAAAAGGGAATACAAATTGCAACATGGGACATTCTGATTAGATACAAGGGAACGTTTTTGCACTGTGAGGGTGGTTGAACACTGGAATGGGTTGCTCAGAGAGACTGTGGAACCTTCCTCGTTAAGGATAATCAAAATGCAAGGGTACCTGACCCTGAGCAACCTCATCTAATTTGGTCCTCCTCTGAGCAGGGGACTTGATCAAATGACCTCCAGGGTCCTTCCCAATTTATAATATTCTATGGTTCTAAGCAAGGTAGCAACAATATTTATACTCAATACATAGTACATTAATGAACACTGAAAGTATTGTGCAGTACATCACTTTCATTTTAAAGCACTGCAGCTATTGTGAAAGCTGTATTCATAAATATACTATGTACATTTCCCAGCAATATTTTAGAAATTTCTTATAAAAAGTCCCAGGGTTGAACAGTATAGATGTTTAACCTGTGTGACAGCAATCAGTTTGGATTCCGCAACAGAAAACATTCAATGACTAACACATTGCCATCTGAAGGTAACCTATGCATTAACTTCTCCTTCTGTCAATACTGTTTGAGATTTAGAGGAAATCAAAGTTTGAAATGAACTCCAAGGAAGAATGATCTGACAGAACTATGCTTATTTAGAACAGTAGATACAATGCACCTCTAAATGCTAAACAGAAGAAATAAATTATTTCTCAGTTATGAAAAATATGACATACATGTTTTAAAGAATTCTCTAAAGCACCAGTTTCATACATTTTTAGCTCCTATTTCAGCTGGAAAAGTTAATTTACTTTCTAGCTAGCAAGTAAAATACTGCTGCTTTATAAATACTCTATATAAACAAAGCTGTGGAATACCCATTCCACACAACACAAAGATTTCAATTCTAGAGACTCACTTTCCAACCACCATATACACCAAACACTTCTCTAAGTCAGATCTTTCCTTCCAGGTTGAACCAAAATTTCATGGGGCCAATTAGCCTGTCTCCTAGAGTCACTAACAGCAATTTTTGAGGACAGATTATTAAAACAGAACAGGTACTTAACCATGCCTTCTCCAGTATATCCCCCGGTATGGGAGCAACCAGGATTTAAGATCTACCTCAGGCAAAATTTGAAACTAGACTAGTGTTTCATGAATAGTCATTTCCATAGGTTTTCACTGTTTTTTTGTAGTATCTCACACTTACAGAATCCTGTGGGAATAAGTTCCATTACTTGTGTCTGATGTGACATTCCTTTCATTTGTTATCCTGGGCCTTGGTTACTCGTAATTCTTACGTTGGGAGAAAGGGTGAACAGTCATCCTCTGTTTGCTTCCTCCACATCACTGTCATACAACCAAGTGTATTTCATCTCTCCTCATACATTAGTTATTTTCTGATCAACCTCGTCACCTTGTCATTTATGCGGAGTTCCAAGGTCTTCTCCATCCTCTTTGATAATGCAGTGAGGACCAAACTGTGTTTAATACCTGAGATTTATTTTTTTTAACTAGCTTTTCATTTGTCAGCTACTATTTTAGCTACCAAAGACAAATTTTCTAAATATTTTACATAATAGCATATTAGAAGAGTAGCCAGTGCCAGTAGCTGAAAAACAGTCAGAATGCTATTGTTAAATACTGTATGAGCATACGCGCATATTTTTGGGCT
Organism: Balearica regulorum gibbericeps; assembly: GCF_011004875.1. Classification (NCBI taxonomy): domain Eukaryota; kingdom Metazoa; phylum Chordata; class Aves; order Gruiformes; family Gruidae; genus Balearica; species Balearica regulorum. Next base: position 51,242,208 of record NC_046186.1, on the reverse strand, counting down.
CAAAACTTCTCAGGTAAGAAATTACAGCAGCAACCTACTGTCAAAGCTTACTATTTCCAAAAGCAAACATTGGCCAACCCGAATGTAATGAAGATGCATAGATATTAGCATCATTGCCACATTCCACAGAAGCCACAGTCATGATTCATTATCTGGGTGCTCTTCAAGAGACAAGAAGTTATTTTTGTGTGTATAATCTCCTCTTTTAAAGGGATAAAACCAGGAATGATGATTCCAAAGAACTGGAACACTCAAACTATGGCAGAGTCCTCCTATAAATGAAATACAATAATAATCTTCCAGTTGCATTATGAGTATAAACTAATGTTTGACACTGTTTCTCAACCAGGATCTCTATTAAAACTGCCAAAAAACTTGCTCCCTTATTTTGTACCCTTTTATTTTATTAAAGTATGTCAGATTTTGGATGTTTCATCACGTGATGGTTTGTTAGTGTTATAAAATGACTGCAATGTGTTACATAACATAGTATGCCTAACATTCCAATTGGAATATGGTATATAAAATAAATATATTTCCGTATTAAAGCCATATTTTTCAATTTCATAATTAAATTTGTATTTTTCCATTTTACGTAGCAATAAATTCCATTGATAATACTTTGACTGCAACAACAGAATTGCTTATACAGGCTTAGTATTGAATTTGAGACAATAAAATCACTGGTCATCCACCGAGTTTGGCTGCATACTTAAAACCAAGTTACATTTTACCAGGATGTAGACAGAATCTGCTAGGTTATGTCATAGAAACATTTGGCCATTGTAGAATTAGAGAAAAAAGTAAAGCTAAAGAGTTTACAAAAAGTGAAGCCTTACTGCATAGAATATATTTTTAATTTTCCGTATTTCAGATTGTTTTACAATTCCTGTTTAGGCTTCTTAGTCTTAGAATTCTGTGGCACTACAGTGGAACATAAATACTAAGAATGTAAGCAAGTTACCTGCTTGTATGATTAGGATAAAATTTCCAAAATGCTTACCATTTTTATGATTTTCTTAAGCAACACAAAACTCTCATTTCAAAAGAGTTGAAACTCTTCCGAAGAGTCCAAGCTCTGCTATTATGCTCTCACCAAATCAGTGTTTTATTTTAGTTTTTGTTGGCAAACCGTATGAATAATACTATGGAAATTCTATCATACTTCACCTTTTTTTTCCTATTTTTTCCCCAGCAGAGTGATAGTTTCTTCTCGTTGTCACTATCATATTCTTCTAGCTTATTATAAAACATTAAGGTGGGTGTTTTTCAGAACTGGTACCAAATACTAGTTTACCTAAAGTTATATTGAGATGCTTTAAAAGTAGATTGCTTTTCAAGGCACCCACAGCTTCTGCAGATATTTATTTATCTAGTTTAAAGCATTCACGCTAAGACCGTAGCAATGGTATCTGACACTAGCACACTGTACTAACTTACCAATGTCACTATCTGGCACCAATAGTTGTCACTTACTCCAATGTAGCTGGCCTGTCTAATCCACTAGCAAGTGAACAATTAAGTAAAAAACCCAAAAAACCCAAAAGAAAGCTATAACACTAATTTGATGCCTTCTCTATTTATTGATTTGTTTCTAAAGACAAGACATTTCTGAAGCACTAATGAGTCAAAAGTAATTTCCTTAGGCACAATGGAAACTGGACAGCAAAGTGTATTTCATTTTGAGCATTTAGTAACTAAATCTCAATTTTTCTACCTACTTCCTTCAACATAATAAGAATATATTGAAAGAACCACATGTTCATGCATGCCAATTTTAATTAATCACCCTGTATTAAGCTGTAACTATTTGTAGAGTGCTTGTATTATCCATTTAATTAAAGTAATTTCTCTAACACTATTCATGTAAAAATCTAATCTACTTAATAAGTTTAATATCTTACAATAGAGTAATGAAGGAGAGCACATTATTTATGACTTGCCTATCAGATCTCCCTAGAGACCTGTAGCTCTATGACCTCCCAATGAAAATTACATCGGTAGGAATGTAAACACGATGTCATGAAGGATAGCACCCTTGACATGCAAAGTACAGTTACTTTCATCCCACTTGTGGCCAGGCTTCATGATGTTATGGTTTCACCAAGAGTAGCATTCTCTCTACAGTAAAAGAAGATACATCTAAAATCTTCAGTTACAACAAAGACGTTCCATACTTTGAAGGAAAAGTGCATGGTGATGTGCTCCGCTCTCAGAAATACAGCAGTCATCAGAGAGCCACCACATTTGTTTCAACATTGATTAGTTCTCCTCAAGTCTCTAAAGTATGTCTAAAGGAGGAGACAAAATGTACTCTGTTGCCTTGTTTGAATCCTAAGCAAATATATCTGACCTACAAAACTCTGGCAATCCAGGTTTTTTTCCTTCCTTAGACACCAACACCTCCATACAACAAAATTTCAGTCACCTTTGTGAGTGGAGAGGACTGAAAACCAGGAAACCTTCTCTGTCCAATAATACTGCAACTTGTATCTTACCAAACCAAGCAGCAGCAAAACCTAGCCTGCATCCAGGTCCCATAACCTAAAACTCCAATGGAGCTGGAGAGAAGAGACTCTCTTTACACAGGTGTACATCTAAATGAGCATTTTACGATCCAAATTAGAAGCAGCTTCTCTACAGTGCAGACAAAGAAAATGAGAGAAGGTCAGAACATCAGATACAGAAAGGTGATCTCTGAGGAAAGATAAATCTTTTAAGTAGGGTTGATTTACCACTGACCACAAATTCAAAATTTAAAGATCAAACACACAAAGGAGCCTAGGGCTAGTACAGGACAAAACAAGTATCAAAAGAACTCCAAAAAAAAAAAAAAAAAAAAAAGAGGAACACTTTCTTTTTAGAAAGGAAAAGCTTAGACTTACATTTTCAAATAGGATTGCTTGAGGAAGACTGTTAAATTGATGAATAGAAATTTATCACTTCAGAGAAAACAGAGGGACAGGTTGAAGAAGGGTCATGAGAATTTTCATTAAAAAGTCTTAAAGTAGATAAGCTAAGGTGGCATATAGTTTAGTCCTTTCTGGGTTTTGCTAGAGACTACTAACACTACAAAATCCCAAATTCAACAAAACCATAGCATACAGTGTAGAAATAACTAGATTTACTGTAATATTTCACAGGAATTTGTTATGGTCATATTTTTAGAGGACATGATTTCAATGCTGCAGACATTAGGATCAAAATGAGACTTCATAGGCAAAAGTGAGAAACAGCAGCCCACTAATCCCTAAACAAAATTAAAAAACCCCCAAGCTTCAAGCTGCAGAACTTCTGAAGCATTTTAACAGTGATCACTGTAGTAAAAGATACAATAGTTATTTAAAATTTGGAAAAAGGCCAATTTAATAACAGAATATATTTTGACACGTTAAAAAAAAAAGCATCTAAGACCAGTTATAAAACTCAAAATATTTTCTTCCTAGTCTTGTGAGACTACTGCATTATCCTTTCAATACATGACACACAGGAATGCTCAATCAGGTGGTCAGCAGACACAGACAAACTAAATTTTTATGTGTGTTGCAGTGACAACAAGGTTGGTGTCAAGTCAGAATTGTACTGAACTATTGTTTTATAGCTCAAAGTATTTTTTTCAGGTTAAAAAAAGCGCCCTTGGGTTTTGAAAAATGATGGTTAAATTTCATCACAATTCACGTATCATTCTGAAGGTATGCATGCCACTGCTGCAGGTTTTTTTTTTTTTTCCACATCAATGGATGGTATGAGATTTGACATGTAGAATTCTTATTCAGGATTCAGTGTAGCTAGGAAGGAAATATGGAGGACCCAGAGATCAAGTATGAACATTCAGGTATTAAAAATGGGGTGGTTTTTATTTGAAACAGACATCAATAAATGAAAATTATGATCTAAATCAGTATGAGGCAGATGAATGCTAAGAGTTTTATTATTACAATAATATTGAGCATCTCAGTTGACAACTCTACTAAAAATGTTAGGCACATGAGGTTTTTCATCTGAAGAGCTCAGAGCTCAATACATTTTCCCAAGATCCCCGGAAAAAACCTCTGACTTCAGTCCTGAGCCAGCTCTTTTCTGGAGAATTCTACAACTCTGATCATACTATTGCTTTTCCCCAGACCCTTCCCAGTAGTATTCTTTTTGAGACGTGTGACTAAAAATGAAGAGAGCATTCAAGCCCAAAATGACACAATGAATTATTTTATGTGGTGTTGATTCTTGATCCTCCTTTGTCTTTTCCAGCTGACATGAAGTATCAAGTACTTTCAGGGAAAGTGCCCACAATAACTTTAAAAGCACTTCCTCAGATTCTAAAATGAAGATACTCGCAGGAGCAGTCAGCTTAGTCAAGCCATTTTGCAAGAGGTGAGCACATAGACAGTGCTAAAGCCATTCTGAATCCCAGTGAAGGGCAATCTTTCATCCTCAGACAGAAGACAAAATCCAGGTAATTTGTGAATAGCTTGACCAATACATTTCAAGAGAATTCTCACAGGCAATAAATGCTGGAGAATTACAGAAGTGCTTTCTTTAAAATACTGAGACTCAAAAAGAGGAAAGATTCAAATCAAGTGAGGAAGACTAAAGCTATTTTTAGAGTACCATGTGGATTATTTTTAGAGTACAGTGGATATATATGAGTCAAAAGAGAAACTGGATTTTTTTTTGTAACACATCTATGTTGGATCAGTTAACCCAAAGCAGTTAATTATCCTCATCTCTGAATGAAGAGTTAATAGTGAGCTACATACTTTTAGAGGTATAGACAGGTTTAGATCATATATGCTTCTTAATATACAGCTGTTGAGAAATATGAGATCCAGTACAGGACATTTCAAAGTAAAATGAATCCAAATAATCAGCAAACAGGAAAGAATTTCATCCATCACAGAGGTGAAGAGTTTTTAGTTAAGGAGGGAAGTAAGGCAGACGACTCCCAGTGCAACACAGATATTTACATCTCCAAGGAGGTGAAGTAGTTCTTGTTTTAATTAAGAGACATAGCTAGCCTGCTTCCAAGAAAAGGAAAAATAAAATGAGTTGTAAGTAAAAACACAGCATCCATTCAGACCCTCCTGGGAGATTTCAAGTGCAGACTAAGGATAAAAAAAAAAACTTCGCTGAAGACTAAACATTGCTCATACAAAGGGTTGTCTAGCAAGAAGGTGCTCTATTGAAGTGCAGAATATGTTGTGGTTTTTTAAAAAAGGAAACCTTGACTCTCACCTTATCAGGAGAAGACAGTAACTAGAGAGGAGACCTTTGTGATTTAAGCTTAGTGTAAACAGATGACAGACTATAAACAATTTCTTCACCTATATTCTCCATGAATATTCATAACAATTCCCTACTTTGTGAATAAACACTTTCATTGAAGTTTATCTAACTTTCTAATGTGAAGCAATGTATTGGGGTGCATATTTGAAGCAGAGAGCATGCAAAAAAGCACTGTACTGTGAAACTATCAACATGCTTGAGAATCCAAGATAACTTGTAATTTCCAGTCGCTTGTTGACTAATTGTGAACACCTTTTGATTCACTGTTTCCACAGCAGTGTCAAGAAACTATTTAGATATTTTGCATGGGTTTAATGTAAAAAATAAATATACTTAACACTCTAAATATCCTTTATTCATTTACTTCTGCCTTTCCACATAAGGAACCCCCAAGAACTCCCTGGATGTGAATACACAGGAAGATAACAAGTTCAATACCAACCTTTTCTTTAGTACAGTTATAAAGCAGTGATAATACCATGTTTACAAATACAAAGCTATTTTTATCTACTCCTCCAAAAAATGGGCCTTATACTAACAAAGTCATATGGAAGTACAGAATGAACAAGAGAATTGCTCTAAACTGAGCTAACAGCTTCCAAAAGTAACTAGGGTTGTAAAAAACTTCATTAAAATTAGAAAATGTACTGCTCTATTTTTAATTTTATAATTTAAAGTGGTATTGTAGATTAAAAATACTCCAGTAGAGCATTTAATTAACAAAAATGGAAAATACAGAGTGCTCCATTGTTCACTGAAATTTGCTTCATTACTTTTATCTCAGTGAGAAAATAATGTATATAATGTGCATATACACAGAAACAAACAGTGAAAAGGTCCATATACTACTTGTACATAGTTAGCTGCTAACTTGTAGTTAGTTAGTTGCTATGCAATTTGAGTCATGTTTGATCAATACTTAGATGACAAGCAGAATTAGGTAGTTTTGGTTTAAAAAATAAAAAAATTTAAAAATTAAACATTTAATGTCAAGGGAACTTTTCAAAACCGGGACTATATGATATACCCCTGAAGACAGGGTATGTTTTTCAAGTATTTAAGGAGAACATAGCCCTGGACCATGCTGCTGATATCACCCACTGAAGCGTTCTGCTTGAGCATCCTCAGTGCCCCACAAAACCAAACAGGAGAGTAGACACCTACAGATGAATTAAAGCTGGCGCACCAGCGTTGTTGCCATATTGCGTAGGACACAACGGGCACAGGCACAGCACTCTCCTCCAGAAGTGCTGCAGTCAATCAAAACACTCAATTCCCTGTTCGGGAGGGAATCCCATTTCTCATATTCCTAGATGTAAGAAGTACATTTTGAAAGTGATTGAGAGTGTATTTTTCTACGGTATTATTTATACCACACCATGAGTACTAAGGAATTAGGAACAGGTGCACTGCGACAGCCAAGAGTAATTACGCTACAATACTTGCAAGTCTCTCTTCACATACATGATAATAGATTGTGCTAAAAGTAGTCCAGCTCTGTTTAGCTCTAACTAAAATTCTACCCTTTTCTCCTTCGTGGAATTCCTATGAACAAAAAGAGGAACTTCAATATCCTTCCAGATTCTCCACTCCTCTTCAGTATTATTTCACTGCATCACTGTAGTCCCTGTTCAAGTATCTGTTTTTTGCTTCTAATCTATACTTAGTTTCTAAATTTAAGCCCGAAGCTTTGCTTCAGTATTTCTACAATGTATATTCGAGTTCATAAACATCACTGAAGTGACACTGTAAAAATAAGAAATATTTCTTTTTGTATTGGCTTTATGTATTTGATTAAAATGGCCACAAGGTTTAAGGTTGTGAGGTTGTTTTTAAGATTGAAAAAGGATATTAAAAAAAAAAGATTTTCTTGAAAAGTGTGGAGATGACAGCAACTAACCTAAGCCTAAATTATATCTCACTGCTGATGAGAACCAAAGTTTTAGACTGAGTACTTCATTTTACTCTGAAAAGGACTGGGGTTTGATTGTATGTGTATCTAGAAGGAACTAGTGGAGAATCAAATTTGCCAGATTTTTTTTAATTTAAAATGCACCTAACATCAAATTAATATAAGTTACCATAATTTTTCAATTGCTTCAAGTGCTCCTTGAGAAACAAGGAAATAGAGAGTCCAACAAGTGCAAGATGTGCCTCAGCTGCTATTACTGAAAACCCTCTCTCTTGATTTAATCTTGAATATGGTACATTCATGCTATTTTATTTCTAAAAAGTTGCTATTCTCTGAGGAAATTCCTGATTCAGAGAAGCAATTCAAACCCTGTAAGAGAAAGCTTCCTTGTTTCAGAATTGAACAACATGCCTTTAAAGAATGGCTACATTTATGACTTTTGAAAGAACAATTTGTCACTGTCCAAACAGTACTTAAACATTTTTAAAAAGTTGCTGAACAAAAGTTGAGGAAAATTTTAAAGCTGGATAAAGATATACTTTCAGGAAAAAAAAATTACTGACTAAACTGTTTCCTCTCATGTCTGCACAGAAGAGTGTGTTTGGTAGAACTGTCAGAGAAAGATGATCTACATGGCTTCAAGAGGAGCGACAGGAGACAGATTTGTGTGCTCTGTGACTTTTACACTTCTGCTAATTGGAAACACATGGAAATTACACTTGGGAAAGGAGAAAAATGAACATCTGACTACCCAAAACCCACCAGAATTATGTCTATAGACTCTTTAACGTGTTCATTTTACAGCAGCATAGCATGGGGAATAATTTAGTCTACTTTAAGGGGGCAAGAAAGGAATTATTATCTCCTACACTGTCAAACATGCTAGGAGATTTTGCAATTACACAAAAGGAATTGCCTTCGCTATAGAACAAAATATTCCTATTATTATAAAATAATTTCTTAATAATAATTTCCCTTCAAAACATTCAGCGTTGTTCCTTCATTTTTCAAAACAGTCATACAGTTTGCAATCTAAGTTACTATTTTAATACCCATCAGATATATTTTATTATAAAACTGCATTCACCTACAAAGTGTAAGCTTATGAACGATGAACCATGCACGGTGGTATCATCACTTTAAATGTATGTAATACCAAATGACTGAGCACTGATATTAGGCAGTATTATCTCATACACAAAGATAAACCTGTTTCATATTATCCTGCTCCCTCAGCCCCACTGAGACACCCTCCAGTGTCCTACTTGGGTAAGTGCTATGTTCGAGGTTCCCTCACTTCACCAGCACAGAGGGAATGGACTAGAGCCAGTGCAGGATACAAAGCTGAGGCTTCTGTAAATCAACGGATTGCAGTAAAGGTCTGCAGTTCTATGGAGTGGCCGTGCTGTTGGGTAAGAGATTGTGTCCCCCAGAGACAAAAGTAAATGAAAACTTGCCTTGGTGAAACTTTAAGCTCCCTACAGTACCAGGAAGGTGTCAGCTGGGGAGTTGGGAGTTGATCATCTATACTCCAAGACCTGCTTCAATAATTTGGATAATATCATGACTCCTTTTTATACTAGTACTAAGAAAAGATTCAAACGATCTGGCCTATCACTAGAGGCCATTCTTGTACAGCAATAATCAATTCATAATCATAAACAGTTAAATTTCTTATTTCAGTATAAATTAAACGTGGACATATTGTATTTTTAATGTTAAAGTTATTTTTCATAATATTTTCATAGTAATGGAAAGTCACTCTATTTGCAATAGAAGTTACTCCACATGGCAGATATCCCTAGAGAGCAATCCTCCTACCATCCCACCACAAATGGCTTTGTTGAATATGGCTCCCATAATAATCTTTTGAGATTCAAGTATTCGAGTGTTTCATTGACAAAAAGCACTCAGAGCTTGATCTTCCCTTACAACCTACCATCAACTACTTACCTGTTTGGAACAAGATGCAAAATGTATCTGTTGTAACAAATGAAATGTTCAAAAAAATTTCCTCATCAGCTGAAAGTATCACTGATAAAATGCATAGAACCAGTATGTAACAAAGAGCAGACAACCAAAGCCTAAGGAGATAGATACTTTCCTCAGATACTTCTGAGGAAAACCTAGCAGACTGTTATAATAACATCTATGCAAGATTCAAGATGCTCTTTTCTTCAGTTAAAACACTCTGTATACCAATTAAAGGTAATATAGATCCTCTGACTTCAGTGACACAGATGGGCATTGAGTACACAAACCAAAGCAGGAATCAGTTCTACTTTACCCTACTCCCTCCACCACTTGCCCACTCACCAGAAAAATAAATATATAAAAATATCCTATCTGACCTCTCAAGACTCCTCAAATGTCCACTAATACAGGGCACTCATAGCCTTCTCAGAACAAATAAATTCAGGTCACTGCACACTAAAGACTGAGTTGCAACTTTGAGTGTTTTTTTTTTTAACAACAAATATGCAGGCCAACCAATCCCTTTCAAACTATCTCTTTCAAAAGCAATCACAGCAAGAACAAATTCCCTTTTAAACTCAGTAGCTGTGAGAACTCACGATTGCTAAGAATTTTGAATACAAAAATCTTGGCACTACAGAAAAAACACTCCACAAAAACACACACAGAACACCCAACATCAAAAAAACCCAACCAAAAAACAAACCACAAAAAGTAATGCAATTTTTTTTAAGTTACAAGGGAGAAGTAGGAACCTAATTCTTCATGCTATGTATTGAATCCCCTTATGCAGTAAAAGCAACAGAAGTATGACTCTCATACAATTTAACAGCAAATTTACCCAATAATTTTTCAGGTCTAATGACAAAAAGCAAAAACAAATAGGCTAAAGGGAAAAAGAAAAAGGGTACTTACAAATTTATAACCCTATCCAAGTGGTGTTTTGAGCAAAATAGCTGGCTGCTCTTGTCTTGTTTATGCTGACTCTGTCCCAGCTGAACAAACCTGGGAAAAGGAGTAGATGGGAGAATAAATCAAAGAAAGTAAAAGAACTATCCCCCAAAACTCAGCAAATGAAAGACAATTACACCAAAAAAAAAAAAAAAAAAAAAAAAAGAAGAAGAAAAAGTGTTATATAAGTCACTGATCATGAACGACCTCTCTGGTGAACAAGAGAGATTTTTAAAACCTTGCAGGGGTGCATGTGAGAACTCAGCAGCTTCCTTCAGCTTGAAAAAGGTTTGACTATTAACTGGTGTCCCCTGGTATGTCATGGGATAGGAACAGGCCTCTGCTCCTATGAGATAGGCAGCTCGCCACTGTCAGCTCCCTATGTCTTTTTCAAAGCAATCAGATGAATAGCCTATGGGAAAAGTCAACAGGAGAGACAGAGTTTCAGATTTAAGTCAGTCCTCAGCCAAATTCAATCTAGTTTATTCAGCTGAAACACTGTCAGTCCAGCTTACTTTTTTCCAAGCACGATGTTTTGGGAGAATTACCCAATTTCCAAATATTTGCTGGAAGGCACTGAAGATGCAAAATACTGTTATGGCTTTTTTCTTGGCAATGAATTGGAGCAAAATTTGACGAAATAGTTAATCACTAATCTTATTCACTTGAAAAGTCAGAAGGTTTCAAGTATATGTAATTATCTCACACTTGTTTACTCTCCAACACATCTGTGCTACTGAAAATGGAAGGAGATGTTAGGTGTGATGTTAACACTTTAATTTTCTGACTTGGAAGGGGTTTTTTGATAGTTACCTTCCATTTAGCTTAAAAATAGTCTTATTGGTCTATTTCAGAAATATTTACTACATTTTAATGGGGTCAAATAACAGTGCAAAAGCAATTGCATGGAATTGCACGTACAGTAGACAAAGGAACAATACATTCCTGAACAGCTTATCGTGACTTTTCTTTCTGCTCCAGATTCTATACTGTAGAAACAAAAGCCTCAGAAACACGCAACATCACTTTGGATGTTAAAAGAATAAATACTTACATTTCAAAATAAGAGAACTGTAAGTGGAAATAAAGATAATTAAGATCTGCTAGTGCAGGAGCTTGCTTTTAAAACAAGCTTTGAAAAGCAAATAAAAACAAACTGAAGGTGTAAATATTTTTATTAATTGGTTCAAATTATCCAATATTCTGAAACAAACAAGGCCTAAATTAACACAAGCAAGTTACCAGACAGCAATAAGACACCATGCACAGTTGATTTGCAGTGTACATCCTCAAATTATTTGAGGGGCCTCCCGTCCCTTCCAAACTCAACAATCTGTGGTTCTGTGACTTCTGCTTTGATGAGAATGAACACAAATGATCTCGGTCATCAGTGAAAACGGGCTGAACAGATTCAAATAAGTTTCATTTGCATTTGCATATATACTTAATATAGATCAGCTTACATAAAGTAACTTAACCTGAGATACTTTAAATCTGCGAGTCCCTGATGCTGATAAAGAAAAAAACAGGTAACATGTTCAATGATGTCAAGTAGAGTTGGGATCTTCCATCTCCATTCCCCTTATTACAATAATAGAAAGAGACTTGAAGTGACAGCCATAATCACACTGTGAAATAAATTGCTGCTATTCTCAAACAATGTACATTGTAATAAAGGATGTCAGTAAAATCTATACTTTCCACATAAATCAGCACATCAGACCATAAATAGCACTATGTCTTGTTAGCTAAAAGAGGTAAGGAAATTGCAATTGTTAGATTTTTTAAAACCTCCATTGCTTGAGGGAAATGAAATAAACACAAGCTTTTTTTGTCTTGAAAAGGATATGAATGGGAAGCGTCAAAGCCCCCATGGAGTTTACAGCACTATTGTAACAACAGGCTGAATGTTAGTCCAGCCTAAAAAATGATAAAATGGGAAGTAGCTGCAATTCTGGATGTTTTCATAGAGCTGTTCATCTGACAAAGTGACTTTTAGTAGACACCAGCTCACACTGGGCTATTGGCAGAACAATAACTATCCGGTACACCAAAGGCTAATTGTCAAATTGGCATCTATCTTCCAGCGTTTAAAATAAAGAATCAAAGTTAGAGGTATGGGTGAAGTTAAAAATTGCAGAGATAATGAGAAATGTCCTCCTCCACCCTATACAAGTGTACTATCTTCAAATCGCTCAGCATGTTTATTAAGGAAATGTAATTGATTTGCACTCCTGGTGTCCTGCATAAGCAATCACTCTCGGCAACAGCATTATAAGCCTTTAGGAACTAAGAGGGACTTCAATCTGGACCTCAATTTTTTCAACTGATCTCCAGTACTGAATTCCCATTATTGTGACTAGTTTTCAAAGAAAAAGAGTGCAGTTCAGGAAAAAATCTCCTCCATCAGGGAGCAGAATAAGTAACTTCTCGGTTCAGTTCTAGTTCATCTATAACTGAATTATTCCAGTTCAGTTTTGGTTTGAGTTAAAAAAATTTCAAATGGTTCAAATTAATTTCTGATTTAAGAAAAAAAGGAGATTTGAACCAGTTCCTTTTTGGCTTCAGTGTTATTCTGTCATATTGAGGAGAGAATCTGAGAACAATTACACATTTTTTTAACAATGGAAATGCATAGCCAGCACTCTATCTGGGGTGACGGCAAGTCAGAAACAGCATTCCTGACGCAATGGGAGTCACTGCCTTTTGTTGGAGAAGCATGCCATTACTTTGCTGATTGCTCCTGGGGACCTAACAGTTCATGGCTCCTGCGGGAGTGATGACAATCTGTCTTGTAAAGGATGAAATTCCAAGTTACCCTTGAATAAAAGCAGAAGTTTTTGTGTAGTTGGAGCTGGGAGGTGGTACCCTGATGCTCGCCCACTAACTTTGACCTCCAACTGCTCACAGTAAGCCAGCAGCTCCCAGCTCCTGAGGAGAGCCTGCAGGTGCCGTGCAGCACGCTGCCTCACGTTGTAAGAGTTTACCTCAATGTGGAGAAACAGAGTGGGAACTTGCTGGACCACCTAAGGAGCTGTATTTTGTCTTGCACTATGCCGTATCTTACTCATTTCCTGTGTGTATGGTTTGAATTCACAAAACCATTTATTAAGAACAAGTGGCAGTATGATGCTGTTCAAAACACAGTGTGTAAGAGCACATTATTACACACACTACGCTTAGTGCTGTGCATAGATACACAGACAGGTAAACCCACACACCACATGTATTTGCATGTCATTATTTCATGAAATTCCACATGTCGTTATTTCATGAAACTCCAATAATGGCAAGGGCTAAACTGACTTCTCCCTCTCCTGAAACTTACAGTACAAATCTCTGTCACTTAGATATCCATGCTTCTATACTGTGAGTTATTCTGACCTCTTTTCTCCTCATAGTCTATACCAGATTTAGTAACGGTCTCAAGGTCTCCCTGTAAAACCCACAATATTTTATTTCAAGCTCAAAAGGCCAAGATGTTTTAAGAAAAAGCATGAATATTATTCAGAAAAGTAGTTTTCCTTGAACACTAAAAGTCACACAACTATTTAAATCTGAGTAAAAGGCAACAGTTAACACATATCTCTATGAATAAGACATTATGTGAAAAAAAGACTCAACTTCTGTTGTTTTGTATGCATTTTTATAGAAGAGGCTATTTTACTTGTGACTGATTTGAATTAGTGTAATTCAACATTTGAAAAATGCAAAAATCACAGACTACAAATCTTAGAACCAGGGAACCTCTCCTAATATGGAATTTGCTTATTAATTTCTAGGACTATATTAAATGACAGGTATTTCTATTGAATCATCTTTCATTCAATTTAAGTTCCAAATTTTGCATTCGGAGACATCTGCACAACTTCCAGTGAAATCAGAGTTGACACAGACATCCGACTACAGTTTGATTTTAAAACTAGAATGATATATATACACACATAGATCTCTCTACAATTTATAATTTAAATAAGTTTAATCAAAGGCAGCACTTTGACAAGCTGTATTTAACCAATTTCCATTATTTTTTACTGATTACCACCAGAAATTTATCTCACCTAGCGTATATTGTGAGATCATCCTCTGAAGGAACATCTGAAAGATTGACTCCATACACATCTTTTGTTGATTGCACTACATTCTGGAACATAAGAAGAAAGATTCAGACTGAGGATACCATAACAACATCCAAAGAGAAGTTTACTTTCAAACAAGGAATGCTTTCTAAACCTGAAAATAATTTCAAAAGTGCAGGCAAAACCAAACAAGTTTCTCATATACATAGTAATCTTAGCTTGTGCGTGTCTGGTTTTTTTAAATAAAAATATTTTATTAAAAATAGCATTCAAGATATTTGTTCAACAAGTAAAGGAAAGGATTCTTGAAAGATAACATCAGATAAAACAACATATTAGGAGAATAAATTATATTTATAGGACATATAATGATGTAGGTATTATATTCTGTTCTGCATTGAAACTCAGTACAGAATAAATCATATTTGTTCAGAACATGCTCCCACATTTGCTTTCACACTTCCTGCTGTCAATTCTGAAATAATTACAAATTTCAGGTTGAACGATATTTTTATTTTATACATTACATAATCATGTCACTCAACTGTAACAAGGATTCAATGCATATGCAATACTTCACTAACTGAGGGGTTTACTGACAAGATGTGTGACTGCAAGTAAGTCAACTACAAAAAAAGCTTTCTTTTAGTTCAAAATGATCCAAAGTCAAAGAACAATTTAGGAAAAATATGTTCTGACCAGAGGTATAAAAGCATTTGATTATCAACTTGTGTGAGATATAAATAGAAAGGAACTAGCTGTTTGGGTCATGTCCTCCCCGCTGCCTGTGTAATGATACAATTTTTCTCTACTCTGCAGTTGCTGATGCAAAACCCACTAAAATCCAAATCCCTGACCAAACATCCAATCTTTCTGGAATAACCATATTTACTCAAGAATGCACCTAAAAATATAAGCTTACAAATATCAACTATTTTACACCCAAAAATAGCCCACACTACTGTTTTTCACCCAAACTTTTAGTATTTTTGTACAATGCAATACACAATCCATTGTCACAAATGAGAAAACCGTAAAGTGCAGACTGCCCCTGGTGAGAGTGCTGGGAAGTTGTCAGTTCAGCTAACAGAGACATAAAATGGAATATTTGTAAGTGTAGGCTTTTAAGTGCATTCTTCATTAAAGTTTCTTTTTTAACTTAACTTGAGGAAAAAAAGAATAAATATCTGAAACATTTCTATGGTTTACCAGTTCTAGAAAATAAACACTTATTTAATCAACTAGATAGATTATCATCTTTTCTAGTCATAGTTGCTTTGTTTCTTGTTACATTATTCAGTTTAGCCACCAAGTTTTGAAACCCTCCTTACAGGTCTTTTTAAACTTTTTAGCTACATGTGTAGATGCAACATATAATTGCCATTGCCAGAAAAATAAGTCCAAAACATTTTTCGAAAAGCCTGTATCTGATGCTCTGCCTAGCCTGGTAATGGAAAAACAACACTTTGCAAGCTAAATGAAGATCAGCTGGTGAACATATTAAAATCTAATGTCTAATGCAGTTGTTAAGATTACCTTTATGTTTGGTTTCTGAAAAGAAAGTTTCCATAAACGTTGTGCCCTCAAACATAGTACCTAAGAGCAACTTTGTACTTTTGAGGAGAATAAACAAATTTACAATGGCAGGCAGACATTAACGATAACACAAGTTAATGGCTAACACAGCAATTCAGCATAACTGAATAGGTAATCCTTTTCAGCACTGCAACTTTAATAAGCAATGACACAAATTAACAACGCAAGTTATAACTAAAATTCTATGCATGAAAAGGTGCTAATAAAATGGAAAATATTTCTTCATGTGCATTACTAAAAGAATCAGAACAGCTCACCCAATTGTAAGCCATTAAAATTCAATATTATCTTAAATCACATGTTGTGTTTACATGCATCTTTCATTTAAGCATCTTAAAAATCTAAAAAAAAAGATATCTTAGGTCTGAGTCTTGAAGTGTGTTCAATCCACAAATGGCAAAACTGAAATGAGGTAACTTGTGCAATGGTAAGAATCAAGAATAAAATTTCAGGTTGGATTTATGTTGTTAAAAACAAACATCTAGAAACACTCTGACGTGCTGGAAAACAGGTACTCTTATTCAGAGATAATGGAAAATTACCAGGTAAAATATCTTGCATAAACATAAATAAATGCATTTGTATTGCCATAAAAATTAATCCAAATTGTCCAAAGTGAATACCACATGAATTCAGAGTTATTTTATTGAAAATGCCATTAAGGTTAGGAAGAAGAAAGTGTTGTACAGAAGGCTGAAAATCCATTATCTGAGAAACCACACCCCTAGGCTAAGGACTGAATTAAATGAAAATTTGAATTACAGCAGAAAAAAAAAGGCTGCTTTATTCTCCGTTGCCTATCAGGCACTATATTTTATACTGACTAAGGTCATAAATACTGAAGTTTCTTCAAAAGTGGTAACGTGTGCAAGCACAACACTATAACCATTTAAATTAGCTGTGACTAAAAAAAAAACCAACACACAAAACAACCCCCCCCAACAAATGCCAACCCCCTCCCCCCAAAACAACATAAGTATCTTCCAAATTTTTATAGTCTCCATTAGCGTATCCTTTTGCTAAGACATTTTCAGTACTACCCAAAATGGATATCTACAAGAAAGAATTTGAAGAAATGTTAACATGAATTAATAAAATAGATATTTCCGTAATCATACAAATTAATATTTTCATTAAATTGGCATCCAAGAGATTCCAACAGAATTGGAGTTATGCTAGCAAAAAAAGATTAATCCCACAATTGAGAATATGCGTTTTCATATGACTGTGCAGATATGATTTTACTATTATCCTGCCATTATCTTCAACCTTAGTAGTAGCAGTAGCATAGGACCAATGTGACAACTTTATCATGCATGTTTTTGAAGTTAGTTTCTTTTTTTTTTAAAATGTCATACCAAACAATTATGAAATAGCAATTCAAAAATCTTCACATAAATCAGGTTGAACTTTAGCCAGATTGAACATTAATTTACAGTTATATCCACCTAGGCAGGTGGCATCATTCAAAATGAATAATTTGTCATTGAAAGAGGTAGTGCTCAGGACCTCAGATCCATACTACATGTCTTCCAGGGGGTTTGCTCCAGATTAGCTCCCATGGACTAAAAGTTGATTAGGTAGGTAGATCAGGTACATTCCCGAAGAAGCATCTTCCAGTTTAGTTTCATCCAAAAAGGAACCCCATTTGCATACTCCAAGACCACCACGTGACATGAGCCAGAGCATGGTAAGAGACAACGATCAGAAGAGCACTACTGCTCTGAACTAACACTAACATACATGTATTTTATGCTTTATACAATGGGCAACACGACAAGAGTACCTTTCAAATGCCATAGGTTTCTAACAGCACTTTTCATTTTCTGAAAAAATGTTATTTTCAAAATAGTGTTTCACTATTATAAGACAAGAATAATAGCAGTTTTATAAGCAGTTGTACTAATATCTACACAAAGGAATTACACAGGAGACTTTTTCACTTAATTTCTCAGTGCTTTACTTCTGACTGTTCTATAACATTTACTGGTTTGTTTGGGTTTTTTTTAAGGAAATGTGAATTTTAAGTCCATGATTAGCCTTCTTGCCTGCCACAATAATTTCTTACCTCTGTCATTTTGGTATTGTCTCCTGTATCAGTCACCTTTACTGGAGTTGAACGTTGAGAAACAGCACCTTCATCTTCTTTGTCTGTCCCAGAATCATCTTCAGAACTACTTGACACTGCTTCCTCACTTGGAGGTGGAGGAGCACTAGCAGCTGTTTTGCGCTGCAGCACGGTTTCTTCTCTATTACTTTTGTTCCTATTATGAAAGGTAGTGTGCATTTATGAAATCAGCAAGACATTAGCAACAAGCATTTTAAATTCCTCATTTTGGTTACAATCTTATTGGGGGAAATGAGTTCTATCCTCTGGAGCAATTTGTTGCTCATCTTTTGAATCCCCCAACTGATTTACTTTTCTTCCATCTCTTCTTATTCCAGAGCATTTAAAGACAGCTCAAAGGACGACGTCAGCTTTTCTCCACCAATTCTCTGATTTTTTTACTTAACTCCCTCCCCCAGACTGAATGAATAAAAAGGAATAAACATTGAGACATAACATCTTTTGGGTTTCATCTGGGAAAAAATTTCACTTTCTGATTAACATTGTCTGCTCCACTAGCTTTCTTAATCTTGGGCCCAAAAATCTTAATCATAACATCACACTTTTTTCCCTTCCTTTTCCATACCTGTCACCTCAGTTTAGTTCTTTAATCAGCAGCATTTCTTTATGCAGCACATATTTCTCACTCTAGAATTTCTAATCAATATAAAGAGGTGCCTTATTTATCAGAATTCTTCAAGATACAGCATCTAGATTTTAGTAGGCTAACACTGGGTTTAACTGTACAAGCTCTGAAAGGTATACGTTACTTTACCCATCAGAAATTATACCACCCTTATGTTCTCTACATCCTTTCCTACTGGCCGCAGAAGGGTACATGGCTGCACTTTCCTCACAGACACCGCCACAATCTTTCGGGGACTCTGGAGGAAGAAGGACTGGAAGGCAGGTAATTAATATGTTTGTAGACAAATCAGTCTGGAAACAGGGAAGCAACATCACCTCCTTGCTGAGGTGACTGTCCCTATATACACTGACATCGTGCGTGAATTACTCTGTCGAAGGCCCTAAAGGAAGACAGCAGCATGCTCAGAGGCTTTGACAACAGCATGCAGTTTGGTGCAAATGTTATTTTGAGTTGCAGCTCTACTGTTCTCCTCAAAGGAGTGGAGGTCACCAGTATTGCTTGAGCTCTAGTGGAGCACACCATGACTGTCACGAAGTGTTCTGCCTTTGCAGTCACATACATCAGTTTATCCCTGTAGTGAATTAGCTAAACTTCATATGCTTTAGGAGCACAAGACAAACAAGTAGAAACAGTCCTCCCAAAAGTTCTTTATCTGCACACATTCCCCATCCCCAGGACATTAATATATCAGAAGAATTCTTCCAGCTGGAACAAATGCCTTAGGGGAAAACCCAACACAAGTAAGTTTAATTTCTGACTCAGCAGAAACTGCCATCTCCTTAGATTGAAATTTACAGAAAGTTATGAAGACATACTGCATTCTTTTTAGAGAAAATTAAGTTTATCTTCCCTACTTTTCTAAATGACGTGACGGTCACAAGAAAAGCAGTCCTTTCTGAAAGCTGAAGTGTAGAGCAAGTAGCCAAACACTGATAAGACTGACATCCCCACTCTCAACACATACTCAGAAGGCAGCCAAGATCTAATTGTCCTAGGGGACCAGAACACTTACAGATGAAAACAGATCACCAAATCTTCCAAAAATGTCATAGTAGATCAAAAGATGATGACAAATGGGCAAGGCAAAGACAGCACCTCTACCGAGGGCTAAATATGGGTAAGGTGGAAGATTGAAGCCACCTTTTACCCCACTACACAGCCAATGTGTACATGGGAAGCCTTACGAGCAATACCCATGGAGTCCTGGAATGTGGCTTTGATCCAGCTGACTCTCATAACAATCCCTAAAAATCACAGTGGGGAGCTTGAAGCAAAGTGTCTGAGAAAAACATATAAGGGTCAAGTATTTAATGGAGTATCTGGAGAGAAATTAATTAGTCCAAAATCTGACATTATACCAAAGTGGAAGAATAAAGCTTATCCTCAAAAGTACCCATAAACTCACAATTCTTAGCAGAGGTAAACTGTGTAACTGTTGAATAGTCTTTCTGCTTATTCCCAGGGAACATCAATAGCATGAAATCAGGTTCTGCTAGTGATAAAGCATAGTGTACTCTCAACACTTATTGACAGTGAGTCCCTCAGGGTCAAGTCACAATGGATGTTATAATAAGACAGTTCAATTTTGTAGCTTTTAAGAGAACAGCAAGTTTTCAGAAGAACTTACAATGTTGTGACAGCACAGGTTTAGTCATTACTGACAAAAGGTTTCCTTAATATGAGGTATTAAAGAGAGAATGAATTGGTAGAGGAACAGTCCCCATAGCCCTTGTGTGATACAGCAGATCAAACACAACAAAGGAATAAATAAAGTAACAAAGCAAGTTCAGGATGCAAAAGCAGCTAAATGAAACGTTCATTTATCCCAATAACTGTTTCTGAATTATTTATGTAATTTTATCTATAGATATTTTTAATAACATTTTTTATCAAAAACTATGCTGAAACTGGTATTTATTGCTATTTCAGGATATGTTCTATTTATTCAAAATGTATTATTATTTTTTTAAAGACAACAATATTTGCATTCCTGTCATCTCCAATAGGGAATACAGTTGCCACTAGTATGAAGAGATGATCAAACTTTTAACAACCTCTGTATCTTTATTCTTGATAAAATTTTCTCATGGGTTTCACTTAGAGGAGTACAAGAAAACAGCAAAGATTAAACAAGTCTGAATAAAGAACTCCCAGTGTCAAATAAAAATCTCAAATGAGATATGATTTTCAAAGTGTACAATTCTACAGTATAACACCAATGATTTTTTTTTATTTCCTATGTAACAAACAATATGATACACAGACACACACATAGAGTTTATACATTTGCATTACAATTTCACTACTATGAAACCAGAACAAAATTTCATATTTCAGACTTACCCCAACACTGATTTTCCAGTTTCATCAGGTTTACGAACAGTAAATGGACTTGGATCAATCCCCACATTCTTAGGCATAAAATCTCTGGCAAAATAGAAAGGAAAAATTGTTTATGAGCAAAGTTCAACACATTTTTTTTTAAATTTTCTGGAAGAATCACCTCTAACATCTACCTTTGAATTAAAAAAAAATCATTATAAAAAGAAATATCAAGTTCTAAATTCATCATCACTAGTTAACGTAAATATAACCCCCTTAGGTATTTAAAAAGCTTTCAATTGCATTATTCAGTCCCATAAATAGCTGCAAACATTACCACTTGCCAAGGAGGCTGGAGCAATGTGCTCCATTCCTGGGCTGAAGAAGCCCTGTAACACAACTATGTTGTTTTCAAAATGCTGCCAACACTCAAATTAGGTCCAAAAGCTACATGAAACATAATCTGCCTGGAATTCTTTAGCTAAAACATGATTCAGATTATGCTTAGAATATCCAGCTGATTGCTGCCAATACACAAGAACAAAAAAAAGAAAAAAACAAACCACAAAGTAAACCCAAAACATTATCTGCCCAGGTGTGTGAAGCTGATGAACTGAAGAAAACAATTGTAAAATGAGAGCAGAACAATTATAAAACAATTGCTTTGAAGGTAGCCTCTGTGATCTGAGTCCACAGAGAAAAGCTCATTGCTCAGCCTTCAAGTGTTCAAACATTCAGCACCCCATAATGAAAAATAATTGGAAATTTAAGTGCTATCTTAAAAGACTTTTTTTAGAGTAGCATTTCCATTTTAGTATTGTGATTTGGTTTCTAGAAGTTTGTTTATTTTGAAGCTTAAAAAAAACAACCAACACTCCACAAAACCTATCATGTTACACAAATTTAACCTAGTAAATAAAATGTACATCTAACTGACAGCAAATCAACTTCCAGTTAAGGATTCATAGTCACAAAACATCCCAATATACCGTGTAGAATTGGTCATTGCCAAGCAGAAGGTCTCATCAAAACTGCTCAACTCATACGGCCGAAAAAACTCATTGTGGATATCAATTTCCTCTTCATACTTGTGGAATTTCTTCACTGTCAACTTACGTCTGTTTTCAGCGCATGTCACTGGGGAAAAGAAAAAAAAAAAATCTTTTTACTAACAATCATTGACTCTGCAAAAAATCTAAACAAAGAGTAACCTGCTTACCTAGCCACCCTACCAGGCATTTTTCTACAGCTATTTCCCCTCTAAGACAAGAAAATATGATATGAAGATGATGATGCACAGCACATCTTTAATAAACATGCATTATCAACCAACATAATTTCATTTCCCTTCATGATGACAATTCCTAATAACACATGCTCCACAGTATCCCAGAGAAATAAGATAGGCTAGCTATACCCTGTCATCTGTAACAGGAATGTAACCACCAACATAGACTATAAATACGTGTTAATAGGTAAGGGGAAAGAAAAAAAATTTAAAAAAAAAAAGAAGCATGCCCTGGCACATAAACATATGGAGGTCAAGTTTTAGCCTATTAGGTATCTCTCACATCCTGCAGGTGAAAAATCATAGCTCATTGTGGGGGAAAAAAAATATATTTGGCAATCGTTATGGAAACTTTTTTTTTTTTCAGATTTGGGATCTAAAACAGTTAAAGAACTTCTTTGACTAAAATTTCTTTTTTGAGGTACTCTATAAGACAAGGAGCAAATATAGTTCCTACCTTCATCAAAAGGAAGAGGTAAATGCTTCAGCACACCTGTGGTCCACCAGTAAGTATAGCTGTACAGGAAAAACAGATGCACAATTAAAACAGAACATTTGAGCCTGTATCCAGTCTAAGCGTTTGCACATAACAGTTACCCAATCACACAGCATCACTTTAGTAAACATTCCTTTATAATTCAAGCGTGGAAGAAAGAAAAAAATTATCCTTGGATGGAGGATTTCAACAGGCCCCTGTCCTACTACTTTGCTCTCAGGCCATGGAACTTAAACACATGAAGCTCAGTACAGGTCCGGAGGGAGGAGTGGGTTTCTTCCATTAAACAAAATACATTTCAGGTGCCTACCTCTACAGTACTGAAAATTAAGGTCTTAGTACACATAGAAGGTACTTATGTATGTCTCTTGTTCTGGTCTTTAAAATAAAGCATCAACCCCCACCCACCACTTGTTATTCACATCCTAAAATTTAGGAAAAGGGTACGAAGAAATGAAGGTCAATGATAATAAAATCGAAAGTCTGTCAAAGCAGCTGACTTCCATACACAGAAATACATTTTGATGTGACAGTTCCCCTATGCTGGCATAGCTAATAGCAAAACTAAGCCCTGCTGGAAGTTTATTCAGGATTTCTGAAAAACAACAAAAGTCAAGCTACATTCATAAAATAAAGCATGTTTTATCTTTCATTCATTTTTAAATATTTTTATTTTCTCTTCTCAAATGCACAGTAATTTCTTCTCTAAATTACTCTCATAGTTTCTTCTATTTCATTACTTGGGATGAAAAGACAGTAATCTTCATTGACTTTTATTTTAAATATGTGTAGATTCACAATACTGTGAAGGCTGTAATCGGAGTATTAATGGGGTTACTTCCTACTCATGTCAACACAGCCATCTGGAGGTGAAGCAATGGGTGCATTCCCATGCCCAGAGACAGACATGTTAGTGGGACTTCGCAAACAGTGCGGAGCAAGCAGGGCAACACGCTTCAATTCCAAGAACTGTGTATGTCTCAGACAGACAGGAATGAGTTGGGCCTGACAGTCCCGTCTCTTCCTGAAGTACTGGATGAGGCCATGCCAGCGAGCCATTATCTCCAGTGCCTTCAGAAACTATGCAGACATACCCAGTTTTGCTGCTTGCATAAATGGTAAGTAACGTGACAACAGAAAGTCTCCTTTTGCCATACTCCCTGTCCTTTCACATGAATTGCAAATTACATAAAATATATGAAACTCATTATGAACTCTCTTGTTTCTGATGGAGAGGCAAATACAATACAGAAAAAGCACTGACAGTCAAAAGAAGTTTCAGTGACAGGAAACAACATTTTCCTTCTCTTCCTAGATCCTTGATTTCATGATGAGTTTTCATTATTTCCTTTGCTGCTGTGCCCAAGGAATCCAAAAGAGGCACTGCACAGAGAGGCAGGAAGAAGTTACACGAAGAACTTGTCCATTAGTTTGGTAGAAACAAAAAATTACTTGGAGGAGCTTTTTTCACCTAACTACTTATTACATTTTGTTCACATGAGCGAACACCTGGGGTGTATATTATAAGTGCTCAAAAGAAATTCTGGCCAGAATTCTGTTGGAGCAAGTCCAGAGGAGGGCCACGAAGCTGATCGGAGGGCTGGAGCACCTCTCCTGTGAGGACAGGCTGAGAGAGTTGGGGTTGTTCAGCCTGGAGAAAAGAAGGCTCCAGGGAGATCTAATTGCGGCTTATCAGTTTCTGAAGGGAGCCTACAGGAAAGATGGTGAGGGACTCCCAGAGATCAGGGAGTGTAGTGACAGGACAAGGGGTAATGGGTTCAAGCTGAAGGAGGGTAGATTTAGATTAGATGTTAAAAAGAAATTCTTCACTGTGAGGGTGGTGAGGCACTGGAACAGGTTGCCCAGAGAGGTTGTGGAGGCCCCATCCCTGGAAGTGTTTAAGACCAGGTTGGATGAGGCTTTGGGCAACCTGGTCTAGTGGAGGTGTCCCTGCCCATGGCAGGGGGGTTGGAACTAGATGATCTTTGAGGTCCCTTCCAACCCAAACTATTATATGATTCTATGAAAGGTAATCTAATTAACAAGTAAATGAAGAATACTAACTTTTTTTTTAAAAGTTCCACCTCGTTTGAGAAGAGTATCTGTGACAAATAAGAGACAGCTGTTTAACAGAGTAACAGCTGAAAGGGAGACTAGGACATTCATATATTTGCAATGTATCAGCTGAATTAATTTTTGACATACAATAATGTTTGGAACCAGTAGGCAATGAAATTAACATTGCATGTTTCATGTGTGCCTGAAATAACACTTGTTTGTACGGCTGATATGAGTGAGCAGCAATAGAAGCCTCAGGAGACAATACAAAAGGATTGAAATTTAGAAACAGTCATATCCCATGCAAGCTGCCACGAGGGGTTAATGGACTAAGCAGCCAACAGGACTGAATGCACTGTTGAAACACTTGCAGTTTTCCCCAAACAAAAATATGTTATGCAGGTATTTAGATCTACCATTAGTGACACAGAGCTTTAAGACTCAGAACGAACAAAGACACAAACAGTGAAATTCCTAAGAGAGATGATTTAGTTAACAAGTCCACTACTGTCCTTATTATTAAAATGGATTTATTTATTTATTTTTTTTAACACACAGTATTTATAATCCTGAAGAAAATCATTTCACATTGTGAAGCACTCTAAAATTACTTTACAATTTTTATGCTTTAGCTCTATTACTTCTGTATATTACCGTGCAACTACAATGGAATGCAAATGAAGAAAAAGTCTTCAGAACAGGCTAGGCATGGCTGAAAGGAAGGTAGAAAATCATGCGCTTCTTGGTATGCACAGCTGCTGACTAAGTGCATTACACACAAACCTCCCCCAAATGTTATCCTTATCACCCAATCTCAAATACAACAATCACTTAATAAATCTGATCATCAAAATCACCTCTATATTGCTTACTGAGAGAGTGGTAACCGTACTTTGGTAAAACAGCGAAGCATTTCACACTGAAGGACAGGATTTCATATGAAATTAAACTTCCTTTTTTCAATACAACAGGAAAATAACATACTAAAGCAAATCCTTCAAAACACCAACATCCAACATTTTCAGCAATTTCTTAAAGGTTATTTAAGTTTTGATAAAAACATAAAAAAGAGTAAACAAGTTTGACAGATTGACCAAATTACTTGATTAACAATATGTATTTTTTAAAATTTGTTAGAACGACACCAAACAAAACAAAACAAAACAACAGAACAGCAAAGTACCTTCGCCTGGTCTGTGACAGACTGAGGGTGTTCTTGTGATGCAAATAAAAATCAGTGGGAAGTTCCCAGAGATGAGGTTTTCCTTCTGTAGGCTTGAATACTCCCAGAAAGAGATTGATAGAATCTTGCCTGTCTGCATCTGTTAGACAAGAGGTACACTTAACGCCAGGAACACTGCAGAGCTCAAGCCCACTCAGACATTTGCTTTGTATGTTTGCTCCTCACAGACAGTGTGTATGTCCTATGACTTCTACAGGGACCTTCTGGGCTTCCAGCACCGTATCGAAACTTCATTTAGACCTGACCTTCTGCCACACCAGCGCTGCCTCTTTCCTTGGTTTCCCTCACAGGAGCCGAGGCAGCAGCTCTCTGCTTAGACGCTTTGCAGAGGTAAGACCTCACGCTGCAGCTCCATCTCCCACCTCTGCATATATGTGTGCGCATGCAGCACATGCATGTATTTATGCATGTTTCAGGGATCAGACATATCATGATGAATTTACTGCAGTCTAAATAACAGAAGAATGATTTAA
This sequence comes from Balearica regulorum gibbericeps, assembly GCF_011004875.1. NCBI lineage: Eukaryota > Metazoa > Chordata > Aves > Gruiformes > Gruidae > Balearica > Balearica regulorum. The sequence goes on along the minus strand of NC_046186.1, from coordinate 51,215,777 downwards.
TGACATTAAACGGTATCCATACAATACACAAGTTTCCCACACAACACACAAATTATGAATTCTTTGGGGTTTTCTAGCCAAAACATAGTAAAATGATTAAACTTCACAAACACCTTTTACTAATTTGGACTTTTTTCCCTGTTGGTTTAAATCATCGTTTTTTCTTGCCATATTCTAAGCTTCACTAAACTAAGTAAAACAAGTGCTAAAATCCAGTTGTTACATACCACTGTAGATGAAGCATGACAAGAAATCTTCTTGTTCACTTACATGTTTTGCTACCTAGCTGCAGACAGAATGAGTTACAACAGATAGGAAGAAAAGCTGGAGTCAGATGAGGAATTGGGGATGGTGAACTGTGATCAAGACAGCTTTGCAAGCAAGAGTCATAGAGGCAGAGGAAGGCTTACACACCAAGGATCTTCAGATACAGGGGAACAAGTGGAGAATTGAGCTCTATTTCTGCCCTGAGGAATTAACATGTGGAAAGGTCTCGTCTCCACTCTTGTTTGCACTTCAGTAATCATCAAACAAGGAATAGCTCAGACTAGTTCAATAGATAGTGTTAGTCCTTCAGTTCTCTCCACATTTCAAAAAGAGTATTATGAGAGTTGAGTGTCCCTTTAGCAACACACTGCATCGAAAAGACAAACTGAAGTCTCAGTATACCAGAAAGCAGGTAAAAAAATAGGCAGAATCCACAAAGCAGTGGTATGACAGCAAGGACAAAGTTGGTTCCTGGCCACTGAAGGAAGTCAATACTTCCTTCTCAGAATTCAAACCCCTCTTCCCCCTGTGCAACATATCATATTTTTACAGGGAATTAAGACACAAGCAGCTGACAAATGAAGTGCTAGGTAGAAATTTGGTGACAATAGGATTATAGAAAAGTGCAGTACTTTATAGAAGTGTGCATATGTGGAGGTCAATATTTGGAAATGGGATCTTCTGTATAAACAGTCACATGGTGTAATGGGGCAAGGCACCAGGAACAGGGAAAGAAAGGGGAAATCTCTTCATGTTGCTTGGCTCCCCTTCCCTACTTAGAGGGCTTTTTATCTGGAATCTGGCTTATTTCTTCCTTTTCTACTCACTCATACCCCCTCCAGATACTTTAACTGTCCCTTCAGAGCACTCCTCCAAAAAGATACTTATTTTACCTTCTTTCTTGCTCCTCACCTTCCCAGTTTTCAGAAGAGGATAAACTTATAAACATTAACTCTTCTACACAGTAATACTCAAAAGCACATGTAGGTCCTTATGGCTTGCAGGCCATGTTGTTTTTGCAAAATAGCATCACATTTTAACCAAGAAATAAGGAGAGAATGAGGAAGGCCAGGAACAGTGCAAGAAAGCTACATAAAACTCGGTAAAAAGGTCTGGAAAAAAATAAACAAAAAAACCCCTGCTGAGAACACTAAGAATTAAAATAATTAAAAGGAGGAGCCCTAAAGACAAAATTAATTAACATGAGCAAATAGGTTAAATTTGGTGATAATTTCTGAAAGCCAAAAGCAGAGATGAGCCTCCATTGTTCATTTACTATTGTTTCACCTGTCAGGAACAGAAGGTATACTGAAATCGTTAACTAAATAATTGTAAAACAATTAGAGTAAAACAAGATAATTCAGTGAAACGACGTCACTACTTGTACGATGGATGCTAAAAGGAAATAAAACTAAGTGAAATTTGTTCTGTGAAAACCAGCTTGAAATTAAACTCATACCAACCGAACTAATGAATTCATTGTCTGAAACTGTCTGCAGCAGCAGTTCATTAAAGCATTCTTACCTTTCTTCCGTAGCAAAAAAAGACTGTTAAACATTACATTGCAAAAGGACTCAAACTCTCTGTTGCATTTATTGTTTCAGTTGTGCGCTTGTGTTTTAAACTTAACAGAAATACAGGACATTGATCAGAAAATGTCTTTCTGCTGTCTTACTTGTCAACTCATAACTTCAAAGTAGGTAAAAACCCATAACATTAAAGATACTTTGTGCATAATCTTCAAGCAGGCACAAATATGTATGTGACTGAGGAAGCAGATAATTAACTTGAAAGGTGACAATCCTCCTCCCACCTTGTTTTAAGGGCTGAACAATTCTATGACTTAATTTTGAACAAAAATAATGAAAGCTTTTGTCTTTCTTTGAAACACTGGCCAGAGAAAACAGGATATTGAGCTTTTCGGATCAATTTTCTTACCTAGATAGGAAAAAATATCTCTTTTCAAAAATAAATAAGAATGTGTCAATGCACTGTGGAGCACAGACAAAAGAGCAAATAGGTTTTCTCCCTTCACTGTTAGCAATGAATGTTATAATTATGTACAAGTAAGTAGAAAGACTGCACTGATTTTTCAAAAGATACTGCAACGTACGTGTATACTAGCACATTTTTAAGACCGTTTGAGAAAACAGGAACTGAAGGGGCCATCTAATTGAATTGGCCTAAAATAATCTACTGCTCTCAATCTGAGTTTGCAACTGCATTACATGACAAATTACTAAATCATGAGAGATTCAACACAATTGGGACTACAACGTCCCATGACTAAAAGGTTAGAGTAATTAAGTTTATTTTCATGCAACACTACAAGGTAGTTTACTATGTCCAGTCCTGTTTGTGGATAAATAGATTATTCCAGATTCCAGAAGCTTATTATGCATGTTGCAACTCTAGCACTGAAGTCTGCAACATCACATTACTTTCTAAAAGGCATAAAAGCTAGAAGAATATTATTTGGAATACTATTTCCTAATTTCTCTGACAATCACAAATGAAAGAAAAATGTTAGAATTTAACTAATCGGAAAGCCTGCCAGAGAGGCTGTTGAAGGAACATCTAATTCTTAGCTGGATGATGTTCTTTTTTCTGGTAAAACTCACTTGCTTATAACCAGGATACTTCAAAACAGTTGACTTTCCAAACTATACTACACCCTCTACTTTTTTTCAAATGCTAGAATTAAAAACATGCATGAAAAAAAAAAGTCAGAATTTTTGCCTAAACCTGGAAGATTTTTTCAAGTTACCATAAAATTAATTGTCCCATATTTTTAGGAGGAAACCCTGCTTTTCTTCTAAGCTTGTCACTAACTTGATCCTGAGAACATTTTTTTTTTTATTAATTCTTCACTCTTCTATTACATAGGCAACATATTACAAATTCATAGGTACAGAAAATCTATGGAAAACCTAAGCCACATATCATGAACTAGGGTGAAACTGCATTCAAAGTTATCTTTCTGACAAGTCCAAGTATTATCTACTGAGTTAGCATCTCCAGGCAAGTCACTTAACCAATACATGTCATCATCTCATCTGTACAGCTTAAGTAGTAGTGATTATCCAAAGAGCTTTGAGGTCAACAGATGAAACCACTTTCTTAAAAGTGTAAATTATTTTTAGAATCATGCATTTTTTAATGATAGACAAATAGAACAAGTGTGGTTAAGTGATTTATTTAGGAGGCACTGTTAGCAGGCCACTTGTAATCTTGTTCTGAATCTGATATATTGTATGACTTCGAGCAAATCACTAGAATTTTCTGAGTGTTTACTACTGGTAGATAAAATTCATAAGCATTTAAAAGAGGTTTCTCAGATCAGAAACATGAGGAAATGCTGGCTCATGAATTGGCTAGCCCTCAGATTCTTATTTGTATTATAAAGGATACATGATTGATATTAACAATAGTAAGTGCAGTATAGCAAAGCAGAATGTTGTTCTAAAAATGCTTCCTTCATCTCTGCTTTCTGAGAAAACTTCAAGAATAAAATAATCTCCCTCTCAACGTGTCACATTAACAGGCTTGCAGATGCGACCTGACCAGGCAGTGCTGAACAGTGAACCTTTACATTTCACTGAAATTAATCTTTTAAAATGTCATACTAAAAATGCAGTAAATACAACAATGAATTTCAACAATGCCATCTTCAATCGCAAGGAATGCATAAAGCACCAAAAATATTTGGCCTAAATGGGGTCAAATACCAAAATCATAAGTAAATTGGGGAGTGTGCAGCACCTTTACAGAAGTCTCATTTTTCATACTGACTCGACTAAAGACTTACATCTGTTTGTGTACTCAGCTACAAGTTGGCTCAGGTGACAAGATGGACTTTTAAAATTCTGTATTCTTTCTTCTTTTTGTAACATCTTTTTCAGAATATATTATTTTATTACTAAAACATATACATATTGTGACTATTTTTGCAAGCCAACCATAACCCCAAATGTGGATCTACAACTTAGCTCAAGTGTCCACCTAACCATTTCAGTGTCTGGCATGAAAGTGAACAGCTTCAGAGATTTGTTCCATCTTGTACTTATCAGTACAGGTGATACTGCACGTGTGCTTCCTATGGCTCATAAAAACTGATGAAGCCGTACCTTATTGCCACTGCAAACAAAAAGAGACCATATCACTGAAATAAACAAGCTCTCCATTTCTCATTTGATTTGGGTAAATATGACACACAAATTCCACTGATTGCATTCAGAAATAGTACTTTAAATGCTGTGCTCTCACATTTTGTCACATAAACAGAATTGTCACTAACAAAAGCAATAACTTCAGCCAAAGAAACTAGAGATTACTGAAGTATCTCTAGCCAGTGTCCAACTCACTGTTTTAAAGTTCACACAGTTTTTAAATAATTGCAGTCTACTAGGGGAAAAAAAAAAAAAAGCTACTTCCTTCCCTGGCTATGCAGCTTTTGTAAAAAAGAGTAATAGAGGTCTGACACAATATTTAGAACACAGCAGCACTCAATGCTTGTCATCCTGACATGTCTTAGACTGTCCTTTGATCATTCTTTTAGATCTTTCTCATGACTTCTAAAAACACCAAGAATGGGTTTTGGGGTTTTTTTAGTTATTTTGCATAAGGTATGGCTCAGCGTTTTTCAAAGAGAAAGTTTTCTCTTAGCAATGTAGTTTGTCCAGAACAAAGTAGAACACTATATGTGACTGATACAAGCTAGTAAAGGAGTAAGTTAATATTTTAGAATTTATTTAACCTGAAAAATAGCTTATTTACTTGGTAGACCTTGTTTTTTTAATTTAATTTTGTCTTTTCTACCACAAATCCAACAGTTAGTAGCTTCTATTCATATAGAAAAATTATGCGCATCAGAGCTTTCTTTTTGGTTGACGTCCCCAGAAACATCACAAGAAATACTCCACTTGAAGCTTTCTACTTGTGTTTAGATTTACCAGTTTCCTTACATTTGTTGAAGACATTCTGTCCACCATTTTAACTGCTCTATAACAGCTACCTGCTTCTCTATTGAACCTACAAATGTCGCTGGCAATTTCAGCACTACATGTGTACATTTTCTAAATACTTCTTACATCAGTTCACTTTTATCAAATAAGGCTGCATGCTACAAAATGCATTTGCATAGGATATAAATATCTTAAACCAGAATACCCATTTGATATCCATCAGATTTTACTGAATTATTTGGAAATAATAGTAGAAAGGATGTCTGTCATAAGATCACAGTATGGATTATTGAAACATCACAAGTAAAATGCTTTTAAAATAATGGCTTAAAAGAAAGCACTTTAAATTAAATTTACCTGAGAAAGCATTACTATAGTATCTTGAGAGTGTTTGCATAATATCTTTGGAATGTTGAGTCCATGGAGCTATCTTTCTGTACGTTTTTACTCTGTGGACAAGCTGAGAACCTCCATATTGCAGAGAAAGCGTGTCTCCATGATCTTCATATAATTCTTCAAATAATCTGAAGGAAAAGCAAACTGTGTCATCTATCAAACTCCTGAAAAGAGGGGTTTTTTAAAAAGAAAAATAATAAACATACGAAATAGGACACAACACATCAATATATCAAGGCTATGTTTTCTGTCAAGTCCACTAGGAATGAAGTTAGCCTAACTTCCCAAAAATCGTCCTCGTTACAATAATGATGCCTCAAAGGTACAAACCACATAAACATGACTTGAAAGAAACATGAATGGCAGTCAGATACCGTTTGCTGAAGCTAGAAAAACATGATGTAAAAAGAAGGTAGAAAGAGCTGGCCACTAAGATGAACAAGAAGAGCTGGCTAAAAGCAATGCAGTCCGCTAGCATAAAGAAGTTGACAGTAGACTCCAAGCTGAGAGCAGTCCAAATAGCAAAAATTATCAAGACGCTCATTGACAAAAACAAGACAACGGTTTCAGAAAACAAGGCTATCCTAAGGAGATGATACCCAGTCTAAGAGATTAAAAAGTGCTTCTCTAGAAATGGAGACTATGGCCTTGCTTCAGCAAGACAGCGACAAGGACGACATCTTGCTAAAAGAGGCTGAAACTTTAGTTAAGAAGCAAAAAACCAAACCAGAACAGAACAAAACAAACCACCCAACCACCAAACCTGTGGAAATGTATTTCACAGAAGTATAGCAAGACACAGTAACTCAGGCATCTGCACGTGATACACTGTAATACCTGAGAAGAAAGAAGTCCTTAAGAAGTGGAAAAGAGGGTAGAAACAAATGAAACAACAACAAAACAAAACAACAAAAGCATTCCCTTAAGAAAGTTTCCAGTAACGGGACAGTACTGCCTAAGTAACCCAGCAATGATCTGACTGAAGTCCTCCTCAAAAGGTTCTGGATGAAGATACTTATCGGAGCAGCAAATCAATTTCTGTAAAAACAAAACAGCTGTCCGGCAAATCTTCTGCCCAAGGTCAAGTACAAGAAGATCAATTAGGAGGAAACATCTGCTTACTACTTTAAAAAAAAAAAAAAAACCTCAAACAACCACCCCCCCAAAAACCCTCAAAAGCCCCAACCCAAACAACAAAAGAAACAAACCTAAACCCACTTGCCTCCACACAAATTGTTCAGAGCTCATGATACCATGTATGAGAATCTCCTGTTTGTTTCTTTGGGTTTGGTGGGTTGTTCTTTTTATACAAGGGGAAAGACAGCAATGCTGGTCAACTAAAAGCTAAAAAGCTGGTTGAAGGCAAAACCTGGCAGGTAAAAGGATGACACCTCTCAAAAATTTCCCAGTCAGCCATGGGAGACTGATGAACAGAGTTCCAATGACCTTGCAATAAAAGTTCACAGAAAGGAGACAACTTTAAATTTGTTTAGGACATTGACTCACTTTGGAAAGGACTTGTAGAATTAAATTACCCTTCCACAGCCTCAAAATATTAAGCCTCTAGTCAAACAAAAACTAGTCTTCTGCAGAGAGAAAATTAACTACGTATGATAAAATAAGGTACACTTCGTCTAGGAAACTTCCTAGATAGGACAACAATTACACTGAAGGAATCACTAAGAAATATAGCTTGCAGAAATGGTCCTGTGCAACAAAGTCATTAAGATTAATCCTGCTAGACACAAAATCAGACTGTTCAAGACACATGGTTTCTTTATCCTTGAGGATGGCCAACTGAAATAAAATGCTGACTTCAGCATTAGTTCAACGGAAATTCTGGATTGTAGCCAGCCAGTGAGATCACATGAGAAAAATCAGAGTAAGAAGGAGGACAGTCAAAGAACGTGATGAAACAAGGTAAGTTTTTCAGACACGTTAGCTAAATTAAGGAAGATGGACCACTACAGATTACCCTCTTTAGCCAGGTAGACAAGTGTAAATGAGGAGGCAGAGTACGCAGGAAGCAGATACTTGATGTGAGACAATACAAGCAACAAGAAAGCAGCAGGTCAAAGTGAAGACTGCACAAATGAGAGACAGTATAGAATGTGCCTGTCTGCAGAATTCAAAGCATTATGGAGCAGGATTTTTTAATTATTCTGAACACAGTAAATCAGAAGCAAGTCTTAACAGATGGCAAAATCTGTTTCAAACAGGCATACATCTAACGCAATGGAGAAGAAAAAAATAAGTCAAATGTGGTCAGCTAAAAGTAACCTTTTATGCCAGGCTAATAGCTACATTTCAGAGACATAATGAGAAATAAGGTATCAGGAAAATCAGAGACAAAGCAGCTACTACAATCGTAAGAGATGATGGTAAGAGATGGAAATTTGGGTGGCTGGGGCATAGAGAGGAAACAGGAGGGAGAGCAGACAGGAAACATGGGACTATTGCAGCAGGAAGCAACAGAGGAAATCTGGGCTCCCAAAACAGGGGTGGGAAGTGGGTAAGTAGTGAAGCCTAAGGAAAGATAGTAAAATGCAGCCTGAGGTGCTGAAGTATGTGGTAGCTGTAGAGGATACCACAGAGAGCGGATACAAGAGACCTGTCCACCTCCTGATCCCCTCCAGTTAGAACCCAAGAGTCCCGACTGCCAAGTCCCCAGGAGGCTGCACAGCGACTGGTATCGGCAGCAGCAGTTGTTCGTTCCCAGAGGTAAACGCGCGGCACCCAGCAGCTGGGACGCGGTGCATGAGAGGCATTGCTCGCACACCAAGGAAGCCAGCCAGCGGGTGCTCTCCCCGGCCATCAGGCAGAGGCCAGGAGCCACCGCTTGCACAGTGAGCCAACATACTGCAAGTGAGGTTGTTTCTGTGACACATACCAGTTCCTGGCACCAGGCAAGTGCTGGACGCTAATGGGAGAAAGAAGAGGAGCTGAAGGAAAGTCTCCAGTAAAGGAGAGGGGAGACAGAGTACATTATCTTTTCTGAAATACGAGTTACATCACCACGTTCTAAAACTATCAAACCACTAGTTAAAACCAGCAACGAAGCCAGAAGTTTCACAGTCATGACAACGGCTTTAAGGAATAAAACCACATCACCTCAAGGACTCTTACATTAATTTCTGAAGTATATTGACAAGCTATGTAGCTTACATGCCCCTGACTCCTAAAGTATTTCAATTTAAATGCTGGGTTTTCTTAAACGGTTTGAGGATGCTTGAATTAGTATCATTGATACTTGATCTGAGAAAACAACTTTGCTGAAAACTTTTCTTCAATAAATCAATAAGCACAAAATTTTTCCAAAGGAAAAATAGGAATTACCAAGACAAGATGTACTTCTATACAAATAGCAGTTTGGCATTCTCCATAAAAGCATGTATTTATTTCAGTTTTCATTTTTCATCAGTATTTTGCCTCAAGCAAGTGAAGTAAGTGTAAAAGACTCGGATGGATTTTTTGTTACATTTATTTAAAAGGAAAACTCTTGACTTTAAGTTTAGACATATAAAGAGAATGAAGTCAAGCAGTTATCTTGTAAGAAGGTTGATTAACATACTTTTCCAGAAAAGCAAATTTTTGGTGTTACTTTTTTTTCAAGAAAATCTCAAGTATGCAAGATTTTTTAAACTTGGATGAATAAACATTAGTAAATCATTCCAACAGAAAGAATTAGACTTTTCTTCTACATCGACATAATTTTCCTAAATCTCTTGACACAAAATTAAAAAATAAAACCATGACACACTTATATTAATATATCTTACCTAACAGCATCTGTATCAAATTGTAAGTTTGGTTTATCGATCAGTCCCAATGAATAGAGTTGGTATGCCAAAGCACACTTTCCCACCATAAACTGGGCTGTGTTAGTGCGATCTAAACAGTCCACACAATTGGTTCGGAGAACTCCAGTCTGGCAAAGCAATCCAAATAAGAGATTTTTCTTAATTAACAAGTTACTACACTCATGATTATTACTTTTTTCCTACTATCCAAGACATGCCAAATCTCAAATCATGCCAGTTCACAAAAATTTGAGGAAAGACATTTCTAAAAAAATGTTAAAAAGCAATTCATCTCTAGCAAGCTACATCAGGCTGCTGTAATGCCTACTTTCAAAGTATTCTTGCTTCTATCATCACTCAAACTGCATCTCTCCTTCAAATCACAAACAGCCCTAAAGATTTACCTTAAAAAGAAAAGCTATGTTATTTCAGTGAAGACGGGCTTGTTTTCAAGTGTACTGTAACTATTGCAAAAAATAAAGCACACTTCTAACTTGCTGTCGTTCTACTGCGATGGTGCCTGTATTTTAAGCTTCCTGTATCTGAAGCAACACACATGAACATTTTGTTGAAGGTCACAGTCATGCACATATTCTTTTATGCTGCTTGCATCACGGTTCTTCAATTCCACAATGAACACAAAGTTATTTTATAATATGAACAGCTGCAAGAAACATATTTTAATACAACAGCATGGGGAATTCTTCTGCCTAAATATATATGGCTACATCCAATCTAGTCAACTAAACTTTTATTGCCTTAATAAAGAAGCACAAGATGTCTATTCTGAGATGAACTGTGATCCAAATGCTTACATGTATGCCGATAGTGATTACCTCAAATGATTAAAGTTGAAAGATAAAATAACCATTCCCCTAATGCAGGTAAACCTGTAAGACTAACATTAAAAAAAATAATCAAATTAGCACTGATATGTTTTATTTCAAATCTACTCTGCTGTTTATCTGGCCTCCACAAACGTATCCCAGTGATCAGCTAGTAAAGGAACAGTCACATGCTTTCTAACTTACATGAACTACAAAATTGTGAATGGCAAGTTGAAAGCAACCAATGCTTCTTAAGAATATGCCCCGTGTTCAGAGTATACAGTCATAACATTCAGGTGTAAGTCTGGTACTGTATTGTTTACAATTTAGTCAGCATTCTTCTGACCTTAAAGAAAGCAATGTTTCTAGTTTTATTTTCTTTTAGTGATGGACAGTGTAACAATGTACAAAATACTCAGCACTGGTGAAAATACTTTTAATAACCCATTTTCATGTGTATGAATATGTCACCAGGCTTAAATATGCTTATTCCTCACCTCTTCTGTATAACACTATATTATGCAGTTTGCTAAAATACTGCTGTTTTAACTTTCACTGCACTGGTAAAACTACAGACTAAATAGTAATGGAAACTAGTTTAAAATACGAGTGTTTCTCAGACTACCTCCAGCAAAAATACAATACCAACAGCATAAGGTTTTGCGGTACTGCGCAAGAACTTTAAGCCCTATTTCCTAATTGGATTTCTGGGATGGACAGCAATAATGCTGTTTACTATAAATGTTCATTTAAGAGCACTCTGTGAATCTCCAATCAGGTATTAAAGTGAAATGGTTCACCGGTGCTTTGGGAGTGCTGATCTCCATCACTACATCTATGAATTCATAAAGCATAATTTAGTACCTGCAAGCGACCAGTGGAAACAACATAACCTCCCAGTTCATTCCACCTGAAAGAGAAACAAACTAGAATGACTTAGAAATAATTTTCAAAAATAACACATCATACCATGTATTGATCTGCTCAGTGAAAAAGGGTGACAATTAAAAACCTGCCACAAAGCAAAACTGATATCCCTGAATAGCAGAAAGCAGCGAAAACTCCATGCAGCAGTAAGATGCTGTATTTAAACCACATTGCAAGAAAAAAAAAATATCTAGCCTTAAAGTAGAAATATTCCAAAGCTATACAAAATATTTCCTTTGCTCCAAGGATTGCTAGATCAAGTCTTGAGCACACAAAAACTGAAGTAGGTGCAATGCCAACGACGGGAAGGTAGAGGCATAACATCCACTGTAGCACAAGCTGGTTGATTTAAATCTCCCCCTCATACTGACTCTAGGCACACATGTTGGATACATACATATCTACACATTGTCCAGGTCTTGCAATTATGTACCCCAGAGCCAGAGAACATGAATCAGAAATTAATGACATTTTGAGGTAGAGGAGCAGTTAACGCTCGGTGCAAGTAATCCCTGAACTACTGAGTATTTTCACGTTAGTAGGGTTACCTAGCCTGACCAGAGCACTGGTATGGCAAGCCTACAGGCTACATTTGAGATTCATCAGACTATCTCTACAGAACACAGCATTAGATGGATGGATTGATCTTGTTCCTGCTAGTTTATAGTCAGCATTTTTCCTGCACTGCATGGCAGAGAAAAGCTCCAAGAAAGCCTACGAGAGTTTTAGCTCAGACTGTTTCTAAATGAACACAGGCTAAAAAGGCAAGGATGCTCTTTGTGTAAAATATGAACACCCATTTGGGTGGTGATGAATTAGATCCCTAACATGAAAATTTGAATCAAAAACTTATTAATTGGAATGCAGAAATTATTCTACTTCTGGATTTTCAGGGACTTGAGAGAATTCAGCTGATTAAATCACTGTACTTCTGCAGTAGTCTAAGCAAATACATTTTCTGTTTTAAAAATATTTTAAAATTTTGTATGAATACCATAAAATCCATTGGAAAACACCAGATTCAGTAATATTTAGATGATAGTTATCTTATTAGCATGCCTCAAGAGAAGCCACTTATTAAATTCCAAATGTTGTTTGCTTTGTTAAATTTACCCCCAAAATTTAGGATTCCTTTGGTTAAGGTGGAAAAAAAACCCCAACTTTTATATAAAACACACATGGCATAGATTACAAGTTACAAATATTGGTCTGAAGTAAGAATTCATTATAAGTAGAACAGCAGCAGTATAATTGTACTCTTTCAATGTATTATTATTTCTTAGCACATGCTTCTGACTGTAATCCTTTTAGCTATAACTTAATAAAGAATTATATTTTTTATATTAATTTAAGCCTTAAAATAAGAAATAATGTAATGGACATAGAAATTCCAGACAGGTCTCCAAGGAATAGATGTTATTCATTATGCATCAATTAAATTAGACATACTTTTCATCTGGCCGCAAGATACTGCAGTAGGAATCAGGTCGATTTACAAAAAATCCAGTCTTCTTTACTACACTTTCTGCAATCACATTCAGTCTATCAAGGACATTACAAAGTTTGCTGAAGAGAGGGAAAAAAAATACAATCGATCAAGCTACATTAATACTAAAAAAGTTTTCACTGCTTGGAAAGTCTTTTAATAACAAAAATGATTTAAAGAAAGACTCGCATCACAGCCTTATTTATCCAACAGTAATTATGTCTAGTTTTCTTAGATTTTACAGACTTAGGAAACAGACACTGACCATGTCTGAGCAATTTTGTTTACTTTTTAATAAAACATATTACATAAACTAGAAGTGCAAGACTTCAAAAATCTAAAACTCCTTGACTTTTATATCACACTAATTTTCCTCTACCAAACTTTCTGTGATTCACAAAATAAGAATGAGGCAGAAAAGGATGTAAGATAAACCATATTCTGTCATTTTGTTTGCAAGGTGCTGTTTTGTTCAGTAACATTTGTTTCCATGTGTGGCCTTCAAGATGTCCTGTACCTCCTGCTCAGATCAGGGCATCCATCCATTCTTTGTTAACTTCTGTTTACTCATAATGTTATTGTCAAAGTTTTTATTACAGAGTTTACATTTCAAGTAACAAAAACAAACAATTGTTAGTTGTAGTGTCTACACCAAGCCAAGGACTTTTCAGCTTCTCACGCCCTGCCAGGTGCACCAGAAGCTGGGAGAGCACAGCCAGGACAGCTGACCCAGCCTGGCCAGAGAGATATTCCCTGCCATAAAAACATCATGCTCCGGATATAGCTGGGGAAGCTGGCTGGGAGGCGGGATCACTGCTCGGGAACACACTGGGCATCGGGGTTTTTTTCCTTCCGCATGTGGTGAGCAATTGTATTTGTGTATCACTTGTATTATTGTTACCATTGTTATTACTATTATTATTATTCTCTTCCTTTGTTATCCCATTAAACTGTCTTTATCTCAACCATTCTCCTTTCTTCTCTTTCTCCATTCTCCTCCCCATCCCCTTGCAGGGGCGGGGGAATGCAGAGGTGGGTGGGAAGGGTGAGCGAGTGGCTGCACAGTGCTTAGTTATCACCTGGGGTTAAACCACAACACCAGCAAACTGACTTCAAAGCTACATGATAAAGCAAACACGTGTCTCAGTATTCCTGAAACCATCAATTCTTTAGGCAGACATATACATTATCTTCCATTCTTAAATGTCTCTTGCTTGCATAAATAATTAGTCTTGTTCAAAGCCCTCAGGTATTTTTTATATCTGTACTCGGGTGGATATGTATACAAATATACTTTAAGCTTAAAGCTAGAAGGGGAATCCTGGGATCACTTAGTATCATTTCCCACATAGGACGGACCACTAAGCATCAGCATCACTCCATAGGAAACCCAAGAACTTGCACCTAGCATATCTTCTGAAAGGAAATCTAGCCTTATTTTGACATTTGCTATTTAATCATAAACACAAACAATTGCATATACAGCTAACTATACACAATGCTATTTTAGAATAAAGAATCAAACTTTAAAGCAACAGTTTCACACCTACATGACCAACAGTATCAACCAACTTGTAATCTCAAACAGTGAATAAGGATTGTTTTCCAAAGCTTTTTCTCACAAAATTTTAATTGACAAACATTAACTATATTCTTGCCCTTCGAACCATACCAGTTTTTCCATGGTTTTGCTCAAACTGATAGAATAACATATACCTGAAAGTTGATACATCACTTCTTATCATTCTTCTGGCATTATAAGGTACAGTAGACATAGGCAGATCAGAGAACTTTACAACTGAGTTGTGTGTTACTTAAGAATAGCAATATATACCTGTAGATTTAAAATGTTTGTGCCTTGTAAATATTTCTACATCTAGGAAAACATTAATCCTTTTCACATGATCCTAGTACAGCATTCTGTTGTCCAAAATTATGGAATAAAAAGTTACAGAATGTATTTGGCTTTCCAAGATACATGCTTCTAATAATCTAAATGTTTTGTAACACTGAAATTAATGCCCTTGTTTCCTTTTGGAAGAGGAAATGGAAAAGACTAATTGGTATGAAACCCTTTCTTTTCTAAAATTTTTTAACTCAATAAATTCAATGACTGAAATGGAACACCTGACAAAATGCAGTGTTTTGACTAATTCAAAATAAAAAGTGAATGTTGAAGGCTGTCAACAAAATCTAAAGTTTTCCTTTGCGGAGAATTTAAAAGTTTTCAGGCCTTGCTCCATATTGGTAAGAAACCATAGAAAACATTCAAAATCCTTCAGAAAGCTGAGGTTTTATTCTGTCCATAGATCTTAATAAAATTCTCCTATCATTCCTAAGCTACGTTCAACTGAAAAGCAACACGCTCAGTAACATACAGTTATTTGTACTGCGGCTAAAAGCACTAGTACAAAGAAGGATCTTTTCTACCTTTTTGTGTATTTGGCCATATCCCAGGGTATATATATAATTGCATGCTCTGGGGGTAAAAACTGGTTGAGATATGTCACAGCAGCAACAAGTTCTTCACTAAGAATCCTTTCATGTTTTCTTTTTTCACGTTCCTTTAGCAAAAAGAAAATGAAGTTAACATTACAATTTTCATTAACAAACGTACGTAACCCATATACATACACATATAGGTATATACAACAGAAGTTAAAAAATGGAAGCTGTAAAAACAGCGGGCAGTTCCTCATAACTAGTGCAATTAAATTAAGGACCGAAGAGACAGAAAAATCTAAACATTCTGGGTTTTTAACAATTGATCTGCACTGGTAGTAAAAAAAAAACCTGTGCATAATCATTGGCTGAAAAATGGAACCCTATAAGAGCAAAGAAAATGGAAACAAAAGTGGTAATACAGAGGAAATAGACTAAGACAAAAGAGAAGGAAAAGGACAGGCAGAAAGGAAAGTATCCAGTTCAATTCTAGGGTACAAGAGGACCCAGGCAAATTCTTCTCCATTACTGACAGGAGACGGTGAACAACAGCTCCTGTCTCCCATTTTAAAAAATCAGAATTATGCTGCCGTTCTCTGAATATATCACATGTTTTGGCGCTCTATATATTAGTACAGCTTTCCTCTCAACTTCATCCAAACTAAAACCTATACTGAAGCTATGTTATAGAAACTGTTTTAAATATATAATAGTAGTCCTTAATAAAAAAACCCAAAGGAAGCCTAATACATTCATTATTAGTTAACAAGTTTCTAGGATAGACAGATATAGGAGGATATAGATTTGCATTTAATTAACATTTAAGAAATCAAATAATAAAAGTACTGGACACAGAAGTGCTTAGCATTTCTGTAAAAGCAACAGCATCCAGAAAAAGGTGTTCAGATTTGGGGGCTTCCTCCCCACCTCACTTTTTTTTTTTGTTTTGTTTTTTAAGTGGTACATAAAGGAACATGAATTTTAGTATCTTAATACTGAGCATGTACAGAGAGGGAAAAAAAGTGATGCATTTTCAGCCACTGTATCAAAAGCCCTGTGAACAAAAGCATTTAATGATTCACATGTCAAGGTCACGTGAGCCTAGACTCGCACTGTAACAATGGCTGCAAGAGATAAAATAATTTTCTTGTCAACAAATGCTATCCCAAGTTGTTTCCACAGACTCTTGGACAGTCTTAAAAGCACTCCTACACAGCAAAGCTTCTAGAAATAGAAAATAGGTTATCTAGTTGCCATTTATAACAACTTAAGAGTTTTAAAAGCCTCCCTTTTGTATTTTTCCTATTTTTTTATACTAGGAACAGATCCTATATGCACATAAAAGACCCTTTTTTCTACTGAATACAGTTCTACAACATGATAAATTAAATTATTTTTTTAAAGACTAAAAAGAAATAAGATATGATTCAAGCAAAGCAAATCAATATATTAAACTCAAATGTAGAAACAGAGACCAGCACAGAAAATGGTTGGATCAGAACAGAAAAAAAAAAAAGCCAACCACAAAAAAACCCTCACAAATACCAGATGTAATAACCAAAATTACAGTGCCAGCCAGTATCCAGGCTTTGTACCACAGCCTCTCACACAGCAGTGAATTGAATTACTGCAGCAATCATGAAGCTCCCTGCATTAGTCCAGCCCCACTGGCACTGTCCCTTAGCCAGCAATAGATGCTTCCATTTTCTCTCCCGCTCATGCTTCCATGACTCCACCAGACAGAGCAAACAACAGAAGATAAGCCTTTATCACAATATTTCAAATAACTCTGTCATCTGTGTCAAGAAGCCTACAGATGTCACTTTGCATGGAGCCATACTGTTTTAGTATTTTTTAGTGCTAAATTAAATTTAGTGATAAATTTATTTGGACTTACATATAAGGGGTAGTAGCAAAAACCTGAAAACAACAGTGAAAGGTTAGTGTAAGAAGTCTATAAACATGGGAAACTTCTTTTTTTTGAAGGGCAGTAATGGAAGCAGTTAGAGAGTTATCTATTATAGCATGTAGGATGAGACTTATGAAGAAAATATTCCGTTTATAAGCTAATATTAATTTAGAACACAACCAAAATCACACAGAGACTCTACAGAAATAAGTATAACATCAAAAATTAGAAAACATATAGAACATATTCAAAAGATTGTACCTTCACAAGATTCAAAATAATAATCGGAGAGCCAAATCTCTGAAGCATTTGGTCAAAGTGAAGAGCAGCAACATGTGCAAAAGGATCTGCTTGGTCCACTGCAACAAATACATATATTCAGGACAATATTAAGCGAGCTGTAGAGTCAGTTAAATAATTTTCCCTTAAAAGTACTCTTCACAAAATACATACTAATTCTCTGACACAGATACTTTCTCTGAAAGATACTTTCCCCTCTTCTCATGCAAAAGCTGTTAAAAAAAGCCTTCCCTTTTCCAAATTGGAAGCAACTTCTTAATCAAAACTTTCATGAGATGCTTACAAAGAGCAATCATTCTGACCCCATTAAACTTAGCCCAGATGTTTTCCACCATTTTCAATAGGTTCAAAATGATATCCACGATACTAAGATAAACGTAGCTAACATTGTATATAAAATAGGCAAAAAGAAAACTGACTTCTTCAAACAGAAGTATTTTGTATTCCATTTCTGAATGTGAAGTCTAAGATGGAGATTTTTTTCAATACGATTTCATTAAATGCAACTTTTTATATGGTTGAATGTTTGTATGTCATTATGTTTATTACAAAAAACACTGATTTACCTTAAATGATGGTTTCCCAAAGAACAAATGCATAGACAATGTTTTCGTTTTTGCAACTTTAGTTTTCACTTACTCTCTCAGGTATTTCTTTAGGACACAGCACTAACCATAATCTATCACAAAGAATAATATGTACATACATGTTATGGGTGGCTTAGGCATCATAGTTGAAATATCTTGAGACCAGTATAGAGGGACAGATCCTCGAACCTGAACATAGGAAGAATAACTCCCTGCCGAAAATGACATAACTGAAGCATCATAAAGTATTTGTTCAGTTTCCACTTCATTAGCAACATCTCCCTAAAACAGAAATACACATATGATGTGTCTTCAGTCAGTCAAGCTTTCACATTGTTGGGGGTGGGGGAACCCCTAGAATTACATTTAATTTACCTCACAGTTTGCTCCTCGTTTCAGAAAACGTGTTCCAGCAAATTTGCTTGATCTTCTGGCTATCAGAGTGACATATATAGGGCGACCGTATATTAGCAGCTCTTGAAAGAGAAGTTAAGGTTTACATGTCACATGCAAATTTTCATTCACTTACTTCACGTAAGCAAAAATAAACTCTAAAAAAAGCATATGAAACAGAAACATCTGATTTCCTAAAATCTCCTTAACAGTGATGAGTATCCCTTCCAATTTTCTTTTGCAGGTTTGCAGCTGGGAGAGAGCATTGCCCTTTTCAACAATCGTTTTTGAGAACTTTGAAAGGGGAATTTACATTACAATACATCAACCACTTTTCACTACACACAGAAGAAAACTATTTCTATGTTATGAAGTGACAATGGAGGTGAAATAGGTATGAGATTCACTTTGGGCTGCATATACTGCTTTTGTGAATACTGGGATTAAAGCCTGGGAGCTTCTATTTTCAGATCAGGTATATCAGTCACCCTCTAATTATTTGTCTGGAAAAGGAGATAAATTTGCAGCTTCTTAAGTAACAACAACTGAAAGCCAGAGACATACAGCTACAGATGCAGTGGTGGTTTTCTTTAATAAAAAATAAAAAGCCTAAAAAACAACAACAAAAAAAGATAGACTCAGATGTCTAGTGTGACTATCTCTGCTTCCTTAGCGTAAGGGAGGCACGAGAAAGAGGGACAACATTCGCTCATCAAGTATCTCAAAGGCTTTTGTCTCACACACCAAGCAGTTGCAGGCATAATGCTGGTGGTCAGATCCACAGCTACTACTTTGATTAAGTAAGACTACAGATGAAATAGTGGTGTACAAAAACATATCTATCTTCCCATCGGGGGACTAGGTCAATGATCAGCAACCTTACAATCATGAAAAAGCAAAATTAAATTTTGCAAAGACACCACTAACCTTAACTTCATAATTGTATTTGCTTCCCCAGATATTTTGTTGTCATGCTTTTAAACTAATATGTTGATGAATAAATTAGAGTGTCTCTAATATACTAAATTCTTATCAACTAAGATATTCAGATGACATTTCTTTGGAGTATGATATGCATTTAGGCTTTTTCTCCTCCTACTACAATTTACGTAGGCCCATTCACCCATTTTAAATAATATATAGTCAGGGAAAAAGATTTTCAGATGTTCTAGTGTTTACTTAACTCTCTTCACACAGCAGGTCTGAAGTTCTATCACCTTCAACAGAAAGAGTAAATACAAGAATTTCTGCAAACCTCAGTCACTAAAAAAAATGTTTTGAAGAAGATTAGTAAAAGAACATTTCTAAATCAGCAACTCAATTCTATTTAGCTTTTCTCTCTTTCCCCAAATATCTGTGAAAACATTACAGCTGAATGTTAAAATCCTCTAAAGTTCTTTATTACTGAACCCACGCTTAGAAACAGTGCCTCCCTGAGAATGCGGCCTACCTGTGTTAGGGCCCTGTTATAAGACCATAACCGTATTTCTTATTTACCATAAAACCTAGAAAAGTAAAAGTCAAGCAATAATTCTAAAATTGGAAAGTATTTACATGGCTAAAGAAATAATTCAATGTATTTCACATGTTTAAACTTTAAAAAAAAATTAAAAAAAATCAATAAACCAACATTCGTTACAACAGTAGAAGGATACTTGATTGCCCACAGAATCCATGAATAATATACAGCAACCAGTCCCGATGAACAGTATTTTTCACTGCCTCCAGAAGTTTGCCATTCCACACATACTTTTCGTAAGGCTTACTGCAAATCCCAAACACACCTAGGAAGTTGTTACAATGAAAATGCATTAGCAATCGAGAAACAAGCTTACCTGCATTGGACTATTTTAAAATCCAGGTCATTGGACCTTTATTTTGATTTTCCCTTGACTGCAACTCAGCGTATCATTTACTTGCATCCAGATAACTTCAGGCACATGCTGAAGTTCAGCATTTATGAAGATTTACAATTTTTCTATGGTTGCCAGTCACTGCATTTGAGTGCCTTCGTGCAGAAGTTTCTGACACTTCCAGTACTGAAGCATGGTAGCAGCAGAGGATTTGGTAATAAGGGAAATAAATCAAGTTGTGAATTCCAGTTAAAGCAAAAATACTCTCATAGGAGGACTTTATAAGCTTTTCAATTCTGGCTCAGCTCTGGAGTTACCTATTAGGTTCTGGAAGACCATGTGTAGCCCTGGTCCCCTTTACAAAAAGCGTGGCAATCCCCTTCTCACACAATTTAGCGTGTGTTTCCTAATTTGCGCTGACACCAAGAAATGCAGCTATTGTAGACCTGCAAATTAAAATTCAATTTCTGATGTATCTGAGTCATCTTCTGTTTCAAAAATCAGGATCAAGATGATAACTGGCACTAAAAGGTGGTGAAGGGAATTGAATTAATCTGAATCTTAAAGAGAAGGAATAGAGTTCTTGTCCTATTACCTACATTTTTTGTGTAGGTTTTTTTCAAATGAAGTTTCTGGCAGCATAGCATGAATTATATCGTAGCAATATGTATGTCAATTATAGCAGCCAAACGTTATGCTGGGGGAAAAACATGAGTCCTCCTAAAAGACTGAAGGAGGTCTGCAGCTGTTAAACAAACTGTTGCTACCTAGTCACCCAGCTTACCATAAGCCCAGGGAAAACTGATGTAACCATTTTGGTGAAGGAGCATATACATTCAGCAGAACCTGGCCACAAGCGCTTGGTCAGCAATTTGTCCTCTTTCTCATTTCTAGCTGCATTACTTTAGTGAGAATTTGTTCTTGAATGACAGGAGGCTAGCTCTTATACGTATTCTATCATACGAACAGATATGTTACTAATATCTACTGGAAATGGAGTTGTGTGTGCTATCAGCACACTGCTGATGGGGTCAAGGTTATGGCGTCTTTTAACTCCCAATGTTTTCACACAGACATAGGAGAGACAATGCCATTGTATGGATTCCTGAGCGACTATGCAGATAAGTGCCTTTGCAGGGGAGGAATTATTGCTCTCTCCACTCTTTACAGCCATTTCTGCCATTGTAGTATTTGACATCAATTCCTGATATCCTGATATATATGACCACGTCACTAATATCTTTCTGTCTTTTTCTTGGGGGGAATCACTTTTCTTTAAAAGGAAATACATTATCTGATTATCTTTCAATTTTTTCATCAGATTTAAGGCATACTGTATACAGCATTACTTTTAGGCTTTTAAATGACAGTATGATAGATGTTAAAACTATTTAATGTAGTAAGTTCCAGTATCAAAGATGATCAGTTACTTACCTAATGTTCATTATCATTCTTTGAGTTGTAGTCAGTGTAGATTTGTTCTAGGTGTTGTGATGTGTCAAAAGGTTGATGTGTCTAGGTGTTGTGAGTGTATCAAAAACGAAAGGGTGGACAAACAGTGTCTAAGTTTATCTTGCATAAATTTGGGTCAGGGGTTGTTACAGGCATTTCTGTTATTTTAACTATGTGCTTGTCAGACCTGCAGAGTCCCCTCTGGAGGCACAGAAGCAGGACCAATAAATTCCTTCATCAGTGCCTTGAAAGATTTATTTTGGACATTCAATTCAACATTGAAGCTGGCTTCCATATAAAGTTCATAGTGTTAGGCAAAATAGTAGGAGACTTCCTCTATCCTATTTTGCTTCTCAGTGATGTATTGAAAAGGCATGGTGTTCTATTACTACCTAAGAAGGCTAGTTGAATCTCCACAGCTGTTTGAGACCACTTTTACAGCAATGCATTAATTATTAATCAAAAAGATAGCACTGTTATTTCTAATATTTCAAGATTAAACAAGGAAAAAAGTGGTGTCGCATATACAAAAAAAAAGTAATTTTTTGACAAGTATTCAGATAATTAGTACAAGTCACAGGGTAATAAAACATAAAAACCACCAATTTCAACAGAATGAAATCCAATATTAAGAATTTCAGGTGAGATTTTGTGTGTGTGTGTCTCAAAAGGGAGAGAAAGCAGTTTTCTTGTCTGGCTTGTCATCTTCACACTCTTACAAATGTGTTAGATACAAAGTGACAGCTGTAGTTTTCAACTGAAATAAGTATTTTTTCTTAGACTTCCTAATAGTGCCTACTATATCAAGCTGGTACATTTGACATTTGACACTGTCCCACATGACATCCTTGTCTGTAAATTGGAGAGACACGGATTTGATGGATGACCACTCGGTGGATAAGGAATTGGCTGGATGGCCGCACTCAAAGAGTTGTGGTCAACGGCTCAATATCCAAGTGGAGAATGGTGACGAGTGGCGTTCCTCAGGGGTCGGTACTGGGACTGGCACTGTTCAACATCTTTGTTGGCGACATGGACAATGGGATCGAGTGCACCCTCAGCAAGTCTGCCGACGACACCAAGCTGTGTGGTGTGGTCGACACGCTGGAGGGAAAGGATGCCATCCAGAGGGACCTTGACAGGCTGGAAAGGTGGGCCCGTGTGAACTGCATGAAGTTCAACAAGACCAAGTGCAAGGTCCTGCATGTGGGTTGGTGCAATCCCAAGCACAACTATAGGCTGGGCGAGGAATGGATTGAAAGCAGCCCCGAGGAGAAGGACTTGGGGGTGTTGATTGATGAGAAGCTCAACATGAGCCGGCAGTGCGCGCTTGCAGCCCAGAAAGCCAACCATGTCCTGGGCTGCATCAAAAGAAGTGTCACCAGCAGGTCGAGGGAGGTGATCCTGCCCCTCTACTCCGCTCTTCTGAGACCCCACCTGGAGTACTGCATCCAGCTCTGGGGGCCCCAGTACAAGAAAGACATCAAACTGTTGGAGTGAGTCCAGAGGAGGGCCACGAAGCTGATCAGAGGGCTGGAGCACCTCTCCTATGAGGACAGGCTGAGAGAGTTGGGATTGTTCAGCCTGGAGAAGAGAAGGCTCCGGGGAGACCTAATTGCAGCCTTCCAGTACCTGAAGGGGCCTACAGGAAAGCTGGTGAGGGACTGTTTATCAGGGAGTGTAGTGACAGGGCAAGGGGTAATGGGTTCAAGCTGAAGGAGGGTCGATTTAGATTAGATGTTAGAAAGAAATTCTTCACTGTGAGGGTGGTGAGGCACTGGAACAGGTTGCCCAGAGAGGTTGTGGAGGCCCCATCCCTGGAAGTGTTTAAGGCCAGGTTGGATGAGGCTTTGGGCAACGTGGTCTAGTGGAGGGTGTCCCTGCCCACAGCAGGGGGCTTGGAACTAGATGATCTTTGAGGTCCCCTCCAACCCAAACCATTCTACGATTCTGTGATACTAACTTCATACAATTCCTCTGTCATCAATAATTTCCAACATGAAAGAAAAAAGATTTATTAGTACTTAATCAGCTATTGCTTCCCACTCTCTTTGTAATTCATTCCTATTGGGAGTCTTACAAGTCAGCTGAATATTCAATTGCTGAAAAATGTCAGTATGCTCAATTATCTACCTGAGTTGCAATGTAAATTAACAAAACTATGATTAATCACCTCTAGAAATTGTATTGTTCAAATTCAAATATCTGTAATTGGCACTTTACATAATCTTTTATTAACTCACAACTGTTATGAGACTATTGATCAATACAGAAGACCCAAATGTTTCTCAAAAGTAAACTTAAATGTACTCATGACCAACAACATTAGTTTAATTAGGCATATTTGCTTACCACTTCCACCCTGTGTTGAAAGTCCTTCATCTTCAAATATATCAAAACTCTCTTGTCGGGTCTGGGTTGTTTCAGTTTTTAATATCTCAAGTGGCATTCTCAGGACAGTAAGATTATACTGAAGGGAGTGAGATAGATCATAGCTGTAACTGATAAACAGTTAACATTTATTAATAATTGTAGATGCACAGGAATTTTCTGAATGCTCTTATTCTCCATCTGTACTTATATTTAACACAGTACTATTTTATCCACAAAAACACTTTTAAACGTGACACACAGATTCTGATTTTATAAGGGCAAATGATACAAATTATTTCCAAAGGAAGCTTTACAAACATAAAAGATGGTTACAGTACAATAGCTGAAATTGTGTTTATATTCTTCTTATAACTGAAAATGTCTTTTGACCAAAGCAAATCAAACTTAATTCACTATGTCCCAAGAAGTAGTCCTGAAGATCAAAAATAGCTATTCCACCAGAAATAGTCATATACATAGACAATCTAATTTTTCTTAGATTTAAGTACAACTCTAACTACTACCTGAACTGAAAACAGCCAAAAATTTGCTCCACAAAAACTGTATCTGTCATCAAATTTGTGATTGCAGCACAGCTGCATCTTAAGGCAGTGGCTACTGAATAAACAAAAGGGTTGTTTTGGGTTTTTTTAATCAGTTCCATAACAGTAACAAATTCTGCATCTCATGTCTTTTATACTGACAACACTCAACACTAATTGCTAAATTTTATAAGCCACTAGCATTCATTTCCCCAAGGAGAAACCAAATTTACCCAACACTCGAATCAGAAATACACACAGATTTCCATTTTAGCCTAAGACAGCATTAGTGATTACTGGCCCTCCTGTAAGTTCTAGATATTCATTAATGATCTAAAAAAATGTATTTAAATATTGGACATTTATATTTATCACTAATAATAACGAAGTCTAACCCATGTATTTACCACATTTCCATAATAACAACCTGACATGCTTATCTGTCAGGGAAAAAGAATAATCTGTTACATGCTCAGTTTGCATATAACAGAACCTTTACACAGTATCCCAGTAAAAGACTTCTATTCCTCCATTTTCCTTTTAGACCAAATGTTTTCTTATGAATAACTTCTAATTCTGTTCAGGATTTATATTAAAACCATGCAGAAAAATACGCTATGATTTCAGCCAGGAACAATTTAAATTAAGCTGTTTATGTGTTTATCAGAGAGTCATATAAGAATCTTCTTTCCCCTCTATGCACAACCACAGAAACAGTATACATTCATCATCTCCAAGCAGACAGAGAACAAAAAGTTGTATAATGTTAGGACTGGGAGACAAAGCCTGGACGAAAAACTCAGGTTTTACACTATGAAAAAGCCTTCCCATGCAAAACAACAAAACAGACACGAAACATCGTACGGTTTTGTCTTCACAGATACAGTTGTGACAAAAAGCCTTTATTTTCCCAGAAGGAGTATCTTCTAGACTGATATACCTTTTGGTACTTGCATGGGGGTTTTTGTTTAGTTTTTTAAGTCTTAAAGTCTTCTAACTACTACTTTCTGCTGTCTCAAAGATCTCATGTGTAATAGTAGCTGGGAAACAGAAACTTGTCTTAGGTGTGGCACTTATCATACAATAAGCAAGAGAATCATTAATGGCTAGAAGGCCCTATGAAAGATGTACCCTATGCAGGGTGTATCTTGGATGAGGACCTATTTCTCTATCTTTGTTTCTGAATCAAGGCAAAGCTTTTTTTCTGGGAAATGAGATCAAGAAAAAAACCTGACTGGACAAGCAAACCCCCTGAAATAGAATACTTTCCCAAAGAGAGAACTTCTGCATAATCTGGCAAGGCTGAACAGTCAGTGGAAAAAGTAATTTCAGTGTCTACCTTCTACCATGCCACTAAAAGTTCTACAGTTTTTAACTTCATGGAGACTACATTCCTAATCAATTTGTTGAAGGAGAAAGCAGGTTCAAAAGAGGCAGATGAAAATGGACAAGCAGTGTGACTACGTGTCTTATTTCCCCAGAATACCAACCTAAAGATCGTGGGTATCAAAATCCAAAAGCAGAATCTTACAGCAAGTGTAAGTACAGATTTTTTTAAAGGAGACAGTAATTAATACCTACCTAAAATAGAAGTTGCTAGAAAGGTCCACATTTTGAAAGATTCTCAGATACCTAGCAAAATAATTCAAGTTAAAGGGAAAATTATTAGTTTAACCACACAGACCCCAAGAAGTTTTTCAGAAACTAAACTACAGATAAATGCTGTCTCTTGACAGATGTTCCCTTCCTATCTTATTGTAATTGTTTTGACAGGTAATTCCACTAGAATGTCAGTATCTGGATTAAATAAACCAAATAGCCCCTTTTTTTTTTTAATCCAGTGTCTACTCATGTACATGCTCTGTTTCTTTAGGCAGTTGTAAAATTGTAGTTCTATTTTCCACAAATGTGTGTCAAATTCTCTAAGACTTACACAAGCAAACACTCAACAATACCATACAAGAATTAAATATTTTCACAGTTATTCTCAAATAAATGAACAAGAAAAGAAGTATCTACTTCAACCTGTCATACCCTTGCAAATTCTCAGAAGCCATATGTCTATGAATAATAAAATGGCTAGATAATATGCTCTGCTGCATTCTAAGAGGGGAGACTGAGGTTTACCATTAGTCGTACCTTAAAGTGAAAACTTCTTTAATAGTTATCATTGGCTTGATTTACTACCTGACAGCAGTTTATTATAATCCATCACTTTTTGACTATTCACACTTGGTACAGACTGAAAAGCAGTTTATTGATACCATTTGCCTGGTATTTTATAGAAGTAAGGTTAGCCCACCCTGATAAAAACACCACCAAGATGTAGTTGTATGCTTCATACAAGGTTCCCTGAGGATGAAAGGCTTAAATTTCTTTCTTCAGAAAAATGTCACAGAAAGGAAAAAAGATGCTGTACTTACCAGTGGATCAGTTTATCACCCTTTATAACAGCAAAATTCACAAGATTCTGACAGCACAGAATCATTAAATCATCTACTCAGCAGTTTTTGAAGGACACAAAAGATCGGGGCACAAAAGATCTCTTCAGGTGAGATTAACACGATGCTAGAGCTACTAACAAAAGAACAGCACCCCAAACAATACAAACCATCATTAGCTTTCCTTTGCCCTTGTAAGAACACAAGTGTTTATATTGGATGCTTCCTTGTGCACATTTGCTAGGATGTAGCTTTGACATGTAGGTGACATGGAGATGTGGACAAAAAGCTCTGAAAGACTGTAACAGTTTCATTTACCTTCCAGGTTAGAGGCCACAGAACCTGTCGCCCATTCTCCATTCTTCCACACTAATTTATCAACTAGGATAAAATGGCTTGAATGACATACTAACAGAAGAAAATCTATCACTGAAATTTCTAGTTGCAGTTCACAGTTGCTTACAAAATATTCAAAAAGTACACACTATTTACCACCATTATTTACCTGGCTTCATCAGGATGAGTGACTCTTACAGAGTCATTTGGAATGTAGATCATATTCGTATCTTCTATTTTATATATTGCATGACCTCCAATATCTGCCATTTTTCTTCTTTTTGTTATTAACACAATGTAGTAGCCTTCTAAAAACCTGACAAAACCTGTTAAAACAGCATTAAAATGCTGTTAGTTGAATGTTTGCATTGATTTGATCAAATATATTTAGAAAAACAGTATCAGAATTGTTTCAAGACTTCATAGAATTTGTTGTTAATGTTATATGTAAATGTGCATATATATACACATGCAAAAATATACATAGTCTTACAACTGACCCCCAGTAAGTGTTAATCAATGAAGTACGTAGTTTTTACTTTTTTCCCTTCAACTGTGCATATTTTTAATATTAGGTAGCAGAGTTAAGACACTGAAAATTCAGAATAAGTTGCTGTCTACTTAAGATAGTTGTGTTTGTTTTTTATAGCACTCTCATTGTTCAGAGCGAGGCATACTCTAATTACTGCAGATACCAAAAGGTTAGTTTTCCAGGGAAAGGAGGAATCCCAATGCACAATTTTGTTTTCAGGTTTATGCATTCTCTACTGGGGGGGTGGAAACAGAACATGGGGGCACAGAACAGCAAAAGGAGTTGTGGGTACTATAACACCTTTGTGCTCTCTCTCCTTAACAGCAGGGAATTAAATTCCCTGTCTGCAGCAGCATCTCCCTCAAATTAGCTATTCAGAGCATCAAGGGTAATCCTTTCTTTCTATTTGCTCTGTCAGGTACCAACACTTGGCCCCACCAAAGTCCAGAGGGGTAAGGAGGTAGAACAGGCAGTGTCTGGCTTTACTGCCCACAAAAAGGCAGCTTCTGAAACCTCCACCCTCAGTCCCTAATGCTACAGGGCATAGTCATGCTTCTTCACTGAGTTGCTTCTTTGGATGTTTCTATTACATATCATTAGGAAAAAAACATAACAAACCTTTAAATACAGTACAAATGTATAAATTTAAATTAAAAATAGAAATACGTAACCACTTCTGAACTCAAATTTGTTTTTAATACAGTATAGGCAGTGATACAGTAATACTAAGTTTTAGTAACTAATAAATTACATTAATTAGCTCTTGGAGGTAGCTGCTTTGATGGTTTGCTACTAGTAAAGAGCTTAAAACTCAGTCACTGCTGCACTGTCAACAAATATATTAATTGGGGGGGAAAAAGCCTCACAATTCACATTTTTACTTGTACTTATATTCAGTTCTTTTAGCTTTGCATTATATATTAAAGACAAAGGATGAGCAAAGCACACATTTTCTTCCCTGTCACTGCTGGAGGCTGCAACGTGATCGAATGAACTGCGATCTTTTTTTCAGCCTTATTAGCCCCCCTTGGAAAAATGCTCTCACCTGCACAAGGACAGGGGACCCTGCTGACAATAAGAAACAAAGCCTTCCATTCAAAGCAGCCAGACTATTGAATTTCAGTTGTTTAATAGCAAAGTTCTTCCAGTATCCTCTAGGTACCGAAATCACTTACATGAACAGTCTCTCTTCTTTAAATTTCACCAAACATTATACCAAAGTCTGATAAGGAAGCCAGCCTTTTCCCTTGGCCTGGTTCTCTCCATTTAAAAGCAATTTCTATTTTAAACACTATACAGTGAAACAGAACTTAGCCTATAAGCACCCCCATTCTGAGTGCACTGAATGCACTCCCTCTGGTTAACAAAATAACCAGAGAACAGAACAAATCTGTCCTTTCCATATCTACAAAAAATAGCCCTGTCCTCCTGACCTGAGCCCGGAGGCAGAAATAAGTGACCAGTTGCATTCCCTCAAATATGTTTATCATACCTGTATAAACATGTCAAGATGGAAGACATCTAAAGCACAGACTTTAAAAGTGCAAGATAATCTGAAGATCACTGAGAGCATGTTACTTCTAAAAAAATAACTCAGTACACCATACCTGATAACCAATACATTTGCCCAGCTACAGAATAGAAGCTCTCCTGTTATGAAGAGTACATATAAACAAACATACAATTGGGATGCAAAATTTTCGTTGAACACAACCACTTTCCAACCAAATATATTATCACATGTGCAAAAAAGGTCAGTGCTGCAAGACTGTTAGAAGCTTCTTTAGTTTTACCCATATTATTAATACTCTTAAACTAATAAGGAACATAAACCTTGTCTGAGGAATTTCTGAAAAGTGGATCCGTTGATAAGTTCCAAAATGCTTCATAGGCAAAAAGAATACAGAAGAAAGTTTGCTTAATCTGTCACTTTACACTAGAATAATACTAATATTTTCTTATGTTTTGGTTGTTATGCAAAATTCAGGAGCATCTTTTAAAGTAATTGCATTCTCCACCTCCTCTGCAGCTTTGGATTTAGATGTCCAGGTGTATATTGATGCAAATAAAGCACAAACTATTCCTGGAGGCTGTCAGAGTACACATTAACATTTACTTTGTAGATATCACTGTCAATATATTGACCTCAGTATCTGACAACAGGCAGGAAAGTAGTGACTTTCAGATGAATTTAGAAGCTATTAAATCCTTGAAGCAATTCTCTAGGATTATGGACAGCTAATCAGCATTTAAAAATTCAGTTGACATCCTAGTCAGTTACACTTGTTCAAACACGAAAAATAAATCTTTAAATATGTCACTGCAAAAAGTTAACCAAAAAGAAAATTAAGTCATCTTTCTGAATAGTGTGTGATGAAGAAATACAACCTAACAAAGGATGTCAACTTCTGTTTTCTTTTAAAAAAACAAAAACAAAAAAAAAAACCATCCCATGAACTCTGGAATTCAGGAGGCCAATTTCCAGGTGATTTGTATCCTACAGTCAGTTGAGTTTGACAAGATCTTCAACCAAACTTCTAGAGTTTGGCTATTTCCTACATCTCTTCCTTAGCAGTAAAAAAAGAGAGTAGTTACAGCACAACTCTCACCCCCGTACTGGTCACCTGTTTTCACAAAATACATAGAAACTTATTTATCTTTGAGAATGAAATTTCTCAATCCTCTTCAGTTTAATAAAAAAAAATAAAATCAAGGGGAGACAGAAAGACATACAGCGTGACACAGTAAGCCTCACCTCCTTAAGAAGTAAGATTTTATAAAACCAAACAAACACTTACCTACTACACCAAAAGCAGAGACAGCTCGAGATAACCCAGAAGAGCCCTTCTGCCCAATCTTTGTTCTGTTTCCCAGGTCTAAACGGCCAAGAAGTTCCCTCACCTCTTGTTGCGTATACACATGCTTTAAAATAAAAACTCACTGAAGTTACTGCTTCGGTAGGTAAATTTTATTTCATGACAGAGAATAGCAGAATTAACTTAATATACCAAATATCTGATCTACATCCTCTGTCTCCTGTTTCAGTCCTACCAACAAGTACAAGTTTTTTATGCACAAAATTCACGTTGACTGCAATAGAAATAGTCATGGTCTCATGTGAATTCAAACATTTCTAAATCTTAAGTGTTAAGATTTTAAACCATAAACTTTCTGGAAAGGAATCAAGTCTTATTCTATTATGTACATTAAAACTCTTGCTGCTATTTTGCTTCAGATACGATATATCAGAAACACTAAAAATTTGGCTAGATAGTAATTAAATGTATTTTGCACTTAGAATAGCATAGCTGAATGAAATAAAACCATTGGGAGCTTATATGTAATAAACTGAAAAACTTGGGCAAATTTCATTAAAGTGAACGTGCTGTTTGGAGATCGTGTGACCACTCCCATACTGTAAATAGTCATTGTCATGCTAATACTGTATGCATCTGACATACAAGGAGAGGCTGAGAGAGTTGGGATTGATCAGCCTGCAGAAGAGGAAGCTCAGAGGGGATCTTATCAAGGTGTCTAAATACCTGGTAGAAGGGACTAAAGAAGTCTGAGGCAGATTCTTCTCAGTGGCACCCAGTCAAAGGACAAGAGGCAACAGGCACAAATTGAAATACCAGAAATTCCATTTGAACATCAGAAAAAGCTTTTTTTTACTGTGAGGACAGTTGAACACTGGAACAGGTTACCCAGAGATGCTGTGGAGTCTACAGTCATATTCAAAATGCAACTGGGGATGGCCCTGAGCAACCTGATCTAGTTGACATTGCTCTGAGCATGAGGGTCGGACTAGACAATCTCCAGAGATCCCCTTCAACCTCAACTATTATATGACTCTGTGATTCTATAACATACCTTTGTTGAAATAGATTAAATGTGTAATATTTAAATGCAGCCCAATATAGACAGTATTATTTGGAATAACTGAAAAAACCCAACTAAATAGAGAGGTACTCACCTTATCATCAATTATAACCAAATCCTTTGGTTCAGTGCGATCTATTTTCAAAACACGGTATTTGGTTTCTGCAGGATTACTTCCAACAAGAAAATACCGCTACATTAAAAAAAAAAAAAGTAGTCAGAATAGTATAAAAGATAAAGCAACCAAAGCCCATTGTATCATAAGACATCAACAACGCCATTTACCTAGATGTATTAGGTCTGGCTGAGATAGAGTTCATTTTCCCTATAGCACCCCTGCTAGCACTGTGCTTTGTAGAAAGGTGTTGGTAACACACCAGTGCTGTGGCCACTCCTGAGCAGCTCTGGCTCAGCACCAAGGCTGTCTCTCCAACATTTCCCCCTCACCAGTGGGTGGGGAGTAGGCAAGATCTTGGGAGGGGACACAGCCAGGACAGCTCACCCAAACTGACCACAGGGATATTCCATACCATATGACATCTGCTCAGCAATAAAAGCTGAGAGAAGGGGGGGCAGAAGGGGGCATTCGTTATTACGACATTTGTCTCCCAAAGCAACCGCTATGTGTACTGAAGCCTTGCTTCCCAGGAAGTACCCGGATATTGCCTACTGATGGGAAGTAGAGAATAAATCTTTTGTTTTCCTTTGCTTCCATGCACAGCCTTTTGCTTTATTAAACTGCCTTTATCTTGAGGGTTTTTTCCATCTTATTTTCTCCCTTCCCCCTGTCCAGCTGACAAGGGGAGTGATAGAGCAGCTTGGTGGGCACCTGGTGTCCAGCCAGGGTCAACCCACCACACTGGACTAGATCCATTGCAACCAACATCAAATACGTAATATTCCACATGGACTGTTAATAAACTGGTTTAGACATCAGTACCTTAGGTAGGTATGCAATCAACCTTTACAACTTAAAAGACCTCATTCTCTCCACTGTACAAGGAGGGGAAAAAAATTAAAAATTGAAGAAAAGTGAAAACTTGTTTAGAGAGGAAAAAAATGTAACTTATACCAGGCGCTGTCCAACTATGCCCTGCCCCAGCCATTACTGTCTTCTCATTTACTTTGTAAAATTTAACAGAAGCTTACACACACAAGTTTGTAACTTTTCATGATCTACTGTTGCTATATTGTAGTTCATTGCTATTTCTGCCAACTAGTCTTTCCTAGTCCATACTAAACACAGAAAAATTTTAAGTACTTCAGTACTGCAAGTTTCTTCATTTTTTATTTATATTTAGTATGATAGATTTCTTACCAATGTTCTTTTACAACACTCAAGTTTAATTTGACCAGCCATGCTGGTTAAAAATACTTTTTTTTTAAAAAAAAAGAAATAGCTTTATTTCTCATTTAAAATATGAAAGAAAGACCACAAATAAACATATAATGTGCCCATTGCTCATTTGAGGGAAACCATAAATGAATTTTTACATTTAGAGGAATTAACAGTAAGCACAGGTTGCAGGACTGGCTTGCTATAAGTAGCTCTCATTTTACTAATTCATTTCATCAGTGTGGTGCAAGTTACACAGCAAGGTGTAACTCATTAATAATGCTCAGCCTAGTAGGAAAGCATGGCAAATTCATGTGCATCTATGCACATGTGATCTTAACTCTAAAAGTCACATGGATTTAAGATGTGAGAGAAGAAATCAACAATAACATTCACACAAATCTCAGAATTTCATAATTTATACCAATTAGATGTTAAGAAACATCTTTACTGTCAAAATATTTAAGGTGAAAGAACTTAAAGCCCTCTTCAGCTTCCTTCAAATCACAAAAGCATCTAGATAGTCAGCAAGCTCTAACAAAGAAAAAGTACTTAACTTTAAGAGCTAGAAAAGGAAACGCCACCAACTCCTGGCTCCACCTCGTACACTGACATTACAGTGCCTCCTGAGTGCCAAGTTCTGCTGTTTACTCCTAAATGATAGTAAAGAAGGCCCTTCAAAGTCATATACCATCGTAGCACTCCCTCACTGAGGCAGGACTTTGGCACAGGAAATTGTTTCCTGCTGGCACAGCCCAGCCTCCCCAGCCTGCCCCCCCGCCCCGCAGAGAACCCTCGCAGGAGATCCCTTAGTGCCAAGTTCTGTGCTTCCCAGGAGGGAAATCATAATGACAGGGAGCGGGTCCAAGTCCCCACTGCGTGGCACTGAATGGCACAGAGATGGAGGATGGAGCTCTTCTGCTGGTATCACCCATCAGCAAGAGACACCAAACCACTAAGACAGACACTTGCTTAGACCATGCTTTTTCTTCACGCAGCAGAAGGTGAATGGGCAGGGGGAACTATCATATTCATTTGTAATACACAAATGATAAGTTAGTTTGCATTTTAAGAGTGCTGCTTCTTTATTTGTACAAAATTGTTAATTAATTAAAGCTAAATGACTTTAAGTAGTCTATAAGATGACAGACTGAGAGAGTTGGGGTTGTTCAGCCTGGAGAAGAGAAGGCTCTGAGAAAATCTAATTGCGGCCTTCCAGTACCTGAAGGGGCCCTACAGGAAAGCTGGGGAGGGACTGTTTATCAGGGAGTGTAGTGACAGGACAAGGGGTAATGGGTTTAAACTAAAAGAGGGTAGATTTAGATGTTAGGAAGAAAGTCTTCACTGTGAGGGTGGTGAGGCACTGGCACAGGTTGCCCAGAGAAGTTGTGGAGGCCCCATCCCTGGAAGTGTTCAAGGCCAGGTTGGATGGGGCTTTGGGCAACGTGGTCTAGTGGAGGGTGTCCCTGCCCGTGGCAGGGGGGTTGGAACTAGATGATCTTTGAGGTCCCTTCCAATCCAAATCACTCTATGAGTCTACTGCAATACAGCTCAGTGATCTCCCTCCATGTCCAGCTCATTTAATGAGCGTAATTTCTTCCCTATAGAAGACACCTATGGTTACCAACAAATCATCCTGCATAAAATTAGAATAGTGTAACTTTAAAATGGTTGTCCAAACAGCAGTTTGGACCAAAGACCACATTTAAAATTGGAACATGGCACATGAGACACAGGAAGAGAGAGGGAGGGATGGATATAGAGTTGCAAATGCTATTACTAAGGAAGTTCAGCTGAATACTTCTCCATTTTAATAGACCGATAAAACATAAGGAAGAGCTATGAGGAATGTATCATTCACATCAGCTTGGCAGCTGCTACAGTGAGCTATGCACAAATACAGTGCCAGTTTTAACTGCTGCTGCTGAGAACAGCAGCAGAGTTAGGTAAGAATTGTATCTGCAGACTATGGTAGCAATCACCATAATGAATAGTACTTAACAAGCTATCTTTGAAGTCCTTTAAGGACTAATTTAGGAGTTTTGTATTAAGTTAGAAACCAAGGCTGTGTAATGTATTAAGGAAGGTCAGTTGAGAACAGCGTCAAAACCCAACATAAACAGACATAAATGAAGCCACCTTCTTAGAAAGCCGAAATTTCTGTTTAGCAAATGGAAACCTTACCCACCGCACGTTAGAGGATATTCTTGTGGAAGTAATAAAGAAGGAAACATCTGGAAAAACTTTTTAATTTGGACTAGTCCTGAAAACTAGGAACCTGAAATTAGACTTCTACTTGGGAAGTCTCCACGACTGGCTAACAATCAACAATCCCAAAATTACTCGAAAAATGGTGTGATATGCCAACTCATACTCAACCTTCAAGATCTGAAACGAAAATAAAGGTGATATGAAAACTAACAAAGCAAAAATTAAACAAAAAAAGATATTTCAGCATTAGCTGCTTCTGCTACCTAATTTATGCATCTAATGAATAAGTCTGTCTTACTGGATGATATGCAACACAAATAAAACCGTATCAGTGACATGCACTGCAATTAAATTTGCCATCACACGAATCCTAGGAAAGAATAAAGAAAAATACCAAATCAACACAACACGGAGCATGTAACACCAAATAAATTAAATTTTGAGGTTGTAATATAATTGCAAAATTAATCAAAGCTAAAATGCGCTGTACTATCTACAACTATTTTGATTAACAGAAATCATGACAGTAAAAGAAATGAGAATCCACAAGTAAGCTACAGAAACCTTTCTGGGAGTATCTATCCTTATTCTTTTATTCCATTTATTACTAAGTTGAACTGAATAAATTGAAGCCTTTTCCACATCTCGAACAATTCCACTCCACAGCAAAACCACTGCATTTAGATAAATGGACAACCTTGGCCAACAAAGTACTTTCTCAACAGAACAGTACACAAGGAGAAACTGTGCAGACTTCCTCATACTGCTCCACCAAAGTCCTTCAACCATCATCCGAGATGAAACATGCTGTTTCCAGGTTTAGTTTGTCCTTGGCCTTTGCTGAAACTTGTAAATAAGTGCACTTTACCAACCACAGCACTGCATCATACAGCTATGAGATCTGGACTGAAGTTGAATTTATTGCACAATTATCACTAAGCAACCACAAGATAGGAACGATCATTAGTCACTTCCACCTGGGACTGAGTTTTAACAAAAACAATATAATTGAAAGGCTTTACACCCTCTTTTATCAAGCTTTTGATTTGGCCAAACCAATAGATTCTTCTAAAAGGAGTCTAAACAAAATAAAAAACTTAATACAAATTGTTGTTTGTAATGGCAGGATAATAGTTCTGAAATCAAACATTCTGCCCACAAGTATTTTATTTGTTTTTCTTCAAGAAGATTACTTCTTGGAACTCCTGATCTAAAACTATGATTTCTTTCTCTGGATAGACTAATTATCATTAAGAAACATTAGCACTATAAAGAACTTATTTCACTCATCGGTTAAAAAGCAACATGTTGTTTAATCAGCAGGAAAAAAGAAAAAGAAATTAAAATACACTAAAAGTTACTTGAAAAATACAGCAGCACACTAATACAGTCAATTTTTAAACCTGCAAATAGCATACAGAAAACACTTAGGAACAAAATGCTTGCAAAAGATACCCGTTGAGCCAATGAATATGTCTAAAAATACAAAGCTGTAAGGAAGCACAGCCCACCCAGCTGCTCTCTCACTCCCCCTCCTCAACAGGCCAGGCAGAGAAATGAGATGGAAGAGGTCATGGGTCAAGGTAAACACAGGGGATTGCCTAACATTTACCATCAAAGGCAAGACAGACTTGACTTGGGGTGAAATGACTGTAATTTATTGACAATTAGAATGGGTTCTGATAGCAAGAAACAAAGATAAATTAAAATACCTTCCCCCCCGCCCCTTCTTCCCAGGCACAGCCTCACCCCCAACTCCTCTACCAGCACAGGGGGGTGTGAAATAGGGGTTAGCGGTCAGGACGTAACAGTTCCTCTCTGCTGCTCCTTCCACCTCACTCTCTTCCCTGCTGGAGCATGGGTCCTCGCCGCAGGCTGCGTCTCCTCAGGAAATATCCCCTGCTCCAGCGCGGGGACACGATACAGGAATGTATTTACGTGCTAGTCACGCTTTCTGTCAAACTGAAGAAACACACCAGGTTGCCAGATGAGAAACCTTCATGTGAACGCTGACTTTGGATCAGCGCACTATTAATGCTCTGCTTTAAATTATGCTTAACCAGGCAGCACAATGGGAGCTGTCACCTGCCATCAAACCTCCACCCTCCTTCACAGCAGGCATACAGTAATGCAAGAAAAAGCCTCCTCCTCAAATTTTGTGGTAGTTTTAATAAGTACCGAACTTGATTGTAGATCATAAATCTTCAAGGCATAAACAAGATATTAAATAGGGTAAAAAAAGTATAGGTTCAGCCTTTTTTCTCTACTATACCAAAGAAGGGAAGAAAAATAATTACACCTAGATGTAAGGTACAGCAAAAACTCTACTATGATCTTTCTATAGAACTTACAGCAATTCAGGGAGTATCTATCTTTCATCTCTCATAGAAACTGGCAGAATGAGATGAACAAAGGAAGAGGTGATGAGGGGCAAAGAGAGGTACCTGAAAATAGCCTGCTTCCTGTAATCTACTGAAACTCTTCAAAAGAAGCTCTTTCAAGATGAGAAATTTTAAGAACACACCCTGCCAAGCACCACTCTTGGGCCATGTAGGAATGGCTACCCACTCTGCATCCTACAGCCACAGCATTCGGTAATTCCCTTTTGTCCCAGGGCAACCAAAGCTTTTTTGTCCCAAACAGGACTTTGCTCTTCCTGCTCCAATGAGGGGTTCCTCAAGATTCTCCCTTCTAATTTTCAGCTAAATCTATTAATCATCAATCTATACATTCTCCTTCAGCCAAATACCTCTCCCCTCTTTAGCACCTATTCTGCTGGAATGCTTTCAGAAACATAGAAACATTCAGAAATGTGTAGATGTGGCACTTAGGGACATGTAGTGGTGAACTTGGCAGTGCTAGGTTAATGGTTGGACTTCATGATCTTAAAGACCTTTGCCAACCTAAACGATTCTATGATTCCTTAAGTAACTGGATGCCTTCTCAGCACTCACTTCAATAGAAATAAAGAAATTTTGCTGTCTCTTTGCTCCTCCCAAGACATCTCTAGCCTATGCTACCTTACTGGACCTGTTCCTGGTTGAATTCTTATTTCTTAAATGAATATGGACAGAAAATGTACACAACATCCCATACAAGGTCTCGTTATATAGATACATTAGTATTTCTCATTAATGACCATACTACAAAAGACCACATCTGCCTTTTTCAGAGTCGTACTTCAGCAGCAGCTCCACCCCCCTCCCACTCTTCACATAAAACATCCAGATCCTCCTTCTCTACTGCTTCTGAATTGATAAACTCTGAATAAACTTTTATTGGTGTGTAATCTATCCTAAGGTGCATGAAGTTTCACAGTATATCATTCCATTTTAAGTTATTTCTTTTATCTACTCCTAAGGGTCGTCATTGTTTCTTGCGATCTTGTAATCTGATTATCCTCATTATTGGCAATATTTCAAAACTCTAAATCAGAGCTGACCCACATTTTGGGCCAATAACATTACTGAAAATGCTGAAGTATATCGGTTCTAAAAACCATTCTTTGAAAAAAAACAAACAAAAACCAACAAATCAACCCTATAAGATGATTCCTTACTCACTTCATACTAACTTCTCTACTAACCTCCCTTTCCATTAGCGAAGCCAGAGATTTTCCTTGTATCACTGCACCTCCATAAAGGAGTTGGTTTAAATACATAAGGCCATCTAATTTTTAGATTAAGATGTGCAAAATGACCAGGTTAATCTGATAGCATCGTTGTAAGTCTAGACTGCATTTTATGTTATTTACCTGGATTTTCAATCACTCTCCTACAGAAAATTATGTGCAGGACTTCAGAATAGATTAAATATTCCACTTGTCATGTTCCAGTCACAGCACCACCCCTGACTTGAACAACTTGAAAATATTTACAGTCATTCCACTGTTTAGTATGCCTACACCTTCAAATTTCCAGGATGGAGATAATATTACCCTTCAACTACAGCATGTTGAATATATTGAATTTTATTTCTACCCCAACACCAACTGTTCCCTTTTTCATAATGTAATTCTTGTTACTCATTTTATCTTCACCATTCGTTCAGTACATTCATACTTACAAAGTACATTCTTACTTTAAACAAGGAAAAATACTCATTTAGTTTTAGGGCCATAACAAACTTCACTTTGAAAACAAAAAATAGTGACAGAAAATATCTGGTTTTCTTCACCCTTCCATTACATTTAAATACATCAATTTCCGATCGTTTATCCACAGACCCCTCATCACCATTCCATCCTGAAAAGTGAATTCACAACAACATACTGTAAGAGTATCTGTCTCCCATTGATCTAGTAACTACATGATGACACCCAGGGCAACACAGGACAAAAGAAATAAAACATATTTTTCCAAACAACATAGGCAGACCTTTGAAGGCAAATCTTTCACATGCAGTGTGGTGCTACCACTTTTGAACTTTATTTTTGTTCTCCCTGAACAGCATATACCCTTCAAAACTTGCGGCATTCTCATCACTGCTATTCCACCAAGTATCTGCTGTACTCATAAATGGTCTCAGGCTCCACACAGACCAGTTGATTAAGTTTCTCTATTTTTTTGTCCATTTATCTGACACTATATCAAGACATTCAAGACAGAAACAGTGCTTTCCTGAGTTCTATAAAACTTCTTCTCTTGTCCCAACTCCGTCCTCTGCTCCATTACGTCATCGTCATTCCTGGAACGCCATTACAGAGGGAATGCGACAGTCAGCTGAGAGGGGTTGCCTTCTGCTAATGAAATCACTCTGGACAGACCAAATCTCACAGCCGCTTCTAGCTAGAAAATTATGATAGCTAATGGTTGCGCAGTAGATTGTTCATTACTTTCAACATTTGTAAATGCATCAGATAACCATCTATATAAATCAATGCACTTCATAATTCAGTAAAAAATCTGTAGCTTTATCTATGAAATCATCTTCTACATTAGTTTCTCCAATTTGACAACAGACTAACTTCAGCATCAAATAAGCAAACCTGTGAAAGGAAATATTAAAAAAAAAGGAAAAAAAAAAAAAAAAAAGACCCTCAAAAAAGTCACAGAATTTCCCCTGGGGAAAAGGGCAGAAAAATCTACACGTAATTATG
Source organism: Balearica regulorum gibbericeps (assembly GCF_011004875.1). NCBI lineage: Eukaryota > Metazoa > Chordata > Aves > Gruiformes > Gruidae > Balearica > Balearica regulorum. The sequence goes on along the minus strand of NC_046186.1, from coordinate 51,175,426 downwards.
CTAGTCACATTGCTTAATAAGCTTGTGCAAGTAATTTGGATGCTGTGGAGATGGAGATTGCAGAAGAACCTGATTAGAATAAAATAACATTAATTAAGCCCCATAATATCCTGAAAGATAGGCAAGTGATATGCCTTTACAGAGATGGCACAAATTGACTTGTTCAGTGTCACACCACCTCAGGGGGATGATAATTTCCAATGAACTAGCCTACAGCTTTCAGGTGGGCTTCATTTGGGGGATACACAAAAGTTCCATCTTCTCCTGAAGAAGAAAGGAAAATATCTTTTGTTTCTCATTAGTCATATTGCTGAAATATCTTTACTGCCCTCTGGCGTGCATTTCAGCAGTAAATATATGCATAAAATGAATGATAATTGGCATTGATCTGAATACAACTGCTTCAGTTCATTTTTCTGACTACTTCTAAACAAACCCTCAATGTCCTAGGACAAACAGGAGATACAATTCACATCTCCATGGTATTTATTGACTCCAAGTGTCAGTTTAAAAGGTAGGTCTCAGCAACTACTCTAAATATAAACACTAATACAAAATACAGAATTTTGCTTTCTGTTGCTTCAATTGGCACTGTGAATCCAGTTCTCCTCCCCTCTAGGAGTCCTTCTTGTGTGACTCCAATAATGCTATCAGAGCCTCTCCTGTTTGACTTAATGCTACTGTAATTCTGCACTCAAAAAAAGTCAACCAAAAAATCCTCCTTCACCATTTCCACCTCCATTTCATCTCTTCCTCCTTTAACATATCCATTTCACCTCTTCCTCCTTTAACACAAAGAGGTTTTACAGGAATAAGCAGTATGATCAGTGTGCACTGTGTTTCTCCCACTGCTGAAAACTTCAGTCATCCCTTCCTTGCCCACTCAAGGACTCCACAAGGACTCTTAGGCTACAGTTTCATGTTATTCCGTATCTGATATAACTCCTGGTCCCACATACTCACATTGTATCTAGCAAGTAAATGGCCTCAGGGAAATCAAAAGAGTAATCTGAACCAGGAGAAAGCTATTCAATTTTATGTCTGGGTGATGCTTCCGTCATATCAGTGACTGTCACAGCTGGCAACTGTGTGATTGTGAGATTTTATGCAAAGGAGGCTGCATGAGGAGTTCCTTGGGGAGAAGAAGTGGGAACTTTTGTCAGCAGCCCAATGTGACACTGAATCAGCTGTAACAGCAAATTTGCCTCTCAAATTCTCTGTGACCTGATCAAGCCTGAAGTCAAGTTCTGAGCCCCCCAGTAAAAGACAGATGTTGACATACCAGAGTGACTCCAGCAGAGAGCTACCAAGATGATCAGGAGGACAGAGCACGTGATGCACTGGGAGAGACCAAGAGAACTGGGTTTGTTCAGCCTTCAGAAAGCTTTGGCAGGATCTTACTGCTGTCTAAAACTATCTAACGAGAAGATGTAGATAACGCAGAGCCAAGCTCTTCTGCGGGGTGAACAGCAGATGGACAAAATGCAACAGATACAAGTTGAAATATGCAATGTTCCAATGTAATACACGGAATTTCTTCCCCATCCCCCACTCCCTCTTTTTTTTTTTTTTTTACACCATGAGAGTGGTCAAGCACTATAACATGTTGTCTGCAGAGGCTGTAAAATCTCCATACTTGGAGATACTCAAAACTCAACTGGACACAGCCCTGAGCATCACGCTCTTGTTGAAGCTGCTTTGAGCAGAGGGCTGGACTAGATGAACTCCAGAAGTCTCTTCCAACATACATGAGTCTGATTTTATTAAGGCATCAACCCTTTTCAAATAATTACTCCAAAATGATTCCTATAGCATTTTCCTTTGGAAAAAAAAGAGACTAGAATTTGAATTCCAAAACGCAAAGGACTGCAATTTGCAGTAGTATAGCATAGTTTTTTATTTTTTAGTAACAACATATAATCGTATTCAGGAAAATATTACTTTTGTATCACCCCCCAGCAAGTGACTGAATAAACAGCTTTGGGACATCATTACTGAGCTGAGACATTTCAAATGGCACGTGCTGATCCACAAACCACTACCTCTCATAGCTGATCAAAAACATCAGGCCTCCTTGCATGATCAGAACTACTGGATCTGCCCCTTACTGAATTCTGATCACAGCAAAGCATGGGCAAACTCGCCCATTTGGGCAGATGCTGCCAGCTACCACTAGCCAGATGTGAAAGACTGTGGTTCCTGAACAGGATCAGCTTGAGAGGCCTAGAGTTGTAGCTTGCTGGCAGAACCCTAAAGCGTAATATTGTCTCTGTAAATAACAGGTTGTCTCTCAGCAACTGAGTCTTAAAGCTCACTGAGAAGGAAGCCAGATATCAGTGCATGCCAGTCACAAAAAGCCAAATCTCAGCTACCTGAAAAGTAGCATGAGTTGTCAGCCAAGATCAACTAAATTCAGTAATTCAGGAATTATATTTCCCCACTGCCCTCTCTCATATAGCAATAATTTAGCTGCAAATAAAACAACAAACAGTGTTTTCCATCAATGCTGAGGAAGCTGCATTAAAGCACCAATCAAAATTCCTTTATGAATAAAGAGGAAAAAAGTAACATTCTGGAAAGCAAGAGTAACCTCAATTTTTCAATCTACTGGTACCAATAATCCTGCATGCTTTAACCTGCCATTTTGGTATGTTTTCAAGAGGCTATGCTGACTTCATTGTAAAAACTATTCTCTATTATCGCTACAGGTAACATCTTAACTTAGAACTAGAGCTAATCGTTGCACTTAAAGCCATGATATCTAACTGTCCAAAACTACCTCAAGTGAAAAACCAACATACTATGAAACAAAAGAAACTATGCAAAGACATTTGATTGGGAGCTAAAAGACGATAAATGCAGTGGTATTATTCCAGGTTACTGACACCAAGAATCAGACTCTGACTCACACGGTAGCATGCTCATCACACAGCTGAAGAAGCAGTTACCAGGCAAACCTCCAGTCCACTTTGCCCACGGCAAAATGTACTGTGAATAGCACATCCCTACAGTTTCTGCAACAGAATGCTAAAAATCTTCAACAGCTTACTTCCAGAGATCAGCCTGAAAACTCTGGAAGTTGCTCCACAAGCCATTCAGCTGACAAGAACTGAAATCTCTCAGAAAAAATAAATAGGTATGGGTGGTAACCGCTTCAGCCATGCTGTTTAAATTCTTAATTCAAATCTTTTTTAATCCTGGACAACTTCCATCCACCGAGTTTCAATACACCAGGGTAGAGGAGTAAGAACCGCCAGCCCAGCTGAGCGAGGCCAGCCACACAACAAAGCAAGCAAACGCCAAGAGCAGGAGCAGCAACAGCACTGCGGGGCCCATACCTCCCCGCCCGCAGCACCGGCGCTGGCCCAGCCGCCGCTCCCGCCGCCTGCCAGCGCCGGCCTTCAGCTTCCAGCACTGCGTCACCTCTGATTCTCGACCTGCGTGCGCTAACAGCGCTTAGGTCAGAAACCACCTCTTCGCTTAAGAGACACGGTGAAGACAAGAATTTTAAAAACTTGTTATTTGTATGTTTTGAATGTGTGACAAAAAAATCTAACAAAAGAAGGGAAAGGTAAGGAAGTTTTTTGACAAGCTGCAGGCCAAGGCTTGCACGACAGGGCTCTGCCTCACACACGGCGCGGCAGCCCCCAGGGTAGGGGCCGTCAGGCGGGGCTCCTTCCCGCCCCCCGGGAGCGGCGGCGGCGGGGCAGACGCTACTTACAGCCCTGGTCTCGTACAGCACCAGCTTCTGCACTGAGCTGATCATGGGGGCGGCGGCGGCCGCCGCGGGCATGGCGGCTGCGCAGGGCTCGGGCCTCACCCCGGCCCCAAGGCACGGCGGGGGCAGGAGGGGCAGGGGAGCTGCCCGCCAGCAGCCGAGGGAGCAGCCGAGCTCCTGCCGGAGAGGGGGACACGCACACGCACACAGCAGGACTCAGAACCAACCCCAACCGCCCACTGCCGGGACGGGTGGAAGCCGGAAGTGGCGGCACGCCACCGCGCAGGCGCGCCCACGGCCGGGCGAGAGAGAGCGCCTGCGCCGCCGCCTAACGGTGGAGCCGCGTCACGCGTGGCCCCTCAGCAGAGCGGCACCCGGCGCGGCGGGGGCGGGTCGCCGGGGCGGGCGAGTTGGCGGCGCCGTCAGCCGCCGCTCCCGCCGGGGCCCGCTCGTTGAGGGGTGCGGCGCGCCACTGCCACTTGCGGGCGGCTCCGTCGGCAGGGTCAGCACCAGGAACAGCTCCGAGCTCCCCTCCCCGCCCTGCCGCCCGCGGGAACCCCAGCGGCCGCTCCCTGCGCGGGGTGGGCGTTCCCACCTCCGTCCTCCTCCCGAGGGGGCGGGGCGAAGGGAAGGGGGCGGTGCTCTTCGGTTGCCCGGGTTACGAGGGTACACAAGCCGGTGGTACAGGGTGCGCGCGGCGGGCGTTGCGCCCTCACTCTGTCCCCTCCCTCAACGTAAGTGTCCCCCTCCCCCCCCCCCCCCCCCCGCCTCCCGCCCCGTCCCTGAGGGGCGCCGACCGGGGGGATCCTCTTGGCGCTGCCGGTCAGGCTGGGGGGGGGGGAAACAAGGCCCCGCCAGGTATTTAGTCGGGGCAGAAAGTTTGGTTTATTTCTTTGGTTTGGTTGGGGTGGGGTTTGTAGTTGGGAAATTGCGTCGTAATTGTACAGGTTTGGCAAGGAGCGAAACTGCCGGGAATGTCCGGTGAAGTTCAGCCAGTGAGTTTCTGTGAGAGGAATGGAGGGTTGGTTTGCGTGTAGTGGGTTTTTTTAATATTAAAATACTGTCCCTATCATTCATCAGGTCTTAGAATGTTTCAGTTTGATGTTTCAAAACAAGCTTTTTCAGATTTTCATCCTGAAGTAGAATTTTTTAATTTTAAAATGACTGAGGAGGCAGGAAGGGGTGAGACTTAAGTGGCCCCCTAAAATAAGTGAGGTTTTGTTTTTGTCTTCTTCAAACCATGCTTCTTCAAGCTCCTCACCTTTTTGGACTCCATTTGTTGGAAAGACCCCCCCCCATCTTTTCCTCCAGCTTACCTTCATTAGAAACTTGTTTCTGTTTCACTTTGCATAGTGCTGGGTGTGCAATCTCTGGCAGTCCTGGAAGGGCTGGGAATTGTGAGAGGGTTACAGAACTGATCGTGAACTGTGATTGAATTCTGCAAAGCTTTATTCGTGTACCTAGCTGTGGACGCAGCAAGTAGTTCCATTGACCATGATGGGGCTCTTCTGTGTCTGAAGCTCACAAGCGAAAGGCTTAGCAGGGCCATGGTCCGTTTCAGGGACCAGAGAGTAGTTACAACTGTGTGGCAATTGGCACAGGAAGGAAAAGGCGATAGAACAATGATATGCTGTTTAAAAAAGAGCTACAAGCAGTTTGAGAGTCAGGAAGAAGTCATTATCAGCATCCATATAGTTGTAGCTGGGGACCAGGAGTGGTTCTGACAACCTCTTATTTTTCAGAAGCAACTCTTCTCTTAGTAATGGGTGCATTGTGTATGTTCTCTAAATGCTTTTTCTTCTTATAACAGCTTTTGTTACAAAGCGATTGACCTTGTATTACATTATTATTCAGCTCCATTTTTAAGTATGTGTCATTTTACTCATATGTAAGCTACTGCATTTTATAAATGCTTTTTTTTTTCTCCCAGTCTTAGATAATTTATGGCTTCACAAGAGGAAAAACAAACTCAGCCCTTTGCAGACATCTTTGATGAAGATGAAGCTGAAAAATCCTTTCTGTTGTCTAAACCCACTTGCTTAATTGTCCTTGGAAAGCCAGTAAGATGTCTGATAGAAGTTTTTTCTTCAGATAGCCTGTTAACAATTTTACTTTTCCTTTAAAAACTTCAGTTTAGTGATGCTGCTAAAAAAAATCAAAGATCTAGTTTTTTATCTTTTCCACTTTGCAAATCCTGCAGAGTGTGGTAAAGATTCTGGTCTCATTAATGAGGCCAATTTTTGGACTGAGTGACCAGTCAATTACAATTAGAAGTGTTATTACTGTAATTAAAATTCACATGTTGCTCAAAAATTTTCTTCTATTTTCACATGGGCAACTGGATTGTTTTTATGTTATTTCAGTATTATAATTTTTAAAAAACTTGACAGATTAAAGACATGAATAGGCATAAAAGAACCGTCAGGTTAGTGTACTGACTTATAGACATGCAATGAGATATTAAATATTTAAATTAACTTTGACATAATTATATGCCATATGTGTGGGAATAACAAATTCATCAAGGTGTCCTGATAAGGAGATTTGTACTATATTTTTACTACAAGGTCTCTCTTCTTCTCAAATTACCTTCTATCACATTATTATTCAGTTCCATTTTTAAGTATGTGTCATTTTACATATATGTAAGTTACTGTATTTTATAAAAAGCTTTTTTTTTTTTTCCTGGCCTCCTTTACTTAGGAAAATTTGATGGTTTATAATTATAGACTTCTCAGATTTCTTTTTCCCAAATGTAGGAGACTCTATGGGTGGTTTAACATTAGTGCATTAGTTTGCTGAAGAGGGTTCTTTTTTGGTGCAAGTTTGCCTTATGTCTTATACTGAATCTGGTATGCACTGAAACACACCACTGGTGCCCTGAAAGCTGCTTTCCTTTTGAACATTGCAGTTGCCCATGAAAGGTGCCTTCAGAGCATGCGACTTCCAGTGTGAACACACAGTCCTCTAGCAGCTGCATTGGTGTGTGATTCCGTTAGATACCACAACAGAGCCTGAAATGACCATGTGGAAATCTGCTTTGTGCTGCCTAGCTGGTAGAAAGATAAATGGTTTGCATCTAGAACTCGCAATCAACCCAAACTTCATTGCCAGTTGATCCTCCAAATCAAGTCCCAAATCAATGCCGTAGTGCTATGTTTCCTTTCTTCAAAGACTTTCAGGAGGCTGGCAGGCTCCCGGTCCCTAACGTTTGGACAGGTCTGCATCCTTTCCTACTCCTTGGCTCCAGTTGCTGGGTAGCGCTTGGCTGCAAATCTGTACATCTGACCAGACTGAGAAAGAAGGCAGGGTAGTGTTCTGCAAGTGGAAGAGATGCAAACATCAGAGTGCGATTGTATAAGGTGATAGCCGATGAGTGTGCCCTGTGCTCAGCATGAGACCTGAAAGAGTGCATTCAGCTCAGTAGAAAACTACAGTGGACTGGCTCGCCTAGTTTTAAACAAACATCAAGTTTCTAACCTTACATGAAAAAGGTAGCTTTGTATTTTTATAGACCAAACCAGTATGAAATACTCATTGAAAGACAATGCAAAAAAGGTATAAGAAATAAATATTCTCATCTGAAATCATTGCCTTCACTAATTGCTTGATATTAATACAAGTTTTAACAAAGGGTTGAAATTGCACAGGCCTGGCCAAGAGGGCAGGGAATTAAATATTCTATTTTTATGATAATGTCTTTTAATTATATGGCTGATGTGTAGAGCATCTATCTTAAGATATTTATTTTAAGTTTAAAACATAGTGTCATTAAAGCAGAACCAAATACATACATTCTCATCACACCTGTAAGATGTAAGATATAAGGTATGAGTAGGCTGGAGTATTTGCTGGTATGCTGTTAACTGGAAATGTGATTTATTTGTGTTTTTTTACTATTTTTAATCATAAAATTTATCTAGGGCAAACAGACTGTCAAAAAAAGGTCTTTTTGTATGCCTTTGAAAAAAGGGTATAATGCTAAGAGTGGAAGATGGTGAGTTTTGCAAAGTCCCATTCAGGTAGCTGTGCTCTTAGAGACCTCATTACTCTTGGTTATGTTGGTTCCTCAGGATTCATGTAAGTGAGAAGATAAACATTTTGTCAGTATCTAAACCAGATTTGTGGACAGGGGCAGTTTTTACGTATTCATTGTTTCAGCCAAAGAATACTGTCCCTGTGTATCTTACTCAGAAACAGCCGAACAGGTTTGCATCATAATTTGCTTTGAGACTGCAGATAATAAATTTCAGTCCTGAAGAGCTTCTCATAGGAATTTACGGGCAAATCATAGCTAAGTTTTAGATAGAGTTACTCAGAAACGAAGTCAGTGTAATTACTTTGGAAATAATTAACTGCAAAGGACAGTAACAGTATATTAGCAATGCTAGGCAGTATAAAATAGAGGATGGTATTAAAAAGAGTGTTTGTGTTTGCCCAGTGCATAACTCAGAGGTCCTAATCCCAATAGTAGCTTTTAATTGGTTTTATCATATGAAAATATATTCTCTATTGTGTAATATGTTTGGGTTTTTTTTTTTCCTTCTGCCTGTTTTTCTTTTAAAAGTGTATTTTTCATTTTAAGGGTTCTGGGAAGAAAACATTAGCTAGAAAACTAGCGCAAATATGGAAATGCATTTTCATCGAAGGTAAACGTACACTATCTTTCTAACATTGCATTGGCTTCATAATATCTTTTGGTTTAGAATATCCTCGCTGTTCCCTGTAATTCAAAATGACGTGTTTCTGATTGCAATAAAGACTACTGATAAGGAGTAAGTAACCATTTTGCCAGAAATGGAATTGCTGAATAATGGCCTTTTAGTTATAGAGAGTTCAAGTTCTAGTCCCAGTCCTGTAAGGTGATTCATGTGACCCTTCTTGTTCACATAGAGGCAACTCATTCAACTCCAGAGAGCACAGAGATTTTTCCAATCCTCCATGAAAAAACAAGAGGATCTTTCCTTTCTGTTTGTGCAGTGCCTAAAACAAGGGAGGATGTACTCCAGGAAACAGAAGCATAGCTTTTGTATCAGTATAAGTAATAATGTAAGGAATGGGAGCTGGCACTTTCAAACTTCTAAAACAAAAATACCTGATGGCTTATTTTGGAAGATGTAGTTAATTTCTCCCACCATGCATTTACTGGAATAAAAGATATCATTTCATTTTCTAAGCTATCCAGCTCCATTTCTGACAGTCTCTCTCATCAAAGATTTTTTAAGATCTGTAGAGTAAAAGCTATTACTTAAAACATTTTCTTACTCCCTATCAACACATTGCTAGCGAGTTTGAGGTTTTGTTTTTTTTTTTCATTTCGAGGCATCTCAGCAAGAAATGTAGGTTTTTGTAGGTTCCTACAAAAAATAATTCTCTGGCAGTTTTCTTTTGTACTGAGTATGTCAGCAGTAACTACGAAAAATTAAAAATCTGTAATTTTTTTAAAGCCCTGGTTGTATTTTTGTATTTGTGACATTATAATTCACAAATCTTGATTCATTCACTTAAGTTTTATGAAAAAAGAAAACTTTTCCACCAGATTTGTCCTACGAGTTTGAAAGTCAATGTAATCTTCTTAAGTAGAAGAAAAGAATATAATAACCTTAACTATGAAGCAATTTCTTGAGTGCCTCTTTGGGGACACCAAATTATAAATCTGATTTTATGGTATATATGTGTACAGTTGTTCTGATTATGAACTATTTACGTATCGATTTGCATCACACTTTTTCTTTTGAATGTGCCTCCTGGTATTTTTTATTTTCCTAATAAAAGCTCCCTTAGTGGACGGTGTAATACTTCATATTGCTGTGAATACACAGGATATATTCATTTATCAAATGAAGTATCTTTATCTTATATGGAAGATTTGGGATTATAATATGGTAAAATTCAGTTTTAATAAAATGGGGTTTTGACTCATGTAAATATAGAATTCTTAATTCATAGGATTGCCTAACAAAAAATTAATACCTGGTCCAAAACATAGATCAGACCAAAATCTGAAGGGACCTTAGGAATGTATTTAAGCCAATCCACACTGTTTGAATGTATTTAAACCATTACTGACAAATATCTATCAAATTTGTTTTTAAAAATCTCTAAGCAGTCTATCTCTGTAACACAGTCTTTGCCATTAGAAAGGTTTTTTTAATGATTGATGTAAATCTCACTTACTGCATTTTTATGCCTTATTTCTAGTAGATTCAAAGAATTATTATTTTCTTCTCATGATATTTCTTTTAATCTTCTTTTGTCTAGTATACCCACATATGTGGATACACACACACTTTCCTTCAACTTCTGCTAATAGGTGGTTGTTCCATGGTTTTTTTTTTTCATTTTCCACATCAAAAAAGAAAGAAACAAAGAAATTCAACATACAGAAACATGAATAATATAGCTCAGGAAGGACCTTCAGAGGTCATTGAGTCCAACTTTCCACTCAAAGCAGGGTCAACTAGAGAAGGTTGCTCAGGGCTATGTCCAGTTGAGTCTGGAATATCTCCACGGATGGAAACTCCACCACCTCTCTGGGCAACACTTTTCAATGTTTGACCACCTTCATGATGAAAAATTGCTTCCTAATTACCCCATTGGAATTTTTCATGTTCCTATTTGTGTTTGTTGCTTCCTATCCTGTCTGCACTTCTGTGAAGACAGTGGTTCTGTCTTTGTGCCTTCCCATTAAGTAGTTTTAGACAGCAATAAGAGTTGTCTTCTCCAGGCTGAACAAGGCCAGTTCTTTTGGCTTTTCCTAGTACACTCAACACTTTTCATCACCTTGGTGTCCTCCACTGGACTCACTTCAATGTGTCAATATCTGTCTTGTGCTTTGTTATTTATTTTTAAAAAAGAATCAAAGTTAGAGAATTTTTAAATAGGAAAAATTTTCAGTCTTTTTAACTTGACAAAATACTTTCTATCCATTTATCCAATAATTAGGTCAATACTCATAAATAAAACAAGGCCAGGGTACATGTACAGTGCTGACTTTCAGTTGTCTGTGTTGTTTGGGCCCATGGCAAATAATGCTCTCCCAAACACCCATTCATAGTATGAAAGATAGTATGCATGACAGTCATCATTACTAGTAGGAGCAGTTAGAAAACAGCCACTATGTTCTGGGAAGAAAGATTTTAGCTGTATAGGCACGAGCCACCTGGCTTCAGGACCTTTCCCTGGTCTGATTTATTAATAATACAGGTGTAGCCTTAAGGGTCATTCTTGAATACTTTTGTGTCTGCTTATTTCAATGGTATAGAAGTGTGAAAGACTTCCAGGATCATTCTACTATGATGTCACTGTCCACAGAGGTCAGGACTTTGAATTTGATGGGTGTCAAATTTAGTATTTATTTAATTTTAGATAATTAGACTATATAAGTAGTATGTTTTTAAGGGCTTTTTGAAAAACCCTTAAAGCCCTTTTTTAAAAGCCCTTTAGACACACGACTGTTTTTGTGTGTCTAAACAGTTTTTTCTAAAACTTGCTTTTAAAATTTGGGAAGTGTTTGAGCTCAAATACTCATCTCTGAATTACACAGCAGTAATGCCAATTTGATATATATCAGTAGTTAAAATAATCCTGCACAGCTGATGTTGTGCATTTGTCTGTAGTATGTATAGGGCTAAATTGCAAGGAAAAACTGCTACCCAGACATTGCCAGAAGGCACCAAGTTCTGGATGGACAAAATATAATAATGGCTCTAAATATAATGACTGTTCATTCAAAAGCAGTCTAGTTGCTTGGAGCACACGTACATACACATATGTGTGTGTGTGAATGTATGTATCTCTGCATGTACATGTCTGTATATAAAATCTTTTTTATTAATTATTTTAATTTTATTCTGTCTGATGTGCTTTCTCAGCTTTGGAAGTAATTCAAATGAATATTAATGAAGAAACAGAATATGGGCTCAAGGTAAAGGTCTAATCTTCTAGTAAGTTTTGTCATATTCTTGGCCAACACATTATATAAGACTATGTTTTGCATTTTGCCTTAGTGTCAAGAATTGCTTTTTAAAGGTCAAAGTATTTCTGAAGAACTGGTTACAGAAATGATTCTGAAAAAGATTGAGTCACCAGAAGTTGCTCATTTTGGTAAGTATATTTATATTCTTACAATGAGCTAGCTATAATTTTGACACACTTTGCATCCATTACTGCTTAAATATAATTTATTTTGTATTAGATGGTAGCATCTTTTGTTGTGCTCATGGGGTTGTGGAATGTCCGTAAACTGAGAGTGTATTTAGGGATTAACTTAACAATATGGGAGATCAGAAAGTGTCACACCAATCCTATGTTGTGTTAATTTTGAGAAAATGAATTTGCCCCAAATGGTAACGGTTGTTATGAGACTCATTTGACAATATTATCTGGCTAGAAAAGTTTTAGGATTAAAATACAGATGGTTTTTGCTTGAATACTTCTATAACAACATCATCATCAACTAAACCACCAGCAAAAATACTTTAAACATTTAAAATAATGAAAAACAAGGAAAACATTATTTAAAATGCAAAGTATTACAGTCATTACTTGTTCTTACAACATTGTTTATTCCATTTGCATTTTGTCACTGAGAGGAAGTTAGATGAGAATAGTATTGGTAGTAGTAATACTTCTTTTTGAGGAAAGATTATGTTAATTGAGGCTGTTAAGACTAGTGCTGCAGATCTTGCTAGACTCTGAACCCACTTTCCTGAAGAGAAAACAAATATATTGCTAAGTTGAAAGAAAGTAAAATAAAATGTAGTCTCTTTTTCTGGCGCTGAACTGTATTTGTAATTTCTATTATAGGAGAGAGACAGGTATAGTGCCAAGAAAATGTTACGTTTCTACTGCTCTGAAAAACCAGCATGCTTCTATAAGCTTTCAGTTGCAATAGTTTTTGTTCCTTCTCTTGTCCAAGACTGAACACTTTTGCAAAAGATGCAGCCTTAACTGGTGAAACCAGGCTTTTAAAACAGTAGGCAAAAGACAGAGAAATAGGAAAGAAATGAAAGAAGGAGATGATGAGGACACAAAAAATTGAGGGAATTAGCAGCAGAAATACCAATCTCTTAATCCATATGGCAGGACTTTAGTAACACAGACATCTCTTCAGGCTTTTATCTGATTTCCCCTCTTGGAGTCAGTCTGATGATGAATGACTAAGATGTGTGTATCACAGAGGACCACAGAGATCCTAGAGACTGTAAACATGACTATATAAAGTTGATAAAAGTTTGGTTCTTGTAGCCAAACCATTTTCTATGTTACAGATGCCCCAAAGCAGCAATGAGTAGAATCCTCACTATTTTTTCCTACCAACCAGAATTTGTCTCCAAAAGCAATTTTTGTGCAGTATTTTCTAGTTCTAATCACTTTTTGTTTAGCAACTATCTTAATATAATCCTTGGAAAGCCTTGCAAGGCTTTCAGCAGGAACTAATCAGTCAATTGGCTATTAATTATTCATTAAAGATTTTAGAAACATTGTTGTATGAGAGGCTGAGTTTTTTACTTGTAAATTTTAACATTGTAAAATACAAGTTTCTAAACAGTACACATAATAACAAATTATTTTCAATTATATTCTTCTGACTTAAATAATAAACACATATTATCTTGGGGACTGATGTGTCAGAGCTATTCAGAAGTGCTAAAACAAATCATAATATTTAAAAATTGTAATTCACTAAAAACTTATTTTTTTACTTCTGAAAGCGGTCAGATATGAAGCTTCTAAGCTATTTCTTGAAATAAGCAGTATCTCTCTTTAAAATAACATGGGCACTGAAGGATTGGAAAATAACAAGGATAGTTGTATTTTAGGGCATTGTAGGTTAGAAAATACAGAATTATAACCTCTATGTAGCTGATATGCTTGCTTTTTTTTTTTTTTTAAATCAAGAAAACAATCAGAAATTCCTATCATGTTAAGCTAAATAATATTTGCAAAGGAAAAATCTATGTCATTATCACAGGGGATAACTGCTCAATTAGCGTGATTTAAATCAAATCAGGACCAAAGTTGTTTATTGATTTATTAATGGCAAGTAATTAACTGGCAATCAGTGAACTGGCAGTCAGTGAAGAGGTTCAGTATCAGCCACACAACAAACAAACCACAGTATTAAGCACTTGCCTAATATTAATAAACACCTACAGATTTCTAAACAGCCTCCTAAAACTAATTCAAAGAGTATACTCAAACTTGCATGGTTATGTATGCAAAACCTCTCTTGAAGATGGGTGGAAGTTACAAGCACACATTCCCTTTTCTGAGAATGCATGTTCACCTATTTAAGCACATTTTCTGTTGGAAATGTGAGTGCTCTAGCTCTGTCTGTGTGTGCCATTTCCTACAGCCTACTAATCCACACACCAGTGAGAAAGCTCCCTGTGAGCTCACATACACATACTCAAGGTGTGAGCTCACATACACATACTCGAGGTGTGGGTCGCTGTGTGTTTAAGCCTGTTCTGTCAGTCCAGTAGTTGAAACGCAGGTTACTCGTAGCATCCAACAGGGACGCTGCTCTGCCAGGCCTAGGCAGAAGGTTGTAGTGCTGACACTTTAAACCTGGTTTGGCCGCTGTTCTTTTACCTTCTTCTCACTCTAAGGTCTCTTCCCTCGAGCACAAATTTTAATGCTTCTTTTCAACATGGCTCCTTCTCTCCTCAAAAGTTTCTTGGTAATCCCCTGGTTACTATTGTTCTGGCTGATGGTTGCCTTAGGTAAACTTCATCATTGTTAGTCTCCTCACAAGATTATCGGTTTTGAGGCAAACACTCTCCCAGAGAACAAACAGTTTGGAATAACCTTTTCCCATGTTACACTCCCATGCCTCTCTCATTAGTTGTTATCTGGGATGTGTTGATGAGCAAAGGCTGTGCAGACTCCCCACATCTCACTACCTGTTAAAATTCTCTAAAGGTATCAAGAACTTAGAATCCAAGATTTTCATTCCCTAGAGGAATGACTATACATTATGCTCTCTCTTGTTTATCCTTTTCTATAAATTTTGCATCTATGGATAGTAGCTCCCCAAAGAAGGAGGAATCTTCAGTCATAATACCTCTTGCAAAGACCGCTGCTATGTTTTTCTGCTGCATAGACTTTAATTTAAATGTTATCACATAAAATTCTAAGCATTTGGAGCATGCACCATTTCTCTAAGAGAATATTCTCATTCTTAGGCTAAAAAAATCCACCTGATTCCTGTTTATTCTCTCATTCTGGCCTCATGAATATAGAGTTCCTTGCTATACAGTAGTTCTTACTACACTGCATGCAGCCATTAGTAGTTGCAGTACTCTCCTAGGAACCTGAAGCCATGAGTTCACCTGTGGGGCTGAGTACTCTAATACTAAGAAAAAGGTAGTATCGCCACCATACTTGTCATATATAGTCTGTGTGCCAAAGAGGACTCAGCATTGTGAATCCTGAGTGAATGGCTGCTTACCAAGTTAGGTGCCTCAGTATGCATGCTGTGTGCATGGTGCCTCCTTTTGAGAGGATTTCACATGCAGGAGCACGATGTATCCCAGAGAGATGTTCAAGCTCCCTTTATTGTCCATAGAAGCAA
The DNA here is from genome assembly GCF_011004875.1 of Balearica regulorum gibbericeps. Taxonomy (NCBI): domain Eukaryota; kingdom Metazoa; phylum Chordata; class Aves; order Gruiformes; family Gruidae; genus Balearica; species Balearica regulorum. The sequence goes on along the minus strand of NC_046186.1, from coordinate 51,160,127 downwards.
AGACCTTTAAAAATTGTATAAAAAGCCTAGACTCCTAGTTTGAATGCTTTGTATCACAGAGTGGCTACTTTTTGTAACGCCTTTTACAAAGTCTTTTAGTGGCAAAAATGGTCACTATAGGTTGTTACTTTTTAGGCACTACAATACTTGAGCTAGGCACATGAAGCAGGTGGTCTGAGTATGATCTTTAATGTCTAGATATTTCTTATGTTTCTTAACTGAGTTAAACCTTGAGAGTCCAATATCAAGTTGAAAACACTTTTTTTGTCTGTATTTCATTGAAGTAGACATGGGTGCACAATTTTTTTAATAGTGTTTTGTCATGTACATGGTTTAAAATTGCCCCGCTAAATAGATATATTGTTTAAAGGAGATGAGTATAACTAGTCCTATATTTGATATAACCTTCTAAAAGATATATTTATTAAAATGTATTTGGCAGGTTATGTTCTCAGTGGATTTCCTTCTCTCTCAGAGGAATACATGACTGTTTCACAGCAAATAGAGAAAATAAAGAATCTAAAATTAAAACCGGATTTCCTGATTAACATTAAGGTAATGTCATCTTCAGTAAGTTGCTAGTCATTTTCCTAAATATTAGTAGACTCATATGCTGCATAAGTCAAAAGATAATATTTTCCCCTGTACATTTGAGTATAGTATTTATTGAGGAATAATAAATTGTTCTATATTATATTGGAATGGAATGGCGCTAGTTTGTTCCATTACAAGCATTGTTCTTGTAACATAATGAATATTTCCTAAAACTTCAGTAGCAGTTACAGTCTTTGCACCTCTACCAATTAGAAGATACAGGTTTTCAAGAAAAAAACCCACCTTTGAATAACAGGATTATTATGGGATTTTGGATACATGTACATCTGCCATTCATGTATTTCAGGAAGAGACTTTTCACATATGGAAGTTAGAAAGCAAATTGTATTTTTTTTACTCACTAATTGTGAATCTGTTTCTTAGTTATTATTAACTCATTTCATTTACAAATCTCAATTTCTTCATGAGCAGTAATGTGACATACCATGTACTTTACAAAAGTGGCACTCATATAGCCAGAGAAACATAAATTACTGTTAGTGTAAGATTAAGAGGATTTTCTCAATGTAACTTAAAAGAATAGACTTGCTGGCTACATCTATATTAGAAAATAAAACAAGGCAAGAGAAACTCTTCAGACATCAGGCCACTGGTTTGGCAGAACACAGCTGACCTGTCTTGTTAGTCAGAATGGGGTGGTGGTGTCCAAACTGCCCGCTGGGAAAGGCCCTGGGCCTGTGCCACTCTCTAGATTGTGCCCAGCTATTCACCGGGGAGAACACTAGCTGGCCCATGCCAAACTTTGCCAGACTCCATGCAGACAAAGTAACAGCATGTATAATCATGAATAAGGATTCAGGCCCTTCTCCTTGCAATGTTTTATTTATTATCAGCTCGGTTATTTCTGTCTTTTACTCTGAATGTGCAGAATGAGCTGCTGAGACAACTATGAATAATCAGCCTCTGGTGTTATGCTCCATTCTCATTGGGATTTTTATTGCAGTTGTCATATCTATGTGGTTTGTCAGATACTAAACTTCAGTGCGTGGACCTAGTCTATCACTTTGCCAGATTTAAATCCATGTTTGTTTTAATTCCGTACTTTTGAGACTTAATTTGTTTGACCATGCATTATGACAATTTGTGAATGCCTACTTCAAACCTTTTTTTTTTCTATGCTCATGGAAAGATGTTAAAACATCAGAGAAACATATTTTTGTGCTGCTTTTCAAGCAGTTTTGATTTTTTCAGCTAGTGAAAGTCAGTCTTTGTTTTAACACCAGATAGTGAGAAATCCCAGTTCTTGAGAACATATGTTATTCCATGTGCAACAGTACAAATAGAAGAGTGACACTTACTACACTAGAAAGAAAACAGAATTCTTGACTTCATGTAGTTGCATCATCTTTTCCTCTGGGAAGAAGACTGAGACTGAATGCTCATTAAAAATCCTTGCCCCAAAGTCAAATGAATAATTTTGCCTTTGATTTCAGTGGGTTCAAGCTGTTTTCAAAGATATGGGAGAATTATAACCATTTTCATTATATCAAAAATGAAGGAAGAAGGGAGATTCTAGATAATGCTGGGAATAATGAAATACTGATATGAGCAGAACAATTTAGAAAAATTTTGTGTCTCCAAGAAAAAGGACAGAAGATGCACCTTTGAAAAAAGAACCATATCTGATCAAATTCCTCCTCCCCTATTTCAAAATGTGCTATGTCATATAGTATTCATATCAGCTGTATGACTCACCATAGAAATATAGAAATATCCTAAAGTATTGTAATACTTCAAGAGATACCTCAGGAAATGAGTGTAGTGTGCCTATTGCTAGCACTGTGATCTCAAAAGCTCTGTTTTTTCTGTAGAAATCAATTCTCTGTTTCTGTAACAATTTGATGTTAACAACTACAATATTTTCTTGTTATCTCAGGTTTTTTGTATGTGTTTGAAGGGTAAATGTTAGTGATTTAGAAAGGAAGAATGATTATTTATTGTTTGCTTTGCCCCTCCCCCAATTCCACATTAGAATTATAAGATGTCCATCTTAAGACCTGTCAGAGATCCAGGGACTCCAAGTGCATATTAATGCAAGTACAATTTAGGACAGGTCAGACAGAAGCTTTATTAACTATGATCATAGTGAGCAAACATTCAGACAGCATCTCCCCTTCTGGTTCCCTGTTCTCTGCTAAGTGATTGCAGAGACCCAACTAGCTTTTTGTTTCAGAAAAAAAAAAAAAAAAAAAAAAAAAAGACACGAGGAAAACCAATCCTTTCAGTGTTAACAAAGTCAGGTATCCAGCCCTGCAATGGATGGACTCCTTAAGTAGCTTGCTAACAGCCACAATTCTAAGAGGGAATCAAACACAATATAATGAGATAATGTAGAAAGAAGGGTCTTGGTGGAGCCTATAGGAGTGGCACACCCAGTATTGTCTTAGCTCAGAAGTGGGGAAGTAAAAACAGTCACAGACTGTTACAATCATAGAATCATTTAGGTTGGAAAAGACCTTTAAGATCAAGTCATCTTAGCTTTCAGTTGAAAGGAATGTTCTTTTAGTTAGAATAAACTTCTTAGCCAGACTTCTCAAATCTTAAATATTAATAATTTTACCACCACAGACCACATCCAGATTTATCTGTGTTTAATGTTAAACGAAATTTCTGTCTGCAGGGGGTTTTATGGAAAGACCATTGCTTACTCCTCCAGAGCTCCAAACTGCTGAACTCCTTTAGCCTCTGAGACAATGGCACTATGCTCTTGGGTAACAGTAGAGCTCTGAGAGGTCAGAATTAAAATTACTTAATCTTAGAATCATAGAATCATTTAAGTTTGAAAAGACCTGTAGGATCATCGAGTCCAGCTGTAAACCTAACTGCCAAGTCCATGACTAAACCATGTCCCTAAGCACTACATCTACACATCTTTTAAATACTTCCAGGGATGGTGGCTCCACCACTTCCCTGGGCAGCCTGGTCCAAGGCTTGACAACCTTCTTTGGGTGAAGAAATTGTTCCTAATATCCAATGTAATCCTCCTCTGGCGCAAGTTGAGGGGGAGGTCTTCTTGTCCTATTGCTTGTTACCTGAGAGAAGAGACCCACACCCACCTGGCTACAACCTCCTTTCAGGCAGTTGTGGACAGTGATAAGATCTCCCCTCAGCCTTCTTTTCTCCAGGCTGAACAACCCCAGTTCACTCAGCTGCTCCCCATAAGACTTGTGCTCTAGACCCTTCACCAGCTTTGTTGCCCTTCTTTGGGCACACTCCAGCACCGCAGTGTCTTTCTTGTAGTGAGGTGCTGTGGTGGTTTACCCTTGGCTGGACGCCAGGTGTCCACCAAGCCGCTCTATCACTCCCCTCCTGAGCAAGGCAGGGAGGGGAGAAAATAAGATGGAAAAAACAACCCCAAACTCGTGGGTCAAGATAAAGGCAGTTTAATGTAGCTAAAGCAAAAGGCCGTGCATGGAAGCAAAGCAAAAAGCAAAAGATTATTCTCTACTTCCCATCAGCAGGTGATGTCCAGCCACTTCCTGGGAAGCAGGGCTTCAGTATGCGTACTCCTTACCCCAGAAGACAAACATTGTAAAAAAACTGAATGCTCCCACCCTGTTCCTCACCCTATCTCTCAGTTTCTTATTGCTGAGCAGATGTCATATGGTGTGGAATATTCCTTTGGTCAGTTTGGGTCAGCTGTCCTGGCTGTGTCGCCTCCCAAGATCTTGCCCACCCCCAGCCTGCTGCTGAGGGGGTGGGGAAACAAATGTTGGAGAGACAGCCTTGATGTGTGCTGGCACTGCTCAGTAGCAGCCAGAACATTGATGTGTTATCAACACCTTGCTAGCTGCCAATACACAGCACTATGAGGGCTGCTGTGGGGAGAATTAACTCCATCTCAGCCAGACCCAATACAGGGGCCCAAAACTGCACACAGTACTCGAGGTGTGGCCTCACCAGTGCTGAGTACAGGGGGACGGTCACTTCCCTAGTCCTGCTGGCCACACTATTGCTGATACAAGCCAGGATGCTGTTGGCCTTCTTGGCCACTTGGGCACACTGCTGGCTCATATTCAGCCAGCTGTCAACCAACACCCCCAGGTCCTTTTCCACCAGGCAGCTTTCCAGCCACTCTTCCCCAAGCCCGTAGCGTTGCATGGGATTGTTGTGACCCAGGTGTGGGACCTGGCACTGAGCCTTGTTGAATCTCATCCAGTTGACCTTAGCCCATCGATCCAACCTGTCCAGATCCCTCTGTAGAGCCTTCCGACCCTTCAGGCAGATCAGGACTCCCGCCCAACTTGGTGTCATCTGCAAACTTACTGAGGATGCACTCAATCCCCTCGTCCAGATCATTGATAAATATATTAAACAGAACTGGCCCCAGTACTGAGCCCTGGGGAACACCACTTATGATCAGCCACCAACTGGATGTAACCCCATTCACCACAACTCTTTGGGCCTGGCCATCCAGCCAGTTTTTTACCCAGCAAAGAGTACATCTGTCCAAGCCATGAGCAGCCAGTTTCTCCAGGAGAATGCTGTGGGAAATGGTGTCAAAGGCTTCACTAAAGTCCAGGTAGACAACATCCACAGCCTTTCCCTCATCTACTAAGCAGGTCACCTTGTCACAGAAGGAGATTAGATCCGTTTAGTCAAGCAGGACCTGCCTTTCATGAACTCATACCGATTGGGCCTGATCACCTTATCCTGTATGTGCCGCATGATGGCACTCACGATGATCTGCTCCACAACCTTCCCCGGCACTGAGGTCTGACTGACAGGCCAGATGATAGTTTCCTGGATCCTCCTTCCGGCCCTTCTTTTAGATGGACATCACATTTGCTAACCTGCAGTCAACTGAGACCTCTTGCTCAAGTCCAAACTGCTTTAGAATTAATTGCAAGAGCAATCACAAGCTTGTCTGCAAAATACTTTTATGCATAAACTATTCTTACATTTGTTATAGTACAAGGTAAAATGTGCTGAAGTAGTGGGTACGCTCCTGATATGGAATGTAAAATGCTGATGGGGAAAAAACTGTGTGTTTAAGTCTTGCTTTAGGATTTGCTGCTTTTGAGAATGGTATTGGAAAAGAAGTTTATGAATTCAAATATTTGCTAGACTCCTACCCCTCATTCTGCAGTTTCAGGAAAAAAAAATATTATTATAGCAGTACAATAAACACATTGTTTCCTTTTAATTATTCCTTGCTAGTGTTCAGACTATGACTTATGCCAAAGAATATCAGGACAAAGGCAACACCCTGATTCAGGGCAGGTATATCAGAGGAACCAGTGGGATCCTAATGTTACTGAAAAGCATAAGAAAGAGAAAGATAAGCATGAAGACGAGAATGAAGAAGATGAAGAGCAGCAAGAAGAGGTAAATATTGCTAATTTCTAAACAGTGCAAAGTATTATAATGTACAAAGCAGAACAAATTTCAATATTCTAAAATATCACCATACTAAATTATGAATTAATTTTGCTGAACTCTAATCTTAATTCAGTTTCTGTTCTGCTTCATAGGATAATACTTAAATGGTAGATTTAAATGACAGCAAATGGTGATTATTGTGTAGCAAAACCTGGATTCAGTCTCTAACTCAGAAATCACTGAACTGTTTCTTGCCATAAGTTAAAAGGGTGTATCAGGAGAATGGCAACTCCATATTGTCTGTTTCTTCCTCTAAGCAAATAAAAGATTTCTTAATTTTTGTTTATTATAGCAAGTTTTACTAGTATTTGCAGGATACTAGTTTATTTATTGGTTTTGGTATTATACTACTAGAAATGGATTTTCTTTCTTTTTTTTCTCATAAAGGTATTAATTTTTAATTCAAGTTGAATTGTTCTGGTTTATAATGCTGGCCAGAGACTTATCAATACAAGTTCTAGGCACCTTCCTTTCAGTTTGCAAAAACTACACTTCATCAGGATAGGATCACGGTCAGCAATCACTGGGCTAATACTCATGGCAATACTCTGGAAAGCTCCTTTATTTACCTTTGAGTAAAGACAAAAATTAGTTTAGTATATTATTTTATTTCTGTTTCTTGAAATATTTAACTTTTCATTCTGCAGACTGCAGAAGATCCACTTATGATGTCAGAATTTTTGCATCAATTAGTGCAGAGACCTGAAGATATTCTTGAAAATGCAGAAGAAAGAGTTGGAACATATAAGGATATAATGCTTCATCCTTTAGAAGTAAGAAAAAGCAAAATAATATGATTATGCATAACAAAAGACTTGTAAAATATCTTGTACTATTTTCTTTTTTTTTTAAAGTTTGAGATTTATTGTATGGAGGTGGGCACAAGGCATCCTACAACATATCCCTAAGTTCTGAAATCAGTGATAGAAAGTTACCATCTGTAGGTGTTGTTTCTACTCTGGAATAAAGAGAAAGTAATCCACTTTGAGTTTTAAAAGTGAAACTATACCTGCCCACACAGACGCTTCCTTAATCTAGGAAGTGAAGTATTTGAAGAGCCCAGTGTATCATCACCATTACCAGAGTTCATTGTAGTATACAATCCTGTAAGAAACCTGCTCTTTGCATTCATCACCTTCTACTCCAACAAGTTCCCTTCCTCATCTCCTTCATTGCCTGCAGATTTATATACCCAATAATTAGCCCATCAGTTTGCTTTATCCTGTGACATTGGTTTTTTTCTCCTTGTGTTCAGGAAAGCTTGATTTACTATGTATCTTCCCCCTCCCCCTCGCCCCCTCCCCCCAAAAAACAAACCCAAAAAACAAAAAAACCAAACCAACAAAAACCCCAAACAGATCCAAAGCAACAATTTGGGGTTTTCTTCTTCTTCTTTTTTTTTTTTTTTTAGATCTTCTGGTACAAGCAACTGCAAAAACTTCATGTTTGCTGCACACTTGACAATTACTGTTTATTTATGCCCTTCAATTTCCCTATGGATTAGATAAACGTATAGATAAAGTTGTGTAAAACTGGTACAATGTTCTTTGCTAAAGTAACAACCTTGTTACTGCTGTGAAGGAGAAAGCAAAAAATAGGAGATCTGTAATCATTATACAATCTCACATGGATTTCTTGTAAGCAAGCTAATGGAAAATTGTTTAGATTAAATTACTTCAGGATGTACACCAAACTTCAACATTTTCAACATGTCCCACTAGTTGGTAGGTCTTACTTAGGCTTCCCTAATGATGAATGTATTAGTTACAATTAGAAGTTGAATTCATATACAGAACATTACGGTATCTTGATTCTTTGTAGCTCTCTTGCATTTGAGTTAGGATATCTAATCTGTTGTCTGAACCCATTGTAACTCCGATTTTGGAATTCTCTCTGTATTTATCCACCACTAAATAAAAATTTCTCTCCAGAAGATCTCATAAGTCATCAGTGCAACAAATCTTGGTTTTGCTGAAGTCCTCAGGAGTCCAGTCTTTGATATGTATAGGAACAGAATGAGCTCCAATGTCATTATCTGGTTAACTGTACTCAGCTGATGAGTATGTCTTTGTTCTTAAACAGGACTTGATGGCTGAACAGGATTGTCAATATCTTATTGAACTGGATGGCAATCAGCAACCAGATGATCTCTTTGTAGTAAGTAAGCTATGCACCAACTTAGTTAACTTCCACTAGAAAACAATTTCTCAATTCTATGGATTGTTTTCTTTATTAATGTGTTGGCAAAATTTTAAGTTGTGTATAAAACTCATTTAATTACTATTAGAAAACATGACCTTTGAAATGCTTGCTTTTGTTGCTCTAGTAAAATAGTTATAAAATTTACTGCATTGCCCCCAGGCTTACATATATGTTACATGAGAATATTTTCAGGCAGGCTACAAACTCCTTTGTATTGTATCCCTCTGGTTTTAGTGCTTTATTTTGTGTATTAGTGTAAAATATCATTATTAACATGAGAAATAATAAAAAAAAAATTCAGTATGATATGTTTACAGAATTGTCTTATTTTGTGCTAGTGTCTAAAATAATGACAGAGGTTTTATGAACTTTGATGTTGTTTTACAGTGTAATAGAAGACACTTCATTCTTTTAACAATTCTGCTGAGTGCTTGTGTGTAGATTTTTATCTCATAACATAGCAACTCATTTCCCTATTAAAAAAATACAATGATAAAATTTGAAGATAAATAACCTTATCCTCTGCCTCAGAAATAAGAGTTGCTTCAAGTCAGAACCTAAAGTATGGGGTTGAAAATGAAGTGAGAGATTGTCTTTAACAATGTAGGAAGTGAGCTGCTCCTGTAGTTTCCCCTCTGTTTTTTGAAACAAATTGAATCAATTATAATTCTGTAAGTAGTATTTCAATTCATGCTTAACTTTACTACTAAGTATAGTCCTACGGGGAACAATCTACTAATTTTGCAGAGTTGGAACACAGAATTTCCCTATTTATGATCTGTTTGTGAACATTACAACAGAAAATTTATAGTAAAGGCAATCAAGTTGTGTAATGATTCCAACCATTTTACCTATAAGTAAGGCAAAGACCTATTATGAAATTAGTCCAAACATGACAAAATTTGCTTTTTCATTTCAAGAACACTTGCATTCAAGCAAGATTACATTCAGGAAATATTTCAATTAAATTTAATATCATCTAATTCTCATTGGCAGACATCTGGTTTAAGTATCTTTTTAAATAAATTACCCAAAGTGGTATTACTTCCAAGTGTGCATAATCTGATCTCCTAAAGAGACTTTCCTCCTTTTCAGATTGAAGCTCATCTGAATACTTCCACTGCTTTGTGGGAAAGAATCCTTCACAGCCTATTCCTTTAGAAGGCTTGTGATTCACAGCATAATGAGGAGATACAAAGGCTGTGATTCAGCATTTTGCACTGCCTGTATCTACCAAACTCAGCTCAATAACTAGCGTGACTCCAAGCTAGAAACTGGGCCTTAGTGTATATGTAGCCATTATAGAAATGCTAAGTTACAATTTTGAAAATACATTGGGAGTCCTTTTGGATTACAAAAGCAGTTTTGATTAGTACTAAGAGTTATTTTCTCTTCAGTCAGTGGTAGTTCGACTTCAATCTCTGGGTGTTCGAAATGGAGCTCCTATAACTAGACTTCAAAGTCAGCAAGAAGAAATGCTGGAGGGACTGGAAAATGTAAGTGTGCTTTTCTAAAATGTGATTGACTGTAGTAATTATTAAAATATTTTTTCTTTTCTGCTGTGAGCTTATAACATCTTTGTTTCACAGCAACCAGTTTGTTTTACCATGCAATAAGGGCATTTTTTGAGCCTTGATTTTCCAGAAATGTGAATTTTAGATAATTCTGGGACTGAAATACACTTAAGAGTATGAAAAGAAAAAGGTCTGTCATTAAAAAAAAAAGTTAGATAATTATAATAAAATTTTGAACAGAATGTTTGTTTTTAGCAATAGAGGAAGAATTAATTCCTTCCAAGAAAATAAAGAAACTTTACCCAAAGCATAACAATATCTCAGCAGTTGACTCTTAGCTCACTTTCTCTTCCTGAATGAGAAACAGCATGCTAATACAAATATAGCAACATCCTGCATAGCTGAAATCACATATGTTGTATTTCCTGTCATTAATTAGAAACATGACAAGTTAGTGCTGAATTTTGCTGAATCATGATAATTTGTGTCCTTTCAATAAAACAAAAAACCAGAAGTCTTTGCATAAATGTCTTCACCTATATTCATTTGCAGTCATCTTTCCTATTTCTTAACAAAACTTTGAATATATGAATAGTACTTTAACTGGGAGACCCCACTGTACATTTTCAGTGAAACACTCTTCACTCTTCTGTTTTCTCAGTCCCTGACAAATTCACAAGTGAAGGACTTTCTTTGTCAGAGGTCATCTGAATTTATTATTTAGTTAGTCTGTGTGTTTGTGCTAGTCTGTGTGTAAGCTTTTAGCATCCACTGTATTTGGGGCACAGAGTTCTGCAGCTTAGTTGGACATTATATTCAGAATTGCTTCCCTTTGTGTTGAACTTGCCAACTTTTAGCTCAGTCAGCTCTAGCTGCTGATATGCAAAAGTCAGTAAATAGTTTTGTTCTCTGTATCTGTTCTCTTAATAACTCATGATTTCAGATTTCTGTCCTGTTCTTATGTAGCTGTCTTGTTCCTGGACTGAAGAGTTCCAGTCTACTTAATCTTATTTCTCCTTACATGTAAATCTTTTTGTGTGATTGATCTGTCACATTACATTTTTCTGAAACTCTTCCAATTCTACTGCATACTTTTTGAGATTAGGGCAGCAGAATGCACATAGCGGTAAAGATGAGTGCAGGATTTATACAATAATAAAAAAACCCAAACCACCTTTACCTTCTGTTCTCTCTTTGCTAAACATTCCTAACATTCAGGTTGGTTTTCTGACTGCTCTTGGGCATTTACCAGATGTTTTCATGGAAGTAGGTATTGTAACTCCAAGATCTATTCCTGAGTAGTGAGAGTCAATGACAATTCATCATGCTCTGTGTAAAACTGCTATTTGAATGCCCAGCTTCCTAGATTCTGAAGGTCCTTTTGCAGTTCTTCACAACCAGCACTTGTCTGTACTAGTCTGAATAATTTAGAGTCACCATAAACTCGATTCACTCACTATTCACCTTCTGTAAAAGGTCTATTAAACTTACTCCTGTTGTTACAGCAAAATCAAATGTAACCAAGACTATTGCTGCTAAGAATGACCATTGTATAGTCCTACCCCTGTGTTAATTACTGTTTATCCAAACAATGTACTAATTAACATGTGATTGTCAAGAAGTAGAAGCATAACTGATAAATTGCTAGTTTGACCAACAAGCCTTGAAGAACCATTTGGGCTTGCCAAAAGTACCAGGAAATTAGGGGAAAGGTAATTCCGGCAGGGGAAATTGCGACCACTAACCCATGGACCACCTACCGCAATTATACCACCTACTCAAAAGATAAAGGCGGAGAAAAGAACTGAGCATGCATTCTCATTTGCAAGTTAGATGAAGAAATCTAAACCAATCATTTAATAGAATAACAATACATATGTATTAGAAAGATGAGTATGTTAATATTAAGTGTATAAATGACCGTTGATTTGTAGATTCAGGGTGCTGTCTTGGGACAGACACCCATATCTGCGCAAATATGCAATAAAATACCTCTGCTCTGTGTGTATATTGGTGTATTGCACACTAGGTAAACGAATCCCCAGTTTTGGGACAACACTATCACATGACATTTATGCATGCCTAAAACAGATATTGGGGCCTTGCTATTCCCACACACAGATTGTGGTCCTTTCTTCATCCCCTTTAGAAGAAATTTTGGCCATTTTCTGTCATCTTCAATAAATGGCTGATATGTACTTCTTTGTTGTTTTAAACTTCTGAAAATAATAAATTAAGCCTACAGAAACTATTTTTATTAAATAAAATTGAAAAACTAAATAGTTTCTCCTTAAAATTGTCCTACAATTCTGAAATTTTATTTTTTTTTAAAAAGATTCTAAGAAGCGTGATGTGCTTTTCTTTTTAGAAAAAGGCATATGTAGCTTCAGACAAAAATTACATATGCTCTTATTGCTGTTTTAATAAACAGGATGAACTTTTCCGGGTTCTGTCATCTTACAAACTAATAGCACACAGATATCGATGGCGTAGAAGCAGGTGGGGACAAGCATGTCCTGTGGCTCTAAAGGAAGGTGATATTGTAATGGGAAACCCAGACTTGGCTGTCAGGTTAGCAGAATTTGATACTTTTTTATTTGTATTTCTATTTTATAAGATAACTGACTATATCTGTTAGCTTCTCTTCTGTTTTAAGTTTTCTAGGTAAAATGTACCTACTGTCATCCCCAGAGGCATTGAAAACATTCATGTCGAATCCACGGCCTTACCTGTTACCACCAATGCCACTTCCTCCTTGTAAAGTACTAGTATTTGGTCCTCCATTCTCTGGAAGAACAACTATTTGTAACCTAATTGCAGACAAATATAAAGGAAAGGTAGGTTTATAAATGTCTTGAGAAACAAGGGTATCAACTGAGGCTTGGGAATCAGTTAAGCACATTCTTACTCCTGTTAAGTTACTAACATACACATTGCAAACATATGGATTACACAGGAAATAGTAATTCAGTGAAATGAATTCATATACATATTTACCCTCTATGTAGGACAAATATTTGTGTCAGTTATTTGTCTTAGCATAAGAAAATTATTAATAACTTTTGTATCTAAGATAATTAAATGTAAATGTGAGTGAGAAACTATTTTTTCCACAAAAAAACCCTGCACTTGAATTATATATATTTTTTTCTGAAATTTGCAGAGCTTTTCCAAATTAATTTCATTGAATAGAAGTTGGATCAGATTTTATATTTCTCTTCTGTGATTTTTTTTTTCAAATCATTTCACTAGGTTCTTGATATGGCCAAACTCATTCAACCCCATATAGAAGAATTAAGAAAAGAAAACATTGAGCAAGTGCAAAAGGATGCAGTAGAAAAGGCTATAACAGCAGTGAAAAATAGGTTGGAATTAGAAAACCAGTCAAGAGAACCAGGTGAATAAAGTGTTCCATGGTCTTTGAAGCAATCTGATTTGCTTTAGGTTATTTAACTGAAGCAATTGCTGTCACTTTGACTTATAAAATATTACAGAAGTTGTTATGGTTGTTGAGCATTAAATATAAACTAAAAGAACATGCAGTGAAGGGAATAGCTGAGTAGAATTCAGTATTTTTGATATCATATATAAAACCTCTGAAGTTGAGGGCCACAAGTATGCAAGAAAGAATTTTCTGAGCTCTTTTCCAAAGGAAGAAATTGATTCTGACTGATACTGGTTGGAAACTTTCAATTTGAATGACTTGCTGACAAGTTATATCTCTGCAAAATTGAAATTTTCTTCAAGAAAGCAGCTTGTCAGCTAGGCTGATGTGAATACACAATCAACAGATTTTCCACTTTGGAGCAGTCTTCCATGAATGGTGTCTCAGATGGCACATTCACAACTCTCCAACTCTGGTCACATTTAGACTTCTTAAGCTGTCCAGGTTTTTCCAGCTTGATAAATTCAGAAAATATTTTGAAAAGGTAAAAATAAGATGTTCTTTTAATATCTTCTAAACAAAATTTGGATTTTCTTTTTGAAGGAAATTTTGTGGGTGTTTTTCAAAATGATTTCTCTTGAAATGAAAATCTTCCATTGAATTGGAACTGCCTTTTCCAGTTAGCTCTAGTTATGGTTCAAATGGACAATCAGGCCATTTTGCCTTATTCAGCTAAGCAAGGAATCACTGTATTTGACTTGCTCATGCGTAGAAACATATCTCACAAGAAGTCAGTATATTCCTCTGGTGCTACAAAAGATAGAACCTCACAGTGATACAAAAATCATTGGCGTTGCAGTAAAAATAATGGTAAACAATGACACGAAAATTAAAATCGTTAAACAGTGTTATGTTCCAGATTCCTGGCTATGTAAATACTTTTGAGGACAGTTATGTGGGAACTTAATCCTAATTAATAACCTTGGAGAGCTCAAGCAATTTTATTGAAAAACAGAACTACAAACAGATGAAAGATGTAAATTGTCATAGAAAGTAAGAAAGCTTCAGAAGGGGAAATAAAATATTTTTGGAAGCTTGAATCTAGATGTAGAGGTAACTCTCCCAGAAAGTATTTCCTATTCCTAACAAAATTATTTAATTAATTACCTAGTAAATTCTGCCTCTTGAGAGAATTACAGAGAATCATTAAAAAATTATGCAAAAGACATATATCAGTTTAATTATGTAAATGGCCCCCTGACTGTCCTGAGTGCTCCCAAGTCCAGTTCAGGGATAGACAGTGAGGCTATTCAGCTCCACTGAAGTCCACAGAGTTTCTGTCTTATGTCAGAGTAGGTCAGGAGATGGAAGCAGTTGGTCCTAAGGACTTGTCATGGTTTAGCCCCCGCAGGTAACCAAGCACCATGCAGCCACATCATCCCATCCAAGAGGATGGGGAGGAGAATGGAAAAAAACCCTCATGGGTTGAGATAAAGGCAGTTTAATAGGATAACAAAGGAAGAGAACAATAATAAAAATAATAACAACAATAATAATAATAACAACAACAATACAAGCGATACACAAATGCAATTGCTCATCACATGCGAAAGGAAAAAAACCCAAACAATCTGATATCCAGTGTGTTTCTGAGCAGTGATCCCGCCTCCCAGCTAGCTTCCCCAGTTATATCCAGAGCATGACATTCTATGGTAGGGAATATCCCTTTGGCCAGGCTGGGTCAGCTGTCCTGGCTGTGCTCTCCCAGCTTCTGGTGCACCTGGCAGGGCGTGAGAAGCTGAAAAGTCCTTGGCTTGATGTAGACACTACAACTATGTAGCAACAACTAAAAACATTAGTGCGTTATCAACATTATTCTCATACTGAATCCAAGATGCAGCACTATACTGGCTACTAGAAAGAAAATTAGCTCTATCTCAGCCAAAGCCAGGACAGGACTCAATATCCATATCATGCACAGAGGACTTTCAGACTAGCTGTATTGTGATCTTATGGGCCGAACACTTAATGATTTCTGCATAGTAAATGTGCATCTGGAAGGAATCAATTAGTTTGCATGTTCCGAGAGTGCTTTGCCACATGTACCAAAGCATGGGGAAGATCAGGAGATTCACTTAAAACATACTTTTCTGATGCAAACTAAAAAGGTAATATATACATGCTCAGAGGGTCCCAGTCTGTTAATGTGCTCAGGTGACATCCAACTCAATCAACCACATTACTCTGTTTGGGGGAAAAACAGGGGAGGGTATTAAATCTGTTGAAGTGTTCAGGACTTGTGTATTTTTTAACTCTTTTCTGGCTTTTGTTATATTTTTGATCTCTTTTAAGGGGAAAAAGAGGCATATAAAATCTGGTACTGCTAGAGAGCCATTTGTGTCTCACAGGCTGATGGGTACTAGTCTTGCCTTCATGAGGGCTAGAAAAGTGCTTGTGACTCCTAGGAGGTGTGTTGGGGGATTCCACAGATTGGGAGGCTGCAGATAAAGAGAAGGCTGACGTGTAGCTGGTTTAATCAGATGGATTTTGTGTTGAAGTATTTGTATTAAAGGATTTTCAACTGATCTAGGTTTCTGTTAATTTAATACAATTTCATAACTATAGGAGACTTGCAAGAACATAGTAGTGCCAAAGCAGCAGATGATTCTGAAGAAACCACTCAAACCAGAGAGGGAATAAACTTGGAAGAAGGGAATACTATAAAATCTGCCATCATCCAAAAAAGTAAAAAGTAAAAACTAAATCTTAGCTATTTTAAGCATGTCATTCCATGCCTTCAGTGTGTTTTGCAAATTAAAAAGTGAAAGATATTTTTTTTTTCCTCATTTACACTTGCAGGACTATTTAATTTTTTTTCCTTGTTGCTGATACTGTCATTTTGAGAAACCTAAAATGAAATGGTTAATTTTGTCATTGAAAGATATTAACCCATTAATACAACATTATGTAAAGGGGCAAAACTCCCACTGACCTTTGTAGGAGCTAAGCATGTATTTCGATGAAAAGTCTGGTATTTTCACTTACATATCTTTTTATAGCAAAGATTGTTTCAGAATTTTTTAATAGATAAGGAGAATAGGTGTTAATTCACATACAAAAAAAAAAGTGAAGAGAGGATCTGAATTCAGGAGTGGGAGTTTTTGTCACTTGAATATGAGAAACTTAAAAGCATGCTGAATTTTTATTAACTTGTTGAAATATATTTAAACAAATGAATATGTTTGTAAGCCTTACATAGTTTACAAATAGTAGTATGTTTTTCATACAGAACAGACTGACACTTCATCTCAACCAAGGAAGATAGATGATTAGGTAGATCCAATTAATGGCCATTAATGAAATCTATTTATAAATATCTAAAATGGAAATGAAATAAATGTGGGTTGTAAGGTAGCTTTTACAAAATTCTTTGTCTTTTTAAAGAAAAATATTTGTTTCTTCAATTATATTCTTTCTTCAATTTATGACATTCTATACCAGCAAAAGATATTGAAGAGAGCACTAAAGAAAGATCTGTCTCTTGAACTGGAGAAGTAGAATATCTTTAGCTATGATAACTGTAAAGTCTGTTTGGTTTTGGGTTTGAGTTGAGGTTTTTTACAGAATGGAAACACTTAGTAAGATATTGTCCCTTTCCCAGGGAGCTTGTAACTTGGCAAAAATAACCTGATAATGTGTAAATTTGTGCATGTAAAATGTATCAACACAATCAGTGAAAAATCTTGGCATAATTACAGAAAGTAAATATGACATTTTTTCCAAATTATACTCTTCACATAGTAGATATTGCAGTTGCTTAAAACAGTTCTTCACCAAATTTTATCAAATTAGTATGTAAACTGTGAACTAACTCTGAGTGTTCCTTAAAAAAAATTTAAATAATTATAGTCTGTTGTGTCAGCAATTAATAACAAATTATGGATCCAATATGAACATTTCATGCATCTTAGGGAATGCAGGCTTCTTGACTGTTGACAATATACTGTCATGATCTATGATTTGTATTGATTTTTAAATTAATCTGGGTCAACCTTTTGATTTAGTAATCAAAGAGGAATCAAATCAAAGGATATTCTCAGGTGCTGCAGGTGCCTGATTCTTCTAGTACACAAATGTCATTCCATTCATATTGAAACAAAATTTCACTTAGTGGTCGAAAATACTGTACAGTTAAAAAGTTGGGGGTTTTTGTAATGAGAGAGCAAACCAAGATCTTAAAACTTATCTTTATGAAATACCCTTTAGAAGTGCCTTCAGAAGAACTGTTATTTGAGTCTTTCTCAGTATGACTGTGTAACTAAAATGCAGCTTAAAATGACTGCTGCACTATAATTATGATGCAGCTGGATTTAGTTGCCTAGCAGTTATTCCTGACCAGAGGAAATGAGTATTTCAGAATTTTGTGAAGTGTTTTAAAAGATCTATATTGTTAGGAATGTCAGAGATAACTGCTGACCACCCAGAAGTTCAAGCGATGGTAGAAGCAGCCATAAAAAGTGCATCAGTCTCCGAAGTTACACTGTCACCTGGAATATATGCTGAAGTACTGGAGAAAGCTATTGCAGAGGTAAAACTACAAGTACTATATAGCAAAGCACTTTTTTTCTAAGAGCAACCTGTAACAGTTCATACATTATTGATATATGTTCCTAATTTTTCCGTTTGAAAGATCAGTTTAGTTTATATCGCATAGTCTGAAAGCTTACATAGGATTGAGGAGAGACTGAGCAAGATCATGAAAGACAAATCTATTTGGACTACTATATATATACACAAATTACTTCTGTCTTGCAAAATACCTGGGCTACAAATTGTTAAAGGCTCTGAGAATTATCTGAGGAAAGTATTGCTGTATGCTTGCCCTATTCTTATACTCCTAGTCACTATTAAAGAGCTCAACACCAGATACAAGTGTTGGAAAAGAATTGTATCTGAAGGGTTATCCAAGAACCTTGAATTGTTTTAAATTTGTTCACTGATTTCTAACTACTGAAATTGGAATCTAAATTCTTTGTAGGCAACCTTAAAAAAATCACATTAAAATGTTTTTATTTCATTCAGACAGATAACATTATAAATGTCTTACTTTTCATTGACCTGAAATGACAATAGGGAAAATCATAACGTTTAGAAAATCATTTTGTATTGTGCAGTCTTTTTGAACAGCTCACAGTCTCTCTTAGTCTTTTTATGTTACTGAATCTGACATTTTATAACAGCTTATGAAGAAGAACAAAGACAGGTTTCCTGGTGCTCCAGAAAAAGGAGGATGGGTAGTGGATAACTACCCTCTGTCAGTAGATCACTGGTCAGCTTTATCAGAAAAAGGACTTTTACCTGACACTGTTGTCTGTCTGAAGAATACAGAAAAAGATGGTTAGTAAATGCACACTAATGAAACTTACTCTCTTCTTTTTTTCTGTGTTGATAGCTATATATAAAGCACACTTATAAGAAAAACTAGTAGTTATGTCCCATTTATAAAGTTTCAGGGGTCTAGACAAGGAAGAATCCAGTGAATCAACAAGGGTACTCCAAATTTCTTACAATTTGATTTAAGGGAATTAGAATTGAAAACAGGAATGCTTTACAAAAGCAATGAAGAAAATTCCTCTTATTTATAATCCTATTTACAATTTCCTCCTATTTACAATCAGCAGTACATAACACTGGACTCTTGCACTTGCAGACTTTTGTATTCTGTGTCTGGCTGGCCACCCACTTGCGATGCGGCTCTCAGTCAAATTTCCTCACCTCACATCAGTTTCCCCACTTGCAAAATCAGGTTAGAGATAAGAACTTTCTCTGCTTGAGAGAAAAGGTGGGGAGAAATACCTGTATGCAGGTGTATCCTGTTCCCCATCCTGGGGTCAAACGAAGTCGAGCAACTTCTTATCCAGGTTGATACAAAAGCTTAGTGCCCATGAATTCAGAGGAAGGGATTTTTACTTCATTGTTTCAAGCAGGAAGGAAGGTTGGTATCAGGCATGAAAAAAGTTTTGCCTGACAAATCATGTCTTAATGGATTATGTCTGCTTGATTCATAACATACTACAAGATTCATTGCCCTGTGGCAATGTTTGATCATTACCTGTTCAACCCGGTCCATTATCAAAAGGTCTTTCAGTAGTAGAAACTTCCCTTCAAGAAAGGAATGATAGGTCTATTCATACTTAGCTCAAGAAAGCTCAGTAACTGCCTGATATTAGAAAGTCCAGAGAGCTTTTCAAACCCTTGTCCCTGAATATAAAAATCAACCTGAGTAAATCAAGGTTTCACAGTTTACTCAGAACAGGTTTCTTATTTAAAAAAAAAAAAAAAAGCATGTCATCTGATCAGCTAATCATCCTCACAACTCAGCTACACTACCTACACTACTTAGTAATATAGCTTTGTGAAATTTTGTAACACCTTAAACTTCTTAACTAAAATCTTCAGATGATAATGAGTCTATACCTGAATTTTATCCCTGGAGCTGTATCAGGCTTTCAAATGAATCAATATCAACTTATTTTTCTTCAAAGTTTCATTCACTGGTGGGAAGAAATGAATTAACATATTTTAAATAATAAAGCATATATTTTTACGGTCTTGGCTTGAAACAAGTCATGCACAAATTAAGTACAAATCGTACTATTTGTAGCCTATCATAACAAATCAAAGTGAGATATAATACAGGCATAGAGACTTTCTTAACAGTCTTCAAGGTGCATTAAAACAGGACATTGCATGAACATTGTTCTTTCAACCAGAATCAGCTGAGCTGCCTACAAACCTGCTCCATTAGCAAGCTAGCTTATTTATGTTTAATACCAGTAGCAGATATTCTCAGGTCAGCCACTTAGGACTTTGCTAATTTATTATCCATTATTCTAAAGGCTTATAGGTCACTTGCTCAATTTGATCAAGTAAAACTGAACTCCTTCATCAAATGAAATACTGAATCCTTTGAGTAAGAAACACATATGCTGGTACCCAAGGAAGAAAGAATGGTTAGTTAATAGCATAGTAACTGTGATTCTTCTGGATATTCTCTGTATGATAATTCTGTAATTAAAGCTGCTTCGCTTCAGTTCAATGTCATTCAGACTCTGAATAATGAAGTAAATCAATGCTTTTTGGCATTGCTGCTTTTCATAATACTGTGAGAAAACACAAAGATGAGAAAGTGCATGCCTGGGCCACCAGGCAATGCCACTGAAAACTCACAACTTTTTTGCAGAAGAATACTGAAACAGAATTATCTAAAGATGAGTTTACAAACTATGTTTTTTAAAAATTCCCTTCACTCACCATCCCTTTTTCAAAAATACATTTAATTGAAAGTATTGGTTTAAAATATAAACCGTTCACACAAAATTATCATCTGTTTCAAATCAACACCAATGTTTCTAACAGTTAAGTAACATGTTTCACACAGTCAAAATTTAAATAAAAATACATTTTACGTTAGATGATGATAGTGATCATGTGAGATATGGGAGCAACAAGTATGAGTAAAGTGAGGTGAAAGAGACAAGATCACAATGTCTGCTATATGGTTTGGCTAAAAGTGTAGCTTTTTGCTTATGGATATGTATTCTTGAATTTAGCTATTTTGTTTCATTTTGTTCCTTTTTTTTTTTTTTCCATTTGAGCAACTGTGTTAACTTTTTATTTGATTCCCCCTAATTTCTGTTGCTTAAATAATAATGTAGTTGTGGAGTTTACATTTTCACAGCATTTTGAGTCAGTACTTTGTAAGCTATTCCCTGAACTAGTCTAAACTCACGTAACTCCACTGATGGAAGTGGATTTCAGCCATACAGCCATATATCATAAATATATTTGCCAAAGTAAATAAGTCAGTAGAGTTCCTAGTAGGAACAGCATTTTCTTCATTTCTGTCAACCAGCTGTAGTAGTATAGGTATGTACATTCTTGATATTTTTATTTTAATGTTTTTCATTTGTTTCTTCATAGTTTTCTTCATACACATACAAACAAAAGTAGTGCCAGAATAATGCATGATATACACAAATATAAGATAAATTCTTTCAGTGCTGTCTACCTGTCTCCCCTTATAGCCTTCATCATAACCTTCCCATATCCCAGACTCAGTTTATTAGGTGCTTGAAATTGAAAACAAAGCTCTAAAATCTTAGAAAGCAACAGTATAATAATATTTCAGTGGTATATGTGCCTTTTCTTGGCTTTAAAAAGTAGGAAAGTTGTCTATTATGTATTAAATAATTTTCCTAACTCAACTTTCATTTTATACAGATGCATAAAACTGATTACTGTTGTGTAATTGTACTGCAGGAGTCTGTATACTGCACAGAGCATACTTAGCAAATAAGGATGAAATTAATTCTAAGATTTTGAAAAGACTAACAGATGAAGCATTAGAAAAGAAAGAAGAAGAAGTAAGGTAAAATATTCCAAATATCTGAATGTATAAAATGAGCACAAGAAAATTCTAGCTTTACTTTGTGTTAAAGGTATCAGTGCATTTATCACCACAAATGTACTAAACTAGCACACTAAGACTAGTTGTGATGTATAGGAAATAATCCAAAATGTGTTAACTTTGAGGAATATCTCATTTAGATCAGTAAATATAGTGGTAGGAGATTCTCTTCCTAGATGCATTTTCATTAGCCTTTCATTAGTCCAGCCTTTTGATGCAAGGAGACAATAACTTAAGATGAATAATCTTTTACTTACAGAAGAGAAATGCAAGAAATACTGACATCAGAGGAAGATCAATCTCTAGAGGCTGCTGAGGAGAAAGGTGAAAGTATGTACCATTTCACTTCTCTTTTATCTAATTATGTGTTTCAAATCATTTAGCAATTTGTTTTTATGCAGATTTTACAGTTTTGATTTCCTTTTAACATTCAGCATCTAGAAAAATGACTATTACTATCTTTGCTTCCTTCACTGATTCAGGCACTCATTTCTATATGTCATTCTTAATGGATATTACAGAATAGAGACATGTATTAAATCAGCCAGGGCAGTTACGGTTTTCAATAAATCTGAAGGACAGGACTCTCTTATCTCCTCTAGTAACTTTTCTAAGTGGGTTATTAACTGTCTTGAAACTTCCTACCCATCAAAAAAATCAGTATCCCCTCACAGGTTAGAAAACATTGTTAGAACTTAGCCAATAGCTAATAAGAAAATTGCAGAACTGTCTGATTTTCTTTTCTTCCTCCAAGAAGCTCAGCCTGAAGCAATTAAAGGGGAATGGAAATTATTTCAGGAGTGGCTCTCTTAATATGCATGAAGAATTGCTGAATCTGGTAGCAACATACTTATGAATTGCTGAATCCAGTAGCCCAGCAGAGGTGAGGCTGCTGCAGCTCCATGTCCCCAGGACCATGCAGTAACGCATCTGAGCATGTATTCACATTTCCCCTTTCATTCTCTTCTTACTCTATTATCCATGCTTGTTCTTCCCCAGTCCACTTCGATCCCTCCTTTTCCTTGCCTTTGGTCCTTCTCAGAAATGCCTCATAATATTTTAAGTCTCTCACAATCCCTAACTGCTTTTCCTGGCATCCCCTAATGAATCTCATGGCCTGTAGGCAGTAATCCCCCTCAGCCAGGGAAAGCCTCTCTGGTTGACTCTTCTCAATAGATCTCACAACCAGTCAATGCCTTCATCATCCTCTTATAGTGACCTTGAAGGGAGCCAAGTCCAGGTTATGTTTGTTCTAGTTAGGTTACTGGGGTTCCCCCACCTGTCATTGTTCCTCTAATAACATAAAAAATAATAGAATTATGTGTATTACATGAGGTTTCCCCTCTAATAACAATATTAATAAAACATTTTGAGTAAAGACTTTCTTATTTTGCTTCTTTCTGTATTGACAGAACCATATATTGTTTTTGTTTAGCCACTCTTTATTTCCTGTAAAGATCCTACTTTTATATCAGAATTGTGCTATACTTTGTTTCCAGCAATGAAAATATAATCGCTCTGGGCAGGAGTGAATAATCTGTGAGGACTGAGATTTTGGGGGCAGGCCCACTGTCACAAATAGGCTGGATTTTTGCACCTCAGACAATTCGGTCACTTGGGTTGACGTTTAGAATTAATTCCAGTTAGTTTCAACGTTTTTTGAACCTCTACAGTCAGAAAAGTTGCAGGGTTGTACTTTCCTTTTTGCCTTCTTTAATCGCTGCCTACTTTCTTAGAAGAATGTTGCTGTCTGATTTGGATCTGCTGTCAAGATGAAGTACCATGCATGAGTATCTGTCTCTACATTAATAACTAGGTTGGGGACTTCAGAGCATTTTCTTTCTCTGCTATGGGATCTCAAGTTTTCTCCATCATAGCCTAAATTAACACCTAAGGTTGGGAGCTGAAATAAAAAATTGAAGTACAATAATTCCCACCCTTTTTTTTTTCCTCAGCATTGGGGGCTTAGACTGCTATTATTGTCTTCCTTTGAAACATAACATCCTGGTTTCTGCAGAAAAATATTATCACCAAGCTTAAGTTCATTGTCAATATATCTCACATACACTTTCTTTTGTTATTTTACCTATATATAACAAGTCTGGGTCATAAAGGTAGTATAAGACAGACTGAATATGATAACATGCTTTTAATTTTTCATTAGGTAACATTTCATCTACTCTCTGAAAAAAAATACTCTAGCTTTGTAGGGGTCTTTAAATTACATATAATCTTAAAAAAAAATCTACATTATACCTTTGTATAGTTTCTAATAAAACACATAGCTCTTCTCCAGAGTGAATGAGTTCTAAAGTATTAAATATAAAGGGTTCTACACAGATACTCTATTATCTCAGTCTCAAAAAACAAAGTTCATCTTAGTTTTGAATATCTTACTAATTTTGATCTGAGTACATCAAAACAACAATTATTAATGACAGAAGTAATGTCATATACACACTTGTGCTCTTAACACGTGATATGTCCTTGTTCAGAGAAAATCATGTTTTCCTACGCCTACATTTGATTTCAGTAATCAAATACTGACTCACCAAAACACTTCAGTCATGCTGCTCTTAGCCTGACATCTGTTTTATTTCACATGCAGTGCCATCAGCACATTGACTGCAGCTTTTCTCCCATGTGACATATCTTTATGAAAATATAAATGAATGATATATTCACAGGTTTAGGGGTTTTAATATAGCAGATGTGGTATACAAACAAAAACCCAGAATAATACTCCAGAGCCCCACTCATGCTCTTTTGATGTCTCCTATATCATACATGGGAATGGTTCAAAGCTGCACCCCGGGTGGTTCAGACTGGGCTTTAGGAAGCATTTCTTTACTGAGAGGGTGGTCAAACACTGGAAGGGGCTTCCTAGAGAGGTGGTCAATGCCCCAAGCCTGTCAGTGTTTCAGAGGTGTTTGGACAATGCCCTTAATAACATGCTTTGACTTTTGGTCAGCCCTGAAGTGGTCAGGCAGTTGGACTAGATGATTGTTGTAGGTCCCTTCCAACTGAACTAGTCTAGTCTAGTCTAGTCTATAGAAATAAACGTGCATTTCAATAATTGCAATTTTGAAACCTCAGTGTGACATTGAAGTAACCGGGAGTGCTTCAGGACTGAACATATTCAAATTTATAATATCATTTGTATTTAAAAAGGAAAAAATGGTTCCAGTAATGAGCAAGCTACTTACATATGTCTTAATGAGAGTGAAAGTAAAAGGAGAAGGAGACTTGGGTAAATTTAACAAATGTATTTAAGTGAGTTAGGAAGCTAAGTTCAATGCTGAAAATGTCTGTTGAAGGTACACAAAGCAATTTATGTGGTAACTCTTGCTTGTAGTGTCTAGCTGAAAATTACAGCCTCACATCTTTTTTCATGTCCCTTGACGCAATTATTCTCAGCTTAAATTATTTTCAGGAATTTCTTACTGTATTTAAGCATTTTTGCTGCAGCTTTTGCATGAGTATGCATTTTATTTATAC
This sequence comes from Balearica regulorum gibbericeps, assembly GCF_011004875.1. NCBI lineage: Eukaryota > Metazoa > Chordata > Aves > Gruiformes > Gruidae > Balearica > Balearica regulorum. The sequence continues at coordinate 51,135,061 of NC_046186.1, read as the reverse complement.
TAGGAGACAGCTATACGACTTCATGAGAATATATCTGAGGCATTGTAGAAGAGTTATACAGCTTCAGGTAGATCCATGGGTTCATTCATTTGGCATATTTCTTTCCTGCTACATTTTAGCAATAAAATATCCCATACAATTGATCTTATCCACTGAAGCAAACAGTTGTCATGGTTTAAGAATTTATTTTCTGTACTTTGTTTGGCAGCTCTGCTTTTCTGCCAGAGATTATCCCCTTCCTATAGCAAACTCAACTGGAGCCTATGTATGCCTATGCCTCAGTCACCATAGCTCAGGGTGGTGTGTTAGCACAACCCCATCTTCACTGATGTCTCTTCTGCTACCCTTGCTATTTGGGCAGAAGCTCTTGTGAGAAATAAAAGGGTAGCTGGAGCTAATAACTGCAGCCGTTGCCTCCCATGCTTGTCCTTCAGAGCTGTTAATATCAATATTTGTTATAAACTCTTTAACATTGATCCCACCCCCCCCCTTCTCGTATTACAGATGGTGGAGGGTTAAATCAATACCCATCTCTTTAGCTTTTATTTTATATTCTTGCTTTTTTATTTTTATCATCGTGTTAAATTCAGTAAGATATTTTAAACAACAACAAAAAATAAATCTAATAATAATTAAACCTGTACATGTTAGGACATTTCCTCTTTAGTCTTTGAAGAGAAATGCTTTTTGGAATCAATTGTAATTATAACATGTACCAGGCAGTTGATGTGTGCTCAGTCCTACAGCCCCTAAATAGATTTCCTTTGTTTTTCCTGGCTGGCTTGCATCCTGATTTGGTTTTTTCCTACCTCTAACTGGAGGCTTTTCAGTGAAAGAGTTTGAACAAGGACAGTTTATTAATCTGCAGACAAGGGACAGCAAACTCCTTGTACCAAAAACTTCAAAGCAAGCTGTAGTGATATTAACTTCACGGTTTGTTCAGTCTTGGAGCAAAGTCACATGATCTTCAAAGCCACTTTCTGCCCTCCTTCATAAGACAGATACAATAATTACATTCTAATTCCTGTAGTCACAACATTTTAGGCAGAGAAATTTCAAAATTTGAAACAGAAAGGTTATGAACAACTGAATTAGATCCCAAATACCTTTGGTTCTTAAATTTCTTTAGTCTCTCATTCAGAGAAATAAAGGCTAAGGAATATTGGTTTAGTAAAGCTATGCATTCCTTTGCAGGAAAAAAAAAAGAACAAAAGCCTATGATTAGAGCTATCAGCCTCTCTGAAAGTTCTTGTCACTTTCTGAACATCTGTATGAAAAAGGACATCTTCTTAATTTACTTTGTTTAATGTCTGTCCATCTATCTTCCTTGACCCTATCCAGCACCAGTCTTGTAAATTAAATCTCTTAAGTGTTTAGACACACTGTAAAAATTTAGACATGCTTCTGTACCACAGCTGTTTACACTGAAGTCTCTAGGACTGTCTGTGATTAAATTACGTATGTGTGTGAGAATTTGCATGTTGACAGCCTTAACAAAGTGTCTTCCATTTTGCACATATTTTTCTGCATGTCATTTTCCTTTTTGTGTATACTATGGATTCCTGAATTATTTATTACAGAGCATCAAAACTCATTTTGCTTGACTGTATTCCTGTATATATCAAAAGGAAATAAAGAACTAGAGTAAGTAAAGAATTTTCTCAATTTGACACATGCTAAAGGTTGTGGGTTTTTATCTGCTAACCATATAAGAAGATGCTTGTTTCCCAGATAAAGCTTTCGGATTCTGCATAAATCAAAATGTCAATGTTTTCAACCTAGTTTTCATGATGTTTGTGGTTTCTTTGCCAAAAGTAGAGATGTACATGAAAACAAATGCCATCATTTCAGATTTTAAAATACATTTTTGTTTAATATGATTTGAGTTTTGGGTAATCATAACATGTTGAGATCTACTAGTCGTGTTTTATTAATCTAACAATTGTCTAAGGGCATAAGCAAAACAAGGTTTGTAGGAAAAAGTAATATTCTTTATTGACCAACTGATACAGTCAGAAAAATTACACCAGCCTTTAGGTGCACAAACTCTTCTTCAAGACAGAAGCACTTCTGCCCAATACGAGCTGTTCTGTAGAACACCAAGTGCACTCTTTTGCAAGGTCTTGTTTTGGAGCGTAGTTTGAGCCCAGAACAAATAGATTATAATGAATGAAAAATATTCTTACACAAAAGCACTGAATTAAAGAAAGTATTTCTCCACTTTATTCACATTCATGTGACATTTGATAGATGGTCTGCCTTTCCCCACAGATCAGGTAGCTGATCTTAAAATGTTTTGGTCAGTATGCAATACCTGAGCATTAAAGTAACTAACTCCTTTTTTGCAGGTGATCAGATACAAGTTTTGCAGTGTGATCAAAAAATATCTTTAATTCTATAGTGCCTCCATCACCCCTCAATGGGTTTGTTAAAGTTACTAATGATTTTATTTGTGCCAACAGAATTTGAGGACGATGATGAGCAGCTTCCACCTGAAACTGAACAAATGCCCCAGAAACAGTCCAGTGACTCTGCAGGTTATAAAGAAGAATCTAAACCTACAGGTTGGTCTTGTAGCATATATAATCTCTGTTACTTGCTAGTATCAGGAATTGTTTGCCTTCCTTTTCTGCAAGCTTTTACTATTTTTGAAAATTGGCTGTGAATATCATTCCTTACCTTAACTTTTTTCTTTTAAAGAAGTTTATAATGGAATAGTCAGGTTCAAGTTATTTAAACACTTATAAATGCAATTAAAGGCATGTTGTTATTTCCTGCACCAGGTATCTGCACTTTGATAAACAAGATCCCACTATTGTCTCTACTGCCTAAATACTAAATTAATAAATGGAAATAACAGATAAAGTGAGCATTGCTGAAATTCCAGGCTGACATAACCTCTTGTATTCCAAAACTCATGATCACTCTCTACAGGATGAAGTGATAAGGGAGGGAAATAAGAGGAAAAAAAACTCTAGAAAGTCACTGTCATGGATTGCAACCCCCCCAAAAAAAGAAAAAGTAGAGAGAAGAAAATACCAGGAAAAAATGGGGGGGAAAAAAACAGGAAAAAATCAAATCACAGTATTCGCAAACGCCTACATGTGGTTTTAACAAACCCCAGTTCTACAGACCATTTTAAAATTAATATTATATCCACATTAATCAGAAATTACTAGTCCATTCCCTGTGGCAAGGGATCTTGGGAAAAATGGGAATGGATGAATTTTAACTTTGGATGTGAATGATCAAAATATGTCTTGTATTTTCCTTAGTCATCTGTTGTCCTGCTATCAGTTTGCTAGATTTCACACAGAGTCATGTTTTCTTCTTTTTGGTATAAGGTAAAATTCTGCAGCACATGGAACTCCATAGAACCATAAGCTAATGAAAAGATATACGAAATCCTATAGCCTTCTCTCAAAAACCACTTTGAAGGCAACTCATCTTTAATAGATGGTCTGGTCTAGTTTTTAAAATATACATTTTAGCTTTTATCTACTAGAATTTTTAGAATAAGTTAAAGTCCAAAAGAGAAATATATCCAACATAAACATTTTATTTTAAATAGCAAGTTGTTAAATATACACATTTTTATGCATTAGAAAGAATCAACTTAATCTGTAAACAGAACTGCTTTTTTTTCCAAACACTATAAATTAGCACGCACAATATAAATTTGTCTACCAAGTACATTTCACTGTAATATGCTGAAAATTATTTGGCAGCATATATTAATAAGTAAGTAATGAAAAGTCTGTATAAACAAACTACATGGTGTGTTTCAAAAAGACAAATGAAAATACATAATGAAATACATATCTGTTCCAAGGAATGGAAGTGTCACTGTTATCCTACATTTTGTCTTTCTGTTTATTTTGATAGTTAAATTCTAATGACGAAGACATGCTGGCTTCTGGTGTCTCTGTCTCAGCTTTGGCAGGGTTTGAGAGGGAAGGAAAGAAGGAATTTTTTTCATCTTTTTTGTTGCTGAATATGGGCTGAGGGCAGAACAAGTCATATCTAATACTAACAGAACACTGGAAAAAGAAAAAGATATTAAAGCCTTTCCTTCCCCAGCAACTCACTTTGAGAACGTGGGGGCAGAAAGCCTTTGAGGATTGTTTGTCTCTATGGTAACTATGCTCAGTAAAAGCAAAGAAACAGAGAGCAAAAGAATATAAGAGATTGCCATATAGGTATTCCCTGAGAAAGCTCCAGATTTAGGGCTGGGGAGGATTGTTTCCTATCCCCTCTGTGATAAGGAAAAGAAATTAAGAACAGCACTGTTAGACCGCCACCTCCTCTGAAGAAAACTTGTTTGCATTTTTAGAGCCATTTATTTTTAAACAATTACTGTCTTCTCAAGTATTTGTCTTGAGTATGTTTCTTATTTCTTTAAAAATACCTTCTCACTGTAAATCACCTCTGCAAGCAGAACTATTATAATGTATCTAATGCCAAAGGTACAGCTGCATTACTTAAATAAAATTATTTTCAGTATTTTTCATCCCTGAAACCCAGTTTGGGACTAGTCAAATGCCAGGGAGGCAACATTTTTGTCATAATAAGGTTCAAATAACTGAACCCAAACCAAATAATGTTTGGGTTGCCCAATTTTTGGGTTGTCCCTTTTCCCTAGGAATGTTTTTGTTACTTTTCCCCTCTTTCCAGGGGAAAAATTTCTCCACTTCACTTAGGCCTGTGTAATCTATTTAAAAGCTCTGTAAGTATGTAATAATTGCTGCTGGATAAGTTTCCTCAACCAAGAAAACTCTCAGAGAGAGGTAATCTGATGGAATTATATGCCTAGAGTAAAGAATCAAAGCTGGAACACATGCTGGTCCATCATTTGCTAAATATGGCCTATCAGAAGGGGTGTAACATGGATTGTAAATTCCTGAGATTAAGGTTCATATGGGAAGCATTCTATCGAGTGGAGTTGTTACCATGGTCAATATTCTGTCTCAGATGATGTCAAATATTCATTTAAATCCATTATTCTGCTTGTATATTTCCAAAGTTTCATGACCTACTCGGGACTGAGAGGTTTTTAAAGGGCAGGACTATAAAAGATGATCTATTGAAGGCTAGATCCAGACAACACACATTACCATCTTCCATACGTTATTGCTTTGAATAGGGCTGTGGTTCACAAGGCAGCACATGTGATTTCTACAGTGTGAATGTGCCAGGGATAACACATGGAAAAAGCAGTTAGCGTAACCTAGTTATTGATGTATCCTTTGCTTATTTTCTTAAAATCTGTGTTCCTAATGGAATCATCATTACATAATGCATTAGAGCTGCCCAAATTTAAGCAGATTTTACCTGGCTACATCTCTGTCTCATTTGGAATACATCACTGCGGAGTGCAACATAATTAATTGTAGCATTTACACAACATCTTTTAATGTACATGAAAAGGAAGGTATTTTCATGTTCCTATTCAGAATCACAGCAAGAGACAGAAGTGTCATTGCAGGGGATAACTAATGTAATGACATATATAGAATGAATGTGTAGTTTAGTAAAATGCAAATGTTTATAAACATCTTCAACAAAAAATTAATTTCTAATTGAAGATCAGACTATTTGAAATCTGCAAAGTGTTACTGCTTAATGACATGCCCTTGTGCACTTTTGGTTTATGTTTAGACTAATAATCATTCAAGTAGAGAGAAGGTTAGCCACTGAGGTGTCAGTGTGATGGTGTGCTGTTCAAAGCTGGAAAAAAAAAGGGGGGGGGGAATGCATTAAGTATTCTTTGTTATAAAAGATCACAAAAATACTTGCCAAAATCGTTATTTGTTAACCTATTGTTTTAAAATGTCTCAATTAAAATAAAGTTTTGCAGTTCATCTTGGGGACAGAATGTCAGGACACTGTGAGGGCCAACTGCTCCCAAAGAAACAGGGAGCTGGCAACACAGTGCGGTGACACGGCTGTCAGGACAGGCCCTGGTCCCACCACCCCAGCCAGGAGTGCTGGGCACCTCCCTGGGGATAGGGTCAAGCTGAGGCCAGGCTGGGATGTCGGCCCATGGGTGAGCCCAGCTCTGCAGAGCCCGTGGCTGGGCAGGGCAGGGGGGAGCTGGAGACTGGCCCTGCTGCGGCATTGCTGGGGCAGGGGCTGACAGCCCCAGGGGGGTTTACCTGGGGTCCTGAGCCCTGGGCAGGTGGGGGGAGCCCCGGAGGCCCGGGCAGGGACAGCCAGGCCCGGGGGTGTCCTCAGGTCCCTGAGCCAGCTTATGAACTACTATAGAGGGCCTGATGTATTTCAAATCTTAGTTTGTCATATATATATAGTAGAGGTAAATGGGGGAATTGAGACAGTCATAGAATCATAGACTCATAGAATGGTTTGGGTTGGAAGAGACCTCAAAGATCATCTAGCTCCAACCCCCCTGCCATGGGCAGGGACACCCTCCACTAGACCAGGTTGCCCAAAGCCCCATCCAACCTGGCCTTAAATGCTTCCAGGGAGGTGACATCCACAACTTCTCTGGGCAACCTGTTCCAGTGCCTCACCACCCTCACAGTAAAGAATTTCTTTCTAACATCTAATCTAAATCGACCCTCTTGTAGCTTAAACCCATTACCCCTTGTCCTGTCACTACAGGCCCTTGTAAACAGTCCCTCACCAGCTTTCCTGTAGGCCCCTTCAAGTACTGGAAGGCTGCAATTATGTCTGCCCGGAGCCTTCTTTTCTCCAGGCTGAACAATCCCAACTCTCTCAGCCTGTCCTCACAGAAGAGGTGCTCCATCCCTCTGATCAACTTCGTGGCCCTCCTCTGGACTCTCTCCAGCAGGTCCATGTCTGTCTTGTACTGGGGCCCCCAGAGCTGGACACAGTACTCCAGGTGCAGTCTCACAAGAGCAAAGGGGCAGAATCACCTCCCTCGATCTGCTGGTGACACTTCTTTTGATGCAGCCCAGGATACAGTTGGCTTTCTGGGCTGCAAGCACAGATTGTCAGCTCATGTTGAGCTTCTTGTCCACCAACACCCCCAACGCTTTCTCCTCAGCACTGCTCTCAATCCATTCTCCACCCAGCCTATAGTCGTGCTTGGGATTGCCCTGACCCATGTGCAGGACCTTGCACTTGGCCTTGCTGAACTTTGCATGGGCCCACCTCTCCAGCCTGTCAAGGTCCCTCTGGATGGCATCCCTTCCCTCCAGCATGTCGACCACACCACACAGCATGGTGTCGTTGGAAAACTTGCTGAGGGTGCACTCAATAATTTGCTGAGGGCGCGCTCGATAAAATAAAGTTTCAGCCTCATAAGTGGAAGAACAAAATTCTTAAAAGCACCTAAATATCTAGAAATTTACTATATATCTAGAGGACTAGACGTTAAGACCCAGACCCGTAAGGAGATGTGAACATCACAGTGCCCAGAACTGCCATACTAACTTTTAAGTGCCTGGCTTTTTATATGGAATTAAGGGTTGTAGAAATAGGCACAACAAGTAGCAAACTAGGAAGGGACCAACCTTAGGGAGCCATGAAGGAATGTCAAAAGGAGGCATGTATTTGAAAGCCTGCATTTTTTAAAATTTGGCCAGGAGTCCCTGAATCTTTGGCCATTAACTCACTGGAGGCAGGGCACTGGCTTGCTTGCTTCTAGAAGACAGTAGTGGCACTGACCTTTGATAAAATAGCTTTATAGGTAGCTTAGCCATCCAAGTCAGAAAAATTTGTTACATGTATTCCTTGTCCTGCAGGCACACACATATCCCAGCTGCTATTGACACTTCCAGACAACGCTTTAGTTGGTAGCATGTTAGATAAAAGTCAGGCCCCATCTCTACTCTGACCATTATGTTTAGTCCTGTTTCCTGCTGAATCTTACTGGTACCTATTCACTGAAATCCACCTACATTGTACTTAGTGATAGCATTTTTTGATCTGGCTCTATTTTGGAAATTAAATGTGGTGTTTGTGGATTTGTTCAACAATCCACAAGAGAAGATTGAGAGACATTCATTTCTGGGAGAAAATACAAGTTTTCTTAAAGAAGAAAACTGTAACACGGCAGTATAACTCTTCATGAGCCAGAAAAATTGTTTGGATTTTTCAGGTTAGGGCAAACTCAAAATGAAGGTTACAGTCCTGCAATTTCACATAGTGAGCACTGGCCTGCTTAATGCCAGGAAGTAACCATAAAACACTGTTTTTTAATGTTTTTGGTTTCTGTATTTTTAAGAAAATGGTCAAAACTTTTAACATATAAGGCATTAAGTAAGTCTTTAATTTTTAGTAATACCTCTCCTTTTGATGTGTAGGGAGTTACATAAGGAAAAATAGTAGTAATGGTCCTTTTTTGTAAAAATCAGTAGAAGTTCATTGAAATAGGCTGAACCTGTTGTTGCTTGTGTCAAAATCTGTTCCTACTCTTTCAAATTCAAAACAAGACAGAAACAAAAAGAGGAGGGGAAAATGATAGCAAAGTAGAAAATCACTCCATCCGCTGTTCAAGCTCTTTCTTGCAGCTTCATTTCTGGCAAGAAACAAACACAGCATACACTGTAAGTCCCAGCAAACTTATAGTACTATCAGACCATTTAAGTCATTGCTCTCAACTGCTTTTCTGTGTTAGCTGAAGGCACTGATGTCAGACTTATTAAACAGTACACAAAGGAAAAATGATAAGACAAAGAAGAAAATCAGGGCTGAAAATTATATGAGTGCAGGGAATGGGACGAACAGCAACACCACCACATTGCTGCTGCTGGAGACTGTTCATGATTTAGTAAGGACAAGGTGGTGATAGCATCATCTAGGTGCCTCTGTATCTTCTAGCTGAGATGGAACTTTGTCTCAGGACCTTCAGGGCCTAACAATGTCTAAACGGATAGTAATTGCAGCCCTAGGAACCAATGAGTATCTTTCTCCTTTTCTGTTAATGTGTCAATATCAAGGTTTTAATTCAATATCTGCTGTCTATATCAAGTTTTTAATTCCCTCTGGCTTCTTCAGCAAAACAGATGGCAGTAGAAGAAACTATCCCTTTGTTATTTTGCTCACCAAGTATGGCAACACATTTGGTATGGTTTTGTCATGTTTACCATGAGTAGTACCTGTGAGTTTCTTATTTATATGAATGCATTCTTTCAATCTCTAACTTCTGTTTACTTTTCATGAGACAGTGTTAGGAGCCAGGCTTAGACTTCTCTGATCTTAAACTATTGACACTACAAATTTCTGCACAATGTATCTTAAGAGATTAAAGCCTTTTCTTTCCCTTACTCATTAAACAAGTTACTGTATGTAGACATGGCTTCATTAAAGCCAAAATTTTTTGTGAGAGTTTCTCAGTTCAAGTATCCACAGAGGGAAGTCATGCTATAACTGGGTTTTTTTAATTTTTCATTTGTTTATTCATTCATATTTGCATTACTATTATTATCATCATTTATATACTCCGTGTCCTGGAGTGTATTGACTGGCAGATGGGATTTACATCCACAGTCTTTATCCTTTTATAACTATCTAGTCTCCTGAAAAATGGGTTACACTTTTGCATCTCATTGTTGGTACTTCTTAGAATTACTCCACAAATACATACAACTGTATTGTGTCATAGCACCGGTAATTTGGGTTCTGTAGGTCATAGGTATAACATGCCTTTGTCTGCAAAAGTAAGCATATTCTTAAGATCCCTATAAGTGTATACCTGAGAAAGTGCAGAGGGAACAGCACACAAAGTCATGCTCCAAGGACATGGTAAGCCTAGGCTGCTGCTACTTGCAGGGGCTTTGCCAGTAGCGTAAGAGAAGCTGTTCCTGAGAATCCTATAACCCAGTGACTTTCAAGTATGATGCAACTCCTCTATTTTTTAGGAGGACTTTCAGCCTTCACACCTGCATCTTCTCCCTACACTCAGTAGGATAAATAGAGGCAATATCTATTTCTTCCAGGATGATGCATTATCATAGTAATTTTAGCATGCTGAATCATTTCACTAGGAAGAGCCAAAATGTCTCAACAGATAACTTATTCTAAATGGGAATTCTTAGTATTTGAAAACAACTTTTAAGACTGAAGAAGTACAAATACATGTTTCAAGTATTGTTATGTTTGGAGTTTTTAAAATTATTATCAATGAGGAGAAAAAGAATTTTTCTTTGAAATTGGCACCAATTCTTTTATGATATTCAGTATATTTTTAATGCATATATAGTGCATAAATTATGCCATTATCTGCTGTAAATTTTACTTTTTCATTACACATGCATGACCAAATTGTCTCTGAATACATAACAGATAATATCTTCATTAATTTCTGTACATTTATAACAATGCACAATTGGAAAGATGCATTCATAACTCTTAAGAGGCCTGGTTTAGTGGTTAAATCACAGAAATTAGGCTTGAAAGTCAGAAGAAATTAATTCCTTTTTTCAATTCTGTGGCAGGCTTGGTTGTGAAATGGAAGTATTCCAGTTCTCTGAGCAAATAGATCTAAATTTCAAGCTGTTTAACACCCACAGTTTCTGTTTCATATAACTGGCAAAAATTTGTTCAGTATCTCTGCAAAGATTAAATATTAGGTATCCAGGAATAAATTACAGATGACTTTTAAAAGGTGGATCATAATCTCTGCACACCTGACATAGAAACATAGAATAGTTTGGGTTGGAAGGGACCTTTAAAGGTCATCTAGTCCAACCCCCCTGCAGTGAGCAGGGACATCTTCAACTAGATCAGGTTGTTCAGAGCCCCTCCAACCTGACCTTGAATGTTTCCAGGGACCGGCCATCTACCACCTGTTCCAGTGTCTCACCACCCTCATTGTAAAACATTTCTTCCTTACATCTAGGCTAAATCTACCCTCTTTTAGTTTAAAAACATTACTCCTCGTCCTATCACTACATGCCCTACTAAAAAGTTTGTCCCCATCTTTCTTATATGCTCCCTTTGCATATTGAAAGGTCGCAATAATATCTCCTTGGAGAGTTTTTTCCTCCAGGCTGAACAACCCCAACTCTCTCAGCCTTTCCTCACAGGATAGGTGCTCCAGCCCTCTGATCATCTTCATGGCCCTCTTCTGGACTTGGTCCAACAGGTCCATGTCCTTCTTGTACTGGGAACCATGGAGCCATGTATTAATAGACTGGGTCCGTCTGTTTCTTCCAATATCACTGCCCGCAACTGGAAGGAGAGAGGAAAAAATAACCTGTGCACCAGATTCCCTCACCAACCGTCACAAGGCCCTGAAGTCTCTTGTGATTGCCCTTGGACTATGCATTGTGTCCTCTGCCACTCACATGGAAGAGCAGTAATGGGTAATAGTCAAAGGGCCATACCAGGCTAGGAAGTTTCCTAGGGATGTCCTTAACCCAGGCCCCAGTGAGGCAGCAGACTTCCCTGAAAGGAGGGTCTGTCTGGCATATCGGACCCTCTGTTCCTCTCAGAAGGGAGTCACCTACAACTATAACCTGCCTTTTCTTCCTCCTGGAGGTGGTTGTGATACGGGGGGGGTGGGGGGGTGGGGGTGGGCCTTTCTGATCCTGGCAACACCTCTGGTGTAAATGGACTGTCATCCACATTATCCATCTTTGCAGAAAGAGTCATTATATTTATTTATGTGCTGATTTAAATAACCATGTGCAAATTTAGTTAAATAATTAGATCTTGTTTATTTTCCTGGAGAAACATCAGTATATACTATATTAACATAATGAATTTGGCATTTTCGAAGTGTCTTTGTAAACTAATAATATAATAATTTATAACTGGAGGGGGGAAGCAGCATTAAAAAAATATTTAAGGAAAATAATCCTAAAGGATAATGATAATTTTTAAATACAAAACATTTTAGAGGAGCATTGCCTTCTATGTACTATTTGATTTTCAGAAATCATACTACCTGAGTTTACACAAGATGATTTTCCAGAAATACCAGAAATGGAAATAATTAATAGGAAGATTGACCTTTTCATTCATGACTGGGAAACAGTGGAGTCAGAAATCAAGCAGTCATCTCTAGTTCAGGTTGTTGTTTTAGAGATCGCTGAGCAAACTCCAGAAAGTCTGCTTAATCAAACTGTGCTGGTTATGGAAAGTAAGTAATACTGTTTATGTGATTTACACTTAACCTACTGAGAGGGATTTTGGAGAGCTTGTATGATGAATATATCTGGGGGGAAGGGTGGTGTGTGTGTAATTATACTCAGTTCTGTATTACTCACATGAAGTGGGAACAGGACATGCTGTGTTATGTGGTTGAGCTGAAAAGCACACTAGCAGCCTTTAAGACATAGGAAGAGTGGCAAATATATATATTCAAAAAATATATATATGGCTCTACAAATATGTACATAATACGTCCCTAAACATTCTGACAGCGCATTTCCCCAGTTACTTGCTCTATCAGTTCATGTCAGGATACTGGTTTGAGAAATGGAAAGATAACAAAGGTTCACTGAATTACAATACTCATTGAAGTCAATGAGACTTTCAGGGTGTGTAATAATCTAATCTACCCACCTGCACAGATTGTGTTTCAAGACTGGATTTTTAGAGTATTGATTTTTTTTTTTTTTTTTTTCAAATTACCTTTCTTCACTTGTGTGCTCAAATCTCTAACAATTTTGAGTACTGGATAAATAATATCAATACTACATTTTCCCAATCATTACTACAATGCAAATGTTTTATTAACCAAAACATCTATTGCGTTAGCTTTATAATCAAATAAAATGTGACTGATGATTTTCCCAATGAAAAATAGGAAAAAACTGTTGCAAACAGTAATGGCACTATTTGCATGTGTTTGTATAATACTTTTGTACTACAAGTTCCCATTGAAAATACCAATTTACTTCAACCAAAAAAACCCAGTAGAATTTCCATTTTTGTAGGAAGCAATATATTAATTCCTACATCCAGGGAGAACATTTTGTTCTATGAGTAGGAGAAATGCAATATACAGTTGGCATGATTTGCTTTCACATATGTACTTACTTTTATGGACAAAGAGAATGTATTCTGGCATAGCCAAATGAAAAATATTGAAACAGAAAAAGAAAATTAACCTTTTCAGAACCTTTTAAATATCACGGTTGGGAACTATCTGCTGAAGACTTAGATGAGGAAGCAGAAGATCTAGCTGCTGAAGGGGAAGATGAAGAAGTTGAAGAGGAAAATGAAGATGAAGAAGTAAGCATGCTGGCTTTGTCTATTTATGCTTTTGTTTTAACTCATTTATTTTCAGTTTGAACATAACCCCAGAGAAGTCAGATTTTGCGTGATCCAGTTTCAGCCTTCTTACAGAATAAATATCAGCATATGCTTCAAGAATACTTTAATTGTATTCCTACGTTCTGGCTGATAGTAGGTTTACTCCAACAAGAAGCGTAAATACCCCATGCTAATAGAGAGAATGAATGCACCTAGTTTTGCCAGATGGCAAAGAGAGGTTTTATTAAAGAAACAAATGTGAACTTTGATTTCTGATTCTGTGAACCATCATGTAAACATCAGAAGATGCAGCGTCCTAATGTGCAATCCTCTCTTTCATCTCAGCTACTGATAATTTTCAAACACCCACTTTAATGAAATTAAAGGTCTAGCTCCATCTTTCTTCTATTTTCATCCTATATTGGAAGACTCCCATCCCCAAATTTAACAGTACAGGATATCCATATACTGTACTGGAGCAGTATTGCATAGATTTTTTAGAAATTAATTTTATTGGATAAGTAATCTGACTTTATAATACCAGCTCTCATTGCCTTTTCGGAAGAGGTCTACTTCTGCACATTTATAAGCAACAGAAAGTGAGTTTCAAGAACACAGCAAGAAAAGATTTTCTCATAGATACTTCTAGCCTAATTTTGGTCTTCAACAGCTAACTATGATATTATAATTTCAAATTTAAAATTGTCATTCTTTTCTCAATAATTCTCTCACTAGATTGGACAGTTTGTTTTCTGACTCTGAATCTAAAATGTGTGTATTTTCATAGACTTATATTCAGCTTTCAAACTATCTTGATAATACCATTCTCATTCAATGCTCAGTTGATGTATTTGACATTACTTAACCTGATCTACTTGACCTACTTAATCTAAGTGAACTACTGAATTCAAATAATTTTGAAAATTTTCATAATATTTTCAGGATGAAGAAAAAACTAAGGAAAAGAAAAGGCACATGGGAGACACAAAACACTTTTGTCCAGTCAGTCTGAAAGAGAACTTTGTCCTTTACCCAGGACTCTATGAACATGCAGCTAAATATCAAGAAAAGATTTATTACTTTTCAACCTCTGAGTACAGAGATAAATTTTTGAAGAACCCTGAGGAGTATGTGGCTCACAATGAACCAATGCAAGTGAGAATCTTCAAAATTGTTTAAAGCAGATAATTACAGATTAAAATCACTACTTTCCATTCCCATTTATAATTGTTTATTATTGCAGATTTTTTCTGGGTAACGAATATATCTGGCAAGTCCTTGAAACAAATAAAACACATTGCTACCCTAGTGACTTTTTAGTGTACATTTAAGTTAGCACAATGAATTAATGGTGCAAATAAAGCAGAAAAGAGAGGAAGATTATAAAGGCTTAAACCATAATCGTAAGATGTGATTAGCAAATCACACATATTGGGGTTTTTTTACTATCTTTAATTCCTTTTCTTGTAAGTGGAGGAAGGGTAAAAGAAGGGAAGATTTACCAGAATTGTCTAATGAAGTTTCATTTTTACCTACTGACATCAACTGCTGTAGTGTATTTGTTCAGTATTTCCAGAGAGCAGGTAGTCTGTTTGGAACAGCAATAGAAAGCCTGCAAAAATTAAAATACAAAATTATGTGACTGTTTTTGATGCAATTTTTATAATTATATTTTGGAAGTGAAAACCAGTAGAAGGTGCACTGTAGACTCCGAATTGCTACAAAATATTCCAATTTTTTCTTAAAGGCTCCTCCTTTACGGGTGTGCTTACTTGGGACTCACGGAGCAGGTAAAACTACATGTGCACGACAGATAGCAGACAAATTAGGCATTTTCCATATTCAGTTTGAAGAATATCTACAGGAATTGATCTTACCCAAAACTAAAGAGAAAGTTGGGCCTCATTTTGATGAAGAACCCGAAGAAGATGACAATAAAATGCCAATTCTACCACAGAAGCTAGAAGGCTTCTCTCAGACCACGACTAAAACTGAGACCAAAAAAAGCAAACAGGTAATAATCTGATCTTTTTTATGTGCATACACAAAATAACCATTTTTAGACTAGAATAGGAATTTCCTATAAAATTCTATCTTGGTATGTTAAATATTAAATTATTTACTTGATGAAATTTGGAAATAATAGTTCCTGACAATGTTTTCTTATGAATGCCACAAACATTCTTCAAAACATTTCCAAGAATTATGTATAGGTTTTTTCCTAAATATTAAAGATAGATGCTAAATGGGGCAAAGAAGACAAACTAAGGGAAAAATAACGAAGGTCAGAATAATAATGGGAAGGTATGGCTTCCTTCAAGTATTTATAATGTGCAGGTTCAGTCTGCTGCATGTGCTCCAATTGCACAGGAGTTTAGAAATGTTCACCAGCAGTGCTCTCTGCACTCTCATGGAGCAAAAGAATAGAATGCCTCTACCAGCCCTTCAGTCTGATCGTCCCTTGTCAAAAAATCAGAAATATTTCAGTGTTCGTAACAGGGTAAGTTAGTATTTTTTTAATATAGTAGGTTTTGTAATCTGCATTGTAGTGTTATCTTTGTCTATTGGCAGCAGAGTTTTGAACCAGAAAAAACCTCTTAAGTAGCATAAAATATGCCTTGTCATTAAAGAACTGTTTCAAAAAACCAGGTATTTGTGATACTGGCAAAACAATTAATGAATGATAGTTTTCAGAAAATTAGTTCTTTTTCTTAATCAGACTGCATACTGGTTCAAAATTGTTATACATTCTAAACCCCATCTCTTACAGGGTGTAACTGCTCTGAACAATAAACATTTACATAAATATTTATAAGGAGAGAGTGATTTCTTTTCTTAGAGAGTGATATATTGGGAAAAACAGACCAGGTTTCAACACAAATGAATTCTTCTCTAGACAGCAATGGATATGGTAAAAGCTGTTATTGTGTGGAGAAGTCTCAACACAGGTACACAGCATATAAATCTTTCAAAAGATGCATAGTACAAAGAAATTTAAAATCTACCTCCTAGACAATACAAACAAGGGTTTATCCAACTCTCAAAGCTCCAGGAAGAAATAAGTTCCTGCATCACATTCCAAGAGCCTTTTTTTGTGTGCTGCTGCTACCTGCCATGTTCCTTCAAGTTACCAGTCATCAAAGACCTTCAAAGGCTTCCTATTACAGGATCTAAGGAAGCATGCAGGAGAGGAAGCAGGTACAGAGGAGGCATACAGAAAAAACATCCAGGAACAGTATTAGGAAGATGAACACTCAATGGAAGTGGAAACTAGGGAGGGATCTGAAGGGTAGCGAGAAGAATTGCTACAGGAACAATTTGTACAGGAACAGTAGAAAAAGTAAGACCTAGAAAATATGAGTCTGCCACTGAGTGGGGCAGGTGACCTTTTGATGAAAGATACTGAAAAAGCTGAGATGCCCAATGCCGCCTTCACCGTAGTCTTTACAAGTACAGTCTAGTTTGTGGCCTTCTAGGTCTGTGTGCCTAATAGGAAAGCACGTGTAAAGAGTGGTACTACTCACAGCAGAATAGGATCAAATTTCAGATCATTTGTGTAATCTGGACATATACAGGACAATGGGGTGCATTCACAGATGCCAAGAAAGCTGCCAAAGGTGCATTCAAGGCCACTCACTATTGTCTTGAAAAGCCAGGGAGGTCCCTGATAACTGGAAGGTAGTGTTCCTGATGAAATAATAGAAGAGCAGGTAATACTGGAAGCAAATGCTTCAACACAGAGAGTACAGAGCAAAATCATGGATGTCAGAACAAAAATTCTGGCTTTCATCAGTTAAGTCTAAGAGGAGGTTCTTTTGGCAAGTCAGTTTACAACTCGGTCATCACAGCTGAAAACATGGCAAGTGTTCCTGGCACTGATGGTTATGGCTGGCTCTCACTCAGCTTTATTTTTTTGGCGTCAATACATGTCTTACACAAAGGCACTTCTGTTAGTATTTTTTCCTCCTCATCTTTTTATCTGCTGGTAAACAATCTTCTTCTACATTAGTATTTTTTTCTCACATTTCTTGTAAAGGACTTTATCTGATGGCAAAGCATAGCTGATGGAATTGTAGTTCAGTTTAGAAACTCATTCATTAATCCATGCACAAGACTCTAGAGGAAAAGGTTATGGACTCCCTAAGCATTTTTCTGAGTATGATTACTACCAGACCATCCTGCTATCCTGTTTTTCACTGACCCACTACCTTTCCAAAATAATTTCATTTAATTTCCTTGGTATCATTCTCTTTCACTTTGGCACAAGACACTAGAAGCATATTTATCAAAGCTTAAGGTAAATGTCAGCTATAATATTCACAGCAAAAATATTAAAGGCAAACAAAACATACCGTGCAGTCTTGGAAGTTTAGCAAAATTCTGTCATCCTGGTTGTTTTAGTATGTGTCAACCAAAGCCCTTGCAGCACTGACAGGTCTGGGGAGTAACCTTGTCCTTCGAACCACCACTATGTGGGGCGTCCTCTTTTCTGTACCCAGAATATACATCTCATGTTTCTTTTCTTTTATGAAATAAATTTACATATTCTGAAAAAAACCCAGTTTTTCACAAGAACATAACAGCTAGATTTGGCATTTGAATGCTCTGCATTTGGCTAGTCATTAGTACTACTACTGCTCTGTAGAACAATGTT
The DNA here is from genome assembly GCF_011004875.1 of Balearica regulorum gibbericeps. NCBI lineage: Eukaryota > Metazoa > Chordata > Aves > Gruiformes > Gruidae > Balearica > Balearica regulorum. The sequence goes on along the minus strand of NC_046186.1, from coordinate 51,117,219 downwards.
ATCTTTCTGATTTCTGGTCATGTGCCCATACCCAGTAACCTTACATATCTTTCTTTGACATCTTTCTTTGGATTGCATCAACAGATAAAAGTTGCTTGTAAAAAGTAAAGAAACCCATTCTGATGTACAGCATAAGAACATGTATAACTAAGTGGAAAAGTTCTTGTAGGCACTTAGGAGAAACTGTGATCATTTCTGTTTGTGAATTGAGCATATGTATAATACTTAACACTTGTGCTTGGGTTTAGGTTTCATTAAAACTCATACAGCAGCAATTGCCCAAACTCTAGGGAAGAACCCAACCCCAAGCAGGTGGAAAATATCCCAGAATTTATAATGTAGTACAGTGAAATATGACAAATTATTTTACTTTGTTTCTGCTGGTTTAAATCAAATGAAGACAGTACCTTACTTAGTCAAAAAAATAATAAATGTGTTGGGTAGGTCTTTCTTTCTTTCTGGGGTTTTTAAATTTTTTTTTTTTTGTGGATTTTCTTTGTATAAAGGAAGTGGAGTTAACTGATGAGGAAGAAGCAATCAAAGCAAATCTAATGGATAATGAGGCACTGCCTCCAGAAGTCCTTGATAACATTGTTCTTGACTGGTGGAGGAAAGAGCCATTCCGGTAAACGTAATTAGAATCTCTCTTTTTTTTAAATTAATCTCAGGAAGTATATCATCCATTGTATCCACAAATACAAATAACTATTGCAGAGATTATTTCAATGCTCTTATACTTCTTATGACCTACCTCTCAGTCTTGGTTTTGTTGCTCTATTTTGATTGATACGTTCACAGTAACATAATGTCTCATGTGCTTTACACAGGACTGGACAAAAGTACTTAGTGCATTTGAATTGGATTAAATCTCCTGAATAGCCAAGTAGTTTTTGTGGGTTTACAGGATAGATATGTAAATAAACCTTTTATGTTTTCATGTAATGAATAAACATGGAGAGCTGTAACTATTGGTTTCCATGTATTGTAAATATTGTGCGGAAAGCAAAGCCAAAGTATCAGTGGTCTCCAAAATAACACAGAATATGGTCATCTTGTGGATTCATCACAATCTGCACTCCAGTGATGTGTCCACAACAGACTTCCTTTCATATCAGAAAGTACATCCATAACACTGTCATAAATGTGGATTATTGTTGCATAAATAAATAAGATCATCAACTCCTAGAAAGCAGACTGGCTTTTTAGGATGTAATTTCAGCAGGGAAAATCCCTTTTTCCACATCCTATCTATTCCATTCATTTCCGTCCAGATCATACCTGCTGGCAGCTTGACCATTAGATTTCCATTCGTAACAGTAGTAGAAATGCCTTAAAAAGAATAAACAAGATCCTCAAATAAACTTTTGTCCTGTCAGCCCACAGGTAGGGGACAACATTCTCTTAATGGTGTAAAAATAGGGACATCAGTTTTAGGATAAAAGACAAAAAAATTACTCAGCATTACACATAATGTGATATTATATTATATTATATAAATTCAGTTTCATCAGGGACTGTATAGCAGAAGAGAACCTTCATCACAATATATATCATGATCAATATCCTCCACCCAACTTTTCCCTACAGCATCCAGGACCACCTGTTCTTCCATCCATTCCCACTCCTTGTAGCTTCTTTGGTTTTCTGCAGTTTTACAACGTTTCCTATTAAGGTCTAAAGTAATAAAGAGAAATATTAACTTCTTATTAACATAACATTCAGCTTTGCAGAACTACTTATCTAATTTGAGATTGTAAGAGCTCCAAAAGGCCATAGGGCTTTCCAGACATATCTGACCTGTTTTTAATAGCTGCAGAAAGGGAGATGTAGGTCATGCTGAGTGGCAAAATTCTCTCTACTAGACAAGAAACTGTCAGGAATTTCTGAAAAATAAATTTTCAGGTGACAAGCTTTCTGTGGCAGATGTTACCAAAGTCATGTTTGGGGCAGCTTCTATTTTTTTGAGAGCAGTGGCTAAGAACTACTGTTTTTAGAGTCACACAGGCAATACTGAAGACATGATTTATTTTGGTTTTTTAAAGTTATTTTAAATAATTAATCTCTGCACATTAAAACATCAGAAGAAATACATTTGTTAGTACACCAATTAAAATACATAGTGAAGTATCAGTTTTACATTTTCAAAAGATAATACCTTAAAATATTTTTTAAGTTTACGCTTAACATATATTTAATAAGAGAGTTTAACATTTTTATCAAATTAATTGCATTTCCACTGTGTTGCAGTTTAAACTATATTGTGTAATGATAAATACTTTATTTTCCAATTAGGTCCACAGGATTTATACTGGATGGTTTCCCTCGTACTTTAGATGAAGCCCAGTATTTTTCAGAACGAGGACTCTGTCCTGATGTTGTGGTTTATATTCAAGTAGAAGAAAATGACGTTCTTGACCGTCTTTTTCCTCCACGTCTGAAAAAATGGAAAGAAAGACAGTATAAAAAAATGGAAAATAAAAAGAAACTGAAAGAATTGAAAGCAAAAATAAGGGTGAGTTTTCAGTCCTGTCTACTTTTTTGCAATTTCAGCAGCACAGGTCTGAACACAGATTCTAAAACTCCCAAAGCAGTGAAGAGCACACAGAGAAACAGCTATGGGAGCCAGGAGATACAGCCCCACACATTCAGAGCATTCCTAGATTTTCCATAGGAACCAAAAAGAATTTAGGACTCCTTTCCTCATCTGTGCAATTAATTTGTGCAGCAGTTTAGATATCTTGCAGACCAAGAAAAATGTCTGACAGAATGCCAGACATCTGGAAAGTCCTGGACAAAAGGCAACTAGATGGAGAGAGTGAATATGGCTATAAAAAATTAAATACATAGCTCAAGCATGGTATTGCTGTTGCTTCCTGAATTCCCTGAGCATGGGTTATTGAGCTGATCTGCATCCCCCATAGGTACTGGATGGTGTATGTGTCTGTGCTTCCAACCATGATACTCTGCACAGAAATGTAATAGCACTAAGGCACATTCTCGATGCTGTTGCAGCTGCACAGTCTCCCATTTGAACAAAGCTGTGCCTACTACTGAACAGGTTACAAGTTACTTGAAGTAACCTGAAGCCTCTATGCAGACACTTACAATCAGCACATGCAATATATTCAAGGTTCCTAAGTTTCTATAAAGCAAGATAAAGTACTTCACACGTACTATCAGAAAAGGTCTGAGCGTAAGTTACTACAGAGCAGCTGACGCACAGGAAGTCAGTACAACAGAATTTGGGACAAGGCTCATATAATACCAGTGAGCTTTCTGAACTGCTTGTGCCAGAGGTTGGCTCTGAGAATGCATATAATCTAGGAAAGTTAAAGTATTTTTTCAATTTAGTCCTTTGTGATGCAAGTTGGAGATCTTGCTGGAAAAGGTGCATGCTAGTGACCAGCCTACACTGCTGTACTAAGATCACCCCTGTAAGCAGTGACTCTGATAATTCAAGTGGCAAATACCTGTGTTACGGATCATAGGGTCCAAACTTCTAATGAACAGTGTAGGCATAAATATGGCTCCTGACGACAAAGGAAAATAACAGGTTCCTATTTAAAATACATACACAAAACAGTGATACAAATTGATAAAGGCATTAAGAAGTAAGGAAAGGTCAGAATCGGGATTTCCTGAGTAACAGTAATTTGGTATTTGTGCTTATGTGTATTGCAATATAGCTTTTAGTTACACATTGAGTATTTTTCCATAGCATCCAGTTGATGAGCAAGTCAGATGGTCCTGTGAGAATGCAGCATAGCTGGGTGTACTGTTATCCCTTTTGTTACTAAAGCTGGAGGATGTACAGAGAGTTTGGGAAAAGCAGACAGACCAGTTGAACGCTACCCTAGTTTCCTTCTCCACTGAAAGAAGCTGGCAAAAGGATACTGAGAGTAATGAGTACACCTGCAGTGCCATGTTGTTCAGGAACACTGGAGTTTAGTCACAAGAGTAGAGAAAATTAGTTTGTGCATAGTTTCTTGCTACTCTGCTTAGAATGCTCTGGTATCCAGGCCACTTCGCTTGGAGTTAACATGAATTTCTAAAATTGCACTATTGCCTGCATGTTGACATACTCAGTTTTTCTGATCTCAGTTCAGGTGACAGCATCACAGTGTGCAAGAACACCAGTTACAGGTTGAATCCCCAGCAACCCCATTGGCCTTACATAGAATGCTTCTGCATATTACTTCTGAGTTAGGGTTTAGCCATCAGGTATTTGACATGTACCTACTGAGTATGTATGGGGGACTATATTTCAAACGCTTGTAACTTGGTCAAAATTGGGCAGTTTTAAAACAGGCATAGGGAACAGCACACATTTAATACTATGCTCAGTCACCCCTTTGCCAAATGGCAGAAACCACCTATAAGTTTAGAAACTCTGTAGCTTACCAATAAAAATATTAGAATATTTTCAGTGTGATCAGAATCACAGTCTTTTCCCCCCTACCCCAATCTCAATGTCAGAAGTTGCCAAGTTAGCTTTACTAAAATTTACTTAAATGTTCACCTAGTAGAGAGGTATATCTGGTCTGCAAATTTGTAAGTTGCACAGATAGTATTTTTTAACATTAGAAGCAACTAGAAACAGAGTTGTAAGGTGGAAAGAACAACATTGATTCTAGGTCATATTACCAATACTCAGAGCAGAGCTTTTATGAGCAAATATCATTGTCATCTTACATCTTTTTTTCACTAACAGGATGAGAGGATTGCTAGAAGAAGGGAAGAACTTTCAGCAGAACGAAAACAAAAGAAGCAGGAGGTAAGAAAACAAGCTAACAAAAAAGATTTTAAATAGCAGTGTTGCATTCATATCTTAGAAATTTCTCAGTCACAGAGTTTTCAGGGCAATGTAGAATAGTAAAAATGTGATAGATTATCAGAAACTTTCAAACTACTTTAAAAATAATTTGACATTTAAATTGTTTTAGAAACTATTGACTCATGAACACTAAAAACAATTTTTGAAGAATTCTCAATATGTGCTCCAATTCAGCAAAACACTTAGGAATATGTTTTATGTATCTAATTTGTAAGCATAAGAGTAGCCCCACTAATTGCAATTAAGCATGTGTTTTAAGTACTCTGTCAAATCCATGGTTAATCCAGAATAGGATTGCAGTAGGATTTCTGCCCAATCTCAATGACATAGCATATTTATAAATGCATTAATGTACTACTTGACTGCTCATGAAACTCAGTCAACTACACTTCCAGCTAACAAGCTTGTTTAAAACAAAGTCCTGCCAAACTACAATACCATGTATGCAAAAAATATTCCTCTTATCAAAACCGCAGTGTAGCACTTCAGTTTTTTAAGCACTCTTGGAACTGGTACAGCACTTCACTGTATGCATTATGCAATACTTCTGTATTTTTTTCTGAAATATGATTCTCAAATTTACTAGATTTTTGCTTATGATAAAGGATACCCCAAAATGAAGTCTTGTTGAATTAATGATTTTTCTAATTTAAAAAGAGACAGGAATACCATAAGTTCCTTCAAAACATCTGTATCATAGACATGACACAACAAAATATTTTACCTTTATAGGCTATAGCAAATAAGGAGCATTATGAAGCCACTGAGGAGGAAAATGAGAATGAAAATGAAGATGTTGAAGCTATACTTGAGGAAGAGTTATTAGAAGAAGAAGAAGAAGAAGAAGAAGAAGAAGAAGAGGCTGAAGAAGAACAGGAGATCAATGCTGTTGACCGCATACAAAACGAAATTGCAGAAAAGTTTGGTTCAGAAATAGAAGATTTACAAGGTGTACAGGTACCTAATCTACTGCTTATTTTGTTAAATTATATGACTGCATGAAGCAAGAAGAGTTTTCAGTTTTATTGTAGTTGTCAAATTCAAAAGTTATAGTGCTTAAACAATCATGCTGATGTACTCATGATCTAAATATGTAAGCAAGGTGAAGGCTGTAGTGAAAAGGTTCAAAAAAGTATATAATTTGTAAGATTAGTATCGTGGGGAAAAAAAACAAAGGAAACTTTTGGGTAGACCTACCCCATCTTGGGGCCCTTAATTCCTTTCTGATAGGTCAGTTGATGCAAGCGACCAAACTAGACAGTCATAAATATATGAACAGTATTCTGAAATAATTTTAAGGCAAAATTATTATTATTAGAATTATTCTAATTATTATTATTTTAATAATTAATGGATTAAATGTCAGATGAATCAGGAATAAACTCCTAACATTCCTTGCATTACAAGGAAGCATAAGCTGTGTGGAAAAGAGTAATGTTTTGTGCTCAGAGATTTACCTTTCCATTAATTTTGGAAGAAGGTGAATTAAAAGTACATTCAACTTTCAAAAGTGACCATAAAATGTCATAATTTTATTGAACTATTCAATGCATATAATCATGTATCCCAATGATAATCACAAAAATAATTTTAAAGGTTCTGAATGAAGCTTGTTGCTAATTTCTGTTTTCTGAGTGTAAACTATATTTGCAAAATAAAATTGAAAAGAATTTAGGATAAGGCCCATGACAGAAAATAAACATGAAATCCCAGTAACAGCTTTAGCTCTTTATGTGGACAATACCATGTTTCAAGTTAAAGCTAGTGGAATGCTACAGTTCCTGGAGCAATTTTCTCTCTGTCATTTGGCAGCATATCGTTTGTTGCATTAGTAAACTGATGAAAAATTTGACCAGAAAAGGAACAAGCAATTAAGAGAGTCAGCAACTTTTGTTTATCTCAAGAAGTACATAAATCTCAGCAACAAGAGAGGTGACTAGTGTTCTAGAATTGGTTATTATATTGAGTTCTGCTTATGACAGTAAGTTGAATGATCCAAGACTGTGGATCTATATAGATATTACATGTAAATTGAGGAATTACACAGTGGTAGTATCATATAATAGAATTACATATTGGGACTAGATATGACTAATAACCCCCAGTTACAGCTTACTCAGTATTTTTCCCCTCATTTTTTATTTCCAAGAACATTTATGCCTTTATAAATAACTTTAAATAACTTACTACTTCTGATTCATTATTCAAGACTCTTCTTTATTGTTCTTTGAGTCTTTAATTGTTGGTCCTCTTTGACATTGTGGAATCTTGGTCTTTTGTGGAATCTTGGTCTTTTATGGAAAACTAAAGGGTGACATTAAACCACAGTAGCACTTGTAAAAGTCTTAGGTTGCTAGGAAAAACTCTGCAGAAAATGGATCAGGTTTATATTTTACTTGAATAAAATGGGCAATAATAAGTCACCAGAGAGCAGCAATATTTTTAGAGAGTAACTAAATAAGCCATCCTAAGTTGTTTGGAGTAGGGAACGAATGATATTTGATTACTTTTTTTAATAAAAGATATTTCTCAGCCTTTAGCTTTATCCTGGTAGATTCCTCAAAGTTAACTGTCAGATTGTCCTCTGGGGTTTTTTTAGTGTGATATTTAATATAGGCTGGGTAATTTAAACTTCGATAGGCAGGAAGACCAATTCTTATCTCAAATCAAATTTTGCTGATTTATGGTGACTGAGAACATGCTCAAGAAATCCTTGATCATTCACAGAAAATCTTGCTGTCATTATTAAAAACCTGATTGTGTTTATGATTCTAATATTTCATTATGTTTTCATTAACCAGAACGAACTTGAAAAATTGCTAATACCACAAATTGAGATCAATGGAGGACGGAAGCCTCACATTGTGTACTACCAAATATATAGCAAGCTGAATTCTCTAATGGAAAATCGTGGAAGCATTTTTGAGAAATGTTACCCAATAAGTTTGCCACTTGCACATAAGATGCTAGCTTTCTCATATAAATTTCCAAGTTCTTTTGGCCAGTGGGATCCAATCAAGGTAATGTTCTTAAATAACTGAAGAATATTTTTGAGAAGTAATAATTTTTAAAAATACATTTCACATAAAAAAAATACCATAAGACAGTAGCAACTAATACCAGAAATATTTAATGAAAATTACATTACTGAATCAAAACTACACCACTGAATATACACAAAATACAGCAAGCATTGACAATAAAAGGTGTTGGTCTTTTCAGTGTTGCAGCTAAATTAAGGCTGAGAGGCATTAGTAAAATCTGTTACATTAGCATTAGTGACACAATTAAAGGTGCCACCAAATCAGAAAGGTTTGGACAACAGAGGTGGTCTTAAAGCCTTCCAGAAGCAGTGAAAACAAACTGAAAGGATTTGGGGTTTGAATATGTAAGAAGCCACACAGGTGGCCACCAACCCTAGCAGTGGCAAAAAAGTAAACCAACAAATGTTATATGTATGTAATTCATCAGCAATAATTCTTTGTTGTCAAGATTTACAAATTTCAGAATCGTTTAGGTTGGAAAAGACCCTTAAGATCATTGAGTCCAACCATTAACCTAGCACTGCCAAGTCCACCACTAAACCATGTCCCTAAGCACCACATCTACACACTTTTTAAATACCTCCAGGGATGGTGACTCAACCACTTCCCTGGGCAGCCTGGTCCAATGCTTGGTAACCCTTTTGGTGAAGAAATTGTTCTTAATACCCAATCTAAATCTCCCCTGGTGCAACTTGAGGCCATTTCCTCTTGTCCTATTGCTTGTTACTTGGGAGAAGAGACCCACACCCACCTGGCTACAACCTCCTTTGAGGAGGTAGTTGTAGAGAGCAATAAGGTCTCCCTTCAGTCTCCTTTTCTCCAGGCTAAACCACCCCAGTTCCCTCAGCTGCTCCTCACAGGACTTGCTCTCTAGACCCTTCACCAGGTTGTTTGTCCTTCTTTGGACACACTCCAACACCTGTGTCTTTCTTGTGGTGAGGGGCCCAAAACTGAATGCAATACTTGAGGTACAGCCTCACCAGTGCTGAGTACAGGGGGACGATCACATCCCTAGTCCTGCTGGCCACACCATTTCTGATACAAGCCAGGATGCTGTTGGCCTTCTTGGCCACCTGGGCACACTGCTGGCTCATATTCAGCCACCTGTCAACCAACACCCCCAGGTCCTTTTCCACCAGGCAGCTTTCCAGCCACTCTTCCCCAAGCCCGTAGCGTTGCATGGGATTGTTGTGACCCAAGTGCGCGACCTGGCACTGAGCCTTGTTGAACCTCATCCAGTTGGCCTTGGCCCATCGATCCAACCTGTCCAGATCCCTCTGTAGACCCTTCCAACCCTTCAGGCAGATCAACACTCCCGCCCAACTTGGTGTCATCTGCAAACTTATGGAGGATGCACTTGATCCCCTCATCCAGATTACAGATATTAAACAGAACTGGCCCCAGTACTGAGCCCCGGGGAACACCACTTGTGACCAGCCACCAAGTGGATATAACTCCATTCACCACAACGCTTTGGGCCTGGCCATCCATTTTGAAGAGCAACAAATCTAATTCCATAGTATTTTACACAGATCTGGGAAGCTGAGGTCAGAAAGTATTCATGTCTGTCCCCAAAAGTGGGCTGAGGTAGCAAGATTTTAGGTAAGATCAAGGTTCTAGAGGTAGCAAATGAAATGTTAGGAGGTAAATTTTTGGCTTTTATGCTAGAAATAAAGGCAGGTTGGATTGTGAGTAAATCAGAAATAAAAAGGAGGATTGATTAAAAAAACCACAGTGAACAAGAGACAGAAAACAGGAAGTTTGTGAAGGAAACATACTTTGGCCTTCATTTTACTATGCTCATTAATCAAGTAATTTTTATGCCCTTTTGTATAATCATCGTGTTGGGTCTTCACCTGTTCGAGATTATGTTTATCTTTCTTTAACCTTGGCAATCAGAATTGTATACAGATCAGCTTTTATTACGGCTTTATATAATAAAAATACTTACTTGTTTTAGGATCAGAATTGTCTTTTCCATGGCTGCATCAAATTGGTATCTAATAATCTAGGGGCATATTAATAGAAGTAGATATTTCTTCTCTTCTGTCATTTCCAATTACTGAACCCTATCTTATATGTGAAATTCTTATTAGTCCCTACAAGCTAGACCTTGCACTTTGTTCTGTTAGATTTCACTATATTTTGTAATTTCATTTCTCCAGTTCATTCATTCATGCTGTATAGTGGTTTTTTACCAACCAAAAAGTACGATTCAGTTATAAGAAAGAAGTCATAGAAAGCTATTAGATAAAATCAGAGTGGTGTGCTGACAGTGGAAAGGTATGTGCTGACAACAATGAAAAGGAAATAGGATCATTTTGAGGATATTTTAGGGTATAATAGAAATGATGAAATTGACTAAGAACTGGATGTTTTTTTGTAGAAAGGCAGATAGAGTATATGCCAATTACTTTTAGACTAAATTGTGGGGGAAGTAGTTATGCAACTGATTAGATAAGCAGAGAATAAAAATGAGGAGCTGAGGGAGGAATGGGAGCAGATATGCAGTAGAACAGACTCCTGACATCTTATAAATTGAGGGCAAGCACCCTGAAATGACTTGATGCAGGAATAGGAACCTAAAAATCAGAGAAGGATCTGGCAACATAATGCTGCGCAGTAGAACAGTCTCATCTCTTACTGTAACAACCAGATCAACGTATCTACATATTTACTGACTCCTTCAAAGAATACTAATAGATTTGTGAGGTATGATTTCCCTCTACAAGAAGCCAAGTTGGCTTTTCCCCATTATTTCATCAGCAGCGTATGTATTTTACCAAAAGCTTTTCTGACTTGCCTTGTGGTTTTACATTTCACCACAATGTAAGTATTGATATTCTCTACTGTTTTCTTCATTTGTACATGACTTCTGCCAAATACAATATCCTCAGTATATTTTCTACTGTCAGGCAGATAAGTGGTTTTAATTCACAGAGGAATAAAATTATTTTCTTTATTCTATGAAAATTTAAAAAGAAGTATTATGCTATACCTCTCTCACTACACTCTCCTGATGGATAGAAAGTGTTACGGTACCACCTACTGGAAACAGTGAATGTTCTTTCTCTCTTCAATGTTCACTTCATCTTTCTGTACAAGAATTACATATGTACGGAAGTTCCTCAGAGTCGGACAATATATTATGTCCATATGTATGAATTTCAGAATGCTTTGATGGTTTGCTTCATACAGTTGGTACTCCTGTACCTGCCTATAAAGCCACCTTCTGTAGGATGGAGGGGGAGGAGGCTTTGTCAAACCTAATCAACTACTTCCCATTTTATGTATGCTACAGCTAAGTGAAGGAGATGTAATCAAGCCACAACAAAGCCATGAAAACACAGTCTTCCCTGTAATCCATCGACAATATATTTATTTCTTTTCAAGTAAAGAAAATAAAGAAACATTTATGAAAAATCCCATCAAATATATTCGTCAGCCAAAACCTAAACCAGCTGTGCCTGTTAAGATTGCAATTGTGGGACCTCCAAAATCTGGAAAGACTACAGGTAAGAGCCAGTATTCTCTATAAAGCAAAACCTTATCTAGTGACTGAAGCTGCATCTGTCATTACTGCTATTACAAAATTATAAACCATTGTTGGTCTTCCTGCTTTTCTTGCTGGGCATAGAATCCTTTAGTTACATTCTCTAGTGTCTCATTTTACAGTCACATATTTATGCATTGTCCATCCGAATTTTATCCTAGCTTCTTAACAAGTTAGTGATCTGGACTGGCACTTAGAAAATCCAGACTTACACTATTTATACCCCTTTTATTATTACTGATTATTTTCTAATTGTTTCTTATCTCTTTTAGTCAATATGATTTAATGTAAAGTGAAGAAATATCCCTAGGATCAAGGACCAGAAGCCAAAACTCCACATTCCCCAGTCTGTTTCCAAACTTCTAGATTAAAAAAGCAAGATTTCCATCTTTCTCCCCTTTCCTTCTTCCTCCATGACTCTTTCAATTCACAGGTCTCTGCCTTTAACTGGAGGAGAAGTACATTCAGCTTACACCCTGCTTAATGATTAGAACAGGGTGCTAGAAAAAGAAGAGACAGGTTCAAATTATCTGCTATTAGGGAGAAAATTTTAACCATATTTCCCATTTCTTGGACAAATGATCTAACTGCTAGGCTGTTCTGTAAAAGAGGAAGCAGTGGACGCATATTTTCTAAGATACTTCATAATAATATTGACTATTGCTGTTGAGTTTTGTGCCGAACTGAATGCCATTAGTGCATCGGGTATGCTCTGCCCATATGCAAAGGTTTGGGCCCTTCAGGAGCCTAAGCAGTATTAGGTACCCACTTACCAAGATGATGCATTGGAAACGAGCCAGAGAATGAGCTAAGCAGTTAGCTTCTAAGATTAAGGACTGAGTTGTAACAGACTGCTAGGTTGTGATGTTGCTTATGTAAAAGTTCTATGTTGAAATAAAAATGTTTTGTAGTTGCCAAGAAATTTGCAAGTGTGTATGGGTTACTGCGCCTGAGTATGGGAGATGCCATACGGCTAGTGTTAAACAATCAGCCAGAGAGCAAGTTGGCACTTACGCTGAAGTGGCATCTTCACAAAGGACTGACTGTACCCGATGAACTGGCCATCCAGGCTCTAGATGTGGCTTTGATGAATCACATGTGTAATACCACCGGGTAAGAGTCTTGTTTGGGTTTTGGGGTATTTTTCAAGACATGCCAGTTCCTTCATAGGCAGTGATTCCCATGTTATCACTCTAAACAATTTCACTAAAACACATCAATGGTTTATGCATTAAGAAAATAATCTGTACAAAATGAGGTTTTTCACATTACTGTGGAAACCAGACTGAAGCATAATTTTCTGCAATTTTCAAGCAAGTATATTCCAGTAAATCCAAGTAATATGCTTTAGAAAGTTAACTTTTTTTCAGTCAATAAGCCAATATTTTCTATTCTCCTTTGAGAAGTACCATTTTATCTCTTATACCAACTCCAGTAACAACATGGACACATCTGATTCTCTTTGGTCATGCAGACTGGTTCAGTACTCAAGGTTTTTTCCTGGTTTTGTTAACAACCTAAATTATTAAGGAGGAACTGAAACCAGTGAGTCTTTCCACCTCATTCATATGTGATCCTAATTTCCTAGGCCCTTTCTCTGCCACTGAAACACCTTCCAAACTGAGTAGACTTAAAAAGCTTCATGATCATGATTTCATGACATTCAACTCCTCTCCCCACAAAGGAGAATTGTTACAGGGAAAGACAATTCTGGAATAATGTCTGAAAATTATTTGAGCTTGAGATCTGAATTCTTTCAGCTTTTCTTTCATGTTAAGTACTGGAATACTGTTTCAGTATATTTTGCCCCAGTATTGCCTAATATGTGAAAAGCATTTCTTCTTCAATATGATTAAAAAACCTCTTCAAGTACCGTAAATCATTTTACTTTTCACTTTGAAAACTACTCCTCCCAATCCATATGGAGATTTCCCATAGTTAAAATTACATTTCTGAATGATTGATGTGTCAGAATTTTAAAGCCCACCAGTTTTACAAGTCAGATCCATTCACTTACATTCCCATCCATTTTGCCCTTTGTGTATTTCCTTTACTCTTTACTATTTCTTATTCTATCTACTTGATTTTTTTTTTTTTTAAATTTGATTGTAAATTCTTAGGAGTGAGGACTGTGTTTATCAAGTCAAGGGAGTGATAACTTCATGGCATCGGTGTAGACTTTTGTCTCTATCGAGAATGTACTAAGAATATATATAGTCTTAATGGTCAATTAGAAACTGATTTCTTAGGAAAACTGTCTTTCTGTTTCTGTTTGTATGCAGAGTTGTAATTGATGGATATCCTGTAACAAGAAAACAAGTAAACCTCTTGGAATCGGCTAGGATAATTCCAGTGAAAATCTTTGAATTAGAAATGGATGCAAAGGAAGTGTTCAGAAGAGCACTGTTGGATAAGGAAAGCATGAATAGGTAGTGATGCTCCCTGACAGCAGTACTTTTATCCACACAATATTCTCATTTCTCTATGTGCCTCAGTGCTGTACCCAGAGAGGCTGTATCTAACCTGGTGCATAATCCAGCCACCTCCAAACTCCACATATGAAAAGACATGGGCACCAGTCCCTCTACATTCTAATGCTTTGGTTTCCATAGACCAGAAACGAAGACATGAGGAGTTTGTGGCATGCTCTGGCCAGATCTCCCGATTGCATGACTGAGGTCACAGAGGTGCAATGCTGTGCATCCACTGCTTAGTTTAATTGTTTTTAATGAAACCATCAGAAATGTTACTAGTTCACTCTGCTGCTGAAGTTTATTATTCATCATTTCAATTATTATCATCATAAGGGAAATGATACTTCATCTAATAAGCTCTCTTTTAAGTCTTAATTGGAGTTCTTTTAAAAAGATGGAAACAATGTATATTTTAATAATGTATATACAGCTTATGAGTTACTCATCTAAATCTTTCAATTCAGCTTGCTCCCTTCTTTGTTTTTCTAAGGAGATAAATATTCTGTTTAAAAAGCTGTTAGTTGTTTTTGAGGAAGAGCAGTAAGTAGTTTATAAATGGACAGAGAATTAAAAAGAACAGAACATTCACCTTAAAATTAAATTGTATAAGAACCTGGTTCTCATTAGAGGAAGTGTTTCTAAGAAGTTCCAGATAGTTTAGAGCATTATTGTATGCCTCTTTCATTTTGTCTCCCTTTTTATCAAGTAATCAGTACAATGCTTAATTGTTTACTGAAAGCCTAAAGACAATTTGCATTGCGAAAAATTAAATTAATGCTGTCTTTTTGAAAGTATTTACTTTAAACTTTTCATTTTAAATACCAAACTAATTACATTTCATAGGCTTAAATACAAATCAAATGTGCAGTATCTGATATTTCTGAAAGGTACAACTTACAGAGAAATGAATCCTATTAAAACAGAAGGTTATCTTTTTTTGGCGTCATTTCAATTAAGAACCAGAACAGGAAATGCTTCTGTGTTCTAGACAAAATATCTCTTCTGGTCTTGCATACTATTTTTAGAGGTCAGATGGATTCTTTTCATATATGTATATGTAAATATGACAGACAGTTTTCAAAATACATCCAAGGATTATGGCTACTTCTTGATTTCAAACAGCAGCATAATTCAAAATCAAGCCTGTTTTTCAATAAACAATTGACTTTCACTTTAAAAGTCTCATAGCATTTTGTCTAGAGTACATTTAATGGTGTACTGGTAGTGTGTGTCAGTTAATATGTGCTGATAAATTCCAAATCCTTTACAAAATTACTGAGTTGTATTTGGGACATAAATAGCAAAAGTTTTGTTCTTTGTTTCTGAACATAACTGTCTGATCATAAGTATGCTGCTTGTCATATGTAACTGGTAATATTCTTAATAAGAAAGTTGTATTTCTCAAATATGTTCTACAGTTTCAAATAAGCAGAATTCTGTAAAAAGGACTTAAAGTGAACTCTATAATTTATACCTGAAATTCAATGAAATTATCTAATCTTCAAACTCATATTAAACCAGTGTTATTTTTCACTCTCTTTAGACCTCCCTACCCTGAACATGACAGCTCACAGATTCTAGCTATTAAAAATTCCTGTTATAAACAGCACGTTGATGCAATTAGGACTTACTATAAGAAGGAGCATCAGAACTGGTATGTGATTGATGCCTTTCAGAGCAAGTGGTGGATCTGGAACAAAGTACTGCAGGAAGTTCAAGTGGCTGTTAAAGAAATCCAGATATACCTGGAAAGAATAAAAGAAGGTAAAAGAAAAACAAAGTTTCTCAGAATAATATTTGTTTCTTTAAGAAGTTGCAATGTAATGAGTGCATTTCACCTTCTACCTGCTTTGGATGAAGCTAATTCTTGGGCACATACGTACCCTCAAATTCTTCAGTCTCATCTGGAGAGATCTTGAAGAGATCTCTTCAAGAGAGCAAAGACAAAACCAATCACAGGACAGTCTGAGGCCATCTTCCAAAGAACAGGGTAACAGAATACAGCTGAAAGAAGACAGAGGTCTCAACATTAGGTTATAAATCACAAAGGGTACCCCAAAGTATACAAGGGGAACTATGACTTGCAGCTTCACTTAAGTGTCAGTGGAGGAAGAGGGAAGGAGGGAGGAAATGTTAATTGTAAGTTCAGAATTAAAGTTAAATATGCCATCTGAGTTAATTTCTGCGATGTGGGAGGAAAAGCACTTTAGTCTAAACTGGCACAGTTCCCACTTGAATTATTGTGTGTAAGCATTGGTCAGGATTAAATATGCCTTTTAAACATGCCTGTATAGTTTAACTAGAATTCCTCTGAAGGGCAAACAGACTTCCTTATCGTATATCCACCTTTTGGGTTTTAACTTTTACAGCTATGTGGCTCCACTCTTCTTAAAAATTGCAGTCATAAGCAAAAAAAAAATTTAAAATATATATAACTTTTTTCACATCAAGCTTGAAAAGCACAGTTTTTAAATAGTTTGGGTTTTATATGATATTTTATTCAAGATTATGCATATATTTCATCCAGATAGACTGTAGCATTTGCAAGACAGGAATGAATAAACAGGAGGCTTTCATCACACTTTGTACTCTTTTTCACCAATGTAAAGAAATAAAATAGTAGCTGAAATGTTCCTTAGCAACACAGAGTAAAACAATAAATCATAAAAAAACCTGTCCCAGTGAAAACAGACTAGTAAGCATACAGAGTATCCCACATCATTAATAATTATTATATTTCTGAAGTGCAAGAAAAATTTTATTAAAATTGATTGGGTAAATGGGTTGCAACTTCATTTCAGTATCAATCTATAAAAATGCTATTTTCTCATTATTTCATCTCATTTTCGCACGATGAATTATAAAATCTTCTAAGCTGTAACATTTCTGAATAAACATGTTTGATGTTTCTATGTATTTCATTAATAAAACACTATCATTAATTGCTTTTATTAAAAGGGAAAGCAGCTGGCATTGTTGATTTATGTATCACTCCTGAAGAGCTGCAGTATCGGCTGGGGGAGTTTGGCCAGTACTGTCCCGTCAGCCTCGCGGAAAAGGGTGAATTGGTTGACTGCTCTGTAACGTCATCATTGCAGTTTGCTGCAGAATTTCGAGGACACTATTACAAAATGGCTTCACAGGAAGAACTGGATGTAAGTGTCAGAAAGCAGGTCGGGAAGGGATTATGGAAACAGGGAACATTGTTGCTTAGATTCTTTGATGCCGTACAGAAAGCAGCACTATGTAATCTGAATTCATAGAATCATCATAGAATGACAGAATGGTTTGGGTTGGAAGGGACCTCAAAGACCATCTAGTTCCAACCCCCCTGCCATGGGCAGGGACACCCTCCACTAGACCAGGTTGCCCAAAGCCCCATCCAACCTGGCCTTGAACACTGCCAGGGAGGGGGCATCCACAGCTTCTCTGGGCAACCTGTTCCAGTGCCTCACCACCCTCACAGTGAAGACTTTCTTCCTTATATCTAATCTAAATCTACCCTCCTTCAGCAGCTTAAGGCCATTACCCCTTGTCCTATCACTACATGCCCCTAGTGTTGTTAGCATTCAAGCTTTTGTTCTGTACACTTCTGCTATCAAACATCTAGGCAGACAAAATGCAGTCCATTCAAACCAAAGCTCCTCTTACAAATTCTCATAGATCAAACATCCATTTTAAAACAACGATTTCCTCCCTTCTCCATCTGTTTTGGGGAGACTGGGGGTAGAAAGTGGCTAATGATAGCAATGGATAGTGATGGAGGGTGGGCGGATAGTGATGACTTCAACTGAGAGTGGGTTGGAAAAGAAATTACTTAAGAGCAGCAGCAGTGCCAGCACACTATGAAAGGTATAGAATAAACAAGTATCTTACTTGTGTGAGCCAGTCCTCTGTAGTTTGACTAACAGTCTTACAGTGCTTCTTTCATTATAAAGACATTTAATTTCTTTTTCTATAGAAATTCTTGAGCAGACCAGAGGTTTATGTGCCACCACTGGCACCTCACCCTCTCCCACCCCCAGATATGCTACCAAAGAAACTGACTGCAGCAGAAGTGAAGGCCTTATTCCCTGTAAGTGCTGAAATGCAGGGATACTGTCCAGTCACTTACCTCGATGGAAAACAGAGGTACATCACTGCGGTTTTCATAATCTGAATTACAGACTGTGCGTCCTATATTAACACATTAATCAGGAAATACTTTCAAAGTACAATTCTCTATATTGTGCCTGTGGCTTTGGAAATCAATGTAAAATCACCTTTTGAAACTTATATGGCTACAGGTTCCACGAGGATCTTTGCTGGCTTACTGTCTTTTGTGATGAAGACTGCTCGAATATAGTTTGAGTTTTCTCTATCATAAGCCTTCAATAGTTCAAATAAATCTCGCAAAACCTTAGTAGATGCAAAACTAGCTATTATGATTTTGATGAGATCCATAAAGCTCCACCATAAAGTGCTACTGAATGCGCAGGAACCCCCACAGTGTGCAGGAACTTCTCATCAAGGTAGAACCATAACAGCCAATTCTATGCTGTCCCCTCTTAATCTCCTGAACAGCTACGATTGGCATTTTAACTAGAGGCACTCTAAAGAAGCACTAGAAAAGCCCCCTAATAAGCAGATATTGAGGCAAAGACTCTCACATTTTGAGACTTGTAACTGACAGTCATGTGGTGGCAACTCGGATGATCCAATTGCTACATTTTTGTAGTTCCTATACTTACTAATTACCAGAAGGCTCCCAGGAGCTCAGGAATTTACACAGCACAAACCATGTTTTACATGTCTTGTGAAGTAAGTCTTTCTTGCTCCATCTCTTCAGATATGAAGCTTTGGTGCCTGGCAGTATCGAGTATGCAGCAAAATATCAAGATAAGGTATATATTTTTGAAAGTGAAGAAAAACTTCTGAAGTTTATGAGGTGAATATACTAACTGCATTTTCATCTTTAATCGCGTCATGGTTTATACATCTTAAAAGTGCTTACTTTTTATCTGGTTAGATTACCAGAGAAGTACTGGAATCTGAAGCTTCCACGTAAACTCCCTCCAATAAAGGAGCCAATACTACTCACTGCACTTCCTCTGGCTGGATACCTTGAACAGGCCAGTTTTTGCTTTTCTATCTTAAAACACGATTTTGCAATGTATAGTATATCCCACCCAGTTTCTGTCATTTTTAATGCAGTATGAGTCTTATGTTTATTAATGGGATTGTATTACATTGAAAAATGTGTACATACAATTGAGAGGAGTTTTTGAAAGCTTTACAATAATACATATTTATAGCTTTAATGGAAAAAATACAAGTAAGGCCATCAGAGGGGAATAATAAACTGCAATATTATATGATGGATTTTCTGATTGTTTATCCTATCTACTAAGATTAAAATTTGCTTCGATTTTTAACACCAGGATAGACACAAGCCTATCTAGAATCATTTAAGGATAGTTGGTTAGATTTTGGGACATGACTATGAAATAAAAAATGATTCATGGTCACTTCGCTCCCTACTTTATACTATTTGTTATCTTCTACAATTCACCAACTTAGATGTCATCCTATATTGTTAGATTTGCATGACAGCAGGATCAGGCTTTGAATATATTTTTGTTCTAGATTACTGTAATGGTCTTCTAAAACTGTTTTCTTTCTTTAGGGAGTAGCAACTTCTCTAATAAAAGCTCTGAATGAAGTAGGCTCCTTAAAGCCAAAGTTTCCATTTCTAAGTGTAAAAAAAACTGCTCTGCTGTTTGTTGCCTGCCATTTAAAAGGTAGCGTATAAAATAATATGCTAGAAAAATAATGAATTATACAAATGCAGTGAATCATCTGATACAACACTGATAACCAATTTGTGTAGTTTTCTTATGACCAACTTGGGAAAATACTATTATATACTTATGTACACACTGCCGAGTTTCTTGGAAATGTGTAAGGAGCAGAGAGGAAAATAAGGTTAACAGGATAGGTAGATAGGTAAGTGATCTCTCACAAATCATGAGACTTTAATGACATTTTATCACCAACAACCTGATGGCCTTGAAAACATGCATTCTAACACACATTGTCAGAACTGTTAAACAGAAAGTAAAATGTTATCCTCTAGGTGGTACTCCATTTTAAGCTAGTCATAGACAACCTGAATTCTCTTAAAAATTAAGTAAAATTACTGTAATAAAAGGCTGCTGAAATACTACCTGGGGAAAGGTTTAGGTGCCTGAATACTTGCCTTTTTTCAACTGTATCAGATGGTCAAATAAAACGTATTAACAAACCTTGCCTTGCAGATAACCTGAAGACAACTTTCTGATCATACACATCAACAACACATCAGCTAAATATGTAAATGAGATGTCTAGTTGTATTGAAAAACAGCCTAAGTGCACATAGAAAACCTGTCATTTTCA
This sequence comes from Balearica regulorum gibbericeps, assembly GCF_011004875.1. Taxonomy (NCBI): domain Eukaryota; kingdom Metazoa; phylum Chordata; class Aves; order Gruiformes; family Gruidae; genus Balearica; species Balearica regulorum. The sequence continues at coordinate 51,096,898 of NC_046186.1, read as the reverse complement.
AAAAAAGCCCTTCTTTTGCATGGGCTCAGTACCAATACACTAAGTTACACAGTACAAAAGAATAGATATCCATGCAGATTTAATTAGACTTTTAAGTTTTTAGCAGCACAGAGAAATGAAATGTTATTTATCAGTCTGCTTATTTGGGAAATTATCTGGGAAGATCTCAATATTCATGTGATTTGGAGTATCGGTATGTTGATTATTCTTAACTTCTTTTTTTATTTAATCGACAGTGCAATCGACTACCTGACTTTTCCGTAACAAAGATAAACAGTCCGAAACTAAAATTAGGTGGTTTGTACTCAGCCCACAAAATAAAGTAAAAAACATCAGAGGTTAGGACTACTCCTTCAGTGAGGGAAGTTGCTCAAGCTTTGCCTACGGTGTTTATATTTGCTATTTTTTAGAATTTTTGTTTGGTTGGGTTTTTTAAAAAAAAAACCTTTTTTTTTCAGTCCAAGATAGCAGCTAGTAATCTTTAATAGTTTGCAATCAGCCTAAATAGTGCCAGCTTTCAGGATTTCAACAGTCGAGTTTGCAGCTCTGCTGTAGCTTTGGTCTGGTTTCCAGTACTGCTGAGATTTCTGGAACAAGACTGCCACTTCTTCAACCCACCAGTTTTGTCTTTTATAAGCCAACCTGTTCAGTGGGTGAACTTTACCTTGCCTTTTGTTATTTCAAATTTTTACTTATTCTTTTAGATAATAGCAATCTTTATTATTTGTCTAAAGTTCTTCACATCCTGTGCTTCCTCATGCAGTTTCCAGAGCCCTCTGGAATTTTCTTGGGCTATCATGGATTTTTGCTAGCATAGCTTTGTTAAAGAAGAGCAGAGAACAGTGTAGGCACACGATAAGCCCCTGTATAAATGTACAGTTCTTAAGCCAGCAAAACTGCTTTTATACAGCAGTTTGTTACATCCACAAAGACTGTTTTCATTCTATTGTTAGCACAGCTTTGCTAACATAACAATGTCCACGCTAGGAATGCTTTGCTCATATATTGCATCATTAAACCATTATCAGCACTGGATGATGAAATGGAAAGGTTGCGCAAGTGCACAAATCTCTTCTCCTCATGCAGTGACGAACAGTTTGACCATAGGAATCCAGGAAAACAAGTTATCTATTATTCTAATACTGGGTAGAACTGCTTCCAACTTTAAGATACAGCATTCCAGTGCACTGAAAAATGTCCTTTGCAAACATAGCATTATTTCTCATTCTGTGCCTCTTCAGAGTAGTCACGCTGACCTTGATCAAAAACTTGATCAAAGTGCTTCACGTTGTGGTCCTCTGGAAATTTGTTGCATCCTATTTCTGTCTGAAGTAAGACTTGCTCATCTTCAACTTATGTCACTCTCTAATCTCACATTTAAATAGGGGACAAGAAACAGTAGCTCCTGCAGCTTTTCTAACACTACTGGATTGCTTTGAGTATCCAGGAAGAGAAGGTACAGGTGATCAATCATAAATGCAGAGAGATTTACTCCTGGAAGAAAAAAGTAGGAAACCATACATCACCAGAGTCATTTAGTGCTCTTGAAACTTGACTCCTGTAAGAACTCTATGTTTGAAAAATCACTCATAAGCTGTTAAATGCAGTTGTCTACAATTTAAAGCTAGTGGGCTGAAGTGTCTCATAGCATAGTTCTTCATGCTGTCCATTTTTTGTAATGAGACATAAAGTAGCATTTACAGGGGAAAAAAATGGTTATGACTTGGCTGTCTTAAATCACTCCTTCCCCTTGGCTTCAGTGTGACAATTAAAATAATACAGAATACTCTGCGGACTGGCACTCAATACTAATGTACGCCAAAATACGGCTTAGGGCAGAGAGGTAAGAAAGAAAAGAACCAATACTATCTTCATTGTAAAGTTCTTGGCCTTGATGTTTCTTTCCTCCTCTAAAATATCAGTCAGTTCTTTTTTTTATGGGCAAAGCATTCAGGTCACAGGACAGCTGTGCCAAGGACATAGCGGCCCAGTGCCAGCCATGCCGTGCCTGGGCTATCCCCACGCAGCGGCATTGCAGGGTATGCGCCACATTATGCAAGTTTGTCATTGCCTCGAGCATCACAAGCCCCTCACGGCCTGAGGGATAGGAAGTTGATGGCAGCTGGGCAAATGTTTATTATTCGTTTACAAAAGCCTTGATCTTTCTGAAGATCGTTACTCTTTTGGAGTTAGGAACTTTCGAAATAGACTTGATTTTTTTGTTGGTTTGGCATCAACGGGCACCACCTATAGCAGTTTTATCTGTACGAAGGATAAAAACAGCTGGCGTAGACTAGACTTGATGCTTTTGAAAACTTCTGTAATGTAATTCCACAGAGTTAACAGCGGACACTAAGACACCTCTTAACTTCTTCCAGCGCACAACCCCAGGAGCTCGGAGCCGGTGCGGCGGATGTACCAGAGGAAGCTGACACGGTTCATGGAGCACTGCCAGCTCATCCCCTACCTGGGGGCAACCATGGCGGGCCCGTACAGGGAGCCGCGGCGCAGGCCCCTTGGCTTTGACGGCAGGCTGCAGACTTTTCTCTCCCTGAAAGATGCCAGCCCCAGTTTTGCGTAGCGTGAGCAGGTGCAAGGAGCATCGCCATCAGCCGCCCATGCTGCTGGAATGCCGCTGGTGAACGACGTCACGCTTTCTAGGACCGGTTTCTTAGCGACGAAATCTTACAATTAAAATAACTTCTGTCTTAAGTCACGCCTCGTTTAACGTTTATTACGGCAACCCACACGTGGTGCAGTTTCGGACACGCGCAGAAGGCGACCGGAGGGCGGGCCTAGCGGCGCTCCCCGCGCCTGGGGCCTGCCACCGCGTCGAGCGCGGCGCTTTACGTCAGGACGCAAGGCGTGTCGCTGCTGGCCGGGCCGGAAGTGCGGCGGCGGTTGCGCCGAGGGGGGCTGGCGGCGGAGCGGTGAGTGCTGGGCGCCGCCGGGAGACACCCCCCCACACACGTACACACACCCCCCCAGCCGCCGCCGGGGCCCCGGGGGATGGCGGCGGCAGCGGCTGCTGGGCCGGGAGAACTCGGGCCGGCGGCTCACGCCGGGCAGCGCCCGCTCCCTTCCCCGGCACCGCCTCGTTCCGCTGAGGGGGCGAGCGGCCTTCCCCGGGGGGCGGCCAGTACCCGCGGGAGCGAGTTACGGAGCTCTGAGCTTAAATGGAGCGCTGGGGGCGGGCGGCCGTTGGCGGCGGGGGTTGCGGTGCCGCCAGTCCCCGCTCCGCTCCCCGCCGCGGGTTTTCTGGCGCCTCCTCCCCGCCGAGCGGCTTGCTCTGCGGGCCACCTCCTGCCCGCCCGCCGTCCCTTGTATACAGCCTCATTCTAGAGCTTTTTGGTTTGGTTTTATTTTGGGTTTTTTTTTTTTTAGATGAGCATGCTGGTTTGGATTTTGCAGTCCAGGTAGTAATGATGTCAACTCGTGATCGAATACCAAAGTCCTTCAGGTGATCAAAACCCACAAAACACCTATTACCCTGCGTGAGACCCGTGTGGATGTTAGGGAATGCCTACGGGCAGAGTTGGCAGCAGTTCTTCGGGAGTTCCTGTGATCCCCCGTAAGGCAGGGTCGGGGCGGGCCTGCAGCTGAGCTGTAAGGTGCTCCAGCAGCATCAGGTGCTTCTCGCACCCTCCAGAAATTAAAGCTCCCAGATAAAACAGTTTGGCTCCAGCATGAACTGTTGTTTGGTAGCTGAATGGACCTAAAAATAAAATCGCTTGTTGGCCACCTCAGTAACATTTAGGTATCATCTGTATGTAGTCTATGTTGTCTCTTACAGCATTTTTTCAGGTGATTGGAGGTGGTGTGCTCACTAAATGCAAGTATGAATATATATTTGTATTTAATATGACAGTTTTATAAATTAGGATGGCAGGTAGCTAATCTGTTTCACTTTTGTCTCAGCTAATCCTCTTGAAATGGACATTTTGTGGCCTGTCTCTTCCATAGTATTATTTAGTGGATTCTTCTGAAATTGCCGCTTTTTTTTTTTGCTTGTTTTTAATTTTTGCATGTTTATAATTGAAAAAGCTTAGCAAGCCAAATCGATGGTTAATAGTTAGCAGAGTCAACTCTATTTTAGACAGAGCTCTTTAAAAAGCTACTGTTTTTCTGCTTTTATTGCCTACCTCCATAGGCTGAAGCTTAGCAGGTACGTGTTCTGAAAGAGAAATTTTGAGAAGGGTAGAAGTGGGTAAAAGAAGGCACTGAGTCCTGCCACACTGATGCCAGTGAAGTTTTATCATTGATTACAGGATTTCATAGCCTTGTCCCTGAATAATCTGAAATGTGGTGTCTGCAGTGATGAAGCTGCAGTCGAGGGTTGTTTTTTTTTTAATTATTTGTTTCTACTTAGGAGCCGTGAACAAAGAGTTCTTTTTGTCCAATTGTTTTAGTTGTGAAAGGAGTTTTCAGAAGGGGTAGCTGTTTTTTTTAGATGCTACACAGTTCACAGTACATCAGAGATAAACAAGTGGAATAATAGGCAGTAATTCTGATCTAAGCGGAAACTATCTGTAGCCATTTCTTAGGATTAAAAAACACTTTTTGAAGAAAATCTGCGTCAACATTAGTGTTGTTTTTTTAAAGAGAGTTCACAGGATTCAGAATTGCTTCAGAAACTGTTGAACTCCATTGACTGGTAAAGCAAATGATATTTGGTGTCTTATAATGCAGACTTGATTTCTTTATTAAAGCTATTCTGTTCTTGTAGGCACCTCCTTTCATATTCACAATAAAAATGGCAGAAACGACTCCTAATGCTTCTGAGAAACTGGTTGTCATCCACTCCAAAGCTCACAAAGATACCATTTTAGCTAATTTTGAAGAACAAAGGAAGAAGGATTTTCTTTGTGACATTACTCTAATAGTGGAGAATGTGCAATTCAGAGCCCATAAAGCTTTGCTTGCTGCCAGCAGCGAATACTTCTCAATGATGTTTGTAGATGAGGTTGAAATAGGGCAGTCAATTTACATGTTGGAGGGAATGGTTGCAGACACCTTTGGAGCACTGCTAGAATTTATCTACACTGGTTGCCTCCGTGCCACTGAAAAAAGCACAGAACAAATTCTGGCTACTGCACAGCTGCTGAAAGTGAATGACTTGGTGTGGGCCTGTACAGACTATCAGGCCAGCCGCAGCCCAAGTAATACGTTACCAGCTCCAGCTAATGGTGCAGCCTCTGTAGCCATTATCACCAGCGACAAGAAAAATGAAGATCCACCAAAGCGAAAACGAGGGCGACCGAGGAAAGTCAAGAATGTCCAAGAAGAAAAATCGGGAGCGAATTCTGCCGAAGATGTGCAGCTGCGAGAGAACAACTCCATGCAAAATAAGCAAAATTTTATGAAAAAAGACACCACAGAAGAAGAAACAGTTGCCAGTGAGCAGGCTCCAGCGAGGAAAGATGCAGAAGAGAATGAACCTGCTTGTGGCTCAGAAGCTGCTGTTGATTTGTCAGCTGAGAAAGATGAAAATTATGATCCCAAATCTGAAGGAATACAGAGCACTCAGAGCCGTTACAGCAAACGTAGAATAAGGAGATCAATCAAACTAAAAGATTATAAACTTCTCGGTGATGAGGATGATAAAGGACTGGCAAAGAGAACCGACGGAAAAAGAAAACGTACAGGTTCTGAAGCTCGCTGTAAAGACTGTGGCAAAGTATTTAAATATAATCACTTCTTAGCTATTCATCAGCGAAGCCATACAGGTAGGCAGTGAGAGGCTGCTGCGTTTGGGTTTAGTGAATTGTTGCTAAATGCGAGCTACTTGTTGAAATGTGGGCTTTTGTCTCCAGCAAGACCTGTCCGAAATAGCATACTGATTCAAATTATGGTGTGTCTCCTGTGTTCGATGTTTTATTTTTGTCAGCAGATCTCGTAGCCTGTATGTCTCACCTTGACTGCAGTTTAGTTAAGCATTTCTCTGTTTAAATGTTAAATTATATGGCAATACTTAAAGAATTCTTTTATTGCTGTGTGAAGCTTGTCTCTTAATTCTCCCTATCACTACTCAAAAAACGTTTTTAGTAGCTACTCACATTGTAATGCATCTAACAGCTTAGAATATCTAGTGAGAAATAATGCATCTATACTTTAAAATGTCATCTGTTGCTTTTAGGAGAGCGCCCTTTTAAGTGCAGTGAGTGTGGCAAAGGCTTTTCCCAGAAGCATTCTCTTCAAGTCCATGAGCGGATGCACACTGGAGAAAGGCCATACACGTGCACCATCTGCAATAAAGCTCTGACAACAAAGCATTCGCTTCTGGAGCATATGAGCCTACATACAGGTAAATATTTGAAGGCAAAGGTAACCTCTCTCCCCCAAGAATTTGCGTTTCTGAAAAAAGGTATTTCAGCGCGCTCTCATGTGTACAGTTTATTTATACAAAGCAAGCATAAGGAAATAAATGTGGCTTACATTTTAATAAATGATTTTCTTCACAGGGCAGAAGGCTTTTACATGCGACCAGTGTGGGAAATACTTCAGCCAAAAGAGACAGCTCAAGAGCCATTATCGAGTACACACAGGTATAACAAGTTTGGGTTGAAGAGCTGGCTTACAGTCCTTGGTGATTTGTCCCCCTAAAGATTGACTAAGGCTGAAAATTCTTCTTGAGTGATGTATTTGGTCTCTGCTACCCTGATGTGTGGTGTCTTGATACAACAACGAATAGGGCGAAAAAGATAAAACGGTGTATAATAAATGAGAAGTGTAGAAAACCAGTTAATTGAGAAGGACTCTTATGATGATTAAAAATTAGTTATGCTCTATTTGATATACAACTTGATTATTTTAGCCCTGCTGTCTGCGTTACATAGAAGCTAGGAATTGTATAAACAATTGTGTTCACTGCTTGTTGTGCAAATTGCCTTATAGTTTCCCACTATTTTGGACTAGTAATGGCAAACAAGCTTTAAGAAGTGTCCTCTCTTCTGGAGCAGGATGGAGATTAACCTACACATGGAGGAAGTGGTGGAAAAAAATTAGGATTTCCAAAGCTTCGAACGCGCTTTCTCTTGGGGAGGAGCAGGTGTCAGTCCCCTTGTTTCCCATGATAATATTAAATAGGGAAATAGTGTGTGACAATTAAGATAGGGAGGAGGCAGTGAATCACCGTGTGTTTTATCTCTATATTATATCAAAGTGGTTATTTTACAGGAAAGTGCTTTAACAAAGATCACTGAAGAGATACAGGGGATCACTTATGCACTGACACTTTTTTTATTATTGCGACAAGGCCATGCACTGCCGGAATGTAACCAGTGTCGTCGCAAATTCATGGATGCAGCTCAGTTAAAGAAACATCTAAGAACACATACAGGTAATATTATCCATCATGTTTTGTGGTTGGTTTTTTTTTTTTTTTTCCCTTGAAGTAACACAGACAAAACAATTACTCTTGTCTTTGTGGGATGAACTTCTGCTCCACTTGTACGTAATAATGCCTGAATTGCTAATGAAGAGATTTAATATCGAGAATGCAGGAGCACAAAAAAAACTTGTATTGCAACAGCGCAGAAGCAGTGCCTACTATAGCAAGAGCTTTCCCCCTCACCATTCTTATAATGCCTACTGCAGAAAATGCCAGTTAGCTCTTCTGTGATAGAATCCTGGACTGGGAATTCAGTTTATCAGGAGAGCCACATCGAGCATAAATGGGGCTTGAAGTAAGCTGAGTAGTAACAGAAAGTGTATGTCCTAAATGAGTTGGGCACCTCTGTCTGTGAGGGATGGACGCTTATGAAAAATGAAGTAAGAATTTCCATTTACCTTTTAATATGCTGTAATAAACTAGATATTGGCAGGAGATGGGCTGGGAGGAATGATTTAGTACAAGTGTGTCAGAGGGTGTTTTAAGAGATTTAAAGGGCAAGGTGATACTTGAATGGCTGGATAGCAGAGATAAAAATGTACCCTCTTGTGATAACAAAGAATAAGCTCCTTAAAATAGTGTTCTCTGAAGAATAAATTCATAAGATGACTTGTAAATATTTTTTGTTTTGAAGTAGCTATAAATAGTGGCAATTGTTTCTTCCCCAAATCAAATTATTCTTAAGTAAGTTGCCTGTGGTTGTAGTAAAGTATGCACAAGATCAAGTCATGTCTCTCATTCATTTCCTTCTCTTTCTCAGTGAAAATAACACAGCTTTAAATTTCCTGGGATATGATGAGGTCAGAACTTGTGCTTTTGGGAGGTTTTGGTGTATCCAGAATAGCGTTAACTTGCAATACTTAAAAATACCACATTTTCTGTTGAGAAGAACATAGTATTTGTTGACACATAACAATAGTGTTGTATCCAAAGCTGATACAGTTCCATAATTGTAGTGGAAAATGAGAAGAGGAAGCATAGTAGCAAGGTAGGTTGCAAAAATAGATCAACTAAGATGAGTTCTAGCAGAAACTGGCTTGCAATGTATTTTGCTTCCAGAAAAGACAGGTGAGATAGCAGTATTATCAATGCAGAAATAACAGTTGATCTATCTTACCTCAAAAGCAAGAAGTGAAATTCTAAGGCATTTGGGGACAGGTGTTAACATCAATATGACCGTTCTGCTTTGGCAGCAGTTTTGTAACACTATGTCATAAGAATAGTGTCTACTTAGGCAGCTACTCCTGTTTTCAGGAGGAGGCTGGGACTAGATGACTAGAGGTCCCTTCTGACAAAGGTTTCTTGTTCTCTCATACTTTGCCCCTGCCCTCAGAAGCCCTCTGAAAGCTGCTAAGTGGTGCAGTTCTGTGCTAAACGTGAAGCTTCCTTGGAAACTGGCTGCTGCCCTGTCCCTGGTGTCAGTGTGCTTTGATGGTGTGAATTACCACAGTGGTGATCCAGATTCTCGTGTCTTGAAGAAGCTCAGTGCAAAAAGGATATGTTAGGGTGTGAATTAGGATTCACTTTTGTTGGGCAGTATCTGTTTCTTGTGCACCTTTTTGTTATTTAATTTGGCTCCTCTGCTTCTACTCAATTAGACACAAGAATTCCAAATGCAGTAGAAATACCCCTAACCCATAATTTATTCATCCTACCATAATTTAATTTTTCTCTGACTGCTGTTCCCAGGATATCATAGGCCTAGGATGATGGACCCTTATAGGAAGCCAGCTGACTTGTTAAGCTAATGGATTCACTTTTCAGGTTTGGAAGTACGGGCTCACTCATCTGCATGGTGCTGCACATGAGCCTGGCGTTGATGCCTACTAGTTCAGGGTCAGCCTTTTCAAGCTTGTCTGTTCCATGTGGAACACCTGCATCTGTATCATAGGCATGTTTTTTTGTTGCTCCCAGGACTTGGATCACCTAATTCTTTATCTTCAGAGGGGAGAAACATAGAGATGTATGTTTGAAATACTATACCCTCATTTAACTAGGGAGTTAATTCAATTTCAGATATCTGTCCTGACCCATGGCAGAAGCATGAGGATTTGACAGTACAGACTTGATACTGTGTATGGTAAAATATAAAATGCTTTTTAATATATTGATAGGAAGTGCTATATAAAAAGTAATGGCATATTTCTTTTTGATAGGTGAGAAGCCCTTCACTTGTGAAATTTGTGGCAAATCATTTACAGCTAAAAGTTCTCTTCAGACTCACATTAGAATTCACAGGTAGAGTATGTCTAATTTTCGTTATATTCCTTAAAAATGTCACTTCTAATCTGACACCTATATGTAGTGCTTGTTCAATAACAGAATGGTCAGGGCTTGTTTGCGTTTTGGATGGATGGTTAAAGACTAACATTTTTGCTTTATCTATTTAAAGAAATAATTGGTAGTGGAAAGTACTGCACTGTTCAATACTAGTGTGCCAAGATATTGTGAGATTCTTCTTTGGTGTATTGTGTCTGTTTAATGACAGTGTTTAATGACTGCTATATTATTTATGTAAAAACTTTAATGTGAATTTTTGTTTGACAGCAGAACAGTAGCCATGGCGTAACAAGATTATTGGAGCATTATCCTGTAGTCTATCACCTCTCTTTAATAGCATTAATTACCCATGTCAATGTGATGTATTGCATAAAGGCATGTCAGATTTTAAATCATTGGAGAACTGTTGTGGGCCTTACGTAAAAGAAAACATTTCCAGTAAAATTTCTCATCCCTTTGAGTCAGGCAGCAAGTTAGGATTTAGACACTTTTTGTTGTAAAGCCCACACTGTTAAAAAACATTCTTAAAATGGTCAGTGCTTACAGTTGTGCAAAGTAAGTTGTCGCATTCTTGTCAAGGTCTAGCAGCACGGAGTTTGTACCTCTGGTGTATTGAGAGGAGGGCAGTTATGTTATCTCTGTAGCTCTTGAGTATATAGTATATACTAATGAAAGTGGTGTACAGTTTGTGAAGTCAAATACAAATAATTAGGAAGTCAAATAGAGATCCTTTTAAACATCACTATTCTTCAGTGCTTATGATTTAGCAAAACAAAATAATCCTGTAAGTGTTTTATTCTATAAGAAGTTGCAGAAAATGCTGTCAAAGTGACTATTTTAATGAGATCAAATACATTCTTTTGCAGAGGAGAAAAGCCATATTCTTGTGGTATATGCGGAAAATCTTTCTCCGATTCCAGTGCTAAGAGAAGACACTGTATCTTACACACAGGCAAAAAGCCTTTCTCCTGCCCAGAATGTAGTCTGCAGTTTGCTCGTCTAGACAACCTGAAGTCTCATTTGAAAATTCATAGCAAGGAAAAGCAGTTTCAGGAAGCCAGCGCTGCCCCAAGCACTAACACTAATTCAGAAGTGAGAAACATTCTTCAGCTGCAGCAGTATCAACTTGCCACCTCTGGAGGGCAGGAAATTCAACTACTGGTTACAGATGCAGTGCATAATATAAACTTTATGCCTAGTCATAATCAAGGCATTAGTATTGTTACTGCAGAGAATGCCCCAAATATGACGACAGAGCAGGCTGCTAACCTCACACTGCTTGCTCAGCCACCGCAGCAGTTACAGAACTTGTTGCTTTCAGCTCAGCAGGAGCAAGCGGAACAAATCCAAAGTATCAATGTGATTGCAAACCAAATACAGGCTGCCCAGCCTGAACAAATGCATGTCATCACGCTTTCCAAGGAAGCACTAGAACATCTCCATGCTCATCAAGGACAAAATGAAGAAATTCACTTAGCAGGATCTTCGCATCCAGCTCAGCACGTGCAGCTGACTCAGGAATCAAGTCAACAGTCTCACCGTAGCCAAGATACAGTTCCTTCCCGTCCAATCAGTGAAGAACAGAATCAAAGTGTAGATGTTTCTGAATCCCATCAGCAGCCTCTGTCAGTAAATGAGTCATCTCACGAGCATCCTATTCAAGGACAGGCTTTCTGAAATACTTACTTCTCATCAGAGGGCTAGGCAATAGCATGCTTCTCATCCAAGCAGTGATTACACGTATCGCACTTTTTCTGCAGCATAATCTATCTGAAGATGCATTTCTTGGTGATTTTGATGGGTGGCTTTCAGTTTTCTTAAGCTTATTTATTTTGGACTTTTTTATTTTTCCAGATTGGTGTTTCTGTACCACTTAGTCCATACCTCACAAGCGATTAATGTGGGGTTTTTGTGTCTCATACACATCCATGCCTACTGAGGAAATATTTGACCCCTTATTTGCATTTCTGTGTCACTTTCCGGAGAAGTGTACCTTGCTTGTAGAAGAACAACATTTAAGATGTCTGCTGATCAGAAAGTACGACTTCTCTGATGAAGTCAACATTACCTGAACTACTGTCAAGCTTAAGATAGCCAGTACTTTTTGCTAGGCTAACACCGTATGTCTTATGTTTAATGAGCTTGTTCTCTGCACGTTAATGTATAATTTTCTATGTGATCATTCCCTTAAGTGCATTTTGATATATTGACTACCAAATTTGTTTGGTTTGGGTTGAAATTGTGACAGCCTCCGACTGGCCCTAGATCGCCCCTTCTGCTTACTGTATGCTGTACAAGTTTTGCTCCTCAGAAATGCGTAAGCCATTGCACTGGAATAGTGGCAATGAGATGCGGTGGCGACACTGGACAACTGAAAAGCCCAAATTCTGTTCTGTTAGTTCTACCACTCTCTGTGTGACTGTGGGCAAGGTAGTTGACCTCTGTGCCTTATTTCATCATCTAGTAAGTGGGGATAGCGTTCACATGCTCTGCCAAGCACTTTGAAGAGCTCTTGATGTTGAAGGCACTGTCTACTGAAGTGCAAAATTCTCTTCCTGACAGGATTCAGTCTAAGCTTAGGAGCCAGCATATATTTAAAGTGTTATTTTTTTGTACTTTTGAGAGCAGAATGTAATGTTACTTTTAATATATGTTCTAATTGTTTTTGTGGGGACTTAAACAATGACTAGAATCACTTCGGAGCATAATGAGCTATATAAATGAGGCATATCACGTTAAAGTTGTACAGCTGTTTTCGCTGACTAGATTCGATGTGTACAGATTGTTTTCAATGACTGACTGACTGCTAGCACAAAAGATTTGACATCTTAATAAAATGCTATGCCAGAATACATGCTTTGCATTTTCAAGTTTGGCTACTAGTAACATCTCACATAGTGTATTAATGTGTTAAAATCCAGATAAAATGCCACTGGGTACTTAAAGCAATGTGCTCAATCGTCACTTCAGTTTTAAAATGTCATACTTGTGATTTATATTGATGTTTTATGCTTTAACAAATGAAAAATGTAAAAATTAAGGTGAATTTAAAAGCAAAACAAAAGATCTTTGTACGTGCTTGGCTTATATGACTGCCCAGAGAGAGTCACTGGCGTAAGAGCCCAGGGTGGAGGATGAGAGAATAATTTGAGGTGGAAAGGACTTCCCAAGGCCATGTGGTCCATCACCTTCTTCAAAGCATGTGCACCTAGATCATGTCGCTGTTGCCTGATTGAGTTTTGAACGCTTCCAGGGACAGAGATCCACCACCTGTCTAGGCCACCAGTGCCGATGTTTGATCGTATTCACACTGGAAAAAGGCGTTTCCTATACTTAATCGGAATTTCCCATGTTCCGGTTGGTGTCCACTGCCTCTTGTCCTACCGCTGCGCCTCCAAGAAGTATCTTTTCTACACCCTTCCATTAGGTAGTTGAAGACAGCAGTAAGGTCCTCCCAAAGGCGCCCGCTCTTCAGGCCTGAACATCATGTGCTCCAGCTCTCTACCACCTTGGGGGACTTCTGCTGCCCCCGGTTCCCTATGCCAATGTCCGTTTTGTTCTGGGGAGCCCAAATTCTGGATGACATTCCTCGTTCAAGTCAGGTCTACTCGGCCGGCTCCTGACCGCGTGCTGTGGAAATTGGGGTGAGTATCTCCATTTTTTTCAAAGTACTAGATCAGTTTTTATATAAATGGACCATGAAAAGGGTAGGCAGTGGGAATAAATTGATGCAAACAAAAATAAAAGCCACACATTCCACAGCAAAACTCTGTTTAGGCTTTTCACCTTTCTCCTTTCAGAATGGAGAAATAAAATTTGTGTAGTTTCTACCACCAGAGAAAACCAGTATACTCTGCAGTTGTACTTCAGAAGCTGGAAGTCTTGGTGCTGTAAGAACTGATGAAAAAATACAAGAAAGCTTGTTATCAACAAAAATCTTACTGATTAATTGTATAAATTTAAGCTTACAATGAATATTTCATCCTAACGACTTTTTTATGTAAAATACCATAATATGGAGCCATAATACTGTCTGGTCATAAGTTTAGAGGAGCTTGCACTGAGTTCCTTCTCTGCCATGTGTTTATGAACCCTGAAATGCTTAAACGTTGGTTACAAGCTTGCTTCGTTATGAAGTTATCCTTGCGGGATTAAGTATGATGCTACAATTATGCATGAGCCGCTGTCACGTGGTGATGGCTGGATGTTTTCCCTATAGCTGAGGAAATACAGTTTGGGGTTTTCTTGTGCTTTTCTACCGAATTACTGGTGAACAAATGAGCTGCTGTGGATAGCTCAGCAGTGACTGATCTTGCACCCTGCATTGCTTAAGATGTCAGCACACATTGTAGCTTGCACTTGAGAAACTCACGTGGTTTTTCATACCACAAATGTTGGTTTTTTTGACACCGTTTGCTTCCTTTGTAGTGAATGCATTCCTATTAAAGATGAAAGTAAATCCGCTTTCTGTGTATGTATTTTTAAGGCTGCAGCTGAAGCCTACGATTGCTTTGAATTTGAAAGGAAACCCCTGCAGCTTTGCTTTTTAGTACAGCTGCCACTAAGAACTATTTAGAAAAAAAAAAAAAAAGTAAAAACCCACCTATGTTTCAAAGCAGCTCTTTAAATATCTTCACCCCTTAGCCAGTAAACACCTTAACTTCTCATTTTCTCACATAAAGTAATCTTTTTAGCAAATCTATCTCACTGTTTACTATGTTAAAATGAGATTAGGATTTTGGACATAAATGCAGGAAAGGAAGTAGACTACAGAAAGATCCAATTTTTGTGAGGAGTTAACACTGTTGTGTGTTTCTTCTACTCTGGCATCTAGTTCTTGGTAGATGAATATAAAAATATTTATTTCATATGAGCTGCGAAAGCAAATTGTCCTGCCAATATGAAAAGCTTCATCTCAGCACGTGTACCTTTGCAAGGATTTTTTTTTTAATACTTGTTTTGTCCTCTCTTTTCTGCTCAGAGGGACTGAAAAAGCACTACTAAGGGTTGTACATCAACTACCTCTTAGCATCTAAGGGAAGAGGAGATGAGTACGTCATCATGAACTCTTTCAATCTGAATGCCTATTCAGAGGTTAACGTTAGGGATGTTGAGCCTGGCATTGATCTTGCCAGTCACTCAGGAGAGTTTGGCTTGCACCTCTTTCTTTGTGAAAACACCTAGTTTATTGTCTTAACTGGTTAGTCCTTGTGATTGAGTTCATGGTTGGGGTTTGCTAAGACCTGTCCTAGTGTGCTGGGATTGGGAGGTTTTTCCAGCCTTTTCCCACTTCACCTTAAATGAAAGCTAGTATGGGATTCGTTCCTAATCGCTGGCCCCATGCCCACGTGAGCGTAGCAGCCTGGAACATTTTCTGTCTCCTCACGCCTTCCACCTCTGCAGCAGCCTGTCTCCTGACTCTGGAAGTGTCCACATCCAGGAGAAGCTGAGTCCGACACGGGAGTGGCAGGGAGGAGGCCGGTTTGCAAAGCAGGTGTGGCCCGGAGCCTGGGCAGTAGTCAAGGATGCTCCCTGGATGCGCTTATCTTCCCATGGTCAGAAGTCCATCTGCGCAGGCTTTTTCCCAATCCTACTGCTGTTGCAGGTTCTCTTCAAGGGTGGAGAAGGAAGGGGTAATGCCATAGTTTCCACAGCTCTGATTTCAGGACCTCTTTATCTCTTTGTTAGAGGCATTAGAGTCTGCTGCTTGCAGACGTGCAGTCCTGTGAGCTATGACAGGCCCTCTTCAGATCCTTCATAATACATGGTGAATAATAAATGTTTTTCTACAACAGAGGGACTGCTGTTCAGCTCTGGCCCAAGCCATTCTTCCAAATGGAAAAAATCACCCAGACATACCTAGGTGAACCGGCATCTCACTGTAGCGTGCTTACTGCTCATTTCTGGCTAACATTTTAATTCTACCTAATTGAAAGTATCTTTGGAATAGCAGGACGCAGAGTTTTGCTTTAGATAGCAACTCCCTACGCTGTGCTACGCGTATTTCTAACCCCTGCAACTGTATCCCACTGCCTGTGCCTTCCTGAAGGGGACTGATTCTTACCTGCTCGGGGGTCTTCCTTTCAAAACGCTGACTCCTCCTCGCCCTTGAAGGTAGTATGCCTCACGGCTATTACAGCAGTCACCTGGAGAACTTCAAGTTGTTGTGGACAGCCCTGTTAGTATATTGTCTTCTTCAAAATCAGCTTATCCCTTTGGCTTTGCTTTGAATTTCTTGATAAAGTGATGTCAGTTTCTGCCTTCCACCTGGAAGACCAAGCTTACAGAGTTCTTCCTTCTTTCTGGAGCTGAACCTGTCCTTTGTTCCCTGGCAGTAGGAACATCTTTTTTGAAGTCTCCCACATTGTTCCCTTTGCCTGCTGGTGATCCAACAACTGCATTTTCCCTGCATAGTATGTCTCAGGACTTGCGGCAGCCCAAGGGCCTGGTGTGAAACGGCGGTGGTGGCCCTCCCACTAGTCATCACAGCACGCTGCTGTGGTTCAGCAGCTTCAGCAGATCAGCTGTGCAAAGTTTCCTCTCCAGGTATTTGCTGTGAAGTTATTTGGCATTTGCGCCTCCAACAAGCACGGTATTATTCAGTCGTTTGACTCACCCTTCACCAAAATGTTGCTGGGTGACCCCTGGCAGCTCTACTGCCAAAGAACCTTCAGTACCTTCACCTGGAGGATCTCTCTCAAATACTTTTTTTTTTTTTTTTAAATTGATTTAGTCTGCTTTTTTGTTCTCTTTCTCAGTCTCAGATGCTATCTATGGCTGGAAGGAACTGAGATGGTTGCAGCCGCCACAGGTGGAGAGGTTTGGAGCGAGGAAACCCTCCAAGAATCATGCAGAAGCAAAACTCTCGGGTCTTGTGTCAGGGCATGTGTGCACATTTCAAAAGACTTCATGTTTCCAAGAACACTAGCTGCACGGCCTTCGAAAGGGTTTCAGTATCATCGTTTAAATGTACTGCATGACTTTTCGTGCTTTCCATACTTTTCTTCTCTGCAATCGTCGCTCTCTCCAAACCGAATGCAGCACGGCACATCTGCCGCAGCTGGCGGAGCAGAGCGGCACCGACAAGCTCCCAGCTAACTCTTAACACCAGCAAAACATTTATGCTCATCTAGGAAATATGAATAAGCTTGCAGAACAATATCTTATTGTCATAAACAGATCGCAGAAAGAGACTGAAATGAATAACAGTCATCCAGTTTAAGATTTTGATATTGATGATTCTGATAATTGGCAACCTCTTGAATAGATTTTAATGTACCTGAGTTACAAAGCTGTGCAAAAAGGAGGAGAGAAATAAAAGCTGGAATGGATAGAGACAGCAAGTAATCGGTGGCTCGTGGCTTGCTTTTTTTTTTAAAAAAAAAAAAGCCCATCAGAAATTTGCAGAAAACAGTCCCGTAGGGCTAGTGATATTACTAGCTTGTCGGCTAATAATATTAAGCTTGTTTGGCTAAGTGTTGTTTTTCTGTACCGCCAATAATATTAAGCAACAATATTAAGTGTTGCTTTTCTTCTTGACTTTGACTATTAGGTGACTATTAGCAGCATGTTTGTAGTTAATTCTCTTTTTTGCCCACAATGACAGTAAGAATTTCCACACCTAGAAATTATGAGTTAAAAAAACCCAACAGATAAATAATTTTTTTCTAACAAAAAAAAAAAAAAAAAGGAATAACAGGAGCCAGTCATATGTATGTGCAGAATGAAATTTCAGGAACGGAATTTGTGTGTAAATTTAAGCGCATTTACAAAATGCACACATCAATCTGGGTTTTTTTGAAAGTAAAACGCAGTAGATTGCTCTGGTTTTAATACTTGTATCTTGTAGTAAAAAAAAAGGAGAAAGAGGCATTTTAAAAAGCCAAACAAACTTTGTATTAATCCATATCAATCTAAAAATATATGGATGTAGAGAGAAATAGGTAGTGAAGAGAATATTTTTCTGAAGCATTACTGATCTTCTATGTGACTCTGGTTATGCTGCTTCTCTTCTTGAATTTATATAACACTGCTAGAGACTTTTTTGGCTATAGCAGAAGCCATGTGGTCTGGCTACTAAAATTAGGTTCTGCTCGTCACAGCCTGCAGTGGCTCGGGCAGTTGTCGTGCCGGCGCTCGGGAGGAGGAAGAAAAGGGTTTTCCTTTGCATCGCTCAGGCGCAGCCTACGCAACGCAGCAGCAGTTGCAGATGCTGCCAGCTGCCGTTAGCTACCGTCACGCCTCGGCTTCTCTTCTGCCACCCAATTCCTGTGTGGAAACTAAAACTGCCTTGTCTACCATAGGATTTGACTACGTCCCATTGCCCAAACTGTTTTAGCTCCCTAAATTTTGTTTTTGTTTTTTTTTTTTTTCTTTTTCCAGCAGGACAAAAATCATAACGTGAAATGACACCATCTCATGCGCGGGTCTTTCAGCTGCGGTAGCTAAACCTTCAGGATCTGATCATCTCCATGATCTTTGATAAGGTGAGCATGGAGCGCTTCAAATCCAACATTGCTGCAAATTCCAGCAAAATAGTTACAAAAGTGTTGCCCTGATGAATCGCTGTAAGAAACTGTCACTCAGCCACACACGGACCAGAGAAACTTCAGGGCTCTGTGGGGGAGCCCTTCTGCAACCTGTGATTTCTTTCTCAGTCTGAATGTTTTACAGACACGGGTAGTTCAAAAACATCTTGCTGAGAGGCTATAGGCTTTTTGGTTCTGACTCTGTGGTTACATACAAATCTAGCACTTTATAAAGCCATTTGGATATATAATTGAAAAAATAAAAAAGAGTGCACGTTGTTATTAAGATGAGAAATAAATATATTTTTTATTGTGTTTAACATAGGTTTGTTCTGCAGAACATATTTTCCACAGGAAAATCACAACTATCTCATCTGCAATAGGATTTTGGCATGTTAAAGACCTGTTTTTCCTGGGATGTGACAATTGTTCCGTTGCTCCACGATGTCTCACGAAAGATTATGCAAATTTTTGACGTGACATACGATTCAGTCTGGTCACGTCCAACACCGATGTCTCCTAAAATTCACTTTGCTCAGAGATGAAAAGTGACCTGACCCAGCCGTGCTGAACCTACAGCTGTCCCACAAAACTGCTTTTGCACGTGTTGCTTTAGCCGGAAGGGCGCAAAGCTGCGGCGCTGGCACAAAGCTTTGCTGCCGGAGCCGTGACCCCTCTGGAACCGCTCCGGCCATGTGCCGTACCGCTCGCCCGGGCTGCCGGCGGGAACGATGGCTCAGCAGCACCCAGTGAACACAGCTGTGGGTAGGAGTTTCCGCATCAAAAGGAGATGCACGCTCCACACAGGTTGTAATTAAGGTGTAAATCTCGTTGCCACGGGATTTTGTGGGGGATGGACTTTTACGTTTGCCTGCAAAGCAAAGAAATTCACATGAAAAAGAGCCACTAAGGGGAATTAAACACAAAGATAGCAGGCAATCCTTGAGCAGAGGCTTACCAGAGTCCGGGAGAGTAACAGGGAAGCACTGCTGTCGTGTTTGCTTATTCTTGCCCCTTTTTGCTGGGCATCTGCTATTAGCCACCGTTAGCAACCAGCTAATCATCCCGTACTGACAGCATCTGCCATGGGCTCTGGAAAAAGCTGGCTTCAGTCCTCTGCTCTGCCACACACTTCCCTCTAATCTGTTTTTTGTTTCTTCAGAGCAAAACAGAAATCAGAGCTTTTCCCACCCTCCCACAAGGTTGAAACCCGCTCCCATTAGGCTTGGGAAACACTTAGCAATGCAGGGGAGGGTGTGTTGGTGTCCGGCGTTGCCATGGAGCCAGGCTCTGTTGACAAACTTGGACTCGTGGTGACCGGGATGCCATGGGCCCGCGGCGGGTGACGGTGATGGTGACAGTGGTGGGGCTGCTCCAGGACCCGGCTTTCCACGTGGCCAAGTGCACGGCAGAGGTAAATCCGGGGCTTCAACCCCAGAGCCAGGTTGGGAGCAGCAGAGCACGATGCGGGGTGGAAGTAAATAAGCAGAGGAATGCCTGCGCCCGGCAGAGGCTCTTAGGAAAAACAAATTCTGATTTGGGGGTCTCTGCTCTCCTTTAGCGCTGCCAGGCATAGGCACCGAGGCTTTGTGGGCTCCCAGCTCGGTGCTGCTCAGGGTGGGGGTCCTCACCTTCTTGTTCCTGCACCTCCACGAAAAGTTACAGCTGTGCAATGCTCTATGTCAGGCCCATCGCAGCTCAGCTCGCTTTGCTCGGCAGCTTATGACAAGTCCCTTAACGCAATGTCGGTGCAAATGAGAAAGAGCACTGCAAACCTCACGGGGTTTCGCAGACCTTTCACAAGAAGCTCGGCCGTGCGGTGGATGTGCAGCACCCAGCCCACTGCGGGGTGCACAACGCTGACCTTTATGCCCTCCCTGCCTGTAAGAGCTGATCTGCCAGGCTTGTTCTCTGGCATTATTTACAGCTGACGTCCATCAGCAGCCCCAAGGACAAGCCAAGCGGATAGCTGCAGGGCATGTGTGTTTCTTGGCTTTTTTCCCTCCCCCCCCCCTTTTTTTTTTTCCAGCCACCGTCCTAACGGTAGCAACAGGGACCATGAGCTGAATAGAAAGTCACTTTGCTTTATTCTTTTTAAGGCCTGGCTTTAAGCCACAGCCTGTGGCACTTGTGTACAGTCCACACGGAGATGAGCCTAAAGTGATGGACAGGAATGTCCCGTATCTAAATAGCGGTGTGCTCCCGAGGCAATGGTACAAGCAACAGGGACTGGAGACGATCACCTTGCAGCCTTCCCCAAGCCGCTCGCTTGCCCCAAGGCCTTGGGCCCAATCGCCTGGGACAGTAGAGGACTGCAGCTCCCCATGCATGTAAAAAATACGTGCAAAAATGCAGTCGATGATGCTTAGAGACATCTTTGAATGTCTGACTGCTTACATCCATGTCACATGGAGGAGAGAGCCATGGGAGGGAGTACCAGTGTAATTCAGCAATATTTGCGAAGCAGCTCTTCATGTAAAAACAAGACGCCCACTACATTTGCAAACAGGGATTTAGAGCAATTTGCGTGCACTTCTGCAGCGCAGAAGATTAGAATGTGGCTTAGGTTGTAGTTCATGAGGGAAATGCAAGCTGTGATAGGATGGGGGCGGGGGGGGGGGTGGTATTAAACTGCTTGTAAGCAAATTCTTTTCCTTACCTTGAAAATCTAGGCTCTGAAGCTGAAGTTTCCAAGCAAGTTTGCAGATCCTGTAATACAGCCTTTAGTAGAATTTGCATGGCATGAATATTTACAGGAGAAAAAGAAGGTAACTCTTGTCTCCTCAGGTTGTTTTGGACACAAGTCCTCTCCCCCGGGCTGCAGCCTCTCCCAGCTCGGTGCCGTCCGCAGGTTTCAGAAGTGAGCTTTTCCACCCCAATTCATTGAATGTCCTCAGAGACCCTCGAGGGGTTCTGTTCTGCCTGAGCTGCCCCCGAAGGGGCACCCAGCTGACTCTTGTCACGATAACGTCCCGTAGCAGCGGGGTCCTGGCCTCTGGGGCACGTAACTGCGTGCAGTGTCAGCGCACCTCACCGAAAGCTGCTGCCCGATCCCTTCCAGTTGGCGGGATTTGTGGTTTTAAAAGTAGGAAAGGCATAAAAACACCACAGGCCACCTTACCTGTGGTGGATATTACTGACTGCTTCTTCACTGAGTGTATAATGAATCCCTGGAGGCTTTGTGGTCCCTCTGACATGCAGGAGCTGAGAGGCGAGGTGTGGGTGTACGCCGCCTCGGTGATGTGCTTCGTGGATGGCCGGCTGCTGGGAGACCAGGAGGAGCTGCTCAAGTGGGCCCACCGTGAGTGGGACTATCGCGACTTTAAGCCCAAGGCACTTTACCAAGCGATTGCTGAGGATTTCTACAGCAAACACCTGAAAAACAGCCAGGCAAGTAGCGCTGTTTTACACAAAGCGTACAAGGTCTGTAACTGGCTGGAGAGGTTCTCAGAGGAGAGGGCAGGTACCACGAGGAGGACGAGAGTGACCGCAGCGGTGGCAGTTTCTCAGTTTCTGCCCCATGACGGCAGGGCCAGAGCTGGGGCTGGAGTGGCTGGCGGGGAGCATCCCCTCTTGAAGATGGCAGAGCCTCGACCTCTCGGCAGCCAGGAAGGGGCTAATGTTAGCCTGGATGCCCAACACGTATTAACCGCTCCAGGGCTGAACAGTCTGACAAAAGCACGTTGCCGACTGTGCCGTGACCGTGCCGCGACCGTGCCTGCTCCAAAATCCCAAACCACCCATCCCAAAATTCTTGGGTACGTTATTCTCGGGTACCAAAAGCCCAAGTGCCAAACCTCTCCTTTCCCAGCTAAGACCCCCTGAAATGCCGCGATGTCATGAGGTGCAATGCAGCTGCTGCTGACACGGTATTGAGAGCAGAGAAAAATAAAGTGTCATACCAAAATGAATACCACAGAAGACACAGCATCAATTACACGCAGATTTGAGTCTGGCTGGAAGAGTGACAAATGTCCATTTTAGCAGGATGCCCGGTATTCCTGCAGATTCATTTATTCCTGCCTGTATCGTACAGGCTGCAATACGCACGTAAATAAATGCAAGATGAAGTAGCGAGCCCTGCCCAGTAGTTCACTTTAACACGCAGTTAGCATTATTTCTGCCCGGAATGAAGTGAAACATCCTCTACTTTTGTTGTTTATTTAAACAAAACAGTAGGAATGCTGTTGTGCAATGACAACCCCACGGACATATTCTGAGACCATTTGCACCGGGCAGCTGGATCCCGGCCTGCGTTAGGAGGCGAGTGCAGGACGGAGAGCTGGCCTTTCCCTCACTGCGTCTGTTTTTCTGCTTTAAACAGCACGTGTTTGTGTACCTGGAGATAGCCATTGAGGAACAGCCTGCCGGGAGGCTGCTGTTTGAGGTACGTTACAGAGGAGAAAAGCAAAAGCCAGGAACAAGCGCACCCAGCGCGGTGGTTTCACCTGTCGAAGGAGTGGGGACAGAAATCTGGCCGGTGGACGTCAGCTGTGAATTTCACACGTGTTTTCCTCTCTCGTTTTAATTTTGCAGCTCTTTTCGGATGCGTGTCCCAGGACCTGTGAGAATTTCCGTGCCCTGTGCGCCGGAGGAGCAAAGTCTCGCTGTGACGGCCGAGAGCTCACCTACAAAAACTCCCTTTTTCATCGCCTGGTGAAAAACGGGTGGATCCAAGGAGGAGGTGGGTTTCCAGGTGTGCCGAGCAAATCTGAGTTACAGCAGAAGGTGGGGGGGTGGGGGGTGGGATGAGCTGCATGAATAACAGTCTTCATCTGCAGAGATGTAACTGAACTCCAGGACAAAGCTAATCTGTGCAGGACAAGTTCTTAATTAATACATATCTATAGATATATATAACACCCAGAAAGTATTTTTTCTTTTGGCCATCTCACTTTCCAAACATAGGAAAAGTTTGGATAATTTATTTTGATTATGGAAGACCTTGTCAAAAGAACGTAGGAAACTAATTGAAAACTCTTTTCCATTAAGTTCTTTGGTAAGTAATTAGGAAACTAATTGGAAACACGAAAACACTAAGAATATCCATAGGAAAACATACTGTTTTCTAGAGAGATTAACTTACAGAGGCATTTAGCCAAGTGTCAGAGCCCTTTCCAAACGTGCTGGTGAGCTGTTTGAGTGCCAGCGCTGTGCCTGGATCGTGGCACCCAGGAGAAATGCAGCACGAACGACGGGTCACGCAGCTTGTCCAGCTGACATCCCCGGGAAGTCAGGATCGTTAGGCATTTCTTTTGTTACTCCCCTTTGGTCTGGCATATATCTTATGTATTTCTCACCTGTCTTTGCCTTGCTCCAAATGTCAGTGCGTAAATACATTTCAAGTTTTTACTTTGAAGATACACTTACTTTTCATGAATAACTGTGCAGGTATCTATGTAGTCCATAACAGCAACCTAAAATTACAAACTTGCTACTGCAGAGGACTAACTATAACCTGATGGTGTAATACAATGTCTAAATAAAGTAACAATACCAGACTTCTTTTTAAAAAAATTAAAAAAAAGATGCATCAGGTTTCTTTAGTGCCTCACTTATGAGACATCTGGTTCAAAAGGAATTTCTCTCTTATCAAACCTCTTTTCTTAGACAAGTTAGTGGTCTTAACTCACCATAATACGCAGCTGCATTTTCATCCTTCCTTCTTCTAACTCTACTCCTTCCGACAGACGTCCTTCTCCAGGGCGCCCCGTCCTCAGCTGGGCACTGCCACCGCAGGAGCCCTCCCAGCAGGAGATGCTGGACCTTCTCAGAGGGGCAGCGATTAAATGCACCATGTGAATAGTTCTCCGTAGAGAGACCACCGTTTGGGATGGAAGCAGAGCTCTTCCCAAAGGTCTCATAAAATTTTGGTAGTAAAGCAGAAAGATGGATGCAGTTGTTCCCTCAGGCTGATGTGCAACTCATGTCTCTGACCTTGGCTGAGCTGCTCACTGACAACCCTGTGATAAACCGGGTCTCTGATGGTTACTTTTGTCTACCCTGCAGACATCATAACTGGAAAAGGAGACAGAGGAGAGTCAATTTATGGTCCCACTTTTGAAGGTATGGTTCCTCAGCTATATTACTGCACAAATAAAGTGTTCAAGGCCAGGTTGGATGGGGCTTTGGGCAACCTGGTCTAGTGGAGGGTGTTCCTGCCCATGGCAGGGGGGTTAGAACTAGATGGTCTTTAAGGTCCCTTCCAACCCAAACCATTCTATGATTCTATGAAAAGGCAAATTTCTGCAAAAATCAAGTTATTTACTTGATCTCATTCACAGAATAACCTGGGAATTTCCTTTCATCTCCCTAAAGCAAAAGACTTTGCTTTTCAGTCAGAATTATTATCTGCTTGTATTAGCCTGTGCAGACTGCTTTAGCGAGGTCAATTTTTGATCTGTAACCTCCTCCTCCTCTGACATCCCCTGCCTGAGGCCCAGCTCCACCAGCCCCTTCCCCCTGTCTAAATGAGGGCTGATGCTCACCCACTTGCCCACTTCAAACTGCAAGTACTCACCTTGTGAACAGGACCTTAGAAACGCAGAGGTGGATTAGCTACAGATTTCCAGGCACCTGATAGCACTTGTTTAAAGGCATTTAAAGCAATGGAAGTAAGTCGGCTTTAACTTTAGATTTCCTGGACCTCGGGCAGCTTTTCAGGCTTGGGCACACCGCAGGCATTGCTGCCAGCGGCTACGTGACTCTGCGGGTGTAAGGGGAGTTACTTCTCAACATCTCACATAAAACCGTGCAAGTCAAGAAATGACAAACGCAAGCTAAGTTTAACAAAAAATGTTCCCCCATACTGGTATGAAGTAATAAAATGTAAAGAAAAAAGAACATTATAACATGCAATATTTAAGAAAAACAACCTATATAATTGACATAGACATTTGAGATCTTCTATTTAGATTAAATCCTACCCGTAAAGCCATTTTATGACAGTTAAAGCACTTTTGAAACTGATTTATATTCCTTATATAAAAGCTTTCCCATTGCCAATGGCGCAAGCGAGGTGACATTTGAGCAGGCTGGGCAGCAGCCAACAGTGAGATCAGAAATGCCAGCCGTAGCTGAAAACTTTCTTTCCCAAGACGTTGAAGAGCCCGCTCACGAGGAGAAGCTTTCACCTTCAGGCCCTGGGACGGACTGAGCAAAACCCATCCGGAGGCGGCGGGTCACCGGCCGGCTCTGCCCGGCCGAGTCACAGCGCCGGCGGGCAGGAAAGCTGCTGGAGGTGGGAGCCCGGCGTGTGGGATTTAAGGCAGCAAATGCTACACCCTGCCCAGAGTGGGTGGGAAGGAGCAAAAGTTGCTGCTTTGATGCTGGAGCTCCTGAAATAGCAGCAAGCCTAAACTCTCAGCACACGCAGATCTCAGAAGGAATTTAAGCTGGCATTGGAAAAACAAGGGCTGTCAAATTGTTTGCAAGGCGGACATCACCAAGGATTTAAGTTTGTGAATCCTCTTTTCCAGCAATGCTACCCAATTGATTTGTGCTAGTGCACATCTCGCACCCTTCGCACTTTCTTTCAGCGTATCCGCTGCCAGGGCTGTTCGGGTAGAAACCATCCACAGAGGAAAATGAGGCCAAGCGGGCGTAGGCACCTCTGCATACAGGAGAGCTACGGCCCCACGCGCGCTCCCCGGGCCGTGGCACGAAGCCCCAGCCCAGCGCGCAGCATTTTGCTTCTGGTTCCATCCTCCTCCAGGCAAAGCTCGTGCTTTGTCTGAGCTACCCAGGAAAGAAGCTGCCATCTCATGTGGGAAGGTGACAATGCATCAAAAATCACTTAAATAATTTTAAGGTGGATTTAATTTGGAGTCTGCGAACCTTGAAAGTGTCCCTGGAAGAGTTTTATTACTCATATTGCATGTACTCCACATGTTGATGTATTAAAGGAGAGGATTGCTAATTCTTCCCCTCCCCTTTTTTAATTAAAAGTTGCTTTTCATCCTTGAGAAAGGTGTTCCCTTGGGTATGCCTTTCTATTTTAAGGCTTAGATTGCTTTCCCAGTACTTCCTGCCAAACTGTTTTACACTGAGGGCAGAGGACAAATGTCTTCGATATCTGAAAAGGGTGAGAGATGCCTCTGTCAGCCAGTAATGTTCTGGGAGACGCTGCGCTTGGCACACGTCCGGGCACTGCAGCGCACCGCCTGCTGAAATTAATGGGACGCAACTGCATTTTACTGTAATGAGCTGAAAGGACTGAAGTAATTACAGAGAATCACTCGGACTGGAGCATCGTGTCATAGAACAAAGCATCCTACTCCAAAATTAGTCTGCTGAAGTCACTTTGTAAACCGCAAGGCAGCGGTCAGGGAGTAACTGTTCAGTTAAAATTTAATTAGCATTTTTTAATCAGTTTCTGAGAAAGGGCACTTCAACAGGGTAAAGATTTTTTAAAAAAATCAGAGAACAATAAAATCCAAACATTTCTGTGGTTTCATTCAAGCTCGTTGAACACTCGATGGGGCTCTCGGCTGCTCAGTGTGATCAGGTCAGAGACGAGCGACGGAGGGGGCCAGGATCAGCGCGCCCCCTGCTCCCCACCTCGTGCCCAGGCTCCCCTCCACGGAGGAGAAGGAATCAAGTCCTTGCCATCATCCCCCAAAGTCAAGCACACCTTATGTCTATTCTTCCCCAGTCATCCCTCTTGAGACCTGATTCTTTTCTCCTTCACCAGCGCTTCCTCAGCTGGCACGGAGCATCCTGTTCACCTCCCCGTGGCTCTCACTTGCTCTTGCCTTGCATGTCCCGTCGCCTGCCGCCTCTCCTCTCCCTGGAACAAAGCTTCCACTCTGGGAGCACCCCGGCCTCCTTAACTAAATACCTGCTCTCCGTTTATTCAGATCTGTCATTTCCTTCGGCTAAAGAAGGCTCCCACTCGCTCTCTCGTGCGAGTGGCCGAGCACAGGGCGCATGGGGCATGCCGCCCCAGCCAGGCATGTCCTGCCTCACAGCCCTGCCTGCGCTCGCCCGGAATCTTGTCCTCTTCACCGCAGGCAGCGGCATGAGGGGAGGCAGAGCAGAGGCTGTGCTTGGAGCATCCGCTCTGCCTCCCGCCCTCCTCATCCCTACTGTGGGAATAATCCCAAGCAGCTGCGGGGAAATGCCACGCTAATGACCCGAGCTCCTCCACAGGGAGCCGGAGCCATCGTTGCTGCGGCTCTGACATTCAGAAATACCTTGGGTGCTTTTTCATGGCTGTTTTTCATTAGCTTCTTCACTGGCTTAAGCACCAGGCAGTAGTGGGGAGCTCTTTCTAGGAAGGCCATCGATTCAAACCAAACTTGGCTTGCATGAGACCTTTGGGGGAAAAGGAGAAGGGAGAGCAGGGACGAAGGAGAGGGGAGCTGGTGGGAGCTGGCAAAAGGGAGCTGTACAGTGAATAGCACCAAAGGGAGCAACGCAACTGTGGCCTTTCATTCCTGAACTATTTCCCTAGATGAAAGCTTCTCCGTCCGTCACAAGGGAAGAGGGGTCCTCGGGATGGCCAACAAGGGCCGCCACAGCAACGGCTCGCAGTTCTACATCACCCTCCAGCCAACTCCCTACCTGGACAAAAAATATGTGGCTTTTGGGTAGGTACGCACAAGCTTGCCACCATTGCACTGCGCGGGAGGTCGCCCTGGCCCCGCACGACATTGCTGCCCAGGAGGATGCGTCCATGAAATCCCAATGGCAGCTGCAACGCGGATGCCTCTGGCCAGGGGGAGGATGGATAAGTCAGATTTGAAGTATCTGATGACACCCATCCCTCCCCTTCTCTGCCGTGGCCTGGCTTGCTCAAGCTGGAAAGCCCTACAGACAGGGGGGTGTTGAGCAAAGCCTCCGGGCTCTGCCCTGCCCCCACCAGCTGCAAGAAATTATTTTAGCGAATGTGTGCGGAGAGTTTGTTCTCAGTAGGTCAATGTATAGGGCTGGCCCTGTTAAGAGTTTTCGATTTTCAGGAACGTAACGAGGAAGATTATTGCTCTGAGCAGTTTGCTTGATGTAACATATGTACGTATTACCATAGAGAGAGAAATTCACAGTGCAGTTTCCATCTAACCACATCATGGAGAAAGACAGCATTTTTCAAGGAAGTGAAAAGTGTAACTGTCTAACCTACAGGGAACAAACCAAAAGCGATTGCTGACTGGATGTATTTATAACCAGCACCGTTCACCTCAAGTCTCTGCCTTGCCACCGGCTCTGTGTAGTTTGAAAGGTGCAGGATCCATGATCTTAAAGCCAGGCCCTCTTAAATCTGAGTGGGAGTTTAATCCTGAGGGAGCAAAAAGCAGCCACAGCATGTGATGAGGCCAGGCACTTCCCAGCCCTGCGCTGGATCAGTCCTTCTGGCATCCAGCTTGGGCAAGGGCCACCTGCAGTGTCCTCCCCGCTTGGTACCACTGTGGCGGATGGGGTGGGATGGGATGGGATATGGTACGAAGCTTTCCAGAGCGCTGCTGGCATCCACGGCCGTGCTGGTGCCCGCAGGAGGCACAGCTCATGCTGCTCCAGCGTGGGAGCAGGACAGGCTGAAAATCATAAAGATTGCAAAATGTTGGATTGTTTTCAGGATTCAGATTGGCGTTGTGAAGGAAGGAAACGAAGGATTTCTCAGGGAGTCACTTCTAATAACTGTCACTTCTGATAGCGTGTCTTTTGACTTCTCTCTCCTCCAAAGTAATGGCCATTTGTAGCCAGGGCACATGGTAAAACGCTTATTTCTTTAAATAACTGTAGCTGCATAAAGCTATAGCATTTTTAACTTTCCTAAAATCCTAACTAGCGGCTCCTTAATCAAGAACTGATGGCATTTGTCACTCCATTGCGAAGAACGACTCTTTAAAGAGCACAGCGGTGCAGCCTGTCGGTAGGAACCCAGTGCCTGGGTTTCTTGTGGCCCCGGCTGCAGAGCTGGCTCCAGACAGGGACGGATCCTACGTGCGCTCTCTCTCCCCGCCGTAGGCAGCTGATCGAGGGCACGGAGGTCCTCCAGAGACTGGAAGCTGTACCTACGTATAACGAAAGGCCTACGGTAGACTGCAAGATTATCAACTGTGGGACTTTTGAGCCGTGATTGCCAGCTGGTTTTCCCACCTGCTGTAAGGTAGAGCACTATTTTCCACTCAGCTTTTAGAGACCTTGATGGCTTTGACTTAAGGCAAAAATAAAAGCACTTCTTGCACATGTGAATGGCTTGGAAATGTTCTTTTGGTTTAGGAAAAATGTTCATAAGCTGTTAAAAAGCACTTTTACAGGAGTATAGAAAAAGACCTGTGAACATATCCCAGTGCTAGTCTGCAGTTTATGGGAAGTGGCATTAATACCATTATATAGTGACAAGCAGATATGATAAAATGCATATGGCTAAAGCACGGGTGAACAGATGGATACACACCTATAGGGATAAAGAACTGTTCCTGGCTAAAATCTGCCTCTCCCGCAACCTCCACAGCACAGAGCATTGTCCTGCCAGGTCCTCCACTGACTACTATAAACTACAAGTAACGTCCTTGAAATCAGGTTGGGCCGCATCAGGCTTAAGCTGGGAAATGATACAACAGGCATAAGCTTTAAGCAATTATTTTTGGCAGATGATCTCAAATAACAAAAATGTCACTATTGCCACTAAAGCAGAGAAAAGATTGTTTAGAAAGTTACTGCAAAACAGGAAATGTTAAGGTTATGTGGATGCAAATGCGTAATGCACAACGATTGCTAGTGTCGGTCATTTCTTACATGCAAGATCTCTCCGACGGACAGCGCAGAGCTTGGGCACGGATGGCCGTGCCAGGGCTGCTGGACACCGTCGGTGTGCAGCTCCCTCGCCTCTGCTTCCAGGGCTGTGAAGAGCGCTGGCTGTGCTGAGCGACTTTTGCTCCTGCGCTCAGCGTATGAGCCGCTAAACCCCACCAAACAGCGCCGGTGTAAGATGGGAATGGCTGAATTAGAGAAGTGTTAGGAGAGACCTAATTTTGTCCAAGCTTCAGCCCACAGATTTCATGAGAAGTAAGTTTATTTGCTAAATGGGAATGAATCTAACGAATTAGCAAATGTTTAACTGAATGCCTAAAGAGGGCGCAGACCTGGAGTGATCTCCACGTGCTCTGAGTGAGTACACAGATTGTCTTAATTGTAGCGAGGAAATTTAGGTTTTTCTTTACTTGTGGTACAAACCAGAAAGATTCTTTAATCTAAAATAGCTATATATGTCTGCAGCTAGCTAAGGAGCCTTTAACACATTTTCTCCTTTTATTTTCTAAAGCATTCTGCATTCTATACAGAGACCACTATATAGGAACTAAATCTTCTGTAGAAACATTTCAAATCAATTAAACTGCCTAGAGAATAATTATTTTCACTTCATAGTTCTGTGCCAAAGATGAAAATACGGTCTTGTGTTTTCTTCATAAAATAACACATTTCCTGACAAATTACTTTTATGTAATAGAGACTATTGCTAGGAAAGGATATGGCCTTGAAACATTGGGACAGAGGTTAGCGGCTCTTATTTCTTACAAGGATTTTAAATTGTATTCAAATGTTTAAACATAAGAGATAAATGTTTAAAGATAAAACTCAGAAAAGTTCTGCAGGTTACAGAAGACAATGCTAAAAGACCAATTAATTGGATTTTTTTTTATTTGCTGGCGCCTTGGTCACCCACCACGGCAGGTCTGCTCTGTAGCATGGCTGCACCCCAGTGTCCCCACGAGGGACCGAGCCAAACCATGGCCTGTGTTTCGACCTGAGCAGCAGCCCGAGCACAGAAACTCACGCTCTGGCAATGGGCAGTGTCCAGGATCCCTCAGGACAGACACACGCCTGATCGTGTCAAGGATCAGAAAGCTGATCCCGTGCCAAAAGCCACAGGCTCGGTAACAAGTATGATGGACAGATGTGCGACATACAGGGTGTCGTACGCTGGGGATCTAGGAGAGCTGCGCAGGGGGACTGGGCAGGGGACGACCAGTTGGAGTTATGCCACGTGGAAAATGTTATAACAAGAAGAGGAGAGTGCAACCAGGAAACGTTTTGAATTTGAGGCATAATGATCCTTCGGGCAAGCCACAATTACTGTGTTTGCATTGGTCACGACAGGACAGTCTGCCAGAAAAAATGTGGTGAACTCTTCCATCCAGTATTAAGGAGGTCCCCAAAAAGAGAGAGTGTGTCTTTCAACCCTGGTTCCCCAGTGCCTGCAAGCTGGATATGCTTACGGAGCCCAAGGCGATGAACAATGAAATAGGAAAGAAAGAATCGTTTTAACCTTGATCCAAAATGATGTTTTGTGCCATATTTCCCACTGTCACTTACATCTCTGATCAAGTCACTAGGAATGCATTGCCTCCTCTGAGAGAGCCGGACCCCAGAAGTGACGTGCACAAGCATCCAGAGGATGTGCAAGCCCAGAGGCAAGCCACGGGGCCTCCTGAGGGCCGGGAAATTCAGGGGCGGTCTGCCGACAGGGAGCTGAAGACTTCCATTGCCAACTGCTGCTTTTGGAGAAGTTCCCTTCCCCAGCAACCACACACAAAACCTCCCTTCTATAAAGGGCAGATGGCAGCAACCTGCGTCCTGACAAAACTCTTATCTTACTGGATTACAGTGTTTTATTTATGTGATGTGTCACTGCTGTTAAGAAAAACTGGTATCTTTCAAGTTTTGCTTTCTTAGTTTTACGCTGAGTTTCTTACTCCAGCAAAACACTCTCTTAGAAACTGCTCTAAATGAAAAATGATGAAAGAAGCCCTCAGGCTACATACAAAGTTATTTTCTTCATACAGACCTATGTGTTAAGATCCCAAGGACAGTGTGCTAATAAGTCATGGGCAGTAGGCTCCAATCACTACCCCTTACTAATGCAAGCACTGATCAGATGAAAGTTGGAGGATAAAGTCATTAACTACCATGTAGTTTACCTAATCTGAGGTCAGAGGGCTTCTGAATCTCCCCCAGGAGGGCTGCTAAGGTCAGTGGAACTTGTTAGGTGGCCCCTCAGCTGTGTAGGTACTCCACATTGATCTGGGGAAGCCCTGGGATATCTGAAGTATACGTTCATTTTAATTGCATCAGGTGGGCCTTAGACAACACACATATTTCATCATCCTACAGGCCAGCCTCACTTACCCTTTCAGAACATCGTGGCTATAGGACTCTCCTGTTGTCCTTCCCATACTTACTGCCTCGGATACACTTACTAAAATACTGCTGACCCCCAGCTGTAAGTCAGAGACGAAAGAGTTCCTGCCACCAATCCCAGGGAGAAACGCAGCACTCCAAAGGACTGGGTTTGGAAGATCTTTACTGAAAATATCAACTACGCAACATATCCAATGGATCAGAATGACGTGATACAGCTACTGCATGAGGAAAATGGGTAAGTAAGTGGAATGATTTTACAAACTTAATAGGAAGAATCTTGATATTGATGGGTGACCGAGCCAACAGCAAATAAAAAATAATTTAATTGGTCTTTTAGCATTGTCCTCTGTAATCTGCAGAACTAAAATTCTTTTTCTGACTTTTATCTTTAAACATCTTACTGCAATCCAAAATCCATGCAAGAAATATGAGCCACTAACCTCCATCCCAATACTGAATATCCACTTCTGGTACAGTTTAGGATGTTAAGCACTAATGGGTGGCCAGCTCAACAGAGCTCAATCGTGCCCATCCCACCGATGCCGAGGGGAGAAGCACTGGTCCAGGCTGTCAGGACACAGCAAGAGCCGGAGGCTGGGTCAGTGGTCCCCAGGGCCAGGCACAGGCAGGGCTGTGACACCCCTGGGGTTGCGGCTCAGGCAGGGGCCAGAAGCAAGAGCCTCAGCCTAAAAGTATCTCCCAAGAAAACGTGCGGGACCCCCCCCACTGAAGTTCCTTCTCTTGGAAAGCTCCCAGGTTGGCCAAGGCATCTTTTATCAGCCACCCAGCCAGCCTGGAGCACGCAGCTAAACTCCTAGGAGCAGGGGCATGCTCCTGTCCTGACACAGGCCAGAGCCCGCTGCTGTTACTACATCATCACCAACAGGCAAATGCACATTACAGACATGCTAAATGGACGTACTTAAGTTATCATCCTGTGGCAGGGAGATTCCGTCCAAACATGAGCCTTATTTTTCTTTGCTTACCTAAACCAGCCCAACCTCGTTCTGTGGTCGGTCCCAGCTGCACAGGTGAAATGTTTATTCCTTCCACCACGTCTTGCCTCTCCCCGTCACCTTCCATTCTTCATCTCATGACATCTCTCTTTGGCTTGCCTTAGGCTAAAAGCATTGGCCTGTACTACTATCTCTAAAAGAGCTAAGAAAAATCTTTTAGCGTTATTACATCCTCACTACCACCCTGCATATGTATTTTAACCTGTTCCTTATGTTAAAAGCTGCCTTTGCACCCACCTGGTGGGACTTAGCAAGTGCCTGTACCACAGCAAGCACGAAGGGGCACCAGACACAGCTCCACCTTGCTTGCCTCAGGCAGATGCCAATGTCCTCACCCAGAATTTCTGCTGGGGACAGACACACGGGCACCTTAAATGCACACTTAGACATCACACAGCACGGCACGCGCAACCCTCTATGTGCCTTGGGGCTGTATCCAGCCCCAATCGGACACAGCTGTACAGCTGGATTTACTGCCATACCTGTCTCACAACGCAAGGATTAACTAAGGTTACGAAGCTCTGAGCGCAGGGATTGAGGCATTATTTCCGAACGATTGCAAAGGTGGTGAATGGTGTCAGAATCCAATAACGCATCACTACGTAGTGGTATGAAATACCCTGAAAGCTCTTTGGATGGTGTATTGTCCTTGTTAACACACCCACCATGTATCTATACTTCACACGTACTTCTCTTTTCACACAGGTGAAATGACAATTTGGAAACGAACACAAGTGTTTACAAATTGAACCAAATACATCTTGCCTTCAGTTTGTCTACCAAGATATTTTTCCATTCGTTGCCAGCATCCCAAACTGCAGTATGCTCCTGAGGAACCTCTTCAAATGGCCCATTATCACCAGCACCAACTGATAAGAGCACAATCTGCTGTAACTCCTGGGCATTTATTACATTTAAAACCTGCTTCCCTAAAATGGACATCTGCAGGCCCTTAGCTTTTACCCATTTTTGCCAAGGACTTTACATAAATTTCCAGTAATGCAGTGCTTGGAATTCCTTATAGATTCAAACCAGAGGTAAAGGCCTTACTAACCACTAAGTATATAACAGCGCAATGAAAAATGAATCCAGTGATGAATGTGGTACTTTCGATCCAACAACAACAACCCAGGCTGCCGTGATCCTGCTGACTGTCTGCTGAAACAAAGTCCCGAGATGCTGACTTTAAGAAAAATCAGACAAACCACATTTATCATTCACTTGGATTCCCACCAGCCCCCAGGATTACATGATAGACATGTTTTCAGTTGCTTGCGGAGATGAGCTGTAGCTGTAATTCTTGCCCTGCTGGTAATCTTAGTTCTGTTTTATTATATCTACTTCATTTTCTCCCAGTTTTTTCCATATATATACACACTGATTAGAATCCTGTCTTTTAGCAATCACATTTAACATATGTCCTATTTGTTTTCCTTCTCAAAAGGAGAGATTTTTAGTATGTAGTCCTCACAAAACGCAAATTGCAGCAACCATGACACTTCATGTGTCCAGCACGTCAACTGAACTGCCATCCCTCATAAAACACGATAACTGCTGGAGATATAGTTAACATCATGTCGTGATTTAACTTGGCAGGCAGCTAAAACAACCACACAGCCATTTGCTCACTCTCCCACACACCAGGATGGGGGAGAGAATTGGGGGGAAAAAAAGTAAAACTCGTAGGTTAAGATAAAGACAGTTTAATAGGACAGAAAAGAAAGATGATGATGATGATGATGATGATGATATATACAAAATAAATGATGGACAACACAGTTGTTCACCACCTGAAACCAATGCTCAGTTAGTTCTTGAGTGGTGTCACCTCCTGGCCCACCCCCAAGTTATATGCTGGGCATGACATCATATGGTACAGAATATCCCTTTGGCCCAGTTCGGGTCAGCTGTCCTGGCTGCATCCCCTCCTAGTTTCTTGGGTGCCCCCAACCTCCTCGTGGGCAGGCCAGTATGAGAAGCTGAAAAGTCCTTGACTGCTTGCCAACAACTAAAATATCAGTCTGTTATCGACATTGTTCTCATCCTAAATCCAAAACATGGCACTATACCAGCTGCTAGGAAGAAAATTACCTCTATCCCAGCCACAACCAGGACATTATCCACCCCTTATTCCACACCATCTATGTCATGCCCAGGTACTATACTTCCCAATACATGCCAGTTAATCACCATCACTTTTCCTGTCTTTTGATACGTACACACAGATCTCATTGCCTTACTCTATGGGCCATCCCTCTAAAATGTCTGTTGAGTTCATTTAGTCCATGACTTTGGGCTCCATCTGTCATTACAGTCTCTCAGGGCAGGAGCAATGGTGTGTGCTGTTGGATTGTTGCATGCTACATCCAGAGCTCGCGGCTGGTGTTATCTGTTGGCGGCCCATGCCCATGGTCTGCAGGTTGGAAATGTCAATTTCAAGGAAGTTGCTGGGCACCGGTGTGGTGGGTTGACCCTGGCTGAGGGCCAGGTGCCCACCAGAGCCGCTCTATCACTCCCCTCTTTCATTAGACAGGGGAGAAAAGGTATAACTAAAAAAAAAACAACTTACAGGTCGAGATAAGGACAGGGAGAGGTCGTTCTCTAATTATCATCACGAGCAAAACAGACCGAACTTAGAGAGGGAATTCATCTTACTTATTACCAAGCAAAACAGAGTAGAGGAATGAGAAATAAAACCAAATCTTAAAACACCTCCCCCCACCCCTCCCATCTTCCCGGGCTCAACTTCACTCCCGGCTTCAACCTCTGCCCCCCCCAGCAGCACAGGGGGACGGGGAGTGGGGGTTACGGTCAGTTCCTCACGCGGTGTTTCTGCCGCTTCTTCATCCTCGGGGGAGGACTCATCGTTCCCCCGCTCCAGCGTGGGGTCCCTCTCACGGGAGACAGTCCTTCATGACCTCCTCCAACGTGAGTCTCCTCCATGGGGTGCAGGCCTTCAGGAGCAAACTGCTCCAGCGTGGGTCCCCCACGGGGTCACAAGTCCTGTCAGCAAACCTGCTCCAGCTTGGGCTCCTCTCTCCACAGGTCCACAGGTCCTGCCAGGAGCTTGCTCCAGTGCGGGCTTCCCATGGGGTCACAGCCTCCTTCAGGTGCCTCCACCTGCTCCGGCGTGGGGTCCTCCATGGGCTGCAGGTGGAATCTCTACACCCCCTCATCCTTCCTCCATGGGCTGCAGGGGGACAGCCTGCTTCATCATGGTCTTCACCACGGGCTGCAGGGGAATCTTGTTCCGGCACCTGGAGCACCTCCTCCCCCTCCTTCTGCACTGACCTGGGTGTCTGCAGATGTTCTTACATCTTCTCACTCCTCTCTCCGGCTGCAAAAGCTCTAACTGTTTTTTCTCTTTCTTAAATATGTTATCACAGAGGCGCTGATTGGCTTGGCCTTGGCCAGCGGCAGGTTCGTCTTGGAGCCGGCTGGCATTGGCTCTATCAGACACAGGGGAAGCTTCTAGCAGCTTCTCACAGAAGCCACCCCTGTAGCCCCCCCCCCGCTACCAAAACCTTGCCACGCAAAACCAACACAGCCGGTTGCTGAAGTCAGTTCTAGTTCCCTCATCGCGGCACTTTGCTCGGTTTCATCAATGTTCAGTCTTCATTAATGTGGGTGATTCTTACTGTAATACTGTTGATATGGCACATATCAAGCATAATAGTGATGACATGCAGTATTCTGTAGCAATTAACATCGTACAATTTAAATCATTGGCTATTCTCACTCAAAATCAAATCCCCTTGAGGTACGCATCAGACTTCCCCATCCTTCCGCATCACCCACTGAGTGCACCAGGTCCTTGAGCCAAAGCAATCCCATGGATGGCTTTGCCTTTGCCTGAAGCAGGGCCGACCCAGACTGTCTTCCCTAACAGATTCTGCATGTGCTCTACGGGGACTTGATCTCCTTCTACAGTACGTGGAAGTTGTGATTGGGCAGGGCCAGCTTGATTGGTAGACCCCCTAGAGTTAACTAACCAGGCGGTCTTTGCTAGATGTGTAACCCAATGTTTGAGGGTCCCACCACCCATTGCTCTCCGGGTAGTCTTTAGTGATGCATTGTATCGATTGATTTTCCCAGAGGCCGGTGCACAACAGGGGATGTGATACACCCACTCAGTGCCACGCTCTTTGGCCCAGCTGTCTATGACGTTGTTTCGGAAGTAAATCCTGCTGTCTGACTCAATTCTTTCTGGGGTGCCATGTCACCACAGGACTTGCTTTTCAAGGCCCTGGATAGTGTTCCAAGCGGTGGCATGGGGCATGGGATATGTTTCCAGCCATCCGGTGGTTGCATCCACCATTGTAAGTACATAGTGCTTGCCTTGGCAGGTTTGTGGGAGTGTGATGTAATCAATCTGCCAGGCCTCCCCATATTTATATTTCAGCCATTGTCCTCCATACCACAGAGGCTTTAGCTGCTTGGCTTGCTTGATTGCAGCGCATGTTTCACAGTCATGGATAACCTGTGAGATGGCGTCCATGGTCAAGTCCTCTCCTCGATCACGTGCCCACCTATATGTCGCATCTCTTCCCTGATGGCCTGAGGTGTCATGGGCCCAGTGAGCTATATATAATTCACCCTTATGTTGCCAGTCTAGATCCACCTGGGCCACTTCAATCTTAGCAGCCTGATCCACCTCCTGGTTGGTTTGATGTTCCTCAGTGGCCCCACTCTTGGGAGCGTGGGCATCTATACCAGCTACTAGAAAGAAAATTAACTCTACCTCAGCCGAAACAAGGACATATCATAACCCACAAGAATTACAAAAAGGAAAACCTGAGTTCAAATAATGCCAGGTATCTAGTGAAATCACAAGAGATCCCGTGAATCAAGCCCTGATCCCAGCAGGAGACCCTTGGGCTTTGTCCCAGAAGACATAAAAATCTCTGCAGGCATGGCCAGGAGGGATGAGTGGAAGCCATAGGAAGCTCCCATATTCAATGCTCACTGCAGTTTCAGTTAGGTTGCAATATATATTTACGCTGCTCTCAATTTATTTTACATGCTGCTTGTCAAAATTAGAACAGAAACACGCTATTTTCATAATGAACGTGAAAATTATTTCTTCTCAATAGACAGCAACTTTAATCATATTGCTGGAATAACTGAACTATTTTACACTAACACTCCAGTAAAAAGTACATGCAGAATGAAAGATAACTAAAGTGAGTGTGTGACTTAGTCACCTTATCATTTTTCAGAACTAAATTCAGATGTCACTGACATTTACATTCAACAAAACATGTTTGGTCATTTCACTGCAGCTGCTACAAAGCTCCTGTTCATATCGCAAAATTGATTCTCCACTGTTTTCTTTGCAGCCCTTTTTTATATTTTCACTCTAAGACTCCTTTGCAGGAAGGCAAAGCAATAGTCACCCTGCTCACCAGCAGAAGCACCACAATATATGACCGCACAGAAGCTTGTCAGAAAGTTTTATACCCAAATTATGTATTACCAACAGTCCTACAGACCTTTCTGGAGCTCACACAGTAATCATGACAGGTAGCTTGCCTTAAAGTTTCTGATGTCGTATTGGTCTCTTGGCTCTTGGCAATAAAATGCCTGCAGGAAAGAAAGCGAAATGGAAGATTAAGCTAGAGATTTATTTGGTGGTCTCCTCTTTACCGCCCAAGTCCAGCTTACACTTAGGAGAAACAGGGGAGAATTTTTCCTGATTATAACTCTTCTCTTTCCTCTGTCCTTTCATTCTGATGGTGCCTTTCTCAAATCAGGACCATACTAAAATTTGCTTTATAGCTCTAGCTTGGCTCTCCTTGATTACAAGCAGGGATCAAAGTTTGTCTGAGTTTCCCAACATTTGCCTGTGTCAGCATTGAGGCAGATTTACACAAACAAGTTTTTATTTGCAGAGTCAACTGTTGATGGTATATATTGACTCAAGTTGACTTAGGGAAAAACAGAGACAGGGAAAAAGATAGAAGGGGGGGGGTCTCCATCTGTGATGGGATCCCCAAACATCCTTGTCCAGGTGCTCCCCACAGTGCCACTGGAGGTGACAAGAGTGAAGATGAAGGTTACCATTTTTACCATGCTTTCTTTCTGGTACTACAGACATTTCACCATGGACTCCCAGTGTGCTGTTCCCACCTGCCACGGCACTAGCACTGCCTGGAGCACAGCTGGAGAACAACGTTCAACTGGTGCACGCTGATTGCTAAGCTTAATGTGTGATTATTGCTAAGTAATATTTAGTTTACTATTAAGTTTTTTTTTTCAGAGTAGAAAAGGGAGAGGGGAGAAGAAGCGAACCTAACAATCACTCTTGCGGCAATTACTCCGCAAGAGAAATCCACTGCAAAAAGCTGCGCTGGAGCTGGCAGGGGCACTAGCGCTGGTGCCTGAGGTGCCGTGGGAGCAGGGCAGCAAGGCGGGAGCAGTTCCGCCTCAGCAACTTCAGCGGCTCAGACGACAGGCTGCAGACCTGCGGGTCAGGGTCAGGCCACGGAGCGGCGAGCAGCCGGCCTCCCCGCCTCCCCCAAGCCAGGGGAAGCCAGGCCCGGGCAACGCGGAGGATCGCAAAGCCCTTTGCCGCGAGCTCTCCCAGCCTCGTCCCGCATCGCCACACCGCCCCCGGCTCCCGCCCCGCCTTGGAGCAGCCACAGGGCGCGGGCCGCCACCGCGGGGGAGGGAGAAGCGCCACGCCGCGGCCGACCCTCCCCGGGCGGTCAGTACCCGCCGGGTGGGAATGCCTCGTTCGCCCAGCCAGACTCCCAGAAGATCGGGAGCGAACGATGGCAGCCGGCGGCCCCCCCGCCCCGCTGCTCCCCTCACGTACGGTGCCTGCGAGGGGAGGGGATGCCCGCCGCGCCGTGCCCCGTCCCCGCCCCCTGCCTCGCCCGCAGCCAATGAGCGGCCGCCACTCTGCGGACTCAGCGGGGGGCGGGGCCTCCGTGCGGGTGGGGAGGTACCAGGGCAGCGCGTGACGCGCGGGAAACGCGGGGCGGCGGGGTCACGTGGGGAAGCAACGCAGCGCCACGGTCGGGACCGTCCCATTACCCGTCGCGGGGGGGGGGGGGGGGGCCTGGACGGAACCCGCCACTGTCCCGGTAGTTCCGGCCGGCCCGCGCGGGGAGGGGGCGGGGCCAGCTCTCGATGCGGCGACGCTCACATGACGCCGGGGGGCGGGGCGGGGGCGCTCAGAGGGTGCGCGGAGGCAGCGGCAGCGGAGTCGGGTGAAGGGAAGCGCCGACGAGCGGGAGTTGCTGTCCCTGGTTGCACCGCCGCCATGGGCCGGATCCTCGCGCTGCCTCTCGCCGCCCTCTGCCTGGCCTGCCTTTGCGGGCTGCCCGCGGGGTCCGCGCAGAGCCGCTGGGCGCGCGCGACCGAGAGCGGCGCCGCGACCGTTGGTGAGTGCCTCGCGACCCCCTCTCCCCTCCCCCGACAGTTGCTGACGGGGCAGTCCCTCCCGCGCTCGCGCCCCGCCCGTTGTCTGGTGTTGGAGGGGAGCGAGGCAGGCTCCGCGCGCCTACCCCGGCCGGGCGGCCCGACCCTCCGTACCCGGCCGGCGGAGGGGGGCGGGGGTACCGCGGTGCCGGCCGCCCGGCGGGGGATCCGGCCGCCCGGCGGGGGATCCGCCCTGCGCGCCCTCGCACTTCGGCCGCTTCCGCGCAGCGGCAGCGCTGCAGCCCTCGGCGCCTTGGCCGCAGGCCGCCGAGCTTTTTGCCCGCTTCTCTCCGGCTCCTCTCTTCTCGCTTTCGTTTTTTTCCCCCTCGTTGTGGGGCGTTTGGGTGCGTGCGGTGTGAAAGCCGTTAGCACGGTTTGCCGCCACCTCCAGTATCCCCCTTCGTATGCAGCAAGTGACTAGTAGCGGGTGGGTTTGTGGCCGGTGAAATCCGCGGCGCATTTGTTTCTTACAAACTTCGTACGGGTCAAATCGCGGGAGTTACTTATGTAAGCAGCGGCGTTCTGTTACTGCTGCCGGTTGTTCGTTATCCCGATGGTAGTTTCGTTACTCGTCCCGTGGGTTTGTCTGATCTTTCTGGCTCTGTGAGCTATTTGCTAAAGTGTTTACGTGGCCAAGAAACACAAAACGTGCCGCGTGCCCCAGAAAGCTAAGGAAAGAAGTTGTCCTGGAAGCGCTGTGATGTTCCCTGGCCGTATGGCGTAATGGCGCTGGGCGCAGCCAAGTGCGAAGCTGTGCTTCAGCCCTTCTGGATTTCCTCTTCAGCCCTACCGGCGACGGCGTAACGTAGCCAATGTCGGGCACCCTATCGCAACCGTGAACTGCTTGAGGACCGCTCAGAGTCAGAGGTTAACAAGCTCTCCGGTGCAGCGGGAGAGGGCAGTGTTGGTCCGGCAGGACAGATTTAGTGTTTCCAGGTCTCCTCCTTAAGCGGAAGGGGAATATCTGAATTTACCCTGTGTAAGAGCCAGTACAACAGACAGGTTTATCTTGGGAGCAAAGGTGAGCTTGCCTTATGCTTAGGAGACGAGTTCATGGTATCAGAGTTGCTTTTTCGGTGAAGAGCAGGTATCTGCTAATGGGGAGAGCTGGGGAGCTTGCTGTTACCCATGTAAAGACCCTAAGAGAGCCTTTCATGGCAGGAGTAGCATTGGGACAACATCTAACGCCCTGCTGCTGATTCTGAAGTTAACAGCTCATTCCTGAAACCTTTTGCTGTGATAAAAACGTCTCCTAATCCTTTATTCTTGCAAAGCTGTTCCTCTCCCATGCTAGCCTGGGAAAACTGTTTTGAAAGTAAATTAAAAGTCCTAATGCACCTGGTATTAGCTGGCTGCACCAACTGTCCTCCTGTCTCCACAGATGTACTGTGCTAAATTTTCTATGCACCAGTGAAGATTTTACAAAAGTGAACGTTGCTCGTTCCTCAGAAGTGAGTGTTTTGTGTGCTGTGATTGTTCTTCAGATATATATACAGAATAATGACTTTTTTTTGCCCCTGAAATCTGTCATCCAGAGACTGTCATCTA
This sequence comes from Balearica regulorum gibbericeps, assembly GCF_011004875.1. Taxonomy (NCBI): domain Eukaryota; kingdom Metazoa; phylum Chordata; class Aves; order Gruiformes; family Gruidae; genus Balearica; species Balearica regulorum. The sequence continues at coordinate 51,054,566 of NC_046186.1, read as the reverse complement.
GCTCTTAAACTGCTTCAAGTGTCTTATTTCTGAAGGGAACAAGGCAAGCTCGTTGCATACCTCACTGATGCAAACTGACAAAAGATCTTTTCCTATCTTCTTGCGTTTCTTGAAAGTGAAGAAATAGTGCCCAGTATTTCTGGCCTGATCCTACCATAACCAAGAGAAAGGCCAGGTGGATTCAGATTTAACTCAAATTATGAGAATGCTGAAGTTAGTTAATGTATTTGTAGTTGTTATCTTGAGATGTAATTTACCATGCTGATTGCCAAAGATTTGTGAATAGCAGTGTTCCCTGCACAGAGAAAAGTGAAAGGTCACCCAAAGGTGCCTGGAGTATGTGAAATGTGCTAGAGAGTATGCAGCATAAGGAGTTGTGGGTTGTATGTGGGTTTTCTGACTGTGATGACTGTATGAGTAAGTCTTAATTAAAACTAATGCAGTAAAATTGTAGATTGGGAGAAGTTCTAATTTGATCCAGATAGTGGATGTGTTGTCACTGTGGGTTTTAAGGCAACAATGTTTGACTGAGATTGACATTAAAAAAGCAGCTGGACTGATTAGGTTGCTGGCTTCTGCTGTCATCAAAATATGAATAGATTGACTTTCTTTCTGCTCTCCTTTATATGCATTTGTATATGAAGTCCTCTAGGTTCTTGTCTTTAGGACTTGTATATGAAGTCCTCTAGTTCTTTCCTGTACTTTGGTTGCTTTCTACTGTAGGGTTATGTATATCTGGCTGTAAAGGAAAAAATGTAATCAAGAGGAACAAAGCTTTTGCCATCTGAGGTTTCAATGAACTTCTGCTAAATTAATTTGGTGGACTTTCGTAACTCCACTAGAGTAGTATATTCTCTGTTATCTGAGTTTACTGTAGTTAGAGGTTGCATGAGATAAAATCTTGGTGTGCATGTGGGGTCTGGTTTCAGAGTATCAGTAGTGTTTGGAGGGAGATGTATTTGTGTCTTGTCAAATGCCTTCCTGAGTTGCAGTTAGTTCAGTGAGAGGGATTGTGTCTTAACTCAGGAGATGTACGTACGGGAGGAGTTGCTTCTGTGGGTGAAGGTGCTCTTTTGACAGTGGTGATTTTGTCCTAATCAATGCATTATTATTATTTTCTTCTTTTTTCTAGGCATTTGTGAAAACCGTTCTGACTGCAATTCGTGTATTGGTAGTGACGCAAATGTAGCAGGCTGCAAGTGGATCACGTGTGAAGGTAAGGAGGACTACACTGCTGATCCTTACTATGCGCTGCAGAACTTTAAACCCAACTAGACCTGCTTCATCTATATTAATCTTCATTACACAAATATTCTTTTTGATAACCCAATGGAGCATTAACTCATAAGTTGTATCTGTTGTTAAACATTTCAAGTTCTTATGTGGAGACAGCTGAAGATGTTCAAAATAATCCCAGATTTTTAAGGCTTCCGATTTAAATCTGACATGCAGACACCTCCCTTTTGAGGTTTTATCGTATACTTGGTCACAACCACTACTCCTGAACTGAAGTGCAATAAAGGAGAGGAGTCTGTTAAGTAAGATTAGTTAAGAGTAGTGTTCCTCAAACTAAGAATTGCAACCCACTGAAAGAAACATGAGAAAGCCAGGGAGGTATTACCTGGTCTCATTCAGAGCCTTATTTTTCCCATTGTAGGAGAGTTTGATGTAGTTACATTTAGGTGACCTCTGGTATTCAGTCCTGGAGGACGTGAAGTTGCTGTTGACAAAGTCATACAAAGACTACATAAGCAGTCCTGAGGTGGATTATTTGTACTTGTTATGTGAGGTGGAAACAGAGTAAGAGGAGAGAATGGCTTGACTGTAGCAGTGATTTTTTTTGTAGCACTTGGTTGTAGATGATCAAGAAACGTTATATACGAAAGCTAAGATGCTTTGAAACTAATGAAAAAATTCGGATGTAACTGGTCCAGTACAAGAGTGTCCTTCAAGAAGCTCCTTCTCTGAATTGTGCACGTGTTGCCTGACCAACAGGCACATGCTGCAAACACCCAAGAGATCTGTGTAACTTCTTTGAGAGAGAAGTTGAAATCTGAGTCAAGGAAGAGGCAGGCAGAGGATAAGAAACTGATGTCTTCAACAGTTTCAAGGTCAAGGATCTGTTTGAAAAGCTGGAACTAAATTTTGCTTGCATGTAGAATTTTTTAACACAGTAAGATTTTTATTTTTTTAATAATAGTACTGTAGAGATGCAAAATGTTTAACGTGAAAAATGCCACAAGTAGTAGAAACACTGCCTAATTTTATAGGCTACGAAGAAAAAATATCAAGCTATACTGTTACTGCAAAATAGTGCATAACCATGTATAAGTACTGCTGAAGTGTTGATTTGAGTGGTAGACTAACTGTAGTGAAAGAAAATACTAGAACTTTAGTAATTTCTAATTATTGATATGATACTGAAGTTCTGCGTATTGAAGTGGCTTTAATGTTATCCTGGCTAGATAATGGTATTTAGTTTGTCCTATGAACAGTTTATTAGTACTAGGGAACAATGTCTCAAACACTTTAAAGTTCTGCTGCTGTAAATATTCTTGTCTCTTCTTTTGTGACAGGAAGCATGTGTGTAAACGAAACTGAAGTAGGTTTGAAATACCAGAACTGTACAGTTGAGGAACAGTGTTCTTGTAAGTATTTAGGTATTCAGCTTTCATATTGTTTAATGTGAATCAGTTGCGTTTACAGCTCCTTCATCTGTTGACCTCTGTTAATATGCCTTCTACAATTTACATAGCATGTACAAGTGTGTAAATAAAGCCCTTTGCTTCCAGCTTAAACCTATGATATGTGATTCTAAAATACACAATTTTTGTTGTGCATTCAGTTAACTGCTTACTGTTGCTGTTTCAAGAAGCCTGACGTATTTTACTAGACACATGTCTGTGGCTAATGCCTTGGTTTATTAGATTAAAATAGGTGATGCTTTCTGTTATGTATAGCATATCCTAAGGAACTGGTCAGCATTCCTTAAGACAGTAAGCTTCATATTCATCAAAAAAAAGTTTCACATGGTAAGTTCATTGCTTCATCTGAGTTGCAGTAAATAGAAAAAACTTAAGAACCTTTCAGTTTTGTTAACTAGCACAGTCCTGAAGTGCAGGGTCTGGGTTATAGAACTGAGTAAATGCTACTACCCCAGCTCATACTACTATAGTTAAGGTAGTACCACTGAGTTAAGGTAAATCCTTCATGCTAGGAATGTGCTCAGGTGCATATCTATTTCAGTCTTTTCATTAATTTGCACTTACTCTGCAAAGCAGATTTGCAGGATATGAATAACTTAGATTAAATCTTGAATTTCACTTTTGTGAAAGCTGCCCAATTTTAGTTTTTCTTAAAGCTGACAAGAAATGGACTTTAGGATTTTCTGGGTTTAAGATCTAGAATAGCAAATGAAGATTCTTAATACTCTTGTCTGGATGAGTTCAATGGTGCTGCTAAAGAGGCCGGCTCGCACCAACAGAGGTGAAGCTTCCATGCTGCTGTGGTCTAGCTTGTGGTGGTGGCGGCAGCCAGTCAGAAATAATTCCACTTGACTTGGATTTCTGTGTTATTTTTAAAATTGTAACAATCACGTCTTAATCAGTAGTGTTAAAAGTACCATTTCTTTAGTGCTTTGCAAAGAGAGCTGTTCCAATGCCTTGTTCTATATCTAGGAGTAGAATTTCTACAGTCTGTTCCTGTTAAGATTGTAGTGCCATTGTTTTAGCATCTGCATATCCAAGGAAATTTAACTGTCACCTGTAGTAGAGAATCTTTGGTGTCAGCAGAACCTGTATACCTTATCTGCTCTTACAGTGTTGTGGCTCAGCACTACATTTGGGGATTGACATGGACAAACATCACGGTGGACCTAAACTGACTTGATGCAAGTGGGACCTGAGAGAACGTAGAATCTGATAGATCCAGCCTATCTCTGTAGAAACAGTTGGTTCTCGTTTCCCAGCGTGCTGAATTGTTTCAAGATGTAAATAACCACGTTTAAATGACCCTGCTCATTAAAGGCTTCTGGACATAATGGTATTTCAGCAGGAAGCTTGCTGGTGTAGCAGTGCATGATTAAGCAACATTTTAGATAAGCTGTCCATGTGTGATTTAACTCAGTTACAGTAAGTTGCAGAAGGCTTTGCAGTCTGTGTTTTGGTTTTGGTTTTTTATGGCACATGCTGAAGCTAGAGAACACCTGTAACCGGCAACAGCTCTCAGAACAGAAAGCTTTAGCTAAGCTTTGAAATTCTTGAGGATGTCTTGGGTTTTTCCCCATACTGCTTCAGCTGTCTAACCACTCAGATTTCTAGTTGAACTTGATACATCAGGCTAAATTTTTGTTGCAGTGAGGTTGGGAAGCAGTGCTGAACACCTAGTTACCTATTGTGTAAAGCACACACGGTTTATGCTTGTACAATAGGACTCTTCTCCCTTCTGTTTGCTCTGAGGAATCTTGAGTTGGCAGTTGAACACTGGCTTGATTGGCCTGCCAGTGACAAGGTTTTTCATGTATTTGCTCATGCAACTTTTGCTGTTAGTGTGGTGGACTTAACATTCAGCTGCTTTGTAGTTTCAAACCAAAACTACAAAACTTGGTGCTATATGAATTCCCTAAAACTCAGCCTGCTGCTGTTCTGTTTTGTTTGCCTTTTTTAGTTAAATACCATCATTAATTTCTTGAATGTACCTTTATTCTTTCCTAGCTCCTACATGGAAGACCACCCCTCGGCATTCCAGTAATGCTACTACCACCGACCCTCAGCCTTCCAGTAATGCTACTACCACCGCCCCCCGGCCTTCCAGTAATGCTACTACTGCCGCCCCCCGGCCTTCCAGTAATGCTACTACTGCCGCCCCCCGGCCTTCCAGTAATGCTACTACTGCCGCCCCCCGGCCTTCCAGTAATGCTACTACTGCCGCCCCCCGGCCTTCCAGTAATGCTACTACTGCCGCCCCCCGGCCTTCCAGTAATGCTACTACTGCAGCCCCTCAGCCTTCCAGTAATGCTACTACTGCAGCCCCTCAGCCTTCCAGTAATGCTACTACCCCAGCTCATACTACTATAGGTAAGATAGTACCACTGAAAACAGAATGGCAATAAACTGGGAACTGATGAATAAAATAAAGGACAAGGGCTTTTTCCACAGATCAGTGTAGTAGCATGACTACTAAACATCTGATGTATGACATAGATAAATGATCCCAAGTTTTGGAAAAAGTGGATTTTATAAAACTCGGACAGAGAAAATGCTGCTTTCCAATATAATTAAGAATTGACGCAGTGGTAATGGTTTGAATTAGATTAGTCATTTCCACTGATCATGAGTTCTTACGAGTTTGACTTTTTTTATTTGTTGCCCAGTTCAAAAATTTCTGTTATTCTGTGTGCTGCCATCTTAGCAGTGAAGTTCTTTTTAAAATATATATATATCTCATCTTTAAAAGCATCTGCTGCTTGAATGAGCTGGGTGGTTATGAGTTGGTACTTGATTATACTCAGAACAGCCTAGTGTACAGGGGGGTGACATTTAGCTTTGAATAAATCTACAAATGTTGGCACTTGTCCCAGGCACATAGCGGAATACTGATTAATTTTTAGTAATACTGATGTGGGGGGGGGGGTGGTCAGAGACCCAGTGTTCTGGCTATACAACAAGAGCTTTTAGGAGACAGTCTAGCTACAGGTGAGTGCTTATTCCAATGATGTCATTCAGTTAGTGACACAGGGAGGAGGAGGAAGCTTTGCTATCTTTTAATTGTTTATCTCTGGTCTAGAGATATTACATCAAGTACTTCTTTAGTACAATAAATACTGACTGATTCTAAGGGCTGTTTAATGAAAGTCTTTTGCCTTGATGCAGATTCTCTGGTGTCTTGAAGCAGCTGTCTTAATTCTTGTTCAAATACTAGCATTTATATTAGTGTTTGAAAGAAAAGTGGTTTTGTCTGAATGAAGAATCACAGACTGATCTGTGGAGAACCATGAAATATTTGGATAACAATGGTATGCAAGTTAAAAAAAAAAATCCTTATTGCAGAAACTTGACTTAATGCCGTGCAGCTGAACATCTAAATTGTGTGGGGTATATAGTATGAGGTCAAAGCTTATCCTTGTTTAAGCAAAACAAGACAAATCATTTACGTAAGAACTTCAGCGCTTGCAAATTTTGCTCTTGAAGTTTATGTATATACTGTCTTCTCTTAAACAGCTAACATCACCAATGTAACCAAACATGCTCCTCTATCTACAACTGCCATTACTTCAGCTACAACAACCAGTATTCCAGGTAACTGCTACTGCTAGCATAATTGAAGCATGAAATACTTAGAAATTAGTGTTGCTTTAAAAGCATTGTCTTGAAAGACTTACATTGAAGTAGTATTGGTGTATCTGCTGTTGTCACTTCTAACTTTATGGCATGTCTAATTTTGTTAGTGTGATGTATGTATGTAGGGAGGTAATACCCTGAGAAAGAGAGCTAGGTGGTGAGAGATTGAAGTCAGAAACATGTTGGTCAAACGAAATCAGCTGGCCACTTTTAATAGGGTGGCTGGAAGTCACTTGTTAACTCACTTATCTTTGGGAGGCGGTATTTTGTTTTTCACTTGCAGCATAATAATGGGATACCTATTAAAAAAAAAAGTTTGGGCTACAGTGATGAGAGTAAGCTGAAGTATTTTACTTCAGCATCAGTCCTGAATATGCTATTTCATGAAAAGCTGTCATGAGTAAAGCTTTTTAAAACCAGCCATCAGCAGATGGCTGTTACTTCCAGACTCGTGTGTTGTGGCTTCAGCTGATTTCTTTAAGCATAACTCTTGGGGTAAAGTACAGTAGATGGAAGATAATAATTTAATTTGAATTTAAGCAATAAACTGGAGCAAACAGCAGAGACTGGAAAATGTGTTTTGAATGTGAGCATTTCAATAATAACCTTTTATGTAAAGGAGGAAAGCTTTGGCTTTTTGAAGTACAAATAAGGTCCAGCTGGGACTTCCTCAGTATTGAGATCCAGAGCAGTTTGGCTAGAAATAGCTCTAGCCTTGTCCAAACAGTATTTAATCAGAATTTCAATATCACTAATCTAAATGCAGCTGCTGCTATGTCTTTACTTTTGATTATTTTTTGTTTCTTATTGGTGTTTGGATGTTTTCAGTAATCTTAATACAAGGAAGCCAATACTAAAATCTGTAAAACTATTGCAAGCATTGTGCACTCACAAACTCTAATGTGGTGTTTAACAGGTACAAATGCTACGGTGACTCCTACACCTTCGCGCAAATCTACATTTGATGCTGCGAGTTTCATAGGTGGAATTGTCCTTGTTCTGGGTCTGCAAGCTGTTGTTTTCTTTCTGTACAAATTCTGCAAGTCAAAAGACCGAAACTATCACACGCTTTAGGATCTGCCACTTTGTAATGGACTAGTAGCCCAACCAACACCTGTAGTTTACGGAACCAAAATATTTTCTGTTGCTCATGGAAGACAGCAGTTCATAATATCCTTTAAATCTCTAAAAGATGACTTTAAAAGAGTATTTTTTGTGACATTATACTTGGCAAGAGGTGATACGAATCTCTTCAACAGGATTACTTGCAATATGCTGCATGGGTTCTAATGGCTGTCTTATTTTCCTTTAGTGGCTGCTGCTGTGGGACTTTTTTTTTTAATATGCCAAATGTAGATGTTCAGAGATTCTTATTCAGTGGCAACACTGTCTTGAGTAGACAATCTCTTGATGACTTATTGTGAAGGCTAATTTAATCAACACTTGATACAGTATCCCTTTGGTTTTATCAAGATGTGAATTACCGGTGACTGACTTCAGGGAGTGAAATACCATTTATACTAGCGTGTGGCTCTTGGAGCGTGCTGCTAGAAAGATGAACAAAATTGTAGAAATAGATAATGTCTTAATGGAATAACCCATAATTTTTTTCTTACACAGGAATAAAGTTTGCCTGATAAAATACTGCATTCCAAACATAAATCCTGTGCCCTTTCCAATTAATGTTGAAGGTGGAGAGGGGATGTAGGGATAATCCTTCTAAAGAGGAAATGAAGATTAGTGCCTTAAAAGACTAAAAATCAGTAAACTGCAAAAGCATCTCACCTATCTCAAAGATCAATAAAACTATTAAGTACTGGCTTTATATAGGAGAATGGAACACACATCACTTAAGCATTCCAGTTTGAAAACTTTTTACACTAATTAACTGTCCCTTATTGACCTTGTTTGAGGGTGAGGGAGCACGGTACAGTAGTGTTTAGCTACAAACAGAAGCTTTAAGTTGTTTACCTTTTGTTCTGGCCTATAAAGACAAACCATAAAACTAGTGATAAAATTCAGTTCACTCCCTGTATAAAAAAGGCAACAACTTACATTTATACTTGAAATACTGGTGTTTGGGAAATCCGGAGGTTTTTCTTATTCAAATGGTTCTTAAACTCCTCACAGTTAATTTCAGGGGTTTGGGTGTGTTTTTCTTTTTTTACCCTCCTGTATGTCTGCTTGCTAAAGGACAATTAAGGGTAGTTCAGAGGATCTGCTGATTTGATCCTAGTCAGGATTGCTGTAATCCTGGGGTTGCCAGGGCTACACCTTTTTTTCTTTCTCCACCTCCCTTCCTGTCATCAGGTTAGTGTCAACCTGCAGTGAACTGGTTAAGGAAATCTACTCAGCCAAATAGTAGTGGGTTGGTTTGTTTTTTTTTCCCTTGGCTGGATCAGGCATGTGATCTGAGTATCAAAGGTACATCTCCAAGGTAGATTGACTTGAACACCTGTGAAAATAAACTCACAGGAAAAATGGAAGTAAAGATAAAATCAAGTGGTAGCTGTAGCACATAATACATAGCTTTTGATGATATCCCTTGATCATCAATTTCAGGAGAATCTGTAGTACCATCTGGCTAGCTCTGACTTGACTGGAATTTGGCACCCAATACGAAATGATAGCATTAATGCAGGTAATAGTCATGGCACTGGAACTTAAATATGAAGCAAATTAAGTGCACTTCAGTTAGAAACTTGAAAGTGCACAGTGTTGCTTTCATGTGTTCTAGTTTGAATGGCATCGTTTCTATTGTGCTGCACAGAAAACTCAAATTGCTGCAAAATACAGAAGTTACTCACCAGTACTGTATCTTTGAGTTCATTAGCTTTTGGTTTTCTAAACAAAACTAAGACAATCAGCTCAGGTTTATTAAAGCAGCAGAGTGAGCAGCCAATTTCTAGCAATGGGGTGGAGGGGGGGTGTTAGATATCCTTGGCCTTATTGTGAAATCACTTAATCTGCCCTTTCCCTATCTTGGAACTGTTCTATTACATTTATTTGTTTAAAAAGATATCCATGAGATTGTATTCTGTGCTTTGAAGTGAGCAAAATACTCTTAGTAAAGTGTGACAAAGTTCTCCTTCAGCTCACTCAGCAAAGCAAACTGTACACCTAGTATGTAATTATTTTTTTTGGCCTCAAAGGGCTATCTTCTGGGAGACTTGCAGAAAAGCGCTACAGACCACTTCATAGCATGGAAGACATTGCCACAAAAAAGTTGTTGCTCTGTAAAATGTTGCTAAAATGCTTATTTGTGAGCTATGCTGATCCTGATTTAGGTTGCTGATAAAGTATGCTGGTAAAGCAAACTAAAAATAATTTTTAAAGTGCCTTAAAGTTGCTGAATCTTTTGCCTCAAATTTTGTTTAAAAGGGTAGAAGGGATACCTTGCCTTACTTACTAAATTTTTCTTGGTGCCAACAATTGCTACTTTCCAAGTCTTTAGGAAACCCAGGATCTCTGACAGGTACAGATGCCAACCTGAAAAACACAAGCTTGTACTAGACCAATTTAGTCATGTTCCGGAAGGCCTGCACTATGCACTGCTTGCTCCTTAGCCTTGCCAATAAGGTATAATCCACAGGTTACAGAGTTGTGGCTCGGATGTTTTCCCTTTCAGTTGTTTGGGGGGGAGGGGAGGCTGGTTTATACATCTCCATCATGTGCTTGGCTGCCTCACTATAGAAAGTAATTACTCCTCAGTGGGATGGCAGTATGGGCTGATCTGTGCTGTGTACTAGCAAAAAAAAAAAACCTGAAGTAACAACTTGCAGTTTTCTTGGCCTTGTGTTTTGAAGTGGAAGATAGCTCATAGATCTGTAGTTGTATTTGCCCCTAAATCAATTTTAGGCACTGAACTGTAGTAACTCTTCAAGTTAGTTATCTGGCTTTCTCTTGAAGCCAACTTGTGCAAATATCAAGCTGTTATCTTATGAATGTTCTCTGCAGGTGTTGCTGTAAAAGTTTGTATTTTGTCTTCAGTGGAAGAAAACTGAAACAGTTGTAATTGCAAAACCAAATTGACAAATAAAATCTGTTGAGTGGAATTTTACTTGTAAACTTTCTTTAATATGAGGAATCCCAGGGGGGACTGTCTGTCAACTTTCTGGAAATAAGAGCTATTTTCCATAGAAATTGAGAAACATTGTAGGGAAAGAGGGAGGATGAAAGGTTTGAAGAGTTAAGTTAGCTCTCCTAAACACAGTATTAACTTTGCATTTGGTATGTGCAAGCAGTACAGATTCAGATTTAGAATCACCTCAAAACAACTTTCATTTCAGCCATGTTTTCAATGTTAGTTTAACCCTGTTCTCTCCTTAAAGCTGAAGAACAGCAAGGTGTTTATTAAGTGTTTGACTTGCAACAACCTGTAAGGCTTAATGCTCCTCTTTCCAATTGCAAAGCATACAATACAGGATGTTTGCCTGTACAGACTGCAGTCTGTGCTTCCAGGGAAGCTGTTAACCCATACAGTTGCAGACTGATGAATGATAACCAGCTCTGAGTAAAGTAACCTCAGTAGTTTCACATCATGACTTTGATGCTTTTGTGGGTAGTACATGAAGTGTGAATGTGTCATTAGGTAGTACTGCCATAACTCAGTCTTACTGGAAATTGCAAACACTTTAATAGTGTTTCTGGAAAGGCTGAACCACTTCCCTGGGCAGCCTGGTCCAATGCTTGATAACCCTTTTGGTGAAGAAATTGTTCTTAATACCCAATCTAAACCTCCCCTGGTGCAACTTGAGGCCATTTCATCTCATCCTATTGCTTGTTACTTGGGAGAAGAGACCCACACCCACCTGGCTACAACCTCCTTTGAGGAGGTAGCTGCAGAGAGCAATAAGGTCTCCCCTCAGCCTCCTTTTCTCCAGGCTAAACCACCCCAGTTCCCTCAGCTGCTCCTCATAAGACTTGTGCTCTACACCCTTCACCAGCTTTGTTGCCCTTCTCTGGACACACTCCAGGACCTCAATGTCTGTCTTGTGGTGAGGGGCCCAGTACTCACCAGTGCTGAGTACAGAGGGGGCAATCATGAAATGGAGGAAAGCTAGAGCTTCCTGCTGTGCTCAAAATTGATATGCCTTTGGGAAAACTATCCCTTTACTGAATGCAAATTTTACTCAAAAAATCTGCAGTACAACTTGACACATCTTTGAAAGACAACTTTGAGTCCTTTATTGGCTAGGCTATAAAAGCAAGGAGTTTTTCCATGTGACAAAAATGCAAATAAACTTACACTTTTTTTTTGCATTGCTTTTTAGTTAGCGTAGCATTGTGCAAGGAGCTGCTCTTCCTTCTAGGGAGGAGAGGAGAGAAGGTGCTAGGGAACATAGAGATGCTGATGTTTTAATGAGTCATCATTAAGGAGGCATGAAAGGTTCAGTGTACAGGCAGCAAGCTCTGAGGCCAAGAACACTGCATTGGGCAGGATGTGGCATTCAGGGGTTGCAATAGGAAAGCAGTTAACACAACAACAAAAAAGCAACAAACCCCCAAATGGCAGACCTAATGCTTTTGCTCTAAGCACTTAGCTATGCTTTGCACCACCATGTTCCAAGGCTATCACAATAAAAGAAAACCTCTTCATTTGATTGATATCCCTGCCTTTCTGTACTGCGCCATAGTGTCTGTGAAGGGAGGACGTGCAGTTCTGCTGTTGCTCAGAAGGGTCTGCATCACCCAGTATCCAAAATCAATTAGCAGGTTAACTGACTGGGGCTGTTAATTATTGAAATAATTAATTATAATTATTATTGAAATTATTATTATTGAAATAATTATTAATTAATAATAATTATTGAAATCTGCATCCAAGTGTTTTAAGTACATCACAGCACTGGAGTATTACTGCCCCTCTTTGATTTGTATATAAATTGTTGTTCTCTTACTTCCATTTTCCAAAATGCCCTGGACTGATTAAACTTACATTTACCAGCCTTTGTTTCCGTAGCTGCATGAAAACAGTAGGAAGAGACTTTTCATGTAGGTGTGGTAATAGCCTGTCTGCCATTCTCCCCTTCCTTCTGCTAGGCACCTGAAAGCATAAGTAACACAAAGAGAGTCACCAGCCATGGCATGGTAATAAGTAATTAAATAAAAGAATCTTTCCTGGACCATTGCTAACTAAATACAGCCCTCCTGCCCCCTTTCCTTAGTCAATTTTTGGAACTTTTTTTTCCCCTGTTTGCTAGCCATGCATACTGGTCACCTTGCTCTTAAAGATAAATCTTCAAAGGGGTTTGACTTGCTGTCCAGATGAAACCTGCCAGGGAATATATACAAATCACAGCTTGCAAACTAGAAAAGAAGTTGCTCATTTTACAACCATATCAGGTGATTCTCAATGTCACCGTTACTTACTGTCTTTGGTCTCTGAATGTTTCCTCCTGTTCCACTGCTGCTTCTTGGGTCAAAATTCAAAGGATGCTGCTGGTAATCCCCATGCTGAGTGGATGCTGAAAGCTTGTTACACTGGACCTGAGCTGCAGAATCTGGGGTGTTAACAACACAGATTTAAAGCAGAACTCAAGTAAATGCAAAAGCTGTTGGTTTTGACCTCTAAGCACAATGTTAGGGTGAAGAGGAAAAAAAAAAAAAGAACCCCAAATTGTGAGCACTCAGCATAGTACTAATAGCATAATAGATTGCTTAGTCTGGAAAAAGTGGTTCATGGATGATCTTGACACAAAATAGAATAAAAACTGTTTGCAAATAGTTGCAGCTATTTGCAAAAACTATTTGCAGCTATCTGCAATTTTTGCAGCTCACCCCACACTCTTTTCATTCATAGTAATGAGTATATCAGCATTCATTCCTCCAGCAGGAGACATCTCTGTGAAGCAGAAAATACTTGCTGCCCCAAGTCTGCTTCATTACATGTGACTGTTTTCCCCACAGATCTGTCTTTCCCCATCCTATTGAAAGCCAAGATTAAAAGATGTGGGTGTTAATGATCTTTTCCCAGTGACACTAAATTCCGTAGTGAATTCCAGTCTTCATCTTTGTAGGTTTCTGAAAAGCAGAGATGAAGCCACTTAATGCCAACCCTTCAGCCACTAAAAGTTCCCCAATGAATCGAATGCTCTGCTTGCTATCAGCCATAATGTGGTTTAACCCTGATTTGTATCTATGTAAAATGTGGTGTTACTTCTTAATCCTATGTTAACCTTTCCCCGCTAACTTTAGGTAAAAAAGTGAGGGTATTTTTGCTGTGTAGCTGTAATCCTGCACTTGTTAATTGAGACAGTGTTCATCCTCCTCCTCAGATATGATCCAAGATGTTTCAGACCAGATTGGATAGCTGTTTCTGGCATTATTTCAGAGTGCATGTCCAAGGGACTCTGGCCTTCTGCTGAAGCAGTTATGGACAACTACCCAGTCTGGTCAGACTGCACTCAGCATCCATGTGTCCCAAGGCAGAGGCTTGAGAGGAGTGACTACACAAGCATCACATGAACCCAGAAAGAAATGCAGCAATTGTTTTACGTTACTGAGACAGGCCGTGGCTGAGTGCATTTGAGAGGGAAGGAAAGGAAGATGTGAAGATGGAGGAGAAGGAATGGAGAAAGAGCTAGGGGATGTGGCTAATGTGATTGCTAATGTACAGATTATTCTTACAAACTGGCTGAAGTCTTAGTCTATGTGGGCAGTTCCTGGAGTTGACATGACCTGTTTGAAACACACCTTCACCTTTACAGGCAAAACAGGGCTATTGCAAGTCACAGTTGCCACCTGTATACAACTAGGTCTGGCCAAATGCTATAGGTCTGAAGTCAGGTTAGTGACAGACTGCAACTCAGATTAATAGATAAATTAAATCTTTACATGATGCAAGTCTGGATTGCCTTATGGGAAGTACTAGTATTAATGCATCAAAAATAATAGCTGTTTAATATTTTCTTACTACCTGGAAAATTACTTCTATGCTGCTTATACTATGGGACAACAACTCTGCAGTCTTTCTTCTATCTTTTTGAAAGGAAGGGGGGAGAACCCTCAAAAAACCAACCACCAAGCCTCATAACATCCATCCATTACAGGCATATAATTAAAAAAACCATAAAAATCACAAGTAAAAAGGTAGCTGCAATACATTGCAGAGTTTTAACACTTTTCAGGCTAGGTGTCTATGTTGAACACAGAGAAATCCAAGCTCCTTGGCCAGTTTTCCCAGCTCTGCATCATGTTTATCAACTCACTGCAGTAGAAGAGAAAAAAAAAAATCATCTCTCTTGTTGCAGCTGCTTTGCTTGTGCTTAGTAGCATCAACGTGACTTGTAAGTTTTGCACCAACTTTTCCTCTGAACTCGATTGGTTTAAAGCCAGAGAAACCAAATGTATTTGTGCATTAATTAAAGATACCTCCCTGTTCTTTATTTCCCCACATTTGGTTCATGTCTTGTCTTCAGCAGTGTGCTAACGAGCATTTCTCAGTTTCCTTTGGCAGGAATAACTAACACTTCCCTGCAGAAGGAAACTATCATAAATTTGTAACACTTTGTAATCTTTATGGCACTGAAATGCACCTTGAAAGATTATTGGAGTTTTTCTCCTCATTTAATTTACTAGGAACTTAGGTATCACCCATCAATTTTTCTGCATGAGTTCATCAGACTGACAGTAGGCTTTTGAAAAGCAGCAACTTCAGGCAGGTAGGGGTAGAAATCTCTAATCAAGTTTCTTAAGCAACATGAATTATGTAAACATTAAGCTAAAAAGTTACCTAACAAACAGCTGAGAAGAAAGAATTTTGTTAAAGGTTTAGTTAAAGTTCGAGGTTAATTCAGTTAAGGGCTAGAGAGCTCTCGCTGCTGTTTTGAGATCCTCTAAAGATACCTGTGATCATAGGTATGTATCTGATCAGATTGGAAAGTTACAGTCTTGTTTGGCTGCCCCGCGTGATTTGTAAGTCAGCTGTTCCAAGGCTGGAGCCACTCATGAAGCCTGATTTCCTACCACTCGGAATCCTTTGTTTCCTAACTGCCTCCTCCCCTAAATGCAGCTCCCCTCATATTTCCCATGATATCCTTACAAAGCAAAAGGCAACATGAGTTATGGTTTAAAGTTATTAACCTTCAAAGGTTAAGGAAGGATTCAGAGACACAGACACATAGCTCGTAAGACATATTTCCCCAAGAAAGCAGGTTACAACACCCAACCTGTCTTTACCTGCAGTCACGCTCCTCTGGGAAACTGCAGCTTCCAGGTCATAAACTTGACACTGCAATTCATCAACCTGCTGGAAGGCCTCCTGTTTTAATCTGCTCTCTTGGGTTAACTGGCTTCTTGTCTAAAAGGTGGTAAAAGGATTAATGTCAGCAAGAAAAATTCATCATCTGACAGCTCTGCCTCAGAGCAGAGACCTAGATTTAAAGGAAAAGATGTTGCCCTGGGCACTCTTGTGAATGGGAGGCCATCATTTATTGCTGGTTGAAATCCATAATTACAGCTTTGCTAAACATATCCATAACCCCACTGAATGCAAAATACAGCACAAATAGTGCAAATTGACATTCTCATTATTGTTTAATAGGAATCTGCATTTCAGGCATTGCTGGAGGAAGACAAGAACAATACAGAGACCTTTTCTCACTGTTCTCTGCATGTAATGCTAATTAAACAAAGCCCTACGTTCATTTTCAGGGTAGAAGGATGTGGGGAGAAAAATCCAGCAGCTCTTCCCTCACCTCTCCCACAGGCTCTGTAATTTGCTAACTAAATTTAAATATAGAGTTTGTTAGTGTTAACAACCACATAGGTGCTAGCTGCAGCTGGGACTGTTGTGTGGCAATAAAAGCTTCCACACTGCAGCTGCTGTTTTCCTTCCTGCTCTCCTTAAAGGCTGATCCAGATGTTGACATCTCTGATCTCTTGAAGGGTTATTTTGTAAACACAGCAAAACAGTTCAGAACCCCACTAAAGACAGATACCAATGAAATCAGTGGTCTTATGTGTCTGCACCAACTGCTTTGGCTGTGTAAAAAAAGTCTCCCATAGGATTTTGGTTAGGAAACATGCCCGCAGCCTGAGAAATTGTTCCCAGCAGAATGGTATTTGTCATCCAGACTCTGGAAAACAAACAGCCTATGCTTTCACCTTGATGCTTTAGAAGACTGAAGACAGAATATACTTTGCTTGGTTCACAGGAGAGGCATTCAGATACATTTACAAAGCTTTTTTTCTCTCTAAACCAAGAAAACAAGGGCAAGGAGACCTCAGTGGCAGCAAAGTTGTCAGTAGATGGATTCATCTAGTTAAAGTCTAATCAAGTGGTTTCCAAACAATATTTTGTCCTACAGGCTACACTATAAAAGAAGCACTGAACATTTCACAGCTAAGAGCCCACTCTACCAGCTGTGCTAAACACAGGGATTGTATTTATTTGCCCAAATGAATTTTTAAACTGAAGTGGTTAAATCTCTTTTACACAAAGATAATCTTAAAAGTGGAGCTGGTTACTCAGTTATACTACATCAATGATTAGCAATACAGTAACAGATTTAAACTTCAGACACTTGAAGTGGTACACACACTCAGTGGTACACACACTCAGATGTGGTCAGACAGCATCTGACATCTCTCCAGAAACACTACCATTTCTAATTTTCAAGTCTGCATTATGAGTTTACCTGCTGCATTTCTTTTTTGATTCCTTTTTCATGAAGATGGCATATTTTAGAAGATTTTTCAGCTTCCTTGGTTAAGCATTTGATTCTCTGCTCTTTTTCTTCTGTCTCTTCAAGCATCTTATCTGTGTTTTCAGCTTTCATCACACCAAGTATTTTTCTCTTCTTGGCTTCTTGTATCTTCCTCTGTACCACTTCCAACAGCATTTGTTTCTACAACATACAGTCAGGAAAACTTCAGACTCAAATTACTTTTCCCCCAGTTCCCGTACACACCTTTTTAGATTTCATTTTAAGCCCTGATGACCAATCCTCAGATGTCATACCAGCTGAGCTGAATGAGGAGAGACCCTATCCCACATGGCTTGGTACTGAAGATAGTGAAATGTTGGTAAACAAATCTGAATTATCCTATGATCTTATGAAAGGACTACAGTCAGACGTAAATCCAAAAGAAAATCTAGGCTGTGGAAACAGGGAGTGCAAGGGAAGGGGGAGTGGGAACAGAGTGTTGTATTTACATCACTGCTTGTTAAAGAGAGGAGCCTCAAAACAACATTCATGTGTGGAACTCATTCAATTGCAAATAAAAAAGGCAGTTGCTTCCAATTTCCTCAGTCTGCTGTAATTTGCTTTCTGCAACCAGCCTCTGGTCTGCATGTGGAACTGGTTTTTAAAGCACCATATAAACAGGGAATGAGGGGGGGGAAATGAGCACAGCTTTTTCAAACATTGCTGTTTATACATGGTTTGTAGAGACAGCCAGTTGAGTACGGCTACATTTTAGAATCTGTACCACAATTGAATGTGATGGTATTACAAGCCATGCACATCAGGTCAAACCCTCCTGTACAGCCAAGGGTTGTGGAGTCTTCTATTTGTAAACACCATCATCACAATCTGAACCGAGGAAAGTAATTAGGCAAGAATCAGAAGCTGATGTCAGAAACCAAAGGAAAAACAATAACAACAACAAAAACAGTTTCTAGAAAGATGGTAGATGCAGGGAGTCTTTTGGAAGTAAATTGACAGCTTGTCAGTGAAGAAAACCAATTTATCAGCCAAAGGCAATTCCACGCTGGTGAAAAATCTGAACACAAATAGCTAAAAGCAGTCACAGCCCAAACATTTTCCATTAGGGAGCTCTCTAAGCCTTACTAAGGTTGGAGTTTCATAGACTGATAAGCTCAGAATGGAGCAATCGAGCCATCAGATGTGACTTTTCAATATCACATTTACCTCAGTTACCCTTGTACTGGAATGAACAAGTTGGTTTGGCTAAACCGCATTTCCCAGAAAGGCATCTGGTCTTGACTTGAAGATACTCAGTTAGACATATTGTCATGTCCACAGCTAATCACGTTTTGAAAACATTGTTTCTAAGTTCCCATTTTCAGTTTGTCTGGCCTCAACTTCTAGGCACTGCCTCTCCCTAAGAACCCTTTAATATCTGCAATTCTCTCCCAACAAAAATATCTGTAGAGTATAATCAAGTCACTCTTCTTTCAGATACGCTAAACAGATCAAGCCTTTTAAGATCGCTCTGCTAGAAAGTGTTTCCTGCAGCCCTCAAATCATTTTGGTAACTCTTCTCTACACTCTCTTATTTTTTTTCTTCATCTTTTTAAAGTAGTACACCCTGGAGCCAGCGGCAGTATTTCAGTGTGTTGAGCTGCAAACCCATTTTTAATGTATCTATCTGCACTATTCCCCTTTTTATAAACTAAAAGATTGCAGCATCCATCCTTTCCAGAACCGCACTACATGGCCAGTCATCTGTCTGTTAGGACACCTGTCCTGCCCAGGGATGCGTTCACCCTGGTCTGTAGGAGTCCTGCTTTCTTCTAGTTGTTCATCTACTCAGGCACTGCAATGCGTCTCGGAGGGATAACCAAGTTACTGAGCTATCTATGATTCTGTACACCTGCTCTGCCCACACTGTTATTCACTAAATGTGCCTTATCAAATTCACTAACATTCCTCCCCAAATACATCATTGGTAAATTTTGTAATCTATAATTTTATATTTATTTCCAAGCCACTGACAAAAATGTTGGATACTGATAGTTCTGCTACCAACCCCTGTAGAAATCCATCAGAAACCGCCTTCGTTCAATGAAAATAACACATTTTTATACGTCAAAAAATCTAGCTCTCAATCCATTTAGCATTTTTGTTGATACTGTGTAATACTAAAATTTAAAGTACAAAAGTTATGTGCTGCTAACTCGAGCATTACAAGGCCCTTCCAAATATGTATTACGTCTGTAGCATTATGCTTACCTATATCTAACTTGTAATCTTATCAGCAGAATGAAATGAGGTTGGTTTGACAAGACATTTTCCATACAATCATGTTGCTTGGCATTAAGTATACTGCAAGTGAAGAGTGTGTTTTTCAGTTTGACTTTGAGGAATGGGCCATTTCAGCACGTGTAGCCAGGTGTAGAAGTGAAAAGGAGCTAGCTGGGGCAGTGTTCAGGTGGGGGGGAAAAAAAACCCAAACAAAAAAACCCCAACAAAACAACCCCAACCCACAAACAAACATATAATGAAATTATTCAGGATTTAATGACAACATCCCTAAAATGTTTCCTTGAAATTTAATGACTGAGTGGAAGACTAATAACCTCAAGATCTGTAATTTATTTTTTTTTTAATCTGTGAAATAGAATATTAATAGTGTCTTTTCCTCTGCTGAAACATACATCCAGCCCTGTTGATCGCGTATATAAATGTAGTGCCTGTAGCTGTTGTTTTGGTACGTGACTCAAACTTTATCCAAGACACTACACCTTTTTCCCTACTTCGCTCTACCTGCAATGGTGAAAACACTCAGATGAACACATTGTTTCAATGCCATAAAATGTACATCCAGCTTCAGCAACTGTATTACGCAGTTAGTTTTGAATCCATTTCTCTCCTAATAACAGTAGGCAAAATCCTCATCAAAACAAGTGAGGTGGAGAGAAGAATTCAACTCGTCGCACTGATGAATCGGGACCTGTTGAATTCAGATACCTGTTTATGTAGCTGTTTCTTGAGCTTGTCATTGTCTGCTTGAGATTTTGCAAGAGCTTTCCTTACAGACGTGAGCTGACCCTGAAACGAAGTCACCTCTTGTTCTGCCATCATCTTAGCAGTCAGACACTCTTTTTTGTTTTGAAGAGCTTCCTGTAAACGGAAAGTACATAACAGAAACAGTGATGGGAGCAGTGATTTTTCTCTCGTTTATATAGCAATGGGTTTCTTGAAAGGTAAATTTTTCAGAGATTTTTAGTGAAGTGGGATTGAATTGTTCCTATTTTCTAATAAAGGCTGGACCTTTTTTGGAGGCAAAGTGGGGAACAGGGTGGACAAGAGGGGTCCTCTACAGGGGAAAATGTAAGACAATCTGTCATATGGGTACAACTGCACATCTTTAATTATATTCACATGTCAACAATTCAAGTTCTTGTGCGCAAACAAGCTCAAAGCAATGCAAAACTTGATCCTTCTTATGCATTAGAAAGATCTGTCCATTTACTAATCTGTTTCTTCCTTCATTACCACTAAAGTAAGAATGTGTGTGATGAAGCTTGTTTACCTTCTGGGCAGGGTCTTTTTGTTTGTTTTAAACACAAACATAAATATGTATGTATATAAATGTCAGGCACAGATTTAGCAGCTCTCTCTCTTTTCCCAGCCATTTAAACTGGAAAAAGCAAGGTCCATGGTCCTCTGCACGTGAGTGGAGTACAACGAAATACAAGGTCTTAGATCTTCAGGATCGTTCCAAAGAAGTCAGACACAAGAAAGCTCTGTCTGAGAAAGATGAGCTAGTTTCTAATTTAAAAAAAGCCACATGTGCCCATTTATTTTTCTCAGATTCAGACTTTTCTTTTAAATCCTGTGAAGCTAGCTGTTACTTCTTATCTAAATCCACAAATTTGCAGTAATTCAATCCATCTTTGACTGATCTGTTTAATAAAATATTCTAATGATTCAGCACCTCCCTGATATAACTGAACTAAGTGTATGCACATCCAGTTTTATCTGGGTTCAAAATTAACAAGCACACAAAACCCGTTTTGTTTTCACTCTTTTTAAGTTAACAAATATGATCCATTCTGCCTTTCCTTTGCTTGACATGTGCAGCTAATTAACCTATATAACAATCAATAACCTGTTTGTTCCATTCTAATCAGCCTCATTTAAAGCAGTGAGGCACTTTTCTTTCCATCCATCTTCACCTTAGTTTAATTTAGTCATTTTTGTGCTTCATCTTGTGTTTCTTAATTAAATTTATAAGCCTCATGCTGTGTTCTGCTTTGTTTAAGCAGATACCAATTTAAAAAGAGAGAAAAAAAAAAACCTCAGCAACCTCCCAAGCCAACAATCTAGTTCATTTTCACTTCATGTCTGCCTGTCAGCTTTTTCATATTTGGCAGTTGTGAAATAGCTGATTTTGATACAATGTCATAATTAGTCTTCTGAGTCAACAACAGAACTAGGAATACTGTAGGCTACTCATACTTTTAGACTCTTGCTTCAAGCAGGCATCAGGGATTTGTTTCACACTCTTCACACTTGAAGACCACCGTTACATCCATAATATCGAGGGGAAAAAGTTTACAATTATTACCTAAAATCTGCAGTTACCATAAGCTCCTATAGGCTCACGGAATAATAGTGAGCCTGCCCAATCTTTTTTGCAGAAAAATTAGAGACTAGTAACAGATGAAACGGTAGGGAAATACCACCTTCTCAGCATCTCTAAGCTTTGCAGAGAGCTGCGCCTTCTGCGTGGTTTGCTTCCAACAGTTCAGAGCCCTGAGCTTACACACCAGCTTGCTTAGCCTGATATTTTCATCCCGCAGGAGCTGCAGCTGTTCCTGCTAAAGGAGACATTGGTAAGAGTAGACCTGCAAAGATTACTTTCCCCAGGAAGAAATGCATGGTTTGGAAGTAAATACAATTGTAAAAGCATGCGACTATTTGTATTTCATTTTAATTGTCAAATGCTCAAACTTTGCAGTTTGAAACAGTACAGCCTTTAGCAATAAATTTCTATTACTGTGTCTCCAGGGAAATAGGAAATGTAAACATTGCCCAGAAACTGGGGAAAAAATGGAAGAAATCTAATCCACTACAGCAAGCAGGTAAACCCCTCAGCAATGAAGCACTGTTAATGGTGATAAACACTATTATGCCAAATGGGCATTCTGGTTCATACCATATTCAGTAACCCTAATTACAATGTCACTAATAAGAACAAAATTAGTGGAGTCATGAAAAGCATAGTCATCGAGTTTTCTTCTTCTTTGTTCAAAATAGCACACTTCCTCCTGAAAACTGTTCTATAGGCAGAGGAAAGCAGTTTCATTATGCAAAAATCATGGAAACAAGGGTTACAGGGGAGTGCTGGAGGTCCTGACCCTCCTGTCTCTGCACAGAAGCTCTACCTTCTTACCCTCTGTGTTCTGTATTAGATTTATGTGCAGTCGGGCTTTGGCCTCCCTAATTTCATCACTATGGGGCCGAGCTCTGATAACTCTACCTTTGTTGCCTGTCCGTGTTTCCACTACTTGCAATCTCTCTTTTAGGATTTTAGTCCTTCAAGAAGCTCCTTGCTAAGTCAAGCAAGGCCAAGTTTCTGCTAAACTCCCTGGTCTGCTTGTACAACAGGGTAGTTGGTTTTGAAATCTTTTTAAGTCGTCTTTAAAACTCAACCAGCTTTCCTCAGCACTTTTCCCCTATTGGCAGTTTCCCAGGGATTCTGCCTAGCAATTCCCTAAGCAAGTCACAGTCTGCTCTCCTGAAGTCCCAAGTCCTCGCTCGGCAGCATAATTTTGCAACCTTTCTCCTGATCCTGAAATCATTTCATAGTCACTGCGGCCTCAGATGACGCTCATCACCAGTTAGTTTTTCCCTGTTTATGAGCAGCAGAACAGGGATTTACCGTGGTTGGCTCCTCTAGCATTTGCTTCTAGGAAATTATCACTAATGCTGTCTAGGAACTACCTAGGCTTTCACAATGCTGTGTTCCCCTTCCAGTAGATTTCCAGATGGATAAAACCTCCATAAACACCAAGGCCTTAAGTCAAAACCGCTTTTCTTAGCCCTCTATAGACAGGTCCTTCCCATTTATTCTCTTGACCAGGCAGTCTGTAACAGATTTCCCACTGCAGTTATTAATCATCACTAACATTCCTCGCCCCCTCTGGCCTTGGCTCATAGGCTTTTTAGTAGTACATCTCCACGTTCGTACACAAGCTCTGTGTACGGAATGAACTCTTTACACTGAGCGCAATTCTCGCTTCTCTTCTTCCCTGCTGATCCTTCTCAAACACCCTGTAACCACCCATGACCAGGGTGTGCACCAGCCCACCAAGTTCCCATGACTCCGCTCAAACCACAGCCCTTTGACCGCACTTGAGCTCCCCACTCTCCTTGTTTGCTGCCTCTGCACACTGTCCTTTCCAAGTGGGCGTGTGGAAGTCTCCCTGCAGTCTTCTCACACACGGACTTCCTCCATCTCCACTGGTTCCTCATTTACTTCTGGGTGTCCCTATCCCCCATGTTCACCGGGGGTGTTGAAAGCCCTTCTCACTCTGTTGGCGTTACCCTTGTATCCTGCTTTGTGAGCTTCTCTGCTTGAGAGATCTGCAGGCGTATTCGCTTTAGACAGAGGTATTTAGCCGTTACCCATTTGATCTCATTTGTATTCACTGACTGACTACCATAATTTTAGTACAAATTGAACTTCGCTGAGGAGGAATACATTTGACTAGAAAAGGGATTGATTTGGAAGTTGTAGCCTGGAAATCATTTTTCAGACTTTATAACTCCCAGAACATCAGTTTGGGGGCAATTCCTCAAAACATAAAGCTGAATATATTTTTGATTCTAAGTAACCCCAAGTGGAAAAAAAGGATTCTGTCCCCTTTCTTTTATGTGACCAGCTTGCACAACAAGAAGGTAAAACTCCCATCAACACATTTATCAGCATCACTGAAACATCACATTATCTTTCCCCCACCCCAAAAAGGGAAAATGACAACACATGACAATGCTGGTATATGATTGAATGTGAATTCACATTCATACTTCTTCAGATCCAAGTTCAACCTCTCTGATGTTCACCTGTGTAGAAAGCATGGTTTTAGTTTCACTCAGAACAGACTGAAAGCAGAGTTCCTAAGTTTAGAACCAAATTCAATTCAAATACATGTAGTTATTCAGGGTCTAAGGGCTGGGTTGGGCCCAACATTTCTGCACTTGGAGCATAAACACACAGTCAAAGACGATTGATTCATGACAGCCTGACAAATGAGTGGCCATTAACAGAGTCTGGTGATGGACCACCTCCATGCTCTTCACCCAACCAACGTCCCAGATGATAGAATGCAGTAACTTGAGCCATCGCAGCAAGCTTAACCTTGTGTTCGTTTACTGACACATATATGTATTTCCTTACTTTAGACAAATGTTCTTTCAAGTCACCATTATTTTTAGTGGAGCCAAACTTTTTCTTCAGATCAATCATATTGTCTACTCCTTCTCTTCTCACTTCACTGATGATTTCAAACACTCGTTGCTCAATGCTAAGGCGATAGACATCCAATTTTCCCTGCAATTACAAACAGAACCCACAAGAGATTAAGCGTGCACATATGGGAAAGCAACATTCAGAAGATTTCAGAAGTCTCTCAACTACAACCAGATGGTCTTTCTTCATAATTATTTTCCTAGAATCAATGTAGCAGGAAGACAGAGCAATATTCTTCTTGCATCAAGGCACTACAAGAAGTGGAATTTCAATTGTATTATTTGCAGGCATGTATGTAATAGAAGTAGCAACACCATGGTGAAAAAAATTGGCTTTCTGGTGAAAACTCACCCTCAGGATTGCAAAAGAAATCACAACATTCCTCAAGTCACTATTGCCCTGGCCACAGACATCAATGGGCTTGCGGACCATCAATCAAACCCCTGGGGATCTGATGCAGGTGGTTGCTCTATAATACCCATGATCACAATCATCAGGTCAGTTTTTACAGGCTAGATTGGAGTATCTTATTTTTGTAAGTAAGTAATGACATATGTGACCCCAAAGAAATCAATAGACTATTTGAAAACAAAGGCATTGTTAGAGTGAGCAATACAATTATGCAGTGGACATAACGTTTCCAAGAAAAATAATGCAGAATATTACAAAATGAAGTATTATATCCAAACTGTTCCCTTCACTGTAACTAAAAAGAGTCTCCATCACTCTCTCTAATGTGGTACCTGTTCCATCGAGAATACGCCTCCTCTCTTGGAAAAGGTAGACTATTTTTTTACCAGACATATTTACAAGATACTTGTAGCAGCAGGAGATAAATGATTCACCCATTCATCCACCTGGCACACTGCAGCAATTTATTCCTTTGAGTGCTACACTTGTTGGCAAATTATACAGCAACACAAAGAAGACCGATGGAGTACCCCCTCTTATTCTGCACCTACTTTTAGATGGACACAAGTCGCAAATAGGTTCCGCACTAATGATTCATATTCATCCCGTACTTCTTTTCTAATTTTCTCTTTGAGACCAAGATTTTCTTCCTCTAAGTCAGCAAGCTGGGCTCTGAGAGCAGTTATTTCCATAATCATCCCATGGCACGGCCCCACAATCTATCGTAGCAGAGAAAGTGAATGAGCAAAGGTAGGGATGAGCAAACACCATAGGCTAGGAGTAAACAATCCAGAGCTCTGAATATGTTGTGTGATACCTAATTAAGTAAGTAGAGCAAGAATATCTTCCTAACTGAGTGGCCTGATGAAAATAATCCATTGATGATATGGAATAATCCATTTTATACATCTCTAATGGTTTTAGAAACATTTATTCCCTGGAAACAGTAGGAAGGATTGTGGCAGGTCATGACTAATATTTGAAGGAGGCAAATGCATAAGTTTCATGTATAACCTTAAAAAGTCTGTTTCTGCTCATCGGGAAAGAAAGATCTCCTCACTAATATGTATGAACACTGACAGAAGGAAACGTGTGCAGAGGACAGAGGAGCAGAAGGATTAGGGAGCAGGATTAGGGAATCTGATTTCAGGACAAGATCCTGTGCATCGCTCTGCTACGTCAGTGAGTCTGGCTTCCCATAGCATAATCTCCCCTGCCTCCAGAGAGAAAGTCAGAAGAATTGTAACCAGGCTTTGTTCAGCAAGCTGTGAGGTAATGCATTTATCGGAGCAAATATGCTGTCTGCTGATAAGGTTGTACATACAGGCTATTTAATATACGATAAAAACAATTATGTGTTCCATTTTTTTGATAACTGACAATTAACATACCCTCAGAAAGGGCACGCAGGTTAGCACAAATAGGGAGCTACATGATAGAACTTAAAAAAGATTTAAATGACAGAATTTAAATTTCACATCGATAGGTCATTGCTAGGTATAAACATTTGGTCATTTTCATAAAAATCATTCTTAGCATATTATGTTATTCAGATAAGAAATAGGCACAACTGCGGACTGTAGGCACAGCCAACAGCACAGTCTGCTTTCAAGGTTGCCTGGCACCTCCACATGCTGGATCTAAGTAGTAAGTGCTAATAACTTCAGTGGATTCTCGCTGAAATTTTCTGTGTCAATTTTTTTGTCTTCCAGCAAATATTACTGAGAGACTTCTGAAAATGAATGTTGGGGGAAAATACATGTATTTTAGCCCTGCTGAAAAATTCTGGTCATCTTTACTCAGAGCAGGACTAGTTTTCCTCTGTTTTGGGTGTCTTTTTTGTAAAATCAGCAAAAAGTTGGTCAAATCCTAAGACTTTGTTGGAGGGGAAAATTCCAACCCACATGGTTCATGTAATTTCCTTACAGACGTTTTAATTTTTAAACTATCTGCCATCCCATTTTGGCTGATCATGCCTGAACCTTTCTCACGGTTTCTAACACCTCCAGAGAGTGACTGAGCTTGCCCTTCAGACTTGCAGTAGCCTCTGTTCATTGGTTTAGGGTAGCAAGAAGTGGAACTGGGAGCAGGAAGCCTCTTCTGAGGTTGAAGCAGAGCCCAGAGACAGTAGGCAGCTGCCCGGGGTGGCCAGTCACAAGGGACCAGCTGTGTTGTACTCAAGACAAGTGGCAGATGAGGCAGGCATTTGGCAGTCATAGGCTAGCAAAGCTGAGGCAGGGGAGACACTCCACTGCCCACAGGCTCCAGGAAGGTCCTACCAACTCCTCCTGTATCTTTCCACCCAGCTGAAACTTCACACGTTTCTCATTTTCTCTATCACTCCAGCTTTCCCAAACATATGGACAGGACAGTAAAATCAGGGAAGGGAGGTTGCTGACAAGACACTGTACAGAAAAGGATATAGGGGTAAAAAAACTGTAAAGATCGTGAGAAAGTGGGGCAAGAAACTGGTAAGAAGCCCAGAGAAGAACTGAAATCTTGTAGTCAGTGATAAGGACAGATGAGAAAAGAAGCCCAGGAATGAAATCCAAAATGCAGATCTTCTAACACTGCTGTGCAAACATCCCTGGAACCCAAGCAGTCTCCTCTGTAGTGTAGGTTTATGTAGAAGCTAACATGCCTCTAGCAGTGGAGTTGTGTTGATGGAGCCAAGCCTTCAAGTCAGCTAATAGATTACATGGATATCACATGATTCCACAAGAGGGCATTTCTGATTTATTGGCTGGGTTTACTTCTTTAAAAAATTCTGCCCACACAGACCAGCTACCCTAAAAAACACAGCTGAAGCTACAAAGTCAAGTAAGCACTCAGAACTTAAGACGAGTTGGTTATGCAGCCGTGGTTTAGCACAGCCTGGTACCTACATTGCAGTATGGCCTACGTGCCTGACCCACTTTTATTTTCTGTCTCAGTCAATGCACAGGATTGAATTGCCCTGGGAAAATGCCTTATGAAGGAGGAAACCTGTCAATAGAAGTTTAAGTTAGAAAGTTACCAGTATATCATCCATTGTGAATATGAACCACAGAACAGCAGGCCACCACTTTGCCTTCAGGTTATCTTTTTTTACAAGTCCTTCTGCCATTACTTCTGGCATTGAGTGCACAAACAGCAGCCCCAGAGCCCCTCTACCTTTCTTCTCAAAGACTGTCACCATGTGTCTGCACAGTGGGACTCTGTCCCAAATGAGACCACCAAGTACTACCAATCAATAGACCATCATCACCAACCTGTGTCAGAGCCATATCGCTTTGGCTGCCACCTTCTTCCACTGCGTGCAGCTCCTGAAGCAAAGCACAAAGATGACTATGCTTGTGTAGCCCAACTCTACATCAGTAACTTCCCAGCCCAGCAGCTTAACTTTTTCACTTAGCAACTGCCTCCCACCCAGAGAAACCACCTTCCCCTGTTCTCAAAGAGTAGAATCAACGCTGTGAGCATACTTGTTCTTTTTGGTAAAGTAGACGATGCTGATGCTGGAGAATATTTTCATAAAACATGGAGTAGGTCTCAAAGTTGCTGCGTTCCCTGGCCATGATGTCACAGCCCAGTACAGTGAGACATTGTTGTAAATGGCTTTTTTTAAAAGAAACCTAAGAAAAGAAAATAAGAAACCTTGCAGGTAGCCTGAGTCACAAGAGTTGCTGTATGTAGCATATGTTAAAATGAAACATGGCCACCTTATTGTAAATTAAATGATTCTGCGATATCAAAATGAAGCAAAATAAAAATATTCAATGTAAATGTTTTTGCCCAATCTACTATTTCACTGCACTAATGGAAAACAGACTTGTCAGTTCTTTAACCGGTTCTTGCCGCAACTATACAATGTGTTTTTATCCATCTGAAGCTAAAAGAGAATTTTCAATAGAGAAATGAAATCACCAGCTCAGCAACTGCCTGGATTGCAGTTTGACCCCAACATCCCTTCTCTCAAAAAAACATATTCTGTGTTTTTTTAACAGAAGTGGTCATATTTGCCTAAATATTTTCTTTACATTTCACTGCAAAACCCCCTAAAACTGCTTCGTAACATTGTGCTGCACCTCTGATTTAGCAATGACTTGGGAAGAAGAGTTCCCCCTACTGAATCTGCACATAAAGTCCTGCAATCCTGCACTGCGGTTGCATACAAACCTCCAACCCTAACTCATCTTCACATTATTACATTTCTGAGAGCTGAAATAAACCTGTCAGAAGGCAGTAGGGCAATACACAAGTTTGCTGCCAATGCTGCTATTACAAACCAACATAATCTGAATCTAAGCTCATAAGCTTAGGAAACGTGTTTCCCTTTTAGGTCGCGGATTGACAAGGGCTTTAATAAATAAAGCTGTAAACATGATTTAGCTGTTGCTTAGATAGAAATGCAGAATATGTACCTCTGTATCTGATTCTTGGTAGTTTTCCATCAGCCTTTGAATAAATGTTTCAACTATCTGTGGTCGTACAACTGAGAAATTTTCTTGCATTACCCTGTGTTTCCAGAGCTCTGCAGGAACAGAGGGAGAAAAAAAATCAGAATAAAACCACACATCAGTGGGTATCACTGTCACAAAATATTGATCCTTCAGTAATCCCTGGGATTTGACACTGGGTACACTTTATAGCTTAGGGTTTCTTGGCTTTCCTAAAATGTTTACAACAAAAAGTAAATGTCATTGCAAACAGATTGCAAAGCCTATGTTGAGCAGCAATATCAAATTCATTCTGGTATCAAAGCCAAAATGCAATTTCATTACGGACCCGTTCCGTCAATAATGACCTGACCCACAATTGTGTATTGGAGTTTGCTGTAAATATTGAGTAAAGAACATGACTTTTATGTGAAATTGAACATTTCTGTGCTCTAATTATTGCTGCCTGCAACCATAACCAGTGGCAGTAGGGCATGTTTTTCTTCCCTTTTTTCCCACTTTTTCTTTGTTTTACTATTTGTGCCTGTGAATAGCCAAATTGCCCACACCCCTGCAGTAATTGTACCGAGTAAACACCTAACATACTAAAAAGCCTGACACATAAATTGCACTGCTAGGCCTAAAATATTAACACTCAAGTAGAGAACTTCTTATCAGTCTGTTTCAGGCTGCCTGCGAACTCCAGAATAATTAGTGTTCAGCCTTGTTTGCACAATTGTCTTTGCAATGATTATGGCTAAACGCTCACTTTATAAAGAGAAAGTGAACTCTCAGATTTTGGGAATTTGAATCTGTTGAACAGACAGAATAAACAGGTCCATGCAGAAAGGCGTATGGTATCTCGGTACACAATTCTTCATGGCTTCCTGCTAGAAGTATTTCAGGAATTTCTCACAATGGGGTCTTCAAAACAGAAGAGATTTTCCTGAGGGTAAGCTGTTTTTCATCAGTGATACCTTCCCCCATGATTCAGCTGATCCCTGGCCTCCAAATGGGCGCACAGGGAAGTGGGGAGCTGAGAGCAAACATGCTCTGTTCACACACAGGACAACTCTTTGCTGCCTTTCTGCACCAAAGCTATCTATTTCCCACTCAAGACTGGGGCTTCCGTATTTCCCAGGAAGGGTATTTTAATTCTCCTTACCAGTGGGGAGACTGCTCTCTTGTCTGGCTCTTTCAGATGTCACTAGAGTCATCTCCTGGTTAATTTTCTTCTGCACATCATGGATCATGTGGATTTCTAGGCTTTCCAGAAGCCTTTGAAGCTAGAATCAAGTTTAATACTTAGCTCTTACTAAATCTCTATACTGCTTATAAAGCAACTTGCCAACTAGCAAAAACTAGCAGACTAAACCAAAGCAACCCCAGTACAAGAAAGACTTTGAGCTGGTGGAGAGAGTCCAGAGGAGGGCCACAAAGACGACGAGAGAGCTGGAGTGCCTCTCCCATGAAGACAGGCTGAGAGAGTTGGGGTTCTTCAGCGTGGAGAAGAGAAGGCTCCGGGGATACCCTAGAGCAGCCTTCCAGTACCTAAAGGGGGCCTACAGGAAAGCTGGGGAGGTACTAGTTGCAAGGGCAGGCAGTGATAGGACAAGGGGTGATGGCTTTAAACTGAAAGAGACTAGATTTAGATTAGGTATTAGAAAGACATTTTTTATGATGAGGGTGGTGAGGCACTGGAACAGATTGCCCAGAGAGGTTGTGGATGCCCCCTCCCTGGAAGTGTTCAAGGCCAGGTTGGATGGGGCTTTGGGCAGCCTGGTCCAGTGGAGGGTGTCCCTGCCCATGGCAGGGAGGTTGGAACTAAATGATCTTTGAGGTCCCTTCCAATGCAAACCATACTATGATTCTAT
Source organism: Balearica regulorum gibbericeps (assembly GCF_011004875.1). Lineage (NCBI taxonomy): Eukaryota > Metazoa > Chordata > Aves > Gruiformes > Gruidae > Balearica > Balearica regulorum. The sequence goes on along the minus strand of NC_046186.1, from coordinate 51,023,357 downwards.
GAATTCTCTCCATTCTTCTCTAGTGTACAGCACTTTCAGATATAGTATCAAGATTAATATCATTTGGGGGTGAATGTATGCATAGTGCTGTGCCACAAATACTCTGTGTTCCCTGTTCCCCTGTTGCTTTGGGCTCTCCCAGGACCCACACCTGGCTCCACACAGCAGAGGTGACATTGAAGAGCCTGTCAGGTCAAACTTTCCCTCACGACAGCCTCCATGGGCCCCCACTGGACTTCACTTAGAAATTGCAGGAAAATATGACGCTGTGTGGTGCCCCACAACTCTCCACTAATAAGCCTGCCCTTACCTGGTACACTTTCATTTCGATTTCTGATGCTCCTCTGGGGGGAAGTATATGCTGAGTGCTTGTAACTGGCTCGACAAACTCCTCCTCTGGGTCTATTCGCCTGACAATGGCTCTCATGGCCGGGCACAGGATGTCTGTGCTAGAATCACCAAGACATGGATATTTCACACATTCTCTCTCAAAATTACTGTGTTTGCATTTATTGACCTTGGACCTTAACTTTCCTTTTTCTTCCCCTGCCCCTGTTCCTAACCCATGTGGAATATGATTAAGGCTCAGCTCACCACGTTAGCCCCACTTGATCTACAAGCGGGGGCAGGACAGTCTCTTTTCCGCTGGTCCTGCCTTATTACATACTTCAGTAATTTCTCCGCGCTTACAATAATACAAAACCAAAACCAAGGGGAAGGAACAAGGGGTCAAACAGATAAAGCAGGGAAATCAGGTCACTGGTAAGAATTTGTCTATCATCGCAGTTGCTCAAATAGAGCAAGAAACTGCCTCTACCTCCTCCCCCTGCTCCCTGTTGTATCTCTCTGATCATAGGTTTCCTGAGTGCCTTCGAGTGCTAAGTGCCAAGGCAGACAGCACTTTGCTCTTAGAAGCAGAGGAGCCATTAGCAAGGCATATATACCTCGTTACATTTTATTGCTTTAATCATGCTGCCTTTTAAACCCTTGGTGGTATGACACAAAGGTTAGCACAGAGCTCAGAGAGGGAAGTAAGAAGCTCTCATCTGTGGAAGGGGAAGAGTGGAGACATGGAGGAGGGAAACAGTGGGATTTTGGGGTACAGTATGTCCCAGGTGCTTTAAAACAGTCCCATCCTTACTGCAGGCAGATCTCCTGCTATGAAAGAGCTGTTACAGGTGCCGCTACAGGCCAGTATAAGCAAAGTTGGGGGCAGGGATCTCGCCTCTCCTCCCAGGAGGCAAAAACTGCTAAGCCCCATCTCAGGCATTGCCACAGAGAGCCACGGGTGCGGAGGGGCTGGGAGCCGCTGAGGCCGGAGCTCTCCCACAGCCACCCAGCCCCACGGTGTAAGCACAAGCCATTGCTCGCTCTGCACGGAGAACTCCTGCCCCTGACCCCCAGCCCTCTGGTGACCCAGTCCTGCTCTGCCCCGGAGCTGCTGCCCTGGCAGAGTTTATAGATCAGTTAGAGGCAAAGAGCACGGGCCCCCAGCATTGGACCGTGTCCCCTCTGATCCGGTGGTAATGCACAGGAAGGAACACTGGGATACAGATAAATGGAGACCAGAATGGAGCAGATCTGATGCCAGCTCTTTACACACGCACAGATTTTCTGTGACCAGTTCAGACTTGTCAGTCTCAAAAGCCTTGGCCTTGTAGGGACAGGCCCACTGAGCATTGCTTCCTCCACGCTCTGTTGCATGACAACAGTATTTTCCAGTGCCTTCAGGCATGGATTTCACCCTTACTGTGTCATCTTGCTCTTTCACTTTGTTTCTTGTGGTTTTCAGGGACAAGGCTTTTTAAAAAGCAATGTCTCATTTTCTACTTTCAGAAGGACCTCTCTAATGGAAAACTTCCAATTTTCTATTCTTGACTGCTCAAAGTTGAACCAAATAGGAGGGTTAGGAAGAATTTGCTACAATTCATCTAACAGGCTTCCAAAATTTCCATTTATTCAAGTACTGTATTTAACATTGTTTATGGAGCCTGAAATACAGACGCGGTCACACAGCTGAGAAGAATGCACTTGGAAAACATCATCAGCAAACAGTCTGAATAGACATTGAAAGAGGGGAAAAAACAACCGTACTGAAAGAAAGAAACAAAAGGTAGCTCTCAAGCCTTTAGAGAAAAGTGCAAGTAGTAGGTTGATTATAAGTAAAAATAAAGAAAGGTAGAAAAAAAAAAAAAAAGGCAAGTGAAAGAGGGGAACAGGAGGAAAATGGATGGAGAAGGCAGAGACTTTTCTCATTTTTCATCTTTTCAGTCACTCTGGAATATTCTCGCATTCAAGGTAACTTACCCATATTGCTCACAAAACTCTTTGTAGAGAGGAACTGTATTGATATCCTCAGTCCTCAGCTTGAGCCGGCCCCATTCTGCCTTTAATATTTCTAGTTGCTTCCATAGTATCAGGAAAGACCTCAGCAAGTTACAGGACATGACTGGATCATGATGCCTCAGCAAAAGTTTGCACATCTTTTTGCTGTTCTGCAGCCAGTTAGCACTTGAGTCAACTGTTTCTGCCAAATTCTGCTGGAAGTCACGGGGAAAGGTTTTGTTTCAAAAAGCTATAACAAGCTTTTCACATTATTTTCTTTGCTTAATGGCATCTCATGAAATACACAGTGGGGCGAGACATAAGACAGGCTATTGCGCAATCAGAACTTACAACGAGGCATTATACCAGTGTCCTTCAGAGCACGGTACAGGAAAAAAATGGGCTACTTTTTGATTGCAGTGAGTACACAGATACAGCAGCAACTAGGATAAAATTGCACAGAATTTAAATCCTTTGTTTTATTGCTGCTTTCTTCAAGTAAATCACTTCCACAGCATCACTCTCTGCTTGGTCTCTACTAAAAGCACTGTTATAGAAATCAAACTCTTAGGTCAGATCTTGCAGGAAGCATACCTTAAAATAACTGAATTTGTCCTTTCCACTCATTTTAAATTACAAATTGATCAGTGTACCTTTTTTCCATCACAAACAGTCTGACTCTTTCCCCATTCCTTGAACCAAATCTTTGTGTCGTTTCTGGCAGGCTTTAGGTGCCCCCAGCAACCATTCCTCACATACAGGAGCACAATGCAAGCACTTAGGGAAGTACAGCCTGGAAGTACCTTGCTTCTCCTTGACGAGATTTGGTTTTAGACAGTGGCCAGGCTGTTCCTTTCCCCTTTGTATTGAGTAGCTCTTATAAGAAAGAAAGAGCTGGACCTTTGGTGGGGTGTAGGGAGAAGTCAGGACAGTCTCCATTTTCTCCAGAAGTCTGGCAATACCAACGAGCCCTCAAGGGGCATCTATCACTCAGGCTTCTCAAGAGAGAGACTCAGGATTTATAAGATACAACGTTGTTCTCTTTGCTTCTTACGAGATGGCCAGGAGTAGGTGAGGTTTTTATGGCATACCTCAGGTCTAGGTTGCTTATGTTCAGAGAGATTTGGTTGCAAAACTAAAGGGAGTACTACATAGAAGCTGTACAGTCCCAAAAAACTGAGTTGTCAGAGGTACCTGCTTGCTCTTAGCTAACGAGGCTTGACAGTCAGCATGCTCTTCCACAGCACAGCCATAGCTGTTCTGCAGTACATCCTCCATTAGAAACTGCATTGCCACCAGCTCCCCATGAGCAACTCTTCGGTCTGCATCACTCAGGCTGCACAGGCACAGCTGGAGAGGAAGGGAGAGTCTCTGAAGGTCTGCTGCACAGAGCGTAGCCAGTAATAGCAAATCTCAGATAACTGTCAGCACAGGTTTTTTTGTGTTATAAACACAAGTGGATTTCAAGCTTTTAGCACCATGCTCCTAAAACACATACGTCCATACATAAAAATTATTTGATTCTGTAGTTCTAGCACACTAGGAAAATGATAAGTGTGGGTTCATTATCAATAAAAATGCTCTGCTCTGCTTGAAGAAAGATCAAATGTGAAGTAAATGGTAAAATGGGCTTTTGGACAGAAAAGAGGGAGATATAGTTTTTGTTCACTTCTTTAAAAAACAAAGACAGGAAACAAGATTGTGTTAGTTTGTTTTCCTCCTGCATCATAGATTCATCTTGTCTTTATGTCTTTGGACATAAGCACAAGGCTGCTGTCTCACTGTACCTGCATGTTGTAATTTATATTAATTGTGTTGTTGATAGTGACTGGAAACAATCCTCCATCCATTAGGAATGTCCTCCAAGGAAAATGCATGAGTGTCTAAAAGAATAGAGATGGCTGTTCATAAATAAGAACAACATTCAATTAGTTATGAGATTCTCATCTAATTTGATCAGGAAAAGGCAACTCAGAGGCCAAGCTGCTACTTGATATGTGATATAGTCTGCTCTGACTTTGAAAGTAGGCTGTGTACTAGAAAAGAGAGAAGCATCTATTATCACACCTTGGGAAAGAAGCAATAAGATAAATTCCAGAATACATTTCCTACTAAGATGCTGTGCTAATTCTGCCTCCACAGAATAGCTCCCACATCCTTACCTACCTACTGTCAATCATTTATTGATGGTCCTATTGCAGAGGCATCAGGACATCTTATTCATCAAAGACGTCCGGATTTTGTATGCCAGTACAAATCCTGTTTCTCAGATATGCTAAGGAGGTCCTATGTGTCATTGTCACCTAAATCAAGGCAGAGGTGGCAGAAAATTGTATTCCTATAACTCATTGTTTCGGAAAGGCATTATTAAAGGTGAAACAATAGCATCTGATATTGAATAATTGGCAGGATGGGATGAAAATAAGGAAACATGAAGTTAGAATGATTATTTAAAACTGCCTATTACCTTGAACCATGCTAGTATCACTAGCTCATTTTTACTTCCCTTAACATTACACCAGCTTTCTTTGTCGGTGTTACTCAAGGTGCCTCATTAGCAAACAGGAATCTAATTTACCATTATGTAGCTCTCTGTGACACTATAGCCAAGAAACCTATAGACGTAAATATCTTGCACACAACCATGACCAACACGTCAGGCAATCAAAACTGCTGCTGGGTGATAACAGAACTCAGAAGGGTAATTACCAAAACTGAAAGTTAGTAGAAACACCAACATCTACCATACAGAATAATTCCATTTTGGTGACATCAGTGTGATTACATTCCATCACAAGTTTTCATTACTCACTTCTGTAGAGAATGTTTTCTAGAATTCCTAATGGTGAATCAAGTTAATAAGCTGTGATCATGGGATTTTTTTTTTAATTACTATTAGTAATTAGGTTCTTTGCATCATGGTAGGGAAGGGGTAAGCACACCAGCAAGAACCGCAGAGGACTTTGTTCTCCAAGGAGCTCAGTGCAAACGGAGGAACAGTGTGTCTGAGGGTGTGCTTTACTCACCCTGCAGCTTTGAGGATCCAGAAGCTGTGGGAGCCTTAGCTGTGAAGCAAATGCACTCTGAATAGCAGACTTACTCAATGGAGGCAGCGCATGGTATATCCTGTCTGTAACACTCTGGTAGGCTGAAACATTCCCCGAGGACAAAAATATCTCTCTGTAAAGGAACCAAAATGATTGTATTAAAAAGAAGTAAGATGATTTCAAATTTCTGCAAATGGTCTATAAGCAAAATTACCTGCTCCTCATTATAACCCAATGTGGTACCAAGTGACAGGGATAGTGGCAGATATGATAAGTAAAACAAATAGACACAAATGTTAATCAGGTAGATGCATGTGTGAAAGTAAATCTGACTGGGGACATTTACAGCAAAACATATGCCTATGCTAATGGAGAGACATGCCCAGGTAGCTAACAGACTGGATAGTAATTCAGGAGCTCTACTACTTCCTATTCCTGATATTAGGATAATTTCCTGTAGAAAGTGGAAAAGCCACTAAAGCTTTTCAAAGTTTTCAAAAGAGCTTGTGAAACTTTGGAACTTAAATTACAGGATACTTGGAGTCAAGAGCTAGGTTTGGCAACAACAGTCCCCACTGATTTTCATAGAATCATAGAATCATAGAATGGTTTGGGTTGGAAGGGACCTCAAAGATCATCTAGTTCCAACCCCCCTGCCAGGGGCAGGGACACCCTCCACTAGTCCAGGTTGCCCAAAGCCTCATCCAGCCTGGCCTTGAACACTTTCGTGAGACCTGGTCTCACACAGCAAATGCTGGGCCAGGCACACACACCAGAGCCCAGCTGAGCAGTAGGAGCTGCTGAACCAGCAGAGCGCTATTCTGACACAGGTTTATAATGCTTCTGGGACCCAGCTGGCTCCTCATGCTTGGATTGCATTGTGCTGTGCAGTCACACACATAAAGCTACCTTTTACTACACTCTATGCATCATGTAAATATATTACCCAACCAAGCTTAGACATGACTTTGTCACTTCATTGCAGCGTCTTTGTCACGTTCAGTTCTCCTGTACTTAATTCACATGCTTTTAAAACAAAGACTGCCTGTTCAACCAGTTCTTGCAATATAAGAAACAATCTGGACTGCAACTCTTTCTGAAGCTGCACATCCTCTTTTGAATGGCAACTCTAAGACAAGGATCTTATTCTTTTTGTCAAACACACACAAGTGCTTTTAAAAATGACATGGTCTTTGTATCAGTTGCAGGGCTAACAAAGGAATTACAGGGACAAATAACAGCTTCCAGGATCAAACTTGGCAGAGAAGTTCATAAGAGATTAAATGTGATTTAGTGTCACATTGTAAGCCCTGGTGTGGAGAAAATGGAAACTACATTGCACTGGTAATAAGAAACAAGAAAGATGAAGCATCTAATATCTTGATGAAGATGAAGCATTTCTTCTTTTTTCCTGTTAACCGACAATTCTTTATCCAAGGAAAATGTTTCTTCACTGATTGCCCCTACAGTATTTTAATCAGGTAAAAATAGAAATAAAAGCACAAGGTAGTTTTATCTTCTTGTGGGGCTCCAGGAGAATCTTTGGTCTACATGACATACATACAATCACAGCTTCATTGGATAGCACAAGAGTGGTCAGACTGGGTCAGAGCAAAGATCTATCCAGCTCAGAGTCCTGTCTCCCACAGTGATCAAAAGTGGATTCATGAGAAGATTACAAAACTCTCCAGAACAAGTATATGCTGATATTTTCCACAGATATTCTCATGGCCTCCAATATTTTGTAGCGCAGACATTTCCTCAGCCAGAGGTGATTGCTAAATATTTAATAACCCTTGGTAGATTCGTCTTCCACGAGCCTGTGCGGTATCCCTCCGAGTCCTGTGAACTTTTACCACCTACCGCATCCCGCAGCAAGAAATCCCATGGCCTAATTACAAGCCATGTGCAAGAATCACTTTTTTGTTGTTGTTGTTCAGAGCCAGCTACCTGCTGTTGTCCTGGGATGCCCCTTACACTGGAAAAGACCATGAGCAGACATAGACACTCCTTGTTTATCCTCTGCATTCGACTGACAATTTTAAATTATGAAATAATTTAGGTTGGAAAAGACCTTTAAGATCATCGAGTCCAACCATTAACCTAGCACTGCCAAGTCCACCACTAAACCACATCCCTAAGGGCCACATCTACACGTCTTCTAAATACCTCCAGGGATGGTGACTCAACCACTTCCCTGGGCAGCCTGTTCCAGTGCTTGACAACTCTTTCGGTGAAGAAATTGTTCCTAATATCCAATCTAAACCTCCCCTGGCACAACTTGAGGGCGAGGTCCTCTTGTCCTTTCACTTGTTACTTGGAAGTAGAGACCCACACCCACCTGGCTACAACCTCCTTTCAGGTAGTTGTAGAGAGTGATAAGATCTCCCCTCAACCTCCTTTTTCCAGGCTAAACAACCCCAGTTCCCTCAGCCATTCCTCACAGGACTTGTGCTCTAGACCCTTCACCACCTTTGTTGCCCTTCTTTGGACATGCTCCAGCACCTCAATGTCTTTCTTGTGGTGACGGGCCCAAAACTGAACACAGTCCTTGAGGTGTGGCCTCACCAGTGCCAAGTACAGGGGGATGATCACTTCCCTCGTCCTGATGGCCACACTATTGCTGATACAAGCCAGGATGCCATTGGCCTCCTTGGCCACCTTGGCTAGCTGTTCACCAATACACCCAGGTCCTTTTCCACCAGGCAGCTTTCCAGCCACTCTTCCCCAAGCCTGTAGCATTGCATGGGATTGTTGTGATCCAAGTGCGGGACTTGGCACTGAGCCTTGTTGAATGTCATACAATTGGTCTTGACCCATCAATCCAGCCTGTCCAGACCCCTCTGTAGAGCCTTCTGACCCATCAAGCAGATCAACACTCCCGCCCAAATGGATGTCATCTGCAAACTGACTGCAGATGCACTTGATCCCCTCACGTCCAGATCACTGATAAAGATATTAAACAGAACTGGGCCCAGTACTGAGCCCTGGGGAACACCACTTGTGACCAGCCATCAATTGGATGTAACCCCATTCACCACAACTCTTTGGGCCTGACCATCCAGCCAGTTTTTTACTCAGCAAAGCATACACCCGTCCAGGCCATGAGCAGCCAATTTTCCCAGGAGAATACGGTGCGAAAGGGTGTCAAAGGCTTCACTAAAGTCCAGGTAGACAACATCCACAGCCTTTCCCTCATCCACTAAGCAGGTTACCTTGTCATAGAAGGAGATCAGGTAGTCAAGCAGGACCCGCCTTTTGTAAACCCATGCTGACTGGGCCTGATCACCTGGTTGCCCTGTATATGCCATGTGATGGCACTCACGATAATCTGCTCCATAACCTGCCCCAGCACCAAGGTAGTAGTTCCCCAGATCCTCCTTCCGGACTTGATTCTGTGATTCTGTGATTTCACCAACACATTGAATTCCATCTGCTGTTTTATTTTGCAGTCACTCCGTTTTGTAAGGTCCTTCTCCAGCCAGCCCTTGCCCTTGGTATACTGGCTATCACAGTATCATGTACACATGGTACCACCTCAGCTTCAGTTCCTTTTCAATGTCATATATGAGCACCTGAACAGCACAGGAGAAAACTCAAACTCCTCTGGGAAGCCACTGGTAACCTCCTTTATCCACTGTAAAAGTTGCCTATTTACAACCTTCTCCTTCCTAAATCTCAACAAATTATTTACAAATGTGACCATCTCCCCACATATCCGGTAGCTGCTTAGAATCCTTAAGAGCCTTTGTTGAGACTATTAAAGCTTTCAGGGAATCCAGACGAACTGTATCAACCCTTTATCCATGTTTGTTAACACCTTCAGAGAACTCCCATATGTTTGTAAGGCATGACTGCACTTTCCAAAAGCAGTGTTGACTCTTCACAAATACGTCATATTTGTTCATGCATCCACTTCCTTACAGTTTCTGCTAATTTGAACACGATGGATATCTGTTTCATCAGCCTGTGACTAGCCAGATCATGCTTGTAATCCATTTTAGAAACTGGCAACAACACATCAGCCGTTTCCAGTGTTCAGGTCTCAAGACAGCGTTAAGCAAGAAGCTACACACCATAGCTAGTAATTAGGCTTCTTTAAAAAAAAAAAAAAAAAAAAAAAAATCCTTGAGTTGATTCAGAATTCTTGGATATTATCTGGTCTTGGCAGCTTGTCCATCTTAATTTCAGTCCACTTGTCCCATAACTTTCCCTGGCAACATTTCCACTTGCAGCAGCTCCTCTGATACATCTCCCATAAAGAAAGGTTTTGGTGTGGGAATCTCCTCAAGTTGTTCCACAGGGAATGCAGAAACAAATAACTTTTTAAAATGTGTGCTGTTGACTTACCTTCACTGAACACTCCTGATAGCCTACTGGCTTTATGGACTCTCTTGCAGGTTTCCTGTTCCTGGTATATTTGAGACTAGATTTACTATTATTCTTGATGCCTTCAGCAAAATTTTTCCTCAAAATCTTTGCTGGGCTGTCTTGAATTCTTTTACATTTATCCTGTCACAGTTTATAGTCCTTTCTGTTTTCTTCATTTGAATGAAAGTTAAGCTTTTTGAAGGGTGCTTTCTTGCTTTAATAATCTGTTTAATCCTGCTGTTTAGCCACGCCAGCATCGTCTTACCCTTTCTTAAGTCTTTCTTCACATGTGGTATGCATTTCTCGAGTGCCTCCAGTATGTCCCCAAAGAGTCTCCATGACATCTGCAAGGATTTAACTGCCTTAGCTAATCCTTCTAGGGTTTTTTCAGCAAGTATTCTCGTTTTTATGTCGTTTCCCATTTTGAAGCTGAGCTCAGCTATGGTGGTATTTATTTGGCTTTTGCTGTTCCTTCAAGGATGTTTTATGCAAGCACATCATGGCTGCTCTTAGAGAACAACTCTCCAACTGCAGCATTTTGAACTCAGTCCTGCGTGTTACTCAAAACCAAATCCAGGAGTTGTTTCTCTTCTGGCAGACTCCCTAGCCTGCCTGCCCTATGCATGCTACACCCACAAATCTAGTCTTGCATCATGCCACCACATGGCATCTACAGAGGGGAGGAGAGTTGAAATTTCCTTTACTTTTGCATGTTCTGTCCTTGTTTTGGTTCTGCCAAGGGTAATTCCGTTGAGTACATTCAAACGTCTCTGTGATCATTCTTGACAGACAACATATGGGAGGAGGGCAGGGAGAAAAGGAAGACAGTTACTTTTCAGAAAGTCCTGAAAGTGTATCTTAGTTGGGTTTCTGTGATGGGGTAAATAACATTTTTACAGGAGGGTAAACCTAGATCTCGGTATAAGCAGGTAAGTCCTGTACCTGCTTATTAAGCATTCTTTGATAGAGGAAAATATAAAATTAAATGTAGGTCCTACAGCAAAACAAGAACATGAACTCATAAGTCTACCTCTGTAACAACTACCAACCCCCCTGATTTAGTAAACTATGAATCATAACATAATTCTCAGATAAGAGGACAGCTGTACTCAGACATGGTGTGTTGAGACCCCTCAATGAAGCATGTAAGGAATCTCATCACTTTTAGTTAAAAGAAAATTGGCACTTTTAGTGAAGGGAAAATTCCTACACTTACAGGGCACATTTCATAGTCTTGGAGCAGATACCATGGGCAAAATTTAAATTAATCTTTCCTACTTTTTTTTCCTTCTTTGTGAACAAAAAAAGGCCTCTTTATAAAAAAAAGGTGCCAGTCCCATCCCTAAGAGAATTACCTAAGGTAATTCCTACCGTAGTCGATGCCTGATTGCTGCATCAAACTGCAGAAACATCACTTCTCTGTGAGCAGCTAGCAGCTGGGCTATGTTGCTGGGATCCAGTGGATTCTGGAGGCTGTCAATCATTTTCTGTATCTCTTGAAGTTCAGTCCCTAGAGTCCCAAGAATAAAAAGTTTATCAGATAAGGTCTCAGGAAATGCACATAAAAATATCTCAGTTAGGTAAACTGTTTTTCCTCCAGGAGTTTTGTACTTCTTGACTTTCTTCATTTTTCCTCTTTCCTCCTGAAGGCAGATGAAGAATGCATTTACATACCCCCCAACACTAAAAAGCAGGCTTTCAGAAAAGACATTATGGCAGGTGGAGAATTATGAGGATGTAGTAAGGTGGCAGATGAAGAATGCATTTACATACCCCCCAACACTAAAAAGCCGGCTTTCAGAAAAGACATTATGGCAGGTGGAGAATTATGAGGATGTAGTAAGGTCAGGGAGGAAAAGGCATAGGAATGAAAAGTTACAAAAGTATCTCAAAAGAATGGTTCTTTTATTATCCTTTCCCATCAAAAAAATCAATTATAAAATACCAACAAGGACAGTGGTATATCTTTCTTGTTATCATATCTGGTTGGACTAGATGATCATTGTAGGTCCCCTCCAACCGAAAATGTTGAAATTAAATTTCTCAGGAGCAGAATCAGATCCTGAGATGGCATTTTACTTACTCCAAAGACCTAAACAAGTTATTACTTGGTAGAGAATGATAGGGACAACTTCTCCAACTGCTTTCAATAAAATCCTGCTGGGGCTCAATTCTGCAAGCTAATGAATATTTTTCTGCTGAGGCTGTAAAGGTTTTTTTTATTCCCTTTAAGCCTAGCAAAAAACTTCTCAAAGCAATGGGTCTCTACAAGTCATTACCCTTACAAGAGCACCTGCTCTTACTTGGTGTTTGCAGGAAATGCGTGCACAGTGCTTGACTGCCTCCCAAGACACAGCTACCCCAAAGTGATTTAACTTGAAAGCGTCTGTTATGGAAACCCAATGTTCTCTCTGTCAGGCTGCAGGAACTGCCATCATTTAAGGAAGTTAAATGTTCTGATTTTGGGGGAGAGCGAATTATTCCTCAGCAGCAGCAACAACAAAGATGGCTTGGTCAGGAGCAATGGAGTTAAATTGTCTGTACCAAATGTGTTACAGAGACAGCAGAGTTCCGGGGACTCCATTGTCTGTATTTTCTGGTTTAAAAGTGTGATAGCTAGGCACACATTAGATATATCTGAAATTGAAATACATTGCACATAATATTCCTCCTACATCTGGTCATGTGATTTCTCACTGATCACTGAGCTCAGTCTTCTTGATTGTTTCAAAGCTCATTAAACATGCTAATTTACATGAGCTTTCTCAGCCATATACAAATGAAGTTACTAATACGCACTTGATGGTACAATGAGTGCACACTGCAGAACAGGCAGTGCTTTTTGTTAGAGAAAATAAACCCACTTCAAAATCAAACATTCACAAGCACAGTATTAAAATAAAAGCTGTAACAGGTATTTATGATTCACTGAGCCCTTTCTTCCCTACCAAAATGAAATTTCAAGAAGATAAATTCAGAACTGATAATAAAAATCTTACTCAAATAAAAAGAAAAATACATAAGGGATAATGTGACAAACCTGGAGGCATTAAAAGACAAAGCTAGTCTTTTATATATTTTTCCCAATTCTTGAAGAATGTAATATTTTTACCCAATTGTCATAATCAATTTTTCATTTTTGGAAGACTCCAGGACAGAGGGGAAGCTGTGCAGGTGAAGTTGTTACTCCTGAGTTGCGTCTCAGTGGCGCCAAATGTACAGCTATATAAATGTGGGCATTTCTAGGTGGCATGAAAACAGCCCAGCCATGTAGCACACACCCCCACAGAGAAGGAGGTGTGGATAACGTGCCATGTTTTGACACTCCGATTTTCTACACTGTGGGAATAATCCAGTGGCTGAAAAGCCAAATGCCAAGAGTACTTCAGGGACAGGATTATCTCATGTGACTTTAGTTGCCTAATTATCAGGCATCAAGTTTAATTGGGCTCCTGCAATCTTACCCCTCCAAAGAGGGTTTCATCCTGCTCACTTTGAATACATTTCAGCTTGGGATGAGCAACTCCTCTGAAGGTGTCTCTGCAACAGTGTCCAGGGAAGGTGTTCAGTGACAGCAGAAGTACTGAACTGGTGGTTAGAGACTAGTAGTTTCATACCTCACTGCTAATCACTAAAGGAAAGGTAGGTAAATCTCACTCCTGCAGTATAGTTTAACTTGAACAACAGGTCAAAGCTATTAGGGAAACTGGTACTATTTCTGCACAAATACATGTTTGTGCATGCACCTCAGCTGTTTCACCCTTTGGAAAGAGGATCAAGTGACAGATTTACTAGAGGAACCCAAGCCTGCCTTTTTTCATCTTCTGGTAAAGATAAAATCCTCGTGGGCTGACCAGATGGCTTAACAGACACTTGCTAGAGCAGAAGAGCAATTTTTGGACCATGTTTTCTGTTCCCTGCCAGAGGAGACCTCCCAAGTCCGATAGGTATATTGCTTTTCTGTGAGACTGCGATAGATCTGTGATGCTGTGAGCATGCTTTGGAAATGTGACAGTCTTCCCTCAGTAAAATGGAGCAGGGGAAAAAAAAAAAAAAAGAATGGAATTTGATCTAGACTTTATTCTTCAGTTGACATCAATCTCTTAGAATCATAGACTCATAGAATGGTTTGGGTTGGAAGGGACCTCAAAGATCATCTAGTTCCAACCCCCCTGCCATGTGCAGGGACACCCTCCACTAGACCAGGTTGCCCAAAGCCCCATCCAACCTGGCCTTGAACACTTCCAGGGAGGGGGCAGCCACAACTTCTCTGGGCAACCTGTGCCAGTGCCTCAACACTCTCACAGTGAAGAATTTTTTCCTAACATCTAATCTAAATCTACCCTCCTTCAGCTTAAACCCATTACCCCTTGTCCTATGACTACCCTCCCTGATAAACAGTCCCTCTCCAGCTTTCCTGTAGGCCCCTTCAGGTACTGTAAGGCTGCTATAAGGTCTTCCTGGAGCCTTCTCTTCTCCAGGCTGAACAACCTCTCTCAGCCTGTCCTCATAGGAGAGGTGCTCCAGCCTTCTGGTCATCTTCGTGGCCCTCCTCTGGACTCACTCCAACAGCTCCGTGTCTTTCTTGTACTGGTCACCCCAGAGCTGGATGCAGTACTCCAAGTGGGGTCTCAGGGGAGTGGAGTAGAGGGGGAGAATCGCCTCCCTCGATTTGCTCCCATCTTCGTGTTCCTTTTGTCCCTTTCTCACCATCAGTATTTCACACTCTTTTGCACCTGGAACCATCTACCTTAAGCATGCAGTATTAGTTACTTACCAATCCTGTCGGTCCCTCCCCAGTCTGGAGTCAGAGGCTCTGGGTTTAAGGCACAAAAGCAGTTTGGGGAATTTCCTAACTGAGCAAAAGCCAGGAGATAAGAAACCATGTCGTGAAATGCACCAACAATTTCTAGGCTTAGGTGGAGACCTCTGAGAGCAGCCTGCAGACAATACAAATACACAAATAAAACCAGTCAGATAATAGCCCTAAGCAAACACACCAAAGCAGCAAATATTTTTGCTTCCTGGGCCACAACCACTCCTGGGCACCAAATGAGACCTCCTTGGGAGGGCAACGGGCATCTCAGAGCAAGGTCAAGCACTGGATTTCATTCTGGCTCAGGATATCACTCCCAGCTGTCACCATCCCATCTGGTGTCACAGCTTCTGTTTTAGAAACTGCTTCCACAGTCTCTCATACAACCCCTTTTTTCAGTGTTTATATCTATGCAAATAGACAGACGTGGCCGGGCAGCCTTTCCCTTGCAGTCCTCTCCCCCTGCACTGCACCATCTCCAGCTCTGGCACTGCCAGGGCCAGCCCAGGTACCTCCTTCTCCTCCTCTCCCCTCTCCTCCTTATTTCAGTAGATACAAGTCAGAGGACATAAAGGTCCCAGCCTGCCGCTTCTGCATACGTGGGGACAGGGACAATACTTGATAAACTGGTGGGATGGGGAATATTTTCACAAATAGGAAAAGGCAACACAGCATGGCTGGGGTTTGGTTTAATTACTTCTGATCTTTAACGATCTTTACAGATTTAACTAAAGGATTCTTCCTTTTCTTTTACTGTTGTTTCTACCTCTAAACCCAGAGGACTGAAGCTCTCCTTCCTGACAGGCACTCTTCATCAACACCCTCATCAGTGGCACATGCTAGCTGCATCCAGATTAAACCCACTGATATTTATTTCCCCATCTCCAATGACAAGCAAAATTATAGCGCATGTGAAAAGATATATGTAGCTTAGTGCCTGGAAGAAAACTTCTTTTACCATTAGCAAATACTGACCTTCTCTGGAAGCTTTTTGAACATGATCAGCACTTCGGTAGGGTGAGGGATGAACCACAAGTTAAGGAAGGTGCATCCATCTGGAGACAGCAAAGAGTGTGGTCGAGGACGGAAGGATCTGAATTATAGCAAGAAGTGAGAGGTGTTTAGCATTTTGAGGCTTCTTTCTGCCTGTCATTCCCAGAAAGACATTTTTTTAAAAAGTTTGATAAAACTGCTACTTGCACATAGGATTTGCCTTTAAGCTTTGGAGCAAGTATATTTTAGACATAACATGATTTAGCTTTGATGTGTAGAATATGAGGTAAAGGTTTGACCTCCAAAACCTGCTGAATTTGAGTACGATTTGAAAGAAACTTTCTTAAAGCATCTGATTTATAAAGCAGGGACGTGAGCTGCTGTGCTGAGGATATTCAGGGTCTCTTCCACCACGAACATGCTTTTGCTGGCTAGAACAGGAGACAGGCAGGGCAAAGCAGCAGACAGGCATTAAAAATCTATATAATTATTTTAAAATATGATGTGCAATTACTAGTAGGCAGCTCTTTTTTTTTTTTGCCAGAAGATATGAAAATACATTTATTACATGAATAATGTATTTTCCTGTTTTTATATACAATGTGCCATTTCTTGTCTTCACATACATGAAGATGAAGTACAATATGCAGCTAGTACATTTTGAAATAAGAGATATAAGTTCAGCTTGGAGATGGAGTTCAGCTCTTTCTCAAGTAAGTTTTGCAGGGTTTTTAATCTTTTTTTTTTCCCCTTTGTCTGAAGAAAATCAAAGCTGAATGCAAAAAAATAGACCTTTGATTTGGGTGGGATGGAGTAATGAAAGGTTAAATACTCATGTTGTGAGCACGGAAATTATATTTGGGCAGGGTTTGTTTAACCAGCTGTGCCCTACTAACTTTTGCACAAGAACGATAAGCACCAATTGTACCTAAGGAAACCAGACAAGTGACGCTTTTCAGGGTGAGATTAGTATTCACACTCTCCATTTCCTCTGCTTTACATCACAGCCCATAAACGGTATCAGCAGGAAGAGAGCAAACAGGGTGACCTCCAAAGGCAGAAGTGCACATGCTCTCCAGATGTGCTTCATCTTCAGACTTTGGCAGACAAGCACTGTGGGCACAGATGCTGTACTTCCCCACCTTACCACAGGATGTTAAGGGTGGCTTCTCCGTAGCTGGGTTTGCAAAGGAGTCCCACACTATGTCACCCTGCTATGATGTGGCACCTAACTTCTTCAGCAGGAAAATAAGCACAGTCCACTGCATCCAGATAAGCCCAGGTGCTGTCTACTGCAGCAGCACATGAACGATTTGTAGTGCCATCTTCCAAGAAACAGCTAGAACACCGTTTAATCCCAAACAAAATAGATTTTCTACATCATGTAAAAAAACCCTAACACACCCCCCCCCCCAAAAAAAAACATCCCAGAGATGCTATGTCATGCTCACAGAGTGACTAGTGATTTCAAAACATGTATGGCTAAGAGCTATGACCTAGTTTCAGATGCCAAATCTGGGAACAAAGAATAAGGCAGGGGGAAGGGAAGAACAGGATGGCACCACTATGCAGAAACCACAGCCCTACATTTGCCTTTTTCTTCCTGCTTCTAACATTTACTTTTAAGATGGCAGTTGCTGCAGGAATCTTTTGCTATCTCATGTGAGATAACTGCACCCGAGTGCTTCTGCCTTTTTTTTTTTCCTAAGGGTTACTACTAAGGCTTAGGTAAGCCAGCAAGGGTGGGCAGAATATGTATTCACAGCCTTCCCTTCATCCCTGCAGCTGAACTCTATATGACACAAAGATAGCAAAATCAGGAAGGATAGGGGGTTCGTCCAACCAAATGTGGGTGTTGACAGTACGAGCACCTCCCTTGAGTTGCTGGAGAGAGAAAGAGGCACTTCCAGGACACAACTCATCTCATCGTAAAGCAGGAATGTGAAATGGGTCATCCCTTTGAAGCACCCATTTATTATCAGGGGAGCCTAGTCAGATACAGGTGTCTAAAGTTAGGTGGGCTATTCATTTCCCATTGATGTTAATGAATTATAGGCTTATGGAAATACATATATATATTTGCAGAAAGCTTTTCATTGTAACTATTCTCATTCTCATTTCTTCTGCTTCTCCTCGAGAGTCTCTTCTTTCCTTTCTTCTTTATTCCATGGTTTTTTTTCTCTTTTTTCCCCCTCTTCGCTCAACGCCTATCTTTTTTCCTCCCTGTATTTCCTCCTCTGTAACTAGGTACCTTCCCCCTGTCCACCACATCATACACTGTTTCTTCCACCCAGCTGCAGGTTCCTCTCAGAGGGAGGGAGAGACAGGGAAGGCAGGACCTGCTCACCCTCCAAGTGCTTGGCAGCCACAAATGCAGGCAACGAGATTAGTTCAGAAGATAAGAAAGCAATTGAATTAATGTCCTGCTATAACCCTCTAAATGCAGGCAGGATGGAAGCTAAATTACTGCTTTCATCATAACTAATTGACAGTTGCTGTCTACAAGGTGCTTCTTAGCTTCAATTAAACAACAACAGAAAATGAAACATTAACTGGTAATAACTGATAAAGCGGGGACAAAAAAAGGGCAGAGGGGCTGAAAGGGCAGGAGCCATTTTTAATTAAAGCCTTTTCTCCAGCTCCCCGCAGGTCCCTTTCTGGCATGAAGGCCAGGGGCAGGTCCACGCAGGTGTGAAGGGTGTGCCGCAGCAGTCCTCACTCTCCCTGCTCTCCAGACACCTTCACATCTGCCTCCCTCCGGTAGATAAGGATTTGCTCTCGGCTTCCTTTGTATATCAAACGCAGAAAAGCAGCATGCTATAGCAAGCGATATGAAAGTGTGGCTGCAAGTTGATGGAGAGAGACAGGCAAGCATCGAAGCACAGGAGGAGAAAAGGCAACCTCAGAAAATTCAGGGGTATTTAAAAAATAAAAGGGCATACACATGTATACATGCTTATTTTCTAAGATGTTTCATTGTTTCAGATGTTTCATTTTAAAGTGTAAAAAGACAACATGTAACTGCTTATAAGTTAATATGCTTACATTACCGTTTTGGAAGAAGTGTAATAGTATAACCCTATAAATTATTATAGGGTATTGAAATATTTTCTTGCTGTTGAAAAGTTACAGGTCCAAAAGGGACAAGCCAATACCTGATTAGGGTGCACAGTGCTAGAACTGGCTAATCTGTATTTTGAATATCCCAGCAGAGGCAATGCTCTGCAAGTTCTCTGTCATAAGATGTATAGTCCTGAAACACACCATGGCTTTATTCTTTGCTCAATGTTCCTGTGACACCAAGAGTAGCAGGTAATGCATAGCATGAACTGCAGAAGTACAGGTTCTGCAGCTGAACTCAGCTTCTCTGTGCAAATAAATCATGTTTGATTTAGTCCTTGCTAATAAACTAGGATGGAAACCAAAACAGTTGCTATGACAAGTAACTACTAAAATATTTTTCTCTAGGATTACTATTATCTCTTCTGTTACTGCGTCCAGAGAAGGCTCCTTCTAAAGCTCAGGGCGACTGTGTTATGAATGGCCCATGTGCAACATTTTATGATAATATGTAAAATACTATAGAGCTTAAAAGCTTCTCAGGGCATCCAAGACAGCAGTACAAAATACAGTGCCTTAGACAACACCCAATAAAAGCTGGCAGATAAAGGAAGAAAAACGACCCATGCCATGGGCCCGTGATGGGGTTACTCCCCAGCAACTACTAGCAAGATAAGAGCTAGCCCAAGACAGGTGTAGCTCCACAAGCCTGCAGCTGGCATGCAGTTAAACAACAGGGAAGGGGTGACGATCACCTTCTCAAGTATCCTGTTGAACCATGGTTTATGATTTGTTAGGCTTGTAACCACACTCCCAACCTTTGTTATTGGAACTAAAGCTTTTGCTTGAACCTTAACAAGTGAGGGGTTTTTGTGTTTGCTGCTGAGCCTCTCTATTGCTGGGGAACAAGGTGATCAAGAGGAAAACCAGTGTGCTGGGTGACTATTTTCACATCTAAAACCATCTGCCTGCTGGTGCTAACATGGGGAGCCCAGAGACTTACAGAGAGTCAGCAGAAGGGCTCGCCTTGCTAGCCACAAGTTTTGAGGAAGGAGATCCTTGTGACATGGCCAAAAAAATGTCCTTTCTGAAAGAAGCAGATGATACAGGGTCATCCCCTAGTGTGTCGTGTGCTCTTCCTCTCCTTTCCTAACTTCTGACAAGTCACACGCCTGCAACTTATTAGCAAGTTTTGTTTAAACCTTAAATAAATGAAATTTAAAGGGTAAGGCACTCCTCACTACTTAGGCTTAATCATTAAAGCAGAAGATTTATCTCCTGAAAATGAGATTATCAGTTTCTTTCCCCCTTACATGCAGTATTGGGATTAGAACCAAGCACATTTTTAAAGTGTTCCTTCTTCATATACCAGCTTTTGCAGGCAACTCTGACTGCGCATTCTCCATCCATCAAAATTGCCTGAAGATTGGCAGAACACACCACTTGGGGCACTTTAAGGCTACCATTCCCCTTACAAACATGTATTCATCTTTACTTAGTAATATGCACTGACTGAGGACTCTGGCCCCCAGGAACACACTTGCAAACATGATACAAACCTGGGATCAGCTGCAAGGTTTTTCTTTAAGTCTTGCTCCTCTTTTTTCCCTTGAGATAGTCCAATTATGAAGTACTTGTCTCTGATGACAGGGAAATCATCTAAGAGGCTTCTTAGGCTATTGTAGCACCCAATGAGCTGACCTCTCAGGGCATGCTGGGACACACGCTGATTCAGCCTAAAAAAGTATAATTAAAATACGTAGTGTTGTACAGGGCGTCATCTATCCAGATAAGCTCTACCTTTGTTGAGCTTAATCTCTATAGGGACATCTTTGGCATCTTCTACAGCCGAAATTACAAGCTATGATTCTTCTGTACTGTGAAAACCAGCAGGACAAAAATTGTGAAAGTGGCATTTAAGAATCAAGGTAAATTTTAGATTTAATGCTCTTCACCACACAGATGTCTTAACAATGCCTTAGGAAGATCTGCAATTAATACAGCAACTGCTTTGTGGTAGCTATTGATACTTAAATTACAATAAGAAAGCAGAAGCAGAAAGAAGGTAAGTGAGATGACGAGTTAATTGCAGAACTGGGAATTAGACAGTGTGACCCTGAGTCAGATTTCATCGTCACTGAGCTGTGCTGAAACTCCGCTCCAGACCGTGGCTGCAAACTGCCTCCAGACTCATTGGTCTGGCCTTACCTACACACTCAATGAGCTGTACCTGGCTTAAAGGTAGTCTGCATCTGCAGCATGACACAAATCTATATCATTTGCAAAACATGGCTTACTGAAACAGCTGCCCTACTTGCAGCTTGCTCCTCACCATGCTCTTTCCCAAGGCTACTTGGATGCACCTCTGCGTACCTGGGCATTTGAGGAGAAGACAGATCTGGATGCTGGCCACATGCCAGGTTCTTGCCCAGTTTTTTGACAGAGTAGATCTGGAACATAGCTCTTAGGTGGTTTCATAACAGGCTATGCACTCCAGTAGAAAGGTAACACATAAACTAGTCTAGGGTGGTATATCAAGTCTGTTTCTCAGTGAAAATAGACACGAAATAACACATTTCCTTTTGGTTTTTTTACCCTTCTTTACTGGCATGTGTGCTCAAGGTCATGATATTGTGTGCAAGACAAAGGTCCCAGAAATGTAAATTCATCTGGGAGTAAAAACCATAAAATACTGAACATTGACATATGAACACAGGATTAAAAAAAAAAAAAAATCAAGTCCAACTCTGTTTGAACCTCTGATTTCTCCCAAGTTGTCTTACAAACTAGAATGAATTCACAGGGTAGTACATGCCACTTGTTAATTTTCTTATATACTGCACATTATTTCCACTACAATTTCTCGCACACGTCAATGATGATTATCTGGTATTTCTACTGAAATACCAAAAAAGTGTTGATGTTGTGTGCCTCTGCTTAGCATAGAATCATTGACTCATAGAATGGTTTGGGTTGGAAGGGACCTCAAAGATCATCTAGTTCCAACCTCCCTGCCATGGGCAGGGACACCCTCCACTAGACCAGGCTGCCCAAAGCCCCATCCAACCTGGCCTTGAACACTTCCAGGGAGGGGGCAGCCACAACCTCTCTGGGCAACCTGTTCCAGTGCCTCAACACTCTCACAGTAAAGAATTTTTTCCTAACATCTAATCTAAATTGACCCTCCTTCAGCTTAAACCCATTACCCCTTGTCCTGTCACTACCCTCCCTGATAAACAGTCCCTCTCCAGCTTTCCTGTAGGCCCCCTTTAGGTACTGGAAGGCTGCAATAATGACTTCCTGGAGCCTTCTCTTCTCCAGGCTGAACAACCCCAACTCTCTCAGCCTGTCCTCATAGGAGAGGTGCTCCAGCCCTCTGGTCATCTTCGTGGCCCTCCTCTGGACTCACACCAACAGCTCAATGTCTTTCTTGTACTGGGGCCCCCAGAGCTGGACGCAGTACTCCAGGTGGGGTCTCATGAGAGTGGAGTAGAGGGGGAGAATCACCTCCCTTGACCTGCTGGTCATGATTCTTTTGACGCAGCCCAGGATACAGTTGGCTTTCTGGGCTGCAAGCACAGATTGCCAGCTCATGTTGAGCTTCTTGTCCACCAACACCCCCAACACTTTCTCCTCAGCACTGCTCTCAATCCACTCTCCACCCAGCCTATAGTCGTGCTTGGGATTGCCCTGACCCATGTGCAGGACCTTGCACTTGGCCTTGTTGAACTTTGCATGGGCCCACCTCTCCAGCCTGTCAAGGTCCCTCTGGATGGCATCCCTTCCCTCCAGCATGTCGACCACACCACACAGCTTGGTGTCGTCGGCAAACTTGCTGAGGGTGCACTCGATCCCATTGTCCATGTCGCCGACAAAGATGTTGAACAGTGCCGGTCCCAGTTCCAACCCCTGAGGAACACCACTCGTCACTGATCTCCACTTGGACATCGAGCCATTGACCACAACTCTTTGAGTGCAACCATACAGCTAATTCCCTATCCAATTTCTTATTCAAGCATCTCATCATCAGTCCTTTGTCCTCCAAACAGTATACTTCCTACTCCTCCAGCAACATAGCTTATACTGCCTGTAGTGTTATCCCACTAAACCACTGATAGTGTTCTTTTCCTCAGCTTGCAAAATGGCTTACAGGTATGTTCATAATATTCTGAATAGAAAGTCCATAAGTTCATATTATCCACATGAAAAAGATGCCCTCGGAGCAAGAGTTATGTTTAAAACATGATGTGTTTGTATGGAAATGTCTATACTAGATCTATATTAAACATATATTAGACATATAGTAAATGTCTGTATCAGATAGATATACTTACTCATGGCAATATTCAACAATAACGTCTGTCTTGAGTTTCAGAACTTCATCCTTTAATGAGACAGAATTTTCTTCTTAGTAGCATGTAGGACTTACATGTACTGTGAATCTAACAAAGCTAAACCATTTGTAACATTTTCTATTAATATAATTTTAAAAACCCCTATAATATTACAAATATCTAAACTATGAAATTCCAAAACTTTAAGGAGGATAATCATTAAGAAAGTTCGACCAGTATGCCAGACCCAATAGACAGTTAAGGCAAGTCCTGTAAATAAATTCACAATTATTTTATTCAAGTCTGGTTAATATAATTTTGTTCACAAATTCTGTAATATTTCCCAAAAGAGTCTGCAGCTAGCAGTTATTTCCTTATACATTCATATGGCCTACTGAGCTGGTAAGAAGGTTATGAGTACATTAAACTAAAGAATTTATGCTGACTATTTCAAAAAGACAATAGCCATTAAGGGTTTGTGTTTAAGGAGTTTGATTTTACTACCTGGTAAATCCTTAAGGCCATGCCTGACCTGTAATGTATTCACCACAAGATACAAAATCACAAACAGTTTAATACAGGATCCATGTTCTCACCTTTAGACGCTAGATAAAGAGGTATTTGCAAAAGGCAAAATCTACACTCATCATGGTATCTTTACAATTATTATTTTTTATAACTCTCACATCTTCTTCTAAAATTAAAAAAAAATTAATGAAACTGCTAGAAATATTTATTACAGGACCCTTCCTCACATAGTGTCTGTCTCTAGCTAGGAACACTGTTACATGCTTCATAGGTAAAAGCCCAGAACAGTTCTGTACCTATCAGCATAATTATACCCAGAATTTACCTCCTTACCTAGGCTGGAAACAGTTTAGGAGCAATGCCCATTAGCGTCCACAACCCTTAGTCAGCCATGTGTCTGCAGACTGCTGCTGTTTTCCATGCACCTCTCCGTCAGGAGCCTTGCAGCCCATGGGAGACCACGGGGAGATGGCACAGTGGAAGAAGGTTCGCTTGAGTATCCCACCACTGCCAGTGGAGCCGGGCCACCATCTGCAACCCAGGGCCTGATCTGCACACCCTGGCCACATCCCAGCCTCTTCCCCTCCACCAGGGTTTCCACACCTGCCACCAGCTTACCTTCCTCCCTAGAGTAACCACAGAGTAAATACAATGCTAACTCGAAGCTAGCACTTTGCCTACATGCCAAAAGCCAAGAGTGCCTCTCAAAATCGCTGAGGAGCCTCCTGAAGTACTCACAGGGTTTTGCAGCCTGCTGCCCAGTGCTTCTCTCTTTTGAGTGAAAGTGTTCAGCATCCTGTCTCGGGGTCCCTGTTTCTCCAGCTGAATGGAAATGAAAGCTTCTGGAGCTCTAATGAAGGGAAAAAAGTGTGGGAGGTGAGAAGAGTCACCTCTCAAAAGGTAAACTGACAACCTCCTTCTAAACCACTCACATCATAACTTCTTTAGATTAGACACAGCTTCTCCAACAACATTCATTTTACTTATTCCTTATATATAACAGGTAGAAATACACTGAATGTTGTGGATCAACTACCAGAGATGATATGAGCTCTGGGGAAAGTCTCGCAGTCTACATATTTTTAATTTCAGTGCAAGTGAAATAAATGGTGAAAGGAATAGAGACAAATTAAAAATATATATATACCTCCTCATACTAGCATTAAGATAGTAACAGGAACCGTGAGGCTGCCTGGGCTAAGCTGGACATGTTGAATGCCTTTTTATTTGTACCTTCAAACCATAGGTTGTTCAATTAGCACAGAGTTTTCAGTGCTCAATTCCCAGCTGACCAGCACTGAACAATACAAAAAATTGCTCTAACCGTGTCTTGCCAGTACCCTGTTAGTGCACAGTACTCCATGTAAAAGCCAGGAAATTGGGCCGAGGAGCTAGTAAGTGGGCATACAAGCACCAAGACCAAGCTCTGTTCTACAGGAGGAGCAAAATCATGTTTAATGCCCTTATCCTTATTTGTCATAATTTTGCAATGTTTTCAGCTGTAAACTCACTGACGCTTAGAAACTCCTATGAGGTATCTGGATTTCCTCCTTTTATTAACAGGTTATCTCCATGGCATTTGATGTGAAGCCAGAGTCCCATCGACAGGGTATGGTGAGACAATGTTAATGCTCAGACCACCAATTCACACCAAGAAACACCAAGGGCATCTGTGAACGTGCCCTTACGATTGAGAGCCCTTCGCTATATTTTTTCGTGGGGGAAGCCCAGCGCAATGTAAACCGGACAGTGCTCGGGATTCACTCACGTGCCAGACTGACTCCCACCCAGTGGAGGGGGCTTGGCCAGTTTGCAACAAATACCTTTTAATGGTACAGAGTAAACCTGGAGAATGCCCAGGAGAAAAAGAAGTGGCCGGTGTGGTTGCTTGCAGCAGCTGATCCTCTGTTTCACTCCCAGACAATGAATTTCTTCCACTTGCTGAACTGCTCCGACTTGGTAGACTTACATTTCCTTCCTAAAATATCATGAATATCAATTCTGTGCTTGCTCTCATAAAGACTGGCAGCTCGTCCTACTAAATCAATGCAGATTTGCAATTCTGTATGCTTTCATTTACCCTAGCTTTATGATATAATAATTCACTGGGATCATTGAAAGTCACAGAAAAAAAAAAAAACATTTCTCATTGAGCACAGGCATAATGAAACTGCAGCAGTAGCAGACTCAGAGGCAGTACCCAATTTATAAATCAAACAACATTCTCGACATTCAATCAACTGCAAATAAAGTATGAATATTCCCAGATATTCACGTTTTCAAATATGTACAAATAATTGTATACCTAGATCACTTGTCTGGAAAATCAGTTTGCCTCCCCACAAACACAAAAAACCTACACTCATCCTCCCCCTACACCACTTTTTTAAGTCACAGTGGCTCCTGGTATGAAGGAACCTCAGAAATTTCTGCATATTTATATAAAAATAATCCTAATTTTCAAGTAGGAACAAGTGGTACTTTTTCAAGTTCTTGAAGTCGTATTTCAAAAGTGGCACAAGCACATTGAAGACCAGGGGAGCTAAAAAAGCACAATAATTCCCCTGCAAGTCAAGGAGGCCTATTGTCTTTTGCATATAGTGAGAAAGATAAAGACCAAAATAGGAAAAAAAAAGGCCACGTTTTGAGTTTTGAGTTCCTTCTCCTAACTAAGTACTAGCTAGGCTTGGGTTAGTGACAGCTTGCACATGGCTCTACTAAAGAACACCTTTGCTCTGTTGTAGCGGAAAATGGACTTACTGCCCAGAAAACAATTCTTCCTGCTTGTCTGCACATAGGGAACATACAACATGTATTAAAAAAACAGTGGTCGGCAACTGCCTTAGAAGTAAATGGGCAGACGTGAGTAGTGTCTTCATTCCCGAGAAATATTTCAGCCTATAAACAAAGTCAGTACGGAAAAATTGGGCACTGAGGTTACAAATACATGGGAGTTTGGCATTCTGAAGATCCTAGGGCCGTATCAAACAGGCTGGTCTGCATGACGGCTTATTGCATGGTGAGACTGGCTTGGTTAAGCCTGTGCCCTTCACGGCACAGTCCATGGGTCTTGGCTATCAACCAACCAGACCATGGCGGGTGTTGCAAAGCACACAGCTCCCTTGGCATCACACAACCAGCTCTCCTTCACATGGGCTGAAGGGAGATGCCACAGGTCTTGGTCTGTGTTGGGTGGGCAAGTATACCACCCACAGCACTGGTGGGTCCCTTGGTGCAGACACAGCCTGTGACATCCTGCAACCATCTCCCTTTCCTATGTAAGGAGGTTATACAAGTTTATTTCCAGTTTTACATGTTAATCTGGAATAACAGATGCATGACCTCCTTATCACTGCCTCTGTTGGTTGTATTAATTGTCCTCTATGTGTGAATTCGATTAGTTAGCTAATACCCACTGACTATAAATCAGCAAAAACTGATCCAGAATGGACGCAGCAGCCATTAAATGGTTTACAGAGGAGAGGAGACATCTGAAAATGAAAAATACAGTCACTGCCATTCTGTGGAAAAGAAACCATTCAGCATTTAGACAGTAAAAGAGCTCCAAAGGTTTGGAAGATCAGTCCTGTTCAACTGGAGGATGAAGAGCTGTTTCCAGAGCAAGACTACTTGTGGTTATCAGCAGAGACACACAGCACCAGTGCTTTATATGGCAGTGCAGAGGATCAATTTGGGAAAGAAACCAAGGTTGCTCAGTTCCACTGAGGATTTCAGTGCTGCAGAATCTGATTAGAAATGAAGACAGGGAATCTCAGATATCTCTGTGAGAGGGAATGGAAACCGGTCTCTGGGATAAACTAGACCATGGCCAGCCCTAGGAGGCTGCACAGCCAGCCATCCAGCTACCAACCAACACCTGGGTGCCCACCAAGCGACTGCAGAGTGCCCCAGCTCCCTGGGACATGGCCCATGTGCTGCGAACAGTTGCATGAGATTGGTGGTGCAAGGGTTCCTGCTCAGCAGCAAGCAGGCAGCTCTGACCGTACGATACTGAGGTTTTTCCTGGTGGGCCATCAGGATATCAGTTTGTTTGGGCCAGTGGATCTCAGCTGTACGGTGCAGAATCACTGTGCTGCTCGTGTTGGGACAGGATGCAAACAATGCAGTGGTGAAACAAGTTTGTGATGCAAACCATGCAGTGGTGAAACAAGTTTGTTCTGGTGCGGTTGACAGTCTCTGGGGTGAGTGCTGGCCCTAGGACCTCCCTCCTCCGGTGTAAGAAAAGAAACTGTATAGGACAGTGCTCTAGAAACAGCAATTCATGCTCAGAAGCTTGCAAGGCACAGCTTCTTTCCCTCTCCATGCTGCAGCTCTGAGTAACAGAAAATGAAACAACAGAGAGTCATGATAAGTCTATTTTTCATTTTTAAACTCAGAAAGAAACTGATGTCACACAGGAAATGTTTTAGACTCATTCCCTTAGCTGGTTCAACCCGCCTCTAACAACTTTTGAACCCTCTGACTCATTTTAAATACATTTGACATAAGAACAGAGGTCTCAAAGGTATAAAGCTCCTTCCAGTTTTGCAAAATGAGCATTAAGCCCCTGCTCATGGAAAAGGCGAGGAGAGTTTGATCCCTGGCCATTTTGCTTGGCATGCGCAGCTCCCAGCAGGCAGCGACCAGCTGGGCTCCCAGCATGACAGCCAGGCTGTCAGCATGTGCACAGCTACAAACCTGCTGCAAAACACGGTGCTTCTTGCCCAGCTAGACAGCAAAACATGGGCACTTCCCATACACAGGATGAGCTGAGGACACTGCCTGGTGGCAAGGGATTGAGCTTGGGGAGCATCGGGGATGCAAAAGGGGACTGAGGGGGGATGGATGGGGTGTCCTAAGGAACATGGAAAGAGATGTCAATATAAGCACAGAGAAGGCAAGACAAGCCCTAAAGAATCTCTATTTGCTTATGAATTCAAAATTGCATACGAAGTCACTTAGCTCATCACTGTAATGCAACTATCTCTGGAAGAGAGACAACAGCTGCATAAGAAAATGTAACACAGAGCCCTACAACAATTTAGCATGTGTGAAGTGAGGGCAGCTCCTGAGCATCATAGATTAAACACAGGATGGAAAAAAAAAAGCCAAATATAAGACGAGGAACAGGTGACTCTGGCAGGTAGATTTTGAACCAATATTATGGCATCAGGTTGACATGAATGTTTCCTATTGCAAATAGTGTTGACCATACTTCTGTTTTCAGAAGACAGGACAAATGAAAGCAGCGGGAACTGATGGTTTCGCTATCCCAGAAGAATGCATATTTCAAGGTCAGGTTGTGATTGCTAGCCTTACTGCATACCACAGGCTATAAGATTTCACCCGTGCCTTTTGAATTCAATTAATTTCCAAGCTCTTTCAGTCCTCTCTTGAGTTATATTTTTAGCTATGCTTCATCACTTACCCAACTAATAGACTTTAAATAAATCACTGACGTGACACCATTTATTTTTATGTCATATGCTAATACACAATCACCACAGTCCCTGCAGTCATCAGTGATGCTGTTCCAAGTGTTGCGCAGGACTGCCATCCAATTGATTATAAGCAGAATTAACAGATATCCTCTTTGGGCTAAGTCTCACAAACCCCATTATTACTAGTGCAATGTGAGGAAAAAGATGCCACTGACCTTTATGTCCAGGGTATGGGGAGGCTGGGCCAAGTAACAAAAAGAGGCTTGCTGAACAGCTGCCAAAAGAACATTTTTCTGAATGACCTGACAGGCCAGGATAAGTTGCATCTTCCTTATTCCAGATGGACGCAAGAGCTAAGGAGAGGGAAAATAATGTGTTAGGCATTTCCTCTGCTGTTTAAAAGACAGGCTACTTCACAGACATCATTCTCTGTCTTGTGGTACTGCAGCAGCTTAACTTAATGAGAGGGGTAAGGGAGAGCATTCTATTATATTTGTATACATTGTTATCATTGAAACATGACAAAATGTAGAGATCAAGGAAGCATTTTATTCATTTGTATTTAGTGAGTTGTATTCTCAGCTCTACTCTGTAGAGCAGGAGGGTGCCAGACAGTGCAGCCAAGTGCAAACAGGCTGGGAAAGGAGTAGATACCAAATCAAACATATTTGGTTTTCCTTGGCAAATCTTTAATTACATGCCACCTTGCTGCAGAGTACAGGTCATGACTGAGTTGATGGCAAGAAGACAACTTTGTGGAGAGGTTTAAAGAAGAAATCTCCACAGCCTGGCAGTCTGTGATGCTGGTTTTATACACTTGTACAAAGAGGAAAAGACTAAGTATGCAAAATAGCATTGAAGACTAAGGTCATTTTCTTTCATTACAGAACTCTCTACACCAAATACTGCTACTATGTGTGCATACAGCCACACACAGGCATCCTGCTTTATTTAACAAAGTTCCTCAGACTAAACTCTGCTGATTAAAGAGTTTCATCCTAGTAAGGATTCCTGGATTAGGCGACATTAACAATCAAATTTTCAGTGCATTTTTACGAAGTTAATTATAAAACAGTGGACTAAATCATAGTATCACTCAGAGAAAGACAAACAGTAGAGAAGTTTATAGTGTCTAGTAAACACATGACTGAGGCCCTTACATACTTTAGCAAATACATAATAATGTAATACACATTTTTTTTTGTTTATTCAGCAAATTAAATCATTCACCTGCATAACACCATCTCTTGTACGGAAACTAAACTTTCCTATATGACTGTCGATTTCTTGAATGCTTAATGGTAAGCTAGATGGAATATATCTGCAATAGAAGCAAAATTATCTATAAACATGGAGTATGGCACAGAAAGAAGTCAAACTGAGGATGAAAGGAGACTAGTGATAAATTCAGAAATACTTTTCATTTCTTTCCTCCTTTAAATTTAAAACACATAATGGAATTGGTCACTGTAGTCCCTAGTTTAGTGATATTAGGATGTTGCTTTAGTTTTCAGAAGTAGTTTCGTAAGAAAAAGAACATATTCTCGTGATGTTTTGTGGTTCGCTTTACAATGACTCATTAGCTCCTCCTAGATGAGCATGGTCTAAACCAGTGAAAAATCCGCTTGTTCAGTTTAATCATGCCTTGTTTCAAGTATTGATTCCTAATGTGTTTTTTTTATGCTGCTGTACTGTCTTCTAGGCTCTGATATCCATCACTGCCCCAATTCAATTAGGAGCTGAAGTTTCATTCCAGGTTTTTTGCAATTGCTATACTTGTTTGAAACAGCCCGGTTTTCACAGCAGATTAAAGTGTATGCAAGTGAACAGGGTGCAAACAGCAGCACGGGACACAGGTGGTATATGTACCGGTGGGAAGGGAACGACTGACAGGATGCCCTCCCTGAATCTAGTAAGAGAATTCACATGTTATTTCCTCTCTTCCTCATAAACCTTGATCTTAAGACACACAAAGACACACACACAAACCAGTAAATTTATGTATGTGTACACACACACATATTTACCAACTCTTTAAAGAGTAAATCAAAGCAAATGTAAAATCTACTTGTTCCAGTTGTTTTCCCCAGGGGAAAAGGGAAGATTATAATTAGCTTTTTCCTTATGCAGAGATTAGATCTAGTAGCCACCAAGCTGAAAAACAATGATCAAAGATGCCACTTCGTGAATTGCAGTATAATTCTAGAAGACCAAGTGTTCTTCGTGCTCAGAATAAGGGCTTTATTCACAACAGGTTTTGAGGTCCCATTTTACTACCTATGGGGTTTGGGGCAATCACTTTCAGGCCAGCCCCATTAAGCATCCCTCCCTTTGAAAGAAAATGCACTTTAGTCCCCAAATTGCCAGCGTTCCACACAAATTCAGAGTCTCCTCACTTTCAGTGCTCAACAGCTTTAAATTAGCATTATTCAATCCCAGACACCATACAAAAAGGAAACAAATCATGCAGCATTTTACATTTTCTGCCTGAATAATTCTATGTATTTTACACACTGAATTTTTTGTGGCTCATATGTGAGCCTAGGCAGACTAAAGGCTTGATCCCATCCATGCCTTGTGGAACACAAAAAAAGTTCAGTCTACCTGTCAACACAGCTGTCATCTTCCAGGAGAGATGTAATGAATACTGGTGGGAGGTGGTCTGCTTTCTCCCTGTGAGATGCAGATTCGAAGTGCACAGGCCTCAGGTACAAATGGAACTCCCCAAAACCTGCTTCCATTGCAAAAGCCTTATAAAACCTAGAAACAAACACGGATGGATGCATTTAAAAATTAACTGTCTTTCTGCTGTAAGCAATGCACATCTAGAAACCTACATCCATCAGGTTCATTTCATGAGACACCTGCATTCAACTTAAAACATTTCTTGATATCTGAAATAGTATGATGGATATGAAGCAAACAAGTGTTGTACCCAGATGGTTGCTTAGTATCGCCCATTTGATTGACACAGACAGCACTTACAAAGGACAATAAGTTGCAAGTCTACAATGTCATAAGGGAAAATCAAGAGAAATGTGCTAAATGTTCCTATTTCGAAAGGACTGCATATGGCAGAGAGATGAAGAATATTATTTTAGACTAGAAATTGGGAAGAGAACTGTCTGCCAGAAAGGAAGCTTCTATAGACAAGCAGAGCTCATACACATTATTACTATTAAAACAGTGACTTCATAGCTTAAGAAACATTCATTCTAGAAGCCCCCAGTTTGACACAACCCCAATACAACCTCTCCTATATAATAAATTATGGGGGCAGTCCATCAGCAGGCAGTAAACACATGGTCTAGATGCAACCACTAGCTCAGGAAATCTCTTAAGCATCAAGTGTCAGAAGTTGGGCACTGTCCTGCTTTATGTAATCCCTCCCTATGGATCCATCACTGCACTCCTTCACATGGAAGGCCACAGAAACACTGATCTGGCCTGTGATGGCTATTCTCATATAGTGTAAGAAGATGTTAAAAAGAAAGACACTGGCTTTTTGATACAGACTGCAAAGGAATAAGATACTCTCTTGCTTCCTCCTAACATGAGGCAGGTGTTTTATCAGTCAAGAAATCAGGTCACAGAGAAGCTATGTTGTGAGCATGTGATAAAGACACAAATAGGACCTACAAGACATAACTCTTAGTCCTTTAAAATCAGGCAGTATTCCCTGCCTGCAAAGTAAGGGAAAGAAAAGGGAAGGAGACATAATAATACATGAAAGACACCGTGAGCATCAATCAATAATCATATGGAGAACAACCAATATCAACTCTAAGGTCTTAAAACGAAGAGCTCTGTGTAATTATTATAAATGTTGCTCTCTCAGTTGACCAGTATAGACATACGAATAGCCTATACAGAACAGACATCAGCACACAAATCAGCTTATACAGTACTGTGTAAAGGGGAAAAATAGAGAAAAAGAAAAGATATTAAAAAGGCGATTGTGTCAAACAAAACCAGAAACAAGCTGAATTCAGACTAAAGCTGCACTGTCTAGCTCTACTATTGTACCAAAGGATGTCCCTTTTCAATAGATAGTAGAAAATGAATACTGAGGAACTGAGGAACACTGAGGAACAAAGAGAAGCAGCAAGGGCTGTACAGAACAGGGCATAAAACATATGCCCAAACATAATTTGTACTGTTAGATGTGAATGACCATCCACTCCAGGAATGGAGAGACAGTCAAGTAATAGGAGTAGTTCTGGCAGGTCCCCACAAAAGCCTGACAGAAGCTATGGTATGAGGTAGAGGAATCCACAGACATAGGTGTACTCTCTTCATTTTACTCTGCTTAGCAAGAAAAAAGATCACTAACCTTTCTGATGTTTCAGCCTGAATCTGAGTCTCTAACTGTTCATATTATAATGAACTGTGAACTTCATCACATCAAAAGAAGATGTAAAAATAGCACCTCAAAATGTCACATTAAATAAACTATTTAGGTTCACACTGGTATTTAGACTGATGTAACCATCTTCACCTTCCACTGAGTTCCCATCCTGGAAAATGACAATTTACCGCTATTTTTTTCAGGGATTTTTAAGCATGTCACCTCAGATGAGTATGTTCTCTTAGTCCTGTTCCTGAAAGAAATGCAGCCATGTGATGATCCAGTCTGCTCATCTGTCTCCTCAGGATAACTTTTAAATCAGTTGGTGAATATTAATGAAATCTGACACAGAGACAGGGCTTTCAAGATATTAAGTTCCTACAGGTTTAATGAAAAAAGGTGATTGGATATTGATTTTTCAGCTAAGTGAAAAGTTGCAGTGCAACCTTACCCCTTATTAATTACCAGAAAATGTATGTGCTGTATGTACGTATGTGTATGAGTGAAGGAACACAGAGATAACTCCACTGGTGGAAGAAGTTTACAAGAATCTGTATTTTATTAGAAAGCTGAGTATCCAAATAAGAAACACAAATTGCCAAGAAAGACCTTCCTGCTTCATGGAATTGCTTGGGTTGAAGTAAATTAACCCGTTTGTTAGTCTGCCCAAGAAAGTTCCAGATATCTTATGACAGTTCAAGAAATTCTTATTTTAATGGAAAAGACTTGTGATGGAAAATTAGGTTTTCCAGCAAACTAAGTTTGGCTCACATATCTTAAAGATGTCTAGGTTTTCAACTGCTGAAAATAACTGCTGCTGTCTTTTTGATACAGACTCTAAATTTTAAAGAAGAAAGCTAGAGAAAGGGTTAAGACAAAGAAAAACCATGACTAGAATGTCATCTATCCCACACATCCAACTTTGCTATTGCAAGCAATCATGTCCCACAAATCCTTTTCATAAATGAATCAAACCCCATTTTAAACTCTTAGTTTTCTACCCTTTGCTCTTTCCCTTCCAGAACTTTGTTGTCTAATTCTTAGAAATTCCCTTTTAATTTCCATCTTAAATTTATTCACAGTGATTAGATCCATTTGTTCCGCTGCCAAAATTGGCCTTTGGCTTCAATAACTCCTCTCCATTCCCAGTGCTTATCTTCCTGGTATATTTATAGAGAACAATCTTATCTTCTCTCAGCCTTCATTTTGCTAGGATAAACAAACCAAGATATTTCATTTGCTTTTGTAAAATGTGTTCTCTGTTTCCCCTCAGTGTGCTATTAGATCATCTTTGCTCCCATTCCAATCTGAATTTATCTTATCTTGCTTGAACACAAATCTCCAAATTATACTTAATAATCCAGGTGAGGCCTCACCAGAATCACGTACATGCCATCAATTCTCCCTCTCTCTACTGGTTACAAAACTCATTTCATGATTCACAGTAAGATACAATGGCTTTCCCCCCGCCATGGTTGCTATATGTTGGCAGTTTACAATCATCCCATGGCCAGCTATACACTCAGTTCTTTCTCCTTCTCTGTTGCTTCCAACTAATAAGCTCAAAGTTCACAGGAGAATTTCCTATTATTATGCATAACCTTAAACTTTGTGTTATTATTGATGCTTATCTCCTTTCTACTACTCCAGTCCTTAGAACTATGAGTTCTTCCTGAAAGATATTCCATTTATTTTCCATATCAGTTTTATCTGCCAGCACTACAACGTCCTGAATTTAATAACACCCTCTTATGTTTTCTACTGAGATCATTAATAAAAATGTCAAGTAATATGGAGCTGAACAACAGGAATTTCACCAATAACTTGTCTCCAAGCCAGTAGTTCAACACTACCCTTTGGAGTCTCCCCATTAGCTCAGCCCTTATCTCCTTTGTCTTCCTGTACAAATTGTCATCTTCTCCAGCTGATAACTCCATAAATGCATGACACTGACTCCCCTTGTGCAGATTATTTCATTATCATTGTAAAGATCAGCATAGCCAGAACAATTTTTATGCTTTCCTACCCCTGGTAGTGAACAAAGTTTGTACTTCTTGTGTGCCTTTTCTTATATTGCACTACTCTTCAGAGGGCAGTTAAAATAATCATCTGTGTAAAACCTGCAGAAAAGGCATCTTTGTGTTGATTTGATCAGTGAATTCCTCCTGCCCCTCCTCCTTTTGGCAAAATTTCAGTGTTTTCACTGCAAAAGGGTCTCTCCTATTAAGCTTTGAGGAGCAGCGTGTCCTCAGCCTTTGAAACTAATGAACATCTGCAAACCCCAGGTAGACTCCATCCCCATGTAACAAGCACCTATCTCCCACAACACATACACAGGCACTCTTCCTCTTGCTATGGTTTTTTCCAGCTATAGGAAGTGGTCTATTTAAAAGAAATATTACTTCTTCTCTATAAACCACACCTCTCTGAGGTCACCATAGCTAAAATGGCAATACTGACCCACTAACCTGGCTAACTGCGCACTCTCTGTTGCCACCTCTATCAGCCGATGGCGGAGCGTGACAAGCTCCATGAGCACGGAGAAGGAATCCAGGATAAAGAGCTGTTTTTCTCTGCCTGTTTTTTTTTCTTCGTCTACTCCCACTTCTAATAGCGACAAAGCAATCTCTTGCACCATCACAGGGTCTTCTATCAGTACCTCAGCAAATAACTGCACAGAAAGGGAAAAAAAAAAAAAAAAGGGAAACAGAGAAATCATTTATAATACAGACGACAAAGGTCTTTAAATACTTTAGGGGATGGTTCTCCTTTTTCTGGAGTAAATCATGACTGGAGTTGCTTTTGACTTGCAACCCATGCAAGGTCAGAATTGTGCCCACCTTGACCTATCCTCACCCCTAAAAATACACTGGTGTTTTGCCACTTGCTTTGAAAGTAGAGACACTGAATCTATAAACCTGACTTTACTCAAAGGACTTTATTTTTTATATTGAACACAACATATTTGCCTTTTTTATTATAATCAAAATTCAGAAGGCTTTCAGATGCATATACCTCTCTAAAGCAGAGGATCTGTAACTTGGTTCACTTATTACTAGCTGAGTCCATTCCTCCTCTAAAAAGTGTGCAGATCCTAGTACATGCGCCACTGTACGTATGATGTTCCCAAAATGGGGACAGCAAACTTATACAGTCCGCTAACTCAGCAGAGCTGGAACCCCTTTTCTACTGGGACAGTGGAAGTCTCCAAAAAACAGAAACCCAGGAAAGAAAAATGATCAAAAGCTGCAGCTTGGTAATGTGAAGAGCTGGAAAGAAGACAATGGTCCACTGGCTATTGTGCTGTGGAAGTGGTGGCAGGAACAGCTCCTGGCTCTGTGTAGAGAAGATGGTCCTCGTCTCTAGCTGTCACAGCTTGTACAACTGTGCCACCCTGCTCATGTCAGACAGGATAGATGTGGCCACTGCTATAGCTGAGTGGCTTCACAATTCGCTGCTTATGACCAATGAATCACAGATCATGAGGAAATCTGAACTCAGTTGTGCAGTTATTAGTAATAAAAGTCTAGATTTCAACACCTGCCATTCGCTACACCTTCACAGCCCCACTGAGGGGGAAAAAAAAAAAAGTTTGAAAAGACAGCACCCAAAAGTTAAGTGTCAGAAGTTGTGCAACTTCATTTTGTCCCTCTTCCCCAATGCTTTACAACACGCTTTTGTAATTCTGTGACTCTGGATGGGTGGGACAGGACAACCCATCTTTATGTGCTTCTTCAAAGAGCTGCTACAAGGAGAATAGTATCTTCCCTATTTCCAAAGAGGAGAAGAGAAGAGGTAATAAGCTTAGACTGTAGCAAGACACATCTGTGCTAGACTTTAAGGAGAACTTGCTAAAGGTGAAGCTAGTGAAGCACTACAACTGACTGCTTGAAAAAGTCTATCACATGATGTGTTTAAGAACAGGACAGCTATTTATCTCATAGGAATAACATAAGTATAGCTTATCCTGACTTGGGGTGAGCAAGAGAGATCTCACAGGTTCCCAGGGACCATTTAGTTTCTAACTCCAGAATTCACTTTTCTTTTTATATGGTCACTCTGATATTTGTACATAGGAAAAGCACCTGTTCCCAGGCTGGCAGCATCTGTACCTCACCCCTGGGTAATTTGTTTATTATGAAGTTGAAAGATGCTTAAGAAGTCAGATGGGGAATAAAAATTGGATCTTGTAAAACCGTCCTTAGTGAAAGGTTGGAAAAACATGAAAGAATGAGATCCAGGGTCACAAAAGGAGCAGTCCAGGAAAGACAGAAATGTTGATTTTAGCACACCAAGTGGTAAAGAAAACAATATGTGATCATGTAAAGACTGCATCATCATGCCTATGCAAAAGGAAACCAAATTAAATCTGCTCTGGCAAAGGTAAATTCCTAAAATTTAAATGTTAGACTTTTACCACCTTAGTGTCTTCTAAACATTGCCTGCTTACCTGCATTTGTCTCATCTGCAGCTTCTGTTAGAGGAAAAGGAATGGGCAAGAAGTAAACACAACAAACCACCTCCTTTCCCCCCTCAGCAACAGCAGTGTGGTAACTTTAAGATCCATCACAGAACATTGCCACTGACTTCTAGGATTTAAAATTTAAAAAGCAAAGAATTGTGATCTACTGTGGACAAGAGAGTAGTGGGACACTGCTGGTGGATTTTATTGGCAGCAGAGAGATGCTGGATAAGTAATTCTTGCGGTTTGCTCCAGGCCAGGGAGGGGAGTATCCTAGGAAGCTGTGCCTTTCTGCCTTTAGTTTGCCTCTATACTTTCTTACCCATCGCCGTCTTCACAGTCTCTTCATCTAACCAGTTCTGTTTCCACGCCTCAAACTTTTCATTTTCATCCTCACTCCTTGATTATCACTGGTTTTGGGCAGCTTAAGCCAATTTTTTTACCAAACAATTCTCAACCCTCCACCCCACCCGAGGTGTCTCCTTGCCCCAGCCCCAATTTGCAGTGCACTTTTTCACCCTGTACCTTTTCCTTCCAAAAGGAAGAAACCCACTGGATCTTAGACCTAGTCTCTGTCTCCCAGCTTTTCATCTACCTCAATCCTTATTCCTATTTACTGGGCTGCCATCCCACTTACCAAGCCAGCTGTATTTTCTCTGCGCTCCTGCCCAGCTCCTGTTCCATTAACAGAGCTGCTGCATCTCCCCTGTGATCTGCTCCTCCACCTTCCTCCGCTGCCTCCAGTGAAGGCAACACGAGTGGCAGTGCAGGCTAACAGCTCCTCGTACTCACTTTCACTGCTCAGACCCAAATCAAACATGGATCGCTTACAGCAGAGCTATTACTGCAGGGACAGTGAAAAGCCCTGATTTGCCTCAGGTGATAGATATACCAGGGTACACAGAAACTTCAGATAATGTCTTCCTGTTGCAATAGCATATTTTATTTTAGTTTATGTTGGCCAAACTTGGCAGGAATGAAAGCACAGCATATCACTACCTACTGAGTCTTCCCAAACTTGAAATGTATGCTCCAAAGCAAAGCTGTATCACGATCTTGTAGACAAAACAGATAAAATAATTTATTTTCTTTTTTTTGCTCTCAGCAACAACTAAGCTAATTAAAAAAAAAAAAATCAAGCTGATAGAGACATCTAGCATCAATAATTTCATTCACAATAATTAGCATTTATCAAAATTATAGCCAACTAAATTCAGAGTCCTACACCAGGAAATGGTGGACATTACAGTAATAACCAGCTCCACCTATAACAATATTTGCTTTAATGTACAATCTTGTTTTTTTTTTTTTCAGTTTGTACACACACGCACACAAATGCAAAACCTGGAGACTTACCGTGATCTCATGTCAGTTTAACTATTTTCCTTCTCATTAGGCTGATTGTTCCTACTTTATACTGGCATGAAATGAAGAGTTCTACCTTTCTGTGTTCATTTACAGAAAAAAATTCTTGTTTTAAAGGTGGATGGAATGGATCTTCACCAATCATAAGCAGATAAGCGAATTAAGAATCACATAGCTAGAACTTTAACCAGCAAGCATAAATGAACTAGCAAGATCAGTGTCTTGGGCGTTCTGCTTTAAAAAGTCATTACTAACACAAAAATGGAACTTACATCTTTTTGAATCTGAGAGCTGTAAAGAGTTTCTGGCTTTTCCATTGTTAGCCACTCATCAACTACTAGCTGAAGTACTTGTTTTTCTAGATTACTTGCTTTACTGGCTGTTTTTGGTCTGCAGATGCTGTAGAATTCCTGGTAGATATATTCAAGAGCTTTGGGGATCAAGTACACCAGACCAAGAGAAGGGTGAAACTCCAGCAAATAAATGTTCTTCAAAGTAGGACTTAAAAGCAACAAAAACAAAGAAAGAATGAATAGCTCTCAAATAAGGCTTTTATAAATTGTATATATAAAGAAACGTTGCAATTGCTTAATTTGCAAGAATAAATTACAATGGCTTTAGTGCACATCAGAAATCAATGGTCAAATCTGAAAATAGAACTGAAGCCTTAATAAACGTAATTATGTTGGAACACATCTAAGTAGTTTCATTTGCTAATGAAAACAGAAATGTTTAAAATTCTCTTTTGTTAGTTGACGTGTTTTATTAGCTGCATTTTCACATCTATTATCCCTGCCCATTAAAACTGTCTGCACTTGAAAATAAGCACTCAGATAACCAACACAAAATCAAGATGTGCATAGGAGGAGGGTTAGGGCCAAGGGGCTTGAAACAGAGGCAGGAAATCAGGAGGGACTAGAGGCAAGGGGCTCTTGGCTTCTGGGTGTGTATTAGCTGCTATGTAAAACCTTTGCATAACCCACAGTGCTGCACAGCTGCAGGATGGGGAACATGGGGCAGGTCTGTACTGCAGGTGATGTATGGATTCCACCTGTGAAAACATAGCACACGCACATCCAGCTGGGCAGTTGTGCTCAAAAGACTAATAGACCATGGCCAAAGGGCAGTGAAAGTTGTAAAGCCATGTCAGGATACTGATGCAGCAAGCTTAAAGCAAGGCTAACCTCAGTAGCCACTTTCATCATTACTGTTTAATAGTCTGTGCCCATGCGAATATTAATGTCCCAGTGCACGGCAAGGTGCAATTATCAAAGCCATTGTCATACAAAGGTAGTGGGGGAGGAATTACTTTTATTCTTTAAGTGTTTTTCTGGCTATCTAAATAGCATAAGGCATTTATCTATTTCTTGATTGACCTTTTAGACTGTCATTTTTTCAAATAGTCTTATTTCCAGATGCTGGATCCCAAATTTTTACAATCAATCACAGAAACTAGATCAGAAAGAATTACTCTCCAGAAAAACAAAACTGTATAATTACTCACCAGCTAGTGTTAAGAGAGATAAGCTGCTTAGTAATCACATTACAAGGAAGTCCAAATTCGTTGATGCCACCTCTCTGACCTTCCCGCCAAATCTTGTGGACATATTCCCTCTGGGCATCTATCTAAAACTCAGCCATAAATGCACGTGACATTAACCATTAAAATTCAAACATAGCTAGAAATCAAGGCAAACCCAACTATTCTTTATTTAAACATAAGCTGCAAAAAATTCTATTTATATATATAAATTTTCAAGTCAATTATATATGTACCCACTCTAGATGAATTATTCCTGCTAAAATTATTTTGAATCTTTCATATTCCTTCAGAACAAAACGATGTTGACAATAGTCTATTTTTATTGCTAGCAATGTGGTAGCATTAGTG
Organism: Balearica regulorum gibbericeps; assembly: GCF_011004875.1. NCBI lineage: Eukaryota > Metazoa > Chordata > Aves > Gruiformes > Gruidae > Balearica > Balearica regulorum. Next base: position 50,982,376 of record NC_046186.1, on the reverse strand, counting down.
GCAACAGCAGCATAACAGTAACCTCTTGTATCAAAACTCAAACTTCCGTTTGTGGACTAAAAGCCAAGTTACAAAGGTTAGCTAATTAAACTTCCCAACTTGCAACCTCTGAAATCAAAGCTCAGAGAAAGAAAATATCTTGTGGCAGGATATAGAGGAAAGTTGAGGCAGATTTATAAACCAGAGGGAAAATGTGAGGATTTCAAATGTCGTGCTTTAATTATTAGCACAGGAATTCACAGCTATCTGAAATATACTGCTTTTCAAAGTGCACTTTAAAGTACAAACTTTGTTTACATGCTCTTTAAAGTCTCTTCTCTCTTACTCTAAACAGGACTAGTTCCTTATTTACTGCATTACAGAAAAAAAAAAATAGATTATAATGTTAATTAGCTTCCCCACTTCTCAACTAGTATTTCTAATTGTCTCAAACAATAGCAGATGTGGCTTTAACATGACATATGAAGCTCTGCAATCTTTCCAAAATTTCATTTCTCATATTGAGGCAATGATAGTTTTCTGCTCTTGAGCTTCAGGCCTTCAATTTACAAAGCATCCACAGAATTCATTTTAAATTACCATTGACCCATCTTAACACTGTAAACACATGCAGGCTGTAATCAAAGTTTCCCATTATTGATTTCATCTCCTACTTGCCCAAGATGAATATATTGTAAATTCAACCTACTTGTTGGTTTACTATGTCCCTCAGCAGTTGGAGATGAAGTTGCAAACAGATGCATTCATCTTTGTAGGTGTTGACAAAATACTCAATCTTGAGATCAAACCGTGGACGTTTATGCATGATGTCAATTATTGCTTGGGCCAAAGCAAATCTTTCCTCTGGATCCAAAGCATGTTGGTAAGCTTCAAAGTAAACATCTAGAAGCTGAAGAGACATGTAGAAGCAGATTTAGAAATGTTTATTCACCTAAATATTCATTTTTTGTTGGGGAGAGATTTCTGAACACAGAATTTGTTGCCTGTATCAAACCGAGAGTGACTTGGTATGGCACCTTGTTTCTGGCACAGGATATTACTGGATGCTTCATCATGATGCTCAGGAACAGAACATAGAATAAAATGGCCACAGGAGAAATTTCTTCCAAATCTTGCATAGTTAACCCTATTTTTTCACTTTTTTTATTCTATACATTTTTCCTTTTAAAAAGTAACAAGACAACGTACTTACTACTTTAAAAATACCTACTTCTTTCCATGTCTAATCCATTCTCTGTTTCTTTTCCAGCACACACACTGGTTTCGTATCTTTGAAAAATTACATTTCTCCCAACCTGAAACTTGCAGACTCATCCGAGACTCTGTTATCTCATTTGGCAATGACTGTCACAGTTACTTAACATTTTCTTGGAGAAACTCCAAATTCATTGCAGATGTAATTAAAGATGTACAAAGGCGCATGCCCTCTTCAGGCTCCTCTACCAAGAATAACTGTAAAGTTTTATTTAAATAAAAAATGTAATTACGCATACCCACAGCTTAGGACAGAAAAAGAAATGTGCCAAGCTTGACAGCATGTGAACTCCTGCGATGACATTGTAGTACTTTTTGGTCAGATGGCAATCAGGGGATTGAAAATACAAATGTCCAGTGCTCTTGCTTCTGGACAAATCAGTCATGTCAATATGAAATTATCTAGATCTGCCTATCTTGCATTGACACGCAAGTAGAAAAGCATCCACGTTGCTTTCCATACTGAGATCAGAAGACTGTAGAAAAGGAAGATGCAGAAGGGCTTAGGAGTTAATTCAGTAGCTGAGAATTCAGACTTCAACAGTCAAATTCTCTGATTTAGACCTGCCTGACCTGAACTGTTCTGGAGGAAGCCAAGACAGTGCTTGAGCAATAGGCCATTAGCAAGTTTTATATTGGCTAAGCTAAGCTGTCTCAGCTGCTGGACAAAGTGCTATCGCTTCCTCTTTCAGAAAGAACTCTGTCCCAGCTGGAAAGAAAGCTAGCAAGACCCACTTCCATTTCATTTCAGCTCAGAGCAAAAGACCTCCAGCATCAGCACATCTGTACATTTAATTCTGCCTAGAGAGTTGGGTTGTGAGAGCAGTTCCTGAATATACTCTTTAATGGTTTTGGAAGAGAATTAGTGTACTGTTGCTGTAGAGGTTTCGTTCTTCTCTAATGGGAGTTTTTCTTCCAAAGAGAAAGCAAGTTTCATTATACAGAAGGCCCATGATAAAAATACAAAGTAGATTCACAGAGGCAGCATGATCATACAGAAATGGAAAGCGAAGTCTATTGGGATGAGAGCAGAAACTTAGTGAACTAGGCAATGAGACAGTATTTTATATAGCTCTGTAACACAAAGCCCCTCTATGAAAACGGGAGAGTGGCCTTAGGAGATTTCCTGAACTACATACAACTATTTTAGTTTAAAAGGTTTTCTATTTAAAGCCTCTTCAATGGTGCACAGGAGATTCCCTAACACCCTCTAGCATTCCTATTTTGAGAGCTGCCCTGGGTTACTCCAGGACTGAGAACAAAACATTTCAAGTGTGTGAAGGCGACCTCAATTGGTGCCATTTCTCTCTGCTTCTGAAGTGCACTATCTGCTTCTTTGCACTTCCTGACCCTCACAGCATTGTCCTTGGGACTAGTGAGTCCCATAGACAGAAACACGCTTCCAAGCTCCTCTGGGTCCCTCCCTCTGAACTTGTCTACTCTTTATCTTTCAAGACTGAAGTCTTTGGGTAGAAACCTGGTATGCTTTCATGTCCTATGGCAAAATACAGACACATGACTAGATTCAGAGAGGGGAAGGGGAAAGCCCGCAGGATACACAGCAGCTCTTGTGAATGGCAAGGCTATGAATCACTTAATACACATTTTTAGTGTTGGTTTGTTTGTTGGTTTTACCAAGTACTTAATCATGGCATTTTTTGCTCAAATAGATTAACTAAGAAAGAAGAAATAAATTTATAATATATAGAGAGAATCATATATATGGGGTTTATTAATAAAAATATTTTTATGCTGTAACATACAAAATATCTCTCTGGTTCCCTCTGACAAAGAGTAATCCAAATGATGGGCCTAGCCAGCTGCAGATCGAGTCTCTCCTGCCTGGGTTTCACAAAAATGCAATGATTACAGTTCTAATGACAGCCATAAAGTTTCCTGCACCACTCCCAGAAAGCAGGAACAGCCAGAACCACAGAAAAAATGTGCTTCTTCGACTTCCTGTGGCCGAGGCTCCTCAGGGCTGTACCTGATTCTTCCTAGTCTGCATTTACTCCATTCCCTGGCATGCAAGGAGGGACACAACATGCTCTGCAGTTTTCCTCTGGAGATGGCTTTGTCCTTTCCAATTATCCTTCCCAATTATCCAGTGGTGGGTGACTCTCCCTAAGGCCTTGCGGAAGTGCTTCCAGCCCCCGGCACAGCAGCTACAGAGGCTGCTGTCTGACAACAAGAGCATTTCTGCTCTCTTGCTACAAAAGCCATTACATGTGGTTCTTTAAACCCAACTCGCAGCACCCAGCAGCTCCAAGCCCCTGCGCCCAGCCCAGCAGCAGGTTCCCAATGCATGTGAAACCCATACCACCACCCATGGATGCTGGCTCTGGCATCCGTGTGTATACACAATAGGAAATGCTGTTGACAGAGAACCTTGCACAACCTGAAGTGAACTGACTGCAAATCACCATTTTCAGATCAAGAGAAGCTTCTGTACCTGGCACTTTTTTTCCAAGAAAGCAGTTTCACAGGTCCAGAGGTCAAGCAACACAGCACATCGATCCACGGAGGCGTGTGCCCAGCCAAGAATGTTGCTGTTTCTGAATTGCTCACAAGTTACATTGCCTACAAGGACAAAAAAAAAAAAAAAGGAGAAAACCAGCAGATGCCAATATCAGAAGGATTTCCATATGCCTAGAGTCCCACAGCTTGTGGTAATTTTTTTTTTATTTATAGCACAGAGTTGTGGGTTTTGCTTGCCAGGGAACGCCAGGCCAGGATAAGATTTCAAGTCCCATAAGCTTTGGAGGGTCCCAGAGTATTCTGCAAGGCAAAGAACATGTGCACCAGGCATTTGGTTTAAACATATCTCTTACATCATCTTTTAACAAATATTCTTTGAGATAAAGGGCAATGGCTGGAGTTCAAAAGAACCACATCATGAGATAAAGCTGGAGAAAGCACAAGAAAACTAGGGGACGAAAGTGAAGAGAAGCTTAATTTTTCACCGCATCAAGTCATGTTGGGATTGTGTTCACGTCCTCACCTTTGTTCTCAGATCAAAAAAAAAGCAGCATGGATTACTCAAAGACAACTTTTACAAAGAGATATAGCACGGCAGAGTACAGACCCAGTGGAGAGCTTTCTTATCAGATGGCTTGCTATTAGAAAAGTCAGTCTTCATAATTTAAAAATGACTGCGAAGGAAAGAAAATATCACTACAAATGTTTCTACACTAGCAGCCCATGAGAAATCCTTAAAGACATCATCTTTTGGTTTCTTGGTTGTGATACTATCTAAATTAGAGCTAATTTTGACAATAAAAGATAAATCAATTAGAGTGAATCTGAAATGCTTAGAGCTGCAGAGTAAAAAATCAGCCATAGGGTAAATAGAAGAGGCTTCAACAACTACTCTTCAGGTCCAGACTTTAAGTGTCTTACTTTTCAAAAACTGAATAAGGGAGTCATTTGAAGTCTGTGATCACTGAAGAAGTCAGAATTAGAAGAATTTGTGTCCATGGCACACAGAAAGACACCATAACAAGAAGGACCATAAGGAGCTAGGTCAGGTTGTACACATCAGTCCTCAAGTGTGCTGTGTGAGGCTGATAATGAAGTGACATATAAACACAGGAACTGCTGTACCAGCGTACCAGACTACCCTACCTCATTCAGTAGGCTGCCTCCTGTCATGACAGAATCACAGAATGGTTGAGGTTGAAAGGGACTCTAGAGGTCATCCAGTACCTTGCTACCAAACAGGGTCACCTAGAGTGGCTTGCCCAGTACTATGTCCAGTCAAGTTTTGAATATCTCCACAGATGAAGATTCCACAACCTCTCTGGGCAACCTGTGCCAGTGTTTGATCACCCTCAGAGTAAAAATGGGGTTTCTTGTGTTCAGATGGAATTTCATGTGTTTCAGTTTGTACCCATTGCCTCAGTGGGGACTGCTGAGAAGAGTATGGCTCCCTCTTCATTCCCTCCCAACAGGTATTTATATACACTGATTAGATCCTTCCTGAGCCTTCTCCAGGTAGAACAGTCCCAGCTCTCTCAGCTTCTCCTCATATGAAAGATGCTCCAGGAAAAGGTCCACAATGAGGACCTTCAGGTGACTTCAAAGGAGTTCCTAGCAGACATTTAGGCATTCATAGGTTTGTAAAGGCTTTTTTAGTCATCTTAATGCTCAGCTCTGCCCTGCATTCTCTATCAGAACATTCAATTTTAGGAAAGCATACTAAAACATCAAAAACATTATCCTATGAATAGAGAAAGTAATTCCAGTGATTTAAGAGATATTTTGTGCCTTTCTCTGAATATCATACTTGTTTGTGGCATTTATTCACTGTTTTCATAGAATCATGGGTCCTCCCCCCATACTCTACAATTAAAAGCTTCTTCCTCCTCACTATTCTAGAAGTATAGCTGCTCTTTGTAGAAATCTGTAATACAGTCTTTCTCAACTCAGTTCCTACTATTAAAAAAAAAAAGCAGCAGGAAAAAAGGAAGTCTGAAACATCAAGTATTTTGCAGCTTCTTATTTACAACTGAGAAAAGTTTAAAAGTGGTGGGAGGTAGATTTAGTTCTGCAGAAAATCAATCCAATATATTAATTAAAAGACATTCAGAAACTACTAATATTTTTCTTTTCTGACTCTCTCTCTCTGCCTTGAAGATGTGTTTGCTCATTGTATTACTTAACTATATCTGTAAATGTCCCTTCTGTGTTATTTTCCCCTACAGGATAACTTTGGGGTCTATGACCCTGAATAGGTGCAAAACTGTGACACTAACAACATGTGACAAGCAATTCCACATGCTCAGTTAGGTCTTTGTAACACATTAATCACTTAGCTAACTAGGAGGATAAAGAAAAGTTCCAAAAATCCAGTTAGAACTTGGTTTTGCAGAAGTACAGCAATGATTCAAGAAGTCATAGGATCAGCCTACTTTGAAAACAGCAAACCAAATTATCACAGGTGTTTTGGACCTGTAGATAGCTTACTTTCATCTTTCTCAATGTACTGGCTGGCCACAAGCAGCAGCTGGTTCTCAAGCTCCTTCAGATCCTCTAAAGCCACATCATATATTATGTAAGCCCCTCGCTGGTCTTGTGTGTGAATGTATCCATCTCCACTAGTGTGAAAGTCGTCATGGTTTTCCACCTCTGCAAACTCCATGAACTGAGCGCTGTGGACCTATGCCGTGAAAAAAGAGACACAGAGATATGAGCAGTCAGCTCTGCAAGGATTGCAATTCTTTATAATCAACATATCTAAGGGTGGACCTGGCCTAGGAGCATGGTATTTTTGTCAGTAGCAAAGAACAATAAAATCAAATATTGCCAAAGTATTATTTTTCACAGGTAACACCTACACTGTGGCTTCATTTATACTGTCATGGAGTAAGACAAACTGTAAGAAATTTCTATCATGCCTAGTTTTTCCTTCAGGCATATAAATCCACAAAAAGCATCAAGAAGGCATCAAAACAAGACGACTAGCTCTTGAACTAAGTTGGGGGTTTTTTCCCCCCTTTTTCTAATTTAGCTCAAATTTGGCAAAAAGTGTCTTAAATTCTGATATACAAATAGGAAACCAACATATTTTTTAAAGTCATCTTGGATAAGTTACACTTGCAAGATTTGGAGACAAGCTCACAAACACAAAGACTTAGCGCTAACTAATTAAAAGGAACGCCCATTGAGTGATGTCCCAACTTGCTGTGACATCAGCACTTGTTCAATAGAATAGCTTAAGAATGATCTTACTTTTCTAAAAAAACATCAACATCTTTAAAAGACAATCATCTACTTTGGCAGTGAGTCACTAGTTAGGTTGGTAACACCCGAGGCAAGAATCCAGTACTGCAGTCAGCAGAAGTGGTGTTAGCTTTCAAAATATTGTTTCTTGGCTAGGAGTGCCACAAAGGGAATTACACACATCTATCTCTAGGTGTGTAATTACAGAAGTTAATCTCCCAGTGTAAACAAACACTTGGTACAGGGGTATAGCCATAGAAGACTCTAAAAATGGTTCTTCTTGTAAGAGCTAGCAAACAAATTCAAGCTCCTCATTTTCCACTGTTTGTTTTTACTATTTCCTGGTATGTAATGCACCTTTGTTCGCACTTCGGTGCCAAATAATGATTCACAATGTATTGAGATTTCCTCCTTTCACTGGGTCTCCTAATATTTGCCTTTACAAGATCCCCAATGCTACCCAAACTTTACCTGCTAGCATCTAGATGTCTCAAATTCTATTAAAAGAAAGGATGAAGGAAAAGATATATGTTTTAGTCATGGAAATCTTAGTCAAACTTAGATGTACTGGGAAGAATAGCTTGCCAGATCAGCTTCACAGATCTGTGCTGGATCAGAATTCATTCTTTACCATAAAGTTAATGAGGCAGCCCTGCAAAATGTACACCTAATTTGAACATAATGTTGGATCAGCCTGGTCAGATTTCTTTCCTTTTTTTGATACGGTGTTCTGCACTATCTGTTCTTTCCTTATTCTTAAGAACAGACTATTTGTTTCACCGATCCTAGTGATGGGGTGCAGAATTTGCTAAAGGTTAAATCAAAGCCCTTTATAGAAAAATTAAATTCAACTTGATTTAGGTAAATAACTGAGCAAATACTGGGCTGACTTCACCATAGCAGGTAGAAGGGGGGGATTAGTTGTGGTTTTAAACATCCTTATGGAAAACTTTCATTGAAATATCTCCATTTTCAAGCTCTTGAATTTTTTCCTGGTGATTCTGGCTCTGTCCCACTCCTAAAAATCTCAGTCAAGACCACTGTATTCTGCAGAAGGGGCATGTGACTACAAAACTGGAGAGTTCTTACAAAACAAAACCAAAAAGAAATGAAGACTTTCTCCCTGTCATGTTTGGTTTGGGTACCATATTTTTAAAGAGACTACCCAAGCCTTCTAAATACTACTTATGCCTATAAAAAATGTTAATACCCAGTTATATATCTATAGCAACAAATCAAGTAACTGGATATTTATGTGCGATGTTTTTTGCCTGCAGGTTTTGGCTTTCCTCCTCTAGCTCTGCTCAGATTTACTGGGGCTTAACAAATCCCTTTTGGGTTATAAAGCAACAGTTAATGCACCTACATATATTTTATCTACTTTCTTCCAAGCAGAATCTCAACAGGGGACAGAAAATAGTTTTAATTTAATGTCATGCATTGTTTTGCAGGGCCTTCTGTCATTGGAACTCATGCTTCTGATGATCTCCATCCCAAGCAGTCTGCTAGGGAGGGTGCAACGCTGCCTCAGAATCTGTTTCAGGCAAATTGTGAGCTGAGCCATCACATGGGCTCACAGGTTACAGTGTGGAGGGATTCATAACACAGGTACATCTCCAATTTTAGGCACAGACCAGATACTAAAAGTATTTTAAAAAAATGCCATATGCTTCAGGTTTATAGCACGCACCAGAGAGTATGTTAGATAAGTCTCAATTAGTTTGCCAGTAAAATGGCTCTATTATTGTTTCAGTTCTTGAGAGACAGTCTGTGCAGTATATAAAAAAAACCCCCAAAACACATTAGAAACTGTTGTTAAGGAACTACTGTTGCCCCTGCTTCTAAATTTGTTGCCAATTAAACCGTAATATGATTAGTAAATATTTATCTAACTTTAGCTGAAGTTCAAGCATATATATCCATATCCATGTGTATTAATTAGTCCAGGGGAAAGAGGCCACTGAGAAAAAATGTCTCTCTTATTGCTAGGGGATTTCTGAAGTATTTCATAGCTCATCTCCAGATCAGAGAGTGCTTAGATGGAAGGTCAGGATTGATCTTTGTATCATTTCTTTTGCAACAGAAAAAAAGGGGATGAAAATAAAGGTATATTATGCAGAGATCAAAAGGAGACTTTGTCACCATGCCTGCTTCTAGGAAAACTGACACCTCCCATTGGAAAACATAAGTTTTTTAATTACTTTTTCTGACTTGAAAATTTGAAGATGGACCACCCAGTTCAACATTTCTTAAATAGAAAATAATAATTTTCTAGTTCCAAGTAGCGTTTCATTTAGGAATTTTAATTGATTAGATTTTTAAAGGATAAATATGGCCGTATTAGAAATAAAACTAAAGACACCTTAAAAATATCATCAATTCCATGTTCTCCCCACACATTTTCTTTTCAAACAGGTTTAGATTTTTTTATGTCTAGGGACATGAAATTTTTTTCTGGGTTCTTGGGGTTTTTTTTTTGGAGGGGAGGGCCTGAAGTCTTAATGTAAGCAACAAATGGGGGCAGGAAGCCGACTTCCTTTTTGGTTCTAGCCACAATTCTATGAAGTGGCTTGTGCGTTTGGTTCTGTGTTTCTACAGAAAAAAAACCCAACCAAACAAGTTTTCAGTACATGAGAAATAAATGTGAGCTCAAAATGTTGAAAAAAGTCCTATTAAAATAGTATCGTGCTTCAGGCTTTCTACATGAGCACTTTGGGATGAGTGTCAGGTAGCAGAGCTGCAAGGAAATTCTACAACTCAAAAGACAAAATACTATATCACATCAAACCACTAATGTCAGCATAATATGTTAATTCTGTTCAGTATATTTTACAAAGAAGTTGGGGAAATGAAAGTTTGATAAGCCTTAGGAATTTAATTAGAATTATTATTTTTCCAATCTGTGAAGCTAAGTGTACTAATTATATCACTTCAGCCACACGCCTTCATCCAAGGTTAAAAACCAGTTAAGTTCTAAAGTCTACCTAAATCTGAATAATACATTTTAGAAGTCATTAGGAGTTACTTAAACAAGCATTTCCACAAATTGCAAAATGCCTCAGATTTCTCAGAAACATCTGCTCTGTGTGATAATCCCACACTTACAAAGGTCCTAGTTTAAGCACAGCCAGCAGCATCGGTCTAAGTAAATGTTTATCTGGCAGGCAGTATTGACATTACCCTTCTACGTGTCTGAAGTTTCTCAGAGGTTTGCTACAGACCACTGGTAGATACAGGTATTTAGTCTGTTCAGGCGAGTCGTGGTTCTGAGAAAGAAGCTACACAGAATCCCTCAAATGATTCAGCAATTGATCACAATGTAGTTTGCATGGAAGAGAGAACTGCATTAGGTACTCCTGTTGAAGCACATTTTTTGGAAGACTAAAGGCTAGTTGGTACCTCACCTTGTAGTCAGCTGGTGTGTAGTGGATATACGGCTGTGACCTCAGGCCACCAAACCCACCAGTGCCTCCTTTGGCAGCACTGACCCAGGAGGTGTCTTCTGCACTGGGAATTAGGTGACCAGCCTTGAAGGAGAGGCCAGCAGTACTGATTGTCAAGCTTCTCTCCACAGACCTGAAGTAGTTAAGGATCCCCAGGCACACTCGCTGAAACAAACCCGAGAAAACCACAGTTGCATTTTCAGTTGGATGATAGCCCCCCTCTTGAAAAAATTAACTCTGATCTCTACACCTTTTATGTTGAGTTTTTTTACCTTTAGCTCCCGGAGTCTCAGGTGACGTAAGAAAAGAAGGGACAAGTAGGCTCCTCTCCTCACCACATGCTCCCTGTGGGGAGCTGCTGTGTCCTCTTCTAATCCTAGCAGCTGTAAGGTGCCCACATAACTATACCTTATTCCAGACAGAAAAAATGTAATTACATTTTTGCAATCAAGGAGATTTCTAAACCTTTCTAAAACAGACAGTTTTGCTATGTCTGTTGTCTAAGAGAAGGCTGCTGCTGCCTACGGGACTGACTGTCATGGAAACCTGTGGTACGGAATAATGGAAAAGGATAGCACTACTGCTTCTGTCAGAGAAGCAGTAGGTTGATATCATTTTTCTTCCTTCTTTCAAGTTTTATTAAATATACACATACATATATATATATACATATAAATAATTTTTTACCCTCTTTCATTCTTCTTTCTGAAAGATGCCGAAGGCTTCCCACTGTGAGCCACAGCTGTGTTATCATCCTCAGTAGTTAGTCCCTAGTTCCAACACACAGTTAAAAATTTGCATGGTAAGTATGCATATGACTCTTATTTGACAATTTTATGCATAGGCTTTATCACGACAAAAGGAAAAAAGGAAAGGAAGTGCCACACTGGATGAAATTCATAATCCAGCCAGCAGTGAAATTATCGTGGTATATAACTCCACAATATTTGATTGCTTTCCAATCCTTAGTGTTTTATCCTTATAAAGTCCCTGGGCTGTATGAAAGAGCTATCCTTGTTCCAAAGACAAGGCTGTAGTAAGGGTCAGACTGAGGAACTTTTCCAAAGAAATTCAGAACATCTATTTCATCAAAACCTCAACCCAGCTACGGTGAGTGACATGTCTGACCTCCTAGTCCATCCTTTTTCCTCCTGCCATAAAAGAAAAAGAGATTTCTGGACTCCTGCAAATCATAGGATGAGCATGGAGCAAAGTCATAGTGTAGTAACAAAGAAGTAACATCAGACTAGGCCATGGAAAAGTTTTACTGTGATGTATACACAACACCCCCAACACAAGCAGATATATCAAATGCTCTTGCTAACATTCTGCAAAATTAAATTCAATACTTGTTTGGGGTGGTTTTTTTATCACTCCTTTCCAGCACACCCAGCCATGTAGTACAAAGAGTAGCAGAAGAGCAGCAAGCAGGAAAACAGCTATACCTGCCTTGCTGCTAACTCCATCAAGGCCTTCTCTCATGCATCAGGAGTTACTCCACCAACATCCGTCGAATTAAGCTGGCGTTAGTACCAGTGTAAATGAGAAGATCGCTATGAGTCACACCATATTTATTAATTGCAGAACATTATGGTCAGCGATTTACTAGGCGTCATCCAATTAATTTCCTCAGACAATCAAGTACACAAGAAAAAATTGTCCTCTTAACCCACTTCTCTGTCCCAATCTATTTTATCACTTCATTTGAACTTGGATGGTATAAGTTGGAATTCTTTTCAGTGAGTTAAGGGGTTTATAGCATTGATTTTGGCATTTTTTTTTTTTTATTAGAGAAAATCCTATTAATGTATCTCTACAAATTGGTGCTTGTCAAATTTATCCTGCTCAACATGAGACATCCTAGCAAAGTTACTCATAGAAATGACACAGATAAACTCAGGACTACATTGGCTGTTCTATAAATTTGAACGTTTACATGAATGTATTGTCTCAAAAAATTCCTTCAAGCCAAACAAATCTTGATGTCAAACTGTCACACAATGGATTCTTTACATAATCCTTGCAATGATAGATTATCTGTTAACTGATTTCTTATCCTTATTAAGCCTGATCATCCTCATTCATCCTGTCCTCATTGACTCCAAAGGTCTAATTTCTTAAATTTTAGAAAAACTAGGTCCTTCAATCTCTATTACTTAATATAATGTGAGGTCAAATAGAATTAAAATATATTTTCCTGAATTAACACCATTAATTGAACAGCTTTATTAAATATCACAATCAGTGTAAGTACTAGGCATGGGATAAAGCATTTCCACTTAAAATTTCTACTTTAAAAAATATCAACAGTGCTGTCTGAAAAATGCCAGTAAAATGAAGAAAAAATGGTAGCAGCTGAATTTTTTTTAAAAAACACTGAGATGTGGACAGCGCTTGTTTTTGTGAAGGATTTAATTCTAGCTTTGCTATAGCATCATGACTAGACTGTTTCAAAATTAGGTTTTCAATTAACCTAATGCTGCTGAGATCAGTCATGCCCCTTGCATTGCCCCCTCATAGGTACTCTTTCCCAACCCAGTTGTGAACTCAGAGCACTTGACAGAAGATGTACAGTGCAATCATGTTTTTCTTCCTTTTTTTCATTAATCATCATGTAGCTTGCATGAGTCAACCCAATGTTGGTTGGTTTTTTTTCCTGAAGTTTTCATTAAGTAATCAAATATTTCCTGGTCAGGGTCAGCCTGAGGTAGGAAGAACTGTATGTTTTTACATGTGGGAACTTTTCCTGGGAGAAAAATGCGGTTCTGTTTATGAACACAGAGTTGATATCAGGCTTGGGGCCAACTAATCAGCAGGAAAGAGGGAATGAGGAGATACTAAACGTTGTCTTTCTCCCCCTGTTCCCTTTCCCCTGCTCCTCTATCACTCGCTGCCCTGCTTGGCCCTGGCCAAGAGCAGGGGTGCAAGAACTTCTCATTAACATTGGGGCTGCATCCAGCCCCAGGAGCTGAGAATTGTCCTCTTTAAAAAAACACAGCAGAGCAAGGAGATTGTTGAGCCTTTTCTTAACTTGCCACCAGGGCCCACTGGTGCGGGCCAGCTGGCACAGGTAGAATGAGCCAAATGAAGCACTGGGCTGCAGATACAGGAACTTCTGAGATGTAACAGTTCTGTGCATAATGCTTTTATACTTGTTAAGGCAGCAGCCATGAACAACTTCTGAGTCAGAAGGGCAAGAAAGAAATAGGGAATCAAAGTCAATCTTCATCAAAGGGATACCTTCAAATTCAGAAGATTAGTCACAGAGCTCGCCACATAAGGCATGGCACAGTTACTACAAATTCACCAGATACCAGAGAGGTAGGTCCTACTTCTCATTCACTACCCTGACAGTTAGGCCATTTGTGGCAGGTTTTTTTCCCTTCTACAAAACTTGAAGATCTCTCACAGGTTCTAAACCTCTGTGAGGCCAAGCTCACATCACCACTTCCTCCCCGAGAGGAGGAACGTGCTTTTGCTGCACAAAGCAGGCATCTGCTATCAGGTTCACAGGTGCTCAGCTGCTGGATGGCCTCCAACACACATGATAACCCATTCCCTAATACCACACTCTCCTGTAAATACTTAGGCATGCTTTCATTTCTTGCAGTCAAATTCACACCCCAGCTCTGCTACAGGCATGTACACATGTTATTTTTAGGTAGGTACAATCTCACTCTGCTCATGCTATGACTGGACCAGTGGCTGCACAGCAGCTAGTGAGCCCCAAGGAGGAGAGAACATCATTATGCATCTTGGGCATGCAACTGTACATTGCAGCTGGGCAGGTCCTGCTTGGCAGCAGTAGCAGGAGACTGAATTTTGAAAAAGAGGAACATTGGTATCCAAACAGAAATCTGTTAGAGGAGCCCTCTAACAGTGCTGACATGTTAATTGATCATTATTCATCATTTCCCCTTCTAAATACCTGGTGGAGCTCAGTGCAGGCATAGATCTCCTTCCAGACATGATCGTAGCTCTGCTGTCCTGAGGCATAAGCAGAAGTGGCAGAACTTGACCGTGCAGGACGTGGTTCAAACACCACTGCCACGTGTTCCTGGAGACCCTCCATCACCCTCTCTATGTCTGAGACCTTGTTTCAAACACCATCAAATACAGAGAAAAGATTCACAAGGCAAATGAGTCAGCGTGCCAGCCCCCATATCACAGAGAGTCAGGGTCAATTCAGAGCATCTAGTGAGGGAGCATCTGCAGCACTGCTTGTTACTGCTTCTCCTTTATTTGGGAAAATTGTCTGCTGCCCCCTCTCCAAGGTGAAAATGTAGAAATGGACTTGCCTGTCACAGCATATGGAGGGAATACACTGGATAAGAAAGAATATGAAAGCACTTCTTTTCTGAGATTTACGGAGGGGAGGGACTACTGGTTAATCCCCTCTCTCCTTTCCTGTTACCCCTCACCCTTAAGGAGGTCTACATGTTTCTTGACCAAACCCAAACATATCATATTTGGTGAGCAAGCCACTATGGGAAAAAAAATGAGAATGATGGTTTTTTTCATTGTCTCAGTGAGCTGCAAAGCCATTTTTATTTTTGTTAGTGGTGGTGATGATGTCTTTCGCCCAAGCTTTCCAGAAATATTACATGCTGTGGCAAGATTTAAAAGAATGGCTTCTTTGTAAAATATCTGGCATGGGGAAAAGGTCTGAAAACAGCGATCATAGAAGAAAGCTTATTTCAGTCCTGAATTAAAAAAAAAAAACAAACCACTATAAAAGACTGTAAATGGCTAAGCTGTCTAAGACTATCATCAAAATCAAATCCATTCAATTATTTAAAATATTGTAAAGCCAACTTCAGCTGCAAATTCTGCACGTCCACTTTCTGATTTCTGCGATTTAAAAAGAGTTCTCTCTCAAATGCTTTGTGAGACCCATGAAAGTAAATAATGAATGTTAAATGGGAAGCAGGGAGATTACATATATAGAGAGTACTGCCAAAAACCAGGTTAAACAAAATTAGAAGTAGTACAAAAGTAATTTTTAAAAAACATATCTAATTTTGCAGGATTTTTTTTTTTAATTGCCACTTGTATCAGAGTATAATTTGAAGAACATGGTCATGCTTTAGCAATTATTGGCATCAGTAAAATTCTGTTGATATGAATTCTAGCAAAGCATTGATAGGAATTCCAAGGGGATTAAGACCAGGAGTTTTATAGGACTCTTCTTTATCATCTGTTTTGAACAAATATGATGAAAACTCAAAACAAATGGAACCTTGATTAAAACAGGAGGGAAAAAAATCATTAAAGGGAGGTGGAGCAAGGGAACAAGCAGCCTTTAATAAAGATTTAAATTAAATATCAAACCCTATGGAACTGAGGAGGCTGGTGACATTTCAGGGCTGAAATAGCCTCACGTGAGCTGGAGACATGGCTTAGGCTGCTCTGCTGTACCCAACACTGCCTGGGTACCAAAGAAAGAAAGAGAGCTCACTGAGGACTTTCCATTTAGCAGGAATGTGATTATTGATAGAGGAGGGCACATACGGGCCAGAGAAGGGATTTATTTTCTGGTTCCTGTGCAAAACTGGGAGCTGAACTACAAGGTGTCCTTATTGTTCATAGTGCTTCAGGCTAACCCGGGGGATGAGAGGCAGTAATCTCACCCTCTGATTGCCAGATCAGTTCTGGTGGCCGAGATATTTAAACAGATCCAGTCCTATAGCGGTAGTTCACCATCTTAATTGCATTAGTTCTCTCATCCTCGAGAGGCAGAGAACTCCTGTTAGACCAGTTTTCCAGATGAGGATATGAGATCTGCTAAAATTTCACTGGAAAAATGTGGCAAGACACCAGTACACCTGAGCAGCCCTTTCACACCCTGCAGTTCATCCATGCATCTGCAGCAGGCCTGAATGAGCAGAGCTTACTGGGCATATGCAAGTCAGCCCTGCAGGGTACATTCGGTGAATAAAGATGGAGTTAGGAGAAATGAATACTATTCTTCCCAGATGACCACCATTTGCAAGACAATGATGTGAGGTGTTAAGGGTGCCTCAGGCTCATTGTGGATGCAAAGCAGGCCTGATCTGTGAATGCATATTGCCATTTTTCCAGGGAGGCTGGATGGCAGGCAGCACAGACAGAGCTGTCCTGCAGGACATCCTCGAAATGGGCAAAAATGGCAATATAACATCAGAATCAAGAGAACCTGTGAAGCTAGAACCAAAATAGAGACACTCAGTAACCTCTCCCTGGGGCACAAGCAATTTGTACATTGTGCCCTACGAAGTTTTAGACTTCTACCTCAGTATTGGAGCATCTCTCCTTGTCTGTTGAGCACAGGTCTGAACCTTGGGTACACTGAAAAAAAAGCTGTTCTGAGCAATCGCTTTGACACAAATTCCAGGGCTGATTTTGACCTGCATTAGGTGAACTTCAGAGCTTTTGAATATTTATGCAAGTGCTCAAGCTGCCTTTTGAAACCATTAAACTGAGAAAGAGGGGGGGAAATATTCTCTATAACACCTTACTAATGGGCCTTTAATGAATTCGGGCATATACACATGATACATAAACCTGAGGCAACTTTTCTTTAGACATTTCAATTTCGCTGGAAGCGTCCGATAAATAAATTAAAATAACTATAAATTAAATCACCTTAAGTTATATTACCTCTACAAATTTTGAATGAAGGTCCATTAGTTTATCCACTTTTTTCCATTGTTTCAGTTTTATCAGAAGCTTTTGCTGCCAGGGATCTACTTTAGGCTTAATCTGGTTGACATAAAAGTAACCACAGAACTTATTAATATTGCTACATGTTTGTGGTATGGGAGGAAATTAATAAGGAAAGCACAATACATTGACTTTTTCTTTTCAACAGACATGAAAAGGGGCTCTTGACTATACAAAAATATAGTAGTTTGATAAAGCCTTAATTATTAAAAAATCACTCTATTTGTCAAAGAAACATTTTAGACATTAATGCTGAAATGTATCTTGGTATATCATGAAGACTGGTTAGGACCACTACAACTGAAAAAGGAAAGTTCCTCATAATTACCTTTAAAAAAGGGATCCAGTTGGCTCTCTTTTTCAAAGCCCTGGCTGGATCTAACATGCCCCAGTTTTCTGACCTAGAAACCTCTGTGTCATAAACTGGAAATGTTCTCATCATCTGCTGTTTGCAGAAGACGCTTCTAAATTTTTGGACAACCTAAAGCATAAAAGGAGATGGTAGTGTTATAAATTTCCCAAACCGGATATTAAATCCTATAGCAAAGTAATACTATGTATTATCAGCCGAAAAAAAATAAATAAACGGAGTAATAAAGTGACAAAGGAGACATTCTGGTCCTGTTTTCTTTCCTTTCCAGCAGACACAATAAAACACCTGGCTGTTAACTCTGGAGCATCCAAAAAGAAGATCAGGATTTTCAAAAATACTATCTTTCAGTCAAAGTCAATAGCAAATTTATTATCACTGGCTTTGGTAGGAATAGCATTAGCCTAGAAGATATTCTTAGATAATCCTGTTCAAAAATGAATAAGCCACTGCCAGACTTCAATGAAGGTAATTTACATCATTGCCTAGTTGTGCAAACACCTCTGCCTGTGCTTATCTCGGATAGTTCAGTGAGTTCAGCTGGACTAGTCAAATGTCAATGTGATGAGAGACTTACAGACCAGTTTATGCAACCAAACCTTTGTCCTTTTCAGCTGTACCACCTGTTTTCATATAAAGGGGATTTGTAAGGCAAGCCGTGTATTTCAAAGCAGTATGTTATTTACGTTTAACAGCTATGCATCTCTTTTGGACTCTGGACACGTGGTGGAGATTTTCAGTTGGTTTTGCCTTTTGGGTGACAGAAAAGATGAAAACCAGCGTTTTTCTGCTGGTAACCCCTGAGCTGCAGAGGCTTGGTGAGGTCCTGCGCGATGGTGTGTCACAGCCGACCTCTAGTGGAAGTACCACAGCTTGGGGAGACATCAAACACGGGCAGGAAAACTCGAGAAAAACACACAAAAAGCACGAGTGAGAGCTGGGAGAACAAAGGTACTGACTCGGGGCCACGATGCTGAAAATACGAACACCAGCAGTTTCTATAGCTTAATGGGAACAAGACAGGTCTTTCTGCTGCTTCCTGTCAAGAGCAAAAATGCCCAAAATCTTATTTTTCCATGACATAAAACACTGACTTATAATAAATGGAACTTCCTTCCATACTTTTAAATATTTCTTTTTTTTTTTTTTTTTTTTAAATATTGAGAAGTACATTTCAGTTACCAGGGAAAAGAGCTCCATCTCATCAGCTGAGTTCTTGAGATCCTTAAGGTTGTACTCAATACCAAAGTGAGAAAGCAGAAGCTGGAGCTGAGGTTTCAGCTCCTCAGTTTCAGTGCTGTGCTGGGGCAAAGTGAATCCAGTGTCCTTGTGGCAGGATTCTGCAAAAAGCCATCATCAGACCAGCTGGAGAACATCAACACTTTAAGCAACATGACTGTAAGATGATTGTAAGCAATGTTGTCAGTGCCCTTTGCTTTGCATCCACACAATGAAGTAATTTCCCTTTTCTTGTCCTGAAGCAGAAATATGTCAGAGAATGGAATGTGATGGGAGAGGGGAACCCACATCTTATGGATTTTTATTATTTTCATTTTTCTTTTAAGAAAGGGTCTTCTGCCAGACTCTGAAAGACTAACAGCTGTTGCAGGTCAGGACACCTCCACGGTCCTTGGAGGAGTGCCTATCTTCTAGCATGGAAAGGACGCCAGCTAACAAACCCTGCTGCCTGAAAAGAGTTCTGGCTCAGGAGTGTACAACATTCTTCTCACACACATACCTCCCAAATCTTCATATGCCACAAGAACTTCAAATATGTTACTATTTCAGGGTTATCACTCCTCCAGTATCTGATTCTGGCATGATGCTGCTATCACAAACTTCTGAAACAAGCATATACTGGGGATGGCCGAGTTCGGCCTGGTATCAGTGTTGAAGAGTCTGTTGGCAACATAGCCCCTATTTTTAGAACTGAAATATTTTCTCCTCCTTCTTTACCTCATCTCAGGCTTGCTCAAAGCTTTGAAGGATACCAGTATTCCTTCACCCTTGAAGAGCCAAAACTGTTATGTTCCTGTAAGTTTTGTCATCTTTTCTTCCCTTTTTTTCAGCTCTTTGACAGGTATATTCAACACTTGGGGTTCGTTTGTTTGGGGGGTTTTTGTCTTAGTCTAAGCCATAACAAACAGCAGCACTTTCTCTGCTACTACTTTTCCAAAGAGTTTTTAAAGTTAGAATAAGTGTCAATTGACTCTCCTTTACCCAGTACTAGTGGGTACTGCTGATACACACAAAGATCCTAATAGGTAAGTTACAGATTGCTAAACTTCAGCAAAACTCTTGGGGTTTAGTGGAACTACATGTAATCTAATTTATTATCTCACTTTTGAGCAATAAAGGGCCTGTTGGCCACTTTGGGTCAGCTGTCCTGGCCATGTTCCCTCCCAGCTTCTCATGCACCTCCAGCCTCCTCACTGGCAGGGCAGTATGAAAAGCCGAAAAGTCCTTGACTTGGTGTAAGCACTGCTTAGGAACAACTAAAACATCAGTGTGTTATCAACCTTATTCTCATCCTAAATCCAAAGCACAGCACTGTACCCACTGCTAGGAAGAAAATTAACTTTATCCCAGCTGAAACCAAGACAATTATTCTGTTGTTTCATCTATGTAGCTCAGATCTAGACAGCAGACGAATGAAGCTTATGATGGTAATATGATACTGTTCCTCAGATATTAGATAACTAGATATTGAAGATCAAAATGAGCTAGGGCACTTCTGAGTTGCTTTTTAATATCAATAAGGGTCTACTCCATGGCAAAATGAATGGCTCTGAGGAACTCTGTAACATATTGGAGGTCTTGTGCCCTTCTCCATACATTATTAGCCCACTGTATCTGAGACCATGGATCATCCCTCCCTCTCCTATCCCACTCACTGGAGAAAACATGGCCTGCTCAATAGGCTTTGTTTGGAGAGAAGAGTTTAACCTTCCTCTCCCTGCTCCTTAACACTAGCAGCGCTGTATTCCTGGGGCAGTGCTGCGCTGTCTCCCACCATGGGACCTCCATAGGCCTAAGGAGTGAGAGGGCTGCACCAGCATAGCCAGTTAGACCAGTCAGAGCTTAGTTAGACCACTAACTAAGGGCTAAAGGCCCCTTATCTCTCCCAGGTAAAGCTGCACTTTCCTTAGAACTGTTCTCAATCAGTTGTCACTGGTTGGGCAGTGCCATTCCAGGCCAGGGCTGTGCCCTGCTCCCTTGTTCAGACCCATAGGTGGAGATCTTCAGTGGAGAAAGGAGATGGGGAGGAGAAGTCACAGCCCCTTTTCATTCTTCCACCCTGGCCAGCCCACTTCCCGACTGCAAGGAGGAGCCATACACCCTGCCTCGTCCCCAGAGAGGGGTTGTGCTTTTCCAGAGACAATCCTGTGAGCTCCTACAGTTCCACACCATTCCCACTCTGTCTGTAAAAGCATGGCTTAAATCATAGGATTTAAACACTCTGCAACAGGAATGCTGCCTTGCTTGTTAAGTACCATTCACACAGGTAACTCTCATAAGCAACATCACTCCCTCCCTTCCTTCAAAAGGAAAGAGAACTTGAAAATAACCTCAAGGACATTTTCTAGAGATACTTCAGTACAAGTCTTAAAACGATAGCTCTCTTCTCTTAGTATCTCCAGAAACATGCCACCCACAGAAATATTTTAAATAATATTCATGCAGAAAGTTGGAAGGGTGAGTTTCAGGTTTGGCATAATCAGGACAATATCCTGGATTCTCCACTGAGTTGATCCCGTAAGTATCCTTCTGAACCATCAGTTTCTGCAGCCCAGGGCACAGTAAGGCCAGAGGAGCAACCGCCACAGATTCAGGGCTCCACACTCTGGAATTTGGACACCACATTTCTAGGATTCTTGCTGACTTTAAAAGCCACACTCCGAATTTCTCAAGCATACAAACCAACATTTTGTGTTTTGGCAACATTTGCATTGGTGACCTTTCTCAAAGAATATACATCAAAAAAATGCATTATCTGTAGGACTTGTGGTTTTAAAGGAAAGCTGATAATTTCTTACCATTTCTTCTTAAAACTCTTGAACTGGGAAACAAATCAATATTACAAATATCTGAATTCTTGTCAAAAGCACTTCTTAATTTGTCCCAGTTGTCTTGGACCACATCAGGACATTTCTTATCAACCACATTTATTCTATGAGAAATAGGCAGATGCTGGAGAATCTGGAGATAAAAACATGTCTGTTGTTAGTCTCAGTCACTTAGAAAGCATACAAACTATTCAGTTGCAAATTTAGTAATAAAATAAAACACAAAAGAGAAAAGACCAAACCTAGTTATCCATTGTGTATAATTCCAGATGTTTACTCACTGTCAATGACTCGTAGCACTCATATAATAAAGTCATTAAAGAAACTGGATAAAATACAGAAGTATTCAGATTTGGTTTCAAAAGGTGACATGTAAACAAATACTCCCCAAGTCCACAGGCTATTCATTGAGATGACTCAGCCCCTTGATAGTGTCCTGCTCTATTAAAACATCATCACAGCAATAACACAGAAAAAAGTCTCTCCAACCTTTCTCCTTTTCTCCCTGGATCTCCTCAAATCCAAGCAGCCCAACACTATCTACACTGCACCCAGTGACCTCAGTATTCCACTTTTAACCTAAATTCAGCTTTATCATTGTAGTATTTCCTTTCTAGTAAAATCAATCTGCTAAAAGAATTGAAAGTCATATGTACACAGTCTAGCTCATTACCTACAAACCTCTAAACTTCTTTTACATTGAATTTGATCTTCCTCAGTTTACTTTCTTATCCAAGACTTGAATATTCATAATATTCAATTTATTGAATTATTATTATTATGAATTATTTCATAATTAATCTTCACTGTTCAAAAAATGCTCATCTTACCTGGAGAAAATGGTGAATGCCCTTCAGAGAGTGTAGGTGACACACTAACCACCGGGTGTAAATCATCAGATCTTCCTGTGTCACTATATTCACCGGATTTTTCTTTCCTGTCAGGAAACTTTCCCTTGCCGCTGAAAGTCTTGCAGCCCTCTGAACTGCGTCATTGTATTCATCCATGATGTGACTAATTTGTTTCTGGTTATGTGTATAAAAGAGACACTGTCATTTTTGCATTTCTGCATCTTCTTCCCTTATTAGCTAGAAGGCCATTGCATTCCCACTGCATGAGGAATCCTAGTTCAAGAGTAATCTCTAAGGTTTATTTCCTTCCTAAATGCTTACGAATGGTATTTCCAACCCAATGAGGAAAAGGGAATTTGAGTCCAAATAGTGAATCTCTCTCAGCAGCTAATACTGACCGCAAGCAGATTGCTGAGAGTGAATGTCCAGAGACAAATTCCGGAGATAAATTACCCTTAAGGATAATAGCTTTTTATTTGAGTGGGAAAAAAGCCATTGTTAACACTTTGTTTTTCATGAACAGCTACTGTGCTAGATGCATATGTGCTAGATCCTAGGTTTTGTTTCCTACCTGATAGAGAGGATAAAGCTGTTCCATAACACTGCTGTGCGTACAAAATCTCTTCCATCTAAGCATGTGCAAATATTTGCTCTGGACTAGCTGAGTAATTCTGTCTGTAAAAAACTTGAATAAAATCAGAAATAACTAACAAATCTCACCTTTGTGAACAATAGCAGCGTAACATTATAGGAAACTTAAGCAGTGCCTAGATCATCATTAGCATCAGAGAATAACACCAAAACAACAGTTAATCAGTCACCAAAGACCACTGTGCTGTTATATTTATCCATGAAGGGTGCTCTCCCTAAGTTGTCCCAGTGGAAGTATTATTGTGGGAATGAAAACAAAGCAGTTAATACAAGGAAAATGCCAGAATTCAGTCCACTGGACCTAGAAATTTAAACTCCACTTTAAAAATGAAAATAAAAATAACCCACAACACAGACGTACTAGAACAGCACAAAAGCATCAGAGAATTGGGAGAACCTTGTCCCAGCCTTTCTGACCTGGCTTAGATTTCTGCCCTTTAAAGAAAGAGAAGGGGAATTTTTCCCATCGTACAAAGATACTGCAAGCGCTAACGCTTTCGTGCCTATTTTCAGGAAGGAGCTTTATACCGTTCTTATTTTAAAATGTTCACAGTGCAACTTGCTGGGCCAGAGAAGAGCTCCTAGATCTTCACAGCAGGTGGGAACCCTACCTGGTGCAGCAGCAGTGGCAAGTTTGCCGCTGTATACTCGCTTCTCCAGCAGCTCTCTAACTCCCTCTGCATGACATCAGCCTGAATGACAAGAGGTTTTGCTTCTGTCACCTGCAAACGGAGCACATATTAAATAGATCTATTTTTAAGGAGAGATATATATATATAAAAGTAAATACAGAAAAATGTTTAGGCTTTGAATTTAATTGGGCGTTGTCACATAAACAAACACTGCAGAGCCAGGTCCACATTATTATTCAAATAAAAGAAAGGTTATGCTCTTTTACTAACGTGCAAACAACATCATGACCCTTCCCACTCTGTCTTTACAGGCCCAGATTCCAAAAACCTATCACTTTATCTGATTTTAATTTCCAGTTACTACTTGGTAAAGAGCAAAGAGATTTTTTTTTTTTAAGCCAGTGTACATTTTAGCTACCTACTTGTAAGCCTTTCTTCAGTATTACCTCCCTTTCTTTTCTGAAATAAGATGCATCCTTTGGAATTGCAACAGAACTGCAGAAAAAAAGCAAGTTCGACAGGATGTTACATACAAGGTGGTATAAACCAAGCAGTGAAGTTAACAGTAAGCAAGTTTAATGGTATGAAAACCTTTGTTAAAGCAGAAGTTATTTAATTAGCAGACATTTTTTAGCAAACTGTTTTCTTGCACCTCTATTTTTTAGTCAAAGCCCTTAAAAAGTCCACCTGGATGTTTGTCAATCCTATGGATTTATAACCTAGAGAAAATGCAGTGGAGACATAAGTCCAGCTCCTTTTCTTTTTGTCCCAAGTGTCCTAGTCAACTGTTCTTCACCTCTGTTTTCCTCCACATGTTCTCCAGGTGGTCTACAGCTTCCTTGAAGCATAATGCCAAACCTGGCTACACTGTCATAGTGTACATACATCTCACCATTGCTCAGGAAAGTAAGAGTGGCTGTGTGATACGTGACCATTCTGTTTATACATCCCAGCGTTACGTTTGAAGCTACTTCCTCTTCACTGTAAGAAGGAAATACTTGACATGCTAGGGAGATTTGAAGTTTTGCTTACAATATACAATGTGAAATCAATTTAGTTTATGTTTTGACATTCTCTTCCACTTTAACTGTAATTCTGTGGTAGACACACAATGAAAAAGCTGCTATTCCTGGCTCCCATGTGTGTATTCGGGTCTTGAAATTGAACAGTTATATAGACACATAACTTTTGTATCACAACCAAAAAAACCCAAGAAGAGATAGAATGCGTTGCTCTGATCTCACTCCTTCATTCCCAGCAAATTCTTGTTACCTGTATGCCCTACTTGGTATTCCCTGGAGTATCCTGTTGTCTTCTATTTCTGCCTTCAGCTCTGCCAGCTGTGCTGCTAGCTCTTGTTCCAGCTGCTGGACCTTCTGAGTAGAAGAGATCTGGTATACTTCATCCATTTTGCCTATTTCAGTTTAGCAGACCAGAAGACAAAGCAGTCAAGAAGGAGCTCCTTTCTCAAGAGCAAATCAATTGCTAACTGTGGACCTAGAGAACTGTGCACGTAAAAAGCACAAATTCCCACTCTTATATAGACTTATATAGAATATGTAGCAACCTCATTAAAGAGTTGTTTATTCAGCATCTCCGTTAACAAGAAGACTTTTCTTTTAATATCGGGAACAGAACTGGGTGAATGTAATTTTTCCCATTTTGATTGCCTGCATGAGGAAAATAGGAGAAAAACTGGGGCCAAAATTTTTCAAGTATCCTCCTGCATCCTACTAACAAATGCCATCTCCTCCCTCCTTCACACAGTTTCTTAAGAATACTTTGGAAAGTTCAGGTAATTAAACATTAAATTTGACGTGGTGAATAAAACATTTTATGGAAGAAGAATTGAAACTTTACTTTCATTTTCTCTGAAATAAAATATGCTGACATTTAAAACCTATTTTCTCCCCATTTCTCTCACCTGAAACTATTACTTGAAGTTGACCAGAATAAAAGGAATGAAAGAATTT
This sequence comes from Balearica regulorum gibbericeps, assembly GCF_011004875.1. NCBI lineage: Eukaryota > Metazoa > Chordata > Aves > Gruiformes > Gruidae > Balearica > Balearica regulorum. The sequence goes on along the minus strand of NC_046186.1, from coordinate 50,956,712 downwards.
GCCAGAGATGCCACTTTTTGACAAATGCACTGTCTGCAAATAATCCCCTAATACCAAATTCACTCAGTTCTATTGGGAAACACTTGCTCTGTGAGAATTTCTAAAGTAGCTGTGCTCTCATCCCAACATCTGGAATTAAAGTTATTCTATTCACTTGTCAGTGAGGCGCATAATCAACTAGAAAGAAAAAAAAAAAAGGAAATTGTCTTTTTAAAGGAAGACACAAGTCATTGCAGAAAGATTTGGGATTTCTTTCTTGGAAGCAAAGGGGAAGAAGAGGCTAGTTCATTTGTAATCAATCACAGCACAACCATCTGTAGCATCTCTTTCTCAATGGCTTGCAGAATCTGTTTGGCTGCTCTGGGCACATAGTTTCTCCTTTTTTCTTTCATGAGACCACTGAAAGATTAACAGCTGTTGGTCCAGTCACAGGTTTGACTTGACAAACACAGGAGATGGTCAAGAGGCTGAATACAGCAGTGGAGGATGTACCTCTTGGGGGCTCTTCTTGGTTGATCATATCCTAAGGCCTTGGACAATCCCTGTCTCTTGTTATGGGAATGGCCTCGCTGATAATAAGAGCTGCAAACTAAGCAACCATGGGAAGGAATCAGAGAATTCAAATCTCTGCACATGAATTTCACATCTGAGAGAAGAGGAAATTCAAGTAAAGAGAGATACAAAGAAACACCAGGGGACAGGATGACTAAAATGAGGAAGGAAGTGTTATCTAAAAAAAAAATCAAACTAAAAGATTTCACTGAACCCAGCCAGGGAACTGGATGAAATCAATGAGAAGCAGTCAGTATATTTATACACTACAAACAGATGCCTATGTAAAAGCTTGAACTAACAACATAAGACATAAAAGCTGATACTATAAGCATAATATAAACAAGGTAGAATAGCCACCACACCGGGGCAGCAGGATATGAGATGCTTTGGAAAGACTGAATTTAGGGTAAAGTCTGGTATTTATGGGATAGTCTGGTACTATAATGAATTGATATTTATGAACGGCTAGCACCATTCAAAGGTCAAAGGGAATCTATGAGCATTAGATTTACTTACTGTGGGGAATGAAGATAAAATTTTTTACTAGATTAATACTATAAAAAAAAAAAAAGTCTTCCATGCTCTACAAATGTCTTCAATCAGTCACTGAACCTACATGATATTTCACACAGTTTTGGTCACTGGTGAGAACATTATTGAGAAGAGATCGTAATCTGAGTTAGAATGGAAGAACAAAACCGGACCTGAATGTAAAAGTCTTAACATTCAAAAGGGCCTAATTTAGAGAAATTAATAAAAGCAATTAGAAAACTCAAATGCAACTAATACCTCAAGGATTTTAACATTGGAGAAGCTGGTAAAAATCAATGGTAAAAAGCTAACTGGAACTTGCCCTCAAAATAAAAGCAAAGGGAAGAGGTTGAAGCAAAGATGGTGGAGCCAACCAAAAAGTCATCAAGAGTAGGCAGAGAACCACAACAGGAAAAAAAAATTAAAAAAAAAATTAAAAATCAGAGGGCTGGGCAGCCCAGAACTAAAGCTAGAAATACTAGCTAAATTAAAAATTGCTAAGGAAAATAAAGAGCAGGCAGTTCTTCAGCTATATAAATAAGAAAGAACCAAGAGAAAAGACATTATGCCACTATGCAGGCAGTGGAGTTCAGATAATAATAATAAAATAATTCAGATATGGCTGTAAAACTAATGGCAATTACTTAGCTCAGCTTTTTGAGAACATGGAAGTAGGTTAGCAGAGTGATGCAGTGGGAATATAAATGACCATTTCTGGGTATAAAGCAAAACTTTTGGCAAAATAGTAAAGCTGCCCATAAATAAATTCAGGTTGCAAAAGGAAGTCCTCTTAAGTACCAGCAAAATAAAATCCTGTAGTAGTCTGTGTCTTCCTGAAACCCACAACACTGAGCCCCCCATTTCCTACTTTCAGTTCAGTGACCCTACTCATCATGGGGAAGTTACAGTAAGCGTGTTCTCAGGACTGACACCCACATTTAGGCCAATGCACGAGAGGCTGACACAAAAACAGGAAGAAAAATGGTTGTATGCAGGGAAATGCGCAGGATTCCCAGGCTGTCAGCAGCCCAGGACTTACCCAGGACTTCTGAAGATTTTGAAGAGCTAACCCAGGATCCCCAGAAATCAGAGGAAAGAGCTCATTTCATCAGAATCACCCTGGACTCCCTTTGTAGTTGGTGGAGAGAACGAGGCATTTGAGCTAAGATTCATCTGACCTGTTCTAGCTGCTATCTTAGCGTAACACTTTCAGAAAAGCTTGCTTCTCTCCGCTGATGGAAGAGAGACCACAGGACCCACACAGGGAGCCCATGGAGACCTTCAGGTAAGCACCAGAGCTGCAACCCAAACGACTTGCAGAAGCTTCAACAGGCCCCAGCAGGGGAAATGGTAGAGGCAGCCTTGCCCACTTCGGTACAGACAAGCCGAGGAAAACAGAAAATGCTTCATCAGAAGTAACAGCATAGGTTTTATTATCCCCACTGCCTTATATTTTTCTGCTATAAAAATCATCGTGTGTTTGTACAGTATTCTTATTCTGGGAATGTCTTTCGGTCCACATAAACATCTGCACATAGTTACATTAGCCAGTATCCAAATCTCAGTGAGATCCTGCCCTGATTATTTTGCTGGGAGTGTTTTTGCCAGCTTCTATTCCCAGAACACACTGGATTTATAGCTATGTCCAACCTCCAGCTTTGCTGGGTAGAAGATTGTAACACACATGCTCAAACTAAATGCCTTTTGTACTAGGACAAAGTCTTTCCAGCAGGCTTAAGTAACAAGCCATTAATTTGCGCTAGCATATTTCATTAGCAGCAGGAAAGTGAACTATTGTTGGATACAATTTGCTGGTCTGTATTTTTAATTATACTGTTTGACCTATATCTTTTGTCCAATTTCCTTAATGTCTAGCCATAAAATATGACCCTGAATTCAAATACTAAAAAAACCTGTTGTGGCATTTTGCATAACTCAGTGTAAAAGAACCCGGATTTTGAGTAAACAAACCAATTACTCTTTTTTTGTGATCGCTGTGTGTTTTTATCTGTGTGTTTTTATCTGCTGCCATGTATAGCTACATTCAAAACATTAATAAAAAAAGAAATATGCAGTTTGGTCTGAGAAGACAAACAAAATCCTACAGGATATAAATCAAAACAAGGATCTGTAAAAGAGTAGAGCAAGCACTTACTGAGCCAAAACATATTGTTCTTGTGAAGAAGTCTGCTCTGACCACTGTGCTTTCTCCAAATGTACGTTTATGGGGTTCAAGGCCAGAACTTTAATTTTAGAGTGTAAGACATGAAGCATTCAGATCCCAGCAAAACTCACTGCGATCTGCCTGCCTAATTCTTGCGGAGCTGAACCTCGCCAACACTTGTGCACAAGCTTAACTTCACCACTGCGGTTTCTGCAGAATTATTCATTACTATTTATTTCTTTGAAGACTTATTTTAGATGATTGACAATTGCCTCAAACTGTGAATATGCTAATAAACAAACAAACAAACAAACAAACATATATCTCCTACCCTACCCCCTTTCCCAAGATAGAATCTGAAAACAAATTTTCTGCTTTTCTTCAAGCAAGAAAAGTTGTTTGGGATAGACTTCCTTTGTATCCGGTTTGACTCAGCCCATGCTGAAGCACATCTGCTTTGCTTTAGTGTGTGAAAACACATGCACCCCACAAATAAAAGCTCCAGAAAAAAAGCAGCACAGAAGAATTACCAAAATACGATGAAATCTTCTGTGATGTACCCCTGTCAACTAATGTAAGTTTGCATATCATCCATTCCTGTTTTCCCCTCTCAAATCCCAGCTCCTGGCTCTGAACAAGACAGCTTTTGTAGCTCCCTGCACCCCTTCGAAGCAGGCAGAGATGCAGAATACCCAGCTGCTGACAGGACCACGTTCAGCCTTTTCCCTTTCCCTCCAGCCACTCGCCCCACAGAAAGGCAAACAGCAGTTTTCTTCTGAGACTGGACAGCCCCTGTCGGCACACACATTTTTAAGACTGACTGTTCAAGGTTTCCGTTGTTTAAGCACTGCCCCATCCAGTACCTGGTTGACCGACTCAAAGCTGCTGCCCTCCACCACAGCCCCTTGTCCAACAGAGGAGCTGGGGCCCTCCTTCTCCAGCTCCAGCTCCAGCCCCAAAATGGCCCCTTCTCCCCAGGTTTCTATAGTCAACACAAATACAAGGTCAAGGCACAGAGGGAGCAGGTGATTGATGTCCCGGCTCCCTGCCCGGACAGGCCCAGCTGTCCCCATAGCAACCCAGAGCTATGAGAGCTGCCACGGCCTCTCAACCCCCAGCTGCAAGCCTGCGCTGCTTCTCGCTCATTCCTGCCACTGCCCACCACGCAAAGTCATTCCAACATAGTTTTATGTATTTGGGGCAAATTGCTGGCAATTTTTCTCTGTCAATCCAATGCCTGATGTTTTTTTGTCGAGGGCTGGACCTCCAGATGAGATATAATGCTTTAGGCCCCTCAGGGTTCAGTAAGGCCCTCCTCGCTTGCTCTCCCACACACCGGTACAGAGCTTCAGAAATTATTGAACTACCCTCTAGGAATGGCAAAGACTTATCTTGTGGCAGCAGAATACCTACAATCTGAAAATGTTAATAGCAGAAATGCTTACTTTTCTTTTGTCTCTGGTATCAGCGATTCCAGTGTCCAGAAACGCATAAACCTACCTCAGAAATGCTATCTATACCAGGAATATACCATGTTTAGAACTGTGTTTAAATGTTTTTAAGCATACAACGTGCTTTTCTAAGCCACAGATAGTCCATAAGTAAGAAGGATATCTATACAATTTAAGATAGTGTAGGAAATCCATACCCAAATATCAGTCGAACAACCTGGTCTTCCAGAGTCCTGATAAAGATGTTTAGTACATACGAACTCCTCCTCTCACCTCCCAGAAGCTCATGCAAGCAAATCTCCTGTCAAAGATTGTACCACTTTATTCTAAATTTAAATTAATTGTCTGAAAATTTTCCTAATCCTTTCTCTTGAAGGGTGCCAGAGCAAAACTTACTGATCAAAAGACCAAACTTTCTATTAGGACCACGCATCGTTACTAGCCTTTATTCAAAACCCTTGACAACAGAGCATGTGTCCAATTTTTATTCATACCTGCAGAGGGGCTTGAGAAGACCACTACATTCTCGTTACACCAGAGATCTACAGAAGAACGACATTGGTACACCCCGAGGAAGCTATTTTTTTCCTGACATATGCAAACATCCAGGTGAATCAGTATCATTCAGTAACCTCAAGACAAGAATTTATTGCAACTAAATAACCAGTGTTGATTTGAAGTCACTGTTAGGTCTTTTACCATACATACATAGTAGGAGTTGGGAAAGAGCAGACTCACTATTAGCATAAAGACCCATCTTGCATTTGTAGGAATACACAAATTCCACAACACGTACTGGTGTGCAGTTCAACTTTATGACAGCCCAATTATTTTACACTGTGGTAGAAGCAGGTTTTGTTTATGAGAAGACAAGCACTCAAGCTTTTGGTAGTGGCCCCTTCCATGCGCTTACCAAGAACACTCTCATGTTGTCATGGTTTAACTAAGTCATGGGTTGTGCTTCCAGTCCCTAATACTGTCAATAAAGCTTATAGAGTAATAACATTAAAAATAATGAAAATGTATATAAAAAAGAGACAATACCTCTTCTTCTGCCTCAGTTGCAATGATCCAGATCTTCAGTTATTACAGAAAAGGACCACTGTTTTTATTTGAACAGAAGCACTAACCCAAGTCATTCTGGAAAAGCAAGCTCTAAGTATCTCCTTGGAAGTGGAGGGGACAGGACACCAAAGATTGCATAATATTTTAAGTGTAAAAAAGGTACAAAATTTTATTTGACAAGTTAACAAGTAAGCATTTCATTAATCCATTAAAACACTTTATTACAAATCAGTGTAGTTGAATTATAGCTACCCTACACAGAAGTTAATTCTGAGGTGAACAAACTGACCTACTAGTGAGTATGCAGTTCAGAATGTGTATCTATATCTAGGCTATATATATTTTATTTTTAAAAGGTATTTTGTGAAATTAAAAATTTACTAGCTGTCAGACAACTTCAAAAACTTCTAACACAGTAAACTTCGGAACTATTGTTCCCACATGATATCATCTTTTTTCAGTGTTGACTGAAGTTTCCGCACATTTTTTAGCAGCTGAAGAGAACTTCTGCTTTTCTGTCCAGGACAAGATCTAGACATACTTTCCCTTACTGCAATCTCCTTTGTTTCCTTTTGGTCACCACGCTTTAGTTTGACATGAGCTGCCCCTTGCTTCAACTTCTGAGTTTTTCTCTTTAATTTTTGCACCTAGGAAGAAAGATTACTAATTAGAATGTTACATACTCGGAAGACCTATAGCTGTAGAGCTTACTGGCTTCTACCAAACTAAAGATGTCTAAGGGACATTAAAAAAAAAAAAGTTAAAACCTAGTAACCTTGTATGCAGTCGTCTCACTGTAACAGAGACAGAAAGCACTACAGAAAACTGACCTCGCCCACACAGAAAGCATTGCAGAAAACTGACTTCACCCACACTCAATAGGTTGCTGAACCCCATTACTCCCTAAGGTAAAAACACTTGCTTGAGACAGATGGAATATCATCTGTTACCAATTTATATTTACAACGGTCTTTTTCCATTTCAGATTGTACTACCCTAACAAAAAACCCCACCCAACAAACCTATAAAATGTATACTGTTTATTATCAGTTCCTGTATCTAAGCAGTTTACTTTGAAGCCTCATAACAGAATTGGAAAACGGAATAAATAGGGTTGATGATTGCTAAAGAATGTTCTTTTAAATGTCAAATAATAAGTCTTGACTTGCGCTTGGCATGAAAAGGTCACTCCCAAAGATAAAATTAGGCTGGAAGCATTCCATATGCCAATTTAGGCTTTAAGTCCATTTCTAAAAATAATTAACTTTAATTGCATTCTAGAAAATATTATTAACTGTGAAACACAGAGATGACTACAGCATTTTTAGTGTGACAGGTTCAAAAAGCAGAAATACGCATCAGAAATACTAAGATTGGTATGTACAAAATACAAACAGAAATGTCTGTGCAAAAGCACTAGAAAAAAACGATATAGGCCAAGGGTTACAGGAGTGGCCTGTATTGATAACCAGGGCATGATGGACAGTAATCAAACAGACAAACACGAAGAATGTGCTATTTACATCATGAGCCTAAGGCGTGTGCTCTGATAAGGCTGTACCAGAGCACAGATGACTTGCCAGCAGATCTGCACCCTGATAATAGGCGAGGATGACAACAAGGTTGCACCACATTGTATGTGTTATTCCTCTTCTCATCATCCCAAAATGAAGGCTGATTGTAGCCATAAAGATATGCAAAAGGAAGAAACAAAGGTGCAGTTGTTGTCCATTGTCTAAGGTTCCTGGAGGATGAAGTCAGCAAAATTCTGAGGCAAAGAATAACACCGTAATTGTTGGCTCCTCAAGAATATAAGAGATTTACCCCAAAAACAGTTGACATCATTGCCAAGAGAAGCAGTGAGGACTCAACAGTCAATGTCCTTGTCCATATTGCTAATATGCAACTCTGACAATTCTACTTTGACATGTTTGAGTGAGTAAAATCTATGAAAGAATGAACATGAATAAAATTGGTCAGATTTAAATTGACTATCGCCTCCCCCTTTCATAAGGTCTCACGCTGAGTTTTGTTTCCTGTATAAGCAAAGTTCTTAGGTGAGTCTATTTATCCTGAAACATAAGACGGAAGAACAGAAAACTATCAGACAGAACTATGGATTGCATTTTTTTATCGTACGTTCTGTTCTGTTTTCGGCTGGGATAGAGTTAATTTTCTTGCTAGCAGCTGGCATAGTGCTGTGTTTTGGATTTAGGATGAGAATAATGTTGATAACACACTGTTTTAGTTGTTGGCAAGCAGTTAAGGACTTTTCAGCTTCTCATACTGCCCTGTCAATGAGAAGGCTGGGGGTGGCCAAGAAGCTGGGAGGGGACACAGCCAGGACAGCTGATCCAAACCGGCCAAAGGGATATTCCATACCATATGATGTCATGCTGAGTATATAACTGGGGGAGTTGGCTGAGAGGTGGCACGGTTCAGGAACTAGCTGAGCATCGTCTCTGAGTGGTGAGCAACTGTGCTGTGCATCAGTTGTTTTGTATGTTGTATTATGATGGTGATGATGATGATTATTTTCCTTTTCTGTCCTATTAAACTGTCTTTATCTCAATCCACGAGTTTTCTTTTTTTTTTTCTTTTTGATTCTCTCCCCCCTCCCACTGGGTGGGAGGAGTGAGCAAGTGGCTGTGTGGTGCTTAACTGGGGTTAAACCACGCCATGTTCCAAACCAAAATGCTACAAAAAGGTTAAGCTGTTCATCTAGAGAAGAGTGATTTTATATGGGCATGTATGAAAAGCTGTTATCTATGGCTCCAAAACAAATACTGACAGAATGCATACAGATTAGGCGTTAAAGAAAACTGAAAGGCTTGTCCGGCTATGATTTTGAAGAAGCTGTGGTCAACAGACTATTTGGTTAATAAAAAGCTTTAATATTTCACTAATATAAAAGACATTTAATCCAGCCTGTACAGGAATTATAACTTCTATTTTCTCATTCCCCAGAGGGACAGAACACAAAGGAATGAAATCTCAACAGTTTGTCTTAACGCAGTGAGCAGAAGTGACAGACTGAGCAACCCTGCTCTGTATTGCAGAACTGCCACAGGGCAGGAAGCTTTTGCTCTAGCACAGATACCTAGCTGCCAGTTGTAAGCACTTTTTCTTGATAAAAAGAAGGAATTGGAGGTACAAGAACACTGAGCTAGTAGCCTAATTATAATCACCCATACTGGAACATCCTGGCTTAAGCATTCGAGTGACATTCTAGTTAATGACAACAGGAGGCAGAGTTGTGGCAGCCTTCAACTAGAGTGTTGCTAGCTAGAGAGTTTACATCTTGTTCTTACAGAAGCCTGATGCTTTTTCAGCTTGGATATTTGTTCTCCTTTGATCTCCATTTGTTTAACAAGGAAATCCAGCTCCCATTCTAGGTGTTCACAAACTCCGGCGTCTTGAGTCTCCTGTATCTGCTTCAGAAGTTCTTGATGCTTACTATTAAAGACAAGAATAGCACACTAAGTACTCATGATATAGTCTCTAGGATTTCTCCCAATACTTCCAGTGTATTGCAGGAGTTGCTAGGTGCATTGTCCACAGTACAGCAATTTACCATTTACCCCCTCACACAATACACATTAATATGAAATATATTCACACTACAAAAGAAAAAGTTTTTCCAGTGGGTCTGATTTTCTCATTCCAAATTCGTAGCTGATGTGCATCTTATCCCTGCACCTTGTCACAGTCATAACAACTACATGTGTAATAGTACGCAAAATGAGGATTTGCAAAGTGAACAGCTGCTGTGCAGCATGGTATTTTCACTTCCTGCCCGATTTAGTGCAGACTTTGAAAGCTTAGTGTAATACAGAAAAGTATTGTTTTAAACTAGTACATTTAATTTATATTTTTTTCTGACAGATAATGCAAATTAAAATATTCTACTCAAAAAGATTTTCAGTGAGCTGTGCTGGTTAGTCAAATTAACCAGCTTAATTAAAAGAAATTGTGTAGATCTACTTGATCCCTAGATATCTGAACTAGTCAAAAACAGAGACCCATTCTTAGATAAATAATCTCTTTATGAAGGTCACAGCTTCTTTTCTGACTTCTGAGTAACTGCTGCTCCTTGACAGTTTAACTGAAGCAAGTGGTTGTTGCTATAACAAAAAAAAACCACACACCCCCCCCCCCAAAAGCCCATCCTTGAATTTCCATGAGTAAGCCAAAGCTTTTTAAAGAAGAGATTGGTTGCCAGTTTAAATTTTGCCACATCAAGGATTTCAAACCAGTGTCAACAACCTAACTGTTTTAATCAGCACATCCTCCTCTGTTCAAACCACAGCTCATCATGTTGACGTGTCCACTATGACCAGCTACACAGCTTTGGCCCACAATTCTACAAGCTTGCATTAATGGGAAGATGCATAAGAACATGACAAGCTGTAATCCACATTTACTTGCATGGCATTACTAATACGTTAGCTTCTTCCACACCCTGCCCATTTTCTGGCAGGAGACCGTCCCTCTTTCACAATCCCTTTACAGGACTGGCAAGTTCTCCTGCTGTCAACAAGGAAAGGGTATGAACGCCAGATTGTCAGCACAAAGACCCATCAGGTACACAGAGAGAACACAGAAAGAGTGAGTACAAAGGAATAGCCTAGATGTTGTGACAGGACTACTGCCACAGCTGCACTAACCTATTCTACCACCCAGACTGACTGCATGCTGCAGGCTTACTCAACATTAACACCGCCTTTGCAGACAAGGAGAACATTCTTGGTCTACTCTGTAGATATCAGTATGTTTAAAATTTCTAAAAAGTACAGGCCTGAAAGATTTTTCATTTGCTGCAGCTGTTACTTCAGTAGCAGCTCAGTTACATACAGGATGTGGAAGCAGAAAAACCCAGCTGAAGAGTATGTTGCTTGCTCACAAGATCAGTTAAGCACTAGGATAAAGAAAATTTTTGAATGAGAAAATTCCACACTTAAAACAGGCTAGGTTCAACTACAGCATGCCTGTAGCTTCACAGGGCTACCACTGAAGTCACTTTTACTCGTAACACCAGGGATGAGTACTCACAAGCTCATTTGGCCCAGCTCATCTTGTATGGCCAACAGAAGGTTCGAAAGACTTCTGGTGGCAGTAGGTGATGTGGGACCAGAGGATACAGATTTTGAAAGTGCACTGCGTCCTGAAATCCCAGACGTAGCTCCTTCTTGGCTTCGTGATGAGATATGTGGACTGCGATGCTTCATAATATGCAACACACTTTGTACATTTGCACTAACAGAATGGCTGGAGCTGACAGACTTAAAACAGAATTATTAAGTGGTTTACAGAAGTGATTATCAATTACAGTAAAGAGACTTACTCAAATTGTAGATGCCTATTTAGCAAGAACATTTGGTTTCACTCACCTTCCCTGCCACAAAAGGTAGTTCCTGAGCCTTTACACGTAATTGTGAAAGGTGTATTTTCTTCATTGCAGGATTTCTCTGCCATAAGATAGACAAAAAATTAAGATGAGAAATTCCAAACTGCTGATCCAACAGCACAATCGTAAAACATTTTTTTTCTTTTAAATAAGTAAAATTCAAATAAACAAGAAATGAAATGCATCACCTCAGTTTCCCTCTGGTTTAAAAAAATAATTTCCCTCCTGTATGTGGAAGGAGTAGGACTTTCCAACAGCTGAGACAAGTAGATTTTATTCCACATGTATTTAGCAGATAGTCTGATAATTAGGTTGACATTAAAGAAATTGAACATTGCTTACTTAGGTTTGCAAAACCATGGTTGCAAAATTTTGACTGACCTGTAACATGTGTTGCAAAATGAATTCTCTTGATTTCAGCAATCCCCCCAAAACACACCATCTTAAGATGCCTACTTAAAACTGCTTTGGAAACTAATTTTGCCAGATAAACTGAAAGGCAGCTAAGACAGGACATGGGGGATGGCAGCAAGACTGTAACAGAGGTTATTGTCATGCTGGTAAGGGAAAGCTTTCCAGTGGGGTGCTACCAGCCCTAGCATGGTTTTAATTACCAAAGGGGAAAACAAAAATAGAGGTATTCAGCACTGTTCATCATTTTGGAAATGGAGTAAAGTGCAGCAGACAAATAAAGTGCCTCTTACATCACTGTTTTTCACAAATTCCAATCTCTGTGCAAGTCAAATACTATCAGCAACAGTATGCTAATAAAAACTTTCACGTTACCTTCTTAGGTTTTTTCTTCTTCCCGTTTTCCTTTTTAGGTTCATTTTGAGATTTTACCGAAGACATCAAAATTCTGTTTATCTCAAATCCTGTTTGAAGCTGTGGGAATAAGCAAAAAAGAAAACAAGCATTTAATGTAATATTAGAAGTATGAAATCACATGGTTTAATTCATTCCCTCTTTCCTGCATGGATGAGAACCAATTAAGGGCACTACTAACTGTCCTGCTTGGAAGGCATAAGCTACACTTAAAAACTAAACAGATTACTAGGATGGCAGGGTATCGAGCAGATCTTGCAGCTCTGTCTTAGAAGCCCTTATTTTGATATTCAGCTGCAGCAGCTGTATTTTTCCACTATGACAATCAGCAATCGAGATAAGCCAATCCTGTTGCATGCTGGGGATCTGATTGTAAAATCCAAATAATATGAACATTTGGATCTTACAGTCTGGGGGCAGAGAGAACTAAGCCGGTCTGCGTAACACTGAGGTCAAACCTGCTGGACAAACCTCAGGTTGCTCTGTAGTTCACAGCTGATATGAAGGCCCATGATAAACAGGATAATAGCAATTCCCAATTCAACATAGGACAAGGACTTTGTTTTGGTGTGTGTAACAATTCCGGCTAAACAATGCTGGAGATCCATCAAAAAAGTGAGATTATTGTGGCTTTTCTGTCATCAAAAGGAAGTGAACCACCCCACACCCTGTGTTTCCCAATCCAGATCCAAGAGACCTAAATCCATCCTGCACTGAACTAAGATGGTACTAATACTAGTTTAGGACTCAGTTTACCACACCTAAGTCCTTTCTTGAGCAAATGTTTATACTACTGCTAAAGTCAGACTGTCTGCTCTGGGAAGGTCATTCTTACTATGTTTCTCAGAAGATAAAAATCTCCATACTAGCCCTTCTGCTCTGCAGCAGCAAGCAGTTTACGCAAGAAACCCCAAAACCTGCAAGTTTTCAACTGTGTCATTCTGCTGGATTCTGGAGGTGGTCGGATACCTGAGCTACAATCTGCATGTTATTTCAAGCTTCCTGGACTGATGAAAGCCCATCATCCTTGGATGCAGTATAAAAACTGACAGCAGTGATGAATTAATTTAAGCTGTCGCCTTCGCTTATGGCTAGGTTCTTTCAGTATTATTTTTCAGGTCTGCATCCCCCCACCCTGCCCCAAAGGAACGCCACCACAACTGCTCTCTTTCAAAACGGCTGCTACTTCTCGATCAAGTGAGGTTTGGAATACTACTACTTTGCCCCTTTAACAAAAGGTTTATTTGATTTTGCTCTCGTTGGCAAACATTCCTCTCTCAAATGGATGGTGGCCCAACAAACTGATTATGGCTTCACATGAATTATCCAAGTTCTCACTTAATGAACAATGTAACAGCATCAGTGATTAAAAACTTTTCCCAGTATAGTCCAATATATTAGATTTCAGCAGATCGTAACAAAAAGAGGAAAACAAACAGAATAACCAATCTTACTTGAGATACAAGATTTCTTATATGACCACTTTCTAGTTACAGTAAGTTAAAGTTATCTGATTTAGTTGCAGATTCGCTAGAAATTAATTTTCTACCCAGATCACTTACAGCAGCTTTGAGGTTGATAAAGTGTATCATTAATACAAAACCAAGTAGAATCTTCTTTGATTGAGATATGCAACACACATGGCAAGCTTTCTACTATGTAGTTTATAACTGGTCTGGGTAGTATTCCAAGAGTTCTCCCTGGGTAATAAACATGTGGAGTTTAAATGTAATTTAAAAAAGGGTATTTTGGACAGAGAGAACAGCTTTCTTCAGTCATAAAAAATAAGATAAAATAAACCTTTTCAGTCTACCTGAACAGTTTTGTCTTGTATTAGCTTACGCTGATGCTCTTCTTTACAAAGCTTTTCTTCTAAGTGTTTGATCTTGTCCTGAATTTAAAGGCAAGAATGATTAGTCATGCTTCAGTTTGCCATGCTGAAACAGAAGTCTGAAGTAGCTTCCAATTGTGATCTGGGATAAAACAGGACTGTAGGAATTTTTAAAGCCTGTACTGAAAAAAAGACTCAGGCAAATGAAGCCAAGGTGGCATTCAGTCAGGTATGCTTCATGATCTTAGCTTTAACAGAGGAAAGTTTTGCAAATCTTAGTATCATTAACAGTATACCATACAAATTATCTCAAATGTATGACTTTCAGACTGTAATTCCATGCCTACTTCTGCAATTCTCTGAGTAGCAGTAAGTTTAAGACACTCTTTTTCTAGCATTTCAAGCTTTTCAAGTTTTGCACGCAGTTCCAACCAGTTCTGATCTTCCTCTTTCTGAAGCTGGGCCTGGAAAAAAGTAAGCAAGAACGGAGTTGGCAGCTGACTGAAATTGTTTCAGACAGCAACACACTACAGTAAAGGTGTTTAACTAATTTAATGTTTTTTAAATTGCAAAGTGATGAAAAATACCAGCCAGACAGAGAAGACATAAGTTTCCAGCAGCCTTTTTGTCTATCAAATGTGCAAGTATTAGCATGGTTTTGCTCCTTAGGAGTTCCACCTAGGGAGTCTTTTCATACAATTCATTGAATGGTTGTCATCAGCCAGTCAGACAATAAATTGCTTCTGTTTGCTACCACCCTGAGCAGAGCTGAGGAAAAATGATGGCCATAAAAAAGTTCAGATCTTACACATTTCTATACTTTTTAACTATATCACTACTTTGTTAGTATGCTAAAGGGCTTCACCTGTTGCTCTAAAACCATTTTCTTTTCCAGTTCCGCACTGGAAACCATTTTCTTCATGTAATCCAGCTGTTTCTCCAGCAGGGAGCAGCGGGATTGTGCTGCATTTAATTGCACACTTACATCTACAGAGAGAAACAAAGACATGCAGTACAGCAATGGGAATTACACATTTAGCCAGTCTGTCATCTCATTGAGGAATTCTCTGTCTTCAAAATATGCAAGAAAAGTTTTCTTAGTCTGAACAAGTCATGTGGTTAAAATATATCTTTTATATATGTATATGACATGAGAATCAAAATGCTTTTCCAGAGCTAGTCTCTAATTTGAATTCCAAACTTGTGAGCACTGCAGTTACTTTGATTTCTATCAGCAGATATCTAACCAGAATCTGGTTTCTTCCCTTCTCCTCACTTTTCTCAAGTTAGCAGCGTTATACATGTAAGCAGCTGCTTGCTTATTGTAGGAGTTAAATGTACCAACTGAAGTCTGCTTATTCTTTAAAATAGCTTTATGGCTTATGCAATACTTGGTTAATATATGTAAAAAAAGATCTCAATTTGATCCACAATTATCAAGTTCCTGCTCCTCCCCAATTCTGCAGCAAAAAAGAAAGGGGGATGCATTAATTAGCAGTTGGTCAAAACAAACTATCCCTGGATTGTGCAGTCTTGGAGTTACTGCGGCTATACCTTATCACTCAAGAGAAATACCTTTCCTCTGTTGCATCAGTTCTTGATGTGCTGTGTCCTTTTTGTAGGATTCATGTTCTAAGGCCTTCTTATACTGAGCAGCTGCTATGGAGAGGCTGTACAGATTATCTTCAGCCTGTGACTTCTCCAACTCTAGATGGTGGATCTTTTCTTGAAGAGTTTTCACAGCTGCCACCACAGCTAGCAAACAATGTCACAGTTACATCTCAAGTAACAGTTCCTATTATTATTATTAAACACTTCAAAGAGCAAAATACTACCTAAATTTTCTTCCTAGGATCACTCCTAAAATGAATGATATTCCCCAGCAGTACACTAACACATACAGAACATATCTGGGAGAAAATGGACATGTTTACTGCATAATGGAGTTATAAAGCACAGGTCCTATGAGCAAAACTGTTTTCACTCCAAATGGTAGCAAGCACAAAGAAATCGCAAATTCTGTATAACAAAACCTGGGACTTCTGTTTACACAGAAGCAGGGAACACAGCCAAGTCAGGTCACAAGTTTTGGTGTAATGCAACTGGTGTGGACAGATTGAAAAAAACAGACTCAGGTCAGGGTAAATCAGATACAAAGGGACATTTTAGTTGAGGATGCATTTTAAAAACTTTATAGTTTCAAAACGTAATGATTCAATGCCTAGTTTCTTGTATTTCATGACTCTTTAAATCATAGAAACAAGTCTGCAAGATTGTGCTTTTAGCCTCAAATCAGTATATGTGAAAATTATGCCAAAAATAAAAGTTGCAATTTCAGTTACAAGGAAAAGTCTACTAGCTCTCCAGAAACTATACACACCTGTGGCAGTTTAAGACATGTTCTGTAACAAGTCAAGCTTCTTTTCAGACATTTTATAAGCCTTGATAGTTTCCCTGTTCTCTCAGTAGAGGAATACCCAGCAAATATTTCTAGCTCCATAGCAACTCTCATCAGCTTATCATAGCCCCATTAAAATAAAACTTTTTAAAAAAAGGAAAAAAAAAAAAGAAAAAAGCAGATACCAGAGAGCAGAAAGTTCTTTCTATTGGCATGCCAAACATTTCCTTTCTTAAACACTTAGCTGCATAACATCAAACAGAACATTATAATCCAAAAAAGCCAAACTCTGTATGACAAAAGATTACTACAGAATTGTCCTGGTTTCAGCTGAGATAGAGTTAATTTTCTTCCTAGTAGCCAGTATAGTGCTGTGTTTTGGATTTAGTATGAGAATAATGTTGATAACACACTAATGTTTCTAGTTGTTGCTAGGTAGTTGCAGTGCTTACACTAAGCCAAGGACTTCTCAGCTTCTCACGCCCTGCCATGTGCACCAGAAGCTGGGAGAGCACAGCCAGGACAGCTGACCCAGACTGGCCAACGGGATATTCCCTACCACAGAATGTCATGCTCTGGATATAAATTAGGAAGCTAGCTGGGAGGTGGGATTGCTGCTCAGAAACAGACTGGGCACTGTTGGGTTTTTTTCCCCTTCTGCATGTGGTGAGCAATTGCATTTGTGCATCACTTGCTTGAGATATATATACATATATATATATATAACAAAATTGTTGTTATTGTTATTATTATTCTCTTCCTTTGTTATCCTATTAAACCACCTGTATCTCAACCCACAAGTTTTTTTCCATTCTCCTCCCTGTCCCCTTGGCAGGGGGGCGTGAGCAAGTGGCTGCATGGTGCTTGGTTACCCGCTGGGGTTAAACCACAACAAGAAGTCACAGATTCTTCAAATGAAAGAACAATGATCACACACACACATAGGCTATGTCTGTGCAATATTGCAAAGTTGTCCACGATAGTAAATCCAAGTACGGTAACCTTGTGATTCACTGAGCTCTCCAGATACGCTAAGCCACCGAGCATTTGTCCTGTGAGCTCCAGGGAATAATCATCAATTAAGGCACAGGATAATCATAAGGGACCCATATTTCATCCAGACTAATTTTCATGCTGCTAACCTTCCTGAGAGTCTCCATTATTGAAAAGTTCCTCCAAGGAGTCATACCACACAAAAAGCCTTAGAAGTGATTTTAAGCTAGAGGGAGTCAAATAGCACTGCACAAAGCCAATTTCAAGTCAGTGTACCATACTAATGATCTTTTTTTTGCTGTATTCAAAGTCATGAACTGCTTCTGCTGAGTTTGAAACATTCTCCTTTGCATTTAGAGGAAGCCTGACGATTTTAATTTAAACAATTTTCAAAGCCAAAGTTTATAAGGATGTTAGAAGACTTGCAGCAGTTTCCATTCCCGACGTATGATTTCAGGGAGACTACTCCCTCAGGACACATACACATCCTGTCTTAATGTCAGTCTGACAATCGCAGCAAGTCATTGAACTGAGTAAAACAGAACGGGGAGTTTCCTCAAGAGATTTCACATGGAAAAATTAAAAAGACCGCTTTAAAGACATATTTTGACTTTACCTTGGTTATTGGGGATAGAAGGCCTGTTGCCACCAACAGCTGCCAGCTTCTTTGATTCTATATAAGCAAAGGCTGCAGGAAGCATCTTATCTGGTGGCTGAAGAAAGCTTCCTATGAAACTGTTCTTTGATTCAGAATCCATAGCCTGTAAAAAGAGAGCTATTTAATGCCATTAGCTCTCTAACAAACCATGTAACTTTTCAAAGTATGTCACTGGGCTGTCAAAGCTCTGTTTATATCAAATCAGAACATGTGCACCAAAATAATAATTAAAAAAAAAAAACATCCCCCAGATGAATCCTGTATTTTAATACAAATCCAAAACAATGCCTTTCATAACACCAAACATAGCTTTCCCTGACGACCCAAAATTTTCTAAGATTTTTCTTATACTTTCCAGTAATTTATGCTGACATTTTCCTTTTAAAAGCCAAGGATTAACAACATTTTCTCTTATCTATTTTATAGACTTCAGTGTCTGCCTCTCAGTGCTCCCCGCAGAGCAAGCATTCCAAGTTTTACAGCCTGTTTTCATTTGCAGCCTCCTTAGTGCTCTAACACCTATCTTTTTACCTATGGCTTTATTACATAATAAAGATATACTTCTCCACATTTAGTGTTGAGATAACAGAAGGATATTTAACATGCAATACCCCAGCATTCTCCCCGTTATTAAGCTATTAAGCATATGCATTGTCCTGTTTCTCCACTCCCTTTCTGCTCCACCCTTTCACGTTCTTTATTTTATCAGAAGCACATTTGAAGACAGTTTTCACCCTGTCAAATAGTTATTTTCCTTGATACTCAAGACATGGACCATGAAACTTGCAGAAAGTGCTTTAGTCTACTACAACATCTAGGAAGTTAAACCAAGTTTGAAATCACACCGCAGCTACCTAGCAAAGTAGTACCAAGCATTTCACTTCATACAGTGTCAGAAAAGAAGAGCTTCAGCTGATAGAAAAACAGCTTATTTGAAGGTTCAATGATATAATAGATATGGTGTCGCTTGAGTTTAAAATGCAGGGCATGCAAGTGGGACAGGCTTCCCACTTGGGCAAGGCTATTTCCAGATGCTAGTTCCCAAGAAAGTCACCCAAAGGAGATATCTAGTAATAGGAGGAAGAAACCCAAACCAAGACTGGAACCTGCTGATGAAGCACACTGCAGGAAAAGCCATTCATTCTGGAGGGGGGTGGGGAAGAAAGGTTTCAATAATGGAAAAAGTTTCCAGGAACAGCTCTTCCAGCACTGTTTTGAAGGCTGTATAAAATAGAAAAATCATAATCCATCCATACTGCCTCTTCAAGATATACACTAAACCAAAGGTACACGGAAATATTTCTTTCTGCCTCCAAGTTGACATCAGAGAGACATCGACAGACCATCTCTTCGCCAGGGCTTGCTTGACTTGGGGCCTCCCAGACACTGCTGCTGTTGTGTGATAACACCCCTGGGGCAGATCCCACAGTTCAGGGTGGCCCCCCTGGCACTGGCATGGCATCTCCCTGGCACCGGCACTCCCCCCCAGACCCGCAGAAAGGGAGCTGCCCAGGCTACCCTTGCACCACAGGCCTCTTCCAGAGAGTTCCCCGGAGGTCCCCACTGCCATCCTACCCAAGCCCAGGCCACAAGCCCTCAGTGCTGGGTTGGCAGCTGCAAGCAGCCAGGCATGCCACCATCTCTGGCAAGAGGTCCCACCTGGTGACCCTGCCACATTTATGGCCACACAAGCTGTTTATGGGCCTCTACAGCTCCATCCTGGAGGACCAGGAAACACCGCACAGGGACACCCGACTGACTCTAACAGCCAGCTAGGCCAGACAGGTGTATTGGCCATTTCCAACAGTGCAAGGGGCAGTGGCAGTGAAGGACACGCAGCAGGGAGCAGCAGAAGTCTCAGTACATAGATGAGAGAGTGCTGTGGCCATAGGCAGGGTCAGGGCTGAGACAGGAGAGGAGATGGGCCTGGCACAGCACAGTGGACCAGCATAGCATTCCACAAAATAAGAAATAAGCTGGACTTACCAATTTTCCCATTGCTTTTCAACCTCTACACATTGGTGATAAAAAAAGAGTAATAAAGTCTATAAAAATACACATTGCACAAGCAACAAGCTTCCTACTGCTGCTGTGAACAGGGAAAGGCAACCTTGGAAACTCCAGAGGAAGAGGGAGGTTTTTTGCTCACACCATCTAACCTTTTCTCAGTCAGCATAAGCAGAGACTTGCTTTTCTGATATCCTCTGGTGGAACATGGCTCCCTTGCATGCCTGCAGCTGCTACGCATCAATTAGTTTCCTTATTACTGTCACATAAACAAGTTCTGCCGTTTCCAAGGAGATGGGTCTGTGGACAGTTTCAAGGAAGGCGGTGATCCGAAACAAATAATGAATAAGAGAGGGAAGGGATAAAGCACCAGAAAACTTGTACGGACTCACAATTTTGCCAGCACAGCAGAGGGTAATATGCACCCTGTGTCTGGAGGAGGGAGCTCCCCAAGCTACTCCTAAGAGCACAGGCTCAGCAAGGGGTGTGAGGGAGTATAACACCGCACAACCAAGACACCTGTCTTTGCAGAACCCCTGCTGTGGACATAGTTACGGACGCCTTGCTTTGCCACAGCTTCCTCAGACAGAGAGGCTGTGTGAAGTAAGCCAAAAGAACAGTTGCTATAGCACTCAGAGGCTCTGCCAATGTAATTACTCCAGTAGAGGTGTTCAGGTGTAGACAAGTCCTTTAATATCTGAGCAGACAAATATAGTTTACAATCACCATCCTGCACAGGAGTAATCTCTAGAACACTGCAGGCCGCAGGCAAGGACATGGGCCAGGAATAGGACCAAGTCACTCTACACCAGCAAGGCATTGCCAAACATCCTGACCACTTTCAGCCCACTAGGACAAGAAATCTATCAGGAAATAATTAAGTAGCTTCATGTATGTTTGGACATCAACTGTCCTACCATCAACTTTTTCCTCCACAAGTATTTAAGTTTCTATAACATCATCACAGTTTGCTTTTTAAAACAGGTTACACATCCCATAACCATTGCAAGCTTAACCTACCACTCTTGAATTCCACGCTACCCTGGGTGCTGGTACACAGCCCTGGAGAGGTGCTTTAAAGCAGATATTGCATCCCAAATGGCAGTGTTTGTACTAATGTAACTCCACCAGGCTTAGGGGGATTTAGCACTTGAACAACACTCATTAAAGCAGCCAAAACACCGTTGTTTAGACAAGCCCTTGGTTGAGGAAATTAGTGCACTCCTTGGAGTTTGGGGAACAGCCAAGGGAGAAGTATGCGTATTAAACGGAGATGACAAAATACCCTGATTACAGGTGGAGGGGAGGGGAGGGAAGGGGAGGGGAGGGGAGGAAGAGGGAAGAAATGCCTCACTCCCACCCCAGCAGCCTGCGCCACTTCAGGGAGCGGGGTGAAGTACTTGCATGTGCAGGTCACATCCGGAGTCACCACTGGCCCTTTGGGTTTTTTAACCAGAACTGACCCAGCCTG
Organism: Balearica regulorum gibbericeps; assembly: GCF_011004875.1. Lineage (NCBI taxonomy): Eukaryota > Metazoa > Chordata > Aves > Gruiformes > Gruidae > Balearica > Balearica regulorum. The sequence goes on along the minus strand of NC_046186.1, from coordinate 50,935,356 downwards.
CATTGGCGGATGCAGTGATGATTGTCAGACGCCATGGTTTTTTACAGATAAAAACACAAAGTAGCCAGTTCATACATATCCTGCATCAAGCATGGGGCAATTTAGTGTTGCCTATGGGCCTGCCCTTAACCGTCAACCTGGCCTAGCCACCTGTGTTGTCTCCAAGCCTCAGCCAGGAGGCTCCCGGGGCTCAGTGCCACACGGTTGCAACCCTACGCATGGTGCACGGTCCCAGGCATAGCAAATTAGTTCTGTGGCAGCACTGCACCACCTCCTACCTTGCTGCAGCCTGTGTGCTCAGCCCTTGGGCATGAGGATGAGCAGAGCTGGTCCCTTCGGCAGGACCACTTCTGCCTGTTGGCTCACCATCACATGCGGGCTGGAAGGGAGCTGGCACAAAGGCTGTTGGGGAGCAATCCCTTCCTCAGGCCCGTACTTGTATATGTGACTTTCATGTCTCAGAGGAGAGCAAGCAAGCTGGAGTCTGGTACCTTAAGACAAATAGAATTTCCCATTTCATCATGGTCATGTAAGTACTAATGTGATTTACCTTTACAGTATTTATATTTATTTTTGCTGAATATGGCCTGCATTGAGTGCCAGAGTACTGGATTGGGCTGCCATAGAAATGAATCAAATTTTTAATTACTGCTGCCTAGCATAAGTAAGCATGCCAATAGTAGGGAGTTATTGATCACCACTGAAATCTTAAATGTTACTGAAAGACCATTTATGACTTCCTCATCCTCCTCCATCCTGTTCCTCCCCTCCATTGCTAGCCACATCATTAAAAAAGTTTAAAATAAATTTCTTTTGAAGTTACAAGTCAAAAAACGTTCTGACACATATATAATTATGTCCCATATTGTAAAGCAGCATGTGGAAAAGCTTTTTTCCACATGTGAACTATAGCAGAATCAGGGAATAATGCTGGCTTAACAGTTTCCCAAAAGATATACACTAAGAGAATAATGTGATAACGTAAGTGATGCTTCCACTAAGTTCTCCAATGTTTGTTATCTTACAGAGATCCTGGTTCATTGAAATAGCTGTGAGGGCAAGCTTTTAGAATCAAAGAAAGAGGTGCTACCGGAACACCTTCAAAGAGGAAAAAGAAAAAACCGGATCAAAGCATTTTTCAGAAAGTAATACAAAGATATCTATCTTCTCACCTGACCTACTGGGCATGCACAATTTATACCAGATTTTTTCATAACTGAAAACAAAGTCTCAGATGAATCAAGGAATGATTCACTGTTTATCTGACATAGCATAAGAGAAATTTTAAAGAATTGTCCCGACACAGGCTATACCAAGAAACTCCCAGAATGCTGGCTGGCACCTTTTCTATTTGAGCCAAGCCTTGCTGGCAAAAGGTTATGTGAGAGGCTGTTTTCGTGACACAATCCAAATTGGTCTTTTTTTCCCCCCTTTCACTTTCCTTCAAGGACCAGGGAAAAGCTTGGTCAGCTGTACTAGCTGTGCTGCAACGCTCTTGCAGCCTTATTCCCAACAGACAAAGAACAGACTTTCCAATGACAAAAAGAAACAAATAATGTTGCAGGCAAACTGCATTGTTGTTTTGGGAACATCCAGTCTCTAGCATCCTGACACAACCACTTTAATCAGCCTGAAACATATGACCTTGCTCAGGACATATCTAAGTAACTGGTACTCATGTGCCTTCTTTAATCTAAGTGGGTTAGAAATGAAATGGTGACAGCTGCAAAACTAATAGGAAGTGAAACCTCACTGAATCAATGAGGCATTTCAACAAGTTTTGAAGTTCTGTTGAGTCCCACTTTAAGTGAGTTTAGAACAAATGACTAAAATTCGTTAGAACAATTAAGGAACACAGGAGTTTTTTGAAAAACTGACACAGGCAAATCCACGGGAGGTAGTATGCTGTACAAACTGAGAGATACAAACTGACAGTCTCAGAACTGGATGTATGAGGGTTAAGTGCCCAGATTCTTCTTTGATACTACTGCAGCAAAACCTATTCATTCCTGAATTTCAAGTCATGCAGAACTTTCATACAATCTTTTTTTTTCAGTCTTGGAAGAAAAGAAAAAGAAATTAAATTCTGTGTTTTCTCATAACACCATATATACGGTGAAGTATGATAAAACCTGGTATTTTAATGAAAAAAAACAACTCCTAAGCCTTTCATTTCATTGTGTGAGACCTAAGCATTCATACTGATATTTCTCTAGTTCCTGTTTGCTAGAGATAAAAGACAGAGAACAAAAAAGGGGAAGAAAGAAAATGGAATGAGTTACACAAGTTCTTTGGGAACAAGGCAAAGAAATAACCAGGTGGGGAAAACCCCAGAGATTTTCTTAAAGACAATTTTTTTAGGAATGGGTTTTAACTTGGCAGTGTATATCAAGCAATCTCGGGTCATAATGTCATTAGAGTTTTGCTGTTTTCTCCAATGCACACAGCAGCCCAAATTCCTCATTAAATTTGGCCTTAGTTCATAAGTGCATGATAAAATCATATTCAATACTTTGTGGGGAAATCGAGTTGGTGCAAACTGCTTTAACCTGTATGAGGAGATGATAACTGAACTTAGCATTCAGAGGAGCAAGACTGCAAATTCCTATCTAGTAACTATGTGCAATGTTAGCATGAAAGCATCTGGCCTGGAATAGAGTGTTATCAAAATAATTCCATTTCTAAGTCTGTAATCAGGCCAAAGTAATTAAATATAACCTTTTTGCAATAACCATCAAACACAAAACCAAATACTATAAATGGTCACTAATACACTTCTTTGCTTCCCTCATAGTTCTGTTTCTCTTTTCCTTTCATCCACCTCCACATTACAATTGCTTTTTCTTCCTCACCTCCTCTCTCTTCCTTGTATTTACATATCCTATAGCTTTATTCCTTGCTCTTCTTCCTTCGATCTTCTTTTTCTCCCACTCCCTCTTCTAGCATAAAAAGTTAGTGATTTTACAAAGTAAAAAGAGCCATTTTTCCCCCTCAAGAATAACTATGAAGTTTCTTCCCTTCATACTTAGGATCCGGTTCCAACAGATGCTGCCTGCTCTTAGTACACTGACTGAAGTGGACGTTGAAGGTGCTCTCCTCAGTCCTCTCCAAAAAGTTACTTTTTCTCCTCCCTGTTATTTTCTGTTGCTGATGCCATCGCACTGTCTTCCATATGTGGTTTGCTTAGCTTGGTCACTTCTCTTCACCCTCAAAAATCTGCTTTTGCTGGTTAGATTGGAAACAGCTCTCACAGCGTTCTAGAGAGCAAAGCAGAGTACACGTCCCAACAGATGGGAAGACAGGAAGAAATTACTGGCTCTGGCTATTGACCCTTGATTAAAAAGAAGACTTTGCTGTTGTGGAAAGGGAAGGTTTCCAAGGGCAGCTGTCTCCAGTATAGAAGACTATATCTGTGCACAGGTAGAATAAGAAGAGATTAGAAGGGCAAATGCAAATAGGAAAAGACATATTAGAGTAAGGTGGGGCAAATATAAGAGTGAGTTGAAATGACAATCATAGTGAAGAAATACAACGAGGTAGGGGATAGTTATTGCAGGTACCAACTCATTCACAGCAAACACTTTTACTGCATGATAATTTTTACATTTTATGTCTCAAGTATTTAATGGGATCATTGAAAGATGATTCTGAACATTGCAACTTGCCCTCTAGGCAGATGAAACACAGAGATTGTGTCCCCACCATTGCCTTGGAATTTATTTTCAAAGTAAACTTCTGTTTTTACCAATACTTTCTCTGGGAAAGTGTCAGTCTCTTCATCCAACATCCTTTAACCTAGCATGGAGATGGAGTAGGAGGTAGATTTTTAGCCAAATAACTAGAAGATCATGACATAGATGAGCAGAGAAACACAAAGAGGGTAATTGTTCATAGAATTTGTCTCCTTTTACCTACTACCACCCCCACATTTTTTAAATTTTTTTCATATATTCCTGTGCTGCTGATAACTAGGCACCTGGCAGGGAACAAGAACTCCATTCTGCATTTGTACATCAGGCAACCTACAAAAAAAGAATGAGAATAAAAAAATCTAACAAGGAAAAGATATGTTTCACTTCTGGCAAGAAATGATTCGCAAAGTCATCTTTTGTCAGCAACACTTGTCTTTAAAGATGTAGAAAAACTGCAAGCAGATTTGAGTCAGAGAAACTCCTCAATCTTATTTTCAAGACCTATTTTGTTGAAGAATAATTTTAAATAATATCATCTGTTTACATGAGACAGAATATTCGTAACAAATCCAACACATCCACATTCTTCATCCTGAACAGGCACAACATCCTAAGTATTGATGCCAAATAGTTTGTATATCATACAGTATAATGAGTACTCAAAAATGCAGAAATGGTCTATCACTACTTCTGGCCTGAGCTGCCTAGAAAACTTACAACATTCAAAGCCATGCAACAGAACACTTGTTTCATACCATCTGTATATTTAAACTTGCATGACTTCAGAGATGCGGGAAAAATCTGAGTAAGATGCCATGAAATCCTGCACAACGTTGCATATATAAAACTAACTCCAGTTGTTGACTCTAAATTATTTCAGAGGTATTTCTCCCCTATTAACTAGATGCCCAGTTTCTGACTGCAAGGTAATTTAGTGGATCGCTAGGGACTTGACTTAAATTCTTGCTATTCTGTGTGACCTTAATAAATCACAGAGGGATGGGACTGATAAGGGACTGATGTTCCAGGATACAATGAGCCTTCCAGCCTCAGGGCTGAATCATGAGTTTGGTAATGACAGGCTTACATTCCCTGCATGTAAAAGAAGTGGAGGTATACTGTCAAAACAAGCAGCATGCTCAAGCTGTGTGTGGGGAAACTATGAACATGTGTGTGAATTCCCACCCTGGTGCTTGGCACCTTTGTCCTCTTGGGACTCAGAATCTGGAGTCCTCTTCTGGTGGTGAGTGCCAAAATCTGTTCTTTAAAACAATGAATAAAGAGTCCCTGTAGCTCCTCTGGTCTGTGACTTCATTTTATATGGCTACTGGCCACAGCATTTTTCTTTGTGTTATTACTGGAAAACACCAATGTCTCTGTTAACAGACAGCCTGCCAAAGGTGTTTAAAAGGCCTTTTGGGCAGTCAGCAGATAAAAAATTCCCAATAAGCAGTGTTCATTTTCTTTTAAAGTGTAGCTGGAGGAAAGAGTGTCCATCTTCTCTATGCTGTTACCCAGTGGTTACAGCATTGGCCAGGAAGTGTGAGTTCCTGGGGAGCATTCATGCCGCATCCCTGACCGCCATGCTAGACTGGGAGGAGGAAGAGCAGGAAGGAAACAGGGAGTCACCACCTTTTTGTTTGAAGTTATGACCCTGTTTCAGACAAGCATATAAGAGTCTTGAAGAAGAAGAAGGCAGCTGAGGCAAAAGACAGAGTAAAATAAAGATGTGTATCTCTCATCTAGTTTTATTGTTGGAAGAGAGTCCTGGGTTTTATCTAGGCATTTTTGCAGTAAATAGTTCCTGGATAAAAATAAAGCACTGGCTTGGGAACAGCTACCAGAAACCAGGAGTAAGTGCCTACAGCTCCCTGTGTCTCCTTCCTTCTAGTTCAAACCAGTGCCAGACATTTGCCATCCTTTCCAATAGGGATAAAAGCTCAACAGGTCAGGTGATGAATGCTTCCCTTCCATTTTGCAGTCCTTCTGAGCACCTAAGACACTCTCCTGGGAGTTACAAGATGTTGATATAAATCCCTTTGAGCTAAGAGCTGATTCTCTCATCACTGGGTTACTACACTGAAGGTGAGCGTTCTATCAAATGCGGCGGGGCACTGAAATCAGTTGTGGCTTTAACAGAAGAACCTGACTTGTTGGGCTCAGAGAGGTTCTTCTCAGCTGGACCTCTCTTGGAGTGGCTCTACCTACTTCCTAGACCACAAGCGGGAACAGAGGGGAGTGATGTGCCAAGGTGCCCAGCTTGGGGCAATTCTGGACATTTCTATCTAGAAACAGACTAACAGAGTTCAGGTGGCTGCTCAGTGGAGTTTTTTTGACCTGAATTTTTAGTTCACCCATGCTCTTTTCCAGGATCTAGCCCTCAGTCTTTCAGGCTACATTTATACAGTTAAATGGAGTACAGTCAGACAGTTGGCAAAGTACAGCAGGACTTTAAGTGGCCTGTAGTTCTGGTACATCATGCCCCAGCTCTTCTCAAAACAACCCATGCTTCAGTGGAAAACTATTCCATAGTCTTTCTGTCAGAAAGATACGGTCCTGTAAGAAGCAGCTGGTGGCTAACATCCATCCTTGCTACATTTGTGACCTCTAAGGAGGCAGGGTGGCAGAGTTTGGGGCAAATGTACATAGGCAACCCACAGTAGGCTAGAATACACGGTAGATGTATCAACACATGCTCAGAAGTAAAACCAGGCCACATTCTCTCCCACATCTTATGCTGTAGCTTGCTCAATCATTGAGGCCAATTTGTTGGGAAGATACATGAGTCTGGGCTTGACACTAAGCTTGGGCCTCGGTTCAAAGACAGTCGAGAAGTAGCCTCTGGCTTTCTGGTGCCTCTCTGCAAAACAGAAGTCAGAGAGCTTTGGTTCCTCAGAGGGCTGCTGTGAAGAAAAATGCAGTAAATAGTATGGAGTGCCCAGATACTGAGGCAACATGCCAAACCCCAGATCTAAAAAAGGAGGGTGAACTTTTAGAAGATAGTGATCCCATCCTAGGTATGAATGAAATAAGCCCAGTTGGAATGAAATAAGCCTAAACAAAACCGGGTGTAAACAAAAGCAGTTGAAGGAATCTAATTTAAAAAGCAGTTCCCTCTATGTTGCACAAGTTTTACTGTGTTATTACTAGTTGTCCAGAAATCAACTAAGTGAGCTCTGCAGTAAAGTGTTCTTTTGTGACTTACAGAAACTGAAAAACATTTTTAAAAGTAAATACAATATAATTTAGATCTTATATCTTAGAAAGGACATTAATACAACTATGGTAGAATACCATGGGATAAAGCCGTGGAAGGAAGAGGGGCCCACGACAGCTAGCTAATATTCAAGCATCACCTCCTCCAAGCTCAGGAGCGATGCATCCCACGAAAGAGGAAGTCAAGCAAAAACACCAAGAGGCCCCCACAGATGAACAAGGAGCTCCTGGGCAAAGTCAAACAAAAAAAGGAAGCCTACAGAGGGTGGAAGCAAGGGCAGGTAGCCTGGGAGGAATACAGAGAAACTGTCCGAGCAGCCAGGGAGCAAGTTAGGAAAGCCAAAGCCCTGACAGAAATTAGTCTGGCCAGGGATGTCAAGGACAACAAGAAAAGTTTCTATAGGTATGTTAGTGATAAAAGGAGGACGAGGGAAAATGGGGGTCCCCTCCGGAATGAAACGGGTGACCTGGTTACCCAGGATATGGAGAAGGCTGAAGTACTCAATGACTTTTTTTTGCCTCAGTCTTCACTGGCAAACGCTTGAGCCACACTGCCCAGGTCACAGAAGGCAGGGACTGGGAGAATGCAGAACCGCCCTCTGCAGGAGAAGATCAGGTTCGAGAATATCTAAGGAACCTGAAGGTGTACAAGTCCATGGGACCTGATGAGATGCAGCCACGAGTCCTGAGGAAACTGGCGGATGAAGTGTCCAGGCCACTCACCATCATATTTGAGAAGTCCTGGCAGTCCGGTGAAGTTCCCACTGACTGGAAAAGGGGAAACATAACCCCCACTTTTAAGAAGGGAAAAAAGGAAGACCCAGGGAACTACAGGCCAGTCAGTCTCACCTCCGTGCCTGGCAAGATTATGGAGCAGACCCTCCTGGAGACTATGCTCAGGCACATGGAAAATAAGGAGGTGACTGGGGACAACCAACATGGCCTTCACTAAGGGCAAATCGTGCCTGACAAACTTGGTGGCCTTCTATGATGAGGTTACAGGGCTGGTGGATAAGGGAAGGGCAACTGATGTCATCTACCTGGACTTGTGCACGGCATTTGACACTGTCCCGCATGACATCCTTGTCTCTAAATTGGAGAGACATGGATTCGAGGGATGGACCACACAGCGGATAAGGAATTGGCTGGATGGTCGCGCTCAAAGAGTTGTGGTCAACAGCTCAATGTCCAAGTGGAGAACAGTGACGAGTGGTGTTCCTCAGGGGTCGGTACTGGGACCGGCACTGTTCAACATCTTTGTTGGCGACATGGACAGTGGGATCGAGTGCACCCTCAGCAAGTCTGCCGACGACACCAAGCTGTGTGGTGTGGTTGACACGCTGGAGGGAAGGGATGCCATCCAGAGGGACCTTGACAGGCTGGAGAGGTGGGCCCGTGCAAACCGCATGAAGTTCAACAAGGCCAAGTGCAAGGTCCTGCACGTGGGTCGGCGCAATCCCAAGCACGACTACAGGCTGGGTAAGGAATGGATTGAAAGCAGCCCTGAGGAGAAGGACTTGGGGGTATTGATTGATGAGAAGCTCAACATGAGCCGGCAACGTGCGCTTGCAGCCCAGAAAGCCAACCGTGTCCCGGGCTGCATCAAAAGAGGCGTGACCAGCAGGTCAAGGGAGGTGATCCTGCCCCTCTACTCCGCTCTTGTGAGACCCCACCTGGAGTGCTGCGTCCAGCTCTGGGGCCCCCAGTACAGGAGAGACATGGAGCTGTTGGAATGAGTCCAGAGGAGGGCCACGAAGCTGATCAGAGGGCTGGAGCACCTCTCCTATGAGGACAGGCTGAGAGAGTTGGGATTGTTCAGCCTGGAGAAGAGAAGGCTCGGGGGAGACCTAATTGCAGCCTTCCAGTACCTGAAGGGGCCTACAGGAAAGCTGGGGAGGGACTGTTTATCAGGGAGGGTAGTGACAGGACAAGGGGTAATGGGTTTAAGCTGAAGGAGGGTCGATTTAGATTAGATGTTAAAAAGAAATTCTTCACTGTGAGGGTGGTGAGGCATTGGAACAGGTTGCCCAGAGAGGTTGTGGATGCCCCCTCCCTGGAAGTGTTCAAGGCCAGGTTGGATGGGGCTTTGGGCAACCTGGTCTAGTGGAGGGTGTCCCTGCCCATGGCAGGGGGGTTGGAACTAGATGATCTCTAAGGTCCCTTCCAACCCAAACCATTCCATGATTCTATGATTTTATATTGTATTTTCAAAAAATATTTCTGCATTTGGATATCATTTGCATATGGCTATAGAAGTTCTTATCTAGTTAAAAAAAGAGGGAAGTTGATAAATCATCAAGGAAGGAAATACTGAGGTTTAAAACAGCCACAAATTTGTTTTTCTTCAGCTTATCACTTTAAAAACTCAAATGCTGTAATTCTGGATGACTTGCCAGATTGTTTCCTTCATAATTCTGCCTTTCTCTTATCCATTCTTCAGGGATCAAAAACAAGCATATTAACTTCAGTCAGTGAACACGCAAATCAGACAAATGCATTCCCTGAACTTCAGGCTCTGATTAATTCTGCCAGTAGCCTTTGACCTTGATTTCCACAGTGTCTTGCAGTACATACAGAAGTTTGACCTGGTATCGGAAAACTGCAGAGATTTGGTTTGGAAAAAATAAAGTCACCTTCATCTCCATTACCAAAGTGCTACATTAAAATCTATCAAACAAAGGGCTGAAAAGCTGAAGTTTAGGCCTTGGAGCCAGTTTCACAATCTGTTTCCTGTAGCCAGAGTTCATTTGCAGCCAGTGGAAAAAACAACTTCTAAAAGATAAAAGGCAGTGCTGTGACTTTCAATCAATCTTAGCATTCGGTGTGGGAATATAGCCGTACTAAAGTCTACCACCAATGCTTCAGTTCTGATTCTGGTTCACTTTATTGATCTCAGGTGTACGTAGCCATTGTCAGAGACACCTAGCAAGTGCAAACTTATCATGGGAAAAATGAGACCTATCCAACTTCTGAAGATCAAAATTCAGATAGAAATAAAGCAAGCATACGTGACATGCCTATTCACCGGAAAACTGGGAGACCATAACGAGTGACAACAGAACGGGATGGGAAGCTGAAGTGGTAGCTAATGTAAAAAAAAAAACAAAACCAACAACAACAACAAAAAAAACATAAAAGGCAGTGGCAGAATTATTTTCTTTGAACGCATCGGTTATGATGGGTGGAGGCCTTGAGTGCTTAGAGAAGTCAAGACTCACATTTATTACAGATAGTGATGATTTCACTAGATATATTGTTCACAAGGGTGCCAAAGGCCTAGAGGAAGCAGCTGCACGAAGCAGTCCAGGCCTGTCCATGCTGCTGAACAATGGTTCGCAGACTCCTTGTAGAAAGGATTTTATGGGAAAAAGAGGTTGGTCTTCCTTGAAAGGTACAGGTAATGATAGAATGACACTTATTTTGCAAGCTTTAGAGAAACCATGCCAGAAAACAAAAGGAATGCCAGTTGAAGAAATCAGGTTCTTTACAAATAAAAGAGCTGTTGATGGCTGGTGTTGGTGAGCCAGCCCAAGCTGTGTTCCTGCATTCAGAAGCGGTTTCTGTGTCTTTCTGTGGTATGTGAGTAGCTTGTTCTGCATTTAACTTCAGTTTTGAGGTCTGAATTTTAGAGTGGGAAATGCGTACATCAGACACGTAAAATAGTTATGCAAGACCCTATAGGCCCAATGTCCTGTTTCTAATTTACTTGCAAGTGTTCTTTTGCCTTTCCGTATACTAAAAATGGTAGTTCTATGATTGCTTTAATGTGACAGCTGCAAACGGGTGATTCTGCCTTTGTCTATATGTTTCCCTCTCCTCTTCTCTGCCAAGAGGTGAATTGGATCAAGGAAGTGACTTGGCTGAAATTATTAAAAAAATGCCTTTTTCTCCCTGCAAAAAGGAAGGAAGGAGACTATACAGCCAGGGAAACAGCAATACAGCCCATTTGGTGGCAGTCTGCACTTAATCACAGAATGGCTGAGGTTGGCAGGGACCTCTGGAGACCATCTGGTCCAAACCCCCTGCTTAAGCAGGGCCACCTAGACCCAGTTGCCCAGGTCCATGTCCAGGCTGCTACTGAAGATCTCCAAGGATGGAGACTCCACAGTCTCTCTGGGCAACTAGTGCCTGGTGACCCTCACAGTAAGAAAGTGTTTCCTGATGTTCAGAGGGAACCTCTTGTGTTTCAGTTTGTGCCCATTGTCTCTGGTCCTGTCACTGAACACCGCTGAGAAGAGCCTGGCTCTGTCCTCGTTGCACCCTCCCTTCAGATATTTGTATACATGGATAAGATCCCTGCAAGCCTTCTCGTCTCCAGACTCCTCAGCCTCAGTGTAATTTGGATTAAAACCCCCTTGGATTAATTTGGATTAAAAGACTGCAGAACAATTGCCGAATTTGAATGTTCCAGTGTGGGTTTTTTCCCCCTTTCCTTTTCAAGTGTTGAAGGTGCTGTATTTCGCTTGCATGGACTGGTGGTTTTTTGGCCGGGTTTTTTTTTTTCTCCCCTTTCTGCTGATATGTTTACTTAGGCTACGTGATGCTGAAGCGTGTATCTGACAAGCCATTGCAGTGGCTTAAAACACGCGTGTGTTTAATTTTTTTGCCAATGCACATTTCTGAAGCAAACCCACTACCGGCATTACTTTATGCCTGACGGGCGCCAGCCACCTGCTTTTCAGAAACCTGTTGCGACAGAACCAAAAAAAAAACCCCACACCAAAACCCAACATTAAGGGAAAAACTTGTATCGAACGACAGCGAACGCTCTCTCTTACCCTTCCTCGGCAGCGTCCCGCGGCGGGGCGCGGGAAGCCACGCGCGCTGCCGGCGGCGGGCGGGGCTTTAAGCGCAGCCAACCTCGGCAGCGCCCCTGACACGCCGGGAGGCGGCAGCTACGCGCGAGCTCATCGCGCCGTGCCGCGCGCTGCCTGCCGGGACGCGTAGTTCCCGTCCGCGGGCGCAGGGTCGCCCTTCGGCCGCACTACACATCCCAACACCCCCTTCCTGGGGCTGCCGCTCCCCGCTTCGATTGGGCCGGCGACAGCGAGCGCTGAAAGGCGATTGGCTGGAGGGCGCGTCCATCATGTGGGCTCGACGGGTTGGGCGGGGCTAGCTTCTGCCCTTCCCTGCTCCCCCCACCCCCCCGAGGGTGAGGGGGTTCACCGGGGGTCTGTGGCGGCCCGGCCCCGGCAGGGAGGGCTGAGGGGGCCGCCCCGCGGCAGAGGGGCAGGGTCGGGGGGCCGTCCCCTTCCCTCCATGCTTGGGGCAGGGAGGAGGAGCCGCCGGCGCCGCGGGGTGGTGGTTGCCCCATTCCCCGCTGGGAGAGGCGAAGTCCCAGCGGCGCTGCTCACTCGGCAGCCCCGGCGGCGGTGGGCGGCAGTTGCCGGGGGCGCCTACCGGGGCTGAGGGAGCTCCCGCCCGCCCCGCTCTCCATGCGGCGCAGGCAGCGGTCTCTCCGCTTGCCGCCGCGTTTGTCGTCTTTGTGGGAGAGTTGGCGGCTGTCGGGAGTCCGCCATGGGGCGGCAGCGTCGGGGTTGCTGAGGCGGCGGTGGGGAAACAGCCGGACGGCCCCATGGAGGAGCGGGAAGGCGAGGTTCGCTGGGACGGGCTTTGCAGCCGCGACGCTGCCACCCGCGCCGCCGCTTTGGATAACATCAGGCAAGCGGTGCTTCGCCGTAGCGAGACTATCGCTCCCGTGGCGGCGGTGCCTCTTACCCGGGCCGCCGACGGGCTCCTAGTTCCCGCTGCCCGCGACGGGCTGAGCGAGGTGCTGGCCCGTCTGCTGATGCTCTCCAAGCGCTGCCCCTTCCCCGACGTGAGGGAGAAGAGCGAGGCGATCCTCAGCGGGGTACAGGTAAGCATGGCAGACCCTACCTCCGCCGTGGGACGGGGACCGGGAGAGCCCCGCGGCCGCCCGGGCGGCCGCGGGGCTCTCCCGGTCCCCGTCCCACGCAGGACACCCTCGGCTTTCAGCTGTATAACGAGATGGGCGTCTGACCCAGGCCGGTCAGATTTATTCGTGCAGTAATACATGCTAAATGGTGTGTCGCACCCCCCCCCCCCCCCTTCCCCCGCGAAGAAACATTTGGAAAAACTTTATTAAAAGGCAGGGGGGAAAAAAGCGTCAAGTTTTCGAGCGCGATCCGGGGAGAGGATTTAGCGATGTATGGCTGGAAGGCAGCTGATAGTTGGGGTATCCCGAAGGAAGTACTAAAATGACAGCTTTAATGTTCTAGTTTTGGTCTGTGTGACCAGTGCTGCGATATTACCAGTTGGCTTTATTACAAAAGCAGGAAAGATTTGGGTATAAACATTTGAGGTTGCCTATTAACAATATAAATCGGGATGGGAAGTTTTTTATCTTTTAAAAGCTGTACGAGCTTCAAGACTATTAAAGCAGAGCATGTCAAAATTCCTTTGTTGTTTATTGGTAAATAGTTTCTCCACTGGAATCGGTAAGATCTACACTATTTTTTTTTTATAGCTCATAGGTGGTCTGGCCAATAGAGGATTACATTTACTGACCTTTTATACTAACAAAAATAAATGTTACTTTGTACTCTTCCACTGTTAGAGTCTAATTATAGTTACTGGTATTGGAATTCTCTTACTCACCTAAAGCTTTTGCACAGGTCTTGAAATTCTGATTCAGGGCTTGTATCAACGGGTCCAGCAGCACTGCTAAAAATACTAGTTATTGCAGAGTAGGAAAAGGAAATTCAGGTATTTCTTTTAATCATAAGTGAGTACAGAGAACTGTGCTTGGAGTTAACTGCCTGATTCCCACTATTGTGTTTTTTTTTCCCTGAACGTCAACAGGTTTAATATAGAGGGGAAAAAAAAAAACCATTATATGTATTATAATATATGCAATACACACATATGTATTATATATAAACCATTATATATAAAAATACATGTGTATATGTATTTTAAAGGAACTTGTATATAGATCCATTTTTGTTCTGTCCTACTTTGAAGTGGTTCCGAGAGATTCTGGGTGTGGATTATTGAAGCTGAGAGAGGCTCTATTTATTTTGTCTAACTTCTCAACAGTGTGCAATGTGATAAATACAGTATAATTTATTTTATTTTATACAGTTTGGGCTGTATGGGGCATGTTTCTCAAAGCGGATTTTGCCAGTAGAAGCTATAAATACAACATATGGTCTATGTGAAAGACTGTTTTCCTTTAAAAACCCAAACCAATGAAACAGAAAAACCAAACCAACAAAACACCAACTTGAATATTAAGTTGAAAACTTAATCTTGCACCTTTGCACCAGCATCTTCCCTGTTAAAGATTCAAATAAGAAGTGAGCCCATTACCAATGAGAATGATAAGTGTCTGGGACAGACTGCTAAGGGAAGACTTGCTTTTATCAGGCACAAGTTATCTGAGTCTATTCAAAGGCCAAACAGGTGGTGATCTCTCCCTAAGTCTTGGATGAGATGAGAATATATGATCTGATGACTCCCTTTTAGGTTTTTATAGTTGAACATGCCAGTAGCTTCATATGTTAGTCTTTGTTACCAGTTTTTTTTTTAAATAGCCAAAAAAATTCTGGCAGAAAATAAGTCCACCTTGATACAGCAAGTGCAAGTTCAAATCCCATGGTCGTAGCTGGCTTGATTGATAATAATAGAGGTCAAAGATATAATAGATATGAAACCAATTGTATACACACACGCTGCAGTAGAGGTTTAAGAACAAGTTAAGCAAAATAAAATCAAATACAGCATTACTTTAAGAAAATCTTTAAAAGCTGCTTTTGTAACTTTTCTTTTTAGGGAGTATATAATATGAATATAGTGGCAAGTCTTAGTTCTTATGGCTGTACTCATAAATGAAAAATTTTGTTGTAATCTTTGAATACGCATTTGTGGAAGAAGTAATCCAATACAAGTATTCCATTTTGGATGCTGCGGACTATTGTCAGGCATGAAATGGTTTTCTATTGATTTCATGGCTAAGAGGAATTTTATTCAAATCTCTGCAATGAAGACAGCAGATAAAAAAAACTATTAAATATAATTATCTCATAGAACTTGTAGATTTCAGCAGTGATTCTAAAGGTAAATAGCTTAGTAACATTATAAAAATGTAAAATCCTACTCAGAACAGTATCAGTACTGAAAGGACTCACTTGTATTTCTTTGTCTCACTGTTTTGGGATACGAAACAATCTTTAAGTCCACAGCAATATGTACCATTATGCTGTCTAAACCTTATTCTCTGCCAAGTTATTAAATGACATAAAGCCCAGGGCAGGAGAGGCAACTTTGAACCCAAAGGTTCTCCTGGGAACAAGTGCTGCCTTCCGTCTCTCTCCTGTGGGATAGTCCAACTCAGACTAGTAGGCTGAGCTTGATCTGATTTTTTTTATTTTTCAATTTTTACTATTTTTTTTCCCCATGAAATGGAGAATTGTAAAATGTGCTTTCTTCATCTTTCTGCCCTGCATCCAGGATAGGTCAGTGCAGAAGTCAAAGATTTGAATTTTCCATGTAGTCTGATAACTATTTCCTTCTGGGGCTAGTGCCCTCTTGCCTGTTGGGGTAATGAACAAGTATTTAGGCATGAGCAACTATGCTGCTGGTGTTTTTGCAGCTTTGTGTCTGGAGCAAGTTGGTAGAATGCATTATATGGCTGGTGTAAGCTGCAGGCTTGGCCGCAGCCTGTGTCAGCATGGCATCCCTCTGAGCCTGCCTTTGTTATGGTTTGGTGTTGTGGGTTGTTTTTTTTTCCTGGAGAAAAATTCCTCTGAAATATGGTGGAATCCTAAGTGTTCAACTTTGTTCTTTGCTATTAATAAATATTAAAATAGTATTCTTAATACTGCTATTAATAATATTGCCTGTATCAGAATCTATAAAAATAAATTATTGCTGAATGTCTATTCCTGTTGATTTAACTTGTATTCAGGATAATGAGTTTGTAGGCTATATATCTAATAACATTTTATTTTTTTTTTAGCTTAAGAGAATATATCAAATTTCTCATTTAGATTAGACGAGTTGTTTGTGCAAGAATTGTTACAAAGGCAGTATCAGCAAACTACCTGCCTTTTTTCTAATTTAGACTTTCTTGCTTTTATTAATATTGCTTTTATTAATAAAAGCAAGATCGCTAAAGTCACTTTGACCAAATATATATATATTTAAATATTTTAAAGATATTTCAGTTGCAATGCTTTAACCAAATGAAAATAGTTTGAATGTTTGCACATGAAAATATTTGATGCATGGGTTTTGAGATAAAACCCCAAATATATCAAAGCTTTTTGATGACTTATTGCATATGTGGGATTTTCATGTATTTATAGCATATTGCTTGTGACCTTGCAGAATAGCAGGTCATTGCACCTTGTATGCTGAGTGTCTGCACACCAGCACAAATATGTGGGGAATGAACAGTAATGGAAGGTCTTAACACACGATCATTAAAAGTATTCTGCCTAGCCTCTATCAGATCAATTAGAGGTATGCAATTAGAATATAAATATAAGGTGTGTGTCAGTAGCTGGAGAAGAATAACTGAAAGTAGGAGATTTGCTAGTTAAAATCTCTTATAACCATTCAAAGTCTTTTGGAAAAGACTGAGCAGAACATACTGCTCTGCTAAGGTATGTAAATCCATAAAAATAGGCTTTTAGATTAACAAAGAGAATGCCTTCATGGGAGGAAGGTTCTGCAGGAGTAACCACAAAATGTTAGCCTATGTAGGATAAAAGATGACAGAGGAGCAGAATAAAACCTGCAAATGTCAAAAAGCTTAGAATTTGGCATGTAAAACTTGATGTGGTGGGGGGAGAGGCACAAATACAAGGAAGAAAGAAACTGGTCTCAAACTCTTTGAGAAGTAATGTAATAGCACCAAACACTTTCACTGAAGGGGAAAATTAATGATGAAAAAAGAACTTTGCTCTCTATTGATCTATTCATTGATGTAAACACAAGAAATGTACACGAAATGGGAAACTGTATGTTGCTGAAGATGCACACAAAGTGCATGAAGATGCACGAACAAAACTGGGACAGTCAAATGCATAACGAGGTGTAGCTAAAAGGGTTATTGGAAAAAAGCAAGAAATAAAAGATCCACAGATTAATGTATTAACAGATAATGCTGAGGTGATTGAAGTGTTCTCTGAACTAGTTAATCCAGCCAGTGTAGTTAATAGCCATGATAAGCGTAAATAGTCCTCGGCCTAGACTAGGAGGAAAAAAACCTGTAAGTTGCTTGGATAAGCAACAGATTTTCCATCTGGTAGGGCCTGATGAAATTCATTCTGAGGTGCTTGAGAAAACCACAACTATCGGAAGCGATCTTGGACCTCATAGTGAAGTAGTGGTCTCAAAAAGAATAATGGTGCGTAACTCTTCAGTATGGGCTTGGTGAGATGGGATGAAGAGGAAACTGGTGCATTTTAACTTTAGCTCAAAGAAAAAAAATACTGGAACAGTGACAAAACACATTTTTAGTGCCTAGAAAAAGAAGTTGAGCAATAGCCAAAACAGATTTATCCAGGATAAATTATTTTAAATCCAGCATTTCTACTTCTATGATGGAGTAACAGGCCTTGTGGTGCAGAGAGATGCTATAATGTTAATATGTTGATATACTGGAATTCTCAATATTCACATGATATTCTCATTAACAAGCTAAAGAATTATGATCTAGAAACTACTGTGCAGTCAGTAAAAATAGCTGGAAAACCATCCCCAGAAGGTAAGCAAGGTCAGGTAGCAAGTACTCAGTACAGATTCTACAAGGTCTTGTCCAGCATGATCTTGATTAGCAAAATTTTGTGCTTGTTGAATTGCAGATTACAAGCTAGGAAGGAGAGTAAGGATACTGGAGAGCAGCCGTAGAATTTAAAATTATGTTAATAGTTAATGGGAGCTTGTATTGTGTCTTCTAGACCTCTGATTTTTTCGTGAAGAAAGTTTGAAGAAATTGGTGGTGGTACAGTCAGCTGAAAAGGAGGCTAAGACAATATGTTCCCAAATAAGTGGGGAATGGAGAGAATGAAGAGACTGCTGCAAAGAGGATGGAAACATGAGCTAGAATGAATGATTGGTTGATCTAAGTACCAACAAGACTTTGGTTAGACATTTGGGGGAAAATTTCAAGGATTAAGATGGTAAAGCAATGGCATAGACTATCCAGTGATGTTCATCATTAGAACTCTTTGTCTAAACTGTTCTTAAACATCAGGTAGAGTGATATGCTTATTTGATCTCTCCCTGGGAAAGGCAGAACATTACCAACTGGATAATTTTTCCTTCCACCCTCTTTTTCTGTGTTTTGTATTGGTAACTGCTTGGAGGGACGTACCTTCAAAGTGCGTTCCTTTTGATCTCCAGGACCATATTTACCAGATATGTAGCACTGGAACTTGTGGTCTGGAACCTCTGTCTCTTATTGAAAAGCAGCGGGTGAGGTTGGGAGGACTTTGAGTACCTCCTTGTTTTCTTAGGCCTACTGCTTTAGTGGATAAATGCAACAGAATCCATAGTTTGCAGAGGGCTGTATGGCACGTAAGAAGAGAGGGGTGGTGTCAGCAGCCAAATGTATATCCTCTTGTATTAGAACCTTTGGGCACTGCCTGTGACCTAGGCTTGCTTGGCAGGGGACTTGGAATGAAATACCCTTACCTTTCCAAATCCTGAAAAATTGCTTGTATGGATTTAAATGAAATGAGCATCCAGAAAGAATGGAAAGACTTCTAGTCATGGCTAGAGCAGGCATCCTGTCCTCATCCTCTTCTTCCACTACAGTATGTGGGACAAATAAAGCCTCTGCCAGGAAATGAGGTAGTAGTTCCCCTGTGTATGTCCATAAAGGATAAAATAGGAGTTACTTTTCTGTTTCATTGCTAGATTTTTCTCACAATAGAGTTTGCCGTCTCTTTGCATAGCATATGTACCACGTCTGAGCTCCGTGGTCCATGCTTGTTAAGAGTGGTAAAAGTGAAACTCAAATATGCTCCTTGCTCTCAAATGGTTTGTCCTGATGACTCTAGTATTACAGGAAACTGGTGAACTTTGCAAATCTTTAATCTACTTTTGGTGTAATCTTTGATAAATGACTTCATAACTTTGTCTTCAGTCTTTTTAACCTTCCTGCACAACAGAAGTAACTTTCTTTAGTGAACTTTGAAATCTGTACCCAGGCAGATCTGTTAGGTTGTGGGATTTTTTTTTTCCAAGTTAATTTGACTGCGTCCTACTGCATGATAGTGATGTTCCCCTATGATGCTCACTGTTGGTCAGTCACCATGGAAAGGTGTCTCAGATGAAATGTATACTCTGTTCAAGCCTAGGAATTAAATACAGTATCCTCAGTGGTGGTGATGAATCTGATCCATCTGGAAGCTGACTAGTCTCCTTGCACAATGCCAATGCTGAAATTGGTTTCTGTTTCCCATAGTACTCTTATGTAAAATGAATGAAAACATCCTTTTTTTCTGTGAGAGCACTTCAGAGCAAAAGTAAGTTCTGTCTCTTCCAGCCATTAGGTGGATCGGGTTTAATTATTGTAGGATGCTCTCTTCAAAAGCCACATGTCACACTGCCAGATTATTAGTTTAGAAAACATTTGTCTGTTAGGGGTTGTTTGGGGTTCTTTTGAGGGTTGGTTTTTTTTTTTTTTCTTTTTTGTAGTGTTCAGATACTCTTGCTCTTCTCAATATTGGGAGAGATACTGAAGTAATGACATGATGCTCTTAAACGATTAGTCTTACTTACAGCTTCAGCTACAAAAAGAACTGCACCTCCGCAGTATTTATTGTAAACGTGTTCTGATGATGGGTCTGTATCACGTGTGTGTGGCAAGGCTGGCTGGAGAAGTTAAGGGAGAAGACTTAATCTTGACATGTCAGGGAATGCTCTGAGCAGGGGTGTGAACATATTTTTTAAAAAAACTTAAATTGTCAATAGTCCTTAGATTGCCTTGTCTGACTGCTCACTCCTTCAGCCTATTTGCCTCCTTTCTGAAGGCTTCAGTCTGTTTGTTGAGAGAGATGAAGGGAAATTTTCTTTTGTGGAGCTTGTCAACTGCAGAATTGCCTGACCCTGAGAATGTCTTTGGTTGGAATAAAGAGTTGATCGAAAACAGTGGAGGTTCTCAAAGTGATGCGAAGGAGGATATCTGGGTCACTTCTAATACTGTTTCTGTGTTTGGAGCCTTTCCATAATTTTCCATGCTAGCTGTGTGCCATTCTTCTTGTATGGAAATGAGCTCTGCTTAGTCAACTTTTTCTTACAGTTGTTTGGGATAGCTTGATCTGTAAATTTTTGGGTTTATGTGATTCTGCTGAATTGATTTTCAGGACATCATAACAAGAATTTTTATTTTCAAAAGAAGTGAAGAGTGAAGCACACACTTGATAATATTGGCTTGGTTGATTTTTATTTTTTGACTGCATTGAAATGCTTTAAACCGAAGAAATTGAACACAAACGTTTCCTCATTTCTTATTTACTAATGAGGTAAACAACTGTAGGGTGTGCATTGGTGGTTTTCATTAAAAAAATGTCTGTTTCTGGATTTTTTTCACAGGAGCTAATATTTAGACATCTGTAGAAACCAGAAATGCTTTGAACGCATTTTGTAAATAACAGCATCAGTTCTCCTATCTAGCAGTTGCTAAGTCACACGAGCTCTGTTTTGGATTATTATTATTTTTTTGCTTCTGCTTCTCTTTCGCAAGCTAATTCTAGAAGTTGGCTATTCTTTTAACCTCATAGCTGGAGATGATCCTTTCCAGTCTACACTCATGTATTCTTGTGTCAACTTAGCCCTTAAATTATTTTTCTCACTCTGATACTAATGGTGTATTGGTAGCGGTGACCCTTCCTCTCTCTGCATTGATTTTGCTAAAAGTTCTGCTCTGCTTTAAGTTGCCAAAAAGCCAACTTATTAAAAAAAACCCCCAAAACCAAACAAACTTGTTTTCCCCATCTGGTATGTAAATAACTGTCTTCATTTTGGGGTGTTGGCATGTGTTTGGATCCTTTTTGCTCACATACGGAGAAATTTAATGCATCTTGAGGAGACGTTTGATCAAAGTGAAAGAATTGGAATGGTTTAGAAATTGACATATGATATGCAAAGTATTAAGTAAAAAAAGAAAAAAGTATGGACTCCTAGGTTACATAAAATAATACATCTGCCATTAGCTTGACCAAAGTACATTGTTTAAAAGAAAACTACATTGTTTCACTGTGAGAAGTGCAAAGTGGGCATTGAAGAAATACTTGCTGTTTTGTCATCTTACTCTTGACTTTTTCTTCAGGTCAGGGTTTCTTCTTTTAAAACAAACATAGTGGAAAAGTACTGAATATACCATTGTGGGACAGAAAAATAGTTTTGAAAGCTTGAGTATATTTGCCTGTGGATACTGAGTGTTTAAATTTCCAAAAATATGGTTTGCTGTCAGTATGGTTTTCTATTCCAGTAAGTTGTTTACAGTTTAAGGGGGGGAAGAGCTTAGTGCTCTCTCCAGAAATCAAGTGAAACATGGAAATCTTCACTTGGACCTACATACATGAATTAAATCCAAGAAGTTAAGTGGTGGTTTTTCTCTTGTTTACCACTTTCTTGATGTTTCCAATGACTCTGACTTTTTTTTTTTTTTTTCCCCTCTGTGCTTTCTTTTGGAAAGCTTAGGTTAGATTGCTGCCAGAAGTTGGGTTGGGAAGGTAAACTGGTTTAGTTCTATTTAAACCTAGTAAACAATTAACCATTTTCTTACTCCAGCTTTATGTAGAAACCAAACCTGTTCTTTCAAGTCAATTTGGGTCAAAAGTATCACCCAGTGTTGTGTACTACTGCCTGAATATTACCCCAAAATACATTGGGCTGGTATTTTAAAAATAGAGGTGGTGCTAGAATGCATACTGCTACTTATGTCATGTAATCTGATATGTCTTCCCTTCTGTGCAACTATAAGCATTTCAATTCAAGCATTGTGCTAAAGGAAAGCACTATGCTTCTGAAAACGTGGCTGTTTTTTTACTGCAAATTAGTTGGAAATTGTAACTTTTTCTTCACTTTTCTATGCTTTCTGGAGTCAGCAATAAGATTTTCTCAGTTGCTAGTCTTTCCTGGCAAGTCTGTTGTCTACCTAAATATCTGACTGGCTCTGTGAGCCTAAGTTCTGAGACTCAAGGTGTAACAACCTCTTAGTTTAATTTTACTCTCTGGGATATTCTTGCTTGCTATTGAATTGTTTTTAAACAGTTGTTCTTCTGAAACAGGTATTTTAGTTAAGGATTTCTTAACTCCTAGAGAGTAAACATGGAATAATATATTTGTTCAAAGGAGGAACAAACTTGAAAATGGAAACTTATTTAAAGCTCTAAAGCCTTTCCTGTGCACTTCTTTTTTTTAAGGAGGAGGGGAACCTCTTTTTCTGAAGGATTTTTTTTCCATTGCAGCTTGTTGCTGAACCTCCACTGTTTCTGGTCTTTTGGTGCAACAAAACTTTTAGCTTTAAAATGCAGCCTGTTTGCCAACAGCACATTCCACTCAGATTAAAACTGTGTGTTTGGATTTTCCATTTATTTAAATTTTAGTTCTAATCTAGATTTGCACTGATTTCCATGTAGAAGAAAGACTGAAGAGAGAAAAAAGCTTTTCTTAAACTTTCTATTTCTCTGAATTTCCAATCAATGCCGAGTCCAAACTTATGTCTGTTTAACAGTACTAAATAATTGGCAGCTGCTATGCAATTAATGTTTTCTGGAGCTCCTCATGTTATGAAGATAAGTCCTTAATCAGGACAAGATTGCTTTCGATAGTTGCCCTAACTTCACATGAGTCCATTTTGTCCTTCCCGCTTGTGTTACAGACGAGGTTTTGGAAATGTTGTAACTTTACCTAGATTACTTTTTTTTTTAAACAAGTATGTTTATAACAGTTGCTTATATTTACCTAGAAATTAATGTATAAATAGTGTTCTATAAGAGAAGTTTAATTCTGAGATTTTTATTGCTACTGTTCTGTTCCAGGGCACAAGAAAAGAAGCCAAATGGAAATGTTTTTGTCTGACTTTCAGAAGGCATATTGGTATCTTGGCTTCTAGTGTTCTGCTTTTCTAACTATTCAGAACACGGCAACTCTGCTTGGCTGATGCTGTCTGGAATTTGTCAGAAGAAGAGTATGTGTAAATTGGGAAGGTCAAATGTTGCTTCTCTTTCATTACTTGGTGTCAGGCCTTTCTGTTAAAGGATTCAAGTTTTTGGGTAAGGTTTCACTAGGAATGAAAGCTGTGATTTTTAATACAGAAGATACTTTCTGTATTGTGTAATATAAAATATCTTGAAATTTTAAATTCTAAAGGTAGTAGTTAACTCTTTATAGCTTGCGCATTAAGTGAATATCTGATACTGAAGTATAGACTGTTTTGTGGTTTTCTACTTTCTAGAGTTAGCTAGTATGTTTGCTCACACTGGTAAAAGAGACTTGGGGGAAGTAGAGTCTTCATACAGTCTGAATTCAGGGTGCAAATCATTACTGCTAAAGGCAGTGGAAAAATATGGCTACTTCATGGTGCTTCTGGTGCAAAAATTAATTTTACAGTCATAGGCTGTAATGTGCTTCCCATGTATGTAGCTTACACCTGTGTTTCTCCTCTCAGATCCAGAGGTCTGCATTAGAGGGAACCCTAATGCAGTGTCATGAGTGTCACAGATTTGCATGTTTTGGGGGAGGTACAATCCCTGTATCTCAGACCTTCTGGGGTACGGTAGCCACATGGCTCAAAAGTAGTTCCCAGTAGTAATAAATCTTCATGCAAACATGCTAAGATGATTAAGAAGATTCTTCTGAAAATCTCACATGGAAGCTGAATGATTTGCTGTTCCTTCAAAAAATAGTTGCTAAAAAATACTTGGGAAGTCCTGAGGTTAAAAAAAACCAAAACACTTTACAAAGAATAAATTCTGTCTTTTAAACCAGTCCTTGGTGGGGTTGGGAAACTGAGGATTTCTCTAGATGTTCACTCACAAATTGTTTAAAGATGACTTCATGAACAAGTGTCTTCTGAGATACGATACCAGATTTTATGTAGGGGCCAGACCAGATGAAGGAGCTGTTCTGTCTTAAGAAATAACTTGCATACGAAGCAAGGCAAGAAGTCCTTCCCTCCAGTTAGTGTGTTCATTCAGGAATGGAAGATGCTTGGATTTTCATTTTCAATATTGATAGACTTCCAAATAGATCTATAGCGACGTGTACATCAATGTAACACTGTTATTTAAATAAACAGAAATGGCATTAAGGTCAAATACTGGTCAAAAATACTTCCCCCCCCCCCCCAAAAAAAAAAAAAAAACCACACCCAACTTAATAGTTAACTGTAAATGAAAAAAATATTTTAATTGTAGACTTGCATGACTGTGGAGGAGGAACTTGGATAAAATGGGCCTTTGAAGTGGACCATTCAGTGTCCATACCCCAGAAATGAGTAGGACTTGAACTTTTTCATGTCACTTCAGACAGACAGCTCAGCTCAGTTCAGGTCATCAGAAATTTCTCAGAGTCCCTGTAAATGCTTATTATACAACCGGGGGAGTTTTCTTGGAAGTAAATGGGCAAAATGTAAACATATCCCCAAATACTTGTAACAGCTCATCTTAATTTCAGGACCAAAATTGGTGTGCTATCTGGGGACTGTTTGGGACCTTTGTTATTCTGAGCTAGATGACTCAGTGCTTACCTCTTCTTGATAAACCAGAGTAATGCTGCAAATCCATCAATGCAGGGGTGACAAATGACTTTTCAGTGCCAGCCACGTTTAACCCTAGTTTGTAATGGCCTGTTTCAGTTGGCAGTTGTAACCACCTTTGCACTTTATTCAGGGATGCTGGCGTGGGAGGGTCAAAGCAGTATGTTTCAGTGACAGTCTACCACCTTGTACTGAAGATGGGGCTTTGGTGCAGACTTACCCAGGTCATCCTTCGTAAATATAACCTGTCTGGTTCTGTCCTGTGTGATGCAGTCTGGTCTGTATGTGAAGATTCAGCAGTAGTAATACTTTGAATCTCTTATTTCCTGTTTGCACACAGAAGTTGGCAGAAAGATGCCTTGGTTGGGAGATCAAGTGGGTGAGATTCCAGAGTGGTAATCTGCTAGAGTAAACTTTGCTGTGTTCTCCCAGTCTTTTAAGCAGTAGCAGTTCAGCCAAAGTAGAAATCTCTGTGGCCATGCTGGTACTTGGCACTGTCTGGAATGGCTTAAAACTTGTCTCAGTGCACTTGCTAAATGGCTTGTTATTGTGGAGGGGTGAGTGAGAAAGATAATTCTTTTGGGTTACTACATTTTCTAGATTTTCTAGATTTGCCAAGTGATTATGCTATGAGTTGGCCCCCTGGATGTAACCATCTTGCCTTGGCTGCACTAGTGCTATGCTGAATGGCACTATATAGGGTCAAGCATGGGATTTCATAGTAGGCTTTGCTCTACCTTAAGGGCTGGGCAAATTTGGAACTGAGACAGATCCTGTGTTGCTTGATGCCAGTTCTGTTAGGACACTAACTGGGTATGCTATCATTTTTCCAAGAGATTATGTACTTGAATTATATTACAAAAAAACTCAGATTTTTTTTTTGTTTTTTCTTTGCACATAGTTGGTTTAGGCCTTCTTGATTCTGTAACAGAAACAAACATACAAATCTGTGTCATCATGTGAGATTTTTCATAACTTCAGCAGAAAAAATGAATACTCATCTTCAAATATTTCCTCTGAATAATACTTGAATATTTGTTTACAAATAACAGAGTAGACAATCCAGCTAGGTAGGACTTGTAAAAAGCATCGAGTTCCTTTGTTATCCAAAGCTTCCAAGAAACATAAATGGAAATCAAGTTGGAAAGAGCATATGCTGTAAGTTGTTATTAAGTATATACAATGTGGTAAGAGGCAGGCAATCTAACAAAGAACTAACTCCAAATTCCTAAGCCAAGCATTATTTATTTCATTTTGAAATAGCATGGAGGGATTTTACTAGGGATAAAATTATGTGAAATACCTTCTCCTTCTGTGAGTAACAGAAGCCAGGGATAATATAATTTAATAGCCTCATTTGAGACGCGATTCCTTTATCTGGTGCAACAGTAGATTCTGATGCTTGCTGAAATCAAGCATGCCATCTCTTAGAGATTAAGACAGTCTTAATGTGGATAATAGAATCTGTAGACGACTTTCTCTTCAAAATGGGTGATACCTCTTGTGTAATTGGTGTTTCTGATTATTGAGCTCTGTTTGGGTAGTATTGAACCCTGAGACTTTGAGATGGCAAAGGGAAGCTTGTTCTAAGAAGTTACTGGAATTATTATGAACAATTCTGAAGGTTAGAATTAATAGAGAATTGAACCAGCATGCTGTATTATATTCTACTGCAACGATCTGATTATTATAAGCAAACATAAGAGAGAAACAACTATAATGTCCTTGTGGCAGTTGCTTTCCTTCACTTAATTAGATAGGATAATGACTCTGTAAAAAGTGTGCTCTGAGTTGGAAGTCAAGTCATCTGCAGGAGACTATCCTAAAGGGGATACTGTCATTATTGAACCAAATTATAAAGCTCTAGAAATGTCTTACAAGAATCTTTTATTTCTCTCTTGTAGTGGAAATAAGTCTAGGAAATGTGTGGGCCAGGTTATTTATTAAAGAATGGATATCTCCCACTCCTCCCCCTGCCCCTGACTCTGTATTTTAACTAGTCCTTTGGTATGGTTTTAGAGTGTGAAATTTAGAATTTGCTGGGGTATCAGTGTTTGCTTGTTTGTTTCAAAGACGATTGGCATATCAAAATCAAAACTTTTTGTGAAAATGTACTACTCTTGATAAAACGCTTGCAGGGGAAATCTTTCTCTGTAAAGGCTGAAAGTCCCATGAAGACAAGAAAGAAAACCAGGATGAGTAACCAAAAACTATGAGCATGAAGGCCTTACATTCCAGTCTGTGCTTTGCTCCTTTCAGATCAGTGACTTGAGAGGGCAGTTGAATAGACAAAGTAGGTCTTCTCAAGCAGTAGAAATTGCATGTTTTTCTTTAAAGTAGTAAATCTCTTAAAGCATTTGCCTTGTATGAGTATCCCATTCAAGCATGAGTGGGATGTGGACTGAGCTGGAATTTGAAACCTGGTCTGCCTCATCTCAAATAAGAGACCTAACTAGGTCCTTGAGGTCTTGTTTATTGACAGGATGTCACATGAGGAAATAAGTACCTGAGGTCTTAAAACTTCCTCAAGTTAGGAGAAAGTACTTGTTGTCCAGCTGCTGTGAAATTCATTTGCCTCAGTGGTGAGGAAGTTTGTAAGGCCCTCTGAGGTGGAGTGATGGATTTTACCCAACTAAATAGCTGTAATACAGTTTTTAGATTAATGAGTTGAGCTGAACAAGGATTTTAGTGAAGACTGAAACATGCTAAAATAATTTTGTCAATCATGATTCAGTATTTATCTACTGTTTCATTTTCAGAACACTTCTAAACTTAAGAAAACTATGATGAAGTACACGCTTATATAGCTTGTTTAAAGTTCCGCTACTGGGGTCTTTTTTGGAGAGGGAAACGAAACAAAACAAAAAAAAGAGATTTTTTTAATGCTGTGGAAATAGGTCAGAATTTTCTTGTACCACAAGGGCAAAGCATTTTTTGTTTATTCAGATGAAAGGTTTGTATACCTATGTCTCTTATTATGATTTTTTAAAAATCTGTTTAATTAGAAGATTGTTGTTTTGGGCTTTTTATTTGTTTGTTTTTGTTGTTCTGAAGATTTTAATTTTGAACTGGAATATTTGTTGTCTTAGTAGTATTTTGGCCATCTACTGTCACAGTTGCAGTGGTAACTGTTTACTGAGGGTAGTTACATTATTACTAGCCGATGATCAAAGAATTATGGATGAAAAATAAACCATCAGGTACTTCATTAAAAATGTTGTGTATAACAGATAATTTTGATATTATCCTGAAAAGACTCACAACTGCTTAATGTTATTACTGGGAGCAGCCCTGAATTAACAGGACTGTTCATGTGTGGTAAAGTGAAGCATACACGTTTGCAGGATTGAGGCTGCATGCTGATAGGTTTGTCCAAAAGCATCTTGGTATCTTGCTGCAGGACTCCATTTCAAAACATTATTAGTATTATCTTTTGCTATGAAGGATTGTGTTTCCTCTTAAAGGTTTCAAGTTTCCTGGACCTTTTGTGGCCATTAGGTTTGTGATCACTGCGCCAAGATGACAGTCATGGTCATCTCTCAATCTGAGAAGTTACACTGTGAGTAGAGAGTTGTAGGAGGAAAGTTTTGGATGTGCTATATTGAGCCCGGAAGCACAGTATCTTTATTTGTGTGATGGTGTACCTTTTAGCAGGGCCTAGGAGGTTAAATGTAAGGTCATATGAATGCAGCTGCAGTGTTTTCAGGACCAAATTGGCTCACTGATTGTGGGTTACCAGGTGTGCCAGTTACCATAGCAGTAAATAGATAAGTCCATGCTGGTGCTTACAGTTAAATTAGCTTAAGCAAACTCTTGTTGACTCAAGCATGTTTCACATCAGAATTCTGCATAGAAAGGGTTTTATAGCAGGTAGCTGTCTTGAAATCACAACCTGGTACTGTTCAGCTCTGCCATACATCTCGGAGACAAGAATAGCAGGTTTTTTTAGGTCCCTAGCTGTACTGAAGCAAAGCATTTTCTTTGGATAGTATCCATATCCTTTTGTTTCTTACATAGATTTGTTTTAACTTGTAGGTTATCTAAATGAACTTAAGTTGATGCACTTGCTCCAGAAGGATGTAATGAATTTGAAGGAACACTTGGGGGAGACTTCACGTCTCATGTTTTATTTCCAGTGTTTGGTTTGTTTGAAATAACATCACTGTGAATTGAGGTCTATTATTCTAAAACTCTTGAAAAATGAAACTTTTGTCCTTAACTTATTGTCTCATGCTATTTCTGGCTATGGAATAGTATCTATTGAAAGCTTCTTGAGATGGAGCATTTGCTTTTCTATTTTTAGATTTATTTTTTTATTATGATCTCTTACTACAAAAGTTTTCTTTAAAAATTACATAACTGTAACTGTCTTCTCTAGCTAGATATGAAAGCAATGATGAGCAGCTGTGATGAAGGGAAAGAGGAGAATGCATTAATAAGAAATTTGTGATAGTAGATGAACCAGATGGCTGTAGCACTTCATGTATTAGTTATGAATGCTCACCACTATATTCAAGTTGCATGCCTATTTCTATTTGAATTCCTGATTTTCAGTATCTCAGTTTTATAAGGAATTTATCTTCAACTGAAACTTCCCAAATTTGATCTCTGTAGTGTTAATCAAGACTTTGCATCAATATATCTTTAAAAAAAAAAAAAAAACAAACAAAAAACCCCACACATACAGCAAGATTTCCCTCTTCTAAACACAGGAGATGACCATTCCCATGTATTTAAAAAAATCACAAACACACCCCTACCCAACCATAGTGAGATTTTAATATTTGAAACAGTTGGGATCAGAAAGCTGAGGTTCGTGCAGGAAATCAGTCTTCTGAGTATGTATGATGGTGTCTTCTGTTGGTGGCCATGGAGTAGACTTTCCCTGATCTACTCGGAAAATACTAGCATAGGTATTAGGAGAAAAGAGTCGCTATAATCAGTGTTTTCTTTTTCTGAAGGATCTAGCAAGAAGTGGAAATGAAATTTTCTGAGAACTTATGTGAATAACTCCTAACTTTACTTATGAGCTTACCAATGAAGAATTTTAAATTAGGATATGGCAGCTAATTAATTATCTAAGTTGAGAGAGCACAAACCAGCAGACTCTAGTTGGAAGGAGAGGGCTGACATTTAACTGATTTGTTAAGTTTTGTTTAATAAGAGCTAAAAAGTCCCAATTAATGTGTTTAAGCTATCACTAGAATAAAATATATTTTTTTTTGCTGAGCTGTATTATTTTTAAAGCAAGCCTATGTGCTACATGACAATATTGCTGTTTGCTATTCTTTTTTTCTTTTCCTTTGTTTTTGTTACAAGCAGAGTGAAACTACTTCTGTATTGTCCAGGCTGAGTTTTGGAAAAATAAATTTAAATAATGTTAATCTTCCACTGTTATAAAGAAAAATAGTGCAAGTGATGAATTCTTTGTCATTGGCAGTCCACACTTGCTAGAAAGAACTAGGTTATTTGCTCTGTGACTGTGATACTTCACAACAGATTTGCTCAGGCATGCTAAAAGGGACCCTCCATGGTGGAACTTCCTGGCAGCTGTGCTGAATTTTAGCTCCTCTCCTGCTGTATGACTTGATGGCAAGGCCTCCTCCAGCTGGAGAGAAGCTCTGCTGAGTTCAACCCTGGCTGTAGCAATGACCCAACAGACCACTTGTATCCCCAAAGTTTTACTACCAGGCTCTAATGCATCAGAACACGGGTGGTATTTCTACTTGAAAAAGGAGGGCCGGGGGAGAAGTGCCTGAGCTTGTGGCCTCTTATTCAGATGAAAACACTCTTCATATTGTTTCAACTCCCCTGCTACATGTATGCAAATGAAAGAGTTAAACAGCTTCTATCTTTGAGGAGTTCTCATATGCAATACTGTACTACTTGTTGCAGCTTTGGATATGCATTGGATAGCCTCCTACAAATTATTTGAATGGTACTTCAGACACTTGTTTACGTTTAGATCATGACTGTGACACAGGTTACTATACAGTATTTTCATTGACCAGTTTGTCCCTGCTTTGTTTGTGATATATAGCTCACAGTAACAGTAAAAGAGGTGAGGTTCTGCAACAGATGGCACTGTAGGAAGAGGTAACCCTAACAGAAAAAAAAATACCTATAGTAGAATGTAAACTTGGTTGAAAGTTGGAATTACCTAGCTAGACTCAATTTCTGGTAGTTCCTAGCATCAGAATCCTTTGCTTCTCAAACTTGATGTTTTTATAGTACAGGGTTGTTGTGTTTTGTTGTGTGGGGTTTTATTACTTTTTTTTTTAATGGAATAAGATCTCTTAAGATTTGTGGCACTCATGGACAGCAACATGGGGATTCCTCTGTCCTGATAATTATTCAGCAAGACAAAAATCCTGGTTTTCACTAAATCAGTGAAAGACAATTCTGCAGCCCAAATGCAGTAGCTGAGTTCAGAAGGCTGGTGTTTATGCCCCAATTCAGAGCTTTAAAATTCAGGATCCTTTGAATCCTGTAGGTAAAGTCTGTAAGCACCTAGGCAGAACCTCATCAGATGTTCAGCCATGCGTAAGTGTTTCAGTTTTGAAAGTGGGCAATAGATCCACGCCTATGCTCAAACTCGCTCTGGATCCAGAGATTAAATGTTTCCCTCTCTATCTCCTCTCAGAGCTCACAGAACATGGTGTTCTTGGTGCATGTTTATTGAAGACCTATCAGATGGGCTTTGCACAAAACAAACCAGAGCTACGCCTCCCACTCCTGAGCAATAGCTTAGTGGTTAGAGCATTCCCAAAGAATAAGGACTCTAGGTTCAGCACCTTTTCTGCCTGAGGTGATTCAAAGTCATGCCTCTTGCATGCCTAGGCTCCCAAGATGAGGGAATTAGACTAGCTTTTGCTCTCATTTCTGGGCCAGTGAACACCTTAAGGATTGCATGTAAAGCAGGACTAGTGCAGTTGGAAATGCTGACAGTGTTGCCATCATTAAATAGCTTAACTTTGTTGTTTAGGGAGGAGAAGCTGAAATCACCTCAGGCGCATTAATAACTTGAACTTGGCCTCTATCTTGTTTTAAGTGATCTAACCACTGAGGTGAGAGAGAGCCAGTCTCTGGGCTTTTGGTTGTGGTCTGGAATAGATGCAGGTACCTTTTGGTGGTGGGCAGAAAGTTCTAGCACTGTGAGAGATGAGACTGAAGTTGGACTTCTGTCTTTGGTACTTCCTGTTGGCTAATTTAGGTGGCTTCTAACTTGACTTGCAGACTTTTGTGAATGCTAGTTAAGGTGTGTTACCCTCCTCAATTTTTATATAACTATAATAAATATAGCTTCTGTGTACCTTGGTGATAGAGTAAGTGTGATCTTTGCTATGAGATCCAGGTACTGAGGAAGTGTTGTCTTGCGCATCATTGGACTTGTCTGTATGGTGTAAAATTTGACCTTCCACTAAGGTGGTACTTCCTTTAAATACCATTTAAAGGCTTCAACACTAGATAACTAAACTGCCTTTTTTGTGTTCCTGTGGTGAGAATGAAGATGAAACTTCCAGCTCAAAAGCATTTGAAAAGGCAGTTGAAAGTGGAGATCTTATGTCATTTGTTTCTTGCACCTGTTTATAGTACATAGCCTGTAAGTAATGTATAAGGACAATCCCCACCCCCACCACCCCGGTCCTTACAAGTAAGCATGTTTTTCTTCAGTGAGGGTCCCTTCTGAAGGACCTTTTCTGTGCCCAGTAGATGTCCAGAGTTCTTCCACTTCACATCCCCTCACACTTGAGGGCACTGTAGGTTCATTCTTCCTTGATACTTTGAATGGCTCTACAAGCTCTTAAGTGGAGGCTTGAACCAGAACTGGGTGTCTCTTGAATATTTTTTTGTGAGTTTTCTCTCTGTTTAGTTTTAGAGAAAAATACTCTGATCTAAAAGTTTCCATTAAAGGAAAAGAACAGTTCTTTAAAATATCAGTGTTGTTTGTATAAAACTTTTGTAGTACAGTTTGGCACTTGGAAAGGAAGTAATTGGTCGCAGGTGGACCTGCAACTTGCTTTCAAAACCCGGGTGCAACAAGATGTGTGTAACCCGGACTACTGCAGCTAAGTGGCTGAGGTAGGGTTACAGAACCAGCAGGACAGTCTGGAGGAAGAGGAAGACAGTGTCAACAAGTACTGTACACTGTTCTGAGTTTAATACAGGGTGAAGCTTAAATTCATCTTGAAGAGAAATAATTTGTGATCTTGTTGCTATTTAAATTTTCCCATGCCAAGCTTTTTCACTTGACTGTACTATACAGGAACTAGATCATTACCATTAAAAGAACCTGAAGTTCTTCCAAGTTTATATTCAGGCCAAATGAAGTAAGCCTCTAGCAAACATGCAACTAGATGGCATAATAGCATATATTAAATGTGCAGAGGCCTTTTTGTTTCCCCATCCCCTAATTATATCAAACAATAGGAGATGAAATACCATGCCTCTTTAGTGACACTGTGCTTCAACTCTGTTTCACAGAACTTCATTGAAACATAGATTTGTGTGCAGTTGAATCTTGTTCATAGAGGATGGCCACGAGCATCTTGAAATGTTAGATGTTCTGTGAACTATACTGTGAAAATCTGCAACCTGAAGAGTGGCTGAGTCTTTCTCTGTGACTGAACTCACAGAGTATGCTGCAACACTTCCCTTTGTACTCAGGCCTTCTGATTTTAGGGTAACTTCACATGACTGCATGTGAACTAAATTACCATGAACTTCTGAGTAGCTCATCTGTAAAAACTGACTTGTCTGATTTGCTGTGTAAAACATGTCAAACAGGGAATATATATACTGTCAGTTGCTGTGGCTGCAGTGACAAGATTTAA
This sequence comes from Balearica regulorum gibbericeps, assembly GCF_011004875.1. NCBI lineage: Eukaryota > Metazoa > Chordata > Aves > Gruiformes > Gruidae > Balearica > Balearica regulorum. The sequence continues at coordinate 50,901,874 of NC_046186.1, read as the reverse complement.
CTCACAAGACTGGTAGATCAATTGTTTGCAGTTGTGTGAACTTAGTCTGGTAAGAGCTCTTATTAATGTTTACTTTGCCTTCTGTGTTAAAGCATGCCTGCGTGCTAAGGCATATATTCCATGCTCTTCAAAAATTTTTCTTAAAAGATTTTGGAAAGAAAGGAAATGTAGCAAATGTCAGACATCAGGGGGTGCTGTAGATGATTGTTGGTTTAATCTATTGGCAGTAGATTAAAGAAGATGGCAGATGATGGCCACTTCTTTCCCTGTTTTCCCACAAGACTGGGCTAATAGTTTTCCCCCCACCTGCCCGAGTGACATGAGTTACACAGTTCCTGGGGGGACTGTTTAGTGACCTCCTAGTTGTAAAAGCTTTTATGAGTGTCAGAAGCCTAGAGTTATAAATATGGAACTTGAAAATGGTGTGCGGGTTATTTTGGTTGGTTGGGTTTTGTTTCTGGAATAGCTAGCATAAAGGTTAAGGTTGGCCCGTTGTCAGGTTAGCACACTTCCTTTGCGGTGATTCCTTCCCTCTTCTGTGAAGTTCTAATCTTCAAAATATCAAATGCAGAAACAAGCAACAAAACAAAAAAACTAGTAGCTTTCCTTTTAAGATTAACTTATCACTGTCCTTGAAAGGAGGGACAGACTCCATTCAGTCCTTCACTGTGGATTCTTACACCTAGTGTGTGGAACCAGGGAAAGCAACAGTTTGTGCAAAGAGGAGTCTAGTGAGGCTGTGCTTGTGTATGACCCACTGCTAGTGCGTGATTTGTCTCTGCTGGAAATCTGGGAATCTCCCCAGCCTAAATGATGTACCTTTATTAAATTAAGCTATCCCACAGTGGCTTGTTCCATTGTGGACCTAAGATCTTACTCAGCCAGGTCTTCTGAGCTACCAGACCCAGCTGGTTGGGAAAGGGGTGATTTATAGATGCTTTAGTGAGTATAGTTAGATATTCACCTGGACCAAAAGTTGTCCAGGAATAGCAGAGGTGTAAAGAAAGAGCAACAAGCTCATTGGGCTCCTACAGTTGTCCAAGTGCTGGTTTGTGAGCTATAACTTTTAGGAGAATTATGTTATAAGCTGAAGGGGAAAACAGACACTTAACTGGCATCAGGCTTTCATGGAATAAGGAGATGCTCCAAGCTCTAACAATCCCAATGTTTCTAGTCATTTCTTTTCTTCCTTCTTAGGGTAGAAGAATTTGAGATGTGATTTTCAGTTAATGACAGTCTAGCAGTTTGCACCTCTGGCTCAAGATCCGGCCTCTTGGAGGACAGGGGTTTTTGGGCTTGCTGCCTCAGGTGAGGGCCTTGTCCAGTGGTGCTGGTGGAGCAGTGCTAAGAACTGAGCAGGGGTTGTAATGCGTGCTACTTGCTTTTTTTCTATGAAGATAGAGCTGAAGCAAGAGATGAAGTCTAGTTACCATTTCTGGAGTGGGAAAGAGAGAGGTATAGGTTGGTGAGGAGGATAAACACTTGGAAGTTAGGAAGATTTTTCTGAAGCTTTTTAAGTGTTACCTCCCCTTCGCTGATACACTTAGGGAAAGAAAAAATCTGTACTCCATGAAGTTTGTGAGAACATAAAGCTTTGAGAATATATTCAAAACTAAGCATTTTTCAGTAAGTTAGAGCTTTGTGAGGGTGTTTATATGAGGCAGTAGGGAAAGCTATAAGGAAAAAGTATAGCTAATAGTAATGTAATAAATACTGCTTTAGAATTTAGGCACCTCTGGCTGATTGGTGTTCTCATCCTTGAAGTGTGTCCCATGGAATACGCAGATTTCTGAAGAAAATGTTTTCAAAACCTTTTTGATGTTTCAGCCTTTTAATAGTCTGATTACCAAATGGCAGGGAGAGAGAAGTTCATGTGGTGTTAGATCGTTGAAGCAACCAAGCAGTGAATCATAACCCTAATGCCTATTTTATACCAACTGCCAAATAAAATCATATTATTGGAATGAAGTAGCATATATCCTACTAAGGCACAAGAATACTTGGCGGTTAGCAACTGATCATTTCACTAAACTCTACAGCCAGCGATTGTATGGGAAGAGTGGAACCTGCACACGTTAGACTGGCAGAATCTGGAAATGAAAGCAATGTGAGTGGTAAAATCCACTCAATAAATGTCTTTATGCCTAGGCTAACTACAGATTTTAACTGTAGCATTTTTGTGCAAACTCTCTATGTCCATATTAATTAAACTTGCAGTGTATTATTGTTGTAGCCTTTTTTACACTTATTCTACACCATCAAACTCATCAATATTTTCCCTATTAATTTTCTTTGAGGTAGACCATCTCTGGTGTCTGATTTGCAGATTCCATTTTCTGTCTCAGGTGTCTGTGCATAGAGCAAATTCCTGTCTACACTTTGTGACTGCCATAGTTAGCATATCCTAAACTGAACTCCTTTCAGCCTTTCCCTTCCCTAGTGTCTCATCAAGTCTTCTCATTGCTCTTGCTTACAACTTTGCCATCATCTTACTATTTTCCTGCAGTATCTCATGCTGCCAACTGATGTCTCATGAAATCAACACACTGTTTAAACATCTGTTCAGTTGCACTGGTACTTACTACATGAAGCTATTGATTTCCGTATTGACTGTACAGACAGGGTCTGCCTAACTTTCTGTGCCTATAAAGCACATACCGTACTGGGCCTATATCAGTAAGAGTCCTTCCAGATTGCACATACTTGCATCATGCAGGATGCAGGGCTGCAGTAATGCATACCTCTGACGCATGATAGCATAATAGAAGGAGGTACGGCTGAGGCAGGAGGGGGTGGTGGGGTGTGTGTGTGTGAGGAAATAAAGCAAACAATGTTTAACTCTCTGAAATCCCAAATGAAAGAAAAACCGTCAGCCTGTGGGAAGTCACAATTTAGTGTTGCAACTCCTTCACAGAGTATGACAACTTAGTAGCATCTGCATAAATCTAAGATATAGCTGTAAGAGCCAAAAGCAGGTAAGTGTAGCAGTATTTTGTAGTTGTTGTTCTAGGTTACTTTGACATGTCTTTCTCAAGATCCTTGTGCAGAAGCTTTTTGTACTGTTTTTCCAGTACATACTGGTGAACCGAAAGAAAACCTCTTGGTAACATAACTGAACTGTGTATTGTGTTACCATTAGGTTATTATTCAAAATTTCCAGTTTGGGTCTGAACACAAACGATGACTATCCATGTCCTGGAATTCTTCTTAAAGTGCTAAGTTTCTCTAATAATCTTAAAACTGATTTAAAGATGAAAATCTTCTCTAAAATGAAACTTACAAATTAATATAAACTGTACAAATAGACAATTCTCTAATAATTTTTATTTCTTCCTAAGAGACTATCTAACACTGAGATTGTGGTTATTTTGTTGTTCAGTCACTGTATTTGCAAAGTTTTACAGTGAATCTATGAACTTGTCAGCTTCAAATTCTGCTAACCAATGCTATTTTAGGTAGCCTTTAAGATCATATCTTAACTCCTGAAGCCTTTGCCAACTTGGTGTTACATTCATGTGTCCTTCTGTTGAAAGGTACTTTTTATGTTGGTTTGTTGTAAGAAAGGGACAGAAATATAATCGAGACTTTGATCTTTCAAGGACATGACACATGAGTGTTCTCTCTGACTTTTCAAGACTCCTTACTAAGAAATCTCCCTATGGCATTTCTCCTCCAAATGTACCTTCTGCTTCTTTAGTAATATTGAGATGGGCATAACAGTTCTGGGACTGGCCTGGGAGCTCAGATGAGTCTGTTCCTGGCCCTGTCACTCTCCAATTTGCTGTATGATCTTGGATGAGTTACAGACCCATTTCAGTTTGCTTATCTGTGAAATGGAAATAATGCTCATGGAATTTTACAGTAATTTTAAGTTACGTGAAAAGCTGCTAGGATAAAGTTATAGAGATAGGTCTAGTTGAAAATGTAATATTTCCAGTTAACTTTTAGACACTATTGCACTTGAGAAAAGTCCTATAGCATAACATATGAATATGAAGAAAAATTTATGTAGATGGAATATGGTGGAAATTATCTCGCCTAAGAGATGTAATAATTTCTTTTGATACTGTGAACAGGCAACCTACAGTGCTGCTTTTTGGCATTTCATTTCACTTTTAAGTGGCTAACCATGTTCAAACTTTAAAAGACACCGAATTTCAGTTGGGGGAGAGAAATAGAGCATGAGTAATAGAAGGAGGTGAAAATAACCACTTCACAGTGTTTGCATCCACACATGCTTGCATTTTCCTTCCTTAGAATCCTAAAACATTTGAATTTGGGGGTAGGGTAGATATTTTGATCAAGACATTGAGGTGGTTTGGGGTTTTTTTGGGGGGGGGGGGGGGGGGGTTGGGGTTTTTTTTTTGTTATTGTTGTGTTTGGTTTGATTTTCGTTTTGCTGGCCATTGAAATGTAGCTAGCTTTGAGAAGTGATGAGGCTGTTAGGCAGAACACAGCAATGCTGCGCAGTATGCCAGGACACGAGGAACAACATACCGAAAGTGTAAGGGAAAGCAGAATTTGGCCAACCTGGGATCTGGCCAGAAAGCTTGGGCTTAACTGAAGTCAAGAATGGTGTTTGAAAACAACACAAAAAACCGCCATTGCTTGTGCCAGTATGTTTGCCCGTCTCTTCAGCTTAGAAATGGGTAATGGGTTTTATTGTAAAGCGTTCCTTTAAAATGATGACCTTTGGAGCCAGGCTAGATCAGCGTACCTTATGCTAGCACAACCTCAGTGCAATTGCAAGATAAGTAAGGCTTGAATGTTAGGCCTTTGTATATTTGAAGGACATATTTTAATAAATGTACTCTGCTTGCATATTATTTTTCCTGACATCTTACAAGTCATATTGCAGAATGGGGTTGGCAGGAGGAAGAAAGGTGGAAAACGCCATCATCTTGAAATCTGCTATGATTGTAAAGCTGACTTTCTAAAAGCTGTAAGATCAAAATATGTTAGGCCATATCTTTTCTGGAAGGTAGATACAAAATAATAGTAAATTTCCGCAGCTGCTTGCAGAAGTTCTAGTGCTCAGTCAGAGAACGGGAGGACAAATCTAAGCCTTGTTTTCACTTCCATAAATGTTTTCTCTTATGAAATTCACATGTACTAAATGTAGGGTGCCAGGCTGATCGCTGCAGCTGTTTAAAATAGAAAAGCAGATGGAACAAATAGAAAGATTTACCACACAGCTTGATCTTTTCCCCTGAAGCAGCCATCCATCATCAGCGCTGCCGAGACAAACAACAAAACGAGTTTCACCGTCCGAGCTGCGATTGGGCTTGGAGAGGTGGCAGAGCTGCACGACAGCCTCGGGATTGGCTGGGCGGGAACACACCTCTGGAATCTGTTTATTTCCTAAAAATAAGATACAGTCTTTTACATTTCATCTAGAGATCTCTTATCTGGCATTTAATATTCAAATAAACTTGAACAAACACAGTTAACCTCTTTCAAATGACTGTAATACTTGAGCTAAATGAGTGGAATGAATTCAGTTTATTTGGGTTTTTGTGTTTTGGTTTTTTTCCTCTTTCTTTCTTTTTTTTCTTCTGAGTACAATGAGGCCTGTGTGAGTTATCTAGATATGTTGTTTGTATTTTTTTCTGGTATATATGTTATTGAAGAACTTTCTTGCATCTTAACTAGAACTGAAAGTTGTTTTTCAGATTTTATAATGTACTGACTCCAGCTTATAGTGAAAGCAGTTATTATTTTAAAGCTGTTTTTATGTCTGCTCTGTAAAGTTTTGTTTACATTTGCAATAATGTCTTTCATTGTTTTTTTGTAAATAAGTTACTATTCCTGATCGTGTTTAGTGAGCTATGGCTTCTTTTTTTTTCATTTAAATGAATTTAAATAGATGTGGAATTTTCTTTGACTTTTTTTGAAAGATAAGGACTTAAAATGTTGTGAAGTCCTATGTAAAATAACTTCAGATCATAACTGAATGAGAGATTTGATCAGCTGCAGTGAATGTTCCAGCTGAGTAAGTATCTGGCTTAACTGAATACATCAGAACTCATTAACCTACTTCCTCTCAAAAAAAAAAAAAATCCAAGGGAAGAAAATTATATGGAAAATACATATGACTTTTGTTGTGGTTCAAATGAGATGCATACAGAACCAGAAGGCTGTGAAAAGCTAGTTTGTGAAGCAGGAACTTGTGTTTTTTTAATCAAGTAACAAGGGCTTGGACCAGCACTAAATACAGGAATATTGACTGTAGGGGTTATTGCCTTGAGGAAGAAAAGACAAAGATGCATAGGAGAATGAGAAGGGAAATGGATCAGAGGGAAGATTAAAGGCAAGAGAAGATGACTACTAGAAAGCGCTTTAAAGCCAAGTTCAGCTGTTTTAGGTTTTTTCCCCCGAATAATTGTTTTTGCTTCTGGTATGTTTAAATACGGATCAAGTCAGTAGTTGGTAATACTTAAATTGCCAATCAGCTTTTGAATAAGCACCTATATTTTTGTTGGCTATATAGAATTAACATTTCAAGATTTTTAAAAGACTAGCCTTGCTACATTATTGGTGTTGCTTAACCAACATTAAACATTCCATTCTTAAATCTTTGCACCCTCAGTGATGGTTTTATAAGCTTTCACATTATCCCATTAAAATTCCTTGCTCTTTGGAGTGAAGTGATGAGGAAATAACACCTGCACTTATGGAGGAATTACCAGTAAAAGATATTTTAAATTCTCAGATCTCTTCATTTTGTTTGTTTAAATTCTTAACCCAGAAAAGTGGCTGAGAAAAGCATTTCTCAGAAGGTTAAAAAAAATAATTGTAATTCAACAGCTGCAAATGGAGGAGTAGAATGGGTATTGCTGATCTCTAAATTTTTTTGTTAGTTCTAAGCTATATAACAAGCAGAGGTGGCTTTTGCCATAGAGAAAACCTTTTTTCTGGTGGATAGGAATGGGAGAGCTAGCAACGTCATTTCTTTTATGCTCACTTCAATAACTGGTGACTGGAATATGTTTAAATTAGTGCAATTAAGGATAGCTGTGTGAAGAGGGGAAGCTTGTTCACTCATGCAGAGATTCCTGAGGACCTGCTTAAAGAAAAGGGGCTTCTCTGTCTGCTTTCCCCACCCTAGTTTTGTTTCGTAAGCTGTAGGAAGTCATGAGAAGAACCTTTTATATTATAGAATCATATAATAGTTTGGGTTGGAAGGGACCTCAAAGATCATCTAGTTCCAACCCCCCTGCCATGGGCAGGGACACCCTCCACTAGACCAGGCTGCCCAAAGCCCCATCCAGCCTGGCCTTAAACACTGCCAGGGAGGGGGCATCCACAACCTCTTTCGACAACCTGTTCCAGTGCCTCCCCACCCTCACAGTAAAGAATTCCTTTCTAACATCTAATCTAAATCGACCCTCCTTCAGCTTGCACCCATTACCCCTTGTCCTGTCACTACACTCCCTGATAAACAGTCCCTCTCCAGCTTTCCTGTAGGCCCCTTCAGGTACTGGAAGGCTGCAATTAGGTCTCCCTGGAGCCTTCTCTTCTCCAGGCTGAACAATCCCAACTCTCTCAGCCTCTCCTCATAGGAGAGGTGCTCCAGCCCTCGGATAATCATCTTAGCCCTTTTCTGGACTTGCTCTAACAGCTCTATGTCCCTCTTATGTTGGGGCCCCCAGAGCTGGATGCAGTACTCCAGGTGGGGTCTCACAAGAGCAGAGTAGAGGGGCAGGATCACCTCCCTTGACCTGCTGGTGACACTTCTTTTGATGCAGCCCAGGACACGGTTGGCTTTCTGGGCTGCAAGCGCACGTTGCCGGCTCATGTTGAGCTTCTCATCAATCAATACCCCCAAGTCCTTCTCCTCAGGGCTGCTTTCAATCCATTCCTCGCCCAGCCTGTAGTTGTGCATGGGATTGTGCCGACCCATGTGCAGGACCTTGCACTTGGCCTTGTTGAACTTCATGCGGTTCACACGGGCCCACCTCTCCGGCCTGTCAGGGTCCCTCTGGATGGCATCCCTTCCCTCCAGTGTGTTGACCACACCACAGCTTGGTGTCGTCAGCAGACTTGCTGAGGGTGCACTTGATCCCACTGTCCATGTCGCCGACAAAGATGTTGAACAGTGCCGGTCCCAGTACTGACCCCTAAGGAACACCACTCGTCACTGTTCTTTCCTTGGACATTGAGCCGTTGACCACAACTCTTTGAGCGCGACCATCCAGCCAATTCCTTATCCGCTGTGTGGTCCATCCCTCGAATCCATGTCTCTCCAATTTAGAGACAAGGATGTCACGCGGGACAGTGTCAAATGCTGTGCACAAGTCCAGGTAGATGACATCAGTTGCCCTTCCCTTATCCACCAGCCCTGTAACCTCATCATAGAAGGCCACCAAGTTTGTCAGGCACGATTTGCCCTTAGTGAAGCCATGTTGGTTGTCCCCAGTCACCTCCTTATTTTCCATGTGCCTGAGCATAGTCTCCAGGAGGGTCTGCTCCATAATCTTGCCAGGCACGGAGGTGAGACTGACCGGCCTGTAGTTCCCTGGGTCTTCCTTTTTTCCCTTCTTAAAAGTGGGGGTTATGTTTCCCCTTTTCCAGTCAGTGGGAACTTCACTGGACTGCCAGGACTTCTCAGATATGATGGAGAGTGGCTTAGTCCAGTTTCCTCAGGACTCATGGCTGCATCTCATCAGGTCCCATAGACTTGTGCACCTTCAGGTTCCTTAGATATTCTTGAACCTGATCTTCATCTACAGTGGGCGGTTCTGCATTCTCCAAGTCCCTGCCTTTGCCTTCTGAGGCTTGGGTGGTGTGGCTAGAGGACTTGCTGGTGAAGACTGAGGCAAAAAAAAGTCGTTGAGTACTTCAGCCTTCTCCAAATCCTGGGTGACCAGGTCTCCTGTTTCCTTACAGAGAGGTCCCAAATTTTCCATCGTCTTCCTTTTATCACTGACGTACCTATAGAAGCTTTTCTTGTTGCCCTTGATGTCCCTGGTCAGGTTTAATTCTGTCAGGGCTTTCGCTTTCCTAACCTGATCCCTGGCTGCTTGAACAGTTTCTCTGTATTCCTCCCAGGAATGTATCTATATAATATCCATGCCTTTGGGCTGATATAACAAATTAGGGTTTCCTTGGCTTACCAGCATTATGCTTGCATAACCTGAGACTTAGTAAGCCTAAAGTATGAATCTAGGCTTTTGAGAAAGGGTCTAAATTTGAAAGGTAGCTATAGCTGTCTTCTGAATTGCCTGTGAAAATGTTGAACAGTGCAGGCCTTAACACAAAGCTTTACATCAGTTTTGCTGCTGTTTAGCCCCTTTGTAGAATAAAGAACACATCTCTTCCTTTTCTCCAGGGGGAAAAAAGCTAGTGAGGAAATTCTGAGAGTTCTTGTTTTGTTATCTTAAGTGGCACTCTCTTAACCTCCTAAAATATTTGCTGGTACGAAGGTGGTTAGTAAATCTGGCAGCTGGTAGCAGAGAGCTTCAAAAAGTGTGATTGGATAGCAGATGGCATTCTGTACTGACAAATGCAAGGTATTCATGTAAGGGGAAACAAATTCTCATTTTACATACTCTGGTGGGCTCTGTTCTATGTGTTTACTACTCAGAAAACAGTGACATTACAGTAGGTCTGTCTGTTTCGTTCTTGGTCAAATAGCAGACAAAGAATGAAATAAAGAAACATTATAGCAATTAACCAAGCTGTATTCTAGTTTAAAAAACAAAAAAAAAAGGTATAGAATAACAAGAAGAATGCATGGAGAAGTGGAGCAAGGATGATCAGAAGGATGGAAAATATTTAAACTAAACAGACTGAGAGTCAGATTGGAATAGAATTGTGAGGGAGTGGTATGGTACAGTATTAAAATCAGTAGTGTGGAGAATGGGAACAGTAGTTCTCTGTTTCCTTCTCATATGAAAGAATAAAGAGCTTTCAATGTCATTATTGGGTGATAGGTCACAAGCAAAATGAGATGGTTTGGGTTTTGTTTTTTGTTTTTTTAAATAATGCACAGCTAAACTTTGAAACTTTATTTCTGTAGGCTAGTATGGCTGCCAGTAGTTTATACTGGTTGAGACAGCTAGGTACAAATTGGGAGAGCTGTTTGGGAAGGGTGTTAAATGTACTGCCCCATCTCTGGCTCAGTCCAAGTGGCAGATGCTGGAGACAAGCAAGCAGTGCGTTAGCAAGGCAAGTGGGCTGTGAAACTTCTACCTGATGCTGTTCCCTGGGCCTTTGGCATTGGTTGCTGTTTGTGTTAGCACTAACCAAGGGATGACTGTGCCTTTGTCCCAAACGTAGGAGTAGCCCTCCCTCAGGAGCACAGTAAAACCACAGTGAGCCACGCTGCTGGGAAAGGAGGAGGATTGCACTTGCAAGGAGAAAGAAAAAGGGCAAGGGTCAATAATGTAAATGAGGGGACACTGAGTAAAGCATCTGTTAACAGGATTTACCTTGTTGAAGGTGTCCCAAGGAGGTTTGTTAGAGGCCATAAGCTTTTTCTCAGTGCTCTGCGTACATGTATGAAATGAGAAGTGGGGAACAAAAAGCAAACTCCGTAGTTGCTGGGATACTCGTATAGCTGTGACTGTTCAGCAGAATCAATTTCCCCAATGTTTTGGGTCCTCAGGTGGGAAGGGATATAAATAAAAAGAGGAGAGGGGAAGTGCAACCAAAATCTCAAAGTTGTATTTTAAGGAGCTGATGCTTCTGGCGTGAATGAGATACTGTTGTCCTTCCTGCAAAAGGACCCCATGAACAGTCATGAGCTCACGTGTATCCACAGCCTGAGGAAGGACTTTCCAGCTCTTGTGCCTTGCATGCTGTGTATTAGCACTCAGTGAAAGCAACCAGCACTGTTAAAGCCTTAATTCCTATGTAGCTTAACTTAAATTCTTACTGATATTTAAGACTTTCATACTGTTGTGTTCATGTTTGCTGCAGTAGGTGACAAGGTATATGCAGAAGGAACAGGGCAAGAAACTATTGGTGGATAATGCTTTAGTTTGGAACTTTTTTCCTTTCATGGATTTTAGCATCCCTAGAAATGAGTAGTGCTTGTTGGACAGTTTGTTGACTCTTATCTCTGCACAGTTGTGGGTTTAATGTTTGAAGATGCTGCTATTTCCCTAAATCTGACCCAAGTGCAACATTGCCCCACAAAACTCCATCCAACTCAAATTCATGGCTTTGATATCAGAGAAACAATGCCATTTCTAAAGCTAGAGGTGAATGGCTGTGTTAAATTACGTGGGTTTGTTGACTTTTGGTAAGATTTTAAGAAATTGAATTCCTAAGAGAGTTGGTTTCTGTTCCTATCTCAGCCTCAAAAAGCCTGGACAAGTTTTTATCTTCAGAGGTAAATATTTTTAATAAATAAAATAATATTTTACAGTTCTTGGAAGAATTGGTAAAAGAAGAGATTAGTTTTAGTAATTGTGGGTGATAAGTATCTAGAGATGCTGATGGGAAAGAACTTAGTGTTGTTTGGTTTGGCTTTTTTTTTTCCCTCCTCAGGGAGGCTCTCACCTCCCATTTGACCTAAACAATGTAACATCTGTTGTTGTTTTAACAACTAAACTTTGTCATTTTTTTTCTTTTTGATTTGTAGAGCAGTCCTGGATTTTGTCAGATCACCAATTATTTCCAATACTTAAAAGATGCACAAGGTTTAGCATTGTAAAAGGAATCCTTAGATTGCAAAAGGCTCAAAACCCAAGACTGGGATTGAAAATTGTATTCCTGAGGCATAGGGGGCCTTCAGAAGCATAAAGTTATTCATTTTGCAGGTGAGTGTTTCTAGTTTATGAATTAAATGCCTATGGAGAATAAAGTATGTTCAAGGATGTTTCACCTGTTCTTTTTCCCTTGTAAGTAAGTGTAAAAAAGAACACATCAAGCTTGCTACTTCTAATTTAAAAAAAAAATATCAAAAGTTATATGAAAAAAAATGTTACACGTACAGTCCTCTTCCTGGGAGAAGGGTTAGAGAGGAATATGGGCTACTAGCAGCTAAATTTCATGACACTTTCATACTGCTGTAAAGCACTGATGCGCTGGTAGTGGCAGAAGAGGATCCAACACAAAGCAGAACTGAAAGTCTGTGTAGAAATTATTTAACACCCTTGTTTGAGTCAGGTCAATCTGGAATTAACCATTGGTATGAGTTTTATAGTTCCATTTGCATACAAACCATTCAAATAACAAAAAAAATTTCCCAAGAAATACATTTCAGATTTTAGCCATGTCCATTAGATGCAAGGAAACCAGAAATTATTTAATTTTTTTTTACTGTAGTATCAGAAAAGTCTTTTAAGTCGTACATTGTAATGTAGATCAATATGATAAAATGGTAGAGTGGTTTGGTTTTGAAGCTGTTGAGTCTGCTGTGGGGAAACTTCTGTTCCTCAGTCTGATCCTTTAGTCCATTCTTGGCTCCCAGCAACCCCCTGCAATGGAGAGACTTAGAGAAATAAGTTGTAGGTCTTATTTATTGCCTTCTGCTTCTTCAGACTCTAGGATTCATGTCCTACAGATTTGTTTTATTTTCTTTTAAGATTCTTACATTTACAGGTTTTTTTTTATAACCTGGGCAATACATATATGACTGAAATATGTCATGAATTGACAACATTGGGTGCTGTAGCATTTCTTCATATTTACTTTATTAAATAAAATGGAAATGTTCAATTGGGTAACACTGCACACAGGCAAAAACAAGTAAATGTTTAACAGTGGTTACAGTGGTTTGTAGGAATGTGTTCGTGTTGCTTGTAAATGGCCTTCTCTCTAGTCTGCTTTAGGGCAAATGTAGCCTGTATTTTTTTTAAAAAACAAAAATACATATTTGGACTCCTTGCTCCTGACTTGTCTTTGCATTTGTCTTATTATTTTTTTTTAATAACTTAGTTTTAATCTTGGAAAAACTAGCATGTATGAGTTACCCAGAATTAAACAAAAGAGATTTCTCTTTTCAAGCTGAGGAGACAAGCCTCTACTTGTATTTCATCTTAGTACCTCAGTTTAGTGAAGGGGAAAAGATGGAGTGATAGAAAAGACGGAAGGCATCCTCATTCAGGAAAGCACCAATCTATTGTCTAGTGAAACTGAAAAGGAAGTTGCAGCGATTGAGATGGTAGTCAAGAACAGCAGATGGGGGAGGGCAAGTACAGATGTTTGGCTGGGAAAATGGAAAGTGGATTGGTTGGGTAGCTCAGAGAAGAACTGATTAATTCCTTATGCTGAGAGGATGCAGTAGTTTACAAATAATACATTTAAGAGGAGAAAAAGTGGAAAGTTCTCTTGTGTCTAAGCTTCTTCTTTTAAATCTTCAAGGAAAAGATGAAGTTTTTTTTTAAAGTTTGGATTTCTTTTAGAAGATAGAGGCCAAAATTTTATCCTTGAATGAGGGAAATGTTTAGCTTCAATTATGCTTCCTTGTCCAGGATCTTTCGTCATGCAGCCCAGGGAATAGGCAGGGCACAAACATTTAATGAAATCTGGAATTAAATTACATGTCTCCTGGAGGAAGTAGGAACATATCTGTTGTATCAGCAACTAAAAACTAAATAAAGAAATAGATTTTATCAAATCTGTAGTGACTTCAAAGTTAATGTGAACTTAGTACCAATTTCAAAGCTCAACCAAAGTATTAGCTTCATCAGCTGGTGGTGACTATTTCTTAGAACGATGAATCTTAATCTAGAAATGGAGGTGGAAGCCATATAGGAGTTAATTTCTTCAAGCTAGTTTTTAGAACAGCAGGTACAAACCTGTTAGAAGGTGAGACCTGACAGAAGAAATTCAGAGTTTTAGTAACATGGTGTGGAGTGTTTGTATGTGTGTGTGTATATACGTGTGTGTATAAATATATATATATGAAACTGTCAGTTATCTCTGTGGGGTTAGATGTAACTTGTTCATAATACTGCGAACAGTCTAATTAGGGGGAATGGGGAGAGGGCATTCCCCCATTCCTGAATATACCAGCAGTCTGTACAGTGCTGTGGCTAAACTCACATTAACAGCGCTTGCTTTGGTAGGTGAATATTCAGAGTTGGAACCCTGTCTTGGTGGCTGTTAGAATTATATTCCATGTACTGTGGGGCATTATACTTTCTGTGATATCCTTTTTATCTTGTGTTTCTTGTTAAAATAAATCATAAGCCTGCTCTGATAAATGGCTGAGCAGGAAACACCTTGGTACCCTCAGTGCCTTAAAATAAGAGGTGAAAGAAATCTTTGCCAAAAGGAAGCTGATAAATAATTGCCTCTTACACAGAGGGATTGGACTGAGTGATATGATTCTGCTTCAAGTGGAAACTAAGGCAAAAATATGTGAACAGTTTGTTCAGTCACTGTAAAAGCTGCAAATACTGTAACTTAAACTCCTTTCTCTCTGTCTTTAGTTATGCAGACAGGTGTCTGTAACCTCTCTGTATTGAAAAACTGAAAAAAAAGAATGACCCCCCCCCAAAGTAAATGTATTTGAGAGTAAAGAAAGACTTGAAACAAAAAGATAGCTTACAAATCACTAATCGAATGTTCGAGGTCACTAAATCAGAGCTGGAGAAAACACTGAATATGGTTTGATTTGGGAGGAAGAAGTACATGGTTTAATAATTTGACTTGGCTGGCTTATAGATCAAATAAAACATGGAAATCACCATGCATCAAGATAAGTTTTGGTATTTTTGCACCTTCTAGGGTTTCCCCCCCCACCACTATTTTGTAATGTTACTGCTCATAAATGTTTCTGTCAATCTAAAATTTGCACACTACAAATTTTTCTCCATTTTATCCACAGCTATAAATTGTAGCAATAGAAGTACTTTTGTCTTGTCATTACTATGTCCTCACTTGGGAGTTTTATAGCTATACCCGTATATCTTTCTGAATTAGTATTGCTTTGTATTACTGAGGCAATATTATGTGCAAAACCTGCATAGATATGCCCTAACTTTTTCTTGGAAAGAATTGTCATGACCTTTGCTTTGAGAAAGTCTTATCCGTTTTTTGCAGCAGATCTTTTGATATTTGGCAGAGAGAAGTTGAACTACACAAGAGGCCTTTTCTTTTTTCCATGACTACCACTTAGATTTGTCAGGAGTATTAAAAAGAAGGATTTCCCTCTGTGCAGTTACATGCCTGTGAAAACTGCAGCAGTTAGCAGGAATAGGAGGGACCTCTCAGATCAGTTGTGAGAGTGGAGGTATAAGAGGGTAAAACTGGGTTCTGTCCACAAATCTGCGGTCTAGTCACATAGTCATGGTAGATTTTCCTTTCCCCAGGAGATGAAATGGGGGAAGAACATTACAGTTGTAATGTGGGTATAAATATTGCTGTTCACTAGAATTTCAGGAGTCTGAATGCCTGTGATGTGTAAAGAAACTTCTACTCGTGAGTAAAGTTATCCCCGTACCTCGGGGCACCCAGCAGCAGCGTTGTGCTGCAGTGCCAAGGTTTCCAGGATTGAAGCTTAGTGGGAATTTATGCAGGGTGCTGTTTGTGTTTGAAATCATTCATGCAACCTAAATTCTGTCCTCTTGAGTGTTGACATTCTCTTCAATTACATAGAAAATGTGATCCTCACCACAGTTACTGTCTGATTAAATTCTGAAAACATAAAATTTTAGTCAAGGGCAAGTTTAGCATTTTCCCATGTCCAACTTACATCTTCTAAACTTTTTAATGTAGGGTATTATATGGATCAGGGACTATCAAGAGTTGAAAAAGGGAAGTTCCTGTATTTGCGTACATTGTCTCAGATCTCTGGTGGAGCTCTGTTTCATTGTTGTAATCTATTTATGCCTTCCTGCAAGTTCTGGAAATGCTGAAACTGCAGAAAACAAGAGTGTGGTTCTGACCAACCATACAGCAAGTTCTGTTTTAATCACTTTCATGAGCTTTATCCTACGGTGAAAGCTGTGCAGTGTATCTCTTCATCTCTTCATCATGGGGGGAGGAGGGGGAAATTAAGTTGTAATTAAGCCCTATTTTAATATGTGATTTACATATGAAAATCATAAATATAAATATGTTACAACCTTTCCTAGGACTGTCAGAGCATTACGAATCAATAAATGGTAGGCTGAACAGTTTTGCACCAGCAATTAAAATACAAGCCTATCAGTACTGTTTCTTTGTCCACAGATTCAAAATTAGGAAAAAAGATAGGAAATGGCAGTTTGCTGCCCAGAATAACAGTGTCGCAACATGAATTTGATGTTAAGTAGAAAACTCAAATCTGCTCTGGATTCTGGAGGACTGAGTACTTGATCTCCCAGGAATTTTGTATTGGCTGGTTGAGGTAGTTTGACTAGGAAACAGCTATGCACTGTTGGTATTGGTACAGATACTGGGGTAAAAAACAAACTGATGGCCTGACTGTTTTGAAAGTTTAGAGTTGTTCCTCCTTGGTACGTTGCATATGTTCCTAGCTTCCATGTGAAAATTAAGTATTGACCGAAGCAGACAACTCCTGGTTGGCCTGTTCAGCTGACAAATACTTGCCACTAATATGAGTACGTCCTAGCTCAGTAAGGAAGTATTATCCCTTGGGTAATAAATTAGCAAGAATTTCAAATTTCACTTTCAGCTTAAAAAAAAAAAAAGTTTACAACATTTAATCTGAGCTAATGTTAAATATCTACATTAAAAGTGATTCTCCAAAATAGTTCAGAAAGTGATGTTTCTGTTTTGATGTTGTTGGCTGTACTGTCGCTCAGGCTTCTGCTTTAGTGATACTGCATTGTTCTTCTGCGTAGCAAGCACTGTTTATAAGACATCTGAAGTTCAATTCAAGTGTTAGAAACTTTTAAATTCAGGATTTTAGAGGTTTTGATAATCTTAGCACTTTTAGAAGATCATAATATTAAATTGCCACTTGCTTAAGTGGCTGTAAAGTAACTAAAACAGTGAAAATAGGAGCAAAACCTACCTTACAATTCTGTGAAAAATCCCCCGTCTCCTGAACAAACACTTTGTCTCAGTATGCTTTGTGGAGCGTTTATCTCTCAGAATGTTTCCCGTGTTTGTTAGATGGCTCAGCTCCAGAAGTGCTTTAACATAGTCAGCTTGTTCTTTTCTTGTATGCCTTGCTGATGACATTTTCCTCCTCTTCATTATTCAGGTCTGTAATGTGTGCCGTATTATAATGTCTTCTTCTTCCCTGCACATCCCCGATACATATATTTCTTCATATATCTAAACTGTGTTCTGTTGTTTCCATATAACACATAGAAAAAGGTTTTATCTTTCTGTCCTATGAATTCAGAATTTCATTCAGGCAGAAATGGGACTTCAGGATTGAGCTGCTCTAGGACTGTTTTTTAAAGGGCATCTTTCCATATCGCTCTCTGTTCCATGGGTGCCTCAACATACAGCGCTCCTATAGAAACACATGGTAGATACATGTAAGATTCCAAATCCTAATTACTTTATTACTGAGATTAATGTAAGAAAACCATAGGCCTAACTGGTGTTATGAAATCACATTTTTGCTCTGAAGAAATTCAGGATCTCCTGCTATTTTCCTGTACATGACTTCACCCCAAATCACAAAAGTTCTTTCCACAGCCGGCTTCTTGACTAACATGTACCAAACTTAACCCTGTCTGTGGCTGCTTTTCTTTGCGTGTCCCTCCTGCATTCCCCTCCATCTCTTAACAGTCTCCAGAAGCTTGATAACCCTGTAATATAACATACTTTCATTCTTCTGTTTGGGGACTTTCCAATCCCCAGGTCATCATCCCTTAGGACTCCTTTCTGAGTGTTCCTGTCCAAGCTCCAGTACATATCTAATCTATCTATAATTTAATCTAAGTATGTATTTCTTCTAATGTCACTAATATATTTATTCAAGGCTGTAGAGTATGAGTGTATTCTGTATCTCTTTTAACTTAACTTACCCTGACACGTCTTCCAAAACAGCAAAAAAGTCCTAAGGTTCCCCTTTTTCTATTACGAGTAAATAACTTGCCTTGGCTACTCTGGAGTCATGTATGTGTTTGCAGCATAAGAAATCTTTCTCATGATTAGATTTTTAGGAATCCTCTCTACAGTAATGTCTTAATTAAAAAAACTAGTTTTATCTAACTTAAGTTCTGGTTTCCAACCACTTTATAATGTATTCTGACATACAAAATTTCATTATTGCCAATTTTTTGTGACAATATTGTGACAAAAATCTTGCGACCTTAAGCCTGGGAGCTGTAAGTTATAAGCATGTCAGATATGGTATTTTGCTGTCACAGAAAAGATCCAGCTGTACTAGCAACCTTAAATTTTTTTTAGCAGACAGGTAGCGCGAATTAGTTACGTTGCTGAAGTCTTCTGCTGAGCATCCAGTAGCAGCCTTGACAGTGTTTTGGAGTACGACTTGATGCATTGCTGGCCAAAGGAAAAATTTGTTCTAGCAGTAGTTGTTAGGATGGGCTGAAGGTTAAATCGTTATGACAATAACCACACTTGGAAACATAATCTGTTATTGGAAAATTTTCTCCTGGTTGTTAGTATAGGGAAGGGAAAGATTCCTTTGGAACAGCTTGTACAGTAATTAAAATGTAAACACTGACTATATGTAATGTACAGGGTAGATTTAGACATGGATTAATCAGTATAGCAATAACAATAAAATGCATGCTTGGTTTTCGTGAAGTCCCTGAAAGCAAAGTGACTCTGGAACTGCTTTGTCAGGCAAGTCTGAGCCTATAGAGGGACAACAGAAAGCCTCAGTACAATTAACGTGAAACATGTCAGGCAGCCTTTAGGGAAAGTGGAATGTCTTTTTTTCTTTCCAGTCTTAGGGAGCAGATCAGTTTCATTTCTCTTTGCATGTATTTCATGTGCAGAGCCTCAAAAGGCTCTTGAAAAAGAGGCAACTCACCATTTCTTCCCTGATGGATAGTGGGCATCTTCATCCTGCTATGTTCTTTTTTCTCCTTGCATCTTTCTTCTCCCTATGGCCATTTGAGTTTTCTACTTGCCAAGTCTTAAAGCTCCTTTCTTACTTTGTGGAGTTTAAGGAATTATTTTTATATGGCTATTGCCTTTGAGGTACCTGAAACAATATTCTTTCTGCCTATTTCTGCATCAGGTCACTTTTGTATTCAGTCCCTTTGGCTCTCTTCTGCTGCAAAATGCATGGACTAAGAGCATCTAATAAAATAGCTGATGGAAAGAAATGTTTAGGCTGCTAGGCCAGGTTAGAGAATTGTGATAAAATGATTTGATTTCTTGTATATGTAGGTCATGGAGTTTTGTTTTTCTCCCAGAAGCTGAATATAACTGTATCTTTCTGAAAGATCTCTAATCTTGCTTAAAAAATTGAAGCAGTGGTGTCCGTTTCCTGTAGTAAGAGCTTTCAGAGTTTAATTGTTCTTGCTGCTAGGAAGTAGTACCCCTGCAAGATACATTTACATAATGTCAATTTCCATTCATTGTAGTTTGCTGTGAGTTAATGTATGAATCTGAAAAAATCGTGATTTTTTTTCTCAATCTTTTTCTCCTTTTCAGACATCTTCATGAGTCTTAGGGAAATCCATATATGTAAATATATATATGTATCTATATAGGCAAAAAAATCAAGTCATCTCTCAACCTTCTCTTTCATAATTTGCCTAGACTGAGGTTTTTAATCTGTGTACTAAGAGGCCCCTTTTCTATATCAAGTCAAACAGGAGCCATAAAAATCCTTCCAGTATTTCCAAATAATTTCTGACACCAGGAAAGTAATCTTATTCTTAAACAGTCAGGTCACCATAGTGTATACAGGAAAAGTTGTCATTTGTTCTACCTGATATTCCTACTTTTATACATTTTTAGACCAAATTAGCCTTCTAGGCGGGTGAGCCACACTATAAATGCACAGTGGAGCCTGGTCTGCAGTTCCCAATGTTCTTTTTGGAGACAGTGCTTTCCAAATTACTTTCCCATGTACACATGTTGATTATTTTCTTTGTCTTTATGTGTGGGATAGCTAGCTATATTAAAATGTGTTTCATAGAACCACAGAATAGGGAAGGTAAGGAAGGACCTGAAGAGATCTGTTAGATCTATCAAGATGCCCTAGGGAAGAACCAGTTATATGCATGAGAAGTTTATCTGCCTGTTTTAAAGACTTCCAGCAGTCAAGACTTTACAGAATCTCCTTTCTCAGTCTCCTCCTCCTCAGGTCATATGTCTTTGTGGTGTTTTGGCTTTACTCCTTGTTCCCAGTCTTTCTTTCTCTGTCATCTTTTCTAGGCATCCAATCACTTTTGTTGGTGAGAATACAGAGGATGGCATTCAGATCACATCTTTGATATGCGTTGACCAAAACGATGGGGTGTTCCTGCCGAGTAGAACAGAGAGGTTTGCTTCCTCTGTCTTGCAAGCTAAATTACTGTGTATGAATCACGTTAAGGTTTTGGGTTTTTTTCATGTTGACCTCATGATGACATAATCCTTTATAACCTTAACTCTTTTCAAGCAGAGTGTCTCTAGCATCTTGTTTCCCTTTCCTGTCTTTGTGTAGTTGATAATTTCTATCAGAGAGTAATAATTTAGATTTCTTCCCTAAGAATTGCATTCCCTTTTTTGGGTGATTCCAGAACATTTCTTCAATTTGTCAAGAACTTTTAGAAGTTCAAGTTTGTCCTCTCAGATTGTCTCAGTCCTTACAAGCTTTGTATTATTGATTCATTAATGTAAGCATTCTCTCGATTCCATAATTCAGGTCACCATTCTGTGTATACCCAGTTTTCGGGAGCATATGCTATGGAATCCTACATGCTACTCTTTTCACGCCGACAGTGAGCCATTGATGGCTGCTTTCTCAGCAAGACAGTTTTGTGTTCATGTTGCTGTAGTCTCATCAAGAAAAAGTTTCCTTAGCTTGAAGTCATAAATGTAACATGTACTAGCTTCTTCCCTTCAAACTTACTATCCTGTTGTGGAAGACAAGTCAGAAAGATTTTTTTTGAGGATCCATCCTCAACATGCATGCCAAACTGATTTTTGGCTTTCACTCAGTTGCCTGTTACCGTCTGGGCACTTATGAACTGTTGTGCTGAATTTTCGTTTGTTTTTTATTGTTCCGTTACTGTTTTATCAGGAATTGAAATTCAGCTGGCTGAACTGGTTCCTTTTTTATTTCCTTCTTTAAATAAAAACACTGTTTCTTGTTTTTCGGTTTTTGATACTTTGCCCATCCTCCATAAATTCTTGAAAATTACACTAGCCATCTCAGTCAATTCTTTATATTCTTCATATATATATATATATATAAAAAAGATGAAATTAAAGAAGCCCAGCCAATTTAAAATTAAATTAAATGCTCTCTAGCCTGACTTCCAGGCTGACAACTTGTGTTGATTAAAAAAGGAAATTCAGATGGTTTTGTATGAGTAATGTTAACTTTTTGTTATTTCCCGTTCCACTTATGTCATCTCTGAATTTCAGAATTTTTGCTTTTAATTCCAAGTTAGGAGGACAATAGGTGCTGAAATACTGGACCTTCTGAATTTCTGAGGTTTTGGCAGTTTTTTCACTTTTCAGGGCTATGTAAATGCATGTTCCATGATATAGCCGTATCTCCACTTCTTGCCTATGTCACAACATCTTGTTAGGTCCTAATTGTATATGTCAGTGCAAATAGCAGCTGTAGCAAATAATTAAAGTTATTTTTGACCATTAACAATATAGACCAAAATGCGATAACCAAGCAAGAATAATGTTGTTCATAATTAGAATATTGACAGAAGATCCAGACAAGGATTTTTATTAAGATAATATCAGGTTAGCTTGGCCTTGATACTTGAACACTCTAACTGAATGTTAGATGGCTTGTACCAATGTTTTCCTGGAGAAGTAGAAATGTGCACTTTTTTTTTATTTGCCTTGACTTACTATTTAGGTCTAATGAAAGAGCAGGAAGTCAGCTATGGCTTTTGTAGCTGAGACCAGTTTCCTTGTCAGGAACATGCTTTTATTTAAAAATTACATATTGTGTACACACATACTTACGCATTATATTATGGCTAACGCAAAAAGTTTAAAGCCTGATCTCTGAAATGCAAGCTTTTTAGTCATTTTTGTGGAAGAAGTCTTCTCAATTTTTGAATAGCATTTAAACAGTGCAATAGCCCCTATGTTTATCAAATAGCTTTGAATTGTTTACCAAACTCCCACTAATTTACAATCAGATGAATTACAGATATCTTTCAAGATACTTAAAGATTTAGGGTTTTTTATTTTTTTTAAATGTTGTTTGTTTGTTTATGCAGGCATATTTGAAAAGGTGAATCTTTCTTTCAGAATTTGAAAACCAGCTAAATTTTCTTGGTAATAGACTTTCACAATTTTTGTTTGATTAAGTTAAAAATGAAAGGAGAAATATCCTGTTCAAAGTAATCATTAAAGTTCCCTTATAAAGGGATGGTTGCATCATGCTAATTTAAACTCTCAATAAGACTGTACATACATTTATTTTTTTGAGCTGTAACTGTATATTTTGCCACAAATCTGTGGAATATATTTCTTTTTATTAAATAAAGTAAAAAAAGAAAATATCTTTTCTTAACAGAAGATGAGTGCAGCCTACCAATGATTCTTTCCTCCTTCATTTTTGGTAAATCCCCTTTTCATTCAGAATTAAATCCTTTTGTAGCCACTCTTTATTGCAATTTTCTCCTTGTGCTTACCCAAATGAGTATTATTCTCTAGCAGTCAAGTCATGTGGCCTGAGACTGGACTAGAGGACTAAAGAGTCTGGAGGAAAGCACCTTGTCAACAAGGCTGCCACACCTGTATGCCTGTGTCACGGCTGGACGGAGCTGGTCTTCGGAGGCAGGACCTGTGCTAGAGCTCCAGCTTCCCACATGGAAAACAAAAGCCTGAAATTGTACTTGTAGACCATTAGGCAGGTGTGCAAAAAAGATGGTATTCCTGGAAACAGGCTTGATTGGCAGGGCCTTTTAGATATTAAAGCACAGTTGCAAAATAAATGAGCCATGCCAAGCTTGGCTATGCACGCTATAATTTATGACCAGAGTTTTGCTTGCTTATAATTGGAGTGTAGCTGTGCTAGTTCTCTAGCGGCTCAGGTAAACAAGACCTGAATTTCCAAGCTTAGCAAATAAAACTTCCTTTACCTCTACCATTTTTTTGAAGGGGGAAGAAAAGCATATCACAGAGGCTTTCTCAACTGCTTTAAAGACGGTTGCAGATCCATTTAAACTTTTGTGCTAGTCTCATTGAGCAATGCAGCATGCTTTTTTGGAGTAATATAACAAATGTCTGTTTGCCAATTTGTGTTTTGAAAAATTATATTCATTAAAGTATTCATATTATACAACTGTTTATCACAGACAGCATTTCCAGAGATTAATTTCAGAATATACCAGAATTTACTGTATCATTTTGAGCTGTTATCACATAGGCTATATAGCAAGGAGATTTCTTTGGTTTTGATGTTTATGATTTGTCATTTCTAGAACTTCCTTACTGTAGCTGAAGACACAGAGCAGAGAGACATTCCTCCTTCATGCTTTGCTTATGCATCTCTCTAAAACCATATTATTACAGTTCAGGTAATGTGGTTTTTGTTTGAGATGGTGTATTACCGTATTTGAGAAATAAAGGAGGCTGTTTCTTCAGCATACAAACTTTGTGGATGCCCAAGTAATGGCTGAGTGAGCGATTTTTGAGTTTCTTTTCTGTCCTCCCCCATTTATACTCATTGTACAAAACTAGCATTTCAACCATAAATGGACATCAGTAATCCAGCAGAATTTTTTGAATGCAGTTACAGAGAACTGTATGCTAATTCTGAATTACTAGTAAACAACATGCAGATATTTCAATTATGCATATTTAAATTTTCTAATTTGGAGGCTAAGCTTTTCATAAATATCTTGTCTGAAGCTGAAAAGGCCCACATTTGGAATCTTGCTTGGCTCATCTAGTATTGGTAGACAGTGGCAAGTTCAAATGCTTAAGCTTCAAACTTGCAGTTTTCATGTTTAAAGCCCAGAATTACTTGCACATATTTCACACAGAGCTTTTGTTAGCCTAGTGAATATATTAGGATAAAGAATTGAAGCTGAATTTCTGTCTTTATTGTAATGTATGCCTACAGTGTCTCTTATCAGATCTTAAAGTGCTTACGCTTTCACAAGGAAACCACAGCAGTAGCTGTTCCCAGGCTGACTTGACAGTACTGCAAGAACGACAGCATACGTTTACATAGTTTTGTCAGTAGTCTGTTTTGCAAATGTTGTCCCATACATAACCCAGCTCATCGGTAAAATATAAGCTGTTTTGAGTCCTGATGTAAATAAATGTACACTGGCTTACAAAAGCTTCTTATTGATTTGGTTTTATCTCTTTCTTAAGCCATTTGTAAACAGTGTTTATAAAGGTACACACATAGTTTATGACAGTTTAATCAAACCCATTTTAAATAGTTGGTAGCAGTTTAACTACAAATACTGCATATAGCTAAGGCTATAAAACAGACTGCTTTCTCAACAGGTCTTGTCTCCTCTCGCAATATAGTTATCTGCTGAGCACAGCAACTTGCATGAATGCTCACTGCTTTTGACTCCAGTTAGTTTGGTGAACTCTCTAGTAGAGTAAGAATGAATGCGGTGGTCGTCCAGGATTGAGCAGCATCAGCAAAGCCATTTTAGCTGCTTGTAATCCTGTACCGTTTCTAGTTTTATGTGGTTGTTAATGATCTGAACAGAGTGATATTGCAAGTATGTATCTGGGGTGTAACTTGACCTTCATTATGGTTGGGTGTCTTCCAGGAGGCATAGACCTGTTTCTCACATTGAGAGGCAGGCTTTATTAGCTCTGAAATTGTGACAACAGTGTCACAGTTACAAAGTTTCTGCACTGAAGCTGGCCTGAGTTCAGACGCCTTGCATTGGCACAGTAAGTGTAGGACTGCACTCTGTAGACATGCACTTTAGACTTTTGGACCCAGATGAATTTGCAAGCTCAGCTGTACAACTGTATAAAACTTTTTTTAAAAAAAATTTTGTTCATGAGTTAAGTATATTTCATATGTAATCACTGAGATACAGTGTAAGGGCAACCAAATAATGCTGCTTGAACACAACTACATTTTGAAGTAGTTTGTTGTGGTTTAACCCATCTGGCAGCTAAAACAACCACACAGCTGTTTGCTCACTGCCCCATCTCCCACAGTAGGATGGGGTAGAGAATCAAAAAGGAAAAGGTAAAACTCATGGGTTGAGATAAATACAGTTTAATAGGACAGAAAACGAAGAAGCAGATGGTGGTAATGATGTACAGAACAACTGATGCACAGCACAATTGCCCACCACTCGGAGAGGATGCTCAGCTAGTTCCTGAGCTGCACCACCTCCTGGCCAAACCCCCAGTTATATACAGAGCATGGCGGCATATGGTATGGAATATCCCTTTGGCCAGTTTGGGTCAGCTGTCCTGGCTGTGTCCTGTCCCGGCTTCCTGGGCACCCCCAGCCTTGTCATTGGCAGGCCAGTGTGAGAAGCTGAAAAGTCCTTGACTGCTTGCCAACGACTGAAATATCAGTCTGTTATCAACATTATTCTCATCCTAAATCCAAAGCACAGCACTATACCAGCTGCTAGGAAGAAAAACCAGGACACAGATGTACAAGAACTCTTTCAGACGTAAACTATGGAAAAAGAATTACCTCTCTTGAGGATAAAGTAAGCTTTCAGTTTCAGATAAGTAGAGTGCTTGGGTAAATAAGATCAGCATACTGAAAGAGGACAGTAATAGTAATAAATCTCTATCAGTTATTTTTAGAGTGGGATTTCACATTGAATTTGCTTACATATGTAGGCTTTTTGCCTTGGTAGATTAGTATATTCATTCATATTATAATTTGACAACAGATTTCAGTCTTTTTCCCTAGGTATTCGTTTATTGTTATTATGCTATTATATGTTATTGTTATATCTTATTATGTTATTATTATATGTTATTATTAAGAGTTGTGGTCAACAGCTCAATGTCCAAGTGGAGAATGGTGACGAGTGGTGTTCCTCAGGGGTCGGTACTGGGACCGACACTGTTCAACATCTTTGTCGGCGACATGGACAGTGGGATCGAGTGCACCCTCAGCAAGTTTGCCGACGACACCAAGCTGTGTGGTGTGGTCGACACGCTGGAGGGAAGGGATGCCATCCAGAGGGACCTTGACAGGCTGGAGAGGTGGGCCCGTGTGAACCGCAAGTTCAACAAGGCCAAGTGCAAGGTCCTGCACGTGGGTCGGCGCAATCCCAAGCACAACTATAGGCTGGGCAGAGAATGGGTTGAGAGCAGCCCTGAGGAGAAGGACTTGGGGGTATGGATTGATGAGAAGCTCAACATGAGCCAGCAGTGTGCGCTTGCAGCCCAGAAAACCAACCGTGTCCTGGGCTGCATCAAAAGAGGTGTGACCAGCAGGTCAAGGGAGGTGATCCTGCCCCTCTACTCCACTCTTGTGAGACCCCACCTGGAGTACTGCATCCAGCTCTGGGGTCATCAGTACAAGAAAGACATTGAGCTGTTGGAGTGAGTCCAGAGGAGGGCCACGAAGATGACCAGAGGGCTGGAGCACCTCTCCTATGAGGACAGGCTGAGAGAGTTGGGATTCTTCAGCCTGGAGAAGAGAAGGCTCTGGGGAGATCTAATTGTGGCTTACCAGTATCTGAAGGGGGCCTACAGGAAAGCTGGTGAGGGACTGTTTATCAGGGAGGGTAGTGACAGGACAAGGGGTAATGGGTGCAAGCTGAAGGAGGGTCGATTTAGATTAGATGTTAGAAAGAAATTCTTTACTGTTAGAGCGGTGAGGCACTGGAACAGGTTGCCCAGAGAGGTTGTGGATGCCCCATCCCTGGAAGTGTTCAAGGCCAGGCTGGATGAGGCTTTGGGCAACGTGGTCTAGTGGAGGGTGTTCCTGCCCATGGCAGGAGGGTTGGAACTAGCTGATCCTTAAGGTCCCTTCCAACCCAAACCATTCTATGATTCTATGATTCTATGTTACGGCTCCTAGAAGTCATAGTCATTGACTGGCTTCCCACTGTGGCAGCTGCTCTAGCATGACATTTTCTTTCTGCTGCTCTCCAATGAGATTGTAAGATTTTAAATAGGAAAAAAGTGTCTTTCTAAGACTTTGTCTGCATGGGAAATTATTCCATGTAGGTTGAAATGCCTGATCATTGCCTCAAACTGAGCCATAATGATGAATAAGCAGCCAGTTTAACAGAGAAGAAAACCTAGCACTGACTGACAAATAAAGGTGGAAATAGGGCTTATGTACATGACTACAGCAGTGCAGGCACAATGTTTTTATTTAAGGGGTACTTGAAAGGAGACAGGGAGTCCTCAGTTACTTTTAGGAAAGGACTAGTAACATTGGGTCTTAAGAGATCTTCAGTTTTCCAACAATCTATTCCTGTCTTTACTTCTTCACTTTGAGGGTGACCGAGCACTGGAGCAGGCTGTCCAGAGAGGTTGTGCAGTCTCCTTCTCTGGAGATATCCAAAACCCGCCTGGACGTGATCCTATGCAACCTGCTGTAGGTGATCCTGCTCTAGCAGGGGGGTTGGACTAGATGATCTCCAGAGGTCCCTTCCAACCCCTACTGCTCTGTGATTCTGTGATGTATTTTTGTTTCCCTTGGAGCACGCATTGAGAGGCTTGCTGATAATCATCTCTATGCTTTGATGCAATTACAGGGCTACTAATATTGCGTGAGAAAAAAAATATATGAGCCTTCCAGGATGTAGGACAGGATTGATCTCTGTTTGCAGAGTTGGTGTGAGCAGGGAATAGGGATATAATTGCCAGCAAGTAGTAAACTGCCAGCAAGAGAAACAATGGAAGGGAGCATAGGTGAAAAGTTCCTTCTTAACTTCAGCTGCTGTTAAGGAAGCACAGCGATGGACCTCTCGCTAGGCTTTTCTTGCTGCTGCTCTTCAGTGTGGAAAGGTCTAATGTCTGGCTTGAGAATGGAGAGTAAGATATGAAATATTAGGAGCTGATTCTTGGATAACTTGTGGATTTGTTGGGTGAGCTAGAACTGGACATCCAGAAAAATTACTTGGAGAAGACTTTCTGTCTCCAGTGATGCCAGGGTGAGGGGAATATAATTCTTCCCACTGCAGCAGTAGTTTTCAGCAGTACATTAGCCACTATTTGTTCTCTTCTTTGTAGCAGAGGATTGCACAGAACAAGTAGAACATTTTGTCCCTGACTTCCAAGGCAAAGATGAAGTAACTAACTTGCTGTCCAAGGCCATTACCTATCTGTCTCTGAAGAAGTAACCTCTCTCCCTGTTAGCGTATCTAATAGTGGGGCTGCTGGAGGAGAGCAAGAAATGCTCAAAAATTAGCAAGAGCTGGTGCAAAAGTGGGAGTGAATAGAGATGGCATCTGAGCGTTTTGATGCAAACTTCCCAGTGGTGTACTGCAACTGATTTTATTAGGGAGTAGGAAGAGCGCTGTCTTCTTAATTTTATTTTTCTTTCTTCCCTTTATCCTTGGCAAAGCATTGTTCTCAGGAGCAGTAAGATTGTGTGCTGCTGCGTTTTCTAGTAGCCTCACTCCCCTGCTCTGAAAAGTTTATCACAAAGTGATTGTTTTTTAGAAATTTTAAATCACCCTTTTCTTTATCCTTGTCTCCCTGCTTCTCAGTCACAAATCCACTGTGGCCATAAAAGAATTGAGAACAATAATGATTTGAGCCACACTTAGGTTGAAATACCTGCTGTCAGATGTACTCTGTCATGCATTATATTTGATGGTGTTCGCTCCTAGATTTGCATTTGTTTCACTTCATATCTGGATGAAAAGACAGTTGTAGACACATGGCAACAGCATAATAAAAGTCTTTCTTAGCAATATATTCTGTGAGAACTGGTGGTGTGTTAAATTCTTTAGCAGTTAGAAAAAGAAGATTTTTTTTTTTTTTTGTATAACACTGAAGAGTCATTCTGTGTTCACAGTATTCAGATAATAGTACCAGGTAAAATTTAGATATTAACAATAAGGATATTCGAGTGCTTTTTACCTTGGGAGTCATGGCACGTCTGTCATTAGAGGCCTTCGAACAGGTTAGGCAAACATCTGTCAGGATGACAAAGCTGTAGCTGATTCTGCTGAAGCAGGAGGTTAGTCTTGAATAGGCTTTCAAGGGTCCCATCTGTTCTGTTTCTACAGCTGGGATAATTTTGTAATTTCCTTGTGACTGTTTCCTAAGTATTCTGCATGGTGTGCTGTACAAATTTCTTTCAGATGTATTTCTCTTAGTGGTCATGGAGATTAAATCATTGAAGAATATGTAATAATTTTCCATCACTTTCCATTAGACCTTTCCGTACCTCTCAGGTAAGACAGGCAGAGTTCAATAACTATATGCTGAAAGTAAAGAGCTGCTCACTTTACAAAGTTACCTCAAAAATAGCAAAGCTGTTGGCTAAACCTCTTTATCACTTGACTAGCACAGAGTTTTTCTCTGAAATCCCACTTAATCCAGAGCATGTATCTCTAAAATAAGTTGTCTGACTAGTATGTCTTCTGCTCTGATGTTTGTAGCAGTGGAGCCTTCAAGGAAAGAATTAATTGCTATTTTGATGGGGAGAAAAAACAACTAAAAACTTTTAGCTAATGTTCTAAGCGTGTTCTTTCTTTTTTTAATAAAAATAGTGTTGTAGCTGTGATAACAGCAAATCAGACTTGTGGGAAGACGTAGTGGCTTTTCTTAGACAAGCTCATACAATTGATAAAAGTAGATAAGCTTTTAAGCCTGATCTGAAGTAGAGCTTGCCCCCTGTAGTTTTCCAACTGCATTAGTTGATCTAACGAAATATATTATTTAAAAATAAAATTTATTTTCTTACAGGATTCTTTGGTAAATATTTTGCAAACCAGGATTTTCATATTCCATGATCTTCATATTTACTCCTATGGGATTTCTGGTCTATAACACTGCTCCACATGAAATAGATTTCTGCTCTAAGTATTATTAATGGAAGACATAGTATAGGGGAGGCTAAATGCAGGTAAATAGGATTTACCCTCTTCTAATTTGGACAGAACTGGGGTTTCTCTGTGAGACCACTAGACAGTTGAATCTACCCATTGTTGGTTTTTGGTGACTTTCTGGTAGACCTTGTGAATAACTAAAGGCTTAATTTTCCTGTCAGTTTGACAACAAGTAATTATTGGTTTAAGCAAGAAGGTACACAAATATTAATAACTTCTTTCAAAGGATTTGAACTTTTTTTCTTTCAGAATTTAAATTCAGTTTCACACTCATGTCCAGGGAGCTTTAAATAATACTCCTCTAAAATGCATTCATGGGGAGAATGTCCTGTTCCAGCGGTGTACATTTGTTCAAACAGGGCACTCTGAAGCACCATGAGTTCTTGCCTATAGCAGCAGAACGCTTCCTAGTGGAAATGGGTACTCAGAAAGGAAGATTGCTGCATTTGAAAATACGGTTTAGAAAAGTTATTCTTCAGAGTATGGTATGCTAAATTACCACAATAGCAAACCCTTCTTTGGAGGAATCTTTGTTCTTTCCATAAATTTTCCTTATGGGAAATTTGGGGGGTAGGGGAAGAACCCTCCCAAAAGCCTTATTTATGTTTCCAGGCAACACACTAAATATTCTTCATAGAGTAACCTTAAGTACGCTCAGAAGTTTGTCGTATATGCGTGGCTGTGCTGTGTTTACACAAGCTGCCTAGGTGAGATCACTTGCTTTGCAGTGGGATTGGTACATGGCATGCTATTAGCAGCTCTGCTGCATGGAGATCTGGCTATTCATAAATGCCCAAATAACATCATGAGGTTACAGTGAGGGAGCCAAACTGCACTTTTTTAGATCATAATCCTCTAACTACGTGCACTGAAGCAGGGGACCTGTGACTAATACTCTTAAGGAGTTTCAATGAGGTAGCTGCCTGAGTGCATTCAGATGCCAGGTGTCTTTCAGGTTTTAAGGTTCACGTCATCTTTCATAGCCCCCAGTTCTTTTTTTGTCATATAAACAGGTAAGGGCACTAATAAATAGGGAGACCCAGCTATCTTATCTATGCTGACTTTGCAGCCCCAACAGAAATAAGTACCAATAAAACCTCCTTTTTTTGGCAGTAGGAACTGCATAAAAGAGTGATGACCTTTAAGGAGGGATTGTTTTTGCTATGTTTGTTTCCATCTCCTTGATGTGGATTCCCTGGGTATGTCATCCAGAGTAAGGACTGGACCATGAACACGTTGCTGCAAAATGAATAATCATGAACACGATTTGAATGACAGTATTGGTCTTACTCTGCAGGATTAAAACCATACTTAGAAAAAGCAAGGAATAATACTCATGAATACAGAAAGTATACACTAACCAGATAACAACTGTATGATGAAATCTGTTGAAGGAGGCATTCATCAGACAACATTTGTACTAGGGCTTTAGCTTCCTCACCTACATGAAGGTAAGGAAGAGTGAGTAGATTGCTGCTATCACGGTAGTTTCATGCTTTAGCAGACCAGTGGAAATGGGGTTGTGTTGACTTACAGTAAAACTGCATTTAAAAGATTAACTTTGCAGCCATAAGAGATGGGAGAGTATATCTCCTACAGAATTTGGGTGTTTTGTGTGGTTTACACAAATACAGCAAGTAAACTGATTAGCTATTTGAATCTCCCTAGGGCTATTGTATATTGATGTTCTTCATTTCCGCCCTAAATTTGCATGGAGGCAATGTAATCCCAAATATCTGTGGCTTGTTTGTTTGTTTCTTAAAAGTAACTCCACTTCCCAGTGGAATAGCTGTCCTCTTCTGCAAGTAATCTTCTGGTTATATTTATGTAATGGTTTGTGCGATCCCTAGGAAAAAGCATAGGCTGATAAACATCACAGATAAGTAATTGGAATATGTTTACAACATGTTTTGTGGTGCTGTGTTGGATGCACCTGAACTAGCTCTGACAGGCTGGTACAGTGCGGTAAAGGACTGTGCCAAAAGATAATCCCAGGTCCCAGAAGCCGTCCAGCTTTGCTGCCTAGCGCTGTGCTACTGTTAGAGCCCTGCACTGAAAAGGCAGAGCTGGCTTGTTG
Source organism: Balearica regulorum gibbericeps (assembly GCF_011004875.1). NCBI lineage: Eukaryota > Metazoa > Chordata > Aves > Gruiformes > Gruidae > Balearica > Balearica regulorum. The sequence continues at coordinate 50,869,792 of NC_046186.1, read as the reverse complement.
AGCAGTTCTCTTTGGTGCTGTATGTCACAGCTAAATAGTCCTTGTTCAGATCAATGGCCCAGATTGTTACAGGGCTTTTTCATAAAGCTCTTATTGTATCCTGGACGAGACCAAAGGAAGCAAATCAAATGTTAGGCTATGTTACAGGCTAGGGAAACCAAGACAAGACGTGGTATTGTACATTTTCACCTTGAATGCTCTTTAGCTTTGGCCGTCTTACAAAAGGCGCATCAGAAATAGGCAACTTAGGTTACCAGAATAGGCTGGATTTTGGATCAGATGAGAAGATGAGAAAGGATAGGGGAGGGATTAATGAATGAAAAGAGCTAGTTGTGTGTTTCTGTCTGTCTTCTTATTCTAACAAGTGATACATAAATTAAAAGCCATAATAACTTTTGTGTAAAGCAGAATGTTACAGGATTCTTCGGAGGCAAGAGGGGAAAAAAACCTTAAAGCCTAGCTTCCATTTCCCATCCATTCCTCCTCCTCCTCCCAGAAATCCTCACTTGCCTCCCCAATGTCAATATTTATGCTAGTTATCTGGAAGGTGTACAGTTATAAAAGTCCCACAGAGAATAGCAGGATCATCAGTTACATAAAGGAGGGAAAACACCTAATCATTATAGCATGCCTGCACAGACTCCTGCAATTTATGTCGCTCTTCGGTATCTGCTAGCTGTACCTGGTAGGGATGGTAAATGATGATTTTTAGTGTACAGCTTTAAAAGAGGGAGTGAGGGGACAATATAGCTCAGAGCTGTGTACAAGCATTAAACACACCTAACACGGAGCCTGTCTCACCAGCTACGCATAAGGCAGCCTGGTTTACCCCTGCTGTATGCCAGGAGACTGAAACAAGGTTAAACAGTATGTACAGAATTCAAGGGCACAGTTTCTTTTTGCTTTCTTATCTGTACAGACTTTTCAATTGACTTTTAATCCTTCTTACACGGGCTGTTTAAATCCCATCAACACTGTTTATAAATGGAGATTTTTTTTAATAACTCAGCCTTATCCAAGCAGACAGTTTTCAAATTGCTGCTGAATGTTGCTGTAGTCATTAAATCTCTCCATGTTGCCAGCTGTTCACTATTTCTTGCCTACTGGAAAGTTTTGAGTCTGTCTTTACTTTGGGACTTAAAGGTTTTTGTTAAATTGCGTTAACAGGTACTCCTACATCTTTTGTCACTGGTCTGTAGTGTTAATTGGAAAGTTGATGATAGTTTGATGTCTCTGAAAATCTGTGTGATAATTAGATGCTGTTTGTAACTGTAATTTATTGTATTTGTTCTGAAGAAGTGAAATAAAGACATCTGGATTTTCTTTCTCAGATGCTGTCTATTTAATAACTTATAAGGTTGTCTCTAAGTAACACTGCTGATTTTGGGAGGAAATTGTAATAAAGTCCATAGAGTTACACTGAAGACTAGCTTTTGTATGTAACTGCTGCTGTATGAACCTCTGACATAACCAGCTGGAACTGTCCCAAGCTTGGGTGAGTGTTTGTCCAAAGAGAGAAAACAAATACAGTAGCCACAGTGGAAGGAATAGATAGGCTACCAGCTGGTTTGTTTTTTTTTTCACATTGAGTTTGTGTGTTCCTGTTTGCTAGCAGCTCTGCTTAATAATAAAAGTTGACAGTTCAGTTCTAAGAATTGAATCCATCTGAAGAGGTTATACAGCAAAGCTCTCAGGCCATTGGGCAGGAGTTAGTTGCAGGTTGGTCACAGACTCAGGTAAACCCAGGTTTTCCATGAAGTGCCCACCCTATCTTAAACCTTCACTGTTTGAAACTTCAATGAAGTTGTCCTGTTTGGCAATCCCATACCAAACCTTACCCCCCGAAAACTGCTTCTGGTCTGAGATACCTAGTTTCCACTCATTGCTGATGTACAGTTTATGAAACTGCTGGCCTGGGTGAGTCCCTATACTGAGGGGGACTGTCCCTAAGCCAGACAAGTAGAGAGATGCTTTTCCCTAGGAGTCCTTGGCTCCAGATGCTTTCTTACTCTGCCCACCTAAGCCTCTGGTTTGCTATCCTTCATTTCCAGAAACTGCCTTTTTTGGCACTGCACTCTGTCCTTAAGGACCAGTGGATCTAGCTGTCAGGCACTGGGGAGGAGCACAGCCTGTTTTCTTCTACTTTTGCATGTATATAATGTACAGGGAGAGTTTTCAACCTCTACCTTCCGAGTTCTTCCAGGGTGGAAGGAAGTTGTGGTGTGATACTCAGCCTGCATTTAGTGAACTCGTGCAAGTTTTGGGTTCATAATAACAAGTTCAAACCCATATAAATTCTGCCAGACTTTGTGTTTCCTGGGGCCGTTCAGACATTTTCAGTCTGTAAGTGGCTTTGATAATGAGCTGTCAGCAAAGTAATAACCTGCTCTTGCAGAGCTAGAGGCCTTTTGGAAATAGCAGCAACCTGTAGCATAGCAGAACTCAGACTCTTGTGTACCTTGAAAGAAAATCTTTGCAGGTGAAGGTTTAGAGGAGTACTGGGGCTTGCTTTGTGTGAGGCATGTTGTTCTGAAACTTTAGTATATCACTAACCCCTTTTACAGTTCTAGTTCTCATGTCATGGAAGAGCTGAGCTGTCCTAGTTTGGGAAGCAGCGTGGGCAAGAGAGACTGAAAACAAACCAGTAGAAAAATGTTATCCTGATTTCTGCCTGTATGACATAGTTCTGTATGACCAAGTGACCAATACATGGCACATAGTGGCACGTGTCTGCTTACTGGAACCAGCATATACTCTGAAGAGCAAACATCTTCTGTTCTGCACATGGCACCACTAAGTAATCACTGCTGCTTGTAGCAGTAGTGTCTGAAGTCAGGCAAGCAGGTGTACAATTCAGTTAATTATAGCCCAACCAGGGTAACAGTAAGCAATTCAATACAGGGTAGTAAGAAAAGGAAAATAAGATTGGTTCTACAGTAATTTCTGACTCTTTGAAGTTAAAAGTAGAGAAGTATTGGTGGAGAAGGTGGGAAATGGTCCCAGGCTGAGAAGAAGGAAGTCAGCTTGTGACTGAACTGTGATTAGTGTGCACTGATCTGAATCTTAAAGCCCAGCTGTTCTGTAGATTCTCATCTCTTTTAGGTGTCTTCTTCAGTAACTGGCTTTTGTGTTCTGAATTTTGTGACTGTATGTGTAGAAGGGAGCTTCCTACCAAGGAAGAACTTGGTGTTCAAGGGTACTTGGTGTACCCTGGCTGGTACATATGTATTAAGGGATACGCACATAGGTTGATACCATCTAAATGTAAAGAGTTCCGGTATCAACATTTGATTCATATTTAAGCAGATTTCCATTACATAAAATAGGTCATGAACCCAGGGTCTTGCTGAAATGCCTTTCAGCGTGCACTCTTCTGAGTCTCCTGTCAGCGTTTGGCTGTACTAGTCAGTTTGCAGAAGTATTGGGCAAAGGAAAAAGTTGGAAAATAATTTCACAGTATGGAACAGATGTGCTGATTCTTAGAAGAAGTGTCACTTAGAAGTTAATTGAAAACCTTGGAAGCTTGCTTTCTGGGTCTTTCCCCATCCACTTTTCACATAACTGCAATATTGCATTAATAAGTTTTCAAGTTGTTTTAAGGGCACCTAAGATGGGATCCTCTGCTAGATATAAGCTGTTTGTAAGCAGCAAGCCACAGAAGTTAAGCACCCTTCCACCACATGAACTGTATGCTTTCCAGGGTAATGTACACAATACACTTAATGTAGTGTTTGAGGTTGTTACCAGACTAAAAATATGTGCTGTTTCTCCAGGCAGTTTGCTTAAATCTTCAAATCTAATTTGTTGACTCGAGTTCCCTTCCTTTCACAATATACTGTTAGTTACAAACTTTCTGAGCAGCTGCCCACTCCCTTTGCCCCCTGAGACAACTGGGAACATGGGCTAAAGGTTGTAGATGGTCTGATCAGGAAGTTCACGTTAGTGTCAAATGCAGTTGCATAGCTTCTCCAACAGTTGGTGGAAGTTTTGTGTGAGGAGAGGAGGAAAACATACTTAGGGAGAGACTTCTATAAAACATATGGGAAAAATGGATGCAGCTGTATTCCTTCAAATCTGATGATGACCAAAAGAGCAGGCTAAATGCCATTAACATTTAGTTGATACTCTGCTAGTTGACAGAGAAAACATGGAATAAACTTGCTTTTAGAGGTTTTATTTACTGTTTGAAAACTATAATGTGAAGTGTTGTTGCTCTATTCTGTCAACAAACTTCATTAAAAACCCCAGTTATTATATTCTTGTATTTTATTTAAAAAAAAAATGTTTTAACCATGCATAGATCAGTTAAGAATTTAGTAGGATACTCAAGTGCAAAATTCAATTACTTTAAAATAGACAACTTCCATCAAGAGAGTTTGTTCTAAAAAGGAGTGGAAAAGGCATTTATTTGCCAAGTTCAGACTTCTGTTTCTACTGCAGCTCTTGATGATATCCCTGAGTTTTAAACAGGCTGCAGTCCTTCCCATGCTCTAGGTGCTTGGGATTGAGAATGTTCTCAGCTGCTGTTGACTGAGAATTGTTAGCCAGTAACTCTCAACGTGAAGCTGATTGCTTTAAGACTGGCTTGGACACCGCTGTGTCCAATGTTCCTTAGTGTTGTACTTTTAGAAAAAAGTTTTGCATAGTGACTTGTTTGTGGTTGTTCTCTTGTTTTTAATAGCCACATAAATGTCAGCAAGCTGGCATGCAAGGCAGGATGGCAGGGTTGTAGGATAACTGTGGCCAGTACCTTTCTGTCGTTCTTGTATCCAGATGTCTTCTTAACTTAACCTCTCTCTTGGAGAGATTAAGTTGATTCGGCTATACTCAGTCCTGGATTTGTGCCATCCATCCCAAATATGCTTGTTGCTAATTACCAGGCAGGTCTGTCAGTGCTGGATGATGTAGAGTCCCTCTCTTGGGAAATTTATGGCCAGTAAGGCTTTCATTAAAAAAAAAAAAAAAAAAAAAAAAGATCATTTGTTGATATGTAGAGCAACAATCCAGAGACAAGAATATTGAGCCAAAAATCTAAATGTATGTTTTGTTTTATGTGAATGTCTGTGTTGTTATGAGGCAGAGCAGGCAGTTGTGTTGGGTTTTATTTTTTGGGTTTTTTTTTCCGCCAGTAAGTACCCATGCAGAGAGTTAGTCTGTTTTTAGGAGCTCATAAATAGTGCTGTCATTACCCACACACATTCCTGTCCCTTCCACCCCTGCTGTCCCCTCCTCTTCCCTCCTGGAAGATTGTATAGACAAGGGAAAACCAGAATTTGGTTATTTGGGGCTTCTGGTAGCTGGTTACACAGTCTCTGTGAAGTGACTGCTGCATGCAAACACCCAGGTGTCTGATGTGTTTGGAGCAGGTTCAGACCTATTATACATGGCAATACTTGGATACTTAGGAGGTCACAGAGAGTGCCCAGCGAGCTAGATGTGTTCTGGATGCACTGCAGTTACTTTTCATGTTTTTTTCAAAGTTTGTTGATTTAGCATCATGTATGCTGGCCACATGGGCTGTGCCCACATTCCCATCCAGAAATGCGGGGCCTCTATCCGTTGGTTTCTTTTATTGAGTCTGCCCCTGCGAACCAGCTCCCCAGCTTGCATCTAGCTACTTTCTTCTTCCTTCTGCTCCTCAGAGCAGCTATGTTTAAGAAAGGTTCAGAGCCGTTAGGAGAAATTGTCCAGTTGCTGTTATCACATGAAACAGGGCAAAGTCCTCCACTCCTAACATATTTGCTGTACAAGTTTATATGGGGTTTATCTTTCTTTCCTGTTCAGGTCAGCTTAGGCGTGGTCAGATGATGAATTTTGATTGCTTGTACAAGACCGTTTCCCTCAGCCAGGGCAACGTGCTGCCAGAAACAACCTGAAGTCTCGAGTGACCCTAGTATAAAACATTCCCTCCCAGCAATGTCTTCATTGTATTTCAGCAAAAGAATTAATGCAGGACAGCTATTAAGAAAGTGCCTGCCTGTGTGTGTAATGCTGCATTAATCTTCTCTAGTCCTCAGAACGAATTTATTGTAGAAAATGTGGCCCTTGCACATGAAAGAAAGAATACAGATGATACTGCAGTATGAATTCAGGGATGCAGGGTTTTATTTATTTATTCTTACAGAGCAGAAAATCAGCCTCTTGGAAACAACAAGAGGGGCCCAGGGACCCCTCTCATTTGCCACAGCTGAACCTCCCTTTCTGGATCCTGGTTAGCGCAAGCTCCAACCTTCACCTGCTGGCTGAGGACATGCAAGCACCTTGCCTTAGCAAAGTGACTCCCACCATGCTTAAGTTTAAATCTGGGTGAATGATCCTCAGGAGTCCTCTCTCTTTCTCTAGCCCAACACCTGAATTCTACCCTGCCAGTCTTTGCTGGTTCAAATCCTAATGCAGGCCCTGGCTCTGGTTTCTCTGTCAGCCCCAGGTCTAAGCCCACCAAAATGATTTCTGCTGGACTCATCCCAGTCTTGTTTGGTTTAGCCATCATGCAGTGATCCTTGACAACTCCGGACCTACGGTTTGCCAAGTCCTTATTTGTTACAGCTGTAGGAGTTGGTCTCTGGCTCTTGTTGGCTACAATCCAAACCTGGTTTAGCCTCAGCCATACCAGCTTTGGAAGAGTATGGTGGTACCTGTTAATTTCTTTCAAGTCAAATTTCACCTTCAGTTATAAATAATTTGTTACTCTTACGAAATTTGTTTTCTAAAAGGGGAAATACATTTACATGAGTAAATGCAAATAGTTATGGCCAGTTTTCTTCTAAAACAGCAGAAGGAATTACTTTGTGGTAGTTTCTCTCATGAGGAGGACTTCTCAGGAAGATGACAAACACATCCTGATAAAGAGAAATCATCCTCTCTGTTGTTAGTAATATAGGCATGTCAGCAAATGAACCAAATTTTTTTGCTAGTAGTTTAGTTTACAGGCTTCAGTGATCATTGTGGCATCTTCATCAGTAGTGAAAATGCAGTCCAGGCCTGCCCAGGCTTCCATTTGCTGCATTGTTTTGTTGACTTGGAATCCCTGCTGAGCAGTTAGAGGGCAGTTGTCACACTGGTGAGAAACAGAGGGACAGGTATAGATTTGTAGCTTTGCCGACAAAACCAGAAGATGTTTGAATGCTATAGCTATAGCTTCATATCCAGTAAAACAGATTTATAAGCTCAAATGTCAACTGTAAACACCAAACCCCTTATTTAAGGACATGATCCCTATTTTAATACTATCTTAGTAAAATTTGTGTGCGTTTAGTATGGTATGTGTGCATTCTTAATACTTCTACTCTATTTATTTTACATTTGAAAACTGCTATAAATCAGGCTTTAATGCTAGCTTGATTGCAAAATATTGATTCTGCTATGGAAATCTGAGAGCAATGTGTCTTCTGCAGCACGTCTGCTGTGTGTATTTTGAGTGCGGTTCCAGCGCATTTGAATCTGAGGGGCTACACATACAGTGCTGGCCTTTCCCAGGACTTTTGAAGTATCACGTGTTTAAAATGCTGTATAGTAAGTAGCCAGGGTGGTCCAACAATGGTAGGTGGCCTTTCCTCTCTCACAATAGCAAGTGGTTGATTTAAAATTATGATTGTTAATAAACAGTGGATTTAAGGCTAAGTTCCAATATTGTGGTTAACTATTTTTAAAAAAACAAATAAAAACACTTAACGGTATTTCCACAGAAAGCGCTAGAATTGGTTTCAAGCCTGTTCTGACTTAGTTCCCTGAGCAAATACGCATTTGAGAAGGTAGGTGGGGGAAGGTAGTAACAGTTCCACTGTTTGGACATCATCGTGTCAGACAGCAGCATTGCAAAGCCCAGAAAAATTTGTGGTTTTATTGAGACCCCAAGCAGCTCAGTTGCAGCAATCTCCCTGCGATTTTACAGTTATCCTGCAGGCACCCAAAGCCTCAGTGGCCTGTGGAAAAGCACCAAGGTCGCAGTGGGGGTAGGAGTGTAAGGAGATGGTTCTGCAGGCAGCTTGGTGGCAGGACAGCTTGTCCCAGGGCCCTGCAGGGAGCTCTCCAAGCTCCGGAGAAATCCAGGATTTAGGAGGATGCAGAAGTTGTGCTGTGTTAAACAGGGGCACATGTACGATGTCCTCAAAGCACAGAATGGTAGTGGCATTGCAGCTTGCTGCGCCTGCTCTGGGGCTCGTCGGAGCGGATGTTGGCTGTCACTGTCGCTGTTCACAGGGCAGGGGTGGCCCCGATGGGCTGAGGGGCTTCTGCTCCCTGCTGTACCCCCTGGGCGGGTGTCAGTGTCCTTTTAACTTGCAGGAAGAGAAAGAAATGGCATATTAACGCAAGTGTCAAAATAGTAAAAGTCACTGTAGGAAACAGTCTTGGTTGATGAGTAGGAGACAGACTAGATCTTTTACAATTTGTATCAGCAGGAAAGCAGTGCTTTTTTTCAGTTGTTGTGTTTTACAATGCAAAGGCCAATAAACTGATTTGGGTCAAAATGTCTTAGCCACGTCATCTTCTCAAATAGGGAAGAATGAAGAATACGGTGCTGTCTGAATTTAAACAAAACACCAATAATAACTGCCCAAAATCACAGGAAATGCATGATTTGTCTGTGGTTTGGGTTTTTTTGGTTTGTTTTTTTTTTTTTCTTTTTTAAGATTCTCCTCAGGCAGAGGTCTTCATGGGTTTGTCTTTGAGTATAAAAGTAAAAGAAACAGATTTGATACAAAAATGGCAGATCTGGTATTATCTCCTTAACTTATAACAATCAGATGTTGAAAAGTACCTAGAGGATGATCTGTTTTCTTAACTGCTGTCATTAAATCAATGATGTGGGTTACTCTTCTAGGATGAAGTTACTTACTTTTGTACTTAACTTTTTGCCAAGATAATGTTCCAAAGCAGTTGATAATTCCTATAACGTTGTTGTACTTGGCTGTATATATTAAACAAATATGGAGAGAGATTCAGTCTCGAGGAACTTGCAGCTTTACCATCAAGATAGGTCATTACAGAAAATGCAAGGGGAATACAGCTTTGTAGGTACTTGGATTTTTTTCCTAATAAAAAAAACTTTGATGGTTTGCCAAAACTCACAAACTTGGATAAATAACTTGTATTACTTGGATCACAGTTAGACTGTGAAAACTGAAAATAAAAGAACTGATTTTTCTTTTTTTTTTTTCCCTGTCTGCTGCTCTGAGGGACACTGAGCATGTGCCTGAAAGCAGCAAGTGGAAGAAAGCCACAAAACAGTTCCCCAAACTGCAGTTACTGATATAAGGGTTCCTGAATCTCTACCTGTACTTCCCATATTAATTTAGTACTATTTCACTTGATTTTTATCTCATTGTAACAATCAAGCTATAGAAAAATAGCTGAAAGCCTTCTTGAAGTGCATTAAATGACATGACACGTTTTTGTTGCATTCTATTCTTCTTACTTGTCTTTTCATGAGAAAAATATTGAATTTATTTAAAAATAATAATCACTTAGGTTTTGGCTGTGCTGTGGATACACGTGAGATTATGGCTTGACTTGAAGAACTCTAACAAAGCATTTTATAAATTGCTAGTTTGTTCCTTGGTGAAGGCTCTGCAGAAACAGGCTTTTTGTTTGTCGTACCTACAAAATCAAGTCAGGTGTGAGCCTCAGGTCAGAGTTTCAAGCCATTTTCTAGAAATACACCTGAGCCCCTAAAGGTAAAGATGACAATAAGCTTCTGGTGAGGAGAAGAGCTTCTGGGTCGCATGTCTGTACGTACCAGAGTATAAAAGTAGGTTTCAGTTGCAACTTCTTCACAAGACACTTGCACAGCATTTCCTGCATACTCAGTGTAACGTCACAGCAATGCAGCTCTGGGTCACTTGCTGTCATGGTCTCACCCAATTCCAGTAAGCCAGGTGTTACACTCCAGTACTCATAAAGGCATTTTTTCCCCATGTGCTTGCTGTTGTGTCTGATTTCTGTCAGAAGCTAATAATGAGATGCATTTCATTGCTTTTTTTTCTTCTCTTTTCACATCAAGACTATTTCTGAGGTCAAATGCAGTTTAAAAAACCCAGAAGCCTTAAGCTCACACAGAGATGATTCAGCTGGCCTTCCCTTGCTTTGAAGACACACATTTGCATTGTGTAAAATGTTTTGTTCGCAGTGGATTGCCCAGAGTGATAAGCAACCTCCATCCACAGACCTTCCAGCAGCATCTTTACATGATAGTAAGCAGGGTCAGACAGCATTCCAGGTAGCATAGCAAGTAAGCTACTGCATTGTCTTGTTGCTCTTAACTGAATCAATTATGAGGACTGGGAGTTGCAGGAAGTTCCCAAGGGTGAATTTTCACACAATTGAGAAAGGATATTCATCCCTTTTCAGTATTCATCTTGTGGAGAGAGGGCCTGAGAAAAAGATAGTAAAATGGATCCCAGCTCCAAGGAGCTGTGCAAAACATCTTGGGCATTGGTGTGACCCAGCAGTTTGCTACCTGGAGGGAAGAAGGAAGGCCTCTTTAGGCCAAACCAGTTCTAGACAGCTATGAACTATGCTAAATTTTATTTTTCATGATTGAACTTCAAGTACACTCTTTTATTAAGGTTAAACTAGGTTTTTTTAACCTTAATGTTTATTTAATACAGAGATAGACTGCAAAGTGGCTGGCAGCCTGCAGATGTTCTTTCCCCAGAGAGTGGCAATCTGGAGCTGGACAACTGATCCCCTCTCAATACACTCTCTAGCCACCAAAAGATCAGAAGTTATCTGTGAGTTACCAATGTCAGTTTTGAAACTAGTTATCACAGACTTTCATTTTGGGAGAGCTGGGTCTGGAGGGAGTTTTTAACCAGATTATTCTTGCATAGTGCATGAGCTTGGAGCCACCTCAGAACAATATCAGAACCACCCACTTCTCTAATGCTAGATATTCATAGCAAGCCAGACAAACAACTTTTATGGTTCAGCTGCTGTTTATCAGCCTAGGAGGAGCTGTGCACCCTCATAAAAAGGGGGAAGAATAATCCGGTAAGACATTCTTTCAATCTACTAAGCTTTAGATATGCATCTTTAATCTACCTATTTGCAGTAGTCTTAGAAACCATAAATCTGTTTTCATGTCCTTGCCAAAGCATGAATAATCTCAAGATCTCAACTTCTTATAGCTCTCTAAATTAAACTTTGTACTTCTGCTACCTAATAACTGCAGAAGGGAATGTTAATATTTGGACAAGCTTTAGGGAGAGAAAAAACAAAACAACTTGTGGTTTAGAGGTGGGGGCGAGCTGTAGAAATCTTAAAGGTAGAAATTACCAGAAGAATGACTGTTTTGGGGGAACAAGAGTCCTGAGTGACAAACCAAATAGTTCAGGGAACAGATAAAGCCACTTGAGTTCTTGGAGCTTGGTGAGTTGAAGTCAGTCAAGTGTGAGAACAACTCAGGTGTCTTAACAACTGAGTCTCACAGCCTCTTGCAGCTCTGAGAGAAAAGATGCTGGGTCTTTCAGTGGGGATACAGTGGGCTAGGAATGACCTGATTTGCAATTACTCACCCCCTTGATTACTTGCAAGTCATTTGCCCATTAAAGCTGAAGCTGTGGCCATTAAGAAAGCAGCATGTAAGAAAGAGCTAGAAATAGAAAAATAGCATTTCAGGGATGGATAAGGTTCGAAGAACAGACAATAAATGTAAGCTCTGAATATTGTAAAATGTTCGGTCTTAGCCAGCATGGCAATCCTAGAGACTACAAAAGGAAAGCTTCTATATATTGGTCTAAACTTATTTCCTGATGTGGCCAATCGTCAGCCCTCCATTCTCCTAAACAACATGGTTTTGTTGTTATTATAAAGGTATCGGGTGCAATGCCATTCCTAAGGGCTGATCCTTTTTGACACATACAGCAAGAATTTAGATGGTACAAAGAATACAGTTTATCCTCCTCCCTAGAATTATGTACTAATTCTAATAACAGAGTGAGTTTTTTGAAGACTGACAGATCAGATTGTTAAGGTTAAATCAAGAAGAATGCATTGAAATACTGACCATTTTTTCTTGACTCGCATGCTAGGATGATATATTCCATTTAATTTAAATTCTTTCATCACTGTAATGAATGGTTCAATTGCTGTGCCTCCCATATTGTTATCGTGATAAAGATTTTTGCTATTTCAGAAATAACAAATATATAATAAAGGGATAGAAGAGATGAGGAGATACATTTGAAATGTGTTATGAAAAGGGTAGTGGCTGTGGACAGCGAGGAATGAGAGGAATCCACAGGGAAATATTCAGAGTGGCCGGTGTGGGGCTGCTTAGTCATTGCTGAAACACCTGGTGACTTCAGGCCAGACTAGGTGGAGCTGCTCAGGCTGTTCTGCTTGAAGAGATTCTTGCCCTCATGCTTTTATTGCGGCTGCTTCACCGGGAGTTACATCTCCTGAGATCTGGTCATTGTTAGTCATGCCTAATGAACTAAAACAATTAAAAAAATCAAACCCCCCAACCCCAGATAGTTGTCCAATTGCCTACTTTAATGGTAAGCAGTACTGAGTGCTGTTCACAGCAGCTGGGCAGGTAGGTCTTGAGAGAGAGACCTGTCCCAGGGAGGGGAGGGGGCAGTGACACCCAGGTTAGTGCAGTAACCTCTTCAGCTGGTGTAGCTGCGGATGGGAAACACCATTCATCTGCGGTGTTAGCAGCCTCAGGGGGTTCAAAGACACTCGGACGCGAATGCTGGTATTTACATCCATCCTGCTAAGCTTGCTCCATCTTGCTGGTATTTACATCCATTCTGCTAAGCTTGCTCCATCTTGCTGGCGCTACCTTATGGAACCACAAGAGAGAGAAATCCAGTCCTAAGAACTAATACAAATCAGGTAGCTTAGAGCCCTGAAGAATTTTCTGGTTTTACTTGTAAATGTTCCTGGGAAAGAATCGTCTGATCATCTTCCGAGATACTAATTTGATGTCCAGGGCATTGCAATAACAGGCATTTTGAGTGTTCCTGCTTGGACAGCTTTTCTGTGGAAAGAATTTAAGATCTTGGTTTGCCAGTTCTTCGGAGTCATCTGTTTGTGCTGAACTTGACTCAGAAAAGTCGCCCTATTGGACTGAAATGGAACTGTTCCAAGTTACAGTGGCTAAGTGCAGACATATGTGTTTGCAGGATCAGGCTTTTCATATTGTAACTGGTTGGTCTCCTTTTAGCTTCACCAGGACATTTCTTTAACTGTAGCAATAAGGAAAAATTGCATTTCTGATGACTCAACTTAGAGTGCACAGATGTTAAATGCCATCCTTTTATGCAAGCAGCTTTTATGGAAGTGCTTGCTATGAAAGAGTATGTTTCCATGCTTTAGGTGGTGTTTGCTTTAAGTGACTTCACGTGTATCTCTCATACACTGTTTCTGGGTGAAAGGAAACTTGGTATCTATCGATATTTTCATGTTAAACATTTGTTGTTGTTTTTTCCCTTGTGAGCATTTCACTCAATCTCTGTTTACTTGCATTGATACATGGTCAAACATACTGTTGTGTTTCCACAGGGGAATGCTCAAGTTATGCAAACTGTACCATAGATCTGTCCCCATGTTCCCTGGCTGCGCTGGGTTCTGCACTCATTAATACCCAAACGAGCTTTGTGCCAGTGTCAAACCATATTCCCTCATGAAATTGCTCATGTAGCTGGTCTTACTAGCCCCCAAATGGAAATAATTTCAGGCTACAATTGCATACTGATTTATAGATGAGCACGTGGCTCACTTTTGCCTGTTCTTCGATTTGGAGGAGTTGAGCTTTGGAAATACTTGTGTGAGGGCTGGGGTGGAGAAAGCGCTCGCAGCAGACTGGGGTGATGAGATTCTGCTGAGGCAGAGACACACCTGGGGCCTGAGCAGAGCTTGTGTACTCAGGCCATATGGGAGAGCTTTTAAGACCATTATTATTTGTTTGCTACGGCTGTGTGACTTCCTCTTCCCCTTTGTACATGCTTTTTCTGATATGCTGTCACTGCCTTCATCTACCCTGATACAGAAAGCAAAGAACATGGTAGAATTTCATACTTTCTGCCGTTGAGTTGGCTGTTTCGTGAAAGATAATTTCCCTTGGACGATGTCAGAGAAAAATCTGTATCTGCCAAAGTTCTTTGTATAGGAACAAATGTTAACATAAACAGGCTTGCTCACGGATATCCAGGCAGGGCAATCCACTGTAGTGGGGGGAAAAGAAAAACACTTCAGTGAACTGAGGAGTGTTGCCTTTTTTTTCTTCTCCCCCCCCCCTTCTCTTTTCTTCCAAGGGTGTTAACAAATTCATTGGAGGGCATAATCGTTCATCTGCCATCCAGGAAGACTTCTTATGGTAAGGCATCTTCTCGCATTTCAGCTTTTCAGGTAATTACTCTCTTTTTTTAACAGTTTTTCTGAATACAAGCCAGTTCTTTGCATCTGTTGCAAAAGGAGCCCATTCCTTCTCTTTTTGTTATGTTTTGGCCTGAAGTGAGGAAGTAGCCAGTGGGAATTAAACAGTGTTCTTCATTATTTTGTTAGCTCACAAAATGCAACCTTCTGTGCCAGTATTGCGTTATTCTTCTTTTTCCATGCGTCTGTTGAGTGTTTTATGAAGTGCAAGTAGGTATGAAGCACACTTCATTTCTTCTGGAGGAACTTGGCAGCCTAAAGCCAAGGCCCCAAGTAAGGAACCGTGGTACCTGGGCATCTCTAGGTAATGTAACCTTATAATTGCTGCTTAGCCTTCAGAAGTAGAGTATCCCTTCGCTCTCCAGAGTTAATTACATAGCCCAGAGAGGTGGTGGTATTTGGAAAGTGGAGAGGAAAGGAAGCCTTTAAACCTTGAGCATTAGAAATGCACAGAACTGCTTCCTTGAGTCATGTTGCCACATTTCCCTGACAGCACTGTCCTTGGTGTTTTCTGCATTTCGCTGCAAGATTCATACACCATAACAGTAACAGCCTGTGAACGGGTTTTTTTCAGTGTTCAGTTTTACATTTAACAGAAGTGTAAAGTTCAGTGTCATGGAATTTCCCTGCAGATAGCTTGGTAGGACTCAGAACTGAGCAGCCTGAATCATAGGCAGAAGCCTTCCTCCCCCAAACGATTATGTTCGGGGTTCAGAGCTGTCCTGGCCTCCTCCCATCAAAACTGCAATACAAGTTCTCCTCTTGGGGTCTGTCATATTTTATTTTTATTAAAAATATTTATAAAGGAAAACGATCTAACAGAGTTTAGCTTTATAAATCTTAGATTGCTTTGGAAGACACAACAAAAACAATCGTGGGCCAGCTCAGGGACTTGTTTCTTTTGAAATAATTGATGCCATAAAATCCCAAACCAAAAGAGGTGGGAGATGTAAGGCATCTGGCAGAGTTTACAGCCCTGGGGGGTCGACGAGAGAAGTACAGCCTGCTGCAAACAAAGGCTGAGTGTTTTGCTGATGTGATTGCAAAACATATGTTTGCCCAGGACTGTTATGATCTTGGGAATAGGCAGGAGGCCAAATTTCTGCAGCAGCGTACTTAGTCACACAAATATCTGCAAAATGTTAACCTCCTGCGATTTCTCAGTTTAAAAGCCGTAATTACTTTGTTGCTTCAAGAGAAGGTAGAAACTCTTGCATAAGGAACGGGGGGGAGGTGGGAGTGTTGTCCAAAGAGCTTCTCCGCGCCGGGGCGGAGAGCGGAGCAGCGGAGACCGGGGCTCGGGGGGGCGGACGGGCTCTTGCACCGCGGCCGCGCTCTCCAGCCGGGCCGGAGGCAGCAGGGACGGACGGACGGGCGGCCCAGGGACTCTGCGGGGGCACTTGCCCCGGGGGTTCCCCGGCGGCGGCTGCTACCTCTTCTCCCTCTGCCCGGGGCATCTGGTGCCATTCCCGGGGGCTGGCAGGCACCGGGGAGCTGGCGCAACCGGGGGGGGCCGCTCCGCCCCGGCGAGGCAGCGCCCTGCCCGCCGCTCCGCCCGCGGGGAGGGAGGGAGGCCGGGCCGCGGGAAGGGCCCGCCCCGGCGGCGCTGGGCGGTGCGGCGGTGGGGCTGCTAGGGGAGCGCTGTCAGTCTCAGCCCCGCAGCGCTGGCATGAGGGTGTCGAGGCCGGGCCCCCAGCACCAGGTACCCCGCGGGTGGCGAGGGGCTGGGGCCGCGGGGGGCTCCCCTACCGTCTGGTCCCCGCGGAGCTGACGCTCCCCGGCGGTCTTGCTCCCCCGGGTGCATCCCCTGGGACAAGTCCCCCTGGAAGGTGGGGCGAGCGAGTCCCGGCTCAGCTGCGGGACCGGGGGGGGGTCAGGAGCAGTGCTTCCTTGCGGGCTCCTCGCTTGGTCCGTAAATAGTTCAGACTTACCGGACGGTTACTTTTGGGCATTTGCAGGTACTTTCTAGCTCCCTTCTACAGGATACCCAGGTGCTGCCTACAGTGACAATGCAGATGCTGTCGTTAGCCTCCCCGTTGCCACCTTGTTCCAGAAGGGCTGTGTACTGCTTGTGTGTGTGGTGGTGGGGTGTCTCCGCTGGGTTTTTAGGCTCATTCAACTAGTTTTTGCCTCTGAATTGCCAGGTATTTATTTCGTTCTTGCACAGACTTGGATTATCCTTTTTGAAACAGTGAGGCCGGTTTTCTGTTTCTGATAGAGAAGAGCTTGCTGTAATTGTAAACAAATGCAAGTCAATAGCGTTATTTTGGACAGGAATTAAAATGCAGCTTTGGATCACTTTTTGGAAGTTTCTTAGTGTCACTGCATTAAGATTTTTCTTTTAAAGGAAATTTTTAAGTTCTCAAACTGCTGCTGGTTGCCACAGAAACTATCTTGTATTTTTCTGACTTGTACAGATCTAGTACCTCTTGTATACAAATTGCTTTGCTTTGACATAATCCAGCAGTACAGTCTACATGATGCAAACAGTAACTGTCACGTTTAAACTTGTTTCCTTCTGTGTCACTGATTTATTGGTAGTTAAACAGTATTTACAGCATGTAAATTGCAGACGTTCCTTCCAAACCCTTTGCCCTTGAATACTTTTTGTTTCATTGTACACATTACAGAGAAGCTAGGCACTAATCATTGAAATTCAGCCTCTTGGTTTCAGTGACCTCATATCAAAAGTGAATTGAGTTGTGGTCTCCAGGCAGTTGTGTCATAAAACCACTTCAGGAAGAGCTGTTACTGCTGAGGAAGAATAGGTAGCACTTAGGTGCCTTGAGACTACTCCAGTTGGACCTGCTCTTGTTGCTCGGTGCTAGATGACCAGAGAAGAGGTGTTAGAGCTTGAGACTGAGGAGTCTGGGCTTTGCGTTTATTCCCATCGGTGCGAAGAGGGTGTGTGACCTTGGGCACGCACTCGCTTGCCTCGATTTTCTGTCTTGATCAAGTCACATAAACTAGTTGAGGATGTTTTTAAAATCTGGTATTTCAAAGGACTTTGAGACATTCAGAGAAAGTACACTTACTGATATTTAAATTAATTTAAGTATTTAAATTCATATAAGAATAACGTATTCTCTGTGAAATAGAAACAGTTCAACCTTTGCTGTGCTCTAATTCCAGGGAAGAGCAGTAGGTCTGTGGAACAAAGTGCTTTGTAGCAGAGGGGGAGTACTTGTTCTCAGTTCTTCAAATCCATGCAAGTGCAGACATGTCCAGTGCTTCAGTTGAATGACAGTCTGAGATACCCAGACAATGGAACCAACGCAAAAATTTAGAGTAGATGGGCATTTTTGGGATAATTTTTCTGTCGTTTTAATGTGAATCATGGTTTGTTTGAGAAAGCCACAACAATTGCAGCTGCTTCTGGATTAGGTAAATGAATAAAAGAAAAACTGCCAGTTCTGCTTAGCCTCGTATTTACAAAAGGTGTAGGATTGGTGGGATTTTTTAATTTTTTTTTATTTTTTCTTTTTTTAGTGTTTGTAGGAAAAGAATCGTAGTTCATCACTACTCTTTGTTTCTTAATACCTTCATTTCCAAAAGCTATCCGTCCGATGAGGAAACTACAGTAGCTACTGCATTTAGCAGAACTGAAAATGCGGCTTGTAAACTGAGTATGTATCAGCTTGGTGATAAATAACTGGTCCTGTGAGGCCAGTTGTGCCATAGTCGTTAAGATCCTAAACAAGGAAACTCCAAATCTGTAGCCTGTCAGTGTCGCCACCAGTGAGGTTTTGCTGTCGGTGACCTTTGAAGGGGAAGTAGAAACCAGACGCAGTGAGTGAAACAGCAGCAGCACAGGGCCTCTTGGGCTGGTAAGTGCCAAAGTCTCCCTTGGAAATGCAGCTTCTTGGACATTTAGATGCTTTGTGCCATGTTAGCCTAGAAGAATATGAAGGTCTAAATGGGTATTTTTAATGTCAGCTTCAAGTGTATAGCATAGTATACTAAGCTGAATTTTCAGCACTGGCACGTTGGGGGGGTTAATTCTACTAGGAGATTGTGCTGAAGAGTTTTTAAACCCACAGCTCATTGTGCCTTTCTTAACCCTAAGCTTGGATACGAATGCGCTTAGATTATGTAAAATGATTGCTGATTGTCTAGGAAAACATTACCTCCAAAAAAGGTCACCTCAAACTCATTTCCCTTCTCTGGTTCCTTCCTTTAGATTGTTTTATATCACATTACAGTGTGTGATTTTCATATAATTTTATTTGAATTCAGCAGTATTTAGTGCTTAATCAGGACACAGATGATTCAGATGAAGATGTTAATCCAAATGTGGTTCAGTGAAGTAAATTGATAATTATATTTTCACTTTGCCTGTGGCTTATCTGTGATAAATGTTCTTTTTGCCATTTAGAGGAGGCATAAGTAAATATGTAAATAAGTCTCTAAGGGCGATACAACATTTGATATTGGTACTGACTGTACTTGAGGGGAGCAAAATGACTCACTGTGCTAACACCAGGGAAGCAGTCTGAAAATTGTGGTTCATAGCTAGTGCTCAGCTCATGAACCCTAAATGACTGAAAATTAACAGCTTGGTAACAGTCCCCATGCTCCTCTGACAAAACTATAATCGAGTTTTGGGAGAGATTTTGTGGTAAGAGGCAGAGCTCTAGCTGCCAGGAGCTAGTAGTGGGGGAGGAACAGGGATCAGAACAAGCATTTTAGGCGCCCTATGGAGCAGGAGCTGCAGCTAAGGTTCGGTTCCGTAGCTAAGGTTAGGCTCCTGTTCTAGAGAGAGGCCCTGCGTCTCAGCTTATAACTTCGGTTCGGTGTTTCTAGGTGGAATTTCTGATACTGGGTGTCTGTTTAGAAGTGACTTTTTTGTTGTTTCTTTTTTTTTTTTTTTTTCTTCTCCACTTATATTTTAAAGAGGTTCAGAACCAAAGTTAGATGATGCTCTGTTACCAAGAGAGGTGATGCACGTTGTACCTTAATTATTTAAAAACCTCTTCTAAGCATTTACATTTCAATTTTCCATCTCAAGCTTTTGCTTAAATTTGATAGGAATGCTGTTTTTGACAGGGCACTTAAAAAAAAATTACCTAAAAGTGGGTTTAACTGACAGTCTTAAGATACAGAAAAAACATAAATAGAGTGAATTTATATGTGCTTGCGGTTTTAGAGTGGTCTTCCCTCTGTGTGTAAGCGCACGCAGTACAGATTTTTGGTCTGGTTGGCATTGTGGAGCTGGATGTACCAAAAGGGCCAGGCTGGTGAGCGAGAATGGTAGCTGGGAAGTATATAATTAAGTTTGCAGACTTGTCTCATTAACACTTCTGAGTTAACAGCTTCTGAAAAGCTGTTTCTTGGTGTAAATTTGCATAAAACATATTTCCTGGTTGAGAAGTCTCTGAAAAGGCACACAGTCTGATGGTTAGGGCATTAGCCCGTGACTTGAGAGATCTCAGCTCAAGCTGCCAGTCTTCCACAGCAGCCTCTGTCAGACATGTAGCTTTTCTGTTTCTCAGTTTTGTTTTTTTTCTAAATGGCAGATAAATACACTTGCCCCACCTTCCAGGAATGTTGCATGAATTAAATACATTAGATGAGATGCTCAGATATGGCAGTGATGAGGGACATGTAGATTCAGAAATGGTAGGTATCTGGTGGACATAGTTCTCATGGAAATAATAATAGTGGCTGTACAGAAATACAAGTTGCACTGCCTAAGGGGAAAGAGGAGGCTTTTCTGTGATTTCCGAGGTCATCTCTGCCAGCATGGCAACACAGCGTTTATATGGCTAAAGTATTGCTTCTCTGTCACGGTATGTCTGGAAGGTGAGCAGTAGAATGGATTGCCACCCAACAAGGCCCACCTCCCTCCATTAGCTGTGAGCTTCTGGCTGTTGAAGGTGAAATCTTTTCCACCCTTGGTGCTCAGCTTTGCAGCAATCTTGAGTTTTATGTTCTGGCTTTGAAGCTGGAGTACTTCTGATGCGTTGTTTTTGTTGTTATTTATTTGCACCTAAAGCCTCAGTTGTGGTTGGCTTTCTGCTCAGCTTGGAGCTGGATTCAGTTGCAGAGGGCAAGATTAACAAACAGGAGGAAAGAAGCCAGAAGTTTGATGCAGAAAACACAGCACTAAGTAGATCACTTTGGTGTGCAACTTGGTGGTCTGGAATCACATGGAAGTTGCTTATACTTTTGTAAGAGCCAAAATAAATACTGTTTGCATGCAATTGCTGCTTGATCTAGCCCCAGCTGCTTCGCTGGGTGCTTGTCAGTGCTGCAGGTGAGGTGCTTTTTTAAGAGGAAGGTGCAGGAGAGAGAGGTGGTGGTGTGGCTGGTCAGGATGCAGGTCTTGCCTTTGAGAGGGCAAGGTGGAGAGGGGTGCTCCTTGAGTGTATTTGGAAGCTGGAGGCTGAGTGAAGGGCATCATGGAGCATAGAAATATGTTCAAAACAAAGGGAAGATACTCCAGGACTGGTTTGAGAAGTATTACTGTGTTGTCTATACAGTATTTGAAATGTTGGGATACAGGGAGCACCTGGAGATACCTGCTATTTCTCAAGTACTAGGAGAACTTGATTAAATGCTGCTTCTGAAAAAAAAGGGGAAAACAGTTTTTAAAAGGTCTGCCATAGCTTGTAACTGAAGAATAATGATTTTCAGAAGATTTTTAATGCATCAGAATTTATAAAACTCTCATGACTGTGGTAACCATGCAGCTTATGACAACAAGCTTATTTGTGTTCTCAGTACCCTCTGGAAGAAACGTATTTACCCCCATTTTGCAGATGGGGAAACGGAGGCTCATCTTCACAAATCCTTCACAATGTCTCTGTGAGAACAGAGTCTTGGCCCCTTGAGGCTTCTCAGGTACTAGGCTGGTGCCATGATTTCAGGGGGATGCTTTTTCTCCTGAGGGAAAACAAAGCAACTTACTCAATCCTCCAAAAAACACTAAGTCACTTTGCAGAGAGGATTTGGTTAGTGAAGTAATGTAACCTGTTATATGCGGTGTAATCATAGTAGTTTGACCTCTGCATGCTTTAAAAAAATGTGACGTGTATTGATACTGATGTATTTTTAGATTGTGAGGCAAAATATGCTAGCAGCCTGCTGATTTCAGGTTCTTAAATCATGGGGCTTTTTCTTCCTGTAGCTGTTCTGGGAAAGGGCATGACTGAAACATAGTTGTTCAAGAAGTAAACTTCAAGGTATTTCTCTTGGAGTGCTTGAGTTGGCAAACAACTGCAGACATCTGCGAAGTTACATGATATGTACAGACTTTTTCTTTTTGTCATTTGGATGTAAGATGTTTCTCTAATTTGCTAGTGTACTTGTAGCCGAGATAAGAAGCTGTGCTAGAGCTTTGAAGAGACAGGGTGTTTTTGAGATACAAATTCCATCCTACAAGTGGCATTGCTAGAGACGTGGCTGACAGGCAAAATTTGTTTGTGAACATCGGGACCCTCAGCAGGAAAAAGCTACATCGCAAACTTTATTGTCCGAGGGAAAATGTGAAAAGACTAGTCCTAAAAGCTGCCCTTTGATCTGAATTATCCAAATAAGACTTGAGAAATGCAAGCATCTGCCTCAGGATTTAAGGAGACTGTCAGAGTCTGATGGGCTTTGGTAGTTCCAACTTAGACCTGTGCTGATTGTTTCCGGCTCTCTGAATCTGTTTTTTAATCTTAGGGGAAAGTTCAGGGAACAGTAACTGATTAATAAAATTGCTTCTCGTACGATGAACTTGTGCAAATAGAAACCTCAGCTAAAGACAGAAAAAGTGCAATAGTGAGTATTGCTTGTTTATAACAGCCTTTATCTATGTGGGGAAAATGTAGCAAAGCTTAAAACTGCATTTGGCAGGCAGCTTTTAGGGGCTGCATTTGCTCTTGAGGCCTGAAACAGCTGAAGGCGCCTCTCTGCTCTGTGTAGCCTGAACTGGTTTGATACCCATCTAAACCCAGCTGAGAACCTGGATCGGGTTGGTAGCATCAGAAAATGAGTGGTTGGGGCTATAGAACAGAGGCAATGGATGTCTTTTAAAAGGTGATTGGAGGAGAGGGAAGAGGTAAGAGTCCAAACCATTAGTTTATATGTAGCCTAGTGGTTAGCACTCAGCTTCATCCCCAGCTTTAATCCCAGGTCTCCCTCCATCTGTAAGAGCACTGTGCCATCAGCTGCCCCGCTGGGAGCTGCTTTGGGTGGCAGGGCTCCCATCTTTCCTGGGGAAGCCATGTTGCTGTCAGGAGAGCTGGTTTGCAGCCAGCGCTGCGTGCATGAGGGAGGAGCGAGCCTCAGTAGTGATGGGGAGGTGGGCACGTCCGAATGTGCGGGGTGAGGCCATGTCCTACTTTGGTCCATGCCCCATGGAGCCTGCCGTGCCTTCTCTGAGGGCTGCCTCGTGCCAAACGCAGAAGCTGCCCCTGAACCCACGGCTCCCACCCTTCCCAAGGGAACGGTTTAACAGGCAGGACACGGATGCACCCAAGTCTTTTATGCAGTTTGCTCCTTGGCTGCACAAAGGGCCTGGGGTGCCACAGGCCTGGCAGAAAGCTTCGTGTAGCTGAGGGGAGAGGGCAAGTAGTGAATTGCTGGAGGTGTCTGGCCTCCCTCTTACCTGCAAGGCAACCTGTCCGCAGAAGTGTGTGCAAGGATGTGGCCGCTGCTGCTCTGATTGAGCAAAATCCCCTCCTTCCGTCCCTCCCAACATGAATAGCTATTTATCCAATCTTGAAAAGAAAGCAGATGCAAATGTAGATCAGGTACTTTCAGCAGTTGAAGAGCTCTTTGAGGTTGGGAAAAAGAAATCTGATTAGGCTTACAGCTGTTTCATTTCCTGACAGATGCACAGAGTGTTATGTGCTGGCGTACTGCGGATGTACACACACACACACGCATCGGTCTCATTTTGTATCAGTGGCATAACCACAGAGCAGCCGGCTATGTACTGAACTCCCTGTCCTGGACAGCCTGCCAAAATATGCTTTATGCAGAATTTTCTGTGAGCCAGGTTGAAGTGTGTGTGCGTGCATATAAATTTGTGTGTGTGTGTTCTTTGGTTGGCAGGGCCTTTGTTGTTGAATTTTTTGTTGCTGGAGTGGGGCAGTACACTGTAAACAAGTGTGGCTAATTATAAAGCACTTGTATAAAAAAAATGATTTGCATTTGTACAAATAGTACTAGTAAAAGTACTTGTGTAAGTGTACCATGAGTACCCAAATAAGCCCAGCTCTGAATGGAGAATTCTTTTCTTTCTTGCAACCACAGCTAAAAAGCTGTTTATAACTAAATGCTGAGATGGTGTAATTTTCTTTTCTAGGAACTTGGAATAAGAATTCCTAGACCACTGGGACACGGACCAAGCAGATTCATCCCTGAGAAGGAGGTGTGGTAGTGTTTTCAAGTACACAGTGAACTTTATGCTTTTAAGGAACACCCTTTCAGTAGTAACCCACATTTGGTTTCAGGACAGCTGCTGAGCTGCAAAACATTTTCAGTCACGATCACATTCAGTCCTGGTGAGACTTTGGCCATAGTTCTAGTGTACAGAAGCAGTGGGAGCCCTGGGGAGCTTTGGAATAGTTCTGACACCTCCTGTACTGCTATCTAGCATGAGAGAAACTCAATACTGTTTTCTCTAAGAGTGTTTGTTTCCTTGTGAACATCCGGATGTAATTTCCTACTGGTCCGCAAGGCACCTGCCCCCCTGGTCTGGGCTTACTTTTTCTTGAGCTGCCTCTACTATTCTGAATAATCTGAGAAGCTTCAGAGTGCTGTGGCTGAGCATTGCTGGTGCTTCTCTCCTGATCATCTGGTAAGAGAATTTGAAGTGGAGGAAAAGTTACTAATATGCCTGTGGTTTTCTAGGAATTTTAAAGCCTTAAGTTTCAGTTTCCTTTTATTTCTCTCTCTTGTCCTCTTAGCTAGCTTTTTACTTCTTTCCCTTGTTTTCCCTTAGTAAAAATGATTCCTCAATTAGCTTTTTGTTGTTATAATAACTAAGTTAGATCAATTTGGGGCAGTCAAGAAAATGAAGGTGACATAGTTAAAAATGAGAAGTCAGTGGTGTTGTACAAGAGAAAGTGTAAAGCCAAAAATCTCCTTTTGCTGATACAGCCACTTGTGATACCTAAATGAGAGATATTAAAGGGATTTTATGTGCCTTGCCTTACGTGCGCTGATTTAATGCCATTAATAGACTTATAATTCTCTTTCACTGTGCTGTGGTAATAAATTTATTTACTATTTTATTGGTACTTCTTAGGCAATATTGCTAATGGCTCTTTCTGTTCAATCAGACGATTCAAGTGGGAAACGAAGACGCCATGATGCACGCGCTGTTTGCGGATTCTTTTGCTACGCTGGGCCGATTGGACAATGTTACCTTGGTGATGGTTTTCCACCCACAGTATCTTGAAAGCTTTCTAAAAACTCAGCACTATCTACTGCAAATGGACGGTCCGCTCCCGCTTCATTACCGACACTACATTGGGATAATGGTACGCTGGAACATAAAGCAGTGAGCAGAAACGGCCACTTTGGCACCAATCTCTGGGCCTCTTTCATAGCAGTCATTACTGTGCTGTGCAGTTTCTAGTTGGAGAGGCATTTCATCAGGAGCTAAGGGGAAAAGCAGAGTAGGTTTGTTTGTGTCTGGTTTACAAATTGTTTCATAAGACCAGTGTTTTAGCTTTATAGTCTCAGTAGGACTGTGAGAAAGAGGGGAAAAATCTGTTACAAAAATAAGACAGTTGTTTATTTTTGGTTTCCTTAATATCTCAGAAACTGGTTTTCAGGAAAGCTTGTTTGTCTGTGTGTGTGTGTGTGTCCTGTCGAATACACCTCCCTCTAACTCAACAGTCCCATCCTGAATCTCTAAATTCTAAGCAAGATTTTCTGCCAGCAGTGGTCAATTTCATAATTTTCAATCTGCCGGTGCACTGATCATTGCCTGCTGAAGTTGAATTAAAGTTTTGGGTTGTGTTTTAATTTGATGGGGAAAGTATTACTGTTTGAAAGAATGATACGGGCTTTGGGCAACCTGGTCTAGTGGAGGGTGTCCCTGCCCATGGCAGGGGAGTTGGAACTGGATGATCTTTGAGGTCCCTTCCAACCCAAACTATTCTGTGATTCTATGATTCTCCGATACTGGGTCTGTCCTTTGCTGACAAGCTGCCCTTAGTCTCTCTTGCTATATGCATTCTAAAACCTGCTTTTGTTTTAGCTGGTCAAGATTCACCTAGAGGCAGCCTTGCTTCTTCCCTGCTGGAGAGTACTATGCAGTATGGCATGCTTGCTTCAGGACGTCAAATAAATCTATGCCTGTACTTGTCCCTGGATATAGGCATGTTGCACCTGTTGCCAGCACAGTTTATAATAGAAATATTCCTCATTCATATATGTTGTGAGAACAATAAACAAAGCAGGTTGATGTGTTAATCCCCCCCTTTTTTTTTTCTTACTTCAGCCTTTGATATTCTTGAATATTTTGAGGAAATGATGCCTTATGGTATTTGTTATAAAGCACTAACTTACTGTAGCTGTTTTCTTTGTCACAATTATGTTTTCCTTTCTAGGCTGCAGCACGACATCAGTGCTCTTACCTTGTTAACCTCCATGTGAACGACTTCCTTCATGTCGGCGGAGACCCTAAATGGTTGAATGGTCTGGAAAATGCACCTCAAAAACTGCAAAATTTAGGAGAACTGAACAAAATGTTGGCTCATCGACCTTGGCTTATCACCAAGGAACACATCGAGGTAAATCTTCCATGGAGTATGGTGAATGTACCCTTATTTTTCAGTACATGCAATCACAGATTCTTAGGGGTAAGAGCCAGACAGGGCAAGAGATGGTCTGAGATTCATTTCAGTGTTGTATCACTGTGATACTGCATGATATAATATCACTTGTGCCCTTGTAAAACTATGATCATAACTGGTCTTAAATGACCAACAAATTTAATTTACAACACACTGACGTTTCAGAGTTGTCACGTCAAAATTCTGCTGGTGCGATGAGGATGTGCTCAGATGTGCCCTTCGTTAAGTCGTGTGCTTTCAGGAGCCAGAACCCCCTGAGCAGTTCCGAGATGCTGCCAGAGGCTGGGCTGACCACCAAGCGGCTGCTCCTGCCGCCCCATCCTCTGAGGGCTACCCACGTCTGCCCGCTTCCAGGGTGCCTGCAGCCTGTGTGCAGCGACAGCAGCTCTCGCGGCCGGGATGTGCCTGCCCTGGGCACGTAGTTCCTGGAGCAACTCCTCCTCCCCCTCTGCTCGGCTCTTCATCCTTAGCAAGGAGGAAGCGGGTGCTGGGATGCTGTGGGCGCTGCCGGAGTGGCAGTGGCAGGTCTTGCTGGAGGCAGGATGCTGGGCTGTGAGGGAGGGTGTGCCCTGCCAGAAGGCCCCAAACCTCCCACACTTTCCTGCCTGAAGGGGAAGTTGGGGTTTGAAGTTTCTTGTCGAATGTAGAGCATTCCACCCACGGGGACAAGACGGAGGGAGCCCGGCCTTGACGCCAGGTTTTTACAGAGCTGATCCGCAAGGAGTTGCCAGGGTTTTCTGAGATTGTAAAGACCGGTTGGAGAAATAATGTGACTCTTGTGGTTGCGTCTTCATCAGAGGTGTGAAATTTCAATGCGAGTTGGTCTGGCCTCAATACAAACCATATGGTGCAAAATAGAAACCCCAACTGATGCAACAGCTGAGGGCCAGAGGGGGGAGAGCAGTCATCTCCCGTGTGGCTTAACCATGCGAGTTGTGGCTCGCAGGCAACCTGGTAACGGGACACGGAGCACACCAGTGCCAGCAGAGAGTTAGGAAACAATTGTGGAAAAAATAATTTTATCTGGTAAAGAAATGTGTTGATAAACTGCATTAAGGTGGGATCAATTTGAACAGCTTTTTTAAATTAATGCTTTTGTCTTGCGTTATTTTTAAAGCAACTTTTGAAGACCGAAGAGAACAGCTGGTCCCTGGCAGAGCTGATCCATGCAGTCGTTCTCCTTACGCACTACCACTCCCTTGCTTCCTTCACGTTTGGCTGTGGAATCAGCCCAGAGATCGACTGCGAAGGGGGTCACACCTTCAGGCCCCCTTCCGTCAGTAACTATTGCATATGCGATATTACAAATGGTTACCACGGGGTGGATGAAATTCATGCCAGCCCAACCGGAAGTATTCCGGTAAGTATCCATCTGAACAAACAATCTCTTTCAATAGTTGTAGCTTCTTGGTAAAGTTAATACACAGAGGGTGCCCATCTCTTTTTCATCCAGTGAGAATGGGATTGATTAGCCGAATCCAGATGAGGGCTAACCAATGGAAAAGATCCATTTAGGAGAAGCTGAAATGACACTGGTAGACTGGGGGAAGCTACCAACGGGAGAGACAAAGACACAGTCTCTCAACTATTTTTTTGGTCTCTTGTAGTTCATATTGGCAAACTGAGACAACTTCTGGCCTCAGCTAGTTCACGGTACATGTCCTGAGGAGCAGCAGTGGCCAGGATTATTTTATTTCATGGGTGCAGTGGAAAGTTGGCTCTTCCTTTGATTCCAGTCTTTGACTTTGTTGCCTTGAATTGTTTGTCACACGTCACACAACAGATCAGTCGGAATTTTCTGACTCCATTTCTAAAACTATTTCCTGCCTGCAGCACTTACGCTTGCTGATCTGTACTTGCGTCCACTTAGTGAAAAGCACGATGCAAATAAAGTAATGGTTTAAGAACAGTTATAACAGGATATTTTTCAATGCAAGTTCCTTGCCTGTGAGACTTTACTGCAATGGTGTGGGTGGCATTTAAATTTTGTCTGATGGAGCTTGCTGGTTCTCTGAAGGAGCAAATCAACTGCAAAAGGCAGAGAGGAAAGGGGCAGAACTGTATAAATTGAAGATAACTTTATTTTGCTTTGTGCTGATGGATTTTTACAAGACCAGATATTGAATTAATAGTGTGTTGTGGTGTTAAAACAGCTCTTGTGAAATATTATCTTGCACTGGCTTTCCTTTGAAGCTTCATTCAATCAGCGTTTACACTCACTCTTCCTTTTTCCTTCAATATGTTTCTTCTCTGTAAGCAGAGAAGGGGAAAAATACAGTTGGGTAGTAAATTGTGGTTACTTCCTCTATCAGAATTTCTGTTACAGCTCCTTGTTTTTCAGTTGTTAAAACATTTCGATTAAGTAAGAGAAATTACTTTAATTTTAGTGTCAGAACCACTTGTTCCAAAAAGCTGTGATTCTTAAAATATGCTAAAAATACCAGGGATCTAACTGAGAAGAGATGAAGACTAAATGTGAACCGTTGGGTCAGTACAGATTTCTTTCAAGACCTGTTTTCCTCAAAAAATCAATATTGAAAGATGTAAATGAAGGACATAGCTTGCCTTTTTTCTGGCATGACAATTTCTGCCATCGTTGTTGGTTCTTGTTATGTGGAAATGAAATGTTTTTCTCTCCTTTTCAAGTCTACAGAGTCTGTCTGTGAAGTTGAAGCTCTCATGGAGAAAATGAAGCAGCTACAGGAGTGTAGAGATGAAGAGGAAGCCAGCCAAGAAGAGATGGCTACACGTTTTGAAAGAGAGAAGAGAGAAAGCATGTTCGTGTGTTCTTCAGGTAGAACAGATGTAGTGTGTGTATGCATATTGATTTAGACTTTTTCAAATCACTTGAAGTACTACTGCAAAAGGGGGGAAAAAAAAAAGTTATTGGATGTCTCAAAAACATTACCGTTTCTTTGAAGGGATCAAGATTAGGGGTGCTTTGTTTTCTTCCAGGAGTGCTTAAAAGCAAAGTAGCACCAAGATTTGTAGCTTCTCTCAAACACACCGTAATGCTCACTGACCAATCTTATGTTTAACAGAAATTTCCATCAGAAACGCAATCTCTCTTGAGAGAGATTTAGAAGTTTCACAAGAGATTTAAGCATCTCACAAGATGTTGTAAAAAAGAAGTCCTTAACACACTTAGCTATTTAAGTGTATGAAACATTACTGTTCAGATGACTGAGAGATAATACTTAATCTTATACAAGCTTAGGGTTGTTGTGGGCTCTTCAGCAGAGTTTCCTCTAAAATAAACTTGACATGGAAGTCTTGGAGGTTTCTTTTTTGGGGTTTTTTTGGGGGTTTTTTTGTTTTAATAAGCTCTCTGTTCCAAACCAGATTTTCCCTTAATGTTTTTACAAACCCCATGAGTTAGGAGCAAAGTGTCCCCTAGACTGAGGGGTAGGGACTGGTACACAAAAGATGGGAGAAAAAGGTGTTTGTCTCTAAGAAAGAACCTGAGTGTTTTTCATGGAGTTGCCTCTAAAAACCATAGTTGCAGTCATACCGAGCTTTAATACAGGTAGTCCGGTGAACCTGTGTGTTTATTTAAAAAGCACAGAGATTCCTGTTCTTCTCTAAGAGTTCTCCTGGCACCCTTCCAGTTTGTTCTTACTGAAATTGTGTGAAATTCTGTTTGAAATTAACAGAAGATGAAGAATCGGCACCAACAAGAGACGTGTCTCGTCACTTTGAGGATACCAGCTATGGTTACAAAGACTTCTCCAGACATGGAATGCACGTGCCCACCTTTCGTGCTCAGGTAACGCGGATGGGGCTGTCGGGAGGCTTAACGTGCGATCTCTTTCTTGTGCCAAATACCAAACCTGGGAATGGCTGTGCTGTAACATACTGCCCCATGGATGAGAAGGCTTAAAGCCAGCAAATGAACAACACCCTCACCCAGCCTTGGATTATCTGTGCTGAGATAAATTACATTAAAGCACTAGGCCTTCACAAGTTCATTATTTCTGAAATGCTCCGTTCTGCATTTTTTACTGATTTTTAAGGATTATTCCTGGGAAGACCATGGCTATTCCTTGGTTAATCGTCTTTACCCAGATGTGGGACAACTACTTGATGAGAAGTTTCATATTGCTTATAATCTGACTTACAACACGATGGCCATGCACAAAGATGTGGATACCTCAATGTTAAGACGAGCTATTTGGAACTATATTCATTGTATGTTTGGAATAAGGTCAGTTTTACTACTTCTGTTCTAAACACATCAGACTTGTTAGACTGGGGGCGGGGGGGGAGGAAGTCAATGCTTTCTCAGATTGAAGCAAAGCTCTTTATTAAGCAAACATGGATGTATTTGTAAACATATTTTTGTTTATGGAGGAGGGCCAGTAGTGCTACAAATAACACAGTAATTTATTTTGTCATAGGAACTTAGAAACAGTGCAAGTGAAATAACTGGTTCTTGAAAATGAAAGTGTTTTTCTTTCAATTCCGAACAGATACGATGATTATGACTATGGTGAAATTAATCAGTTGTTGGACCGCAGCTTTAAAGTTTATATCAAGACTGTGGTTTGCACTCCTGAAAAGACCACAAAAAGAATGTACGATAGCTTCTGGAGGCAGTTTGAACACTCTGAGAAGGTACGGTTTGCAGGCGTGCTGAGGGACACGGGCAGTAGATGCGTTTGCCACGCCAACAGCCCCAGCTAGCATTTAAGTTGTAGCTGGTGTTACTGGGATTCTGCTCAAGTTCAGTAAATTCAGTAGGAGCTGTAATTTTTCTTCTCTTACTGCGTGTTTGCCAGCTAACAGCTGATGTGGACTGTGCAAGCCCTGAACTGTATTATGAGGAAGTTAGATGTGTAAATGGTGCAGCTTTCTCCCCTGCCGTGGGTTGGTGCTGCCTGTGTCCCTGCGGGGCAGGGAAGCCATGCGCGATCCAGCCCTTGGGCTCAGACCCAGCGTGGCTTGTGTGCTGGCCCAAGGCCTTTGCAGTCCCGTGGTCATTTTTAGCGTGAGTGGCCCCAAAGCAGGTACTTCATGTTGAAGCTTAAAGTCCTGCTGCTGGGTGGGAGTCTGAATTCCACCTCCCAGGCATATTTCTTGCTGTTCCCTGGGCTGTCTACTCCATCAAGTTCACGTCCTCCAGTTTTGCTTGGGGAAAAATATTTCTAGGCCCAACCTAAAATGAATGCTGTGATAACAGTGCTGAAACATAAATGTGCCTTAATCACTGTTCATATCATCAGAGGCTCGCTCTTGCTAAACTCCTTGTGCAAATAATTGAGATGCCAAATTATAATAGGGGTACAATAACTACAATGATTTAAGGTTGTTCAAGTAAAATATTACGTTTCTTTTGGTTAGACTGATAGAGATGAGCTTTTCAAGCACACAAACCCTGCTTTAAAGCCCAACATTTTGCATCCCCATAGCCCTCAAAATCCAGGGATTGTACATGTATGTATCACTGAATGCAACTGCCATCCATTCTCATGGAAATCATGCAAATGACACCAAACATGACCATTACATGTCAGAACAAACTTATTGCCGACCTGCTGTCAGTGAGAGAATACTTTTCACCCCCTCCCTCACATGGTTTCTGATCTCATCCTCAAAGAAATACAGTAAAGACAGTGAGGAGATGAGCAGGGGAACAAAAGTTCTTACCTATGGTAGCTACCTAACACCTCTGTCTCAATAAAGAGAATAGTTTGAATGGCATGTTACAGTTTTTCTTGTGGTTAACCTCAGCTAACCACACCACATTGTTCAGGTGGCGATTGTTACCTGTGTGTTTTCTCTGTCCCACAGGGGCAAATGACCTTATCGCCTCTTCCATTGCTAACACCCCCCCCGCTCCACAGCTACCAACCACCCTTTTGCCTTTAACTAATTGATTAACTTAAGCTAAATCTAAACAATTCTTTTCAAGCCATGCATAGTCTGCTGCTAAAGGAGGACCTGCGTGCTTGAAAGCTTGTCTAAGCCAGTTGGCATAGTAAAGGATGACTACCTGTTCCTATGAGGCGTACCTGTGAACCATCGTGGCGCTGTGCTGCAATGCTACGCACAGCACTTGTTCAGCCTTTTCCCCCCTCGGCAAGCTTAACAGATAGAACTTGTTATCTGGGTAGCTGTAACATGGAGTGCTCCCCCACTGCTGTTGCAAACACCGACATGAAAACCACAGCCCCCCCCAGACTTCCTTTCGCTGGAGTACGTTACTGCGAGTGCGCCGTTAAAGTGTAACTTCTTTTCTTTCCCGAAGGTCCATGTAAATTTGCTTCTGGTAGAAGCTCGGATGCAAGCCGAACTACTTTATGCTCTGAGAGCTATTACTCGCTATATGACCTGATGTCTCGGGCTGCCTGTCGACGTTGGAATGTTCTGCAGCTGCAGTATGGCAGAGGAAGATACAAAGCCTCAGGACCAAGAGTAGCTATAAGTTAAGATGCCCATTGTGCCATAACTCCTTTAGTTTCAGCTATTTCCATGTTTGGAATATCACTGCTGCCACTCGGCAGTGAACGCTTGGCAGTTGAAAAGACAGGGTTGTGCAGAAGCGCTGCCTGCTCGTGGTATTTTTGGCTTTAGGCAGCATGGGACCCTCTGCGGACTTGTGGCAATGCAGCCAATGATAGATATATAGATCTTGTGTTAAGGCAAATACTACGGGAGTTGGAGCGTGACAAGAAGTGGGACTTGATGACATTTGCTTTCCCTATGAGAATAATTTTAGAAAATCTTGATGCTGCTATTTGTGCTGGTGGAGTGAACAGACACAGGCTGTTCCAGTTAAGCTAAAAGTGAAAGTGAGCACTGCTATTGTCTGAGCCTTTATTGTGTGTGGTTTCAAAAAAAAAAAAAAAAAAAAGCCTTGTTATTTAGATTTCTTTTTTAATCAGAATTAAATCTCTTCTGTCCACACTGATAATTTGAAAGATAGCAGTCAGTTTTCTCAAATAGTTCAGCCTTAAAATGCTACGGGACATTTGTTCAGCATTATTCGGTGAGCTCCAAAGTGCAGTGGTCTTCCTCTGGCAAGAAGAGGACTTGGGTCCTCGGAGCTTTTTCGAGCTCCAACTACGTGAAGTGTTAAGTAGCTTCTTGTCCTGTTTTTCAAGGATGAACCGCTAGCTGGTCAGGAGCTGGGAGAAGGTGTGGGAATGTTGTTCTAGGCTGCCAAACAGTCCTACTGTGTTACATGCCCAACGCTGGTCTTACTGATTTTTGCAGTTGCTTAAATAACTAGGCTAAAACCCACCTATTTTTAGTAAATCAAACCATGATTAAAATGCTGACGTTTAATACACAGTGGTTTTGGAGAATACATGAATACTTTTGTATGAGAGTGAATTGCTTTTTAAATTTGTCAGTATTATTGGTATTTTTTAAAATAAAGGTAACAACTTTTTCTCTTGGTGTTTTTGCATGGTTTAACTTTCACGCTTCTGTTCTTACTGGTTTACTTACTGGTTCAAAGACCATTTTAAAATGTTTGAAACAGTAATTGAGCAAACATACTTAAAATGACAAAGCATGCCTTTTTTCAACTGAGTCTAAAACAATGGCAGAAAACAAAATTTAAGAAAAACAGATTTAGATCTTCACTAAAACTACAGTAGGAACACATCTGTCTCCTGCAGCCCTGATGTTTTCATCCTTTCTTCATGTATACTCTGTCATACAGGGTTTTCTCTTTCCTCACAGGTAATGGGTGTGATAGGATCGGAGATTCCAACTGCATGTTTATATAATCACTTCTTTTCAGTAACTAGGTCTAAATGTTATTTTGAGAGTCAAACCAAGTCTAAAATCCTTCAGTAGTGACCTTAGTTCCAGATGAGGCTGCTGAGGTTCACAGGCTTGTGCCAGAAGGCACCTGCCAGCAGAAGGATGGTCAGGTCTGTGCAGTCAGACCGAGGAACATACAGCAAGATGCAGGGGGAGGAGATGTGCTACAAGGGAGTGACTACAGCTGGCTGTAATGGGGGTTAGAGTGCACTCATGTGTAGAAACTTCTACCTGCTTACAGGAAGGTAGGAGCTTTATTTGTAAAGCAGGAAAGAAATGGATTTTCCCAAGCCCACAGATAGAATGAAATCAAGTTTCTGTCCCCTGGCCTGGTTCTCAGCTCAGACGAGTTTCTCTTACTACAGAACATTCTGAGAACAGTTTTAAGCTTACAGTCCAAGAAGCTAAAATATCAAAAGATCTAGGGGAGAAAGATTAATAAAGTGTCAAAAATTGTGACTAACAGGAAGCATCTGCTATTTCCTCTTAACTAAAAATACAGGATTTTTAATCTTCCAAAAACAGAGCAAAACTTTCCTGTGTAAGGACATAGCATAAAGCTAAGCTATGCCCAAAGACACAGAAAAAGTGTCTTCCCAATCTGTAAATGGACTTTCTGCAGCACCTGATTCTCCTGCTGCTTTTTTGGGGGGGGATCAAAGGTAGACACAAAATTTTCCCAAGAAGCCTCAGCTGGCTGTTTCCAGCCAGGAAGGTTCCTGCAGGTACTCTCCTCTTTTGCAAGCAGCAAATGCTACTGTCTGAGTGGCTTCATATGAATGTGCAGACAATCCCAACCACACACACACACAGAGCTGTTTACCTTGGCGAAAGGGCCTGAAAACATTCAGGGGTTTTTCCATTAAAAATGCTGAGGCAGTTGTGGTCCTCAGTAGATGATAAGCAAAACTGTTAAGCTGTGGCAACCAAAGACGTTGGTGGGGTTAGCCTTTAAAAACAAGAAAATGGTTAAGTCACCAGATGCTCCACAAAAGTGGCAATTGCTGCACGGAGCAGCTGTGGTGCACGATGCTGAGGCACAAGGAACGAGCCATAGCACCGTGAGCTCACACAGGCGTGTGTGAGCTGCCCTCCCCTGTTGCAGGGTGTGGAG
Source organism: Balearica regulorum gibbericeps (assembly GCF_011004875.1). Lineage (NCBI taxonomy): Eukaryota > Metazoa > Chordata > Aves > Gruiformes > Gruidae > Balearica > Balearica regulorum. The sequence continues at coordinate 50,834,728 of NC_046186.1, read as the reverse complement.
CCCGGACAGCTCCCAAGCAGCTCCTGCAGAGCCTTGGCCCGTGGCTGCCAAGTGCAGCAGCTCACGTGTGCAGCAGCAACATCTGGAGAACCACAGAGGTGGTACGCACGAGTGGGATGGGACACTCGCCCCAAAAGACCATGCGGGTGGGGGATCCTGTCCTAGAGGCCAGGCAACACGTGGAAGGGGATGGTGTGCACCAGCCCAAGTGAAGGGAACTTAATGGCTGGCTGCTGCCTGTGCCTGGGTAGGACACCTGAAAAAAAAAAAAAGAAAAAAGAACCACACAGGAATTTCTTTTGCGTCTGTGGTTAGAGAAGCGTGGCAGATCCGTCTGCCCCATGAGCAGCAATTAACATAAGAGTGCATCAGGCATTCAGTGTTGTGGGGCTCATTACCCACAAGTTTTGTTCAAAGACCTGGACCCGTGCAGCACCAGGGGAGCCAGCGCTGGGTGTTGCTGTGAGGTGCTGTGAGTGCCGCTGCCTGCCCTGCTCTGCCCTGCTCCTCTGTGGGCGCCTCATCCCAAGGCAGGCGTGGGCTGAACTGAAGGCAGGGACGGAGCTCACACAGCAGCTGCCCCAGCTTTGCACTCCACTACAGGACACCCAAATTTACCCTGTGCCACAGGACACGCTACACAGCACTCCGGGCCTTCATTTACAGTTTGATTGGTAATGCCTGGCAGAACTGGCATTTTCTTTGAACAAATCTTAATTGCCTACCTATCCACCTTGACTTGAGCAAAACCTCGGTTCCAGGCTGCCTGCTGCCAGGATTTGGCTTTTTCCGCTGCATCCCCACCCTCCTCACCAAGCCTGGGGGGACTTACCTGTCAGCCTTTCTGTAATACCCCAAAAAGCAAACCCATTCTTTTTCCCAAGAGACAAATGAGGCATTCGAGCCATTTAGCTTCCCCTCAACTTCAGCTAAAATTAAAATGGCAAAAGACAGAATGGTAATTGAGAACTTTTTGAGCTCAGCAGAGCTGTTGCTGGAGCCAAACCATAGTGAACTGCTGAGCAGTTCTCACCGCGCTTCACAAGAAATACCCAAACTGCTGGGACAAAAGGAACATTGCAAATTTCATTACCTTCACTGACGTTTCCTCCTCACCACTCTCATAAGGTGAGACCCGTAAGTGAGACGCGGCTCTTCTCATTCTTTTATAGCGCATGGCATTTTTGGTACCACAGAGGTCCAGCAACTCAGTGGTAATTTACCTTTTCAAAATTAAAAGTTCAGCAAATAGTTTTGTTTCATTTTCCCAGCCAAGAAACTATGCAACTAATAAACAAATCACACTGAACAGCTGCTTGATCAGCTCAAATATACTGTAAAAAGTAATTACACATGCAAAAATTTAATACAAGCTTCTCAAAAGATAGTACCCAGTATATAAATGCTAGGCTTTACTGACTTTTTGAAAGTTAAATTGCCATGCTCTCCAACATGCTTCCCAATGGTGATATACAGGGATATCAGAAATAAAAGATGTACAATCTACACCACAACCCCCCCCCCCCAAAAACCAGACTGATTAAAATGGAGTAATAGTCACAGTGGGAAGAAAGGAGTGATGGCTCTGAATTCTGTCAAGAAGCTTTTCTGCCACAGGTTTGAACTCTCTTTCCCAATATAGTCTGTGGTAGTCCCTTAAATCTCTGTCGAGGCTGTAATCCAAGGCTAGCTCTTCATCTGCAATCAAGGAAAAGATCATTGTCAGTTCTGAATAAAAATATACCCAACCATATATTTTTTGAGCACAGCACACACAACTTATCAGTTGCGTATGTTGATGGCTTAAGAACAACTCCATGTTTCACTAAGCATCACTGTCCGATGCTCGTCACTTTAACTGAACACAGAGAAGGCTAAGGTCAGTAAAACAGTACAAAGGGTATGGCAGGCTCTGTTACTCTTACACCTCACAGGTGTAGCTGAACTGTGGCTCCAAGATGAAACATTTACTGTGACTGTCAGCCTGGAAACTACTCAGGTTTTAACACTACTCATAGCAGGTTTGCTAATGTAAGTCATCATATTCATCTAACTACAACTATTTTTTTCCTATCACAAATTGCTTTGCTAATCTGGTTCATGAAGACTCTTTCCTATATCTGCTATCACAGTGAAAGAACATGAACCACCCTGGTACTGTACTAATGATGCCCTCCCTTCCTCACAAACTTCATAAGTAACAGGACACTTAATAGAGATAAGCAATGTTAGGAATGAATGAAAGGAAGTCATCACTCGTTATTCCCCCTCCGTTTTGCCTGGCATTGGATGTGGCGAAGAAACAAACCCTTACAGAAAAAAATCAGCCTGCAACCAGAAGCATACTCCTGAGTCAGGAATCTACAAACACAGCTGATAATGCTGAACAAATGCTTTCATACAGTTGAACAGAAGGATATCTGACAGCCTTTAGGCCATAATCGGACCTAAAATGAAGATACAACCCTGCACCCAATAGGCATGTGATTTATCTTTGTCTTAGACTGTGAAAAAGCACCAGGTTCACAATCTGTTAAATAACTAACTCTGTAAGGGAGCTTCCTGCACAGTCACAGCAGGTAAGAGACAACTCAGAGCTGAAGAGAAACTTCAGTTACCCACATTTTGAGTCAAACTGTGTAGAAGAGAGACGCTCAAACAGCAACTATTCCCATTTCAAAGAATGCCACGGTGCCTACGCAGAGCTGCGACAGCTATAGAGGAAGAGGTGACATTACTTTTGCATGGAGATGGGCTCCATTTCATAGAAAGTTACTAGTAACTGCCAACAGTACTTGACTTCTATGTCACTACAGTGTTTCTAAATTACCAAAATTAAAGAGATGCTGATTGTGAGGTAGATTCCAAAGGGGTTCTGCATAAAGAGAAGAAGATATTTAGAGGCTTTCTGTAGTAAAATAAAGAGGGAAAAAAAAGCCCATTCTTTCAAGAAGGAAGACATGTCGTATCTCTGCAGGAAGGAACTCTGTAATCAGAGACAAAATCCAGCCCCAGACATCAGATCTATATTTGATGGTATCATGGGATAATTTAGGTTGGACAGGACCTCTGGAGCACAGCCACCATAGATCAGGTTGCTCTGGTCCACCTACTGTTGAGTACTGAACATCTCCGAGGATGGAGATTCCACAGCCTTTCTGGGCAGCGTCTTCCCTGCCATGGTGAGAAATTCTTTTCCTAATATTTAATTGGAATTTTTCTTATTGCAACTTGTGCCCATTAGCTCTTGTCCTATCAATGGCACAATAGTCCAACATATGTAAAATGAACCTCAGCAGCAGAGAAGTGAGAGACCCTGAAGAGAAAGATAAGGGATTATGGGGTTTGTTTTCAGGTAGAATTGCTTTGCCTACTCCTGAAATGATTTTTCTGCCCAAATGAACTATCTTCTAACACAGAGCAAGAGACATTTCTCCCTTTTAGCAGACAGCTGTGTCCCCCCAGAAGCTGAATGTTTATGGAATCACTGAGGTTGGGAATTCCAGCTTACAAGAACAAGGGTCAAAACCAGTTCAAAAGCTGAAGTGTTGAACCAAAACAGTAAATTTCCCAAAGCAGAACGTGAGTAACACTGGGGATCAGCGAGGATCAGTGTCCCACATGCAAGCTGTGCATCCTCAGATAATTTAATTTTCCTACAACCCTCCTCAAAACTAGCAAAATTGGGTACTGGCCAAACAGCATACAAACTGGCTGGAAGCTCGGGAAGGAGACAAGCACACTGGGTCTACATGCTACGGGGGAAGCTGAAAACTAGAGTACAGACCCTAGTTTGCAAGGGCTACCCATCCTTGTAACTCTGACAAGACAGGGGCCAGGAGCCCTGGAATCATGCCATGTATCATCAGGCCATGTAAGAGTTCACGTGTACTGAGACTCCAGAATAACCTCCCTGAATTGATAGTGGAGGTAAAGGTGAGCAGAAAAAAAGTCTGCAAAAAGAGAGGGAGAAAGGAGATTTCACTGAATGACCAAATAGAAAAATATTCTCAAGACAGAGGCTCATCTCCACTGTGGCTCCTGAGGGAGCGGGGCAAGGCAAAGCTGCTGTCAGCAGCCTGCAAACACCAGCCTCCAGGAGCTCTGAGCCAATGAAGTGACACGAAACTCAAGAGAAGCTGAAAGGCGGCAAATGACAGTGCCATTGGAAAGCAGTGCTACTGCATCTCAGGCTGCTGGGATCAGGCAGGGAAAAAGAAAAACAAATGGTGCCTTTTGTCCAGCCTTTCTCAGGTCCTCCACTCCCTTTTGGATCCTTCATAGCTTCTGTCATCTTGTGCCAGGTAGGGGAAAGAAAAATAAAGGGGAGGAGGCCAAGCACAGCAGGTGAAGTGAGGTGTCTGCTGTGCCATGTTCCACTTTTTCTGCTTCCTGAAGGCGTGCTGATGCGTAAGCACAGTCCACTGACTGTTGGCAGTTGCCTCTTGCTTCCTGAATGATAGAATCAGAGCAATGATGGTTCAAGGCTGTTACTGGATACAACAGGAGGAGGAAGATGTAGGACAATATTAACCAGCTGCTATTACTGAAAGTTGTTGGCTCTAACACGCAGAGAAACCAGATCCAATGAACAGGATGCACTTTTTCTACAGCTACTCTTCTGACTACAGTGTGAAGAAAAACTAGGCTTCTGATTTAATTCTGACCTATTTTTAACTAATTGCCACTACAGTTGCATTGTAACTGCAACTGCAATTGTACCTGAACTTCCAGTTCACAAAAGCTGTACTAGTTAATGAGAGTTCCAATTACTACCTAGCCAGGACTCTGCAGTCAAATTAACTGCTGGAATAAGCAGTGTTAAATGCAGAGGAAAAAATAAGTAAGAATTTTCCAAAACAAAGATATATATTCATTGCTGCATGCCAGAAAATTCAAGCACAATTGTGGCTGTAAAGTTTGCGGTTCCATTGCAGAATGTTAAAAAGCACACTAATGATCTTGAAACACTGTGTATTTTCAGATAAATAGATGGAATTACTGCCCACATTAAGATATGCTCTATCATAGCAAGGAATGTAATGCAAGGAATGATTACAGCAATGAATAAGAGTAATTCTGCTGTAACTGGAAAAAATCCCCACAAATTCACCCACTTTTCTGATTGTCTAAAAACAAAAGAGACCATGGGGATCTCACTTTCTATCTGGGTCTGACTAACATGCAGCCTTCTACACAGCAAGCATACATCATTAGTAAATTTCCAATTAAAATAGTTAAGGTTTGCTTCAATTTCATTTACATTTTAAAGATTTTTAGAAAGATAAGTGCAAATGACCTACCCAAAATAAAATCATAACCAAAGCACTGCTCAGAAAATAAAAGAGGAAAATTAAAATATAGTGACTATAGGACTATTACATAGCAATTAAACTCTGTAAAATTTGAAGCAAACATAAATGTTCAGATGAACACATCCAACTGGGTCAGTGAATCAGAGTCTTAACATTCACTCACAGACACCTTCCAGCCTGTGTTTGTGGAGGAGCACACCCTCCCTAGCTTTAGGGAGCAGATGAGAAATCGTCAGAATGTTGTCCCTGCCCACAAGGAGATCGTGGTGAGAAAAGATGGGCAGCTAAGGGACTCGTCACAAGCAGCAAGCTCAGCCTGTTGCAGCACAGAGCCCTCCGACTCGGGGGAAAAGCCATCTATATTCCCCAGACGGCCCGGTGTGTGCTGTGCAGTAACCAGGCGCTTCAGAGCTGAGCCCTCGCTTCTGTCAACACCTGCAAGGACCTTTGAGGTCAGAAGGGCCCACATCCAGCGAAAAGGATGTTTTGCACTGAAGGTCTACGGGATAGTTGGCTCAAGCAGATAAAAAGGCAGCTGGTGAAAAGCATTAGTGGCATGCTAACTAGACAAACTAGAGTGGGGAGTGACAGCGGCAAATTCCACCTTGGCAATCTGTAAGATCTGAGGGGATACACTGAATGGCAATAGACCACTGTGCTGCTGATAGTCTATACTGGACAACCACTTAAAGCTGCATGACAGACTGCCCACCCAAACTAATACTGCTTTGATTTTGCTCCTTCTATTTCTCTTATTAAGGGAAAGAGACCATGATCATGAATCTCACCTAAGAGTGATGTAAGCAGCACCAGCAACACATCGGTATCTTCTCCAAAGCATGAAGCTGCACTTGTGATATTTTCACTGTAGTTCCACAAGGTTTTGCATATCAAACAAGCCAGGTCCCAGTCAGACGGTCCAAAGTCTCGTAAACAGTCAACTAACCTGCCAGTATCAAACAAAAACAGTGTTTTGCTCCATGTAGTTTTCTCCTGAGCCCTTCAAAACTAGGCAGTCTTGAAATGCATGCAGACTCCATGAAAGTTTGCAGGAAAATTCTACATTTATAAACTTAAGATGCTACTTTCTTCCTCAGTAACTTCCCCCGTTTCATTTAGTCTAGTTCCCTAAGGATGTGAACAAGCCTTTTGTCTAGACATATGTGCGTATGCCTGCTTGCATCTGTCCATCCCCGTAACTTTTTAACCCAACTGACCAATTTCAACCACATACATCACAAATGTAACCATCTCAGGCACACTAAAATGCCAACAAATTTCATGACAATCTGTGACTGTCCCAAATCTGTAGCTATGACTGGAAGTTGCAAAGTGAGCAAAACGTTATTAGGCACAAAGAATTCATCTGGAAAAGATGGTATGAATGCAGAAAAGGCTTCAGTCAGAACTTCCAGCTTATTACACATCAGAGGATCTGACCAGTAGACAAATCCAAAGGAATTCACTACTTCCATGACTCACAGAATTACCTCTTATGTTCAGTGAAGTCTGACTATTTTGCAGATCTCGCCCCTTCTTATATTTTCTCAGCCTGCATTCCCAATGCACTCCTCTCAGAAATTCCAGATTTATTAAGGACCACTAGGTTCTTGACCTTTCTTCTAATCTAACTTCCTTGCGGATACCAAACGCAGGCTAGATCAAAAGCAGGACCCTGAAATTAAGCTATAACTCCTCTGGCTGCACCAGCTTACGTACAGTAAGTTCCCATTACCAAACAGCAGTGTTCACAAGTGCTGGGTCAGCAGAAGTAAACGCCATTTTTCACCTGCTGTCCCTAGTGACTTCTCTAATAGTAATCCTTCACTGCTGTTCTCTTCCTCAACCCTACGACCCCCTCTTTCCCTCACTTCTCTACTTCGCTGCGAGTTTTATAATCTGGTGATTAGTAAAGGGAACATGGGATAGCTATTACATTCAAGTATGGCTGAAAACACCAGTAACTGAAAAGCAACCAAAAAGAGGTTTGCTTGTTCTCTGCTCTCTGAAGGCAGTCACTGTGGAAGACTGGGGGGCATCTAATGAAAAGCCAAAAGAGCTTGCCCTAATTTTTTGAAATTTAACTCTCTGATGAGACTAATTCCATGTTTTATTAGGGCCACTATATATTGGTACAATAACCTCATTTCTAAAATCCACACAGCTGCTTTGGCACAGTCAGGATGACCTCCTTAACAATCACTTCCAAATTCTCTAGATTTATTCCATACTGTTACTGTTCTTCCTTCCTTCTTCACAAATTTTTAGACAGAGTATAGAAAATTCTATATTCTACATGATTCTATATTCTATAGAATATTCCATATTCTGTATATTAGAAATTCTATATAATAGAAATTTCTCACAATTATTATTCAGTTTGCCTGCAACTTTTTTTTATTCTTCTTTTTCAGCTTTGTATTTTGTAAGTTAACTAGAACATGGGAAGGAAGGATGAACAGACCATGCATTGTTTACATTGTATTAAAAAAGTAATTATATGACGTATGAACAGGAAAGCATTTCAAAGTTGGGCATATTGATTCATAAATGTGGGTTGTATCAATTACTTTACAAGCATAGGAACATGATCTTTCCTGTTACTCCAATTAAGCTGGATCCGGTATTATCTGAACATCAAAGCCACAAGTGTTGCATCCACAGTGGTTTTTCAAGATCTAACATCACTTACAGCATAAGTGCCTTAAACTCGAACTCTCGGAGAGAGGAGTCTCAGGAGCTATTTCTTCTCTGCTGAGCACGGCTACCTCAGATAGTTCTCCCTGCAGTACTAAGTAGTTACAAAAATTGCAAGAGACCGTGTGGGGTATCATAGTTCTTGAAGTAATCTTCACGCTTAGAACAGATACACATCAATAGTGCCTATTTACTGTAGCCCACAGAAGGACTCAGTTAAGTCAGGCCTAAGCAACTATTTGCAAAGCCATGCCTTAGTTGCTTTGTTGCCTGGTACTCTCCTCTGCTGTGTGTATCAGGAGGATCTTTGAGAAATTATTCAGTGGTTCTCGGCTCTGCAGTAGGCTAAACCACTGTAATGCTTTTGCAAAAAACACATGGAAGAATACAAAAGGCTTTTTCCTGAAGAACATTAGATGCCAAATATCTATTAAGTATGTATCCTTATTACAATAAAAAGAATCTGATTGAAACTCTTTGACCAAACTACTGGAACTTCCCTTTTTCATAAGCATAATCAGGAACTTACTTTCCAATTCCTCCTTCTTCCATCAGAAGAGCTCGTTTGTTCTCATCTACTGTGAGATTGAGCAGAACTCCACAGGCAGAAAAGCAGACATCTTGGCTCTTGGCATCAAGTAAAGCAATCATGAACTTGTATACTGGATTGTAAAGGAAACGATGTTACTGGGAAGATGCACTTATAATACAGGTGGCATTACAACATACTTATTAAACATGTATACTTTGAAAGCAGTCAAATGCAGGATAGCTACCCAAAAATTTAACCTTGTAGCATATTACTGCAACATTTATAGCATAGGTGTATGAGCCAGAGTAACAGCCACTATTACGTCACGCTTGAACGCCAGCTTTCTTCAAAGCAACACCTTTAAAATTCTAAATATAAAAATACACCAAAGTCATGTGAAAATCCAGTCAGAAGAGATTACATTCACCAAACTAATTTACAGCTGATTTCTTTCGTATCACCCTCCTTTCAATCGCACAGTAAGCAGAAACTGCTAGATTTGGCACTCAGAGAGGCAAGTTCTTACCTCCGTGAGTGGCGGGGTTGCCCTAGACTGCACCAAGTGCAGCTGGGATTGCTGCAGCCTGGGGCTCCTGCGGGAGACAGGCAAGAAGCAGACACTGGACGTGCAGCATCTCGCAGCGCTTGCTGACGCCAAACTCAGTAGGCAGTGGAAGGCAACCCCAGCGAGGGCGTCAGTCTTGCCTAATGGAAAGGAAGCCTCTCGCTCTTCCTGAGCTCGGCGCACCAACACCACAGTCTCTCCAAGGTGGAAAATTCAGTACTTTGACTGAGCACATCACCACCCTTAGCTACTAAATGTCAGTGCTCCCTCTGCAGATACCTGCTCCTCCAAAAGCAGTGATATGTCCACCCACGAAAGAAGAGATTGTATATTGTGGCCTATCACCTCACTTTGAGCACTGACAGGTAGATACAACAAATTCACAATGAACTGATGTTTAATTAAACCTGTGACACACCTTCTGTGGATAGCAAGGAGTTGCTGTTTTTCCCAAAGCTCTTTTGACACCCAAAGCAAAACGACTTGAGAAGACTTGTATCCTGCTTCACCCAGAGGCTAATAGGAGGTCTCTTTGGTGAGGTAGTCTAACATCTTAAATGTATGTTACAAAGCATAACATGTTGTTGAATACAGGAATCAAAAACCTGTGATTATGAACCTAAATAAGAATTAAGTTGGATTTTCATTTTATATCGTATGACTACTAACCTGTAGGATTTGAGAAACTGAAGGAGTGAAGGGACATTTCAAAATTATAATCTTTAGGAAAAGCAGAGTATTTGTAATATATACCTTTGTGAAGGCACACCATGGCACATTTTTCCTACTGCAATATTTCCATTTTAATGAAACTGAAATAAAATGGTGTTTATAATGACTACTATTGAATTCTAACATTTGCCTAATTCACAAAACATCAGAGAAGATTACTTTTACCCTTTAACTGAGACAGCTTATTAACAATCTTTCCTTTTTAGAGCTATGGACATTTAAAACCAGGACTCCCACAAATGCAAAAGTAACTCACTCTTTTTCTGCATGATGAAGTCACAGATCTCATGATACTGGGAAAGATTGCCAAAGACTCTGACAGCTTCTACAACTCCATCCATATTGTTGCTCATTAACAGCTTTAAAAGCACTATTGGTTTGCAGAGAAATGACATAAAAACAATCACTTGTATGTCACAAACATGTGCTTGGCTTTTTATCAATAAGTATCAGAACGCAAGCTGCAACAGCAATAAATGTAATAAATGGGAACAGTTATCTAACTGTCTGGTTGCAGTGAAGGGGGTGAGCAGATGGTAGAACAAGAGCTAAATTGTGTAGGGCTTTGAAGATGAGACAAAGAGCTCCAATATGGGGCTAAATGCAAAAGAACAGATGAGGAGTTACGAAGATAGCCTAAGCACAGTTGTGATAATGGGTGCCAGTTTTGCTGTACAGTTTTGAGTGGGCTCATGTGAAAATCCAGGAAGACAAAGAAGAAAAAAATGTTGTAATATATATGAGAATTGATTTAGATCCTGAACAGATGGTCTTATGGTGGGATGTCTCCTAAAACTCAAATTATTTTCTGACATTAGGTCTATTTTCTTTCAGTGCTGCTATAACAAGCAAACACACTTTCTCTGAACAGTGACTTAATATTGCCCCTGATCAGAAGCGTTTACTTGCTTGCTACTTTCCTGCTTAGCCATTTCACGTATGATTAGCATGTAACTTCAGCAGATAGAATGAGACCTTCAGCATTTCCTAGGAAGAGCTACCATCATGTAGGTCTTTGGTCCACAGCAACAGAGTAATGTTACAGAAGTTACATCTTACCAGTCTTCTGTGAGTATGAAGTGAACAACTGAAATCAGTCCATCATATAAAGGACTCAAGTCAGTGAACCCTTAACACTTCTACCACAGAAAAGAGGAAAAAAATATAGAAAAGAGGCTGGCTTCATTCCCATTACTTCCGTCTTTGAATGTTGCAATACTGTTGCAATACATGCCTTAAAAAGACATCTAAAATTATTATTTTTTGTCTTTGGGATTCACCATTTGTATCAAACAGCAAGTATTCTCAAAATGTCTCCTGGAGGAGGAAGCCTGCTGGTCTTCCATCAAAAGCTTTTCTCTCTCCTCAGTTCAGAGAGAGGAAAGGTGATAGGACTGATTCCGTATGCTAGCAATAAAAACGGAAGAGGGAGAGCAAATGGGACAGGCAGAGAAGTCATTTGTTTCCGTATTTCTCTGACTAGCCATGAGAGACAGCTGGCTTATGGGGGATAGAATGACTTGTGACAGAACAGCAGAACTGTTACCTAGACAGAAAATTATGTCTACCAGTCAGGGCACTAGGCTGACAGTCAGAATATTTTTACCTACTCCTCATTCTACCTGTTGTGCAAACTTCAGGCTCCGTCTCTCCCCCACGTCTTCTCGAGAGACCAAGACATACAAGACACAGACTCTCTACCTTTTCTATAACATTAACTCAGTGAGTCCCAGAATGCAGATGCAGTTCTTACACATCACTAAAATATGACTCTTGTCCATACTGTCAGAGGAGAGTGAATCACATGACTCCTATACTAGCAATGGATTTATAAGCCAGAAACAGACATAAATCAGATTTTGCACATCTAGAAGGTACTAAGAAAAACAAACAACCTTTTTACCATACTCTGATTAGAAGTAAAAAGCAACATTATTATTTTGGTTCAGGCATGTGGATTTTGGACAAGTATAGCAAAAATTGCTAAACAGAAAACAATATGGCAAATTCCTTTGGGGAGGAAAAGAAGGGGGTTTGTCAACAACCTAACTATTTTCACACAAGTCACAGAATTATGTTCCAAAGGAATGAGAAATCCCTATGGGAAGAATTTAGCCCTATGAACTTTATATTCCTGCAATATGATACAACAAAACATCATCAGTGTCTTTATTTTCTGTAGTGTCAAAATATAGCATCAGTAACTTCCACTTTAAAAAAGCTATACAAAAACTACTAGTTTAAAAGTCCTTACTTTCAGCAATGTGTAGCTTCCTGTCTTGAACAGCAGAACTCTTCACTTTGTAGTAGGATAAATTGTTGATTGTTGTTGCAGCATTGATGACCAACTCCTCACAGTCATCAACTGACTTGTATTCTGATAGTAAAAAAACCAAAACAACATATGCATATGTAGATACACACACGCACAGGAGTCTAACTTAGCAGTGCATTATAGCTCAGAAGCAAACTGAATCATAGTTTACATGGCCACTGTTAGAGACAACTGTTTTTCAGTAAAATGGCAGAAGCTAAGAGGAACAGCTGATCCAAAAATGGCAATACAAAGTCACTCTTTCCAACTCTTCATCTACAGAAGTCACTGTGACTAAGGCAACATGATTTAAAATCTAGTTAGTTAAGACATATTACAGATCCTATTTGCTGTTTTAAGATGGAACGGAGGAGAATCCACATGCAGAAATAAGCCTGTGTGATAGACATGGAGAAATACCAAGGACTATTATACTGACATGTCAGGTACTATGACAAATTGGGAAAAAAAAAAAAAAAAAAAAGACTTCTTCAACAATATTTGAAACATTCTCTCTCTTAGAGTTCCTGACAGAATGTTAACCAACGTCAAACTACACCAACAAGTCTGAAAGTTGTGTATAGCAATTTATCTGAGGTTTTCTGGCCTGAGAAACTAAGGGTGAAGGAAATAAGTTCATAGGGAGAGAGAACATTTTGCAGTAAACTAACTCCCCTCAGGAAGAAGGGAGAGTGGCAGAGAAAAGCTTTGAGGCTTGAAAGCACACAACGATTAAGACAGTTCCAACCGAGGAAGCTCCTACAGGGCTTAGGGCAGAATGGATGAAGTTGTGATTGTGAGTCTGCCTTCTCTAATCTCTCATGGCTGGTGGGTAAGATTGGTAAACCAGCACATAATCAGGTTGATTGTCTTTACGCAATATTTAAAGTTCTCATCATGCACTAAAATATACTGAGTTCTCTGAGATGTATCTTGTCACTGCTGAACTCTGTTACGGGGAGAACAGACTGCCCGGTCCTAGACTATAATTAGATTTACAAAGGGATCAGCAAGTGGAAAAGGAACTCTTTTTGGAGGGAAAGAAATAAAGGTTGAAAATCTGAAAGAGAAAAAAAAAAAGGGAGGGGGGGGATTTTTTCAAGGAGGCTGAAAGTTACGAGTGCAGGGAACAAAAAGAATACTTAATCCAGAACAGTCACAAAACCTGCAAACCTTAAAAAAACCCCACCACCAAACACAAGTATATAGCACCTGATAAGAACAGGCTTTCCTTACATATGCACTCTCGGTGAGTTCTATTTAAAATAAAATGTGTTTCCTTATCCTTAACGATCATATCTGCAAATCTTACCACTGAATGAAACACTTTTACAACGTCTTTCCCCAGACATTAAAATGTCAGTACCAAAGCAGCAATGCTTCCACTGTGTCAAACAGGCTTTCTACATAAAACAGGTTATGAATATCAGCAGATTGACTTTGTTGTTTTAGCAACAGAACCAGTTTAGTTATGGTTCAACCTAGATAAGAAGGTCAAGTAGAAAAAGTCTAAACTGTCCTTACAGACTGAACAAAGATAACACACACAACATAATTTTATTACCTAGTACTGTAACAAGTAATTCTACAACACGATGGGCAGCTGCCAGAGCTGCTCCTACACTGGGATGAATGGAGAGATTGGCCAGCACTCTTATCAGTTTTATCAGAACATCTTCTGTTTCTGAAGGATGCTTTGGGTGGGTTTTTTCTTCCCCTTCTCTTTCATGGTACCATTTCTGTGCATTCAAATCAAGTTCATGGTAGGTTTGGAATAATGATATCAAAGTGTTAACACTTCCTTTTTCTTTAAAAAATTGCTCACGGGCTTGGTTAGTCTTTTCTGTTAAATTACCAAGAATGAAGATGATACGGATAACCAAATCCTGCAATAAAATAAATAAACCATATTACACAGAAAACATCAGAAGCTATTAGCTGCTTAAAAAGAAGATAATACTTAAATTGGTTCACAATTCAGTTAATAGCAGGTCCAGAACAACTGAAGGAATGCCAAATATAACAACTAGAAGTAATTTTTTATGCCACTATTTTTTCATAACCCAGTTTACAGAAGAAATCAAAAACATCTGACAGAACTATTATAGCATTGGGGTAATTACTAATGGGATATACTTAGTATAGGTCATCTATTTTTACCAAGCCCACAGTAATCTTAAAACATCTTAAAACAGCACTTTATATAACTAGAATAATCATATGGGCCAGAGTTTACTAATCTTTCAAGTAAGCCAATGTCAGTTGTGATGGCCAAAGACCACCACCCTCCCTTCTTCTCGAGGCCTGCTAATTACTGTAGAGGTTAAACTACTACCCTTGATTTGTTACTGTTAAATCCATGGTAGCTCTTACTCATTTTCTTGTTAAGTCCAATTGCTTACAGATAGCTGAATTATTTGTTCCAGATTTTTACCAGAAATGTAATCTAAATCGACAGGTCTGTTATTCCCCAAATTCCTCCATTTTCTCCTTTTAAAGGCATGTGCCCTACAACCTTGAAATCCTACGTAATTTTTCAAGAATCCCAGAGACATTACCCCTTTCTGTCCTTTTGTAAGCAACAAAGGGTAAATTTCATCAGGCCTAGCTGGTTTGAAGACACTTAAATATTCTCCACCTCATTTTTTAGTGATAAAAGAACTCAGGATGGAGTAGAGATTAATCATTTGATCATACTTAACCCTTTCAGAAAAAGAAGCAAAAAAAGGCATTCCACACTTCACTACTCACAGTGCCATCTGTCAATAATTCTCATCTTCTGAACACTGCAGCAATTATTTCCTTATTGTCTTCTCCCCATTAATGTACTGTAGAAAGTTTTCTTGGTTTTTTCATGTTCCTTTCTAGTTGCATCTCATTTACTGCCTTTTTTCTGATTTTAATTTTACGTGTTCTTGCTACCCTTTTATTGTTATCATTGCTAAATGAGACCTACTTTCTATGTTCACACAGTATCTTGACATCTCATGATTTAACCAAGTTGCTCTCTTAAAGCACTTCCTATCCCTGCTCTTCAGTGGAACACAGAATTATATCGCTTGTTGCTTCATTTTAGTAATACTGAGACATAGCCTTTTTTTTTACAAGACTACTGGATATTAATCAAATGGCATTCAACAACAACATCTTTTTCGTACCCACCTGTATGGAAGAAGGAAAAAAAAATAAAATTCTGAAAGTCTGAACTAACCCAAGTATAAATTCATGAAAACATTTCCCTCTGTCACTTGCATCAAATCCTAGTAATTTCTCAAAAGAAACGTCCACAGCTTTATCTTAATGGTACAGTTAAAGTAACAGCATTTCTTCAAGCACAGCACAGCCATCTACCCTTAGCTGCTAAACTGCTGTACATGCACTAACCATTTTGCTAAACAAGTTACATGGTGTTTTTCTTCAAATATAATAGTTATATTCACAGACATTCTAATCCTCCATGGTATTAATAACGTAGTTAACCAGGCGCAGTCCAACTTGGTAAAGTATACATCCTAATGCTAAAGAAAAAAGATGTGTAAGCAGTGAATCCTTCGTCCATACATGCCTTCATCAGTAAGTTTCAGGTCTTAAGCCTCTGCCACAGAACATTGCTAACAACATCCTCTTAGGGTCAAGAAGAAGAATGCCATTCCTGAATAGGAGAAGCAGGCAGTCCCCTAAGTGAGGAATAGGTTCTCACATCCATCTATTTAATATGATCACTTCGTAGGACCCACTTCCACTTTTTTTTTTTAACTAGGCATCATATTTCTATTATAGCATCTAAATGTCATCAAGACAAATTTTTATGAAGATTCTTACTGACTAACCACTAACAGCTTTCACCTTTGCTGGCACAACCCCCAATTCACAGAGGCTGTAAGAATTTGAAACAAACAACTGATGAATCAGAAGACAGAAATGAAAAAAGCAGGCAGTCTAGTTTGACTCGTTTATTTTGACCAAAATTAGAAAGTCAATACAGTATCAGCCCAGCAACAGCTCTACCCAATCAGAAAACAGACAAACAGGTACGGTACAGCAATCAACTGATATTTTGAGAAGTGTGATCTCAACTGTGCTTTCCACCTACAGGCTAGCAAAACAAACTTATAAAATACTTCTTTTTAGCAAAGCACATCCGGTTTTAATAGCATATTACTGAAGTTTCCTTATCTTCCAATGAAAATTTAACCAGGAGAGTCAAAGAGAAAAGCTGGTACAATTTGTCCCAAGTAGTATAATACTCAAGGGTTCGTATTATTTTTGGCTATATGTTTTTAAAGTGTTCTTGGGGTAAGCACTGCAAGAGTAAGAAATACCAGCTTAGAATTGCTGTGTAAAGAAATACGTGTAAAGATGAATGGCATTTTGAAACTGCTTGCAAGACTAAACCTGTACAAGGCCCATGGGCCCTTCTGTATATAACAAAAAACCCAGTATAATAAATGACATTATTATGCATCTCCAAATGTTTGGAGTATTAACTGCATATGGAATTTCAGACATTCTTGAACACTTACAGCAAAATTACTTACTAATCATTTATCAGATTAATTTATATAATATGGAGGTTTTAACATGTATAGCACTAAAGACAAATTAGAGTAGAGATAGGAATTACACTCAGTTATTTAATTTTTTTATAACAAGGCATTCATGTGAGACATGCTGTCCACAGAGTGTACCCAAACCTGATTTGATTGGAAGGTTATGTATGAGACCACACAGCTTCACTTACACAAAGTTGAAGAAACATGTCAAAAAAAGCTCGAGAAGAAGAACTGATTTTCTTGTTTCCAATCTATGAAGAAACTGATTTTTTTTTTTTAAAAGTGGTAAAGGCACCACATACTCCACTAGCATTTAACTCTTATTTTTCTGACAACCAGAACCATATATGTTTGATCACTGATAGGAAAGATTTCTTTGCTTATGTACTTCTAAAAATCTATTCCTTGCACTGCCCTAGTAGCAAAGGTACCCAATGTACTTGCTGAGTCACAGAACTTGACAGCAGTTTATCTTGGCAATTAAAATGTACCTGCCCTTTAGTGTACAGCATGATGAACAGAGGTACAAATAGCATAGGTTTACTTATCAGTAAGAAAGGAAAACTGATTAGATCAGTAATTTCTAGCTAAAACAAGATAAATAAGGAAGAGGAGTCCATTCTAGAGTTTGTACGCATTGGCCAAGTACCTGTTGTTAATCTATTTGGTATCTGGATCCTTACAAGGGGAGGGGTAGTATGAAAAAAAAATTCAGATGTCAGCAGCTGTGTTCCGATTGAATCTCCAGCTGTAAATGAAATGTGCTTTCCATGTTACACAAACTTCCATGGAGGTAGTCAAAATTCTACCACCTGCCCAGCAGTATGAACTGTTTCTAGGGTTCATTCAAATCTAATTTACACTTCATTTCCAAATTTGTATTTATGCTTTATTATGTACCTCAGAAAGAAAATGTAAGACTTGTATTTGCAGGGTCTGATAGTCTACTTATAGACAAAGTAACAGTAGTTATGCCATCCCAGAGCTAATCTCTTCCAAACACAGTAAGGATTCATCTTGAAGTGACATGCTGGCTGTGAAAATTCCTGGTCAAACCCAGAAATAACAACTGACCCAAAACGAAACTCGATGTAAGGAAGAACAAATGAGGGGGATGGGGGAGAATACCCTGGAAGTAGCAAAAGCAAATGAAGAAGTTCTTGACTGAGGGACCTGAAATAAGGAGCAGAAAGGAGAAGCTTTGTCACAGTGATAGCAGGGAGCACTTTGTTAGTAAAGAGGGAACCTCGTTCCCCTGCAAATACAAATGCATTTGAGAAGGAGAGGCCATTAGAAGCATGTGTTTATATTTCTGTGTATCATACACCACAGGACCCTACCCAATAGTTTCTATACCCGAAAATCTGATCTGTTCAGGTAAACTTCTCAGAAAAGGGTTCATTTGCACTGAGCAATGAAGAACTCGTGTCCTTAAGTTTGTTTGTGGAGATCTGGGAAAGGTGACAAAGAAAAGCAAGCACATTGTCACCAGAACAACATTTGATGAAAAGCAGTATACACTCTCTAACAAACATTTCAGAAATCATGAATTAAAAAAAGCTGAAAAACAAATCCCAATGGTATTGCTCCAGTGATTACTAATCTCCCTGGTTAAAATCTTTTTTCTTATTACTAGTTTAAATTTGTACAGCTTCAGCCACTATTTCTTACTATATCTTTTTTCCTAGATTAACGGATTGCCTACTAACAGAAATGTCTTCCTTATGCAGGTTCTATTAATAGGCAACTTCCTAATGGTCTGACCTTTGTCATTGATAAATTAATTTGCTTAATCTTGGGTTGGTTTATTTAGCTCTAATAATTCTTTTAGCTCTTTTCAGAGCTGTTCCCAAGCTTTCAGCATCTTTTGTAGAAGGGAATACCAAAAATAAGGCAAAGTATTTCAGTGACAGTTTCTGTCACACCAAGCAGTAACACCTTATTATTCTTATTTGATATTCTAACATTTACCTATCTAGTAATTACATTCACTCTCTTGTACCTTTTGATACACCAGAACAGCAGGTTTCTATATGATATATGCTAATGACGGCTGGTTGACTACAAACTTTGAGCTCTACGTTCCTGATCATTTTACATTCAGAGTACACATCACATATTCTGCACTTTCCTTACCACTTTTGCCTTTTCTTTCAGACAAAAAAAAAATCACAACCAAAGTATTAGGAAGATGCAAATACACTATCAGCTCAGCATACTGTCAGAAATCATACTGTAGGGAAAGGGTGACTTTCTGTGGTTATTCAGATTTATCAGCAGGGAAATTCCTTCAGAGTTGTCAGAATATTTATCCTAAACCAGATACTTCCTTCTTGAAAAAAAAATGTTAATTCAGAGAGAATGAACAATGAGTTATGAATATGCATGTGCACACACAAAACACAGGAGAAAAATCTTATGTTTTGGTTCTTTAATGGTCAATTGCTATATCCCTTTCATAGCTTTTTTTTAATTGTCCAAGGCACTGTTATACTGTTGGGCTAGAGGGAGAAGGAATACAACTTAAAATATGTATTTGTAAACATAGGAGAAAAGAACCACATGATCTATGCAAGTTCTTCGTAGGGTTACCTTGACAAGCATTTCAGCAGAAGCGGTGGCATAAACAGCACCCACTCCCCTTTCCATTCACAGTTTGGCTCCTCTCCCATATTTATTATATAGTCCCAAGGAACTATTTGTGTGGCTGTTCAACAAACTAGACTGGGAAGCAACGCAGGTAATAACCCAACAAAGGACTGGGGTTCTTTTTTTTTTTTTTCAGTTTTGAGGTTATTGGAAGCTGGATCAGTTTTGTGACCTGATGCATCATGCAGTCACACAAACAGCTGTCCTCAGCTAACGTGAGGGATGGCACAGAGGGGAAGAGTGAGTAACTGACACACAAAGAACACTTCTGTCAGCACTTATGACCATTTCTTTAGAGACAAGCTATAGATACAGAAACACACCACCACCCGCAATAAAAATAGTAACAAAAAAAATAATCTTCGGTATGTCATAAGACTATGATGTCACTGAGCAGAGTATCAATAATACTCTCAAAGCATTTGCAGCATTAGACTCTATTGTTAAAAGCCTGTGGTTGCTTTGGGGTATGACATGACTTACATTATGGGACTGACAGAAACAGACAGATAGGGAGCTCCTGGGAGCTCATCACAGAATTCTCCATAAGCCAGCCAAAAAACCAGCCAGGAAAGCCAGTCACAGCACACAGATAAGCCTTCACCTAATAAATACAGCCAGAAACAAAGTGGAGAAATTTTCTGCATTTACAGGCCCCATCAGTGACAACCTTCCCCACTGCAGCAATCCTAACAGCAAAAAGGACATTCAATGGCCCTAAAAATGAGTCTTTTTCTTGGAGGGAGACAAGAAAAAGTCTCACAAGCAGAAGCCTGCTTGCTCACGGAAGAGTATAAACTGATTTGGGACCCACTACCTGGGTATGAAGTGCACTTGGGAAGAAAGCTGGGCAGATCCAGGCACAGTGAACTCGATAAATGTGGGCATCTCCTTAGACAGGATGACAAGGCAACATCAGTCTATTCTTCATTTAATAAATTCTTCCTGACAAACTGATTGTTAAATTAAACAGGTAAAGCAGCATGGAAATTATAATCGTAAATTAGTGCAGTTCTGCTAGCTGATGCAAGAGATGCAAAAATAATAACAAATCTTTTCAAACATATCAGGACCAGAAAGTTTGCCAGAATCTGCAGAACTGATTGATGACTGGGATAAACAAGGAGCATTCAGAGAATAAAAAGTCATTGCAGAGAAGCTAAGTGAGTTCTTTGCATTGATTCATGCCCACTGTGAAAGCAACTGGGGAGATCTCAATGCTATAGCCTTCTCTAGGGAAGGCTCATCAGAGATCTGTCCAAAACTGAAGTGATAGCAAACAATTTTAAGGAACAGACTGACAAAACAAATAGTAACAAATCACCCCGACTGGATAATCACCCAACAGTTCTAAAAGAACTAATTCATTAAATAGCTTAACTACAAACAGTGATGTGCCACCTCTCAAAACTGCATTGATGATGTGTTGGGTTTGCATGGCAAGGTTTTGGTAGCGGGGGGACTACAGGGGTGGCTTCTGTGAGAAGCTGCTAGAAGCTTCCCCTGTGTCTGACAGAGCCAATGCCAGCCGGCTCCAAGACGGACCCGCCGCTGGCCAAGGCCAAGCCAATCAGTGCCTCTGTGATAACATATTTAAGAAAGAGAAAAAACAGCTAGAGAGAGCTTTTTTGCAGCCAGAGAGAGGAGTGAGAAGATGTAAGAAACTCTGCAGACACCGAGGTCAGTGCAGAAGGAGGGGGAGGAAGAGGTGCTCCAGGCGCCGGAGCAGAGATCCCCCTGCAGCCCCTGGTGAAGACCATGGTGAAGCAGGCTGTCCCCCTGCAGCCCATGGAGGGAGGATGAGGGGGTGTAGAGATTCCACCTGCAGCCTGTGGAGGACCCCACGCCGGAACAGGTGGAGGCACCTGAAGGAGGCTGTGACCCCATGGGAAGCCCACGCTGGAGCAAGCTCCTGGCAGGACCTGTGGACCTGTGGAGAGAGGAGCCCACGCCAGAGCAGGTTTGCTGGCAGGACTTGTGACCCCGTGGGGGACCCACGCTGGAGCAGTCTGCTCCTGAAGGTCTGCACCCATGGAAGAGACCCATGCTGGAGCAGTTCATGAAGGACTGTAGCCTGTGGGAGAGACTCACGTTGGAGAAGGTCGTGAAGGACTGTCTCCTGTGAGAGGGACTCCATGCTGGAGCAGGGGAATGAAGAGAGGAGTCCTCCCCCTGAGGATGAAGAAGCAGCAGAAACACCGTGTGAGGAACTGACCGTAACCCCCATTCCCCATCCCCCTGTGCTGCTGGGGGGGGGCAGAGGTTGAAGCCGGGAGTGAAGTTGAGCCTGGGAAGATGGGAGGGGTGGGGGGAGGTGTTTTAAGATTTGGTTTTATTTCTCATTCCTCTACTCTGTTTTGCTTAGTAATAAATTAGATGAATTCCCTCTCTCAGTTCAGTCTGTTTCGCTCGTGACGATAATTAGTGAGTGATCTCTCCCTGTCCTTATCTCGACCCACAAGCTTTTCGTTATACTTTTTCTCCCCCGTCTAGAGAAGGAGGGGAGTGATAGAGTGGCTCCAGTGGGCACCTGGCCTTTAGCCAGGGTCAACCCACCACAGATGCCTAAGGACTGGAAGGGTAACAAACATGAAATCTATTACTAGAAAAAGATCCAAATGAGATTCAGGTCTGGTGTCTGTACCAGACAAATTAGAAGAAATTATAAAAAAGAACAATAAAATGAATGGACTGTCAGATAAATGCAAGCAGCTTTAAGACTCCTAAGTCCTGACTTACCCAATTCTTGAGTTCTTTGAAGGGATCAACAAACATGTGTAAAGGAGACCCATCTGCTATCACCCATGTGGCTTTCCAGAAGACTTTTGACAAAGTCATTCACCAAAATCCTAGTGAAACTAAGCAGTCATGCTGTAAGGGAGAATGTCCTGGTATATACATAAATGATTAGAGGATGGACAATACAGTAAATCAGCAGTTCCTGCAACGGTGGAAGATGACCCGTGGAGTTCCACACAGAAGTGTCGGGACCTGTTGCATTCAACTTGTCCACAAACGTCCTGGTAAAGTGGGTGACAGCAGCGATATGGAAGAGTTTGCTGATAACACTAAGATATTCAAAGTAGCAAAGATGAAGGCTGACTGAAAAGCAGAAAAAGGATTTGTAGGCGACTGGTAACAAAATAGCAGCAAATTTTAAATGCAGATAAACGTGAAATGATGCATGTGGAAAAACACAGAACAGTCATACTTTCACATATAAAATTACAGCCTTTGAACTAACCATAACCACTTGGAGAACAATCTTGGGGTTAATGTCAGATTCCTCATGGGAGTTTAATGCTTACAGGAGGTCAAGAAAGCATATAAAATGTGGGGAATTCCTGGGAAATAAACTTATGCAGGCATGCAAATCTATGATATGGCCACATCTTAACCGCCATGTTCTGGTTTCCTCATCTCAAAAAAAGATACAGGACACAAGACTGTAAAAAGTTCTGAGAAAAGCAACACCAATGTACAATGGTATGGAATAGCCTCTATATCAGAAAGGACCAAGTAAGCAAGGACTATTCAGCCTTGAAAAGAGATAACTCAAAGAGGATATAATAAAGGTCTATAAAGTCAGAAGTGGTGTGAAATGAATGACTAGGAATTAAATATTAACTGACTTTTCAAAATAAGAGCCAGAGGGAATCAAATAAGGATAGTAAAGGCCAAATTCAAAACAAGCTAAAGGAATTATTTGTGCAATGGGTGGTTGCTATGGCAACTCCTTGCCAATGGATATTTAAGATGTTAGAAGTTTATATGGGGTAGAGGGCAGACTAGAATTTCATGGAAAAAAAGTCCACTGAGGTTTATTTCATACACAGAGAGCCACAGCTGGCTGAAGACATTTCCAAACTGGAAAGAGCTGGAGGTCTGGTAAGTGTACACAGGAAGTATTGTATATGCTTGCTCTGTTTTTACTGTTCTCTAGGCATCTGATTGCCACCACTGCCAAGTACAGATAGTAGGCTGGATGAACCTTTCATGTGACCCAATGGGATTATTCTTTTGCTGAACAGGCAATTGCTGCATCCAGTGATGTCAGACACTTAACAAGTATTTCCTAATTTAAAAAGTAGGCTACACTAAAGTATAAAGGGACTTTTCTATACAAAGGCACAAGATTCCTTCAACATAAATTTTAGTATCACACTCTGTGTTTGTGCACTTAAGATTGAAAATAGATTCCTAATTGTACACTGATAAAAGATTACATGGAAGCTGGCAGGGTCCCAAAAGGCCACCTAAGCTCAGGTAGTGTCTGACATAGTGACAAAAGCTACCGCCCTATTTAGGCAATCTCACTGTTCCAAAAGCATGGCTGCCTCCTGACTTATGACATTAACCACAGCCTGAGAAATTCATCCTTTATATAGCTTAACTGAAAAGCTCAGAAATGATAATGATCTGGGAGAGGGGAACAACACCTTGTTAAATATTTCTGGAGATGGGCAAAGGACTACAATACTGACTGGACACAGAAGCATGCAAAGTTCATTCTGCAAGGTAGAGGCTCTACAAGAACACTTCTGAGAGGTTTGATGGCATCTGGCAACCACCAAGGACTTTTTCGTTACTCCACACAAGTTAGCTCCAAAACCAACCACAAGTGAAGTCCAACAGAACATGTACTTCAGATGCACAGAAAAGCACTGCTGAATTCCCCAATCCTACCTTGCAGATCCAGCTTTCCCAATCTTCTGTACTCCCCTCCTTACCTAAGACTATGACACATGGAATTTAACAAGTCTTGCCAACTCAATTTCCCCAAAGGTCTCTCTCATAGAGTTAAATTACTACTCTCCCATTCCTTCTGACTCTTTTACCCAAGAGAGAAAATGAGCTGAGAAAAAAAAGAAAGAGCTGAAACTGCGGTGTGGTGAGAACAACAGACAGTATTTGGGTGGCAGCTGTGGAATTCAGTGTGTGGTGCAGGAGCAAGTCATTAATCCTACTTCCAGTGCTCACATTTTTATTTTCACAACATTTAATGCTTATTTTAAAAGTCACAGTTAGGAAAGCCTTGAGAAAGTCTGAATGCTCATTTTCTTTTAGTTGTTTCCCCAGTATGTTTCTAGCTGCCATGATTGCCAGTAAAAAAAACCTGACCCCACAAACTTTGCAACCTGAAAATGCAGAAAACACACACACTTCTTAACATAGCAGTTCTTAGTCCTGAGGATTTTTAATGCTTTGAGTTAATAGTACTGATTTATCCACCTCTTTGCTGCTTCTTCCTACAGCAGACAATTTTACTCGCATTGCTGTTACTTGTTTTCTTTTCAACACATACCAACTCACACTATAACTCACTAGCTGTCAGCATTTTAAAAGAAAATTAGCAGTGCCAACTGCACCTCAGGAAAAACATTTGCACTCCTCACAGCTCAAGTGTTTATTATATACTAAAGAAAAAGTGGTGCATTACATTATCCATGTCCCTCTTCTTGTTTCTGCAGGGCTTCACTAAGCTGACAACTGACTGTCGCATGCTTGTTTAAAAAATAAGTAAGAAATAATTATTCTGAAGACACTGCATATATAATCATCACAACATAATAACTAAGTTTCAATACACAAGCTACTTCTTTGCTAATTTGTATTTTGATAAAACAAGTGATGGTTTAACACAAAAAGCAATGCTGATATAGTGAAGAAAGATATATTTTAGGACCACTTAATAAAGCAGACAAATGAGAAGTTAAATTCTGAACACTACCTGGCAACAACCAATTTGAATTTATGTATGAGCCTACAATTCATTATGACACAAAGCTATTATCTCAGGAGCCTAGAAAAGTTCCCCTTAGAATTACAGATGAAGATTGAGAGGAAGATGTTACTCAATTTAAGCTCCATATTCCCAGTCCCATTATTTGTTGAGTTTTTAATACAATGCTCACAAGGAAAAATTACTATAAATCTAGTAAAATACGATGCCTTTGGTATTTCTCATATTATTTACATAGCGTTTACATAGCTTTTTACTAAAGTGTCTTTGAAGACTGTACAATGCAAGAGCAGCCTGAACCTACAAATACTCAGATATGCTGCTGAAATGTTAATCAACAGACATTTAGAAGAACAGAAACAACTTAATCTTTGTTCCTCTTCCATGTGTATTGTCACAGAAAACAGGGAGGCAGGTAAACAGGAAAGGGTGAAATTATTTTTGTATTTGGCAAGAGAAAGAAAAGATTATTCAGGACAGCCAATCTGGCTACCTTCAGTAACTGCCTTTAACAACAGCAGCACAGAAGACCTCCTTCCAACAATTCTCCAAGAA
Organism: Balearica regulorum gibbericeps; assembly: GCF_011004875.1. NCBI lineage: Eukaryota > Metazoa > Chordata > Aves > Gruiformes > Gruidae > Balearica > Balearica regulorum. The sequence goes on along the minus strand of NC_046186.1, from coordinate 50,809,073 downwards.
TTACTAACCCTGGGATAAATTGTATAAGATAACGAAATATCCTCAAACTAGTTTAGATGCTGGAGCAGCTAAGAAAGTGCCTTGCTTTTAAGAAAAATCTTAATGTGATTTAATGTTCTGTGTTTTGAAACCTTGTTCCACCTTTGAACATCTGTGCTTTACATAAAAATATTTTCTTCTTAAATCTTACCTGGCAATAGAGCTGAGTAATTTGCCATATATGAGACACCCCACTCTTACCAACGTGGCAATCTTTAAAACTGTGTTCCTGCACCAAACTCCCAGAGCCTGGTGCTCCAGTAAACGTAGGAAAGATCACTGTAATATAGGAGGACAGTACAGCAACACCTAACCCTTAAAGTTGGTAGCAATTATACTCTCATAATGTTACCTCGTAATACAAGGCATTTTGACAAACTCAATATTCAAATAAACTATTTGCTTTAAAAAGTATTTTTTAAAACCAAGAGAAACAATTAAGTACTCACAGGACTATTTCCTCACATACAAAGGATAGACAAATTAATCGACTATCTGTCCTCTCTATTGCTTTGAATTTTTAATCGAAATTATTTCATTTCAATTATTTACTACTTAGAAATGCTGTCAACCATTTAAAATTTTTATTTGGCATAAAAGTAGGTCACTGAAAACAAGCTTATACACAATAATACACAGACACATCAGAGGATTAATACATAAAAAATCAAGAGATGAAAAAACTGACCTGCTGCTTCTGGTGTTTGTTTAGTAGGGCTAAAAATAAGATGTAACATCTGGAACAGTCTGCTAAAGCTGCACAGAAGTCATCGTAGGAGGAAAGTTTGCTACAAAAGTACAAAAATAAAATATAAATGAATGAAAGTACTTTTTTCCACAATAGATTTTTTAAAAAATCACTCCGATTTTCACTCTCAGAGCCATGTTTTCCAACAAATGCAATGAATGCCAATACTGTGACTTCTAGTAGAGGCATATGCAGTTACATAAGAGCACAACAGAAGTCTAGCTATCCTTGCCACAGTGAATTACAGGAAGCAGCGAACATAAGGAGCTTCCCAACCTGCCTGCCATATGGGCACAGTACGCTAACACTAGCACTTCTTAGCATTAAATGGGAGAATTGTAACTTCAAGATGCCATGGGAAGTCAGGAAAGGAAATAAAGGGTCCCTTCCTAATGCACATCTAGTAGAGCCCAGCAACAGCACTAACAGAACATGTGTCTCACCAGCTAATACAGAGAACATACCTTCTTGCAGTCACAATTTTATCTCTGCATATTCCCTAACAGCTGTTCCGGTCCTACACTGCTCACCTTGACCATTACAAAAATGCTGAATTGGGCATGCTTTGGTCATACTAGAAATACTGCAATGACAGAACGAAGCAGGATAACCTCTTCCTATGTAGTCAAAACCAGAAAATATCTGTGTTGATGTTCAATTACAACCAATTACAGCAAGACTTACAGACTTAGAGAATGAATAATCTGAATAGATTGAACATATTCTCTACAAAGAAGCTGCCTCAAGCTACTGACTGAGAGAAAAGAATAATCATTGTAGAAGACAAAACAAAATTCAAATCTGTGCTCTGAACTGCATAGTATTTTTTTTTCCTCATGACTGCAATTTCCAGGAAACTAATTAAATTCATTTTATGGGTAATTTGTATCTTCAGAGCATGCAGTCCACTAAACTTAAGAAAAAAAAATTGAAGCAGTAGAAAACTTTAAATAAGACAAATTACTTTTCTTCCATATTGAATTCTAGATCAAGTAAATGTTTTTGTCAGAATTACAGTGTAAGTATCAATTACATTTAATTACAAACCCATTACCCCACTTTTCACTGCATTTTCCAAGTAAAAGAAATGCCGTCTCCTTAGAAGAAGTAAATATGCTCAAAGTGCTGTAATCATTGCTAGAACTCAACTCATTTTCAAGAACAAAATTAGAGAGACAGATGTGGACCAGGTGGCATGGAACTGGGGAAGCAATTCACATGCTTTACAGGTAGCACAAACAGCAAAGGACTAGATTTGCCTGTTTTCAGCTGTGGAGAGGAAGGAACAACAGTTCCTTATGTAGCTGCTCTTCATTCTTCTAGCAAGGAGAATGTGATGGATAATTTGGAGGGCCTGAACAGGAAGAGAAGTCCACAGCAGAATGACTTCTCAATGAACATTGAGCTACAGGCAACACGACTCAATACCATAACAAAGCTGCAATGGCAAATACTTCATCTAGAATGGCATTCATAAATTGTGCTTATAACCCAGCTCCTCCTGAAATTTCCAACAGTTAATTTCACAACTTCTTCAAACTCCTTTAATTGTTTGCAAATCCATTTATTGCAAACTGGTGCTTGGTAACTGGAAGATTTTTGACCGAGGAACTATTTAGACTACAAAAGGATCTTTTGGGTGATTCACTCATACTGATCTCCCTCCAAAAACACATCTTGGGAAGCAGCCACTGAGCTGCTCCTAAAACTAAGATTCTTTCAGCGCTTTCATCTGCACTCAAGCTCTGATCCCACAGATTAATCTTCCTCACACGCTCTGTGACAGCTCAGAACAATGAACACTGATCACATTTTCTCTTTTCTGTATTTTATTTCACAATACATAGTCTTTGACAGACCATATGTTTGTGTAATTCTCTCATTTTTTTAAAACATGGCCTAAAATAGAATTAATACTTAATAATTTATCAGCTTTAAAATATAAAAAATGGCACTTAAAAAAATCTCAGTCAGAATCTGTGGGATTAAAGAATGACACAATACAAGAAAACATTTTTCACAGGGACAATGAATCCAAGTTTCTATGGCTACATTACACAATTCTATCAGCATTAATAAAGACACAATTGTCATACAAAATAGTTAAAAACTACATAGAGCTTTTAAAAAAAACAGCTCAATGTAAATCTTCCAATTTTAGTGCTTGATCCTGCTCTCTTTGACGTCACTTGAAGCAGTGACCCCGACTTGACTGCCTGCAGAAATAGCACTGTGTTCTATACATACCTGAATATCCTGACAATATAGGTGCAGACATCCTTATCATTCATACGCTGCTCTAGCGCCACACAGAGCTCAGAGACTGCACCACCGCAAATGAGTTGGCGTCTTGCCGGAGGTAAGTCAGCCAAGTTTCGCAAAGTAGCTGTCAGCTGCATGTAGAATATTTACAGATTTATTAATCACAGCCATTTACAACAGAATCCACACTGTTTGGAAAATTTAATAAAGCTTGGATCTCATTTATAACCTCTAAGGCAGTCTGAATGCCTTGTTAACATTCTGCAGGTATGCATCTACTGATAACAACAGGAAATGTGTAAGTAACAAAATTGTGCTTATTGAAATAATTGTTTGAAAAGGAAAGATTAAAGCTGGTCTTTGCCTGCATGTAACCTCCTCCTTTGAGGGGAAATATGAATATTTCATATGTTTTAAAATCTTGTATGCATGTATACAATCATATTCCAATTGGAAATTCGGCAAAATGCTGTGGATGGAGTGATTTTTTGCATAATGTCTGATTTTGCAAATTTACATTTAAGTCTTAAAAATTCATACTGATGTATATATTGATAATAACTATAAGCTGCAAACTAAGATGACTTGATTTTAAAAGACAATAAAATTTATTTTGATTAAAAAGTTTAAAAGTTTTTGAACCTTTAAAAAAGGTTCAAAATCAAGAGAAATCCACTACTTGAACAGTATAAAAATGAAAAGCTTAAGTCCTCGAGGTTATTTTGGAGAAACCAAAATATTTTCAGAAGATACTGTTCTCTTTCAAGGCGTTTTAAGCATAAAATATGTATCACTTGTAGATATGCAAAATGAATCAGCTATTGCATATTTTCAAATGCTCTGGTTCTCTTCCAAGATAATGGTATTCAAATGCCAAGGTCAGACAGGCAATGACATGTAAGTTCACTGTTGATCTAAATAAGAACTTACTATGAAATTAAAGTGAAGTCATTTAATGTGAATATGGGAATTCTTCAAACTTTTCTTATTCTAAGAGTAAGGTATGTAACTTCAATTTGGTTTTAAACGTAGTTTGATAAAGCACAAAGAGTATCTGTTCAAATTGTTTGTAAGCACAAAAAACCACTAGAAATTAAGTACTTTATCACTAAACTGGACTGTTTGTCCAGTGATACATAATTGCTAATTTTAAAGGAAAAATCTGACAAAGAGCAGATTAAGTTGTTGCGCTTGAAGAGCTCTTGCTGATAGGATTCTATGCACTACTCTGTCCATTCTCCAGCAACTTTCAAATTTGCTGTCCTACTTCAACAAATTTGACAAAAATGTACACATCTTCAGTTACCACAGGAACAAAGACTGAAAATACAATGCAAGATATTCTGTAATGGAACGACAGAAGAAGGAACAATGTGTCAAAATGGAGAAGCAAGGTACAGGCAGAAATGTGAATGTGATACATGAATGGATTTAAATTCAGCACTAAATATGAAATGTATACTCAATTCAGAATAAACAGAAACTGAACCTATACAAGCCATTTGCTTTTACCTCATATTTTAAGAAGACAGCTGGAGCTTTTTGTTATTTTAACTAAACAACTGCAAAAAATACATTTTCAGATATGCATTCTTTCACAAATCATGATGCTTAAAAAATCAACACAATACTGGAGAAATACTTTAAAATAAAAATATTCTGATAAAATACTTTGCTGTGCAAAAGTTTTGGTGGAAAAACTCCTGCCAAATGGAATTGACACAGAAGACTCCATTCAGCACTTACATACAAGATGTTCACACTCAGCCTAGGATAATTATCTGTTGAGCCCTAGTTAAACTTCACAATAAAGAAAATGAAGGATAAATGACATATCAAAAGTGTTGTTCAAACCCAGACCAGGCCTTTCAGTGTAGCAAAGAGACTTACATATTAGATGATGAAAAAAGCACCAAACTTTATCAGTAGATAATGGTGCAGGGGTCTCCAAAAAGAGAGTAAAATCGTTCACTGCCTGAGACAGATGGTTCAAAATCCTCCAGCAGTGAATTCTATCAAGAGGCATCCTCACATAAAGACAGATTGGAAAGGAAAAGCAATGCAAAATAATGTATACACTTAAACGTTCGACACAATTAAATTCAGAAGTTCATAGAAGTATATATCCATAAAAGAACAGGTAGTACAGAAGTGAAGACTACAAATTAAAAAGTAATCAAAGCTAGCCAGACAGCAGATAAAGAGATATCCGACTGCTTTAAGCAGACACCATGATTCAGGGAGAAACGCATTACAATTGGCTCTAGCAATCCCCACCAGCCCTAATCCTTATGTTGCCATGTGAAAGATCAAATTCACCCAAACAGAAAATTTAACAGCAAACAAATGCTATTTTTAAAGGAGAAGACATTGAAGTGCTTTTCAATTAAGGAACACGGAGTACTTGTTAAGTCTTGACAGTGACACTTCAAAAGCCTTGGCTTTTGAATAAGCATTACCATAGTTTGTATAACTATGATCAGACTATTAGGTGAAGCAACATAAAATGAGTCAAAGATGATCTTGATTTCTTGTCCTCTATTAAGAAAAAATAATTACAAACATTTTTATTCTTGTATTGTGGGACTTCTGCATATAATCCGTTGTATAACACTGAAGAAATCAGAGAGGGACTTTATTCTCACAAAAAGGACCTGGCAAGATTATGCATAACATGCCATCTGGTGATTGTGCAATTATATGGTTAAAGAATGAAGAGTTATTCCGAGTTAACTGAGATACTTCAGGTATCATGATTAAGAAATGGCAGAGCCTCTCTCAGAGACCTTTGTAACTATTTAAGGTGTTTTTCTTCGCCAATATCATTTGTTCTCTATTTCTCAAAACTTGTATTTATTCATTATATCTGTATGTCACTGGATATTTAATCTTTTGCTACAATTTAAAGTATGCCACAAAAACTTCATTCTGAAGACATGAATTACTAAAGAAACTTTCTTTGATACTATATCCCTGAAAACAGAACTATTCCTACATCCGTCTGTGATGACTGAACAATTAACTCACATGGAAGAAATGGTGCACATTATTGTAGATTTATTGAAGAAACTGATATGAGAAAGTTGCACAGGAATTCCATCACTACTTTTCTCACAACAGGAAGAAAAATGAAGTATCAGTACTACTACAGAAGAGAATACAAACAAGTGAAACAGCAACCTGAATAAGAGACAGTCGTCAGTATTGACTTTTCCACAAAATACTCAAGGCTTTCTTAGAAACAGCCAGTCTATTTAAATTGTACGAAATAGTTTTGCTACACTTCCAATCATACTGAAAACAGCAGAGATAATAATGAAAAAAAAACCCCACCTGTAAAATGTAATATTTTCCTTTCACACATTAGCAATTAAACCCTTGATTAAAAAACCCTAAATTTATCCACATAGAAATAACGGAAGAAGAAACATTTCTGCAAAGTTGTAGGGAAGTTCAGACAGCTAGTCAAACAGCTGAAAATAATCTGATTCTTAGTTTTATGACTTGGACATCATTTGTTATTTTTAAATGCCCCAACTGGCAAAAACTTATTTTTATACCAATTTAACACAAATTTCCATCCCTTTCTACTCAACACGATTCCTATTACATGTATTATATGATTAATGCCAGCAGCAGCCAGCAAACATCAGTCAGTAACATGCTTTGCTTTTAACCATTCCCTTCTTGCTCTCAGAAGGATAAATATTTTTAAACTATATAGACATGAAAAGAGATACAGGATACATATCTCTAATTTAGGCTTTAAAATGCCTACATAAAACTACCACCTGAATTTCCACTCACTGAAATAACTGTACAGCTTCCGTATGTGAGACATCATACTCCTTCATCTAAGCTTACTTATAGCTTAGGTGTTTTAAGTCACTATCACCTTGCAAATTACACTGAGAACAAAATCTATTCCTGACCCCCAATTCCTCCTCAATACATTTCAAAAGTGGGTTTCTAACTAAACTGATATAGCCTAAGGCAGCACTGCAGTAGTATTGGGACTTACAAAGTCTAACTAGTAGCTTTCAAGAAAAATACGGTCATTAAAATCTTGATTATGTGCAAACCTGAAGTTTGTACACCTTCTCTTGAAAAAGAAGGCTTGGAAATCCTAATTTCTGTATAGAATATAAGGTATGATATCAACAAAGTGGTACAGTTTATTTTAGAATTGTTCGGAGAATCCACAGTGCTGAAAGAAAGTTAATATCCCCAATTCTAAAGACAGAAATGTATAAAAGAGAATTTTATGATTCATATAGGACCTTAATGATGACAGGACCAGATAGGAAAGAAAAGAGGAACACAATAAGCACAAAATTTCCAATTTCATCATATATTTTCCCAATCTTTAGCAATTTGCCACTTTGGGACTTCCTTAGCCAAATGTAAGTATTAAGCCACATAATTTAATTCAGTGCTTCGTAGCATCCTCCAATCTGTTTATGTTTGTATTAAGACTGTATGCACTATTCTGGAGAGACATACCTCATAGCTCCACTAAAATAAACAGACGAAAATCAGTAATAGTAATGTGATGATGTAAGCTGTTTTCTCATATAATTTCAAGCAGTATAAAATCCCTTGTTTGTAAATTAGTAAAGAATTAAAGAAATCTGGCATAATTAGTAGAGAAATTTAGTGTAAACACTACCTCAGAAAATTGTCCAATTCATTTGCCTATGAAGTCCCCAAAAGCTTACAATTACACCATTTACTAATCATTACATCAATAATTTCCAAGACAAATGCCAGCAATCTACCTGGCAAATCCTTGACAAATACAGAAAACTCACAAATTATGCATAACTTAAGATTTAGCTACATTACCTTTTTTTCTAAAACACTAAGGTTTAAACAGTTTTAGGGAAAATTATTAGTTTTCATAGCCATCAGTCACTGAGGTGCCTCCTATGTGAACAGACAGTCTTGAGCCTGCTGCCTTTCAAAAAAGCTTCAAAAAGTGTTGGCTTTTACAACTACCTTTTCCTTAAATTGTAGTTCTTCAAAACACTTTGTCAAAAAAACATAGCTATATTTTCCTATGCATTTTCAAAAATGCATTATTCTTGCAATAACAAGCTTTTTGTAATATCCTGGAGTATTGCAGAACCAGTTTGTATTTATTATTTTAAAGAATTTAGACAGGGAATACATTTTTATCTGTTTACTATAATATCCAGAACATTGTCAGCACCATAAAGTAATAATAAGAAATTGGTTTTATTAGGTACCTAAAAATATTTCTATTAACTTCAGAATTTCTAAAGCCTTTAAAATTGACTACACAAAAAGATCTAGAATAATTAAATCTAGGTCCTGAACAACTTGATGCAAGCTTCTTAAAAACAAAGTCTATTCAAATATAGGTACAACTCTGTCAGTGGCACAGGGGGTTAGCTTATCTCCTCTAACTAATTTTTTAATTTGCCCTTGAAGTGTGTACTTTTAGAAATAAAAGTAAATGCTAACCTGGACTACTAGGTGGCCCAATTTGGAGAAATATGTGTCATTTTCTTTTATATTATTAATCCGCTTCATTAACTGCAGCAACATTTCAACAGCTCCTTTGATGACCATTTCATTAAGGAGTACTGCATTTCCAGACATGAATTTTACAGCTCCCATGCAATACAAGAGAGCTTCGTTGTTTTTTTGTAGATCTTCCGTTCTCAGGACCTCCAGCAAACAATCTAAAAGGAAAATCATTATTCAGAAAGTGTAATATTAACATTTATATTTGATACAGTCCAGTCATTGAAGAGATTAACAATTGGGGAAAAAAAACAGACTGTGCTCTTTATAATGCATTTATAATAAGTGGGCTAGAAAAATTGGGTATTTGGATTGAAACCAAGAAACAATTATTGATGAAAAGAGAATGGGTGTGACTTTTGTTCTCCCAGTCTTCAAGAACCAGCACCAGTTGTAAACACATAGCATTAATCATTGAAATCCTCAGTCAAGATTTGCAAAAGTGATTGTGTGTGCCTGGAATTTTGTGTACTAAACTTGTGACATTCTAAAGAGGTTTATTCCCACTACTTCCTTAAAAATCAAATGTCTTAAAGCATCTCAAATGGACCACTAAAAAGCACAGGTGCCTAACTCAAATCTCACATTTGAAGTCTGTTTGTAGCCTTTTTAGATTTACTTTTTATGTAGGTAAAATTACTGTAAAAGTTTTGCTTTATGCTACAACTGTCAGATATGCGAAATGTTAAAATTAACAGTTGTTAGCACAAATCAAACATACCTTTCACAGTTAAATTGAGACATTCTGAATTTGGTGGGAATATCTTAAATAAAAAAGCAATCCTATCAATTTTATACTTTTGAATCTCTAGTAACTAATTGAAACTGATATTTACTTCTGCTTCCTGTATTCCATTCAGTTAAATACAAACACTTTCCCATCTCATTAAACTTAAGAGATTTCTAAAGTTTTTTACGTTTCAACTCAAGTTGAAACTCTCTCCAAGTATATGGGTGTATATGGATGAAGTGCCCACACTCCAGGCTCTTGCTCAAACTCTCGTCCTCACCAACTGCCTAGCAGTCAGCTAAATCATTTGGGTTGTGGCAATGTGAGAAATCAGTTTCAGGTCCCTGCTCTGCTCAAATCAAACAGGGTCTTGAACAGTAGTTGTCTATTTTGGGATGAACAGTTAATTTATTTCTTCTACTGGAGCTGCTCCACTGCACATCAATAGATCACAGGGGCAGAGGAAGAAAGAGAAATCGAATCTATAACCCAGTGACTGCAACAAGAATCTGGGTGATGATATCCCAGGTTCATGTCTTCGGCCTGGATAAAGTGGGTCTAAACCATAAACCATGGCCTTCTATGATAGGGTTACAGCATTGATGGACAAGGGAAGGGCAACTGATGTCATCTACCTGGACTTGTGCAAAGCATTTGACACTGTCCCGCACGACATCCTTGTCTCTAAATTGGAGAGACATGGATTTGACGGATGGACCACTCGGTAGATAAGGAATTGGCTGGATGGTCGCACTCAAAGAGTTGTGGTCAACGGCTCAATGTCCAAGTGGAGAACACTGACGAGTGGTGTTCCTCAGGGGTCGGTACTGGGACCAGCACTGTTCAACATCTTTGTCAGCGACACAGACCGTGGGATTGAGTGCACTCTCAGCAAGTCTGCCGACAACACCAAGCTGTGGTGTGGTCGACACACTGGAAGGAAGGGATGCCATCCAGAGGGACCCTGACAGGCTGGAGAGGTGGGCCCGTGTGAACTGCATGAAGTTCAACAAGGCTAAGTGCAAGGTCCTGCACGTGGGTCGGCGCTATCCCAAGCACAACTATAGGCTGGGTAAGGAATGGATTGAAAGCAGCCCCGAGGAGAAGGACTTGGGGGTATTGATCGATGAGAAGCTCGGCAGTGTGCGCTTGCAACCCAGAAAGCCAACCATGTCCTGGGCTGCATCAAAAGAAGTGTCACCAGCAGGTCGAGGGAGGTGATCCTGCCCCTCTACTCCGCTCTTCTGAGACCCCACCTGGAGTACTGCGTCCAGCTCTGGGGGCCCCAGTACAAGAGAGACATCAAACTGTTGGACAGAGTCCAGAGGAGGGCCACGAAGCTGATCGGAGGGATGGAGCACCTCTCCTACGAGGACAGGCTGAGAGAGTTGGGATTGTTCAGCCTGGAGAAGAGAAGGCTCCGGGGAGATCTAATTGTGGCTTACCAGTATCTGAAGGGGGCCTACAGGAAAGATGGTGAGGGACTGTTTATCAGGGAGGGTAGTGACAGGACAAGGGGTAATGGGTTCAAGCTGAAGGAGGGTCGACTTAGATTAGATGTTAGAAAGAAATTCTTTACTGTTAGAGCGGTGAGGCACTGGAACAGATTGCCCAGAGAGGTTGTGGATGCCCCCTCCCTGGCAGTGTTCAAGGCCAGGCTGGATGGGGCTTTGGGCAACGTGGTCTAGTGGAGGGTGTCCCTGCCCATAGCAGGGGGGTTGGAACTAGATGATCTTTGAGGTCCCTTCCAACCCAAACCATTCTATGATTCTATAAACAGTGAATAAACAAACAAACAAAATGCTACCAAAACCATTCTTTCCTTCACTACTTTTAAAATACAGGGAAAGAAGAGCAAGGGAAAGAACAGTGGGTGAAGTTGGAAATGAGATGAAAAAAACCAATGCTTACACAGACATAACCACTCAACTTGTCCAGGTTTTTGTACGATGCTAATCGCTACAAAACTGTAGTTTTCGGTATCCATACTCAGTTGAGCAATCTGAGCTGTTCTTTTTAATCTGAGTCCTTTCCTGTTGATCTTACTACTGGAGAGGCATATCTGGGTTTTATTTCTGACAACACTCATATACTAAACTTTATGACCATGAATACTCTCATCTATTTAAGCAGATATACACATATGCTTTAACTTATGCACATGAATATATGCTTGCAAGGTCAAGGCACATGTTAATAAAACATAACGAAGTTTTAATGAAAGGAATGACCATCAATCAATACTGAGTATCATTCATACACTGTCATTTTCTTCATATTTCTCGTATTTGCAAGATGCAAGTGGATGACACAAATACAGTTACAATCACGGAAGCGATCTTAGAGCCATTGCTGACAATTCTCTGAAACCATTGGCTCAATGTGCAGTAGCAACTAAAAAAAGCCAATGATTGTTCTCAATATCCTTCCTGATGATGGCCAACACCAGAGACAGCATTATTTCACTTCTATAAAATTTGGTGCAGACACATCTTAACTTCTATAGAGAGTTTTGTTCTGTACATCTCAAGAAGGATCTACTGGAGATGGAGAAGGTATAGAGAAGGGGTACTAAAACAACTGAGAGAATGACAAAATATTCTTTCAAAGAGAGAGCTGAAGGGCTGAGATGCTTCAGTCTGAAGAGGAGAAGGCAAAGATATATGATATGACCTCTGTTTAAAAAAATCATCAAGGTGGAGTGTAAGCTGACTGTAGAAACTCTTAAAAATCCTGCAAAACTACAATCAGGGGCATGATGAAAAGTAGATAGGTTTAAAACAGCAGACAGAGAACTTCTGGATCTTGTTGCTGCTCTATGACATTGTAGAGGCAGGCAGAATCAGAAAGTTGAAAAAGGAATTAGGCAAATTAATGAACAAAAGATGTATAAAGAGAGACTAAAAAGGATTAGGCAGGGATGCACCATCTAATGTCCCTAACAGAATGTAACAATTCTGGATGCTGGGGGAAAATGGATCACAGAAAACACGTAGGCTTCCATGCTCTCCCTAATCAGCACCCCCAATTGCCATGATTACGCATGGGATACTGGACTAGACGGACCATTAGTTTGACCAAGTAGGCAATTTTCAGTGCATGACTAAGTTAATTCTGAGAATGTTTCTTGAAAGATGAACGGCCTAACTACTAAATTTCAACATCTAACTTGTATACAAGAGCAGAATACATACCCAATAATCTATCATTTTGAATGATGTAATCATTTTTTTTATTCCTGCAAATTTTAAAGGCAAGCTTGCAAACACTGAGAAGATTTTTTTCATCCACTTTCATCTGCAACAAAAATAAAAGACATAAAAATCACAACTAAAACCTACATAAAAATATGGAACAGAACATTTTACAAGTTCAGACACCATGGCAAACTTGTATTCTCACAGAACTATTAAATTACAGCTGAAACTCTGACTGCACATTGAGCCAAACTGAAAAGTTTGCAGAATTAAAGGACTTTGAAACAAAGCTAGTTTAAGCTGTAACTGTGCTGACTTTAAAATAACAGATGATATATAAACTTTTCATGTATTTTCTGCAGGTAGTATATCAATAACTTGCATGGGGTTTTTTTCCTCTAATTCACTCTTACAAAGAAATTCTGCACAGGATTCACTAGTTTGGCATCTATGGCCATCCCACAAAGAACTCCAGTACAACAGGACATGTCATAATGAAAGTTATTCTCAAATATCAGAAAACAAAATCCCATGATGGTCATTGAAAAACCACGAAGGTGAAGTGTTAAAAATACAATGACAAGTCTCTTCCTTTCCTCTGCATCTCAAGGACAATTTCTTCTCTTGTTGGTGGATTTGTAAAAGATCCCGCAGAAAAGTCTATAACAGAACTTTTTTTTTTTTTTTTATAAGCACCACTTAACATCTACATAGTATCTGAATATACAATTATATCTTCTGATTAAAAAAAACCACATGCTACTTTAAGAGAACCCCCCCAACACACACGCACAAATTACTAAAATGTCTACAACACAATGCTAGCTGGTATCCTTTCACCAGTGACTGTCCATACATACTTAGCAGAATTTGAACCAATAGGTTCAAAAGCATCAACTTAATTACAAGTTTTAACTGGAAATACCAGAGAAAGAGATAATTACATTTAGTCACTTTCAAAAAAAATTGTTTTGGTATTTTCAGATAAAGGTGTTAAATAATGTCAAGATATTATTTAAAAACTAAGCTTCATTTCCATGTGTAATTTTAAAAATTATTGTTTTGTTAAATCCCTCCAGGTGTATTGCAGCTCAGGACACCGTCTCTTTCCCATGCCTAAGCAACATTCCTGCCACCATACACCAGCTATCCTATTTTGTGTCCCTCCTTTCTCCCCTAGACATGACTTCTCTGCAAAAATAGGCTCCAGCAAGCGCCAATCTGGATGAATGGGAAGACTAGTATCCATATGGCAAGAAATTGTGCTTAGGAAAGGGTTAGTTTAGACACAGTCTAGAAGTATAAAGTGAAAAATTAAATGCAAGATGTAATTCACAATTTTAAGCTTCACATTCTACCAAACAGCATTTTGAAACACTTACAGCCAGAATAATCTTTGCCACCTTCAGGCAAAGTGGATCTGAATCAATGTCTACAAGTTTATATAATGTCTTCAGAAGCACACTTCTTCTTTTAAATCTTTTTCCAAGCATGTTTCCTTCATTCAAGGCTTGATAGAGCTTGATGCAAGCCAGACAAAGATTTTCTATATTGTCTTCTACTTGAAGGGGGTGGGAAGGGAGAGGAAAAAAATAAATAAATATCAGTTTTCCAGAGCATCTCAATAGACAAAGACACAGGAGAACAAAATAAAGAACAGGTTGCACAACAACAAAACTAAGGCACCCAATAAATCTCTTAAAATGATAACGCGATCCTCAGAAAGTTTTATTCTGCTCTTTCAAAAAGAAGAGACTCAAGCCAAGAAATCACAGAGCCAAAATAATACCTAAAGCTAAAAATGAAACTCACTTTTAATGCTTAATAATCAGACTGAGCAAATGTCTACCAGGAAACTGCGAATCTGAATACATTCTTCACAGAGCTTCACCAAATATTACATGTGAAAAACAGTTAAAGAATATTTTCCTGCCCATATACATAACCTAATATATCAAACCTTGCTGGGATTAAGAACAAATGAATGTAAAAACTCGTTAGAACTCCCCAATGCACAGTAGAGGTGCAAGATATATTTGAGTGCATGGTTGGCCTATTGACAAAAAAGTCATCTACCTCCTAACCTGAGTCCCTCAGACACTATTTAAAAAATACAAAAATAAAACCTTCAGTAAATTATTACAAAATCTGCATCTCAACACAATAGAATCATATATGTGTTTATTTTAGAGGAAAAAGGAAAAGTCTTGACTATTTTTCAAATTCAAGAGTGAGGGGCTTGTGGTTTTGGGTTTTTTTCTTACATTTGCTTTTGTCTATAAGGTGACACTAATAAAGCACCATGTAAACCCACTTAAACTGTCTGTATAAACTCCACATTTACTCAGGAGGTACTTCACAGCTGAAAAAAAGTCATATTCAAGGAGGCAAAGCACTTATGATGAAATATATATGGACAGGAAATTGCAACAAAACCCATTATATATATGGCCCCAAACCTGTAGGCAGATTCAAGGACCCACCTCTCATGCTGAGCAGTGCCTGGAAGCTCTCAATTTGCAATCATCATACTCAAGGAAAAGCAATGACTATTCCAGTTCTACTCCCATCATGACAGAAAATTTAACAAAATTTAGCATGATTCTAAACCCTCTGCTCCAATAAGCAGTGAAACAGGAGTGGCAAGGAACCAAAACTGAAAGGTCTCCACTCCGTTTCATCAAAATTAACAACAAAAATTATTCATTACTCATCCCATGGGGCATTTCTGAAGTTCATCCTCCCTTGAGTACTGGAATGTAACAAAATAAAGTATTGGCTCTTCTAGAAAAAGAGACTTTGGAGTTATATTTGGTTTTGTCATATAACAATCATCTCAAGCACATGATAGTCACAACATTTTAGACAATAATTAAGTTCCAGGTTAAACTTCAGATCTGGTTTTGAATGGAAAGCTTCCTGCAAATACTTCTGAGGGAGAAAGGGGAAGTGTCATGGTTTTACCCCAGCTGGCAGCTGAGCACCACCCAGCCACTCACTCACTCCCCCCCATCGGGATGGGGGAGAGAATTGGAAAAGTTAGCGTGAGAAAACTCGTGGGTTGAGATACAGACAGTTTAACAGGTAAAGCAAAAGCCGTGCACACAAGCAAAGCAAAGCAAGGAATTCATTCCCCACTTCCCATGGGCAGGCAGGTGTTCAGCCATCCCCAGGAAAAGCATGGCTCTGTCACACGTAACAGTTACTTGGGAAGACAAATGCCATCACCCTGAACACTGCTGCCCCCCCAGTCCCTTCTCTTCCCTAAGCCTCTTATAAAGTGAGCATGACGTCAAATGGTATGGAATATCCCTTTGGTCAGTTTGGGTCACCTGTCCTGTCTGTGTCTCCTCCCAGCTTCTTGTGCACCCCCAGCCATCCCGCTGGCAGGACAGTGCGAGAAACAGAAAAGACCTTGGCTCTGTGTAAGCACTGCTCAACAATAGGTCCTTAGAACAAAACCATCTCTATATTATCAACATTGCTTCCAGCACAAATCCAAAACATAGCCCCATGCTAGCTACTATGAAGAAAATTAACCCCCTCAGCTGAAACCAGGACATTATCTACCCCTATTCCATATGTCACACTCAGGTCCTACACAATTCAATACATCCTCATTAACCACCACCACCCCCCTTCTCATCCCTTGATATAATATAATATGCTGATATCATTCCCTTAGTCTATAGACCACCCTTTTAAAAAAAAGCTTTTCTATTAATATATAAAAAAATAAATGTGACCTAAATGCACGTGCAGGGAATTAGCTGAAAGGTATGAAGCACGTGACTGCACACCAAATTAAAATTATTGAATTACCAACAGACCCACTCAAAACATCAAAATTATGGAATTCTCATATTCATTTTGATAGCAAAAAATGCAATTGCGCAGTAAACAGTCTAAATAAAGCAATATGACATGCAGCTGCAGTAGGCAATGATGCAATTCAGTTACAATCTGTGTGAATGTTTAAGCAGCAGCAAAACTCTTAACTTTAAGGCTTTTGTAGTACAACATGCAAGCAACTGGTGAGAAAGTATCATTAGATAATTTCACCTATTAGAAAAACTAAGCCATATCCAAGTTTTTTAAAAAAGCTAAAAAAACCCCAACACACTAACCAAAATCAAGTAAAGACCGAGGAAAAGGGGCATGAAAATTGGTTTCCCTTAGTTACATTCATGACAAGGGAAAGACATGATTAGATTTTACTTCTAAATAATATTTTGCTCACCTATAAAGAACATATCACTATGCAAAACTTTAACTCAGTGGCTCATATTTGACAAACTCAGCATTAAACAAGGAAAATGTGAAGTTGCATAGTTGTTTTCAAACTTCCTGACTGCTGTTTTTCTACACATCAGTGGCAGCTGTGGGAATGAGAATCCTGTCTTTTTAAAATAATGATATATTTTGGGAATCACTCAGTACTGTCATACTCATCAACATCTGCAAAATTATGCAAAAAAAATATTTCTAATCTGTACCATACTATAATGAACACTGCAAAAGATAGCCCAAAACAGAATCAATCCCCTAATTTGACACTCACTTTTAACCACTGGTAAAAACAAATCTACTTTCTATATTCCCAGCATTCAAATAAATATAATGTCTGTAGAAGTCACCTAAACAACCTGTTCAATGAAACATTAAAAGGGATTTCAGAGTTCAATCTTTCAAGCCATACCTAATTTACTCAATTTTGCTTCAATATTCTGGGTCATTACATACTTTTGTGAGACATCTAACACTTTAAGCACAAATCAAAATTTTCATTAAGATTTCCTTAGTTTTCTAAAATTAATTGAGACCTTCAATACACTCTATGCTTAAAATAGTGAATCTGTGCAGTACTTTATTCTTATTACCTCACCACTAACTGCCAAGCTGGCAGACCTATGTTGTCTAAAATAAGGTAATTTAATTAGACAAGATCTTCTCTAAGCTAGTATTTTGGGGGGTTTTTTTACAGAATCAGAGAATAGTTGAAGTTGGAAGGGACCTCTGGAGGTCATCTGGTCCAGCCCACCTGCTCAAGCAGGGCCACCTAGAGCTGGTTGCGCAGGCCAGTTTTACACTGCAAAGTCACTGGACATACGAAAGCATAAAAGGGTACATAGTCCAACTACCGTTATGCCTTTGTAGTAAACACAAAGGAGCCTGTAGGAAACAGTACAAAAAATACACCCTTTCAAGAACAGTGTTACCCACCTTTTTCCAGTTCATGCAGAATTGGTAGAATCTTTACATGCCAAAAGATTTCTTCCTGTTCCGATTCATTTATTCTTCTTTCATCCTCTAAGCCTTCAAAATACATTCAAAACAAAAGCAAATATTCAGTGAAGGTTTCAACTTTTACACAAATAAATAACTACAAATACTTTATCCATCAGTCAGGGGAAAAAAAAAATCTAAAAATGTTACATTTTGCTATATTCTGGGTTATTCTACCTATTCTAGCTTTGGTTTTTATTTACATTTTCTCAAAACCCAAAAGTTTCAAACAAAACTAGATGGATAAATGTTTTGATATGTAAAGCTCTACTGTAAAGCCAGATTTGGTTTTGTTTGCTGACATGAATGTTTCATTTGATTGCTGAATTGGAAGGTAATGACTACTTTTACATCAACATGTCCTACTATTTTTCAGCTCTGTGTCCATGTGACAGCTTATTCTGTGTTAAAAAATGTCCATACTGCAGACAATCCTCTAGGATGGTATAATTTTATCTAATACACATGCACAATATTACACTAAGTTTGGTTAACTGACTCTTTGGTCAGTTAGGGAAAAATAGTCTTGTTAGTTATTACATCCTGTTAGCAATTCTAACCACTTCATGCAATTAGTTTTGAGAACTTCTTAACTAAATTTTTGTAAAATACATGTTTCCCTCCTATTCTTTGTTACGTTAAACAATTTCTCACACAGCATCTTGGGAAATGAATAGCAAACTACAGACATTTGAAAGATGTTTTGCCTCCAATAAACATGTCAGAAACCTTGAAGGCAACCAACTCTCAGTTTTCTTGGCCACCCTCAACCAATTTCCACTGCAGTGACTGAGAAACCTCCATTTTATGAAGAGAAATTTTTTTTAAAAGTATTTCAGCTTTTTTATACTTTGCTTCGAAAAGACAAAAAAGTCTATCAGCAGACATCAAGTTAAAAATTGGTAGAATAAAAAAATCAGTGGTCTAGAATTCTTCTGGAAACAAGCCTGGGAGTGTGGATCTGTCTTCAAATTGGACAAGGGAGTTTGTGAAACATGGTTTGTTAAAAAATGGATTCCAAGATTGACTTTCATATGGATGCAGTATCACTGGGAATTATTCCAACTTGCTGAACATCCTTTTCACATTCACCTCGCACTATGTGAAGTGACAGAATTCTGGTCTTGACTACTGGCCCGCTACAGGTGGAGAGCAAGAGTTTCTACGCAACTTGAGTTTTAAAGGATGTAACAATTGCTTACAAGATGCATATAGGCATATTTTTGGAGTTCAAGATTAGGTTAAGCTCCTTATCTTGCAAGAAACCAAAGTTGTTACTATAAAGATGGGGTTTGGTTTGTTGGTTTTGGGAGGCTTTTTTGGGCTTTTTTGGTTGTTTTTTTTTTTAAAATAGGGAGATAGAAGTCACACAACTCCACTAAATAGCATGAAGAAATCCATGAAGACCAGTATACATTTTTTTAAGTGACAGATTTGTCAGAACATGTCTCCTACTGTTCATTACTAGCGCTTGCATTTAAATAACAATGTAAATTCTTAACATAATGATTATCAAACACAAAAAATACTGTATTACATGAGAACACTGATATTGAGAGGTTTGCATCATGAGAACAGTATCTCAGACCTTAAAAAAAATTACTGTCCACAGAGCATTACTTGGAACAGTGAAACAATTAAAAACTTCCTAATTAAAAAGCTTGCTCTTCAAGAAAAAAAGAGAAAGATCTAGACTCTTTTTGTGCATCTGTATTAACTGTCTACCTATATTTTAAACAGAATGAATCTATCAGTTATATCTGTTTCAACAGATTATATAAAAATGCTGCTGTTACATAAGTAATACACTGGTAAGTATGTTATTACTGGTGATTCTCCCCCTCTACCCCGCTCTTGTGAGACCCCACCTGGAGTAGCTCTGGGGTCCCCAGTACGAGAAAGAATGGACCTGTTGGCATGGGTCCAGAGGAAGGCCACACAGTTGATCAGAGGGCCGGAGCACTTCTCTTATGAAGCCAGGCTGAGAGAGTTGGGGTTCTTCAGCCTGGAGAAGCGAAGGCTCCAGGGAGATCTAATTGCAGCTGTCCAGTACCTGAAGGGGCCCTACAGGAAAGCTGGGGAGGGACTGTTTACAAGGGCAGGCAGTGATATGACAAGGGGTAATGGCTTTAAGCTGAAGGAGCATAGATTTAGATTAGATATTAGGAAGAAATTCTTCACTACAAGGATGGTGAGGCACTGGCACAGGTTGCCCAGAGAAGCTGTGGCTTCCCCCTCCCTGGAAGTGTTCAAGGCCAGGTTGGATGGGGCTTTGGGCAACCTGGTCTAGTGGAGGGTGTCTCTGCCCATGGCAGGGGGGTTGGAACTAGATGATCTTTAAGGTCCCTTCCAACCCAAACCATTCTATGAATCTACAATAACTATATGTTGTCCTTGTGTGCATGTACACATATTTAGCATAAGTACGTGTTATTAGGTAATATTATTATTACTTACTTTGCAGATCTTTTTTATTTTCCAGATCAAATGAGTTAATAGTCTTATTTAATGAGTAGCTTAACTAATAAAACACTATGCAGCATTTGCAATGAAGTGAAAGTTCTGCCCCGGATAATGTAAGAGCACAGCTGAAATGAGAACACTAGAATAGTTTGCACTGTTCCTTCCTGCCACAAAACCCACATATTGACTCAATTATTTCTTTTCTTTCCAATTTGTAGCTCTCTCTCTTAAACTGAAAGATGGGACTGACTTTCTAACTATGCACATGCTTAATTTTATTAAGCAAGAAATAGAGTAGTTCATGTATGCATTTGCAGATATGACCAGATTTCTCACTAGAAAATAATTAACAAAGCCATTCAATTTTTAGTTCAGAACAAAAAGAACTGATTTTTTGTGCCACTCTGTTGAATTTGTCTCACGTTCATCAGAAAAATATAGCAACCTAAAAGTCATAATGGCATAATTTTTTTAAACAAATATCTCTTGTAACTAGGAAAAAACCAAAAGATAATCAGCTTTTACTAAACAATATTAATCCTAGAAATAGGAATGAACAGGAAATATATGATTATAAAGAAAAGCAACATTAATAAATTGTAAACTTGCACGTGGCTCAGTCCTGGGAGATTTTTAAGGTGCTGATGAAAAATTATGGCACTAGTTGTATTTTAAAATATTGCAGAAGCTGTCCTGAACCTTCTAACTGAGCAAATCACAATTCAACAGCAAAAATACACAAGCAAAAGAATTCAGCAAGTTAAAGTTCATTGCCTCAGTTTTTCATAGGTTTTAACCACAGCTTTGCATTCTGGTAAAAAAAAAAAAATCACTAATCAGTCTACATTTATTGGTTGCTGTTTTTAGCATGTAAATACAAGAGCCTTAGCAACACTGAGGTTTCAAAAGCTGTGTACTGCCTGACTTATCATATTTAGTCTTTCCATGGAATACTGAGTGGCTACAAATATATCAATATTAAAAGAGTTTACCTTCTCTTTAAAATGTGAAAGTATAAACACAAATCATATCAGAAAATAGAAATAATCTGTAAATGAACACTCCCCCCAGGACCCCACTATAGAGAATAAGTGATTGAGAATTCCTACTGTTATCCCACTGTTTATTCTGGGATTAAAGTATGCACAAACTAAGGATGCCTTGTTATGTTTAAAAAAGTAGATATAAAAAGAAACAATCGTAATAATGATTTTTTTCAATGGCACCAATACAAATAAATTAAAAGGCTTAGAAACAGAGAAAATACAGCCCTGCAGAATACTAACTCCCATGACATGGTAAATACTCTCAGCTCCTCTGACCACATTACAGCCTTTCCCAGAATCATCCAGAATAATGCAACTTCTCTGTTCTAGAAAAACAGTAATAAAGCATAACAACAGCAGAGTAGAAACTTCAGGTTTCCATACCAGACTCTCAAATATGCACTTGCCATGTATGAAACGTGCCAGCTATCCGGAAATATTAATTAAAATCTCTTACGTAAAATTAGCAAAATGCATCCCTACAGGGCAATCCAGAATCTGTATTTTCAGCTAATAGAGCTTGGCATAACTTTATCAGTTTTTGTGCAACTATGTCAGTTTACAAAAAGTGATGGGCAAACAAGGTGTTAATGGATTGGCAAATTCTTAAGCCTACATATGGGAAAAACAAGAGAGAAAACATCAACAGATTTTTAGAGTGAAGATCTCTTGAATATTGTTTCACTTTATCAACAACAGGAAAAAAACCCAATACATCCAGAAAACCAAGAAGATTGTTCAGTGAATGAAGAAGAAAAAGATCTTCAACTTACAAAAATTAGATTATTTCTACTTGACTGTATTTCACATTTTTTGACTGGAGATTGAAATGCCTTATGAAGTACCTGTTACTCTTCTCTTCCAGCCTGTACTCCTTGGCCACGATGAACTTGTGCCAGGCTTTTTGATCTGGTCACTAAAAGATACAGTATAGACACACACAAAGCATATCAAAATACAGTGCTCAAAATGCTTCTTTCTTCACATGCACTCAGTATGAGATCTGCATATTAAAAACTAATTAGTAAAATAATTTATAACCTTTTCCAAGTTAGTAGACTACCTGCTCATTAAAAATGACATATAAATACAACTTCTTCCAGTATGTATTACAGAAAGTTCCTTCAGAAATATTGACATATTTACACCACAAGAGGTCACCATTACGGAACACAAAACCTAAAGCATTTCCATTTGTACAATAAAACTGAACTAAACTCAGAAAGAGCCAATTTTTATTTTATCATCAGTTTCATTAACTGAATATAAACTCAACTAGCTTAAAACTGTAAGTTCATCCATTCGCAAGGACAGTGATTTCTTCTGAGAGAATTAACTCTTAAAAGATTTAATGATAAGAATTTTCAAAGAAACAAACACTTCAGTAACCTTTAATGTAAGCATTAGATTTTCCAGGCCTGCTTGTGAACTATTACTAAGTGCGTAGTGGTCACTAATTCTGCTAGTACAAGAAACACGTATGTTGTCATTTCTTTATAAAGCAACAGTGAGAAATGCCATAATTCCTGCCGATTGTATCATCAGTCTTTCTTTGTCCAGATGAAACTACTACATACATCTGTGATAAATCTGTTTGCCTAGCTACACACTCAAGCAGCACTGATCTAAAAGAAATATACAAGATATAGGCTCTCTTTGCTACTGAACAGGCATCTTTCCTCCTTTAAATTCTGTACTAAAGACAAAGGTCTTAATCTATGTTTTGTATTCTCAGTGTATGTTTAATTTAACACTTCTTATTCCATTTATAGTTCATGTACCAATACAACCTAATCTCCTAAATTTCCTTCTAAAGACAACAATAGTGTGTTAGCAATGTTATTTCATTTTTTTTAACCTGTTAATTTAGTTGCTATAAAGCTTAAAGCTAAACTGTTGTTTAAGTGGTTTGCTGGATTGGCACCTAAATCCTGTCTGCTAGTCCAGACAGAAGTCATCCTATCAACAGATGGAGACAGAATAAAAGACAAAGCTCTTGTAAGATCACTTCCCTACAAAAGGGAACGGATAGCTGTGATCAGTCAAAAATTTCCCAAGCAATCACATTACAGAGGAACACTTGCTTCATTATGGCTAACAGTGAATAATGCTTTCTTTTTACAGCATGAGGATTTAAGTCCTTCAAAATCCAAATGCTTACACAAACTATCTTGAAATTATTTCAGCTCATATATGTCAATTCCTAGTCCTCTGGGGAAGGAATGCTTTATAAAAAAAATAGACAAGTGCTTGCATCTCTACTCTAAAATAGATGGAAAGAAAGAGAGTTTCTACAGCACACATTAAATACAGTTCAGTGTATTAACAGAAATCAACATTTGGTTCCATGAACACCTTGTCCTACAAACTTTAAAAATTTGAGAAATGATTGTACGAGGTTCAGCCATCCCTGAAATCAAGACTATAACCTGAAAGGACACTGGATAAGTGTGAGAATAACAACCTCAGTCAACTAATACTAACCCAGCTATATTCAGAAATCAGTATGTTCAGAATTATATGTATACATGATGATACTATCTGCCTATATGAATATGGACGTTTGAGTTTGCTTTCATCAAAAAAAGTTTTGTAACTATATCCTGCCTGTGCCTCTTCCCCTAAAAGGTAAATCTACAGGATGAATCCAAGAAACCTCAACAATGCTACAAGTTTTGTAGGAAACAAAAGCAGCTGAATAGAAAAGACACTGAAACAAAGGATGTGGTAACCTGAACACTTAGCAGATAGAAACACCACATATGTGAGATGAAGGATAAGACCAGGTCAAAGTCTGAACTGCGTTAAAAAAAAAAAAGTTTGATTGGAACCTACAATTTCTTAAACACCAGTATCAACCAGTTTAGAGGCCTACACAAGTAGGAAAGCAGATTGCTGTACTGCTGGTATTCACAGAACTATCTGTACTTTTGGGAAACATCGTCATAAGTTAAACGGCTTAACTGGAATTCTCATTATTTTCAGAAAAAGAATATACTGAATATGTACATAAATGAGAATGACTGGTGGGCAGGCTTATCTTTAGGGAGTACGTACAATTTATGAATTTTGTGAGATTATAAAATCCCTGTATGTATCTTTACCAGGCTGCCAGCTCCATTTTAGTTAGAGAGTTCTGCTTCTTTGTTATCTTTTCACTTTCATGTAGGGCTGAAACTTAAACAGCAATATCTTGTTAAGAACTATGCAGTTAAAATGTAATCATCCTACTCTAAAAAATAAGTTACCTACTATTGAAGGGAACTGGCTTGTCAAGAGAGTGGTTGCCTTGGAAACAAAGTCAATTGGCAGAAATCTGATCATCTGATAAGGGACTCATCAAGAAATCAACTGACAGGGCCTCTGATGTTTTACAGAGGAAAGAGAACTTGGCAACTGGATCATCTCTGTCCTTCTCATATAAGGGAGATCACAGTAGCCCCTAAGAGGAACACTGCTTTCTTGAACGTACACAGACTCTGAGGACTTCCAAAAGGAAGGTGAGTGAGCACTTGCAGTAGTGTGTTCAATATTTTTCCCTGGTGAAAGAATGCATAATTAAGTGAAAGCAGCATTTATTCAGAAACTCTACATGTTTAGATGTTTACTTGCTTGTTCTTGCCATGAGTCTCTTGTTAATGGTAAATCTGCAAACTCTCACCCTCAGTGGTACTCCAGGGAAAAACTACATCTCTAAGAACTGCATCCCAGAAGCAAAGAATTAGGCTAGTGCTCTCCAAAGAAGCTGCACACAACAGCAAGGTCTGATTCACAAATGTAAGATTCCAAGAGGAATAGCACTTGGGCTCTTTCCTCAAACTGGGGAACCCTAAACATCTGAGAATGTGGCTAACTCTTTACTTGAAAAAAAGTCTTAGCAATGGGCCTGAATACAGTTAGACTCTTAGCACGGTCCCTGCTACAATTTTGGCCCAAGGTAGTACTTTCCTTGACAAATGCCTGGGCACAGAGCACAGACATGTAGAGGTAGGGACATTCACAGCCAATACTTTGTGTGTGGTAGAGAGGAGTTAAAAATACTTTCATTGTATTATTTTCTGCCCAGCAGAAAAGGACCTGGAGGTGTTGGTCAACAGCCAATTGAGTATGAGCCAGGAGTGTGCCCAGGTGGCCAAGAAGGCCAACAGCATCCTGGCTTGTATCAGAAATAGTGTGGCCAGCAGGATTAAGGAAGCAATCATCCCTCTGTACTTGGCCCTGGTGAGGCCACACCTTGAGTACTGTGTTCAGTTTGGGGCCCCTCACTACAAGAAAGACATTGAGGTGCTGGAGTGTGTCCAGAGAAGGGCAACGAAGCTGGCAAAGGGTCTAGAGCACAAGTCTTACGAGGAGTGGCTGAGGGAACTGGGGTTGTTTAGCCTGGAGAAAAGGAGGCCGAGAAGAGACCTTATCACTCTCTACAGCTACCTGAAAGGAGGTTGTAGCCAGGTGGGTGTGGGTCTCTTCTCCCAAGTTACAAGCAATAGGACAAGAGGAAATGGCCTCAAGTTGTGCCAGGGGAGGTTTAGATTGGATATTAGGAACAATTTCTTCACTGAAAGAGTTATCAAGCATTGGACCAGGCTGCCCAGGGAAGTGGTGGAGTCACCATCCCCGGAGGTATTTAAAAGATGTGTAGATGTGGTGCTTAGGGACATTGTTTAGTCATGGACTTGGCAGTGCTAGGTTAGCAGTTAATCTTAAAGGTCTTTTCCAACCAAAATGATTCTATGATTAACATAATAGATGACATAGCAGTTGGCCACAAACCGAGAGACTAACTCCTTTGTTTGTTTTTTATTAATTATTAGTACAGATGTAGCCCTGGTGCCCCATTGATTATTTAGTTACTAGTTAAGAAGGACGCATAGCTTAATACTAACAAGCTAATGTTCCTCTACAGAATTGTCTCTAACAAGCACCTTTGATCAGTGAGGTAGCAAAGCTTAACTAGAAAGAAAAGAGAACATGAAAATCTTTTCTGAATTGTCAAACTTGAAGGCATTCCCTCTAGACACTACTCTCTCCTCTCGGTGAGGTTCTTGTAACACCTACATATTCTTACATCTTTGGGAGGCAAAACTAGAAAATACAGAAGTGCGAGAAGAACAGAGGAGCACAGTAACTGAGGTAGTGCAATAAAGGATGAAGAATATGAGGGTTAGTTTTCAAAGAGAAGAGTAGGAATAACAGGGAATGAGCAAAAGATAAGGGCCGTGGGTATGGAAAAGGCCATAAGCCCCACACTATCTGCTTCTCCAAGTGCCAAGATCTCACATGACTTTGGTCCTCCAGAGACCATGAGCCTCTTTCTCTTGCACCCATGTAAAGTCAATCTGTGGACTCTCTCTCAAAGTAGAGATAGGAACTGGGACTATCCCATGTAGACTGGAATCTGAACAGAGTCTTACAAAGGCAGAGGGCTACTCACATGCAGACGGTGTGTAGCATGCCCGGAGTAAGCCATACGCAGTAGACACTAGCTGGTGTCTGGAAATAGATTTATTTTCCATTTTTAAACAAGGAAAAGAATATCGAGATTCTGCAGAGCACCCTTAACTTTGTATTTATAGGTATCTTTATTGGCAAATTCTATACGACTGCTTAAGGCAACATTTTTGAGGTGGGGGGTGGTGGAAGACATCAGAAGAACCAAACTGGCTTCCACAGACAGAAATAGAAGAAAGTTAAGGCTTAACATCCAAGGATTTTATGGAGACTGACTAACAAAACACCATTTTCCCTCTGTCAGGACCACACAGCTTTCCAAACAGTAGTTAGTATCAAACATCAGCAACATTTAAACCAAAAAAGGTAGCTTGGAAGATACTTGGAAAAACACACAGCACACTGCCTTCTGAAGGTGTGACTTGCATGAGCTACAATAATACTAAAATTTATAGAACATGTATGTCAACCTATGAAACAGAACATGGTCCAATTAGTCCAAAAGCTTGTCTTCACCTACCTCCTTTTAGCATGTCAGAAGACGACATAAAACTCAGACACTCACAGAAAAACCTCTTCAGAAGTTCCTTCCTGATAAGCCTTAGTCTGTGTTGCTGCCATGTGAAAGATCTCTTATCATACATGTGCTCTTGATAAAATGTCAGCCTCATTGCTAACTTCTAATAGCATTTTTAAAGTAAAGTAATATTTAGTTGGGGGGTGGGATGCAATTTATTTTTAAATAAATTTCTAAGTCATTTGACTTTATTGCCTCTCAATATCCTTTTATTTCTTTGATGCCTTTTTTCTTAAGTCAGAAAACTGTAGTTATGAGAATACAATTTTACACATCTATATCTATAGAGCATTTTCTATATCTATGGAACCACAATTATAATCTTCTAAGTTCCTTCCTTGTAAGCACATCTAAGCCCCTGATAGTTTCATTGTTTGTCCTTAGAGCCCTTTTATTTTTTGGCTTTATTTCAATAAGGTAAACAAACCCAGACATACTTAATCTAGAAGTACACTAGTCATCTACGTAACAAAAATATACAAAAGCCATAATAGGTCAATTTGAAAGTCCACCTTGCTTAGTGTCTTCTAACAGTGACCAAAAAGCTTCTCAGATGCCTCCAGCAAATCGAGGGGCTGTTGGGGTGCCCTGCCTGCAGTCCTCCATGAGTTTCCGCCTTCACATTTTTCACCCTGATGCATCCCCCCCTGCTTCTTTTTTCTTCCATTTTCCCCCAGTAGTCACTCAATTTCTCCCTAATGTATTTTTCTTCATTCTACCCCCTTCAGCCCTCACAAACTTCCTTTCTTCTAGTTAATTTAAAAGCCAAAAGTGTGACTCAAATTTTTACAAATTTTATTTTGGATTCTTGATATATTGATGTTTTCAGCTCTTCAAATGTCTAAGAGAGCAATTTCTAACTTTTCACAAGACTCTAAAAACAACCTAGGCACTGCAATAAGTAAAAGATGCAGATTTTTGATACACAAATAACAAGCATTGAACATCTGATTTTATAAATATACGTTGCGTGCATTGGAAAGCCAGACATGATGTATAAAAAAATCATGACATTTCACTACGTGGTAAGAACAACAGATTTAGACCAGTGCTAAGCAGATCCTGGAGGCCTGCTCAGGCAAGCCAGATGTATCAAAAGGACTACTAGGCAGTTCTTCCAGACTAGATCAGAGCTCAGTCCCCCTAGTTGTGGGTAATCCTGAAACAGATATGCCATTTAGGAAGACTGTTCTTTGAGATGTTACCGACGTGTACATTCAGAGTGTGACTACATCCACACTGTGATCTGGGTTTATTTTTAATGCTAGGAGTAACCGGGATGGCATGCATTCTATTGACAAGGATCATTTGGCTATTTAAGGAGTTGTATATTTTCCTTTCAACCAAAGATTCCCAAATTCTACATGGACTACAAAGGGAAAAGCTGCAAGGATGTGTTATGAAAGTATATACAACCAATAAATCTCTAAAAAGAACAGTCACAGGTAAAGAACTAGTTTTTCCTCTTTTGAGCGCCTGCCATGAGGGAGAAGGAAGAGCTCTTGTCACAGACCCAGTGAGGGTATCACAATGCACCCACCCTTCAGATACTTATATTATATATAGATAAGACCTCTTCTGAGCCTTCTCTTCTCCAGGCTAAGCAGTTCCAGCTCTCTCACATGAAGGACTCCATCATCTTAGTAGCTGGACTCTCTCCAGCTGCTCCATATCTCTATTGCAGTGGGAAGCCCAGAACTGGACCCAGCACTCCAGGTGTGATGGAGGTTGTCAAGACATGAATGAACAGTTAATCTCATCTAGGCTCCCTTTTCCACAAAAGATTGGATCAGATGATCTTTTGATGTCCTTTCCAACCTGAGCTATTCTATGGAATTGGTGTCCACCAGGACCCCCAGATCTTTTTTTCACCCAGCTGGACAGCCCCAGTATATACTGGTGCCTGCAGTTGTTCCTCCCCAGGTGCAGAACATTCTTGTCAACCC
Source organism: Balearica regulorum gibbericeps (assembly GCF_011004875.1). NCBI lineage: Eukaryota > Metazoa > Chordata > Aves > Gruiformes > Gruidae > Balearica > Balearica regulorum. Next base: position 50,779,781 of record NC_046186.1, on the reverse strand, counting down.
ATTTCACCCACCTGTCAAGGTCCCTCTGAACAGCTGCACAACCCTCTAGCATATCAGCCAATGGGTTGCTTACATACTGATTGCCAGTTACCATTTTTCTCAATTATTCACAACTGTGGTCTCATGAACTGCCCACCAGATCTTTTGGCAGGAGCACTGCAGGGCATGGTGCAAAGATACCTAAGGCTCTAGACCAAGCTTATCAGGGCATAGCCAGACTCAGCAGCTTTGTCTGAAAAAGGATGGCAGCTCCAGGAAAAGTTAAAAGGAACTAACGGTGATCCTGGAAATCAGGGCAAGAAGGATGATGCAGCAGACCCTGAGTCAGCAGCAAGGGACAAGGCGGTGCAAGAACCCCAAGGCAAAGGAGAAGGGAAGTCAGATGTGGAGCTGGAGCAAGTGAGAGAGACTGCAATTGATTTTCTCAGACAATGTTCAGTTACACAACACTTAGGAACCACCACTTTAGAACATAAGCCCTCTGCTACCATGATTCTTCCACCGTGTTTAGTGATCAGGAAACAAAGAGTTCTAACTCTAAACCATAGCTACTGATTTTAGTAACAAGACATCGCTCTGTAGACTTTGAAAGGAAATGTAAACAACATCCTCGTATTTTTGCCAAAGCAGCTAATAGGAATTGGTTTTAGCTTTTGGCAAAATGAGAAAAATGAGATTTTGTGCTTTATCATTCACTCTCACTGAAATTAATTTTTCCATATGCCAATTAACATTTGCGTTTTTCATTAATCCATTTACTCCTACTTAATTGTACTATTCAGACCTTAAATGTTGCCAAAAGGACATCAGAATTAGTTTTCTGTATTGTCTTTCATTGGTTGAATAGCAGGGAATACGTTTTTGCAGGTTCTGTTTTAAAGCAAGTGATTTCTTCCTGATCCATAACTTAGCACTTGAAGAGCAGTCTGTCTTTTCAGGCAAAGAATTGACCTTCACTGAGCCACTTAAGGGAATCTCTCACTATTTTGCTCTACTACCACTGAACTTGCCTTTCTATGATGTCATCTCAGGGACAAACAAGATAGATACAAACAACATGGAAATAATAGGTATGCCTCAGAGAAAAAAGAATTAGTATAACAACTCAATTTTTAAAGACTATTTTCCTTTTAGAAAACATAATGGAGACATAGTAAATTACTTGCGGACAGCCAAGAGAAATATAAATTAAAGTATTAAACCAATTACACAAACCTCTAGTCAGTCCTGTTTCTCAGCTACAAAGCTTTTTCAAAAGCATGAAAATAATTGAAAAACTGATAATATAGATGTCCTGAAATTATTTCAGGAATTGTAGAGGATTATATCATAAGTAACACCATGAGAAAAGACAAAGGGAGTGAAAACTATAACAGACTATAACTGATACCACTGATATGAGATAGGATAAATAGTAGAAAGGCAACATAATTTGCAAAAATATGTTGACAAATAGGCCAACTACACTCTGAGTCATCCTAAAGATGAGCAAATAATAATTCCTCTACAAACACAACCACAGGCATAGTCCATTACTTATGACAGCTCCAGCGATAAAAAAAATATAGTATTCTATTTATACAGGTTGTTGATGAAGAACATCATACACATGTTAAATAGTATGGCTTAAAAGAATAATAGAGGTAGATGAAAAACTTATATCCTTATCCTTTCTATTCTTCACAGTCATTGCATCTTCTGCCTAATACAGAAAATAACTATTTGTGGCAGGGTATCTTTAAATAAGCAGACAACTGATAGCCTAATTCTAACCATAAAAAACACGTAAAATACTAGCCTAAATATGTTTGAGTCTGAAAACCACAGCATCTTCATCTTCCTAACTTGAATCTTGCATAAGCATTCTCATTCTAAACAAAAATTTAATCTAAATCCATTGTTACTATAGTGCTACCCAGACTGAATTGGCATTCTTTCTTTATCCCTTGTGTGGCACACTCCCATTCTAGAATTACCATTCAGTTGGTCATAAGGACTCTCAAGAGCTGGATCTCCCAGATTTGGAGACCAATGACCTTATCCCGAAACTAATGACTATAGAGTGGAAAGACTCCCTTTGGGGCAGGCAATAAAAATGAGCCTAAACTCCACTCTTTCACAAGTGAAGAGACGAGAAATAGCAGCTACCTGTTGCTCTTTTCTTCAGAAGTCTATAAAAAGTTCTGAAAAAAAGAATTCTTCATTCCCAATTCTCTCAGTATCCCCTAACCCTACACAAAAAACAGGCACCTTCTTGGAAGGACAGGTGTCATACTTTCTTCGGAAAAAAACTGTAGAAAGCTCTACATGTGAAAGCTTTCCCACCATTCCACTGCTTCTTTCTTAACTTAGTGGTCTCAAGGCTAGTGGAACTGAGGCAGACACAGAGAAAGATTAGTTAGGAGTAGATTAATTTCCTGTTTCTATGTCTTCACGAGAACTCCAGAAGTTGTGAAGATATATAATAAGAAAAGACAAATCCTGAAAGAAGTCTGGATAATCTGCAGCAATATCAGCTAAAAAATATAACAGACTAATATCCACACCACGTCATTCATTTCAAAAATTAATCCAGAGCAAAACAGAATGGGCGTTCCCTTCAGGAAAGAAATCTATCTCATCTGTAGGAATCCTTTTCTTTGAGGAGCAAAGGAATGGACGTTTTGGGCACAGATGTGAAGCTAGTTTAAGCAATCACACAGAAGTGATTTCTAGTATTCACTCGTCTCCTGCTTTTATCATCTTCTGTTCAAGCATTCCAAAAGCACAAGAAACTAGTCTTATGGAAGCAGTTGATGAATACCTACCAAGGATTCTGTCAAACAGGCATTCAATAAGGACGGCAATGGCGATAGAAAACAGGGCATAGTATATCTTCTTTACAGCACTTTCTAATCCTTTTGTAGCTATTTACAGAAATCACCTATTAAAAAGAGTGTAGAGCAGGCCACTTTGGAATCAGCTGTTTGTCACCAAGCCTTTCCCCATTGGAGGCACCTATGTTTCTAAGGAGTGCTGGAATGACATCTAAGCTTTCAGAATATTGAGAAATTGGAGAGGGAGAAAGAAAAATTTATCTTTTCTCACCAGGGAAACTGTTGCTCTTCACCAGCAAATCTGCCATCAGTGTTGACACTTCTGTTGAAATACATGAATGCAGAAAACATTTTAGAAGTTTCATTTCTATAGCAGTCACAATAGATGGCAAGGCACAATGGCTAGATGAAGATGTAAACAAAACTTAGCTTCCTTATGATTGTCAGAGATTGCTCCTTGCTTTCCTGAGGCAACATGTCAATAAATTCAATTTGCTTCAATTAATATACCTATTCTATTATAACTAGATGGTTATTTGAAAAACAGAATTGCAAACAAAATGACAAATAACTCTTCCCCTCAAAAGCGCCTTTTCTCTTTTCCCCCCAGTACCTTTATTCCTCCAGTATCCTTATAAAGCAGCAATTTCATTAGCGCTGTTCATTCTTTTCATCAGTCCTTGGGACAATAAAAGAATCTGAGATGGAAAGCGAGCAAGTCTCTTGCTGGAATAAAATACTTCCTTTCTGTTCTCTTTGAAATAAATGTAAAAGCATTAATGGCATGAATCTGCCATGCTATTTTGGCATGCTCTACAGTTTCATCATTAACAGGAAAACAGCTTTATTAGAAAAGTTACTTTGGTACATATATAGGAACTGTGGGGAAATGGGAGTAAGGAGTCTCATGCACCTTCTCATGTACAAAGCGTACTATTTATAGAACCTTCTTGCTTAATTCCCGCAAGGATTTTACATCACCAAGATACTGAATTGAGGCTGACACAACTGATTCATATTGTGAATGACAGGACTCCAGGTAATAAAGTTTTCGCATTCCTTTAAGCCTAAATACAATGTATTTTAAATAGGAAGTAACTTAACTTCATACAAGATGCCTCAAGTATTTGTGACATAGAAGCAGATGCAATCTAATCATAGCAAACATCTAGTACCTGTGAACATATTCTATTGAGAAAGAATGCCAAAACTCTGTTACTGCAATGAACCCTCTATGGTACTGGAACCTTTTATATGCAACTCCTATCAAGATCAAACTCAGCGAACTATATTGAAGGATAGGTTTGTGATACCTTTCAACTGCCTTGTCAGATGAAGAATGACATCTCTGAACTCAGAAAAGGGTATAGATCAAGGTCTGCCTGACTCATGTTATACCATACACAAATACTGAACCAATGTGTTTATTGGCCTAAGCCTTAGCAATGAGTTAGAATGTATGAGAGCAGCTGACGTTACCTACAGCCATTCCATCATACAATGGCATGAATTGCTTGGGCTAATATAGATGAGGGGTCTTTGTCCTTTACTAAAGGGAAAGCATTTTGTATTATTGTTTGTGCCTATTGCAGGTATGTCTGGTACTCTAAGCCATACGAGCACCTAAACGTTGTTAGTGATCCTTGGTGCAAGGGTATAAGGCAGCACAGGCAGCATGTCTTGGGCAGCACTGGCAAAAATCATCTCTGTCTCAAGTACCCGCAAAGCATGCGCAACCCATAGGAGAAGGTAAAGATGCACCATTCAAAAATACAGACCTTGCATTCAACACAGAAAGAGGGAGGAATATTATGTTACTCTTCTATTTTGGAGAAAACTAGTCAGAACAAGATTGGAAAACAATTTTTCTGTATTAAGGCCAGTAATTTGAGATCTAATCTAAGCATTATTCTCCCTAGTTCAAACATGGATATGACAAGCTACATGCATTAATATTCCATCTTTTATGGTTAGAATCATTGATATCTTAGCTATCACAATAAGAGTCAAAGAAGTAACAGGTCAAAGAAATTAAGCCAGCGAAGCTTATGCAAAATGAACCTTGACAATCTATCCTTCAAATATAAAATACACACAATGATATTTCAAGAATATAAAATTGAAAATATATAGTGTTCCCCCTTCAACTTTTTATATTTTCTAAACCTCCTCTTACATGGAGAAACTGAACTGAAAATCTCCTACAACACTTCATGTTGCAACAAGCAATCTTTTTGGTAATAGCCTTTTTTTGCCTGTTCCTAAGAATATTTCAATAGAGAAGCCAGTCATTCTCAAAAATTATCAAGGTAATCAAAGTAAATCAAGACATTTTGTGGTTCAGGCTACCAGAAAACTCAATGATTATGGTACACAATGCCATATGAATGGGTGATTACAAAAAGCACCAGTAACAAAAACCCAAAATCAAAAACTTGCAGAGCTCTCAAGCTTATAAAGGAAAAGCATATAGTTTTGAACAGATAGCAAGGATGTATAATGAGTTAACTGTTCAATCATACCTGCAAGTTTCAAAATTATGACTCAGAAGGAAGGACATTCTTTCCAATTAGCAAAAGCATTAACTGACCCTTTCTTACTAGAGACACTTGGGTAACATTAACTACCCATTTCAACTGCAACACTAAAGTACTTCACACCACACGTTTACTAAATAAAAGTCAAATGACAATAACTTGTGTAGTATGATAACTCATACAGTCTTTACCTAAAAAGTCTTTTGGGTCACTGACTTTAATGGGAGAAAATGATTTTGCACTGAAGCATTCTCCTTGCTGCTTTACTTTTCTTCATCCACATTTTTCATCACTGGGCTTACTTTCGCATTTTCTCTCCCTTCATTCTCATGAACCTTCTTTGCTCCCACAAGTCTCCAGTCTTTCAGAATCTGGGGGTTTTTGTTTGTTTTTAAAATCCTGCTTTTAGTTTAATATAAAAGAAGAGTGCTATGATAGCTGTGCTATGTATCATTTGCTGTAACAGCCTCAATGGACAACATTCTCTACACTATTCAGTACTATCATCAAGTTAGTAAATGAAATGCCTTTCATTTTATAAAATTAACAATATACTCCTTAATATCAAAGGTGCTTAAGAAAATCCAGGGAAATAATTTTTTCCTAAGCATAAAAACATGCTAGAAAGAAGATACGTATTGGTAAACATTTATATTTAATAGGGACCAAGTGTTTATAGGATGTGTTTTAGAAATAAACTGTTACTCATTCTTTGCTGTAGAGACTGTCAGATCTAGCAATGTTATTAGCACAAAACGGTTGTTCATCCAACTACTAATGCAGCAACTGATATATCTAATGAACATGGCGCCACGGACTATTCCTCCCTGTGCAAGAATTCAGATGTGAAGATTAAAAAAAAAAAAAACAAAACCTTAATTGTGAATTACAGAATGGACGTAGTAATCTAGGTTCAGTAAAAACTGACTGCATGCACATAAGTCTCATTTCTCTCTTACGCCTGTTTGATGATCAAAACAAATGAACTAAAAAATATTTCAAAAACACACAAAAAAATCTGTCTCTATAGCCAATGAGTTTAAGCCTGGTTTTGTGTGTATGATCACATATTTCCCCAACACCAGAACTAAAAAACATGGCTCTACTCATCTGTGGAGCTAAGCAAAGAATGTATAGCACCTTAGAACAACAGGCTTGAACTGTAAATTTTAACACACTGAATTTAAATGAGTATTCTATATGCAATTATTAGAAGATTTAGTTTTGAAATGTTAATGATCAAACAAAATTAAAGTTATTTCATATCAAGCAACTTCATACCAATAATTTTTGGACAAATTAGTCTTTTGAGTGTAGAAATTTCTTAAGAACAGAAGTGTAAATTCCATCAATTTCAAACATTTTGATACTTGTGCAATTGAATATCTAGGAAGAGGGTGGTGTAGAAGGTACACGTGACCGTACTCAAGCAATACTGACCCTTCTCTCACTTGAAATAAAAATTTTCCTACTTTCTCTTTTAGGAAGTCTTCCCTCTCTGATCTGCTGATAACCTCATTACAAATTAATTTTCTACTTTCATCATTAAATGGTGTGTATGACCTTTGCTCCGCTAAGCAGTTGTTATTACTTCTGCAAAGATTATTCATCATAGCTGGTTCTTCAGAATCTAGCTTCTCTTCATCTGAAAGAACCAAAGAGAATACATTTTGTAGAAGTGCTCTAACACAATAAACACGCGTGACGGAGCTCTAAATGAATTACTGTTTGTCACATTACATTACCAGAATTTGCTTGTATCAATTTAAAAGGTGAGAAAGCTTAAGACTATTTAGAGCTAAGAAGTCAAAGTCTTCTTATGAACATCATTTCTTAAAGTCTTTCAGGTTTGTGTTTTAACATTTTAATCTTTCATCTATTTTTTTATTTCCTTTTTACAGATAGGCGCATTGTACCTTGTGAAAGAAGCAATTATATTTTAGGATCTGAATATTATGAAGGAACTCAAGCAAAACGTAGCTGTTACTCTTGTACACGTGATAAGAATCTGCACAAAAAACTTACATAAACATTCGCATGATCCCCAAAGGGGAGAAGAGGCAAACTCAGGCTATAGTGACATTAGGTTCTCAACTTCTCCAATTAGTAACATCAACTTATTAAGTCTAATGGATTAAACTACATATAGGGATATATGATATAAATATATATTTACAGAATATACACATAATAATGAAGTTTAGTACTTTTTGTATAAGACTTATCTTGTAGTAAGGTAAAAAGTGAGATGTTCAGTTTATCACGCAAAGTAACTATCCCATGCAATGTAAGAACCATCATTACTACAAATGAGTCTTCATTAAAAGACAGACTTCCAGCACATTTTATTACGAGCCAATGTGCAGGAAACCAAGATGTCAAGTCATTTCCCATCTGCAAGAAAATTACTTTTAAATCCCACGTTTGGCAACCTTTATTAAGTCTCCACTAATGAAACTCTTAACAACAAATACGATGTAGTTGGAGGCCTGTCAAGACATATCATTCCTTTTTATTCCTCCTTTTACGCTCAACAATCCATCAGGGAATCTCCTAAGATGATGTCATCTCATTATCTCTTTAAACATTTCAGCATTTAACATTAATTTTACCCACCGAAGAAAACTTTCAGTAAAAATTCCATTACTTAGAAAGCTATAGGAAAAAAGGTACCTGAGTAGCTTTCAACTCACTTTCTGAAGTGAAAGCCTGTATCATTTTTGGAAATCACATTTTCAAAACTGCCTTAAAGCCATTTAAATATTTTATAAATGAACTCTGAAAGAACATGCAGGTCCTTTAATATAATATAGTAACTCATGTAATTAACAATATTAAAACCCATCCTGCAGTTATTTTTCTAGGAAATAATATGTATCAAAACATTCTTACTCTGATCAGGAGGAACCATTTCAGCAGAAAGGAAATTTCCCTGAGAAGTTCTTCTAAATAAGCGTGCCCGAACACTGCTGACTTTTCTAACCTCTGCAGCATTGGCAGGAGGTTTTGGAAGGCAAATGGAAGAATCTTCACCTTTTGCAAAAGTGACTAGTATTGGTTTCTGTGACAAAGATAAAGATGTTTTAATAAAAGTACAGATAATTTCATTTTAATATAAGCAAAAATTTAAAAAAAAAAAAAGAAAACCAAATTATTTATACAAAGGGTTAAGTTCAGAATAGAATAAAGTTATATAGGTTTGCTCATTAAGAAATTTTCATACCCAGAATCTAAGGATACCATTCCGCTGAACAAGCCAGATATCTATACCATTAACACCATAGAAAGCCATTTAAAAGCAAACATTCAGGGATGCAGAAAACAAAAACTAGCCCAAGTAGAGCAAGTGAAACTCAGAATTATTTCCCTCATAATACTCTTTTAACATCATCTGCAGTATGCTTTAAAAATGTTGTGCCAAAGACTTGTACTAACAATTCTAGAGGCACATCTTTATGATTTGCTTTTGAGCACTGAAGTAGTATTCCCAAAACACTTCAAACACGTTCATATCACATGTACCACTTCCTAACACACTGAGACAAATCATGCAGATCCAGAAACATGCAAGTTCTAGTCTTCTTTATGTCAGCATCTTGCACCTTAGAGGATGTGACCAACCCCCTGAACCTCTGGTACAAAACACCTGTTGTGCCCTACATAAACCCATGGCCCTCTAAAATCAAGGTTCTCTACCCATTTCCTTACAATAAAGAATCCATTAGAAAGTCTCCAGCCTGATCCTTCAGAGCTCTCCCCGGTATTAGTTGAAGATAGTCAACAGGTGAGACCAACTGCCCCCACAACCACCCTGACTAATATAAGCTCTACATTTACAGTGATTAACTTATCTCCATTGCTAAGCAGAAAAGGCAGTTTTTGCATTGGTCTGAACAGTAGTTTTCTCTAGTTTTTTTTCCACTCACACACAAGATAAATCAAAATTTAACATCAGTATTTAAATCCAACTGAAGATATATTTAATCTAAATATAAGTATGGCCAGAATTTTTAAATTTGATTCATATAAATACATTATCAATATTACTGAAGTATAACATTTGTTGGAATTTTTCCTCTAATTTCCTAAAGAATGCTACATTTAGATTACTGTCTTGAAGAAACAACATATACAGCAAGCACACTTAACTGTTTTAGCATGCTCTGTTCTCTCAGGTACTAGACAAATGATCATAACAATCTTACAGTTAAAGATTAAATATAAAAATCCTGAAAGAGCAGATACACTTATAAACTGAAAACAATTCAAAATTTTCAGAGGGGAGAAGGGGTTCTTACATGTACCTCTTTTTAAAATAAACTACAATTATTACATTTTATAGATGTGTAAATCAAATAGAAAGCACAATCAACCTAGTTACCTTCAAGTTATCGATCACAGAACCACAAAATAGTTGAGGTTGGAAGGGACCTCTGGAGGTCATCTTGCCCAACCCCCCTGCTCAAGTAGGGCCACCTAGAGCCAGTTGCCCAGGACCATGTCCAGGAAGCTTTTGAAGATCTCTGGGCAACCTGTGCCAAGGCTTCGTCACCCCCACAGCGGAGAAAAGGTTTCCTGCAGTTCAGAGGGAATCTCATGTGTTTCAGTTTGTGCCCACTGCCTCTGGACCTGTCACTGAAAACAGCCTGGCCCCATCTTCTTTGCATCCTTCCTTCAGGTATTTATATACATGGATAAGATTCCCCCTGAGCCTTCTCTTCTCCAGGCTGAATGGTCCCAGCTATCGCAGCCTTGCTCCAGTCCCTTCATCATCTTTGTGCCCCTTCATTGGACTCTCTCCAGTAGCTCCATGTCTCTCTTGTACTGGGGAGCCCAGAACAGGACACAGTACTCCAAGTGTGGCCTTACCAGTGCTGAGTAGAAGGGAAGGATCACTTCCCTCAACCTGCTGGCAACACTCCTTCCAATGCAGCCGAGGATACAGTCAGCCTCCTTCTTAGCAGCAAGGGCACGTTGCTGGCTCATGTTGATGCTTATGACCTTTTTATATTTTAGTAATCTTACACAAGAAAGCTGACTCAAGTATCTGTCTTCTGATTCTTGTTAATGTCACTTAGAATTATAATGCAATATAGTAATATTTTAATAGATTAAATTATTTTCAAGTTTCTTTTAGGGAAACAATGACAAAACTGACTTTAAGTCTCAGACTAACATTACAACAGGCTTCCATTTCTCCCCAACCTGTTTAAACCACATTTTTTCCTAACATTACCAATACACATATTTTTATGTCAGTATTGCATGAGTTATTTCCACAATACTCACATGATCCAGTGGGCTAAGACGAACACCAGACACTGGTCTTGATTCAGCCAAATCAAAACTGGATGCATGAAGACTAGCATAAAGAAATTAAATATAATATGAATAAAGCAGGCCCAGTGTTTTGTGGTGTGTTGTTGGTTTTTTTTTTTTTAATTGTATGCTTCTTCTGTTTGCCAGTGAATATGGGGAAAAGGAGGAAGAAAGGAAGAGCAACAGAGCACTTCTACACTATCACTGTTCTTCCATGAATGCTACTAACTTTGGTATCTGGGAATCCAGCAGCATCAAGGGAGAAGAATTACAAGATTACCTGCACACTTGCCATCATGCAGTTTATGTCATACACATCTATAACAATTCTCTAACACAAGCCTGAATTCATGCACAAACCCAACTGTGGTTAGTGCCCAGCTATCCAACACAAGCGGCAGAACACTGCAGGGCAGAAAACTCAGGTTTTTGCAGGCATGAGCATGCTCCTTCCCAGACAAAGGAGAAGCACAGACAGAACAAGCATGGATGTCAGCCAGAGAGACCTCATTACCTGGTCACCATCATCAAGTCACTCAGGTTCTCACCTTCTGTAAGGGCACAACTCCATGTAGTAAGGAGTATCGAATACACGGACTGCCTGAAGTCATGCTGCCATGAAAACAGCATGGACACCGACTGACTTGTATGGCCACTCAAACACATTTCAGCATCCTTTCTGGCACGCCTGACACCTAACGTTACAAATGCAGCTCATGACTCCTCCCTATAGTCATTACAGAATTGGTATATAAGGCAAGCTAAAAAACGTCAGGGAAAAATGGATTAAAAAAACCCACACACATTTTTTTTTCTTTTTTGTCACAAGAGACAGATCTATCAAGCTCTGTGAATAATAGTACATTACAAAACTCTGCACAGAAATAATTTTAAAGTAGTATAAATTTTGCTTAAAAAATAGTATTTCAAACTTCAAGATCTACTATTTTATATTTAAAAATATCTGAGAAAGCTCTGAAAAATGATCTAGCATACAGTTCACCTGGAAACAAGCAAGTTTACACAATTTTTAGGGAAAAGCTGAAGACTATCTGAATTAAAAGCATACATTGTCTTAAGAAAAGAGTTACAAACCATTTTCATATACTATTCTCCAAAAACAAAACTAGTGTAATGACTGCCTCTGGTAGCTCTAATCCACAGGAACTTCCTGGACATGTAGATTAACACTGTGCTGGTTTTGGCTGAGATAGAGTTAATTTTCTTCGGAGTAGCTAGTATGGGGCTGCGTTTTGGATTTGTGCTGAAAACAGTGTTGATAATATAGAGATAGTTTTGTTATTGCTGAGCAGTGCTCACACAGAGCCAAGGCCTTTGCTGCTTCTCACCCCACCCCACCAGCCAGGAGGCTGGGGGTGCACAAGGAGTTGGGAGGGGACACAGCTGGGACAGCTGACCCCAACTGACCACAGGGATATCCCATACCATATGACATCACACTCAGCATATAAAGCTGGGGGAAGGAGGAGGAACAGGGAGGACGTTCAGAATGATGGTGTTTGTCTTCCTCAGTAATCATTATGCGTGACGGAGCCCTGCTTTCCTGGAGATGGCTGAACACCTGCCTGCCCATGGGGAATGAATTCCTTGATTCACTTTGCTTGCATGCACAGCTTTTGCTTTACCTATTAAACTGTCTTTATCTCAACACACAGGTTTTCTCACTTTTACCCTTCCAATTCTCTCCCCCATCCCACCGGTGATGAGTGAGTGAGCGGCTGTGTGGGGCTTAGTTGCCAGCTGGGGTTAAACCACGACAAACACCAACAGTAAGGATCATTAGAAGAAGGCAAAGGATGTGATTAGGAATACAGATTAACACAGAGAAAAAAAAAAAAATCACCAGAAACATAATTATAGAATCAAATCTCTTGCTGCTAAAGGATATTTGAAAAAAATCTTAAAGCCACAGTACCTAAAAACTGAAGGGGGTCTATTTTGAGGAGTTCGTGAGGATCCAGATCCAAAAAGTTTCCTTTGATCCTCTGTAGGGGTAAATGGTCTCCGAGTTCTTAGTGTTCGTAGAACGTTTCTGGCTTCATTTATAATCTCAGAACTGGTTTTCTGCTTTGGCACTGACAGCCTGTAGAATGGTTCTGCCTTTTCTGTGTTTTTATTCTTTGAAGCGTGCATTCCTCTGCAAAGTAGTGCACATGAAAAACACTGTACAATATACATGGAAGGCACAGAATATAATGCTAGTTTTAAATTACAAACTATTAATTCATTAATGGTTATGCTACTACAAAGGACATGGAAGACCTTTTTTTAAAGGGAGCTAAAATACACCACACTCAGTACCACAGTGCTTTCTGGGCCAAATGTAGTACTCTCCAATACTACAGAAAATCTGTTTCTTAACACCTGATTACTTACAAAACATCATAGCCAAAACAGGATTTCAATAATATGTTGTAAAGAGACATTTTCTTTCCAATGAACTTAGGAAATACCCAATACAAGTTATCGACCTTACCAAGTGCAGGTTCCTAATAAGTCAAAGAGGTATCATTACCAGTAACTGAAGCACAGTTATCAGTAATTGATAAGCAGAGACAAGGAAGAACAAGCAATATATTTTTTTCACTGAGAGAAATGCCTTCCCAACCTACCCCTAAGCACATGCAAACAAAGATAACACTAATATAAGATAAATTACGAACCCAAACTTTCAAGCAGTGTTCTGTCCTGGTGCATCTTCTGGCAAACACAGCGAGCAGTGAAAGACTTACTTCATCATCTCTCGAATCCCCCAAAATCAATCACTATCCTGGTGCAGTTCTCTGTAGCCATCTGTAACATCCTTGTCATTTTACAGCAAACTCATCATAAGCCTTAAACCATCCAAAATTCCTTTTCTGCTTCTCAAACTTACCTAAAAAGAAAAATATGTTTCTGCACTGTCTGTGACTCAGACCATCTGGTAATTTCTATTGTCTCAAACAGTTTATGACAATGAACCGACAGTAGATCAGATGCCACCATCTTGGTTATTTCTAAACTATGGAGCAAAAAATCCTGTTTCTCTAGTTTCTTAGTTCACTTCTTCCTGTTCTGCATTTTTATATTTCCAACCATCCCTTCTGTTCTTCAAGAGCCTGTACTTTCTGGCACAGTTTCTTTAATACACAACCCAACCCCTTCAGCTGAACTAACCAAGATAAAATTGGATGCTGAGGAGCAAATGCACTCTTTCACTAAAAGATGCAGAAGTACAAAACACAGGAACAGATCAGAAGCCTGAGCCTGTCAGTGGTTGTAATCTTTTACCATCAATACATTACTTCACTGTGATTAAATTTAGCTCTCTATGGTCCCTACTCTTCCCTATACTACAACATGATTCAAAACAGTTAAGTAAGGAATTCCACTGCAGCAGTCTGTTTGGAGCAATTATACAGCCATTCCTCACTGAAGAAAGAAGGTAAAAGATCATTCCCTATTGTCCCAGGTACTGGGAGTCAAGATTTTGACCTTTAAGTGGAATGTTAAATGAGGAGACGGGCCAGGCGCTCCGGATGCAACAGGAACCAATACGGTAACACTGGGAAGATACATCAAAAGAATTCCAGCCACCCCAGCCAATAAGCCAGCCTCATTGGGGGCACAACTGAAATGCCTCTACACAAACGCACGGAGCATGGGGAATAAACAAGAGGAGCTGGAGACGTGTGTGTGCCTGCAAGGCTATGGCCTGATTGGCATTACAGAGACGTGGTGGGATAGCTCCTATGACTGGAGTGTTGGCATGAAAGGGTACAGGCTCTTTAGGAAGGACAGGCAGGGCAGATGAGGAGGGGGTGTCACCCTCTACGTCAATGACCAGCTGGAGTGCATGGAGCTCCACCTGGGGATGGATGAGGAGCCCACCGAGAGCCTATGGGTCAGGATTAAAGGGAGCGCTGGGGCAGGGGACATCATTGTGGGGGTCTGCTACAGGCCACCTAACCAGGGGGACGGAGCAGATGAAGCCCTCTATAGGCAGACAGGAGCAGCCTCATGCTCACAAGCCCTGGCCCTTATGGGGGACTTCAACCACCCTGACATCTGCTGGAGGGACAACGCAGCTGAGCGCAAGCAATCCAGGAAGTTCCTGGAATGTGTTGATGACAACTTTCTCCTCCAAGTGATAGAGGAGCCCATAAGGAGAGGTGTCATGCTGGACCTTATTCTCACCAACAAGGAGGGCCTGGCACGGGACGTGAAGCTCAAGGGCAGCCTTGGCTGCAGTGACCACGAAATGGTGGAATTCAGGATCCTCAGGGCAGCGAGGAGAGCACGCAGCAAGCTCACTACCCTGGACTTCAGGAGAGCAGACTTTGGCCTCTTCAGGGATCTGCCTGGTAGAATACCATGGGATAAAGCCCTGGAAGGAAGAGGGGCCCACGACAGCTAGCTAATATTCAAGCATCACCTCCTCCAAGCTCAGGAGTGATGCATCCCAAGAAAGAGGAAATCAGGCAAATCCACCAAGAGGCCCCCATGGATGAACAAGGAGCTCCTGGGCAAAGTCAAACAAAAAAAGGAAGCCTACAGAGGGTGGAAGCAAGGGCAGGTAGCCTGGGAGGAATACAGAGAAACTGTCCGAGCAGCCAGGGAGCAGGTTAGGAAAGCCAAAGCCCTGATAGAAATTAGTCTGGCCAGGGATGTCAAGGACAACAAGAAAAGCTTCTATAGGTATGTTAGTGATAAAAGGAGGACGAGGGAAAATGGGGGTCCCCTCCGGAATGAAACGGGTGACCTGGTTACCCAGGATATGGAGAAGGCTGAGGTACTCAACGACTTCTTTGCCTCAGTCTTCACTGGCAAATCCTTGAGCCACACTGCCCAGGTCACAGAAGGCAGGGACTGGGAGAATGCAGAACCGCCCTCTGCAGGAGAAGATCAGGTTCGAGAATATCTAAGGAACCTGAAGGTGTACAAGTCTATGGGACCTGATGAGATGCATCCACGGGTCTTGATGAAACTGGCGGATGAAGTGGCCAGGCCACTCACCATCATGTTTGAGAAGTCCTGGCAGTCCAGTGAAGTTCCCACTGACTGGAAAAGGGGAAACATAACCCCCACTTTTAAGAAGGGAAAAAAGGAAGACCCAGGGAACTACAGGCCGGTCAGTCTCACCTCCGTGCCTGGCAAGATTATGGAGCAGACCCACCTGGAGACTATGCTCAGGCACATGGAAAATAAGGAGGTGACTGGGGACAGCCAACACGGCTTCACTAAGGGCAAATTGTGCCTGACAAACTTGGTGGCCTTCTATGATTGGGTTACAGCTTTGGTGGATAAGGGAAGGGCAACTGATGTCATCTACCTGGACTTGTGCACGGCATTTGACACTGTCCCACATGACATCCTTGTCTCTAAATTGGAGAGACATGGATTTGACGGATGGACCACACAGTGGATAAGGAATTGGCTGGATGGTCGCACTCAAAGAGTTGTGGTCAACGGCTCAATGTCCAAGTGGAGAACACTGACGAGTGGTGTTCCTTAGGGGTCAGTACTGGGACCGGCACTGTTCAACATCTTTGTCGGTGACATGGACAGTGGGATCGAGTACACCCTCAGCAAGTCTGCTGACGACACCAAGCTGTGTGGTGTGGTCGACACGCTGGAGGGAAGGGATGCCATCCAGAGGGACCTTGACAGGCTGGAGAGGTGGGCCCGTGTGAACCGCATGAAGTTCAACAAGGCCAAGTGCAAGGTCCTGCACATGGGTCGGCACAATCCCATGCACAGCTATGGGCTGGGTAAGGAATGGATTGAAAGCAGCCCCGAGGAGAAGGACTTGGGGGTATGGATTGATGAGAAGCTCAACATGAGCCGGCAGTGTGCGCTTGCAGCCCAGAAAGCCAACCGTGTCCTGGGCTGCATCAAGAGAGGCGTGACCAGCAGGTCGAGGGAGGTGATCCTGCCCCTCTACTCCGCTCTTCTGAGACCCCACCTGGAGTGCTGCGTCCAGCTCTGGGGGCCCCAGTACAGGAGAGACATCAAACTGTTGGAGAGAGTCCAGAGGAGGGCCACGAAGCTGATCGGAGGGATGGAGCACCTCTCCTACGAGGACAGGCTGAGAGAGCTGGGGTTGTTCAGCCTGGAGAAAAGAAGGCTCTGGGGAGATCTAATTGTGGCTTACCAGTACCTGAAGGGGACCTACAGGAAAGCTGGAGAGGGACTGTTTATCAGGGAGGGTAGTGACAGGACAAGGGGTAATGGGTGCAAGCTGAAGGAGGGTCGATTTAGATTAGATGTTAGAAAGAAATTCTTCACTGTGAGGGTGGTGAGGCACTGGAACAGGTTGCCCAGAGAAGTTGTCGATGCCCCCTCCCTGGAAGTGTTCAAGGCCAGGCTGGATGAGGCTTTGGGCAACGTGGTCTAGTGGAGGGTGTTCCTGCCCATGGCAGGAGGGTTGGAACTAGATGATCTTTAAGGTCTCTTCCAACCCAAACAATTCTATGATACTATGTCTTCTGTGTGGGCAATACGACTGATACACATACTATCCAGCATACATGGAAGCAATAGCTGTGAACAAATACTAAAGCATAATCAACATGATTCTATAAATCAGAAATTTGAATTAATTCACATTTCTTCTTTTCTGGTCTATATATTTCCATCTACCTTGCTAAATTTTAAAATAAATCTCCTCAAGTAATCTAATATCTTACATTTAATCTCTGAAGGACACCACTTTCTTTAGTTCTTAAAATCTTTGTGCTCTGACACTGAAATGTGTATTTTATGGGATTTACATATGTTCTTCATAGTTAAACTAAGAAGCAGCCTAACAGATATGATGTGTTTCTGTGGAACAGCACCATCTCTGATACAATCAGCTTAAGGTTTTGTTAATTCTACTCTCAGCTGCAAATTTTCTATCCTAGGTGTACATTGATTTGCTGTAGTTCCATTATAATAACTTTTAATTGAAGCCTTCACCTCCTACCTATTTTTTTTAACTGTCAAAGGAACTTTTCTACTATAAGCTTAATTAGTTAAGTCTTACTATTTGGGCACTGCTAGTCCAATCCATTAAAAGCGAATTTTTAATAACTGAAGTTGAAAGGGAACCTATGACTTAGTTTGAATGCTTGCCTGAGCTCACTGCTGCCTTGCTACTTTAGTGGAGAGGGGGAGAGCATGGCCTTTGCCTGCTGCTGGAGCAGCAAGGCTGGCAGACGGCAGCCTCCACTTCCAGGCACTGAGGCAGACCAGAGCGAGCCGGGAACTGTCACCGGGGGGCGGCAGTGAACAGAACTTAAGGACGTGATGAGAGCGTTAACACTTTGTCATTTTGGGGCAAGGTAGTATTCTGCACATTCAGAATTGTGGTAGTGATACGATACCAATATATTATTAATTGACGTCCCACAGCTATTAGCCAGAAAAATTAATAGAACACAGAAAACCAAGTCAGCAGCACCATAAAATACGAGAGATATATATATATATATGATAGAATAAGAAAGCTTACTCTTTCTTGCAAGCATTTAAGAACCACAAGTAATTCTCTATCTGAATAAGTTTGGCTGCTGTGCCATCACAATACAACGACCACCTCTTTCTCAAAAGAAAGACAGTTCATACCCTCTGTTTTAGAATGCCTAAGGCTGAAACATTTAAGCATCAAGCAATTGCTCTGCTGCAGCAGCACGCAAGAACGAAGTTTTATCTGCTCTCCAGCACCCCACACCCCAGAAGCTTTGAGGAAGCACCTTCAGCTATACTACACCAGTTCTCTTCCTAGAAAACTACTACCTGGATCCATGCATAAGGGAAAAACCCTCCAGTCACCAGCAGCTTTCTTGACTTTGATGAGCATAAGGTACCTGAATCATTCAATTGCAATGCCAAAGACTAATTTAAAATAAGGTGCAACAAATTAATGCAACAAGCAAAAAGTAGAAGCATAGGATGAAGGAGCAGCACAAGAGTGGAACGGGAACATACAATCTTGGCTGCCCAGCATACAATCTGGTTTTACACTTGGTTTTCATTGCTTATACAAGAGTAGTTCTGTCTCGTTCTGTATTTATTTGTAAGAATTTCTAATTTTTCACAAACTCTATATCCCTCTTCAAATAAAGTATCTTTGTACAAATAAGAAATAATTCTAACAGTTAGTGCTTCTTTCTGAAAATCCAGCAGCATTCCCATTTTGCTCCTCAATCCCAGCCCGGGACAGACAAAGGGAGTGTTGCAGTGTCAATTGGGACAGCATAACTTGTACGCACAGATTTTGTTCCTCACTGCTGGTGAGCCTTTAACTTGCACAGATGAAGAGCTCCTCTCTGACTCTCTACTGGAAGGCAGAAGAGTATTACACTAGTGTCTAAAATGCCATACTTGGGTTCTTGTCTTTTTTCCCCAATTGTTTACTCCAGAGGTCTGGTCTTTGCTGTACAGGAAGATTTGAAAGCAGTAGATAACAGTACAGGATCAGGGAACCCCGGATTAGTCCTAGCTATCTCCAGAAGCGAGACAGCTGCACCCTCGCAAGCACTTATCTTGGGTCAATCAGTGCATGAGAGAAGCATGGCTTACATCAGATCAGGCACCACGCTGACTCTGCCATCCTATCTCCCATCTCAAAACCAGTGTCATTTAACTGCTAGCGTACAGAGCAGGTATATTTGCAATCACTAAGTACAATGAGGAGAAACCCTGTAGTCAGGCCACGAACACTCTGCTCACCGACATCTGCATCCAGATTCTATCTTCCCAAGCAAACCGCTAGTATAGTTAGCGGCCAAATATACGTTTAGTAAGAGTGAACTAATAATGGATATTATTAGATATAATTTTAAACACTAGCAACTTATCAATCACAACTGATACACTTTCAGCTTTTGAAATGTAAAATTTTGAAGCAATCACTATCAAAAAGAAATGAGAACAAAATTATGAGAAATTGAGCCTGTAACCCTCAGCAGAGGAAGGTTTTTCAGTGCAGTGATGAGATAACATGTCCAAGAGGAACTCCCCGCATAAGCAGCACCTGTGAAGTAAAAGCTGACCCGGCCTTTACGGAGTAACCAACCCAAACCCAGCAAATAAGCCTCTCTCCCGGACACGGTGGACAGCAAGCTGCCCGGAAACGGAATGGAGGTTCTCCCTCTGCGGCCACTTTTGCAAAGCCTCCCCCCGCCATCGCCCCAGCCCGGGCCTCCGCGCAGCGAAGCGGCAGCCCCCGAAAACGAGCATTACGGCCAGGCGGGGCGCCGGGCGCTGGCAGCGGGGCTCTGCCTGCCTAACGGCACCGCCGACTTCCCCTCCCTAGCGGCGGAGGGCCGCGACTCGTCTCCGCGGGGCCCCGGTCCCCCTCACCCTCCCGCGCTCGGCGGCACCGGCGCCCGCTGTTCCCACGGCAACAGTACACACCATGGCCGTCGAGCCGCGGCAAAGTGCGACGGACCCGGCAGCGCGCCGGAGCCGATCGGGACGCTCCCTCACCTCCGCCAAGGGACACCACAGCCCCGCCACGGCGCCGGTACCGTTACACCCCGCGCGCTCCCCTCAGCCGCACCTGCGGGGGTGGGAGATCCGAAAGACGCCAAGGCGCCTGCGCGGTCACTTGCAGGCGCATGCGCAGCTTGGCTCAGGGCGGGGCGCGATGAGAGGGGCAGTGGCGGACTCCGCGGGTGGGGCTGTTTTGTGGCCGTTGTTGTGTAGTCGGTCTGGCGTCCCCGCACCCCAGTGGCAGTGAGGGGTCCTGCTGAGCGTTGGCCCGTAGGATGGTGCTTTTCTGGTGGAGGGCGCTTCCCCCGGCCTCTTGTGGCCCACATTTAGGGCATAGTAGCAGGTGGCAGAAACCCAGATTAGGGCTGACAAAAGTTATGCGGTTTGGAAATGCTGGATGTGACCTGTTACGATACCTTCTCTCTGAGCTTTGAGTTACAGATCTGTAAACGGAGACACTGAAAGTTTCTCACAGTACAAGAAGACTGGGGACTTGGGTGCAGTGTAGCAGCAGCAGCAGCAGCCACAAACCCTCTTCCTTGGGTCCCGCTGTCAGGCACAGAGGGTATGGCTCATCTCAGTGGTTCCCGCCAGGCCAGAAGCGCTATCACATCTGCTCGCCTCCTGTTCTCTGGGAGGCCGAAAGATAGCAGTTCTCACATTGTCCATGGCAGAGCTTCGCACACATCAGTCCTGCAGCCTGGTGAGCTCTGTGGAGTGGCACGAGGGGGTCACCTGCCGTGTCTTCCCCCAAGCTGCCTCCTGAGCAAGGTCCTACCCAAGTTGTATCCACCTACAGGTTTCGGGACCCTGTTGGCCAGGTGCAGTGGATGCTCACATGCCTCCCGCTACCAGGATGGGTAATGTGATCATGGCCCGTATCAGAAAATCTCCACACAGGTAACAACCACAAAGACAGGCCTGTTGTGGCAAGTGGGTTGTTCATGACTGACAAGGACAGTCTTTGTTCGCTACCTCCAAATGCATTTTGAAATTTATCTAAAAACTGCTATAGGAGGGTGGTTATTATCTCTTTGTGAATAACAGAAAAACACAACAAATACAGCTCCATCTCACCAAGCTTCTTCCTTGGTTCCTTTATAACATACTTCAGATATATCTGAAAGCACACTCCAAATAAATTCATCTTGTATATTGTTGTGCTTTAACCCCAGCTGGCAACTAAGCCCCACACAGCCGCTCACTCACGCCCCCTACAGCGAGATGGGGAAGAGATTTGGAAGAGTGAAACTGAGAAAACTTGTGGGTTGAGATAAAGACAGTTTAATAGGTAAAGCAAAAGCTATGCATGCAAGCAAAGTGAATCAAAGAATTCATTCCCCACTTCCCATGGGCAGATGGGTGTTCAGCCATCCCCAGGAAAGCAGGGCTCCGTCACGCATAATGATTACTGGGGAAGACAAACACCATCACTCTGAACGTCCTCCCTGTTCCTCCTCCTTCCCCCAGCTTTATATGCTGAGTGTGATGTCATATGGTATGGGATATCCCTGTGGTCAGTTGGGGTCAGCTGTCCCAGCTGTGCCCCCTCCCAACTCCTCGTGCACCCCCAGCCTCCTGGCTGGTGGGGTGGGGTGAGAAGCAGCAAAGGCCTTGGCTCTGTGTGAGCACTGCTCAGCAATAACAAAACTATCTCTATATTATCAACACTGTTTTCAGCACAAATCCAAAACGCAGCCCCATACTAGCTACTCCGAAGAAAATTAACTCTATCTCAGCCAATACCAGAACATATATATTTATGTGTAAATATATATATATCTTACTGACCTGAAGTTCCTTTTGCTGACTGCTTACTAACATCCTAACTTTTTTACTTCCTCATGTTTGTTAGGCAAGAACCCTGTGGACATTTTAAATTTAATTTGTCTTTCTGAATATTGTTGTAAGCTTGTTATGCCCCTTTCTTCTAGAAAAATGTGCTCATCCAGTTCCTCTTTTGATTATGACAGGCATTATGATAGCAGTAAAAAGATCTCCATGCGTAACCCTACCCAGTTTACATAACATGCCATTATTACTGCTATCTTCTATTTATCTCTAATTATTAGACATCTAGTCCTTTTTCTTCTGCAGCCAAGTTCAATACCTCAGAAGCAATGAAAACCTTGCTAGTATTGTACTTGCTTTTCTTTTTATATTCTTCCTTAAAAGCCAAAAGAATGTGTGTGTGTATGTGCATGTACATGCACGCTATTTTCAGATCATTCACAGTTAGCTATTTCTCTATTATTTACTTCTGAACCTTTCTTTTATTGAGATAATACAAGCAAAGTTTCACAGAAAAATGTAGATCTGTTTCCTGGTAAATCCAGTTTGCATCTCTTTTTACTGTTATCATCTCATCATTCTTTACACAATTTTTAAATCCACCCAGTTAAACCCACTAAGCCTTCCTCCTTGGCTTCTTCTTTAATCCTTTTCATATGCACATTATTTCTCTTCTCTCTATTTTCTAGGTCATCAAATTGAGGAGTTAATTTTTTATTAATTTTCTGAGCTTTGGCAATTATAGCAAGTATTTCTTTTGTGATGTCTCTCTGCTATGTGTCAACTGTTACAACTTTCTCAAATCCCTTTTCTCATGTGCTTTTTATTGAATGAATTCTCTCAGCACCTATTTTAAATGCAGGTACTTGATTAAATCTCCTTGTTTGTAATAACACTGCTTTAGGATGGAAGTATCATCGAAACATATAAACTGACATGGTCTAGGCAAGCCAGTATTTGCTCAAGAGATTGCTGAAGTAAAAGCAACGTGTTCTGAGCAGTTCTGCCTAACTAATGAAAGAATACAAAGTATTCAATTATGTCACATTCATTCAAATTATTTTTTTAGATTTGAAAATCATGAAAGGGATTTTGTGCTGGTATCCAGTCTCGATTTTCAGTTTGGCTAACTTAAATTTGTCTAGAAATGAAATTTATCTGGAAACCCAAGCATACAAGGCCTATATTTCAGTGCAATTCAGGATTAGTTAACAGTATTAAACCCTTTGCCTGCCAAGTGTTCATTGATCTTACTTGCTGCTTCTTGTTGTTGACCTGTAAGAGCAGCCTCCAGTGCAATTCCAGCAACAAAAGTGGCAATGCAATCCCCATTTCCCCCTGTTTTTTCTCCTCTTTTTTCAAAACAAAACAACAGTCCCACCACCAATCTGGACAAAAATCTTTCTGTCATATTCAACTTTGCATAGACCATCTGGTATGTGCTGTTAAATAAGCTCTGTGTTTCATATCACTTGTAGCTCATTACAAAGGCAGGTGAAGCAGTTCATTTTAAGGCAGTTAGAAACAACCCCTATACTAGGTGGCCTAATAAATTTTAATGAAACATGTTTATGAAGATCTCCATCATATGTAGTGGGGAAATCTGTCACAGGAAAAGAGCACTAGTTATATGATGAGATGACTAGCTTGGTGGATAAGGGGAGAGCAGTATATGTTGTTTAAGTAAGGCTTTTGACTGCCTCTCATTATGCCCTCACAAACTGATGAAGTATGGGTCATTTAAATGGATAGTGAGATGGACTGAAATTTGGATTAACTGCAGGGCTCAAAGGGTTGAGAGCAACAGCAGAAAATGCAGCTCCAGGCTGGTCAGTGTGCACCCTCAGCAAGTTTGCTGACAATGCAAAACTGGGTGTAGTAACAGATACACCAGATGGTTGCACTGCCATTCAGAGGGACCTTGACAGGCTGGAGAACTGGGCTGAGAGGGATCTCAAGCAGTTCACCAAAGGGAAATGTAGAGTCTTGCACCTGGGGAGGAATAACCCCATGCACCAGTACATGCTGAGGGCCAACTGGCTGGAAAGGAGCTTGGCAAAAAAAGACCTGGGCATCTCGGTTGACACCAAGTTGAACATAAGCCACCAATGTCCCCTTGCTGCAAAGGCAGCCAACAGCTTCCTGGGGTGCATTAGGAAGAGCAGTGCCAGCAGGTGGAGCGAGGTGATCCTTTTCCTCTGTGCAGCACTGGTGAGACTACAGCTGGAGTACTGGCTGCAGTCATCAGCTCCTCACTACAACAGAGACATGGACATACTGGAGTAAACCTGGAGAAAGGCCACTAAGATGACTAAAGGACTGGAGCATCATTCATGTGAGGAGAGGCTGGGAGAGCTGGGATTCTTCAGCCTGGAGAAGAGAAGGCTCCGGGGGAGTCTTGCCAGTGTGTATAAATATCTGAAGGGAGGGTGCAAAGAAGATGGAGCCAGACTTCTTGGTGGTGCCCAGTGAAAGGACAAGAGGCACTGAGCACAAATTGAAATACAGGAAATTCCATTTAAACCTAAGAACAAATTTCTATTGTGAGGGTGGTCAAACACTAGAACAGGTTGCTCAGAGAGTTTGTGTGGTCTCCATCTTTGGAGGTATTCAAAATCTGATTGAAAAAGTCCCTGAGTAACCTGCTGTAGTTGACTGCTTTGAGCAGGGGGGTTGGAACAGATGATCTCCCTTCCAACCTTAACATTGTGTGGTAAGTGTGCTTTAATTCCTTAAAAGTTGTATTCAGATTTGGCTGAAATTTATAATTTTTGAAATTGCCATGATCAATCTCTAGCTGGCATTGCTCAGTGTGATTTGGTCACTGCACCAGCATCCTGCAAACTCTGCACTTTACCCTTGCTCTGGCCAGCACTTGATTCCCTCCATGCTCACTGTACAGTCCCATCAACAAAAACTTGAGCTTTCCTGGTGAAGTTATGCTAGTTTCCCAAGTGAAATACCCTTCAGTTGGTACGTTTTTGCTGACACATGGCATGCAAGGACTTCTTGTGAGCCATTTACCAGCCACACACCTGCTATGTGATTGTCCCTATCTCAATGACTGCTTTCATTGATTTCCTTTTAATTCTGCTGCCTCTGCCAGTGACTGGAAATCCCTGGTGTGTTAACGAACTGCCTGCTTTTCTTCTAGTCTGCCTTTTGACCCAACTTGGTGGACAGGACTCCACGTGACTTTGGTGCTGCTACTCAGTTTAAGACACGAATATCTATGGCTGGAGCAGGAAGGGATACTTGGGGAAACAGCCTTTTTTCAAGAATAAATAGATATGGAAAGAAAATGTGAAGACCATGGAGGCCACAAGGCAATGTAAAGCCTAAAGGCCAATATAAGAGCCAGTGCCAGGTGAAGAAGAAGAAAAGGCAATTTGTTTTTCCACAAGGCACAACCTTAAGTTTACTGGTCCAAGCTGTTCCTTTTATGACCAGCTTGTGCACACCTTAGAATGGTTGTGCGCTCCTTACAGACAGCATACTGAGCTGGGATGCTGTTCTTGTCATTTACATAAGCCTGAGGTGAAGGATACCAAGAACTGGTGAAATCAGAAGAGATTTTTGGGAACAGAGACATGGTTAGAGTCAAAACTATTCAGATACAGAACGCCTTAGGGAGCTCACTTGAACATATGTGGCTAATGAAGAAGGGAATTCACTGTAATAGGGCTGGTGCATTAACATGGTGATCTTGTTTACTTTCTCAAGGTTTCTGCATCAGCATTCCTTGCTTTCCTCCTAATGCATTCTCCTGTCAAATTGTATCTACCAGCTGCTGGTGGGAGAATATATTAAGAGTACTGAATGTCAGTATTCGGCAAAAGCCCAAAAAGTCAAACCCAAAACTTTCATAGAGCAGAAACAAAGCAAAGCAGTGAGTGAGCACATTCATCATTTACAAAACACACTTGCTTTATGCCAATAACATGCAGTATCATTGGAACAAACCCAAATTACTTTAGATGATTTTTAGTGACAGTGGAACCAAATGAGTGAGTATATATTTTCAATAAATCATTCTACAGAATTTGGTCTTCCTGATTTTTATCCAGGAAATCTAAGACAGCAGTCTCAGTCCATGTGCAGCACAGCACATGCACAGTCATGCCAGACCTTCTGTGCATATGTTAAGCAGAATATTTGTGAATATGTGATTCACTGGACATGTCCAGAACAGATTGCACTTACTGCATTTATACAGGCTGCCTGCAGACCACAGGTGCTGCATGTCCATAACATGTCAGACTGATTGGGAACTCACGTTACGCATGTGGTTATGCAGAGGTCCAGCAGGTTCCATGCATGCATATGGTCTCTAAGCAACATGTATTTTCCATCCATCTATACATTCTACATGTATGATAGCTATCTAAGGAATGCACTTGTCTCTAATATCTGGAAATGTCATAGCAAAAAATAAAGCACTGCCACTGACTGTGCTGAATTCAGGAAACAGGATGAAACCCTGCTCAGCACATGAAGGGACCCTGTGAGATCCTTCATGTTTTTTGCAGGAGATTGCTAAATCAGAGTTTTGTGGTTTTTTGGGTATTTCTGTTATTTTTTTCCCAGTTACAGGGGTTTTGTTTTTACAAACACCTTTGCCACCACAACTGCCTTGTCTCTGTTGCCAGAGCTGGCTTTGTAACTCCATTAATGAAAACAGGATAGATGGGGAGGCAAGCATGGGCTTTCTCCCAAACCACATTGATATAAAATACTGTCTAGAGAGATCACCATGGAGAAGCACTGGTTACATTTTATGTATTCAAAACAAGATGGGACTGAATTGGACATAAACCTTATTTACTGTTCCACCACAGTTAGCAAAGCCCATTATATCAGGTTCATCTCTTATTTCCAATACATTAAGCAGCGTGAAAAGACCTTGCAGCAGGAAATACTTAATTTTATGTAGCTCACTGGAGACTGAGCACCCCAAATAATCCCAAAATGCCCAGATCAGCACAGCTTTCCAGAAAGCTGGCATCATCTATTTCTCCACTGTCTCCTCTTTAAGCAGCTCTGAACTCAGAGTGAACGTGCTGTAAGATTGGCACAAACTTGCCATCCAAGCCTGAAATTTTCTCTCATCCAGTGTTCACAGTATGACTCAAAACTACAATTTGTTCTTGTAGTTAAGCAAATACTTACTGCAAACAGTTAGCTACCATTGTCTCTATGTTCCACTTGCCCACAGTACCCAGTATTTTAGGCTGCTCTTTAGATATGAAAGAATCCTTTCATCTGCCCTAAATGAACAAGAGAGCTCTGCTGTTTGATACAGTCTGGGTTTCTGGCAGTGAGAAATGTGCAATATGGAGAAACAACACATATAAAAATAGATTATCGCACAAGATAGAAGACTTTTTGAAAATCTGACCCAATATTTACACAGACTTTATGATGTCACATTGTGCCTCACAGTATATGATGGCAGCTCCGCAATATGCTGCAAAAAATTACCAGAAGGCAATCTACCACACGTGGCACAAGGTATTCTGGGTTAGCCTCCCATAATGCCATACTTCTTTTGCTGCTAAAAGCCTGATGCTCTGAGGACATACTGCATCTTTAAAAAACGGCCAAATGCGAACACATCCTGCCAAAACAGCTACATCACTAGCACATGCCAGCAGAACTTCTGCCAGTAAAACTTTCTAGTTCAAACAAGGCCAACAGTGGCCTGTACACAGCCTCAGGGCACCTCATGAGCAGGCATCCTGGTGGCACCTCATGAGCGGGCATCCTGGTGGCTGCTTGCACAGTGGCAGCAGTGCAAGAGGCAAGGGGAGAGCCCAGCTGCCCTTCTCCTTGCCAACACCCAGGCCAACATATGTTGCAACCTGTATCTCCTCTTCTGTACACTCCTGTTGCTGGCCTTGTTTGAACACGACGGTTTTACTGACAGTTCTGCTAGCATGAACTCTTGATATTCAACAGTTGATCTGCAGAGGACTTCTTCTTCGTAGGTCCAGTTAACGCTGGCATTGCACAGCACTTCTCAGTGGGCTGCAGTACAATGGTCCATCTTGCATTGCTGTACTGCCTCCGTACCACCCGCAGTCCCCTCTCTGCAGTACTGTGCCGATGCAGCAAACCGAGCTTCCAGTAGGTCATTCTCTGCTAAGTGCTAACAAAACACTGTCTACAATCTGCTCAAAAAAACAAGAACTCTTTCACTCTTCTCAGATTGATCAGCAAAACAATGTAGCTTTAGGCACAGCTGAGATGGGTATGAGCTTCAGTTTGGCTGCTGTAAATAAAACTGTTCTTTAAAATTTTTGACAAAAGATCATGTACTTCAATGACAGTCATTTTGCAAATAAAATACTAACAGGAAAAGAACGAAGTATCATTGATAATTATTGAAAGATTTTCATTGATTTTGCTGACACTGAACTCTCCAACTAGAAAAAAGATAAAAAGTAGGGAAGGGCTAAGCAGGTGTGACTCAAGGCCCAGTGTTTCCCATGAGAAGAATGGTACAGCTGGCCAAAGTGGGAAAATGAGGAAATTTGAACTTTCAGACCCACAGAGAACAGGAACTCATGCAGAATGTGATCTCAAGCATGGGCATCATCTTCTCCATGGAAGCTGCAATTTGCTGGAATAGTGAAAAGAAATTAAATACAAGACTGGCTAAAGAGTAAAAATAACTTTAAAACAAATATTTTAACTACCAAAGTCAAATGCTTAGAAACAATCAAAGTGACCACTACACCATGAGTACAATTCTTTGACTCCTAATTTTTATAGCTGTAAAGAGGTATGTACATGCAATTAGGAAAATCCTTATTCTAATATTTTAAGCAGGTGTTATTAAATGTTAGGTAATTTCAATGAAATTATGAAATGGTTTGGATTTTCAAAGACAAGAGTTTGGAAAGTTTAAATCCACTAGGATTTGATATTTACTTTTCACTGAGCTGAACTGTATTTCCTGCAAATGTGAAATTGAAGAATTCGGTTCCTACTATTGTGATACCTGGCTTTGAATGGTATTTTACTAACAAACAGAGCTCCTCAAGAATACATCTTCAGTAGTATTTTTATTCATTACTTTAAAATGGGAAGATGGAGTTTGTTAATGAAATTTGCTGATGACACAAAAGTGGGAGACATCATTAATATGGAAGGGAATAGCAATATAATACAGGAAGACCTGGAGAACTGTGAGAACTAGAGTAATAGAAACGGAATGAAACTTAATAGTGCAAATTACAAGCCTGTGCCCTTATGAAAACTAATACAAATTTCTGTCATATGTTGCAAGGTCATCAGTTCATAAACAAGGATATGCACATTGTGCCTGGAAGTGCAAGTTAACCACCGACTTTGAACATTAAAGGGATGTGAAAAAGGCGAATTTGATCAGGTTCACCAGGCGAGATATTTCCAGGAGACAGTGGGAGTGAGTGTGTCTGGAGGAGGCAGTGCTGAGACCCCCTTTGGAGCCTGGTGCCATCCACAGCGTCCGCCTTCAGGAGAGAGGGATTGAGACGGGGACGGGTGCAGAGAAGGGTGGTGAGACTGACAAAGGGACAAGCCTGTCATGGCATGAGACTACAAGAGCATGGCTTGCTTACTCTGCCAAAGTGAAGGGTGAGAGACTCTCTCCATATCATCTCTTTAAAGAAGCTAAAGAGCAATTTATGCTAAAGGACAATGTTGATTCAGGAACGAATGGGCATTATCTGACCTGGAAAATTCAAAATGGAAATTTTTAAAAAGGTTTAAAACCACTGGAGAGGTAAGATTCTGAAACAGCCTCCCAGGAAGACTGGAGGAGGCAAAAACTGAACTATATTAAGAGCTCTATGAAAGTTGTATAAAAAGAATGGGGTGAGGTAGTTGCCTGAAATAGCTGGAGCTGAGACTTAGTTGTCCCATTCAGTATTCCCATGGAAAACTTTGAAATGGTTTAGTAGTTATTCATTAAAAAAAGCAAAAGTAAAGAGCCTTTGTTTACAAATGAACTCTGCATTAGCATGAATTAGATGATTTTTCAACTGGTGAGCCAATTCTTTGTTTTTCTTGGTAATATGAATAGCAGTACCAGTACCAAGATGAATATATGTGGAATTTTGTACTTCTAGTTAAGTTACAGAAGTAAAAACCCCAAATATTATTTCTCCCTCAGGTAACACTGAAGTTCTCAGAGCATTAGTTTTTCCAGCAGATCACCTGCTGTAAGGCCAGTCGCCCGCCTTAGTCAAAGAGATTGCCATTTGAAAGCTCAGGAAAAAGGCAGCGTAGCACTGCAAGCCTTGACAAGAAAACAACTGTTCTCTCTCTCTCTGTCTGTGTGTTTTCTCTGTTATGGTTTGTTGTGCAACAGCAATAATCTCTATTGCTTTGTAGTATACTCACAATAAATGGCTTTTTAGATTGATTACATGCCTCAACTTTGCTTTGGCTATTAATCAATCTCAGCAGCTGTTTATTGCTTTGTACATTACAAAGCAATAAAGATTATCCCTTAAAGAGCTGTTAATGCCTCATGGAAAAGTTTGAAAACCATTATTTTTAGAAATAGTACTGCTGATATATAATTTTCTGGCTTTTCATTCTTCCTTCCGTGTTATTTTAAGAGAGCTCAGTGCTTGTGAAATGCACAACCATCTTTGTTGCTTTTTTGGATTCCTTTCTATTGCCTTGCATAGCTTTCCTTAAATTGCTAAACTCAGTGCTCCATTGCCAACAGTGTTTCGTGTAATGGTCCGGATTCTTCCTGAGTCAGCAATGGATTTTGTGTACAAGGGTAACATCCCCAGCATACCAATACTATCCCTGTTCTTCCTCAGGTTTGGTTTGGGTTTGTTTTTTTTTTTAATCAATAATAGTTTTAGGACTTGTCTACACCGAAAATGAACCAGTAAAAATCTAGCAATAAATTTATGAATGTAAGGCTCCCTGTGTGGACACTTTTATTCTATGATAAATAAACTAAAGAAAAAAGTATTCTTTGTTATTTTGGAACAAGAACCTCCATGTGGGGAGTGATACTATCCTATGTACAAAAATTCTACCTATAGAATTACTCTGACAAAAAAACACTTTAATTTCTGGCAGCAGCTGCAGCTCAAATATTCATAGATACTTCGAGTGATATCTGCGTGACCTTGCTTCTGTTGTAGATGGACTCTCTCCATACTTGTGCCAAGCCCACCTACTTTTACAACCCCGCTGGCCTGCTTAGCACCACCTCTGAAGAAAGGCTGGGCCACTCTGTATTTTTGCAGCTGCTGTTTTTTCAGTACTTCTTGTATTCTACAAGAAAGGAAGGTTTGGGTGAAAGAATTATTTTTTCTTCTGTCTTTGTCCCTCTGTATATTTGCCCAGCAAAGTACAATGTGGCCCATCCTGTCTGTCTTTTAGTGCACAGGAGAATTATTGTCAATGTTAAACCACAAGCTCAGGTTTTACAAGCTTTTCTGTGGTCTGCTGTCAGTGCAGTCTTCAGTTATGATGTAAGCAAAATCATTTCTAGTGGTGAGAAGTTAGGTTACATTGTCATCTATTTTTTCTACTGAAAGTATCAAGAAAAACCTATAGTGTGCAAAAAGTTGTCATAGTTACCCTCTCCTTCAAAACTGGACTGTTATCTGCCACATATACTAAGACCAATAATCAGCCATTGTTTGATGGTGAACTTGGTTTCAATCATATTAATGATGAATAGGTTTAAATATTCATTTAAATATCAATGGGTGTGTAATAGGTACATGCTCATTAATAATAAAAATACAGAAAATTCCTAGAAATAAGTAGAAATATTCTCTCACATAGTGGTAGTGTAACCTAGAATATGCAAAAGTAAACAAGAGGGAAAAAAGACATACAAAATGGCAAAATAAATTTGGTGACAGAAAGCTTCTCTGAGGATAGAAACAAAAAAATGGAAACACGGTGAAGAAGAGGAAATAAGTATGAAAGGGTGGATGGAATCCCTCCCCTTTCTTTTTCCTTTTAATTGACATAGAATCATAGAATTGTTTAGGTTGGAAAAGACCTTTAAGATCATCAAGTCCAACCATTAACCTAGCACTGCCAAGTCCAACCACTAAACCATGTGTCTAAGAACCACATCTACACATCTTTTAAATATTTCCACAGATGGTGACCTAAGGATTTTTAAATCATCAGATATTCTTAGAGAATACAATTTCACGTTTTGTTAGTAGGTGAATGCAGCCCATTCATCTTGAGTCTTCAGTTTTGTAAAATTAGTTACAGAATTCGATCCTGCAGACTGACACATGCAAGAGGAAAAGACTCACTCATCTAAACCCAGCTATTTTTAGTAGCTATATCAAGTGGAATGGATAAATAAAGTAGGTAACATGCCATGATGGATTTTCCTGGTGCACCTCATGTACAACATCTAGAGAACTTACTGTAGACAGAGGATATGTAGTGGAAGATTACTTATCTTTTGAGACGTCACCTGTCATCATCCCTGCTTCTAAGGAGAAGACAGAATACAGGCAGTGCAAAGAATTGCTCTTAAATGATCCAAAAATTCCTGTTCGGCAAGGTTCAATAAAATCAGAAAAGGCAGCACTGCCAGATGCTGTGCAATGTCAATAGACAATGTTGCATAAAAAGACCCCTAAAAATAGCCCCATTCTATATTAAGTAAGATTTTTCAGCTACATTTAAGTCTAAATACGATGGAAGTAGAGTAAGTGCAAGTTGCTAAAACCAACACTACAACATGATCTAATTTACTTTTATTTCCGCAATATAAATACTTAAAAAGTAAATCCCTTCTTTTGAAAGCTAAGGTTATGCTTCTGATGGTAAGCCCTGGTCACAGATAACATGTTTTCATCATGCAAGGTAGCATGGCTGTAGTCCTGCTGGCTGCTGCAGTGTTACTCAGCCTGGTCCAGGCAGGACGTACCTAGCAATCAGATTACACTGTCAACAAAGATCTGTGCAGATACATTTTCTTTTGCTATCCCCATGGTGGTTATAAATTTCTGTTTCTTTACTGTAAAAATCAAGCAGGCCCCTTGGCATCGAACAACTGAGCCTTGTTTGCTCTACACCACTGGTTTAAAAGTGATCAAGTCCTTCACGCATTAAAAGGATTTGGCACAGATTCAAGCAATGAAAATTTGTCCAAGATGTTTAATCTCTGTAGGTACAGGAGGTCAGCCAGTAACAAGACTATCATTAAGTGTACTCCAGAGTCAATCTAGAAAAATGACCTTTCCAGTTTGGCATATGTTTAAACATAGTCGACAGACAGGAAATAAGATAATCACACCCTATGGGGTCTTGCAGCTGCTGACACCTTCATTCCAAAGCCAGGGTAATTTTGAAAGGTAGGCATGTTTGGTAGGATAGACTGTGAGAAGCAGGTGAAACTGAAGGTACAAAAACCAGCATTGCTAGGTGGGAGGGGTTTAAAACCCCCAGTATTTCCTTTAGCTGTCCTCTTTTATCTCACCACATTTTTAGATAGTTCTTTCCTACCCTTCAGCTATCCACCCACCCACTGCTCCTGGGGCAAGCCCACACAAGGGGAAAACACAAGTTGTGTTCACTAGCCTCCCAAATACTTTCTAACAGTCTCCAGCTGTGATACAAGCAGAAAAACATAATATTAATACATGTGAGAAGCAAATAAGGATCTCGTATCACACAGCTGCAACCTAAAGACTACAAATGTGACAAAAGATAACTTACTGCCAAGCTAAAGCCAGCCTGTCATGTTTTATGGTAACATACTGTATTGACCAATAATCCTCCTACTTCCTCGGGTGTCTAGTCATCTTTAGGATTGTGTTCTAGGTTGTCTCTGGAATGGAGCATTATTTTGCTGGTGTGTTTATACAACACCTCACAACATGAAGACCTGGCCATGACTGGACTCCAGCGTGTTACCAGTCTGCAAGTGAAGATGAACCAAACGAAGTTGGTTCACACAGAGAATGGGTTCAAAGTTAAAACTAAGAATGTATTGGTCACATAAAGACAATTTTCTAATCTTATGATTTTTAGAAGACAATTGTTGGAAACTTCTCAGATACTGAGGTTTTGCCTTATGTCAGGGGTTATGAAAGGAAAGACATTTATGAAGAACTGGTAGACTTCACTTCTGAAACAGCTGTGCCCTTCCCTTGGAAATTTGACTACTGGCTAGCTAATCAAAAGAGAATGTTGGAGCCATCAAGTTCAATAGAGAAGTTCTCTCTTCATCCTCTGGCAGCAATGTCAAATGCTAATAAGAAAATACTTGTTCTAGTCCCAAGAAGTTCTGTGGGGACCCAGATCCCTGAATGATATGCAAATTCACTTTGTTAGGAGCATGTGTTTCCAAGAAAAGGACACGCTGAAAATTGAACTGCAAATTAAATGTGGAATCTAACTAAAAAAATGCACAGGAATTGAAAAACTCCAACAACCCACACCCCTCCCTTATTCTTACAGAGCACTATTAAAACAATAAAAGCTGCTTTACATACTTTAAATTAGTTTTACAAATCACTCCAGTGGTGAAACTTGAGAAATTAAATTAACCACTTACAGGCTATCGTCACACAGTAAGTATTTTTTAGAACTCATAGTAGAAGATAGAGACTCTGTTTCCAAACTCTTGAAGGCCAGTACAATAACTCAAAGCCAGAAGTGGGGTTTGCAACTGCAGTTTTGATTCTCCAGTGTCACCTTCATGCCAGTTGAACGGTTGAATGTGAGGACTGAAACCTTCCTCCAGCAAAGGCTGGCAGAGGGAGATCCTCAGGGGTATGGCAGACTGCACAGGCAGCAGAGCCATTCCTCCCCCACTTCATTGTGCAAGATGCCATGATTTCCACCCCTTGCTTCCAACACCAAGCCTGTGTGAAGCCCTTTGCAGGATACTCAGAGATGGAACAGGCAATGCTTGCAATAAAAGACTTCTGCCCAGCTAGCAAGGGATGCAGCACTTGCAAAAAGCTGGAGCCAGGGCAAGTGTGAAAATCTTCTGCAAGAAATTCTCACACTCAGTCTAATGCTTCAACCAAAACTCTTTTCTTTCTTACTATTAGATCTTACTGCTGTTATATGTATGCTTTCGTAGCAGATGGAAGCTTGCTAAACTACCTTACTTCTTGTTCCAGTGTTTCACTGAATACTAATCAAAACAGTATTTCAGGCCTGGCCATTGTTAATCATCCCACAACAAACTGTAGTCAGCAGAACCCTACCATATTTCATGTAAAATCTGGTTTCATTTTTTAAATAAAATTAAACATATTTAACTGATCAGTGGGAGGCGCCAGCCCTGAAGCAGGTCTTGAGGTCCTTGTGGAAGAGAAATTCTGTGCTAGATGAGCAGATGTGGCTTTTGTGGATCTGCTTTGCAACAACAGGGGTCAGGTTTTTTGTTAGCAAAACTCTGACCGACTCGAGATAACAACCGGAAAGATCATAGCCTTCAACACTGCATGGATTCTTGATCTTGCGTTGACTTGATATAGTTGGGGTTTTTTGTAAGTAACAGACAATAAAATAGCACCTCATGTTTTAAGCTGGCAACAGCTCTTTAAATAATCAACATTTTGGAAGATTCCTCCAGCCCTTTTTCTATTCCTCATCCTAATCTTTCCTATCCCTAACATTAAAAAATCATGAATTCATCCCCCAGATCATAGCATCAGTTCAAAAATGCGTCATGTTTGTTGTGTCTTTTAATGTTTTTTAAAGTATCCTTCTACTTCTAAAGCCTTTGTACATTTATATTTTCATCTTTTCTCCAGAAGTACAAGGCTAGAGACACATTTTTCCTTAAATGAAAACTGAGAATCTCATGCAAGTCACTTGACCTTTTGAGCTGGTGCATTAATAATGATGATAAATATCACAAGAGTCAAATACAGTCCCTGATAATGGACTTACCTTGGGAGACTACATTCTCCCAGGCCAGACACAGTCCCTAACACAGCTCTTCAGTGACACTCCCCACTTGACCTTGCACATTGCTCCACCATGGAGCAACTTAAGAAACTCCTGCTGAAAAGCCACAAGCAAATGACAGAACTGAAACCTGAGCTCAGCTCTGCTGTCATGCTAACAGGAACTTCCCTGATGCATGTTAATGTGAACTCATAAATAATGATCCAAAGGCCAGTTTTCAGTGCAGCTGATACTTCTTTTTTGTACAGAACTTCCAACTTCCATTTTTCCTCTTTGAAAATCAGAAGTTTGCACTTAAAGTAAGTAATTTAATTTATATCAAAATACAAACTGTTCCACAGTGGTAACTAGTGGTGTTTGAAAAATGGTCTAACCTGGAACAAGCCCAAATCAAAACTGCAGAGCTAACACGCCTGTCCTTCAGGGTACTTAGACTGTGTCACTTTGTAAGATGAAGATAAAACAAACATCACCAGACAGGTTTTCCCTCTAAACAGAAGGGGTGAGCATCATTACTGTGTCTCTCACTGCCACAACTATTTGTGATTAAAAGCAAAGGAAAGAAAGAGCATTTAGTCTGGGAAAATGAAAATAAGCCTTCATCTTAGTAATAGACCATTCTAAATATTTTGTGTCAAATTACAGTTTGTCATCCTAGCACACAGGACAGATCCAATAAAACAAACAAACAAAAAGCTAATAAGAAAGCTAATTACAATAATATTGTGAGGCTGAGGGACTTAATTTTAGGGGCTCCTTGGTCTCACCTGGGATGTGCTACTTAATTACTTGCATGATTGCAGAAGTACATGGTAAAAGATGTTCACTTGCTATACAACTTATAAAGAAATGGTCAGACTGGTCAATCTTAGATTCCTATTACAGTGTCCACTGAGATGTGGCTAAACATGTTGAGATGATGCCGGACACTGCGCTCGTATACTTCCTGATAATGGACATAATTGCTTCCCTTGCTTATTCTCATCTAACAGTATAAAGTTACAAACTTTGCAGTGGTACCTGTATTGCTGTTCATGGAAGGGAACAGGGGGGTGTACAGCCAAAGGCCTAGTGTCTGCCTAAATTTTGCTCCACGTTTAGGAAGGTGAGCAATATTGCAGTTTATAGGTGGTTGTTATTTCTGAGATAGTACTGATGCGAGGAGTAATATGGAAAACCTTTTATAAAGGAGACTTCACATGTAATTAAAAATTACTCCTTTTTTTTTTTAAATTCTGGGCTCTGAAAATTACCTCTGGACAGTATATATTGAAGATTCGGCGGGGGGGGGTGTTACTGTATCCTGTGCTTTTTTATTATTTGAAGTATACAAATGGCCCACAAACATTTTTTCTTTAAAATTTCTAATTATTTTAACTGGTGCTGGACATCACCAGGTACAGCCAATGCATCAGTAGCAGCTGTCATTTATCACAATTTCGGCTGACCCTTGTTGGGGTCACACAACCTTGTCTACATGAAACTCTGGCCACCTCTTGGCCAACTGGGCCATGGCAAGTGCTAAATAAAAAATCAGCAACCGGATGTAAACGATGTTCTAGTTCTGGCTACAGTCAAGGGGGAGAGATGGGCAGTATGGCAGCACTCAAAGATTAATATATTGGGCTGAAATACCTTTTGCTGAAATAAGGGCAGGAAAATGAAACACTGAATTGAGCCAAGATCATTGTCCATGAATTATCAGAGGGCTGTTATGGGACTAGGTATGCAATTAAATACCCATAAGGAGATATGATCAGCCTCTGTTGTGTGTGCCAACTGGTGTAGGACTGCAGAAAAATAGGAGAGAGAACAAATTTGGGTTAGGGGCGGGGTGTTGTTTCTGTGAAACTGTACAGTATCTGAAAAGGCTAAACTTGCCTGTCCACTTTAGGAAAGCAACATTTTGGGGTAAGGAATATATGTATGGATATTTCTGTTAAGGTTTAAAACCTTTTCCTCTTCCATTTTATTTTTATTCCAGTTGTTTGAGGTTAAACAGTATTTTAGGTGAAGTGGGTTTACCAGTCAGCACACGCTGCTAAGTGACAGGCTCCCAAAGAGACTGCCAAACCAGTTGGCTCTGTAGGACAATTTCTATACTGGTAAACTAATCCAGGACAGGGCATTTAGTCTGGATTCTGGCTTGCCACTATTCATATGGTTAAATTGTTAGACTGATACCTGCCATGACTTTAGCTCAGGCCAAAGAGCCGAGACCCCAGCACTAACCAGGAAGGATTCCCACTGGCTGTTTGGCTGGTTCTTGCTCTAAGAAGAAGCACAAAATGCAGCCATGCAGCACAGTTACAGAGACATCCGTGAGCAGATATTACAAAGCTAGTCATCCCATGCAATTTTTGGTGAGTTTTGCTTGCATTTACCCAGAATACTTGGAGTGAAATTGTGACTTCACTAGGTCGAAAGACTTGCCACGGATTTCAGTGAGACCAGGACTCAACTGATGGACCTGGAGAGATTTCAACCCATGGCTGCGACATATTCCATGCTTCCCATGTCTGCATGGAGCCTAAAAGCCTGTGCAGTGTGAAACTTCTGAGCATTTGATACTGGGTATTTGCCCTGTGGCATAAAGATTTGACTAAAGATGACCAGGCCTCAGACACAACAAAAAATGTTCCTTATATTCCTCTTACCTTTTTGCATTTCAAAAGAATTTTTGGTATTTTTCGTTTCCTACCCCCAGAGGAATATGGCCTGCTAAGCAATAATTCCATTTTGGTAGCTCATCCTAGCAATTTCAAGTAGCAGCATTTCTTATGTAGTCATATTTATACTAAAGTAAAGAATTATCTAAATGCACCATATTTTAAATAATTTCAATTATGATGCTGTCACTTTTTATAACGGATGGTAGCACAGAGAAACAATAGTCCATCAGTGTACCAATGTAAAAAAATTAGTTGTGATTGGGTGAAAAATTGAGCATTTTTTCCTATGATTTAAGACATCGGAGACCAGGTTTTTCATATAAAAAGTAAAAATTCACCAATAAATCAGTAAAAGCAGCTTTCAGACATGTGCTCTATACTTTCATTAATACGCTTTTTTAGATTGGTTGAGTGTCTTTCTGTTTTGTAATTAACTTATCAAGGAGTAATGGTCTAATTTTAAAAAGCCGACTGGATGACAGAAATACTATTTGTTTTAAATTGAAAATATTTCAGCATCTGCCAAGATTAGATTTCTTTAAATTACCCTTTAAAACCATTGATTTCTAATACCGTATTTCCTTTTCTCAATAAAATAGAAATATGTGTTCAGAAGAAGCTGTTTTTAAGGAGGCATTGCTGAGAAACAAAGCAATTCCAGTAATATTAATCCCTCTCCAATGAGCTGCCAAAAATATAGTCTCCATTTAATGCTACAAGTTTGGTGGGTAGTCATTTTTTATTATCCACTAGACTGAGAATCTGAAATTAAATGTTCAGCAATATTTGTATAAATGAAGAAGCCCCCAGCTCTATACTTTGACATAACTAGGACACTCTAAAGTAATAACTTTATAAAGATTAATTCTCACCAAAATTAGTGCCTGGTAAAAACATATGGCATGGTGTTTACCAGAAGAAAGAGCTCTAGTCTCATATATAGGGTTGTTGCATTCATGGCATATAACCAATGCCACTTGAATGATGCCCTTTGGATATTTCATTGCCATTATCAAGGCAATACCAAACTAAATGTAATATTTGAAATATCCTTTACCTATGCTAACCTCACATTATGTGGTTGATATTAGAAGGCTCATTAAAGTAATTTATTCTGTTTGGAAAGTAGAAGTTAAAATGTCTGTACTTGGGCAGACCAAAGGTCTTCGTAGCTTGGTTTCCTCTTCCACAGCGGCCAATTGTGGGTGCTTATGAAAAGCTCATTAGACATACAAATTGATTTTTTCCAGGGCTTATCCTGTAGCTCCCAGTAATTCCAAGGTGGAGATTTCTTTCTAGACCACTGTATATATAGTCCTCAATGGGCCTGTCTCTCAGATTGCTCTGACTCCTTTTTTAACCCTTTCCCATTTTTTGTTACCATAACAGTATGTGTATTCTACATTCAATTCTACATTACAGGAAAAATAACTTCCTTGTGTTTTGAACCCAAGAATTTTATAGACTCCCATTCAGTTCTCTTACTGTGAGAAGCCATACATGGTTGCTCCCTATGTGCCGTTCTCCAGTCACCATATTCAAAAATATCTTTCATAGGATGCCCTCAGTTACCCTTTCTTTCTTCAAACAGAAATGTCTTATCTATGTAGTTTTCATTTACTATCTCCTCATCGGGAAAGCGTTCCACATCTTCGATCATTCCTCTTGTTCTTCCTTGTAACCTAGCGAAACAGGAGATAGAGAAAAATAGAGTGACATACCAACATTTTTCCATTTGTTCTCAGTTTCTTTCTTTGAGGTTCGCCTTTTAACTGTGACTGAGTATTTTCATCAAACTGGTCAAAATTATTCCACAACCTCTTTCTTGAATGGTAGTCATGTTAGTTTAGAAACCGTCAGTCTGTATGGAAAAATTAGCATTTTCTAAAATTAACCTAATTTTGTCAGCTCTTTTCTCATTCAGCTATTCGTGGGGTCCTTCTGCAACACTTTACAGCTGGCTTTTGATTTTACTATCCTAAATAACTTAGTATCATCAGTAAACCTCATCACCTTATTCTTCTCCTTTTTGACATCACTTAGTAAAAAACAGACCAGCACAGATCCCCAGCGAAATTGTAACAAATCTCTGCTGTGAAAAGAAAAAAATAAAAAATAAAAAAAATTAATGTTATCCATTGCTGCATAGCTTTTAAACAGTTACTGACCCACACAAGATTTTGTCTCTTACCTCATCAGAAACCTAAATTTTTATGAGCCTTTACTGAGGGACCTGGTCAAAAATATTTTGGAAATCTAACTGGATCACTCTCAGTTCCTTGTTCACTTTCATACACTCATCACAAAGAACTCTAAAAGATTTTTGAAGTATAACTTCTCTCTGACAAAGCCATATTCACTCTTCTTATTCTATCTACTTATTGTATACACTAATTCTAGTTTTGGTTACAGTTTTGCTTTATTTTCTTGGTACAGAAATCAGACACACCAACTTATGCTTAAATCAGACATACCAACTTATGCTTACCAAACACATGACAGAGCCTTAAAAAAAATCCCAAACCCTCCACCTTCAATTCTTCTGTTACTCAGGCCAATTCAAGTGGCACACCACAAAAAGCAATACAGCAATTTCTTATTTTAGCTACACTGGAATTCAAGAATAAGTACTGACAAGTCCTGGCAATTTGCACAATTCATTTTTATCAATCTGTTCTAATATCTTTTTTAGTGAGAGATTTTACCAGTTTAAGTCATCTGCATTGCTGCTAAAGATATGGACTTATGTCTTGCCCCACGGGACACATGTCCTTATGTCCTGCCCCTGCCTACATGGTCTTCTCCTTGCTGTGTGTGGGGACTGGCTCCCACAGGGTTGTGCAGATGGGGAAAGGACCTGCCTAAGCTGAAAACAAACCCTATCCCCTCTTCAAAAGCAGCTGGTTTTGCCAAATCGGGCGGCTGATCTGTGAATATGTAACTGTATGATCACTTGTGCTGCTCGCAGGTGTGGAGCACATGGGAAGGATACAGCAAAATGGACTGAGAGCCACCTAGGCTATTTGTGAAACTGCATCCTGATACTTCAGCTTGAGGCAGTTTGCTGTGATTATAGTTATACTCATATACGTGCATGAGGGATTTCCACAGAAACCCATGCCAACATGAGATTTAATGATACTGTTGAGAAAGGAGATTGAGTGATGGTCTCCAAGAGCGTGGGAAGCCTCTTGACCAGTACCACGTATAGCGTCTCCCTTTCCTACCACAGGTACAAAAGAAATACACTTAGTCACCAGCTGAGAAAAGTGGGAGCTCCACCCATTCAGCTACCAGTTCAAGCAGGATCAGACAAGACATTTTGAATGGGAATTT
This sequence comes from Balearica regulorum gibbericeps, assembly GCF_011004875.1. Lineage (NCBI taxonomy): Eukaryota > Metazoa > Chordata > Aves > Gruiformes > Gruidae > Balearica > Balearica regulorum. The sequence continues at coordinate 50,737,904 of NC_046186.1, read as the reverse complement.
TTTTCCTTTGCATCTTCCTGAAATCCATAATGAGAACTGAAATTCACCTGAGCAGAGCTTTCACGGGTTGTATGGATACTGAGAATAGGCATTCAAGCAGAAGTCTCATTCTGCTTCTTTAATGTTCCTGTGATTTCAGTTATGAAAAAATATACTACTCTTCCCACCTGCCTACATAGGGGCTCTGCATTTGGATCATTGGCCTAGGACTATCTGTAAATATCAGTTCATCTCTCATTTACTTTTCTTATAGGTGTGTGTATATATAAACCTATCCTTTTTAATACGTTTGCAAACGTATACTTTTAAATGATGCATATAGAACTGTGAGTGATTCTTGCAGAGAACACTTCTGAGTATACTAACAAAATTTCTTTGATGGACAATAATGGGAGTACACAAGAATAAAAGGGGGTTTCATTGGCAAAACAAACACATACACAGGTGGGATGTAGCATACATCATCCAGATGATGGAGTGTTGCAGGTAATCTTAAATATGCAGTAACACGCAACAGGGCTTTAATGGAGCCTCATATTCCTCTGCAGGCTGGGCTCTTTCCCCATCTATTAGAAATGTTAATGTAAGCCAGGCCCCTGATGCAGCATGGCTAGAACTTGGGCTGTGATTTGTGGGCTTGCAGGATACTGGAAAGCCATAGTTCAGTAGAAAGAAGGTTGATGAGAAAGCTCATCTTTACAATCAGATCTACTGCTAGCAACAGTCCTAATTTGGGAAAGCACTAAACAGAGTGGGACCTGAGCACAAGGAAATATTTAATTTCTGAATCCTACCCTGTTATTCCCACAGTACATCCAGAAATCTGTATTATGATTTTTGTCACTAGTGCAGGAAGAACAGTGCTACTGAGCTGGGGGAACAAAGGACAAACATTGCTCAAATTCCACATTCCCATCAGGTCAGGGATTTTCAAGTATTTCTAGGGAGGAAAGCCCCACAATCTGCTTTCTTGGTTTTGTTGATGGTCTTTCATCTTCAGATACTTTGTTAAATTTCTTTAATAGTAAAAATGAATTCAACATCCACATTTCAAAAAAGTCTTGTATTTTTGGGGAGGGTATACTTGGACTTTTGTGATGGTACAGCCAGATGGTATCCTGTAAGAATCTGGTGAGATTATACAGCTTAGAAAATATATTAGTTTAAGTATCTAAAAGAATACACAATTGCTGAGGTTTTGAAACTGTTCTGTCCTAATATCACAGCATTCCAGCAGTGAAGGTTGATGCAATTTTTGGTCTTGTGGTGAGGGTCCAGATAAACACTAAAAGGGCTGAACATTGGTTTCACAAGCGAGGTAAGAAGGAGGACTCCATGGCAATTTGAACAATGGAGAAATCATTTTGTGGATAGAATCCTGAATCACTGACAGTTTGTATTTTCTCTCAGGAATATTCCACAAAAATCTCCTAAAATACTCCCTAAAATCACATACTATTTTTAAATGAATACATTAATAAAATAAAAAATATCAGTAGTTCTGTAATACCTAGGAATATCAGTCATGAATGATAAGCCAATCATATTAGATGTTTCTTTAAATACAGAGCAAAATTATGACATTCTTGGTCACAAAGATTTTGCTATCCAATTATTAGGAAAAAGAGAGGTGGATGCAGAAAGAGAGAGATGGTATTTATGAAGGAGCGGCTACAATGTTGAGTGTAAATCCCGGAATGTCTGCAGCTAGATTCTGGCCACATTTTTGTGCCTATCATGATAGACAGTTTTGGAGACCAACTGGAAGAAGGACAACATTTAAAATGGTCTACCGTATATGTTTGTAAAGAACTACTCTTCTCAGACTTCAAGCCCAGTGAGGAAGAAAGCATTTTGAAGTGTGAGTTGAAACTCAGGTTGGCAAAGCAGTATGGAATCCTTGGCCGAGCAAAGATAGGAACCAGCTTCCCTGAAGACCAGGAGAGAGAGCAAAGGGCTAGGAAAACAGTCTTCTCAGGCCACTGAAATTTGTCTTTAATAAAGCTATGAAATTAAGACAGTCCAGATAAGTTTCAGTTGTTCAAGACTCAACTTAGGGAAAGAATGAGCCAGTTTTACACACTGCATGGATATGAGAACCCTTAGGAGACCAAAGGTGACACCTGAATGAAGGGAAGATGGTTAGTCATCTAAGTCAGGAGAGCTTGCAAGGAACACATAGAGCTGTGGTTTAGTTATGCTAGCAGACAGAGGATGATATCAATGACGTGGATAGGTCAGCTGGCCACGATTTTAGTTTGGAGGGAAACAGATCTGAAGTGAAGAGGAAAATGTTTTTCTCCATCAACACATATTTAATTAGCATTAATTCAGTTGCTCATTTAAGCTAGACACAAAGCTGCTTACATGTAGACTCTACATAAGCTTTACCTATGCTTTGGGAGACAGAGCCTGCTGTTCTGGCCTAAATAACCCTCACCCACCTTCTGACCCCTCTTTGCTTTGTATCAGGATTCTTTTCAGCAGAGAACAATCAGAGGCTACAGCAAAGCCATGAGTAGTTTTTTTTCTGGGCAGAATTGAGTTGATAGAGGATGACAGCGATAAGGTGGGAAGGGGACAGTTGTGGGCTTTGGAAACAAGCTGGGAACTCCAAGTGCATGAGGAGCCACCGCTTAGGAGGAAGACATAGGAGCAGGCTGAGAGAGGGGAAAGAGACTGAGCACAGCCTCCCCCTCACCAGATCTGCCACGGACCCATGACACCCCGCTGTCCTCTCCCAGATTCCTTCCCCATCGCTACATGCATCTCCCAGGTGCCTCACAAATACCCTCAGAGATTTCCCCTCCCACTCTCAGGAACCTGCTCCATTGCCATAAAAGCTGGAACATGGCAACTGCTGCCAAGGAGCTTTAAGCTGCAAATTCCTGACAGCATTCCGGCCTGGAGGCTTGCCCCAGGCAAGTAGGTCTGAAGAGCTTTAACCCAAGCTAACTCCCAAACAAGCAGCACTGTTGTTTGACAGCTATAGCTGAACCACAGAACCAAGTGTATTGTGTTGCTCCTCTTCTTTGCTAAGCTTCCTCCTATCCTACTAGCCGCATAGTGGATTATGAGGGACCACAGGCATGAGCATCTGCAGATCCCAGCAGCTGAACTGCCTTTAGTGCTTGTCTCCTTGTTGCAGTACCGCTCGCACATGACTTGTATTCTAGAAATACTACAGATAAAATAATTAGATAAGCAGGTCTACCATGCTAAGCAAACAGCACTGATACACTCTTTGGCTTCCCACAGGTCCTAGCATCCCTAGGTAGGGTCTTAAACTATACCATAACGGTACACCTCTGTTCCATCTTTGCACTCCATACTTGTTCACTTCTGCTTCTCCCTGCTGCCCTCTGCTCTTCTCCTCCCCTATGAATCCTCTCGCATCTTCTAGCTGTTGCTGTGTCCACTCCAATGCCATATGCCATTCAGATTCTCTTCCCAAGAGTCCTTCAGATGATAACCTCAAAATTGCCATGAAACAGCACTATGTAGTCATAACAAGCAGAAAGTAGAAGTTAGGATACTAAGTGGTCCACACTGGGCTGTTTGGCAAGCACACAAACCCAGAGACTCTGCCACAGCTTGGTCTCTTCAGCATTTGAATTCTGCCTGATCAACACCATGTGACACAAGTTTATGTACAACATGCAGCTAGTATGAAGTGTCTCACAAGATTTTCCAGCAACATGGTTCTCCACATACCCAGCCAGCTTGTTCTGCTATGCATATTATTTCCACCCACACCTACAACATGGTTATCTCTCTCCAACATCTTATCATAGCTGATTTACTGGTAAATAAAATTTGCCTAAATAAATTTAATAAGTAACATGTGCCCTCAGTTCTCTGCAGCAGATCACAACTTCTTCTTGCCTCTCATTTTTTTAAGGATGCCATACAGAGTTTCACCCCTTTTTCTGAGCAGCAGCTGACTTGCCATCAGACAGTTTCTGCTTAACAGTCCTTGTTTTTCTTACCCTGAAAAAAGTGGGCAAATGGTTAAGTGGGACCATGTTTTTTTCTTATTTTCTCCTGCAGCCTAGACTGTCACATTCTTTAATGGCATCTTTATAAATGCTGTGTGCTTCAGTGCTGTATATTACATATCAGATATTGAATGCAATGTACAAAAGCAGGATACCAAAGCACTTGTGACACCAGTGTGCCCATAAATACCTGTTTTTTCTCTTTTTTTCCTTTTTTGATGCAGGTATTTGGGTAACTTAGAAATTAAAATTATATTCTGCTCTAAGTGATCATTCTTATGAGACAGCATGAAAAGGGTACTTCTTATCCTTTCTGCTACTGCATGTTTTGCTGTCTCATAAGCACATCGCCTTTAACTTATCTGTTATAAATCCTGGTATGTGCATTCATTATGGACTAGGGATTGTTTATGCAAATGAGTTATGATTCCCTTGGAAGAAACAAAACCAAAACAAGGCACCAATCAAGCACATGGACACAGCTCTTAAACAGGTAAGTAATGCTGGATTCACTCCAGGGGCTTTTGCTCTGTGTTAGGACAAGTAAACCCAGTAGCTGCTCAGTGTTCTGTATTGCTCAGGACAAGAAGCTGTGAGTGCTCCTTCTTGCAGGTGTTGCCTTGTGAATGGTTGATGAGTCCATTTCAGCCCATAAATTTGATATGCACTTCTCCTGCATGCTGAATTGTATAAATTGAAAAGCACCGTGTGACTTACAACTCTTAACAGAATAATTATTCAAAGGATGCAAGAGAAGTTGAGGTAGAGAGTATGCATACCAGAATGAAGATGTACATTTTTTGACTTAGACATTAAAGAAAACATAAGGAAATAGCACAAGAGACATTTTCCTCTTTATATCTCCTCAGGAGTCAGACACAATTTCAGTTCTTGTGTTAAAATTATCCCTTTCCTTACTCCAAACCAGGAATTCCACAGAAACCAGAGGAATATAGCATTTTAAGTGGTTATAGAAAGGAAAACCCTGCAAGCATGGCAGAGTATGTAAATCAACTCTGAAGACCATGGAAGAGGCTGTGTCATGATTTCACTCACACCACTAAGGGTGAGATCTCTCATCTAGTAAGTGGGAATTGGACAATAACCATTTCTGCCCATTTGCATTCTTGAGCGGAAATAGCTCTGTGCTGAACTCAGTAAGCTCCACGTACGCCAAAGATGCAGCTGTCTGCATGAAGCCATTCCACATAGGATTAAAACAGTGTCACAAAGATGGTAGGTGTCTGCATATGCTCAGATGATGAAGAGGTGATGAGTGGTTTACATGGATTTGCTTTTTTAGAACGTGGTGCTTAAACCCCACCTAGATCATACTCTAGTACCAGTACATACATATGCATACCTATAGGATCTAGTCTTTATTGCCGATATTTTAGGCAAGAATTTATATTAAATGTCATGCTGGTATTTACTGTAACAGTCATCTCTAGACTTAAATTCTATGCTAGCTATTGAATAGGCTGTTCTTCGGATTGTGGGGAGAAGGAAAACAACACTGAAATGTGAGAGCTAACTTTTTAAAACAAAATTAATCTACATACTGGGAAATTCAGCTGACAAGCTTCCCCCTTCATTATGTGGGTTGTAAAAGGACATTCCTCTCAAGTTCCCTGCAGAGATTAATATTATGGAAATTTATGGAAAAATATGCAGATATTAATATTACCTACTGATGTGATATCACATCACACTATACTTTGTCCCAAATCTAAGATTAGTTGCCCAAACGGGCCAATACTCAAGAAACAGACTTTGTTGTAAGTTTCATTAAAGAATAGAGTAAATTTTTACACTGCCTCAGCAACACTGTACCTAGGAAATACTGCATAAAATTACTCCTTGTGCTATTTTGAACACATTCTTATAGCCTTCTTTTGTGTCCCTCACCTTTTGATCTGTGGTCCCTAGCTACTAACAAACGAAATAGCACAATACTAGTCATATAGATTTATCGCAACAGGAAAGCTACAATTCAACATAATTTTAGAAATATTGATCAATAAAATGAAAAAAATCCTCTAAATCTCAGTGATGGTAAATAACTCCTCCAGTCTTCAGAGACAGATTGGTCCATTGGAGTGCATTAAACACAGTATAACCAGCCAGTCAAAAGAGGTGATTATCCCGCTGTATTTGGCATTGGTGAAGCTTCACCTTGAGTGCTGTGTGCAGTTCTGGGCCCCATGATTTAAGAAGAATGTGAAAGTCCTTGAATGCCTCCAGAGGAGGGCAACAAAGCTGGTGACAGGGCTGGAAGGAATGTTCTGTGAGGACCAACTAAGGACTTTGGGTTTGGCTGGTTTGGAGAACAGGAGGCTGAGGGGCGGCCTCATGGCTCTCTACAGTTTCCTGAGGAGGGGAAGTGGAGAGGGAGGTGCTGAGCTCTTCTCCCTGGGATCCGGTAACAGAACACATGGGAATGGTTCAAAGCTGCATCACAGGAGGTTCAGACTGGGCATTAGGAAGCATTTCTTTACCGAGAGGGTGGTCAACACTGGAAGAGGCTTCCTAGAGAGGTGGTCGATGCCCCAAGCCTGTCAGTGTTTCAGAGACATTTGGACAATGCCCTTAATAACGTGCTTTAACTTCTGGTCAGCCCTGAATTGGTCAGGCAGTTGGACTAGCTGCTCATTGTAGGTCCCTTCCAACTGAAATTATTCTGTTCTATGTTATTCTATTCTACTTCCTGCACGTCAGCACACAAGAGTTCGCCATACTCAACTGCAAATGAGCGGCATAAATGTTCAAAATGTTTCTGCATGTTATTTTCATTGGCATCAGTCTCAGCAATGTTTTGGAGATGGAAGAGCTTTTGCAAGCCTCAGCGGGACTGCAAGAAAATACACATTTCCCCAGTTTGATTGCCAGAATGGAGAATTAGCTTTATTCAAGTCCTTGATCTTTTCCCTGCAATCCTAGTTGGCCTGATTAAGGATCTGGCCCTTAACTCACCACTGAGCACCACGGCAACCATCCTCTATGATCCCAGTCACGAGCACCCTACATGTTTGTCTCTGGCAAGCTGGAAAAGACTTTTCTAAAGGCTTCACCAGATGCTTGTTCCAAGGGCTAACCAGGTAACACTCTGGAAGAAGCTGATGTGGGCAAAAAATACAACTGAGCTCCAGTGCATGCAGAGATAGCGTGCATAGGTAATGGTCTTCTGTATAACATAGCCTAGAAAGCAAACAGCAACGGCTGTGAAATTAAGCAAAGGACTGCTTAGAGCTCTGAGTGACTGGTGCTACACCAGAGGAGGAAACTTGGAAGTTAGCTTATACTCTAAGAGAACTTTTGTGTGTTGTAGGCATGTTTCATTAATCAACATTTGTCTCTAATCTAGGGCAATTTCTTCAGGCTAAGGAGCCCACGTCTGCATTTTTTGGCATACTAAAGCCTCCCACTGACTGCCAGGAGGGCTATTAGGCCCAACACACATGAAGATTGAAGCATTTTATTCCTTCAGGAATGGTACTGCAAATTGCAGTGCTAGGAATACAAAACCATCTCAGAATTCAAAGTTTGTCTCAGAGACAGGACAACACAACTTTTCTAGGAAAACAGATGTGACAGTTACCATTCTGTGTTGCTTTCTGAGGCCTGCTGCTGTAGCCTGCTAACAGCACAGAGATGTACAGAATTGCCCACAGCAGAGGCAGGGACACAACCTACTGTTCAAAGAGCCTCAGGAACAAAGACCTGATCATCAAATGAATTAAGAGGTGATCTTACCCTTCATTCAATAAAAAGAATCATTAGTAACTCCATTTCTGTGAGGAAAGGTTAAATCTGAACAGCCTTTCTGTGCCAAATTCTTCAATCACAATTAATGTACCTAGGACTAACTCATGCAACAGCAGCTGTAGCAATGAATTTTTTTGCCGCCTGAGAAAAATTTACACTGAAATGTGGAATAAGGCTATGTCAAAGGTAAAATAAACAAACCATCATAGCTAATGCTGGCCAAGAAAATAAGATCCAGCACTGCAATCCTTTTGTACTGTTAAACCACTCATTCTCTGGTTTTCACATTTTCAGCTTGTGCAGATTTTGTCTTTGTAAACGCAAATATCTGCTGGGACTGGGAGTAGAAGAAAAGTTGTGGTTAAACCCTTCTTGTGTCCAGCCCCATTCCTTCAATAATCGGATGAAAAAGAAATAAACTGTGAAGTTTCTCTTCCAGCAGTCAGAGTATCACAAAATAAATTGTGGTTAATCTGTAGTAACAGAACTGTCCATTTCTTCCAGGCAGATGAAACATAAAATATGCAGTAATTCTTAGAGCACTTGCTAATTATTTAACAGAGGTATTTTCCACACAAAACACATTTAAAAATTGAAAAGCGTCACTAGTCCTGACCAGAACATTTTAAATAGATTTTTATCAATGATATTTTGAAACAGAGGACTGCAACTGACCCCAACTTGCAGCCTGGATTCAGCTGAATCCTACACAGATTATAGACCCTTCTGCAAAATATGTTCTTAACAGGAAAAAAATATGGTATCACGTATCACTAACCTGAAGCAGGAATGATTTCTAAAAACTGGCCAGGAAGAAGCAGTGTCGAGACTGGGAAAGGATTTCCAGTTCTGCCTTGTCTGAACTTCAGTTACATGCTTCCTAGTTTCTCCGTGCCTCAGTTTACTCAGCCTTAGCAGCAATCTTCATACACTTTGTGAAACTCTGGAGCTCAGGTGCTGCAACACACAGCAATTTCCAGTGGGTGTCATTTACAGTGACATTTTATTGTTCATCATTCAGCATTTCCTTTCCTTAAGCATCTGAAAATTTGGGGTTTATTGGGTTTTGGGTTTTATTTTTCAATGGAGTTGTGCACATCAGGTTATCAGCCAGCTGTCCCTATGTCCCTCTCTTGAGCTGATGTCACCACTTCAGCACCATCCATCCATCTTCCCCTGCAGTGTGTGCTCCTTTCCTAAGGGCTGCAAATTTGACCTGCCATTAATTTTGTTCATTCACCATGGTTGTTTAGGAGCAAAAAAAGGAAATGTTGACATCACTACTTGCCTTCTTTCTCCAGACCTTTCTTAAAGAGAAATACAGGACTGAAAGTGAGGAGGGTTCAGGGATTGCAGTCTCCCAGGGTCACATGAAGAGAACAAGAAAAAATTATTGATGATCAAAAATTGAACAGATTAAGAGTTTGGTTAGCCTAAAAAAGAAAAGACTGAAGGTACACATGTCGACAGTCTTCAAAATACAAAAATTCTATGGTAAAAAGGAAGGGAACAACCTGTTCTGTACATGGATAGGGCAAGAAGTAATGGGGTTAAACTGCACCTGAGGAGTTTCTAATTGGAGGTAATAGAAAACTGTCCTAAGCTAAGGAAAGTGGAGCACTGGAAGAGATGCCTGGGGAAGGTTATAAAGTTCCATCCCTGATCTTTGCATAATTTGGATATTTACCAGGAAAGAGATGGGGAGATTGGATCCTGCTTTATGGCAATGAAATCACAGGATGGACCAGACTTTCGCATTCCTTTCTGTCCCCTACATCTATGCCATAGATGTGAAGTCCAGAAAGATCCATTCATCTTTGTCTCTTCCATTCACATATATTAAAAACCATTCCCTCACCCAACGAACTTATGGTTTATACTACTCCAGGCTGAGTTCTCTGTGCATGCCAGCAGTTCCTGCCCCCACAATACCCAAGTTCATTTTACACAATGAACCACGTTCTATCTTGCAAAGGGGGGTGAATGCCCCCCCCTTCCCTTTTTCCCTCAAAATGTCCTCATGGTAGAGAAAAATTTCTTCTCAATTGAAATCTGCTCGTAAGATTAGTTCCAAGCATGTGAGCAAGATGCATGAGTCAGGAGCAGGACCACCACAAACACCTCTTCCCAGCTTCTCATCTTTTGCTAATGCTGATCTGACATATCAGAGAAAGGTGACTCTTCCCCAAGCCACCCAAGGTCATGCAGCCAGGGACCATGGGGAGAAAATTAAATCAAAACAACAAAATATCATTATTTCTTGAGCCTTGCAGGCAACTGACAGAAAACCTGGAGTGTAGGATTAATGGACAAATACAATACAAATACAGTTGTTTAACACCCTGAGTGTAGCGAGTTCATCTTTCTTCCAAGCAGCTTTCCAAATAGGGTGGGAAGAGCAAGGAAACGCCAATGGGACTGCAAAGGCACATGGAGTCAGTTCCTGAAAAGGGTGCTCTCATCCTTCCATCTGACTCTTGGTGAAAGTCCTTAAATGAAAATCAAATTCACCTTGAGGACCCCAATTTATGACAAGCCTTTCCTTCCTCTCATAGAAGCCACCTCCATGGTCAGCCTTCCCATGCAGTCTCCTACCTCTGCTGCCTTATCCTGCTACAGCGAAGAAACATCGTTTCAATGACAGCTCCTTCACACTTAACATCCTTCCTTGGAGATACCACTTCCCCACTCCAGCTTTAATTGCTAAACCCTAGGTCAAACCTGCTCTCTCATACTAATTGTGACTGTGAATTTATGAAGCTCCACCATGACTAGCATAGGCTGTTTGCTCCCGCTGTCCTGTTTGGGAGGTTGTTGAGACCTTCAGTCCCCTGGTTGTCAGCAACCTCCTTCCTCCTGGCTTCCAGTCCCAGTTTCCTCCCGACAAATTTCACTTGCACCAACAATGTTCAGCTCAATGATGCCCTGTACGTTCAGCTCACTGCACCACAGGATTGCTCTTATGGAATCACTTCCACACCATATATACTTCTGCAGCCACATATCCAGACATGCCTGTAGTTACAGGCCAAAATCTACGATCACAGCACCCATCCACCTACAAACTGAGAGAAGTTTACAGACTATTACCCAATGTTTATTTGTGCTCCCATCGTATAAGGAGTGACATGCCACTGTATTATGGGAGATGCTTGCATTTTGGTCATGTCATAGGTAAGTCTGGGTACCACAAAATAGAAAGAGCTGTGCAGCCATCAGGGTATCGGGCATCTAGCTGCAGGCAGGATGATTACATACCAGTCAAACTAATCCCACTTTCAGCGTTTATTAGGTTAAACAAGATGAGCTCCAGAACAGGTCTCCAGTATATTTAAGAGCAGAACAAATTACAAGACATTTTCTGCCAAGACAGATGTATTGGGTTTGTGTTGCAAGGTTTTGGTAGCGGGGGGGGCTACAGGGGTGGCTTCTGAGAGAAGCTGCTAGAAGCTTCCCCTGTGTCTGTTAGAGCCAATGCTAGCCGGCTCCAAGATGGACCTGCCGCTGGCCAAGGCCGAGCCAATCAGCGCCACTGTGATAACATATTTAAGAAGAAAAAAAAACAGTTAGAGTTTTTGCAGCCGGAGAGAGGAGTGAGAAGATGTAAGAAACTCTGCAGACACCAAGGTCAATGCAGAAGGAGGGGGAGGAAGAGGTGCTCCAGGTGCCGGAGCAGAGATTCTCCCTGCAGCCCATGGAGGAAGGATGAGGGGGTGTAGAGATTCCACCTGCAGCCCGTGGAGGACCCCACACTGTAGCAGGTGGAGGCACCTGAAGGAGGCTGTGACCCCATGGGAAGCCCATGCTGGAGCAAGCTCCTGGCAGGACCTGTGGAGAGAGAAGCCCACGCCAGAGCAGGTTTGCTGGCAGGACTTGTGACCCCGTGGGGGACCCACGCTGGAGCAGTCGGTTCCTGAAGGTCTGCACCCCATGGGAGAGACCCATGCTAGATCAGTTTGTGAAGGACTGTAGCCTGTGGGAAGGACTCATGCTGGAGAAGTTTGTGAAGGACTGTCTCCCACGAGAGGGACCCCATGCTGGAGCAGGGGAACAATGAGAGGAGTCTTCCCCCTGAGGATGAAGAAGTGGCAGAAACACCATGTGATGAACTGACCATAACCTCCATTCGCCATCCCCCTGTGCCACTTGTGGGGGAAGAGATTGAAGCCAGGGGTGAAGTTGAGCCCGGGAAGATGGGAGGGGTGAGGGGGAGGTGGTTTAAGATTTGATTTTATTTCTCATTCCTCTACTCTGTTTTGCTTAGTAATAAATTAGATGAATTCCCTCTCTCAGTTCAGTCTGTTTTGCTTGTGATGATAATTAGTGAGTGATCTCTTCCTGTCCTTGTCTCAACCCACAAGACTTTCATTATACTTTTTCTCCCCTGTCTAGTTAAGGAGGGGAGTGATAGAGCAGCTCTGGTGGGCACCTGGCCCCCAGCCAGGGTCAAACCCACCACATAGACCAGTGCATTTGGATCTTGTTTTTGCTTATCTCATAACACCATTTCAACTCCATCTGTGATTGCTGTGCTGGGAAGACAATAGAAAATAGAACACATAGCTAGAAGCATCTATCAGGTTTTAGCATCTAAAAGTTTGTGACTCCCACAACAGGACCTGCCATTAACAGGAATCAGAAATGCAAGAGGAAACTCAGCCAGATGTCTGTACCCTACCATTGGTATGCTTCATGGCCTCAATGTGCACCTTTAATCCAGCATCATCACTTGAGCATTTCCTGCCTGTGACAGTCCTTCAGGATCAAAACCAGGCAACCCCAGAACAGCAATGGGTAAGGCACGCCTTCCCAAAGGCACGGTTCGAGAGATCAAAGTTAACACACTTGATTACTTTTGCAGTATCACTGAGGCCATGGGGAGGCACTGGACGCAAATCAGAGCATCGTAGAAAGGTACTGTGAGGTAACTCCCGCCCCTGAACATTAGTATTTTTAATGTGGATGGTAGCCCTTTTACCTTCTCTTTAAGCCGGCTTAGCACGAAACTCGCACAACTAGCGAGCTCACCTGACTACGCTCAGTCTCAGCGTGCGCCATGCCAACACCCCAAATTAACCCACATATTCCAGAATCTCCACTAGGACAAACGCAGCGCTCTGGGTGAGCAGGGAAAGCCGCTGAATCCCGTAAGGCGGGGATGTTTCGGCAGGACGCGCAGGTGCGTCAGGCCACTCCCGCTCACCTCCCCGCGGAGGCAGCGGCCGCCCCATGACTAACCCGGCCCGACAGCCGCGACCGCCGCGCTCGCCTCACCGCCAACCGCCCCTCTCCCCCCGCGCCGCCCCCGCCAACCGCCGCCCCCGCTAACCGCCGCCCCCGCTGACATCACCGAGCTGGATTTAAATAGCTCCACAGCCCCCTGCCTCCCGGATACAGCGCGCTCCATTGGCGGCGGCGCCAGCCTATGGCAACGCCGCGCCGCTCCCCTCCACCAATGGCGAGGCCGCCGCCGCCGCGCGCCTCCCCTGTCGCTAAGGGAGGGAAATACAGCGCGGCGCGGCGCGGCGGGCTGTCAGGTGCGCTGGGCTGAGCTGCGCCCCTCCACTCCGCCGTCCAGGGACGGGGATCGGCCGTGGGGCCGGGTGGGTTTTCTTTCCTTCACCCCCCCCCCCCTTGGTTTTTATCCCTGCTAGGTGAGCTCATGTAGCCAGCCGCGTTACGCGGCGGTGCCGGAGCGCGGGGAGGGAAGGAAGTGTGGAAAGTGGCGGTTTTCGCCTTTGTTTTTAAGGGCTCCGGCGGTGGCGTCCTTGGGGCGGTGAAATGCAGGGAGAGCGTCGGGCGGAGAGCGGCTCCGCCGCGCTGCTTCCTCGGAGGGAGCTTAAAAAGAGCGAGAGATGTGTCGGTGGTGACCTGGGGTCTAGCCAGGCTGCTGGGGCTTAGGGGCCACAGACGGTGGATTTGTGGGAAGAGGACGGGATGAGAAATAAAGGCACCTGGCAGCGGTATTAGAGGAGTGGGGGGAAGGAGGCGGAGAGGCGCTGGGTACCCCCGTACGCTGCCGGAGCCCGTGGATGTTTGCACCGCGCGGGGATGCTCCCCGCCGAGCTGCAATGGACGCTGCCCGCCGCTGGCCGCAGAGCGGAGCCGCCCCGCCGCTGCCGCCGCCGCCGCCGCCGCCGCCGCCGCCGAGGGAGAGCTGCTCGCCAGGAACCGGCCCGCAGCGCGCCTCTCGCCCGGCGCCGAAGAGGGACGGAGCTTTCCTCTTCGGCAACGCTCCGCTGAACGTAGGCTCTGCAGCCGGCCGGCCAGCTAGGTTGCATGGCAGCCACGGCTCGAGCAAATAGGTAAACGCCACTGTGTAGATGTGCTGTCTGGAGAGAAAAAAAAATAATAATAAAAAATACGAGGATGCGGATATTGGGTCTGACACAGGGGACTGCCGCTGCATGGGGAGATGTAATAGCCTCTTCTCCTTTGCCTCATGCGGTGGCGAGATGTAGTCTAAGGAAAATGAAATCCTTACGTAAGGCGGGTTGGATACCTGCTGGGTCGTGCATCGCAAGAAGCTGCCCTGCCAGAATTACCTGGGTCTCTCCCTGTTGTGCCGCAGCCTTTCACTACAGGGCCTGTCCTAAAAGCAGACTTTCATCTTTAAGAGCTTGTATATCTAAGAGCTGCATAGCATTGTGGAACAAACAAAAATCAATTACATTCCAAACTGAGAAAATTTAACTCATTTCACTTGTTACCAAGCTTACAGGCTTTAAAGGAGAACTATAAATCTACTTTGCTGTCAGGCCGTAACACCGTTGCCTAAAACATTTCTACTTAGTTACTATTTACTGCTTCACACCCTCCAAATATTTGACTTGTTTCTTTCCCTTATCCCCAATGTGTTAATACATTGCCTGAATATCGTAAAGATGTCGGTGTGCATACTGAAAAGGCAAGTGTGTGTGTAAGAACTGTAGGCAAAACACAGAACAGGGTTGAGACATTTCTTGGATTTAATCTCGGTTTCTGGCTCTGCCTACGGTTTACAGCAAGGTGATGAACTTTCTGCCTTACTGCTTTTCTTCCCCATTCATCCCCAAATTGAGAACAAAACTTACGTCATGGTTTTGCTGGGGAGATTTTTTTTTTTTTTAAGATAAAATAAATCCTATATGACATGAAATATTAATTATTGTAGGAGAAGCTCCAAATACTTACTGTAGAGGCCCCGGTAAAAGTAAAACTAAAAATCAAAAGAATAATTTATCCTTCCCTGAAACAAAACCACTGAGGAGTTTGGAAATCTGAGTAGCATGCCTATTTATGGCTTTATGATATGATGAAGTTTGTGTCAAGGTTTCTTTCCCTTTGGCAGAGGGGAGCCTGTAATAAGAAATCCTTTCCCCCCCCCCCCGTTTCTGTTTCTTCCTTCTCCTTACCTGTTATCGCTGTCCGTGAAGGATGAGGACCGTGAAGCCTTGTTTCCCCTTCTGTTGTTGCAGGAATCCTTGGATGAATCGGAAGTAAGCACCAGGAGCATTTGGTGATGTCCGTGGGAGAAAGGCACGAGCGAAGGCCCCATTCCCTCCATCTTGAGCCTTCCGTGGTGATTTGCAGCAGCACAGGGAAGTATGAAGCACTGAGGGACTGAAGTCAGTGCTTAAACCTGACTTCACTTCAGCGTAAATGACCAGGCAAGGTTCAGATCAGTGGAGGACCAGGGGTAGAATAGCTGAAGTACTTAAGGTGCGTCTTTTAAAAGTTCTCTTTTGAGTATTTAATGATTAAGGAGCTATTTAGAAAAGATGACTCTCCATATATGTTTATGTGTCCTAATAGAAGATGATGGTCCGCATTATCTTACTTGCCAGATACCTCTTGGGTGAATCTGTATCACCTTACTGATTTCGGGGGAGCTGTACTGGTTAAAGTTAGTTAAGGAGCTAACCTGCCTAAGTTTTAATAACGAATAATATTCTCCCTCTCTTTCAGTCAGATTTACCCTTCATGTTACTTCTGTTTCATAATCCTCCTAGCTCTCCATTTCATCATTACAAGACCAGCAGCTCATTGTAAAAAGAAAGAAAAAAAAATGACAAAAAAACCCTTAAAAGATAGTCTTTTTGCAATCTGATCTTTATTTTCATTTTTAAATAAATTTAGGGCTCAGCCTATTTTTTTAAATAGGCCATTTTAGTTTCATTTACTTACACTGGTATTTTTTAAAGCCAGAAGCTCACAGGAAGAGAATGTGTTCGATGCACCAGAACCCTTTAGGGTTTTGATAAAAGACATGATATCGTGAGTAGCATCTCCACTTCTGTTATTCTTCTTATATAGTAGCGACAAGATTGAATCACCATTTTTAGCTATTCTTCAGCAGAATTCGTAATCTATCAATGTGCCAGCTCAACAGCAGTTTTCTCTTCACACTAATGTGAACCAGAAGGTCCAGCTATCACTGATTTTGACAATTTTATTTTATCTGAGATTGCATGTGTTGCAAAAGTTTGAAGAAAATGAATTATAGGACCTATTATATTTTCCTAAAGATGTACAAAACATAAAATACGTCATCTAAAACATTTTGAACTCACTCGTACTGGATAACATTCCTAAGTTAGGTGTTTCATAAGCCTTAAGCTATAAGCACTGTAAAATATTTGTGTGATAAATAACAAGCATAAGATCATATGTGGGTCCCATATTTTTTTGAATGCTCGGATTGCCCTCTGTATTGTTACATAATGCATCATAAAGAAATACGTGCCTTCATTCTCTTTAAATCACTCCAGCATGGATAGTACTAAGCCTTCCTTCAAGTCCTCGTTATGCAAGTCCTTGCTACTGTTAATAGCTGTCAGCTTGGCATGGTTACTTAAAAAACAAAGGTAACCACAGACTTTTTGTGAAGCTCCTTGCATTTCTGGAATTTACAATGAGTCAGTTCCAGGTGCTTTGCTCCCTTTCTCAACTATAAATAAAATTGCTATGAACAAACAGGTTTTTCCCCATTAGAAGAAAGTCTCTTTCGTTCCACTGTATCACAAGGTAATCTGGTTTTTTGTTTGGTTGCGTCTGTGAGCATATTATATTATGAGTATCCGAATGCACTTCTCCAGTGTCAAATACAGTGGAATAGACCAGAATACAGTGATATTCTGAATGTCTGTTGGAAAATGCAGGCATATAACTAAAAGTGCTGAAAAAATACGTAGCATAGTAAAAATCTATGACCAATCTAGCAAAGCTATTAGATAACAAAAAATCCATATAGGCATTAAGTACTATTATTTAAAGTAAAATCTGTGTTATACAGTATAAGCAGCGTTCAAGTGAAATTGATGATACATTTGTATCGAACAGAAAGAATCGTTTTTTAAAGCTATGATGTTACAACGTTCTGTATTTCTTTACTTGGGAAGTGGAATATTCCTTGCCTTTTTGTAAAGGCATAAAATTAACAATTTTAGGTGCACTGCCTGCTTTCTGGGGTTTTTTTCTTCTATCAAACATAGAGATCGTTGGTGGAAAAAAAATGAGAAGCCTGTCTGGGTTTTCCACTATCATGGAGATCTTTCCAAGTAGCCTGTCCTGTAACAAGGCCTCGGTTTTAAAGATACTGAAATAGGAACATCTCAAAATTCATAATACTGACTATATAAAGAAAAAATTTGCTCTCGGTTTATATTTGTAGAAGTATACAAGTAGTAACTCGGTGACGTGTCACCAGGAAAGGAGGGTTTTGTTTCATATTCTATTAATAGATCTATTAATTTAACAAACCTCTATTGCATTTTTTACATTTTCCAACCTTTTTGTGGCTCTTGTAAATTTGGGGTGCTAACTTACTTATTTGCTTCCCTTCTGCTACTAGTAATTATTTCAAAAGGTTCAGCTATATTCTGTTCAGGTTTTGGTATGACACATGGAAAATAATTTTTTTTTTTATTCCTTTTGCAAGCAGTAGGTTGGTGGGAGGAGGTCTGCACTGTAAAACAGTATATACCTACTAAATTGTACTCCAGTGTGAGATTAAATAAGAAAGAGCAGAATGGCTGAGACAAAAGTCATTTGTCACAGATGTTCATGCAGTTCTGTGTTTTGTTTTAAGCTGGGTTCATCAAACATGATAAGGAGTCATTTCTGTCTGATATGAAGTTCCCATCCAAGGAGACTAAAAGTGGGTTAAGTTTAAACTGAGGTTTGAAAATACAGGGAAATGTTACTGGACAATTGACAGCTTGATTCGATAGCCAAAGTGGACGCAAGGAAGTAAATTGGAGAATGCTATTTTTGCAGTGTCTAAAATATGTCAGTTCAGAAGTAGGAAGGAAAATGCATCACAAATATATTGTTGTGGAGCAGGGTTACTTTAGCTACAAGCTGCTTTTGTCTGAGAAGCACAAAGATTTTACCATAAACGTCTGAATTACGTAGATTATAAAGGGTACCGATGCTGTCGGACAGCAAGCATGAAATGTTGATGTGATAACGTCTGATAATTGACATTTACTGACTGCTTTTACAGTATTTCATAAGTTTATAACATGTTTAGTAATAAAACTTAGTAAAAATGCACAAGGTAATCACTAGTGTAATATTTATTTCATTTTTTTTAGATAGGCCAATTATCAAATTTAATAAAGTAGAATATGAATGAGAAGGCCCAGAACTAAGATTACTTTAAAAGGGGGATTTAAAAAAAATGACTATCAATCAGGCTCATTCTTAGTTGGTATTAGTTGCTATCTCTTTTAATATATTTTTCTCTTCTGTAAGTTCCTTTCTGTCTCTCTTCCTTCAGAAATACTATGCCTCTGCCCCAAAAGGGAGAAATATAATGGCTACAATTAGCTTCTGTTTACTGGAGCAAAATTATTTTTTTCCTAACTGAAATATATGCATTAATTTGCTAGACTTCCAGCTATTTTTACTTATGGTATTTCTGAGAAATGGATAGTGATGTCCATTTTAATGCAGCTTCCTACAGTATAGCAGCTGTAATCTGGCGTTTTTCTCTTCAATAGTCAGATATACAGAATTGTCAGCCTTTTTGCTTTAAAGTACCTGAAAGCTGAATTGGAAAAAATATTTTTGATACAACAAGTTTGGCTTTTCAGTCCGTACTTCCTTTTGACTTTTCTAAGTAAATGCTACATAGACTGGTTATCAGAAAAATCAAGGCTTACATAATCAAGCCATACATTTTTCTACTGCCTCCCTTCCCCCACTTAGCTTTCATTTTACTCTGAAAAAGGAAAAATTTTGAATAGAAAATTACTATGACATACTGATTATATACACATTTTCATGAGACTGCATGGCTAAGGTATTTGTATGTATTTAGTAAAAGAAAGCAGTGAGCAAAATATTAAAACCTTGAGATGGCTAAACTTAAAAATTATAGTAATCATTAAATACAGCATTGTCTAATATGATGTACCGAACTGTGTAGCATTGAGTCTTTTTTCTGCTTTTCATGGGGAATTAGAGTACTTCTATGTATTCCTTATTCAGAATAAGAAAAATAAAAACGTCGTACCCCATTTTTTTACTTGTGGTAAAGCTGATGCTCGTTCGTAAGGGAGTTGGTTTTAATACCCAGCTTTCAGAGGTTGAGCAGTGATTGTTGTTGGCAAATTATATAGCAAATGAATCAAAACTCTGTCCTGCTAGATAATTACAAATCGAATTAATTACAAAGAATAATATTAAAATTTTATCTAAATATGTTAACGTGAACTCTTACCCATAGGTGGCAGTCAGCTTTCACTGTAGTAGGAATGACAAACTTTTGGTTCATGGTATTTATACTTACGCTGAAATAATTTTGATGGGGTATGCGTATGTGCATGTACATAAGTATATACATGTCTGTGTGTTGGGAGAGGGTGAAGGAGGTAAAATTAACCCTAAAATTAATTAGTAATTAGGAGGAATCTGAATTGCTATATATAAGCAAAATAAATTATTCTGGAGAAAAGATCCAGGTATTTTTAAAACCACACAAACAATTTTTTATCTGTCCCTTGCTGAAACTCATCTAAATGAAGTAGTCATAATTCAGAAAAGAGCAGGTCCGCTAGAAATTGAGCAGAAAGGCAAGGGTCTCACCAGCCTTTACCATGCCCGGTCCTCCAAACTGCATTTCTGCTTCATTGCCCACTACCTGTAACTTACAGAAGCGCCGCAGTGACGACACTCTGCCCTGGAAATCCCAGCAATAAGCTCCCTTAATCATTGAGCAAATACAGAAAAGGTGCTCTGGGTGAGGGTGTTCTTTCAGGCGTGGAGAGCGAGCAAAACCCGTGGGCTGCGGTTCTCTTTCTCTTTGCAGAGCTGCATTGACACCCGTGGCAGCACTGCGCGAGGGGAGGACGCTGCCTGCGAGAGCAGAGATCCGTTCAATCTTGCCCTCAGCTTTTTTAGGGCTTTATGAGGTTGAGGGTGATTTCCTTTTGCAATATTGCTAAGGAGGCCCTAGGGACCCCACCAAAACTGGAAGAGATAGAAGGAGCTAATAAGGCCAAGCCATCTCTGCCTAAAACAAACAGAACTTGTGTAACTACACACATGACATACTAAGATGATAGAGCTCTTCTGAAAAAAGAAGACTGAAAACTGAAATTCATGAGTAGGTAAAGTCATATTCTTCTTACTGTTGCAGCTACACTGGGACTTGTTTTGGTTAAGATTAATCTAATATTGTGTCAAGGTAGGCCACTGCACACATTTAGCAGAGGTCAGGAACTCGCATTTTACAAAATGGAAAATTGGAAAAATAGACAATTATGTGTTCCTACTGCAATGTTTTACTGTGATGCAAGATTAAGGGCTCAGAATGGTGCAGTATTATTAAAACAGAAGGCCTAATTCTCCTTATGCAAGAGTCGCTTATACACGTCGTTGTATAAGCTGAAGCAGTCAGTATGATTTCAGAGTCAAACAGGGTATTTCCACATATATGCAACCACGACGTGACTAATTAGATACTTCCATATGCACAGACCCATTTGTTCTCCAACTGTAATAATCAGGAGGATTGCACTCCACATTAATTTACACTCTTGTGTAACACTACTGAATGCAAGACAGCAGGTGGTGATAAACTGGCTGGTGACAAACGTGTAAATTTGATATGCATTTTGAAAATCAAAGCTTTCATAGTCGGCTCTGACCTTGACGTAGGCAAGACTGGAGAAGACCTCCCCAGCCCAATGGCCCGATCCCACCTATCGCAGGCAGCCATGTTGCGCTCTTCAACTCACTTGCAGAGATACCAGACTCCATCTTGAAGCTACCCTTGTCATGAGGTTGCTCCTCATTTTCTGTTCCTTTGAATCGTTAAAGATTTCAGATAATGTGTATTCAGCACTAGCTGACCCTGTGATGTTCTGTGGGGTCTTTGACTTCAGTTTAAAGAGCATTTATCTCTCCTGGTATAAAGTCCCTTCCCATCTGTCACCCCTTGAGCTTTCATAGGTTACTGCCAAAACCTGCTCAGCACCAGTTCAGCCAAAACAGCTGTCCCATACCTGTCGTAGAAGAGGATGCCTACCCCCTCCTCCCCCATTCTTCTAACCCTCCTTCATACCTAGAAGTGGAAACACTTTCAGTAAATCTCTTTTAACATACACGGTTAGAAGTAGACACAGTACTCCAGATAAGATGTCATCAGAGCCTCTCGTGGTAGCATTAATACCTTCCTATCCCTGCTAGGTACACAGCAACTAATATTTTCTTATTTTTAACTCTTATATTCAGAGCTACCTGCTATGAACATCTCACAGGCCTTCAGGACTGACCGAAGCACCCAACTTACTCTTTTTTTATGGGTGCTGATAGCAAAAGTTCTTGTTATTCATTCCTAGTTTATGACCTTGAACTTTGCACTATTATACCAGTATTGCATGACAAGGGTGTCAAAGGGCTTTTCTAAGAAAGAAGGGTGTCATCAGTTTCATCCACGCCACAGGCTTCCCGTGGATTTTCTGACGTGTCCAGATTTGTTCAGGAATATCTTCGCTTTGCATGACTATAGACGTGAGCTGGCACATGCACATGATACAGCACAGGGCTTTACAGGTGAGCTAGCTTGGCTCATGGAAGAGTTGTCTCTCATACTACATTTGCACAGACACATCACAGTACGTTATTTCAGGTAAACCTTCAGAAAGTTATACAGTACTTCTGACTCGGTGTCCTGCACTGGCTTCACTTGACAGCTCTGGGAGCAAGAGACCAAATTCTGAAATATTTTTCCAGGATCAACAGAGGAGATGGACTGGGTGTCACATTATATTGTTTCTATTGATTTGTAGGTTAATCTCCAGTTTACAGGTTATGCCTGTAAGATTGAAGGCAGACGGGGATATACAAGAGTTGTGTGGCACTCTTGAATAACATGTAAAAATAAGATTTTAATTTTTTTTTTAATAGAAGAATCTGGAGGATTTCAGTGATTGCATTTCTGGAAATTAAGTAACATTATGACTGTCTCTAATTAAACAAGCAAAAATCTATTTTTCTTTCTTCTCCTTGTCTTCCCTTGGAACTTGCTGTATGAAATTTGTATTGTGGCACTTTTATAAAGCAATTTTATTTGATATATTTTACTTCTGTGGGACAACTAAGAAACTTGACTACTGTGGTTTATCTTTATCATGAAAATACCATACTGGAGAACTTTTGCTAGGTTTGGTGTATGCCAAGTTTCAGGATCCTGAGTCAAGCCCATCGTGTAAAATGTCTTTTGTGCCCTCTGTTATACAATATTCCAGCCCCCCTTTGTGCAAACAGTGCCCCAGCTTTGTGTCACCGGCTGATCATACACTTAATTCCTAGATTAGGGTAGTCAGTGAAAATAATTAGTAAGATCTCTCTGGCATCATTCTTTAAGGAAGTCCACTAGCAACTTTCCTCTGGCCTGAAATTTCCCCTTCAAAACTACTTGCAAGCTTTTATTCATATTAGGAGTTAATTTAGTAATTGCTGTCTTCCTTAGTTAATTTTTTTTCAAGTACTAACAAATGTTTTCTTGAAATCCAGTCAGATTAGGTCAACTCATTTCCTTCATGTAGCAAAGTAGGGTTTAGTGGGTTTTTTTCAATGTTTGGCTAGTGTGCCATAATCTATCCTTAGCAAAGCTTTACAGTGTTTTTCTTCTTTTCTATTTATCCAATTTTATCCTATGTTTCCTTGCATCCAAGTTCTTGGTGGGCAGTCCCAATTTTTCCCTCTTTTAAACTCTGATTACATCTAAAATCCTATTTGAGGTGGCTGCTCTTCTACTTGGATTCAAGGACCACTCTGTACAAGTTTTCCCACCCAGAAATTAAGAATACCAGAATGAAACTAATTTTTTTGCCATTTCACCTCCATCTAAACAATTCACAGAGAAGCTCACTCACAGAGATGGTGGTGAAACATGGAGTTTCTTGGAGTCTTCAGCATGTAGCTGAGAAGACCATAGATGTAAGAGCCTCTAAATCCTGCAGTTTACTGGTCTAGGACTTTTACACTTCACTGGTCATATCTTAGAAGTTTTATAAAGTGTTAAAAAGAAACTGAGCATAGCCAAACAACTTGGTTAAGGTTGCTACAAGTTAAAAGGCATCCTTTAAAAACCTGAAGTTATACCCAAATGAAGAAAACGGCAAAGAACATCTGTCTGCCAGGTTATGTATGTAAAAACACTATTAAGTGTATCAAAAAATGAGTTTGAGGAAAAACTCGCTGGCTCACACGGCGCTAATTTTTAGCAATGGCTCTAGAAAAAGATAGAGGCAACTACAGACATTAGGCCTGATGACAAAGCCAGGTGAACTAGATAAAGAAAAGAATGAGTGCACAAATGGGTAAAGAAGTGTGCCTTGGGGAAAGAAACAGGCAGCTTTTGTGAAGGGAAGCAATGCCTGGCAAGCGCCTCTGTATGGGGAAGGGAGATCTGGTCCGTACACCTACAAGGAATGAAAAAAAAAGACATGCGACATCTTTTACCAAAGGCTCTCAAAGAAATTAAGCTGTATGGGCAGCGGCAGATTCTCACGTGGGCAAATAACAGATCAAAAGGTGGGAAGCTGAGTGACTGAGCAGCAAACCAGCAGAGGAACCTCGGTGTGGGTAACTGCACTGTGATACCCAGGGGAAACCATGGGGTCTCAGCTGGCCGATAGCTCTCCGGAGCGGCGGCATGGGGCTGTGATAGACGCTTCCACAAAAACATCAATGTGCTTGGCGGTGGTTCAAAAAGCAAGTAAAATGTTAGGAATTACAAAGAAAGGGACAAGGAACAAAATAATAAAAAAAAATTTCCATGATTATGGTGCTGCATAAAACTTTTTCTACCACTTTCCAAGTCTTGCACATGTTTCTTTGGCCTGGCTGCCTTTAATATAAATGCATAGCAACGCACATGTTTAAAAAACATTGCAAAATCAAAGCTAGAAAGCCAATACGAGATAAATGAACAAAAGCCACTGCACTAAAAGAAAACACCAGTTTGCTTCACAGGCTTCTCCCTCACCTTCAGACAGGCCAAGATGAAAAGAAACAACGTAAGAAGGTGGCTGTGGCGCTGCCGGAAACACGTTAAGGAGTGATGAAAGTGAGTATGTAGAATAGTCTGATTATACTTTGACCCTTATTTGCACCTCTCTCTCCCTATTTTATCCTCCTAGGTAAAACCTATTAATAATGGTAAATCAGTTGTTAAAATACCTCACTAAAAATCATTAGTAAGCAGAAGAGAGTGTTACGGCCAGAACTGTAACACACACGCACAAAACACAGCAAAAGAGCTGTGACGGCAGGCTCAGTTGACATGGTTTCCTACGTGAGGCCACCAGGACTACCTCAGAGATCAGGGTTATTTAATATTTTCATTCATGACTCTGCACCAACAACACAACCCATGTATCAACTGGACTGGTGAACTCTGCTAACAAGGCAAGAGCTGTCGGTACAGAGGAGGACGAGGCTGCTACAGTGGAAGTGAACAGCTGCATCCACTGCCTTAATAAAAGCAGGTAAAAATGTGATTAAAAACTATGTCTGCATGCTAAGGAACCAGTAGGAATTTCAACTACAGATGGGAGTTTACGAGTTAGACTCTCCAAGACAGACATGAGGGTCTGCGAAGGTCTGCAGGTGACCTGTGGGGCGCTGGAGTCATGCAGTTGGGAAAGAAGCAAACGCAGGTGTAGGGTACAGCAAGTGCGGATGTGGGATTTCCAGTATCGGTACCGCTTTCCAGCCCAAATCGCATCTGCGGTATCATCTGTGATTCGGGTGAGCTCAGGAAATGTGAAACGTAACCACAGGCAGAAAGCTGTTCAGGACAAGATGGAGCTTGTCTTGTGCAAACTGGTTAAAAAGGGTTACGTTCGTTAACCAAAGATGAACAGGGAGGGAATATTTTTTTGGAAGGGCTTTTGTTCCCAACTCCCGCAGCCTTCCCCATCCGTGCTGCTCAGGTACGTGTGGAAAACTGAAGGCAAGGAGGAAGCAGGGCTGGCTGCGCTTCCCAGCCCCTCCGCAAGGCACGGAGAGCAATTGTGGGAACTGGTGTTCGGCGACCGGTCTGCCACGTGCGTGATGGATGGAAACATTTTTCACCACTGTAAGGCAGCAGCAAACGTTTTTAAGTGTGGTGATCAATTTTGTTCTCTAGCATCTAATTGAACATCAGTAAATATGTTAAGATGCGTGACAGTGTGCTCTTTTGCAATCAAGGCCAAGATGTAGCCAGATACTGATATTAATCTCTCCAGATGCATTTCTAATGAATTTCTACGGTGCCTAGAGGAAAGGTCCCTGGTCTGAAGTGGGACACCTGGGTGATAAAAGCAAATTATAATTAATAATATATTGTGTTTATGATGTCAGATTGTCATCTAAAGACAGTGGTAAAACCTTGTAGGCTACTGCTAGAATTCTGTTAATAAAATTGCTTATTTTAAATCACTCCCAAGGCGTAAGGTAAGATGTTCCTTTGTTGGCAGTGCTTTCTTTTGAATATTTATATTTAACTCCCTATTTATGGTCTATCAAGAAACAACCCAATACTGAAAGAAACTGTATTTTGAAATAACTCCGTTGTATTGCAAGGGTATTGTTATCATTCTGTCCTGTGAAGATACAGATAAACTTCCTTTCTACTTACCAGAAATACGGCACAAGGTCAAGGCACTATACCCATTGCAGAGCGCTACTAGGGAAGAAAGATATATCTACTTAGGATTAGTATACTGTCTCCTTGACTACTCAGTCTGCCATTTCTTTAAGTAATCAATCCACACTTCTACAATGACAAATTTTTGATCTTCTGTTTTATGCTGGGCTGGAGGAAGTTTTATTGGAGTAAAATTCATAAATTTTACTCAAAAAAATTGGAGCAAAAAAGTCTGCTGAGTTCTACCATATAGGAAAGCCAATAACAGCAGCGTATGCTACAGAAATGGATTCTGATTCTCATTGCAATTCACATTTCTAGTCAACTTAATTTTACTACAAAAGCATTTGGTTTTGCTTTGACCTTTAGATTTTCTTATTCTTTTTGAACCATTGAAACAGCAAGAGTGGAATCTCGGCCCCATTGCAGTGCTGGAAAACATGCAGAGAACTACACTGAAATGAGGGCCCAAGGTCCTCAAAGCTCAAGCCAAATCTTGTTTGGGTAGTGTAGTTGGCTTTGAGCAGTCATCTCAACTAGTTAGTTTAGAAAACTACATAACCAATCTAAAAAGAAAAAAAAAATAAAATCAATCCATTTATCACCTTGTGCAGTGTAACCACAAAGGGTTTGAGTAATAATAATAATAATTAAAAAAGACTGAATTATTACTTTTAGTGGTCTGCCTTTTTTTTTCAATTCTATACTTACTAGCATTGTTAGTTGACTCTTATATGTGTGAAAGCATATGTATGTTTTAGTTTGGGGGGTTATGGCATCACTTCTGGGAAAAAAAAAAATAGGTGCAACAGTTTTGCAGACAATTATCCGCTATTTCACAAACTCCAAATAGCTCCTGAATGGCAGACCTGAGCTAGAAAACATAAAAATCGACTGCATTAAGGTATTTAACAGGGAAGCCTGAAGCGACATACGATGGACTAATTTCCAGTAAATTGTTATTATCAGATATGAAGTAAATTTTCAATTAATTAATTACTACAGTCTTTGGACATTCATCCTTGACCAATAGATTATTTTACTTTTTTTTTTTTGGAGACGTCAGAATGTGAAACATTTATTATTGTAATAACATGGCAAAAAATAAAAGGACTCAGTTAAGCAATTGCAATCAAGGTGGTAATACGACAAGTCTATCTGAGCAGCGGATACTCAGAGGAGCACGTCTTCTGTGCCATAAACCCAGGCAGAGGTCAAATGCACAAAATCAGTTGTTGGACTGAAGCATATGGACCACCCAAGAAACTGGGATTCCTGTGGTGCCTACCTATGCCGTGGTCCTTTTCCTTCCAGAGGGCTCTCGGAGGAGTTGTCCGCTGTCACCCAGCAGGCCAGCAGCAGGACTCGCGTACCCTGAGCCCCGTCCTGCCGACCGGGAGCGGACGGAGCGCCTGGCCCTTTTGCCCAGGTTGAAGGTGGGTGGGTGCGACACGGCTTAAGTTCAAACTGGGTGCGATGCAAGCTGAAAGAAAAATACTCGCAACGTCTCCGTTCTGTCAGGGAGTTTAGTGAAACTCCCACTGCCAACTGCAGAGTCTGGAGGTCTGACTTGAAGGGTGCCAGTTTTTAACCTTGGGGCACGGCCGCCGAGATAAAAGCAGAGTGGTAGAGTATAGTAATCTTCAGGATGCGTGGCATCATTATCCTCAGACGCTGCATAAGCCTGGTACAATAGCTCCTACCGCATCTTGTTTGAACTTGAACTATACATTCTTTAGGGCAGAGAAACGTTTTCAAAATTGCCTGAACAGCATAGCATTTTTTAAAGGTATAATTTTCAGCTCTTCCATAGACTACTTTTTGGGCAAGTCAGTAGTTCAGTTTCCCCTGATTTATTTGTCTGCATCATAGGGACAACTGTATTCGCCTGCTAGTGTGACATGCTGGAGGGTCCTGCAATTTCTGTAGTTTCAGATTGAGGTTTATCTTGATGGGGAACAGTATCCTCAGATTACAAATATATTAATTTCCTTCCTGGAGCAGGAGGCTTTCAGGAAATAAAAGCCCATTCCTAATCAGGCAGGGAAATGAGGACAGCATGGCATATCCAAAATGAGACAAAATATTTGTGATTTTAATATAAGATGCACATATAAGTGTGTTGACTTTGCTTTTCAGAGGACAAGGATATATGAAAAATGGTAATATTATTTGACTCAAATTAAATGAAATTCTATTTTGTATGAGAGTTAAACCAGTCCCACTGGGTACAGATAGCCAGAATTTAAGGAGAGGCCAGGGCCACACAGAACTGGGATTTGTCTGCTGGGGGTCACTCCAAGACTATTCAGTTAAAACCTTCCCATTTCCAATGACCTTTTCTGAAACCAGGTCTCAGCCGGCACAGCCAGGGACTGGACTAACTCTGCCATCCTCCACGCTCCCCCACACCTGTACGATTTATGGATTGCCAAACCCAACACATCAGGGTTTTTTTGGGGTTTGTTTTTTTTTTTTTAATTAATATCCTAGCAGCAAGAATTACCTCCCAGACTAACCACGGGCTGTCGGAAATCCCAACAGATACATCCTTATTTGGAGCAACCTCCTTAGTATTACTCTCAATTTCATTTACGTATTCATTCAAGGCTACGACTGCTGCTAAAAGCTGTTCGTATAGATCCGTTAACAAAAATCTTTGGATTCACCTCACCCATCTTTAAACCTCCAAAGCGCGCGCCTCTTCTTCTCTGAACTCCCCTTGTACTTCTGAGAGAGAAATAAGTACCAGGTCATCTCAGTCTGAAGTAGGGATCTGAAGTAGGTCATGGGAGTTGTGCTCCAGAAAGCCCATTTTTTTTCCGTTGACTAAAGGGAGGTTGCACGATTTGTTGGGATCACAAGCGTTTTGATGTGATACATCACAGGAAGGTGTTGGGGTTTTTTAATTTGATGGTTAAATTCTGCCTCATTTGCACCCGTTCTTGCTCACTAATAACAGTGGAGCTGCACAAGCACACTTAAAGACATGTTGTGGTCCATTATCTCGGTATGTTAATGAACTCTGATTTTTTTTTTTTCTATATTTTATGCCAAAAAAGCTGGTGTGGGGACTAATACAAAAGAATCTTGTTCATCAGATTTGCCTTCTGCTCAGGGATACAAGGCGGCTTTCACTGGGTGCAGAACATATTTTTTTCATTTCATGGATTTTGTTTTGCATGTGATACTTGTATTTGTTTTGCTGGATTCTCAAAACTTCTGGAGAAAAAAAAAAAAAAAAAAGAAACAAAACGTTGCCACATAAATGTCTTTCCAGAAAACAAGCAAACAAACCGAAAAGCCAAGATCTCCAACTCGGCGCCGCTCAGCTGACATCAGCCACTTTGCACGAGGAGGGAGCGTAGCACGAAACTGCTGTAGCTGTATCACTACAGATGAAAAGCAAAGGCAAGGTTTCCACCGACCGGGGGTTTGTCCGAAAAAGTTGTCTGCGTTCTGTACACATACCAGCAGCACCTGAGGCATGGGGCAAGTTTTATTTCCCAGTGGCATGTACGAAACACCCTTCAGGTGCAAGAAAACTGGGTAAGTCTGGAAGAAACAAGAACAAGAGGAAAGCTGGGAGTATTAACTACCAATGAACAGGACAGTCCTTAGGAGCATAATGTTCTCCTTTTAAATCTGGTGCCCATATTAAAATTTCTCTCAGCAGCACGTGCATGACCGAAACTTACTCAGCTGATAACACAAAGCAACAGTGACCCTGGCACCAATGCTGAGGCAATATTTACAAAAGGATGAACTATTTTCGAACAATGTCTCCAATGTACTAAGCACAAACAGGCTTTTCTTCAACATCAGGCATGCATGTTGTCTCGTTCCAACGATTTTGTTCCTGTACAAATGTATTCATTGTGGACAATGCAAGGAAAATGTCATTCTCTATTTATATCCCAGTTTCCCTTTGTCCGCTTTACAGTATCTCGGGGCAGTGATGCAGAGCAGAGTCTTGCTGTAAACTCATGCTATTTTCTTGCCCATCTCCTTTCGAAGCTCTTGCAGTTGCAGAGCCGCAGAGAGTTAAGAGGTTCCCTACAGCAGATTTTTTTTTTTTTTCTTTGAGAAACAAAGGTCGGTCTCTCTCCCTCCATTTCGCAGCAGAGAAGATCTAAGTCCTGCCTCTTGCTCCATCGCTCAGAGGACATAATGGTCTTGGCAGCAGAGGATGTGGTGGTAGCAGCGTTTTGAGCCGTGTAAGTGGATGCACCTGGCACATCAGCATGAATAGGCGATGTTAAGGCAATTCTCCCACAGTAATGTATGAAACCATCCACTTCATGAACAGCCTCTCTGTGATAAAGGCTGCCTTTTTGCTGACTTGGATAAGTTCCCCAGTATGGTGAAAACAGAATAATGGAGGACTTTGAAAGAAGGGCCCTTGCATGGAAAATAATTAATCTAGCAGCGGAGGGGCAGGGAGAAAGATTTTAGTGACACTTGAAAACAAAAAACAAGTCCTAGGACTAAATTAAAAGCATGGGTGCAGCCTCGCACTGTGTTTTCGTCGTGGAACAAGCCATCTGTCCAGAAAGCATCATTCTTGGGTAGGTTGGCCACCTTTTCGGGTAGGTATTAGAAACATTATTTTAAACGACATTTCAGGGAAACGCTATTTTGCCTTTCAAGTATCATCTGGTTTCGTCCAAGGTGGAAATTTCCAGTGCTCTCAAGCGCAGCATTCCACTCTGATAAGCTTCAGTTTATTGTTAAACTGATAAGCATCGGTTTAGTACATTTAAGCACATCTTAAAAAAAAAATCAATTGATAAACCTCCTTACTTCTACTATTAAAATCACTTTGAATTGGAAGTTCAACTTTAAGCAGAATTTGCTTTTAATAGATTTCTGCAGTCTTTCCAACTATGTGTATACAAAGAAAATATTCATACATGCCTCAGATGCAACAGTGAAATTAATATAACACTTTCCACATGTTCTAAGAAATTGAAAAACTCACATTTCTAAAGAAAGAATATGTGATTGGTTTCCAGTGTGAGACTCCAGAGGCCTGTACACTCACTTGACTGGATGTCCCAGTAAAGAACACCTTTTATACACTGGATTCACATCCAAATCACTGTCAAATGTCAAAACATTCACTGATGCTTACAGACTTTGTAGAAGATTTGCTCTTTTTTTTCAGATAAAATATCTCAATCAGGTTGAAGCAATTTTGTTCTCTGAAAGAAAAGTTTGAGACTTAATGAATATTACCAAATGACATTTTTTTAAACCATATAATGCATTTTAGATAAAGGTTATATATAACACCAAATAAATGAACTCTTCTTGTAATTCATACTTCTAATAATGCATGATTTCATATGCTTTAGCACATAAAAGATTAGATAGCTTTAAAATTAGAGCAGTCAAACTTTTAGCACAGCATGAGATGAAGATAAGGAGTATTCAGTCACTGAAAACATCTTTCCTTCATCACTGTCTTTCTCATCCTTAAGGAATTTTAAAATTGCAATTGAGCAATTCTTAACTACTGGACAAAAATAACTTCTATTAGCTGGAAAATATTTTAGGATCTTTCAACTTTAGGGTATAGAGATAAACTGTCATGTGAGGGCATGCCTTATCGTTCCCATGAATTGAAGTTTGACAAGACTTGGTAATTCTGACATTTGGAGAGATGATTAAACCCCCTACATGATTGAAAGCTATGCATAACCCTCAAGAGAAAATGAAGATTAAATGATCATCTATTATGGACATATGCAATATATATGATTCCAACAGTTAGCTGGCAGCAATCATTCATTCTCATTTTTCATTAGTTTTTTAGAAAGTAGCATCTCCCAACGTTAACACTGGCATCTTCAAATAGGGATAGTATTGTAATTCAAATAATCTAGTTGTAATCTAATCTTGGATTGTGGGGGGGTTTTCCCCCAAAATTCCTAACATTACTTCATTACCATATTGAAAACACTCAGACAAACAACTGATTAGTCCCTTTTCAGATGATGAAAAACCTTTGGAAGTACTTTAATATGATTTGAGTCTCTAGTGAACAGCGGGGAAAATATGCTCTTTTCAGCAAAGTTTTTAAAACTGTTTTCTCAATTTACAAAGAGCTTCACTATGTCTGTGTCAATACAGAAGACCTTTTCTGCCAAAATGTATCATTTTATCTAAGGGCAAGTCTTGGAAAATGCTACTTAGCAAGTTCTTTTAATCAGATGATATATAACGAATGATTGCAGCTAACACTATTGTATGCTTTTGTTGGTTGTGCAGCAACCAGTATTACTGTTTTTTGTAATTTCACATTTCTTAGCAACAAAAAAGTTTAACTTCTGTTGTTGGAAGCTATGCTAGGATTATTTTCACAATCTGCTCAATTTGTCTGCTCTTACATCTGACAATCCACCATAAGCAATTGAGAAACATTTTCTGCACAAGCTACATTAAGCCTCGTGGCAATTATTGCTATCTTGACTGATCCATTCAAAAGCATTTCTCCACTTAATCCGAAAGCCTAAAGCTCTTTCTTTTCAAGCTGCATATCTTGCCTCGTGAAAGGCGTGCTACCACTGTAGTCATGGTCAGAATCCAGGTACAGATGCAACGTGATTGATTAAAGCTATATAGGCTTAATGTTAGCTTATAATCACTCTGGTTATTCCCACTCTCTGCTGGGTCAATATACCTCTGGATACTGAGCTAGACTTATAGACAGTGTTGAGCCTATTATAAAAGCATGTGGTCACCATTTTTAGGTACTAAAATGTTGAGTATGAGATGACCCTAACTGCAGTTCTTCTAGTGTCACCACCTCTAGTCTGGGCACGCATTTAAAATTTATCTTTTTACATTTTGGTGATGGTTCAGTTTGCAAAAAAATTTAGGATCTGTTGCATTTAAGGTACCATATGGATGTAATGCCTGAAATAAGAATCATAGAATCGTTTTGGTTGGAAAAGACCTTTAAGATCATCAAGTCCAACCATTAAGAAGGTTTGGGAAATAAGAGAGATTTCAGCAGACACAGCTGACGTTCAGCATCTGAGAAATCCTGCTGAGAGAGTGAATACTTAGCACTTTGTTAGTAGTTGTGAGATCGTTCTTTTGCTCTGGACAGATTTGGTAATTTTCAAGCTATAGAGGCATTTAGGTTGGGAAAGACCTTTAAGATCATTGAGTCCAACCATTAACCTAGCACTGCCAAGTCCACCACTAAACCATGTCCCTAAGCACCACATCTACACATCTTTTAAATACCTCCAGGGATGGTGACTCCACCACTTCCCTGGGCAGCCTGGTCCAAGGCTTGACAAACCTTTCGGTGAAGAAATTGTTCCTAATATCCGATCTAAACCACCTGTGGCACAACTTGAGGCCATTTCCTCTTGTCCTATTGCTTGTTACTTGGGAGAAGAGACTCACATCCACCTGGCTACAACCTCCTTTCAGGTAGCTGTAGGGAAGTGATAAGATCTCCCCTCAGCCTCCTTTTCTCCAGGCTAAACAACCCCAGTTCCCTCAGCCACTCCTCGTAAGACTTGTGCTCTAGACCCTTTGCCAGCTTCGTTGCCCTTCTCTGGACACACTCCAGCACCTCAATGTCTTTCTGGTGGTGAGGGGCCCAAAACTGAACACAGTACTCGAAGTGTGGCCTCACCAGTGCCGAGTACAGGGGGACAATCACTTCCCTAGTGTCTGAACCATTGCCTAAAACCCAGAACCCTGCCTGTTATTTCTATTTTGGGCAGGGCACATATCCAGGTACACAAATACCCAGCACTTGGGAGACTCATTTCCCAAATCCACCCTGCACAGGCCGTGGGCTGTAGCCACGCGCCTGGTCCTTTTGGTGCCCTTGCAGTCCCGTGCAGGGCAGAGGAGCCTTCCCGACCCCGGGGGGGAAGCAGGCAGCCAGCATGGCAAAGCCAGCCCCATACACGGCTGCCCTATGCCCGTGCTGCCCCTGCCCGCGGTGGTTAAATAAATGGATGCTCTTTATTTACTGGCCTTCATGGATTTGAAGACACATCCTGTAGTTAGCTGTTATTTGTATTTCCTCACAGCACTAGTAGTCTGCGTTATGCACATCGGCCACTGTGATGCATGAGTATATTATAAAAGCTGGACATTGGGAGAAACAGGACATTTGAGCTCTTGGACAGGTGAAATATTTGAT
This sequence comes from Balearica regulorum gibbericeps, assembly GCF_011004875.1. Classification (NCBI taxonomy): domain Eukaryota; kingdom Metazoa; phylum Chordata; class Aves; order Gruiformes; family Gruidae; genus Balearica; species Balearica regulorum. The sequence continues at coordinate 50,703,835 of NC_046186.1, read as the reverse complement.
GATGTGGAAGGAGTGCAGACCCCTGTAATACAAATTAAGTGGCTGTTTTTACTGGGACAATGAAGCGTGAACATTTGTTATTTATTTCATAATTCAATTTGTATTTTATACTCCACAGTTAGCAGATTATATCAGATAACCGCAATGACTTTGTCAGAAAAAAATCTACTCTCCGAGCTGGCTGGCTCTGAAGATGAATGCTGCAGAACTAACTTCTCCCTTTATAAACTGAAGATTTTCCTCTGCAGCTGTAAGACCTAGAAGTGTTCTTTGGGATCTGTGGGAGAGGCTACATGACCCCAATAATGTCCATAGCTCAGTGGCCAAGAAGTTGGGAAGCTCCTAGCTGGGCTGGTTCTGCATGGGAGCTAGTCGCATGCATGCCACAGTCCCACTGCTCAGCAACCCTGCATCTTCTTGGGCTTTTATCGGCCTGGCACACATTCAGAGACCCGGGCCAAATGTTTCTGAGGCACAAGGGGGTTGTGAGATGGGGCCAGACAGACCTCAGTCCTCTAACTGTTTGGTAGCATGCTTGTGGGGCTGAACAGAAGCATCGTACCCTACTTCTGGTCTGGCAGTGGTTGAGTAACATCACTGAACTTCTGCCCAGTCTTCAGGTGAATGCTCCCACTCTCTCCTGGCAAAAGACTTTAAGAAGATGCTGGGCCACTTTCAGGTTTTATTTATGCCTGAGAAGCTAATAAAAGAGAGTGGGGTTTAGTTTTCATTTCAGTTTTAAGTGAGACTTTAAACAATCAGACAATTTTTAAGCAGTGACGAACAAATAGCTAGAAGAGAGAATAAAATGCTGGTACAAATTTTGGCAGCTGATAGTTTTCAGAAATTTGGCAGCCATCTTCAATATTATCATCTAGTATGGGTGTAAGGGAGTTAATGGACCTAACCTGTTTCACCACCACTGGGATATCCAAACATCTTAAAAGAGGATCAAATGTCATCATGCCGATCACTTTTTTTTTCCCTGTAGCCAATTGCTCTTCCTAATGAAGAGGATGATTTATTGGTTAAATTGCTATTTATTTCAATGTATTCCTGGGAAATCAAGCCTCTAGCCCATAACAGTGGCAGGTCACTGACAGGTGGCTTTCATGTACTCGAGCACTTCACACCTTCTAGGTTGGACAGTCTTGATGCGCATCCTTGTGTAAAAGCTTCTGTAGGACTTTTTACTTCACTCTTTAGACAGTGGCATTAAATTTGATAGCAAAACTGCTTCAACCCTCTTTATATCAGTAACTACATAAAGGTAGGTTAGCGCACATGGTTTTAATTTAGCCTTTAGTGGTTTTATTTGGCAGGGATAAAAAAAACTGTTGAGCGCTAACCTTGAATTAGAAGCTGACCTCCGAATTAGTCAGCCTTTTTCTTGTAAATGCATTTTGTAGACTATAAACATGAACCATCTATTTACATAACATTAGTGACAGCAAAATGATTTCTTACCAGCATTAATGCTGGAAATCCCAAATACTCCTTCCTTCCTTGCTGGAGAATGGTTTATAACTCCTGAGAATAATCTCTCCACCAAGTAATTGCAAACAGAAAAGGCTGATCATTTTCCAACCAAATTTAGGATTTCTCTAGTATTTCACTAAGAAACCCTCCCACAATTACTGGATAATAATTGTAAGCTACTGTTAAATGAAATGCAGGTCACCTTCCCAGGTGCAGGTGGAAAGATCTGACATGGTGGTGCTGCAGCCTGCTCCCGTACCGTGGTGGCTTTGGTTCACTGTGCTACAGGAGATGCTGTGAAAGAGCGAAGAGCAGCCTGAGTCCAGCTCAGCACTGGGAAGCCCTGGTGCCATCAGAGTACCGAAGATGGCCCTGAGGCATGTCAGTCAACAGCAACCCCATTGTATGCCTAAGTTTCTCCACCTCTCCTGTTCCTGGTTTGCTAGGAAGCCAAGAGCAGCGAGGAGCAAAGGATTTCAGTCCTTCTGGAGCTGAGATCTTCCTTCAACCAGGGGAGAGTCCAGCAGGTCCACAGCCCACCTCTGCTTTCCCGGCTGGAGTGGCAGAAGAAGGCAGTAGAGCAGACCGGTGGGCCCTGCATGTGTGCTGCTTCCTCTGGTAGACGTATGCAAGCACTGCGTCCTAACCGAGCTTGCTTCAATGTCTTAAAGGTTTTTAGGATTTTTTTCTCACATCCAGGGAAAATAAAAGTCACGGAGTGCCACTGGGCTTTTGAAGTGCCTGTGTTTCTTTGGCTGTGAGCTTTGTCATTTTAAAGAATAAAATTTGATAAAATGGACATATTAAGTATGATGAAAAATAAATCTGCAAAAGATACAAAGCATTTGTGTGGAACACTCTGTGGGCCACAGGGACTTTTAACAGGTTTTCAGAGGCAGAAAAGTAACTTGGTTCATTTTAGTTTATTTTTGCCCACTTTAAAGAGAGAGTATTTTGTGGATGTCATAGCTTTTTTGGCTTTGTTGTTGAATAAACAGCAGAACATCCTTTCTTTTTTTTAAACTGTATTTTCAGAAGATAATTTTTTTTATTATTGCAATAAGAGTACATGCCATAGCATAGCACTTCTGCCTCGCTCCACATTTATTGGCATGCCATGCCATAATATGCCATAATAAGTCTCTAAATTAAGATGGTATTTTTCATGCTTTCAGCAACAGCAGCAAAGTACTCTGCTGTCTGCTGTGTGTTGTTATTATTAGCTCCCCCATGATCGAATTCCAGCCTCAGGCACTGGTTGTGTGATGGGGCCGAGCTCTGATGGCAGGTTTCAGCCCTTGTTTTGTATGTCTGCGTTTGCCCTACCTAATTCACGATAGGAAGCACAAAGACTCGGCTGAACAGAAGGGAAGTGCACAGCCATTTTAGCTATCCTCAAATTACAGCTTATGACTTGACCCCAAACTAGAGCAAAGTGACTTCTGTTTAACATAAAGGGTGGGAAGAGTTTTACTCCAGGCAGAGGTTTATCAGCCCCAGTACCATCTCCAGCAGGTGGGAATAAGAAACAAAGCATCTGAAGGTTTCTTAGATAACCAGCAGCAGACCACTTTCCACTGCCCAGCACTCTTTTGCTTGCTGGCGTCCTCCATGGGAGTACCACCAAGCCATGGCTGCTGGAAGGCATTTGGGATCAGGCTGCCAGGGGCATGGACGGTGTGTCTTTGTTCTTCAGTGTTGCCAAACACTCAGTTCAGAGAGACCCTGCTGCCATCTTGGGCAATGTGGAGCCTTTCCTGAAGGTCTGGCACAAATACTGTCACTTGCCACTAATAAAATAAGGCGAACATCTTCCTGTCCCATCGAGGGAGGGTGTTGGTGAGTCCCAGCTGATGATGTGGTCCATTCCTCCTGACAAACAGCAGAGACATCTGCCACTCTTGAGCTACGCAAGGAGGCATGCTGGTTGCGTACTCCTGCTAAAAGAGCTCCTTCTCCAAAGGAAAAGAGTTAAATGAAAATTGTACAGTGATTAAAACACAGTGCTCTTGGAAGAAGCCTTTGCCTGGCCCATCAAGAACATTTCAGGATAAATTACAGATCACAGGAAAACCCTTTTCTAGATAGTTAATGATATACGCAAAGAACGGGAAAAGTTCTTGTCCTTTGTCCATGGCTTACTTTGTGTCCAAAATTGAATAGTTCTGTTTGCTCTGGTTTCCAGTGGTAAGATCCTTGCACCAGTTACGTTCTTCTTTATTTTTTTTTTAATGTAGGAGGAAAACAAGAAGTCTTGGCAAGAATCTCTCAATTGCTCTCACCTGCACCATCATTAGTAGCGTTTTGGTAGTGGATCCATTTGTTTAACTAAGAAAGTGAGGCATCTTCTTTGTGGTGGCTCCTCAGCCTGACAATGAGTGGGAGTGCGGCACAGTGGGGGTCAGGTGAGCTGGAGCATCTGCTGCCATGTTTCTCTCTGCAGTTTTGGAGAGCAATGGTTCTTCCCAGAGATCTCCACAGCCAGGACACGGCTGCCACTGGGCTGCCCTTCACTTGTCTTTTGCTCCTTCAAATTACAGAGCTTTGAACTGTCTTCCAGCTCTGTGGTGGACAACACTGATGGCAACTTATTATGCTCCTGTTGTCTCTAGAAACCTTCAACTGGGTTCCTCCTGGTGTAGTTTAACACACCTACTGCCTGCCAAGTTGTTTTTTTTTTTGAATCCTAAAAGCCTTTCTGTTGCTAGGTGGAAATTTTTCTGCCTTTCAGATATAAAGTGTCTAATGGGATACATTTCATAATATATCAGCAAGTACAGTACTTGTTATTATTGTATTTCAGTGCCCTTTAAATATTACCAACCTGCACTGGAAGGATGGGGTAGTATGTAAATTGTACATGATAAAGAAAGTAGGGGGAATTCTTTGTTCTTTGATAATCACATTTTATAAGGTTAAGAAGGTTTATTGCATTAGGGAGATGAGGTTAAAAAATGTTGGGTTTTTGAAACAGTGTTTCTCAGGAGATGAACGAATGTCCAACAGCAAACATTAGGTGTTGGGACTGAGGTGGAATTTAGATGCCACAAACCTCATCCTGCTCTTGATACAGATCTTCTGTCATGCTTCGCTGTTCACAGGCCGGGAGCACACTTCCTCCCATCCCAGCTGGATAGCTGCTGGTTTTTCACCTCCTGCTGCTCCTTCCTCTGGTTCTGTATTAATAGACAAGACAAAACATCAACCCATAGGAAAGCAAAAGAATGGAGAAGAAGTCATGTGGACAAAAAGGAGTGGACATTGACACTGAACAACATCTTGGGATAGCATTGAGTGTACATCAAGGAAAACAGCGATGATGCCATTTAAATCAATAAATGTAATTGCAATTTTTGTCTTTTAAGTTTCACAGGTGAAATAGTTTGAGTTCCTGAAAACCCGCAGTGGCTATGCTGAAAGGCTTGGAAGGTTCATCTGTGGGTTAACAAAATAAGCTATTTCCACCTGCACAGGTTCATGGATTCTAGAATAAATAAGACTTACATCCTTCTTGGCTACTCTGGGGACTGTACGTGAAGTATAATTGTTCAAGGCCATGTTGGATGAGGCTTTGGGCAATCTGGTCTAGTGGAGGGTGTCCCTGCCCATGGCAGGGGGGTTGGAACTAGATGATCTTTGAGGTCCCTTCCAACCCAAACCATTCTATGAGTCTGTGATTCTATGACATGTTCCCTAAGTTACTGCAAAAGAGAGAGTCCAGCTCCGTACCAAGGAGCCCATCACAACCCATACTGCCATGCTTCACCCATTCTCATATTCTTAAATGCTCCATTGACTGATAATTTCAAGACATATATGTAAGAAACTTGTATCTCAGAGATTTGTCTGTAAAAGTGCATTTGAAACACCAGGCAATTTAAGTTAGATACAGTGCAATGGGTTTTGGTAATAAAGACATAAGGGTTTTTTTAGTATATTGAAGCTGCTACAGAATAAAGCTTGATTATAATATGATCAGAATTATCTTGCTGGTTCTGTCATGCCTTCTTACACAGTATTTGTAAGTGCATTAGCAAAATGGTTTGTGAAGATTGCTCTTGAGCGTTTGTTCACTCTTGTTAAAGAGATACCAAGAGGTGTCTCTGCAATTTTTAATCATGCCCTAACCTTCTGGTTGAAGGTAACAGATTTATTTATTGTAACTGATAATGATGAAGAGATAAATGAACTCAGACCCAGGTTTTGATTAAAAAAAATAGTGTTCAAATCTGGAAGAACTCTAAATTAAAATAGAATGTACTAACAATTGTGAAGTAAGAAGACTCAATTTTACTTTGTGGAATAGTTTGGGGTGGAAGGGACCTCTGGAGCTCATATGGTCCAACCTCCTGCTCGGAGCTGGCCCAGCTTCTACATTTGTGCAGGCTCCTCAGTGCTTTGTCCAACTGAGTTTTGAATATCTCCAAAAACAGAGATTTTGGGTTTATGCATTCTTTTATTCAAATAATTTGCAAAGAAACAATTCACGCCTGATGTTTAAAACAAGGGTTGCCTGACAGTGTAGGGATCTTGTTTTCAATGGCAAATTTTTGTTTTTCTTTGAAATTCCTTGACACATCTGAATAGCAAAGAGAAATAAAAAGCAAAAAAAAATCACCATTTATACTCCTGTAGAAATAAAAGCATAGAAAAATTAAAATCTCTTCATTATATTTAACAGACAAAAAGGAAGCTATGATGACACTCTTAGCTGTAGAAAGTACATTTCTAGGCATGAATTTGGATATATGACAAAAAACTTCTATGCCAATCATTGGAAAAACTCAAAGAAAAGTCCTTAAAATATATTAAATGTACTGAGTACTTTCACAGCTTTTTAATTTTTAACCTTGCGTGTCCTTGGCAAAACTGAGTGCCGATCAATGGACTCATTATAATGACTCAAACCTGCATCAGGAAGAGGAGGACTATGCAGAAGAAAGGTTTCTTTTCTCTATGTTTTTTTTAAATCTTGGCAAACTTATTTAAAAAGAAAGAAAACATTAGAAAATATTGTTGAAATTTTGAGGGTTTTTATAACAAACCAATAATGTCAGACCACTCTTAAATGCAATTTCAAACAAAAGTATCTGGATTAGATTTTGCCAGCCCTTTCATTTTTTTTATTCAAGTTCCACAATTGTTAACACCAACTTTTTTTTTTCTTTTTTAGCTGAAACATTTTCATTTTAGCCAAGTGCCCAGCTTCATCTCCAACACTCACTGTATCAATGCCAGCTTGCACATTCTGGTCAAGGATGGAGTGGTCTGCAGGCATGGAGGTCTTATCCGATGCCGTGGTCTTAAAATTCTCACTCACATTCTTCCTTCCTCTTTCGTTCCCACCCTTGGCTGTTTTATCTCTCATCTTTTATGCCACAGAAAATGTAAAGTAAGTAACGTAAGGGAGAGTCTGCATTTTTGTCTGTACCAGGTTGTCTTGCCCACACATGTTTGGAAGGATGAATAAGTAGAAAATGTTTCAACTGTCCAGGCTTCCCATCACATTTACATTTATAGTATTGCCAAAAAACCAGCTAACAGTTTGAACCAACTTTCCCAACGACTTTTCTAAACAAATCACCTCTTATAAACCCATCCTACCCCAAAAATACAGAGGAATCAGTAGGTATTGAACGGTCCAAATCATTTTGAAGGCTAAAAAGAGAGAAACAAGGCACGGGACCAGGGCCATCCCCCATGAGAGCTGAACCTCAGTGCTGGACCAAATCCATGACTCCTACCGGTTGTTCCAGCTCCACTGACTGTTCAAGCACGACAGTTTCCACAGACTGGTTCTCAGCAGTCTCGTTTGGGGGCTACTAACCAAAATGCAGGCTTTGGACCAGATGTTTCCAATGAATTCAGATGCACAGCTCGCCGTACGGTCGGAAAGGTCTGCGTGCCCACCTCCGGTGGCAGAAGCAACAAAACAGGGTTTGTGTGTGTGTATGTCTGTGCGTATTGCACAATTCACAATCCAAATTTAATCCAAAATATTTGGATGGCGGCCCACCCCACGCTTGCTTGGTGGAGCTAGAGATCCGTGCCAAGAGCAGCACCAACAGCTGGGGAACCCGGGATGGTCCGACTCCCAGGCTGGAGGCCCTGCACCTGCACAGAGGCACAATCCATGGACTGTGCAAGTTAAAAGGATCTTGTTTTTTAAATCAACTCTGGAGGCAGCTGAGGGTTGCCTCCATGAAAGCAAAGCAAGGGATAGCTTTCAGACCAGTTCCAGACCACCTCTCCTACCAAAGCTCTGCAGGTCATTCATTTCTTGTGGTGTTTTATTCCAGTGGCCGACGGGAAGCATTTGGCAAATCTCAGCTGTTTCATGGGTGGGAGCTCAGCTTAACCACACCTAACAGCAGCAAGCTAGGGACTCGTAGTGTTTTAATGTACAACTGTTAATGTTCGTTTGCCTTTCAGCACTGCTCGCAGCCCAAGATTTCATTTTAGCTGGTATAATATGCTTGCATCATTAACACAATTACCAGTCATTGTTCCATTCGGATTTCTCTTGCTAATTAGACTCACTCTGCCAATCTGTATGGCCCATAAACCTAACCCCAAAAGGAGTATCTTCCCACAGTGAACAGACTGGAATATGAATAATCAGTTTAATAATTGTATTTGACTTAGCTTCTCAACACCAATGTGTTTATCAACAGGCTGCCAGGGTTCCCCGGTGGGAGAGTCCCGCTCTGCTCCCAGTTGCTCTCGCGAGAGGAGCAGAAGCCCTCCTGCCTACTTTGCCAAACCTGCAAATGCTGTGCGGCTCTTACACAACCTTTAAGAGTCTCCACTTGTAATTCTTGCGGCTTTGCATGGGCATCCAGCTCTTCTTTTTCTTATTTACTCTGCTCTCATGCTCTGCCTTTCCCTCCCCTGCCTCTCTTTAGAAAGGCAACTGTGATAGAGACAACATTAGCTCCTAGGGAAGCTAAAGAAACTTGGAAATGTCACCACGCAGTCCCTCCACAAAGGGCACAGCCCCGCAGCCCCACTTTTGACAGCACCTCTGGTCCCCTTGCTGAGCTGAGCATTTGGGCAACAAACCTGGGCTGGAAGACATTTCTTAGAAACTTTCTGGGTCTTATCTGATAGCCCCCAGCAACAGCCCCTCTCCAACAAAAATGGCAATGCAGCTTCCAGATCCGGGTTGCTCCAGGTCTGATGGGCTTGAGGCATGGGCAGGGGGTCGGACTCTGTTCGTACATGTCTGTTTAGGTTTTATCTGGGGCCCTTCTGCAAATTGCCTTCTCCACAACACATGCAGAAAAACTTCTGTTCTGGTAATTGCCAGGCAGAGCAATCTGTAGGTTGTCGCTCTGGCTGTGAATTGTGCAGGCAGGCAGGAAGGTTTTTTTATTCATTTTTCAGTTGCTTTTCCAAGCTTTGAGGAAAAAAATATTAAAACAAATGTAATTGCATGCAACTACAACCGCTCGTCATGGCACACCATCATTGGAATCGGACCTCTGACGCTGCGGCACAGCTTGAACCTAGCTGCGGCGCAAGGTGTTGGTGGAAGGGCTAGTAACTCCCAGGGCGGAGGCTGAAACATTGCACGGAGGCTTCATTTGGTACCAAAGCACCGGGAGACACCCCCGAGCTGGTCCAGTCTGGCCTTTCTTCCCTCCTCTACCCTACCCCTGCCTACGCCACTTGCCCTAGGGGTTGATTTTGCCCCTAATCCAAAGAAAATAAATGTGAGCATGCTAGCAGCTGGCAGCAATGCGGGCTGGCCTTTGGCTAGAGCAGCCCCATGCAGGCAGCGTTTGGATATGTGAGCCCAAGACTGCAGGAGGGTGCCTGCTCCACCAAACTCTATCCCCATCACCACATGCACATGCTCCAGGACCTTCCCGTGGTCTCCTGGGAGACAGGGTCTCCTGTCCCCGGTCTTCTTTGCAGCTTTTCTCTGCAGCTGCTCTGCTGTTAATGCATCTATCCCAAAAGGAGGGTCGGAAAGGGACGAGAGTCAATATCTGGGCTGCGTATGTTGGCACTAATATTTCCTCATCTCAACTGGAAATAGATGCAATATAAGGATCAAGACAGAAGCACCCAACTCTTCTGTGACTGTCTAATGCTGATTTTTCTTTCTCCTCAGTTATTTTCCCAACTGATTCACTCCCTGTTAATAGCAAAAGCCACCTCTGACAGTTTTTCACCTGCATGACTCTTTGTCTTTTACTTGAATGTCATCCTCCTTTTATTACAGCCGTTCTTGAGGTGCCTCGCTCGTCCTCCCTGGCCTCCAAACCACCCCCATGCCAGTGATGCGTCATGGCTTTGTGCAGCACATTTCATCAGCACAATGCTGGCACGGGCCAGGAGCGTGCCATTAATGCAAACATTGAAACAGAATTGGTCCCAAAACTCCTACTTGAAGAACTCTCCCAGATAGCTCCTCCTGGCCTGAGATCTTTAGCCTCAGCACTCGTTGCCTCTTCTTCTTAGCAATGATGCAATTCTTCTGCTAATCTATTTTGTCTCCAGCAACATCAGTTGTTTCACATTCGACATCATAGCAAATACATTAAAGTAGTCTAGAAAAAGGAAGTCTGGCAGATATCACCTGTCTGGAAAAATAATTGTTTTATCAAAGAGAACCATCGGGTTAGTCTGGCAGGATGTACCTTTAGTTGCATTTCATCCCATTTTTGATGTGCCTTTGCATTCTTAATTAACCTTCAAGGCATGTTCCAAAGCCTCGCATACCAGTGAGGTCAGAGTTACAAGGACGATGGTTGGCTGGATTATTTTTTAACCCTGTGCAACCAAACACATTGTAATGGATATTCCGCAGTCATGGGGTTCCTCACTGACTTGACAGATGTATAAAAACAGGTGCTATTAGACGTGCCACCTCACATGCTGGTCTTTCCAGAACTGCTGGATGGGCATGACCTGCCCCCCACAAGAGGAACGCAGCCTCGTCTTTGAGCTTTGCTTCCCCACAGTAGTGATTCCATTTCCATATCCCTGTTCCCATTAACCAGCCTGGTTTTGCCCCTAGGATTTGTCTTCCTTAAATGAGAACAGAGGTAAAATACTCCTTTGATTTTAGGCCATGCCTAGATTATCTTTAATCTCATTTACAGCACAGCAGCCTGATTCTGCTTTTCTTCCCCTCTTACATTTAGATTTGAAGAAGTTTTTCCCTTTTTTTTTTCTGGAATATTTGGCAAGTTGCAGCTCAGGTTTGCTTTTGACAGTTATACTGGCATTTCTTGACCACTAACTGATCAGCTCCTCTTTCTGTAGTCTTCCCAACAGCCTTCCCAGGACTAACCGGAGAACTGAGCGCGTGGACACATGGAGTCAGCAGGCAGGGTGCCGGATCCCTCACCTCCGTGCCTCTGCCCAAGCCTCCACCTTCTCCGCTCAAGCCGGTTTTGCTGAGGAACATCGCCCCACTTCAACAGTTTGCCCACTGGAAAACTGAGTCTCAGATGCATAAGTATTTGTGTTTATTCCCCCATTTGCTTCAGTGAGATCTACTCAGTTCAAAGCTCTGTTCTGTGACTAGATTCGTAGTAACTTAATTGCACCTCGAAACAACATGACCTCATACGAGTTTGCTGATGATGATTGTTGTTTGTCAAATCCAAGATATCCGGGCCCTACCATTGCTAGCTTGAAGCATCATGCAATGCAATTTCCCCAGATTGCCAAAGCACTGAATGAAGATTTGAATAATTTCCAAAAGAGTTTTTATCTCAGCCAAAAACATGAGCAACAGCTAAAGAAACAAAGACAAAGTGTATATCTGACCCCACAGCTTTGGTCCTGCTGAGTTTCAGAGGCCACGTGTGAATATCAGAAGTGCAAAAGCTTCTCAGCAAAATGGTGCCAGAAATTTTTATGCTGGGAAGCACGTGGTTATCAGCCCAAGGTGTTCTAAGACATGGTGGAAAATGCTCCTCGTGACCTGGAGGACAGAAGCAGGCCAAGCCCAGATGGTGCCAGAGAAGATTTTCCTTGACTAATGTCTCCAGCACAGACACGTGCATGTTGCACCCTCTGCACAAAGGATTTCTGGCCTTTCCTGAATGAGGCTGGGATCCATGTCAGGAGTGATGTTCTCAAGATCTGTTCTTCATTTCATCTAACCTCATCATTTACCTCTGCCCTCCAAATCCTGCTGGATGTGTCAGCTTAGCAGTTAAAGAAAAATAATTTCTGCTCGCAAGAGCAGGCACACCACAAATGCTATTGTGAAGGAGAATTTATAGAAGTTTTTTTTATTCATTTAGTTGCATTTTTGAAAGTATTTTTGACACCAACAGCAGTTCTTTGGTGCCGGAGATGCGAAACTGATCTGTTAAGGTGGCTGCTGATGGTTCAGATCACCAACTTGAGAGACCATCCCTGTTCAATTTGGGGCCTACGGCTGTGCAAAATCTCCCATGGGCAGCTCCCTGCCTGGCATAGTGCTTTCTGGGGCAAGGACAGTGAGAGAGAGAGTTTGACCACAGAAAAGAGTGGGGGTTTAGGCAAAAACATGAGCAGGGTGCTGTTTTCAGACAGACTGGTGGGTTGCCACGGGCTACCCTGGTCCTAGGGTTTCAGTGGCAAGAGGACAGGTGGGAGCCAAACATCCCTGTCCTTTCACAGCAGGTTTTTTTTCTTCTCCTCATTCAGCCCTTTTTCTGCAATTTTGAGGCCAAGCCATGTGTTGGAGGACTGGATCATGATTTCAGCCCAAAGGGGCCACAGATGCACCCTGAAAACGTACCAGGACTGAAGAGGTTGTGAAGTTAGTCTATGCGTCATACAGCATGCGCTATAGGATGCTATAGGACAGCAGTCCAATAAAACACATAAGAGGTCGTTGTGCTGAATCCTGACCTTAGCAGAGAAACCTTAGCAGGACCAGCACCATCTCTCGTTCTGCACTCGGCGTCCGGATGTGAAACAACAATTACATTGCGAAATATCCTGGGTCTACCGAGTAGCTCCAAACATATCAATATTGCCTTCTGGTTGCATCGAGTCGCGATGATTTTGCTTGACTGCATGCCTGAATGAAACAACAGAGAACAAAAACACAGACGGGGCCAGAGCTTGTCTGTGCACTACTTTTATCTTCCTGCCTTTCCAGCGCACCCATCGCAGCAGCGTCTAGGTGATAAGTCCGTCTCTACAAAACAGGAAGACCGTGGGCTGTTTGGCTTCTCTGATGAGCTATAAATTACACAGGCTTTACCTGGCTCCCAGCCTGCGCTGTACACTAGGTAAGGCAGGCGCTTACGGAGGGTGCCGCAGTGGCCGGCGATGGGATAATTACTGTTATTGCATTAGAAGACAATAGCTGAGGCATAAGAGCCGGAGGGAAAAAGAGTCCCAGGAAACGGAGCACCGAAGGCATTGCTAGCTGCACGCACGCAAAGGCGACCGAGCTATAAATAATCTGACCTCTTTGTTCCAGTAAAATGGCACAAGAATTAAGACCCCCGGTTCAGGAAGAAACTTAAAATGCATGACTAAACCCGGCATAGCTGAGCAGACCTATTGACACCCCTAGGGCCCGAAGGCATTTCTGTTTTGTGGCCTTTGTGCTCACCTGGGAGAGTGGCTGCTGGAGGTGTCCCGCTGGCAGAGCTGCTTACCGGGGGCTGCGGGGGGGACACACGAGGTTCGTTACTGCAGGTAAATGAGTGAAAGCACCCTGCGAAATTTTGAGTGGGACTTGTCAAGAATACCTAGAGTTCAGTGAAATACTCTTTCTCTGCTAAGTTCCAGCTAAAGAAAGAAACCTCTGTTAACCTCAGTTATCTGATAGTAGGTAGCAACTTGAAAATGAAAAGCTGACATGTAAAGCAAAAATATTAGATGCAAGAACAAAAGGCTAACAAATGTAGCCCAGAAATTTGCCAGTAAAACTAACCCAAAACAAAACAGAAAAAAAAAAAAAAAGAGATGAGCCAGCAGCAGGGCAGTTCATCTCTAGGTTAGCTTCACCCTGCACGTGTATTGTCTCCCACCTTTTGGGAGAAAACCCACCCAAAAATGTGCTTCTTCAAATGAAAAGGCTTGTCATCAGGCTGTGAAAGTCCTTGGCAGCCTTCATAAAGTAAAACTAGAGCTACTTGTGAGAAAAAATAAAGTCTTTGACAGTTGCCTGGGGTGGGGAGTAGCACCTTTACAAATATTTTTTTTCCTAGCTCTTGATCACAGAGACTTATAAAAATTGTATCTGAAAATTATTTGTAAATATAAATAGATCGTAAATCCTTCCTAGCTTTTGTTTTTTATCTTTGCAGAAGAGAGAGAATAACTATTTTCCTTGTGCTGGAGGTGAGGAGCAAGCCTGGAGAGGATGCATGGCTGACCCAGCATCGCCCACCCCACTGCCAGCCCCTGGCCCCCCATGATTGGGATCCTGGGTCCCAGGGAAGACATACACAGGATGGGGTTGGGAGCCATTTTGATGCTGTGGGGATGAGTAGCAGGATTTGGTAAGCATCTTTGAGCCCAGTGGGGCATCAGACTTGGTTGTGTGCTACTGGGTTAGCAGCTGGCTGGAAAAGCGAGAATCGAGCAGCCTTTTTCCCAGGTGAGAGGGAAAGAAGGATGCAAAGTGATCTGCCAGAAAGTTTGCAGTGGCCATTTGGGCAACCGCAGGAGGTCCGGCCACTCTCATTTCTGCTGTGAACACCTGGAAAGCGAGGAGTGCTCAGGTGTGTACCCGTCCCTTTTGCCTGCACTGTGTTTTCATGTATCTGGGGACACTGAGGGTGAGTTAAGAGACACATTCTCCTCATATAACTACTTATCCCAGCCCACAGCACCTTTCCACTTCACCGGCCTTCCCCATGCCTCACATGTATACATAGCCCCTACAGCAAGCCCTTTAAAAAGACTGGAAGCATAAGCCGAGTTTGCATTATAATTCTTCCTACGCAGCTTAGTTATTAGTTACCACGGAGCAATTAAGAACTAACAGGTGTAGCAGAAAGAGCCAGTGTTTTCTGGTTGCTTTCTCCCAGCTCCCAGGACCATTTCGGCTGATCTTCTGGACGGCTCCCAGCCCCGTCACAGAGTATTATATGGCAGAAACTCTGCGGCCAACTATTTGGCAGTCACACATTGCGTGCGTCCTGTGTTTATATGGCTTCATGCTGGGAGCCACGACGTTAAAAGCCGCACGGTCCGCCTGTTTCTCGTGCTTCTCCCGTGTGCATTGCCCCGGTGTCCCAAGGAGCCGTCAGGCTGCAGAAGAAGCCAAGAGGCAAAGTTCACCTCTTTGTTCTGAGGTAGCGCAGTGCCTGGCACGGCTATTCCTGGTCCCTGACTCAGGGCACAACCATCTTTGAAATAAATAAAATGAAGGAGGAGAACATCTTTGGGCCCATATTTGACACTTGTATTCCAACACCACTTGACATTATATAAACCATACGGATTGGTATGGTAGTTATTTTGACTCATCTGTTTAACAATCATTTTATTTTAATCAATATTTATTTAACTTACCAGCTAGACAAAAGCTCCATAATTTCTTCATCTGATTTAATTGATGTTCCCTGACAGAATGAAGCTAGACTGGATAAGACAGTACAAACTGTGCCGGTCTTCATCTTCGGTTTGCATCTCTTTTAACAAGTCCTGTGACTGTCACAGAGCCAAGGCACATCTTACGTCTCGCAGATGAACTGAGACCATACGTGGCTGTATACCCTGGGACAAGAATCCAAGAAACACACCAAAACAATAAGTGTTGACACAATAATTAGCATATTGATTCTCAATGCAAATTACCTCTTCGTACATTGTGAAACACTTCACAGTTTCAGAGGATTTCAGAGGAGCCTGTAGTTTCTTATAGGTACCACAACAAATACGTGTTGTAATATTAAAATATAATTGTGGGTGAAGGATCATAGAAAGACACATGCATGCTGCACAGACAAAAATGTATGGGATATGTCTACCTGATATTCCCCCCCGTCCCCAAACATGCACCGTAAATTACATTCCTGAAGGAGCTTTCAAGGCTATGGGTATTTCAGGCCTTCTTAGAAGAACTTTTTGCTTTTTCTTTGAAGGAATTGGTGTCTACCCTGTGTCACCTCAGCCTCATGCCAAGAGAGAGAAGTGGCTGCAAGCTGAAGGACTGAATCACAAAGTTTAATCTTAGCCCAGTACTCCACTTGTCTGGAAAGAAAAGTTCACTTTAGCATAACCTAAAAGAGACTGGCTTTCAGAGGAACTAATTTTTCAAGCTCAGTCACAACAAGGACAGGGGAAAAAATGAACTCTCACATTTACATACGGTGGAGTCACATAGAGACTCTGATCCTGAAGTCAACATGTGGAAAAGCTTAAGTGAAGCAACGCCGCAGCTGTAACTTGCCGCCCAGATTAGTTCATACCCAGCTCTCGCTGCCAACATTTAAAGCCTTTGTGAAATACTAAAGTGTAAAGGGTAGCACTGGCTCTCAAGTCCAAAGTCAACTGATATTAGGAGAGGGCGCAATAATTTTATGACCGTTGACATTAACAACCCTGTGAGCCAAGACAAAAAGCTGCCAGCCCTTGTGCCGCAGAAAACCCCAGAATCACCTCGGCAAGGAGGAAAAATCCCATTTCCTCCACAAACATACCGCAGTGTTGTAAAAATTAGCTAACTGCCTAAATTGCAGGCTGAGGGGGCAGAGCTGCCTGCAGTGCCGGAGGCAGTTCCCTTCCAGAGACAAGTCTGACACCGTGAAGCACCCACCAGGGCACCTAGATTTAAAGGAAGATCCAGGTACATCAGAGCAGGGTGGTGAGTCCTACAAAAGGGAGCCGCTTCATCACAGTAAAATTTTAGGAACAGGTCACTATCCTCTAATGGAAGACCCTGAGGTTCACCAAGAAGACCAGAGCTCATACACGATGCCTTTGCCATTTCCTCCAGTGATGCCCTTTGTATGCTCTTCACCTAGATATTGCCACATGCTAATGCTACCATAACCTCTTGATGAAAAACACCAGCTTGCAAGCATAATTAAGTGGTTCAGGTAAGGCTTTGGGGTGGGGTGGGCTTAAAAAAGGCCATGGAAAGACCCAGACTCCCACTGAAGAGGTCCAGGGAACAGGAGACAAGTGAAGAAATTTAATCTTCTACAAAGGCACTCAAGTCAGCTCAGGATTTGTTCAAGCTTGGTTTTCTACAGAAACAAGTCGTATGAGGTCAGACATTCCTTGTACAGAAACTCTTGAAACCATTGGCTGGTTTTGGTCAAGCATGGCAGGATATGAGGATCTCTGTGATCACCCAGATGCTGTCAGTTTTCATGCAAACATTACCCTTTCCTGGTTTCCATGGGGAGGCATGACCAGAGGACTCAGGGATGCCAGCAAAGGACATGGTCCCATGTGGGTTCACTGGGCGTTTGTTCCCCACAGCAGACGAGCAGCAGATTAAAACCTGAATGATGGGCTACACCCGCTCCAAGGCCACATCCTGGCCCCAGAGTGTTCACATCCAGAAATGAGGAGAGGTCCCAGCCCCGGGAGTTTGAGTGGCACCGTTTGAAATGGCTTTCATTCTGGTCCAAGTGCAATTCAGCTCCTCACCTCTGCACCCCAACAAGTCCTGGCTGTTAGTGAGAACTTTGAAAGCTGCCCATAATTGCAGGCTTTCTGCACGCTGAGAGAAAGGGGAGGGACTGGATAAAAACCACCTCGGGTCTTTGAAACACAGAAAAGGTCTCCAAGTCGGTTCAATAGCCTTTTGTGGACTCAATAAAAGGTTAATCAAATCATCTGCAATGAAAGCAAGTTTAGCATCCCTGTCACTGGGTTGGCAGTAATGCACAATCCTTACGCCGTTTCCTACAATTGATGCTATTATTTGGGAAAGGCCTTGAGTACCATCCTATGAGGGGTCATAAAAACCTACCCAAACCCAAAAGGCTCCATGGGCAGAATTGTGATAGAAATTTGCACTTTTCCTGCCTGTGAACACAATTTGTGCAGTTAGTGCTTTATCAGAACTAATTTAACCCACTTTCTCATTTAAACTACAGGAAAGTGAATTCAAGTAGGTTCCTTTAACATAAAAAGACCTCTTTCAACCCAACTTTTGCTCCTGTTCGCCCCCCCACACACACACCTAATGCTATTAAATGGCTTGAAAAGTGACACAAAAATACATGCCTGATCATATCAGTTGGCTTCTCTCACTATAGCAGCCCTTATCAACATTCAGCAGCCCTATTAATGCAGTCCCCTGCAATCAGCAAAGAACGTAGCACCCCATAGATCTCTGATCCATCCCTTCCCAATATCACAGGCCATTTCTGGATGCAGAATAAAAAAGCAGGAGCTCTTTTTTATGCCAGCAGTTTGCTTCATTACATCTGGTTGGCGTGCCCGTGGTCCAGAGCTCTCACGGCTCGCCCCGTGGCAGATCTCTGAGCTGCCAATCTAGCATGAAGCTGCCCTTCCCTGTGACGCGGCTGCTGCCTTGTCGCTGTCACACGGGGTACCCTTCCTGCGGCGAGGCTGGGAGAGCCCTGTGCTCGTGCCTGATGCCGAGCATGTATGTTTAGGGGAAGGTTTACCTGTATAAATATTACACGTATCGCACTGCTAAGTACAAACCTCTCTGAAGAGATACCGTAGATTTGCCTTAATCCTATACTGCGTTCTCGGGAGATGTGGTGGAATAAAGTGCTGGCTAACCATTCTTCATGAAATGCCGGAATTTTTCTAGAAAAAAACTGCAGACACGCAAACCTACAGAGCCTATTGCAAGGAGCAGGGCTTCAGGAGTCAAACTGTTCAGGAACTGGGAGCTAGGCACCCTCACTGGGCACTAAATTTAACTTCCCAACAAGAGAGAGCCAGAGTCCAGCAGCTATACCTTCATTCTTTTTAGCAGAGTTATGTTTGCCATTTTTCGGTCCTTGTTGCATATATTGGCAATCCCTTTACTAACTGCTTTCCTCAGGTTATTTTCTGTTCATGGATTGCTGTACTTCATTTAAGATTCCCAAAAAATTACAAAATAACGTAAACAAGTGTTTTCAAAACTGTTTGCATCTCCCCTTGTTCCCTCCCGAGGAACAGAGGAGGATGGGACCAGCGTGTCCTTGAGATACGAAATTTTAGCTAATGGACTGAGAAACAGGGTTGGCAAAAACAGACAGAGGAAGGATATTGCACAACACCAGTGAAATCTTTTCCCTTAGGATTTTGAGTTTGGTTGGGCAGGCGAGGCTGGCAGGAGGTGAGGGGGAACGACCTCTCTGCTTTTGCTCCACATGAAGACAGGCTTGCGAGGAGGAAGTCTGTGTTCTGCAAACGCCTCCGGGGCAGAGTTTACACCAGGCGCGAGAGATTATGGGCAATTTTTGGGGCACTCACGGCACCTCTGCAAAGTCAGGGCACCTTTGGCACCCCTGCAATGCCAGGGTACCCATGGCACCTCTGCGATGCGGGGCTCTCCATGGTGACGCTACAATGCCGGGGTACCCGCAGTATCTCTGCCGTGCCAGCGTGTCCGGCTGAGCTCAGGAGCAAGCCCCCACCGCTGGTCCATGCCTGGGGGACTCCAGCCCAGGCAAGTCCCACCACCATTCCTCCACCTACCTGGTCTCCTACCCACCCTCAGCAGTCACCCCACTTCTGCAGCCCCATCAATCACGGCCTGTGGGGGACAAGAGACGGGCAGGGAGGTGTCTGCAGGAGTCCCCAGGGACCAGGTCTTTCCCCTGAGGCTTCATGGCCCTCTTGCAGGGCGGACAGGTCAGGTAGGGAGACAGAATTTTCACTTACAACTTCTGTTGCAAGACAGAAACTGCAAGCCACGATTGCTAGCTAGGAAAAATTATCTGAGGAGAAGGTTTCTCTCTTACGAAATGCACCTCCTGATCACCCTGCAGAAACCCTCCTCACCCTCGCTAGTGCTGCCACCCCTCAGCTTTCAGTTCTACCTTTGACTTTCTTACAAGCCTTTAGGAATGTCTCCATGCCAGGCTGCCACGCAGTGCTAGCCTGGCTGCCTTCCCTAAAGCGTGCAGTTTCTATCAGAGGAAAAGAAACCCCCAAACCCTCCCTTAGCTTCACAGTATTGATGCAAATTGTTTAGGTTTTATTTGGCCTTATCAGATATAATTGTGGCTAATCTAGAGTCAATTTTTACACTCAGAGTGTTGCATTATTATTCTGTAATGTACTGTTTGGAGGTGTTACTGACACACAAAACAGCGAAAGGTAGCAGATTTTCTTTTTGAATATTTAATCCCCACGTGTACAAAAGCAGAGAAGTTCATACTTCCCTGACCATTTCTTTATTATTTCCGACATCGTTCTCCAAGGCCTGCAGAATTATTACAGATAAGAAAGAATCATTCCACAGTCAAATAAAAGTACCTATAATTTTTCTAGGAATGGAGGGAAGAGCAGGTATTTTCATATTGCCTTTAAGAACTTTTGCCAGTACAGGAATGGGCTAAATTTGGACCAGTGAGCTAGAGCTGAAAAACTTGTATTGCCAAATCAATTCCCATCTTCTAGACTATAGTTTGCATCAAGTTGAACATAAAAGCAATTTCTTAACATTAACCACACACACACACACTTGGCACAACTGCAATTTGGAAGGTGTAAATTGCTAAATAATGTTTTGGGGAGACACTTATTTAGATATTAATTTAGGTAACCATAGATTCTGGGTGCCTTCTGTGTGAAACTAAGTGAAACAAACGCACTGGTGATAAAGAGAACTGGAGAGACTGACATTCTCTTCTTTCAAAACTTTTGGCTTGATTTATACAAGCCACTGTGTCTGTCACAGGAGCATTCCGTCCACAGAAATACACGGGGGGTTTTGTGGTGAATATAACTTTCCTGGGGAAAAGGAACAATCCCTCTAGCCAGCCAACTTATTAGGATTTGTTTTCAAGGAGTGATTTAACCATGACTGGGGAGCAGGCTCTTCAGGAGCCACACACGTCACGAATTACACAATGCACACAAAGTGCAATAGTGTCGTAACCACACCTCTATTTTTTTAAATGTACTTCCTTCTGCTTTTAGGTTGGGTCCGGCTATTCCCGGGGAGCACCTGGCTCTGTGCGAGGAAGCAGTGAATCCTTCTTCTTCTCCAAAACACGCAGCCAGCAAGGAAGGACAAATTTTACCCAAGGATTTCGCACCAGATCTTCAGATCAGATCTCTTATTTTCTCAGTAAAATGCAGTGCATCTTTTTTGTATTTTCAGCTGTGGAGGAAAGGCGTTCATTAAACCAGTGAAGATAAACCACCTCCCCAAATGCCGCTAAGACAAAGCAGCATAAAAATCAAAATTTAAATGTATCATGGAGGGTGTAATCCTGGCTAATCGCAGCAGAACCCGACAGTCCCTTATGGCGCAGGGTGGGAAGGGACCAGCCATCTCTGGTGGTCACGGGCCATCCCCACAGCCCGAGGACTTGCCCTGCAGCCAGGTACAGTGCCTCGTCATCAGGGGGGCACAGCAGATGGGGCGCAGGGTCTGTGGTCCCACAGCGTGCCAGGAGTCCTCAACACCCGCTGGTCTAGCCAGGGGAGAAGCTCCGGGCAGCCCTTTGCACCATACTTGTTTGCTCCTGTTTTCTTTGGAGACCTTGAGCTGCCCACCCCTCAAGCACAAGGGAGCAAGAGACTAACTTGTCACAGTTTGGAAGAAACTGCTCTAGTTTAACTCGTAGGTAAGGGCTGTTGTGGATAAAACAGCAACAACAACAAGGAGAGACCCCTGGCAGGTTTTTCTCCAAGCCCGTGCCCTGGGCAGGGCAGACAGATAGGATCTGCAGCACCATAAATCAACTCATGGCAAAGGGAGAAGAGAAACGGATTGTGAAATGAACTGTAAAATAAACATCTAATGTAAACATCGAACACGCAGTGGTTTGTTTTTTCTGTCTGGGAGCACAAGTCAGGTCCAAGTTATTGGCTGACTATGGTGGGACCCTGTTGGGGGGGTTACTGCTGGCCCCACTGCAGGGCAAGGAGGCAGTGGCCACTCTTCTTTGCCGCCGGGAGAGGAGGCTGATCCCGCCATGAGCATCCCCGTGTCCTCTGGCACAGCCCATCGCGTACCGACTTGGGTGCCTGAGCTTTGCCCACGGTTGCCAGGACGGGCTGTCTGGCTCCTCCTGACCCAGAGGGATGCCCTCCCAGCCACCAGCCTTGGTGGCCTGGCAGCAGCAACAGGGGGGACACCCCAAGCAGCTTCAGGCTGCGTCTTTCGTCAGGGCCTGGGTGTTCTGATAAGCAAGTGCTCACCCAAAGCTGCCTCTTGCTGACATGCCTCCCGCGTCTCTGCCCATGCCAGCTCCGCTGCTCATGGTCATAGAATCATAGAATCATAGAATGTCCTGAGTTGGAAGGGACCTGTCAGGATCATGAGTCCAACTCCTGGATCCACACAGGACCAGCCGAATCAGACCATATGACTGAGAGCATTGTTCAGATGCTTCGTGAACTCAGTCAAGCTCGGTGCTGTGACCACTTCCCTGGGGAGCCTGTTCCAGTGCCCAACCACCCTCTCAGTGAAGAGCCTTTTCCTGATATCGAGCCTAAACCTCCCCCGTCGCAGCTTCATGCCATTCCCTCGGGTTCTGTCACTGGTCACCAGAGGGAGGAGATCAGCGCCTGCGCCTTCGCTCCCCCTCGTGAGGAAGCTGTAGGCCGCGATGAGGTCTCCCCTCAGTCTCCTCTTCTCTAGGCTGAGCAAACCAAGGGACTTCAGCCTCTCCTCATATGTCTTCCCCTCTAGACCCTTCACCATCTTTGTTGCCCTCCTTTGGACACTCTCCAATAGCTTTATGTCCTTTTTGTACTGTGGTGCCCAAAACTGCACGCAGTACTCGAGGTGAGGCCGCACCAGCGCAGTGTGGAGTGGGACAATCACTTCTCTAGACCGGCTGGCGATGCCATGCTTGATGCACCCCAGGATGCGGTTGGCCTTCCTGGCAGCCTGGGCACACTGTTGACTCATGTTCATGGTCGGTGGGGCCTTGCTGTTTGCACCTTCTCCTGGTCCAGCCCATCCTCCCTGCTGGGAGGGCTAACACGCGCCCTCGTTGGAGAAGCTGGCCACCTCTGAAACAAACCTGATCTGCTGCAGTAATATCTGCCTTTTCACCTCTGTTTGTACTTTTGGTCCTTCAGATTTGCAGGCACCCAGCCATGAGAAGGGGTTGAGGGATACCGGAGCATGTGCTGCCCGAAGAGGAGCACTTTCTGCACTGGTTTTCATCAGGAAAAGGAAACCTACGGGGCATGGCATCTTCTCGGAGCTTCGAGTCTCACCAGGAATAGGAGAGGGCAACTTCTGTTTGCAGCAAGAAGTGCCTGGAGAATGCATCAGGACAACATGCAGCTTCTCTGGGGGCGAAGGAGACACTAGAGAGCAGAAGGAAACCAAACACCAGACTTTTAGCAGGCAGTTGCACTCCATCAATACCTCTCCAGGGTCTGGGGCACACCCTAGCTCATGCGTCAACACACCAGGACAACATTACTCAATACCTGTTACACTCAAACCGGGAGAAGAGATAACAATTTGCTACTGTACATAGAGACCTGTGCCTCAGGTAGGAAAGGGCAGAAGTCTCTGTGCTTTTTGTTTTGGTTTTGTTTGGTTTTTAAAGCTGTTTTAACTCCTTAAAGTTAGCATGAGGTTAGAAGGGACCTCAGGAGATCATCTTCCTGCTCTGAGGCAGGACCAAGGAAAATCCAGGCAAACATTTTGCTCCCAAAAACACCCTTAATGAAGAAAAATCCACACCTCTAGGAAACGTGTTAATTACCCTCGCAGTTAAGAGAACATAACCTACATTTGCTGCAGATGAAACACAGCTATGCCCTCTCCTTAGTGGACAAGAAGGGGTTTTTTTTAATAATCTTCTATGTAAAGCGCAGTTTGTGTCCCCTCTCAACCTGTTCTAACAAATAAAATCATCTTTTCCCATAGGTCCCCATTGTCACTGCCTCTGCTCATTCTTCTTGCTCTTCTTCAGGCTGGCTCCAGCGTCCAGGACTGTCCCAGTGACACAACAGCACAGCAGCTCGGACAGTATCTAGCCCATTACTGCCCACAGCACCTTTTTTCCTAGTGCTGCTGCTTGCACCCCACTTGGCGTATGTGTAGCTGATCTCTCCTTCCTTAGCACGGCACTGTGCCTTTCTCTACTGAATTTCATCTGCTTGACCTTCCGTCCCAGTTCCTCATGGTGGCATACGGTTGGACTCGTTCTGCGCGAGGGACTTGCTAAGGGTGTGGGGCATGTGTCCTCCAGCTGCTAGGCTGGCCAACGCACCAGCAGTCAGAGGCTTTGGATTTCCAGGGCCCCATGGCCATGGGCATCCAGCCAAGGCTGGGTGGGGCAGGCGGCATGGGGACTGGGGGGACGAGTGTGGCACAAGATTAGGCTCAGAGGAGGATGGGACAGGTGGGAGGAGAGATAGTGTCCAGGTCCTGCTTTGGAAACGCACATGCAAGAGCTGATAGTTGTTGAAGTGTCTGGTGGAGAACTGGTTTTGACACCCAAATTCCTCTTCTGTGGCCACCTGGTTCTACCAGGAGGAGGAGGGAGGGGTTCAAAACTGACGATTGGCCAAAAAGCCTGTGGAATACAGCAGAGAAATCCCCAGGGAAAAGAGACTTTTAGCTGATCACCATTTCATAGAATCATAGACTCATAGAATCACAGAATCATAGAATGGTTTGGGTTGGAAGGGACCTCAAAGATCATCTAGTTCCAACCCCCCCGCCATGGGCAGGGACACCCTCCACTAGACCATGTTTCCCAAAGCCCCATCCAGCCTGGCCTTGAACACTTCCAGGGAGGGGGCATCCACAACTTCTCTGGGCAACCTGTTAACAGAGTTAATTTCCCAACAGAGGAGTCTGCATCCCCTAATGCCCTACCAAATAGTGCAGAGGGCACGCCACTGACGATACCAATTTTAATTGGGGAAAGTTATCCACCTCCTGTACTCAGTCCACACTTTCAACCATTACTACATCTTCATCATATTTTGAGTTTCATACATTAATTTTGTGTGAAGAAGCTGAGCACATGCAGTACTTGCACCAGGACCTGCGCTCTGAGCAAGGCTTAGCACGTGTCCACGGTGCGTGGTGTTACAGGCCATCGTTTGCTCACGACTACCCCACATGCAGGGCATGAGGGTCCCCAGGGTTTGTTTGGGGTACTGTTACCGTCTGTTGCAGTGCCTGTGCTCAACAGGGACATGTGCAGTGAGATGTAGGGGTCTGTACACCTTCTCTGGTGCGACACAGACTCATGCTTGGATGCACAAAATTTGGGAGTAAACTGCTTCAACGCAAACAAGGTACTTCAGCAGTTCGGCATAATTAAGATTTCAGATAAGAGGGGTCAGAAGAATGAAATTCTGCTCTATCCGTTTCTGAATACATCTCCTTTGTTCAGACCCTTATTATTACCTTATATTCCAGGTGCCAAATTCAACCCATCTGTAACATTTCTAGTACAGCGTCATCCTGAGAGTCCTGGCACACAGGTGATGTCTGAGACAAGGCTAGACCAAAAAGAAATGTGCGTGGGCTCTGTGTGTGTGTGTACAGATATGTTAGACAAGTCACCTTTAGATGGTCTTTCCTCAACCATGAGCTCATCCAATCTGCCCGTATGATAAATTTGACCTTTAAGTTAGTCTTGAAATGCTGAACATGTGTCTACAGAGGACTGTCAATTATAGTGGAAAAGAAACAGATAAGCCTTTTGTTAGCTTATGGATGAGGTGATCAGCATAAAATGTTCAAATTCTGTTAACCTTCAAGAGCAAAAAGTTAGCAGGATTCTTGTCTCACTGAAAGGGAGAGAATCCGAGTTTGTCAATTTTATTTTGCAGATTACAGCCCAGGGAAGCATTACAGGTCACAAGTGCCGGCACTGCTGGAGGGCAGGCACCACCGCCGACTCTGCAGACGGTTGTTCTCAGCTGCATCTGGGCTGTGTGAAGCTACTGCACAATATCCATTTCTCACAGAAAGACTCAGCAGAGCACAGACAGAGACGCTTTTAAAAAGAGCAAGACATTCATTTTTTTCCCATTCCTTTGGCTGTAGCGGTTTGTTCTGGTGTGCTCATGCCTCTTTGAGCAGCCATACCTGGTCAGAGGTCCACACGCCGT
Source organism: Balearica regulorum gibbericeps (assembly GCF_011004875.1). Taxonomy (NCBI): domain Eukaryota; kingdom Metazoa; phylum Chordata; class Aves; order Gruiformes; family Gruidae; genus Balearica; species Balearica regulorum. Next base: position 50,678,179 of record NC_046186.1, on the reverse strand, counting down.
TTGTTCTTACTCTCAGCTCCGCATCTCCTGACCTTAGCAGACCTTTGAATACAGCCAGCAGTTCACATTGGCTGCAAACTTGCTATCCTGCGTGCAGCAATGTTCAAGGTTTAGCCTGTTAGGAAAAGGTGGTTGGCATAGGTAGACCGGCAAATTGTGTCTTCACACTCAGACGTAGCTTGAAGCAGGAAAAAAATAAAAAGAGTGCTTCTTGCCAGCATAGCTGGAATGGAGTGAGTTGTACTGGCAACGAGCTCTTGCCAGATAACTGTGGTACCTGGGCTTCTTGCTTGTATAAAAACATCATTAAAAATAATTGTATTCACAAGTGACGTTACTGACCCCACACATATTTTAATGCCTGGCCTTAGAAAAACAGAGAATGTAAAAAAGTCAGAGAATGAAAAAAAAAAAAAAAAAAAGAAGACTTCTTATCAAAGAAAGGCTCATGGGGATCGAAAGTTAGGAAGACCATTGCTGCCAGCAATGGGAAGCACTGGTGACTTCAGTCGTGGATTGAAGAACGATTGAAGGGCATGAAGGAGTGGTTCAGGTGCCCCCATGGCAACGTATCACCTAGAGGGTAGCATTTCTTAGGCCTTTTTCACATGTCACCTTATTCGCTGTTCCTGTATCCTCCCGTCTCTTGCAGTTTTCTCTGGACACACAGAGAAGCCCGCTCAGAGGCACAGTCCGTGAGACAGGTAAGGTGGGAGCCACCCCCGCCCCCCCCACTCCTCACACATACATTTGTGAGGGAAAGCCAAACCAAGAGAGGCTCCCGCTAACAGCAACATCATGTCATCGTCCCTAAGGCCCTTTCTCAAGAAGGGAACAAAGCTTTGGCAAGGTAAAGTGAAGAGATTGTGGGAAAGCAAAGATATTCGGGCAGGAGCTTTAGGAGGCTGGAAATGTAGCGGCAGAGTCTCAGCCAAGTCCCCCAGGACCCAGCAATTCAGGGCACTTTCTGCAGACAACTTGTCACCTTGACGTCCTTCAGTGAAAAATAGAGTGAACTGGGCTCACCCTGAAGTGCTAGTTACGGACGAGACGGAGAAAGGGAAGCCAGGCTTTGTATTTACTTGTATTAGCTACTCCAGGGTAACTTCCCACATACCTGCTTTTCTCAGTGGTAAGCTGGTTTGCACTGACAACATGGTAGCCCACCTTACCCGGACGGCAGAGCAAACACAACTTGACTGGAAAGTGAAGACCTCCTGTACATCTTCCTTCCTGTGCCACCTTCCCCTGTGCCACCTTCTTCTTCTAGCTGTAGTCCTAGAGGCAGAAGCTTCAGAGCGGACACCTGAAGGCAGCTGCCTTCCCCAGGAAGAGACTTTGATATCTCCTAGCTCTGAAAGCCACTATAATTTTATAACTCAGGCACAGTAGAGTTCTGACTTAAATTGTGGCTTTTCCATAGGAGTCTGCTAGGCTGAGTGACAGTGCATAGCAAAAACTTCTGTATAAATGAGACAGCCTTGCCATAAATTTTGCTTAACAGATGCACACTGAGGTTGATAACGCAGTTTGATATTGCACATATGGCTCTCAAGAGAAGTGTGAATGACAATGGTTTTCGTTTAATGAGTAAAAGGACTAAATTTTTTTTTTAAATTTTATGTCTTTTATGAATTGCTTTCTAAGGACTGACTTTTCTCCAGGACATTCATCCATGAACTAGTTAATGGTGTACAAGCCTGGATAGCCTTAAGTAAGAGGAGCCTATAGAGATTTAAAATAAAGTGCTGGCGAAGTATGAATTTTCTACTGAAACAACAAATGTGACATGAGAGGCTGCCCAGACACCAGGCCTGTGTTTCACAGCAGAAGCTTGGAAAGGCTGGACCTCACAATCCTGGAAGGGAAGGTGTCAGGACCAGCATCCTCTGCCGCTCCCCAGGCAGGACCTCCAAGGTGGCCGTGTCAATGCACAGATTTCCTTCATCTTTTGCTTTGGAGATCAGAGTACAACCGTATTTCTTAATTAGCACTTTCCAAATGAAGCTGGCCTTTTCCAAGATGGTTACAAATAGAAGAAGGATCCATTGTCCATGCAGCAGATGAAGCTGCAGAGAGGTCTCGTAACACACGAATACCAGAAGCAGGGTGCTGGCATCTGCCGTGCTTCGCTCCCACTGACATTCCTCCCCATCATCCTGCCTTGGCACCTCATTGCACCAGCCGCGGGGTCTTACAGGGCCCCCTGGGCATGAAACAGAGCCAAAGCCTGACACCCATGCGGTGTCACGTGCCGGTGGATGCCAGCGGCAGCCTCAATGCCCATCAGGGTGCGCGAAGCCAGGCAGCACGCGCAGCTGGTCGGCACCGCGGCAGCGGTAGTCCCAGGGACAGGCGGCACATGGGAATTGCCTTGTGCTTTGAATTTCAGCAAAATCAAAGTTTTAAGGTATCACCTAAAAAAGAGTAAAAACTGGAGGGGCGGGGGACGGAATCCTGATCAGGATCATATCTGTCTTGGAAGTTGGAAAGATTTTTGTGAAATGTAATGTATTTTTACTGTTTTCCCCCCCATTTCGCCACACGTCATTCATAGGATATAGGTATCTTTAAACCTGCATGGCATAATATAATATTAAAACAATCTTACAACAGTTACCCTCATTTAGGCCAATTGTTCCTTCTGAATTGAGACATTTTATCTCATTTTCTAGATTAAATCTGTTCCTTGGTATGTCATCAAAGCATCAAACAATAAAAGGAGACGCTTTGTTCTAATAAGTAAATGTTGTGGCACATGCAAAACTACTATTTTCATTAGTATGAAAAGAAAATCCAAGTCTAAGAATAAAAAATCCAAACCGGAGTTTCTGAATTTTATCAGAAAATTCCAAGGTTTTTTTAAAGATTTAAACAGCAGTCAAAAAAAAAAAAAAAAAGCTGGATTTTTTGTTGTTGTTGTTCTAATGGAATTTTCTATGTTTTGTGTTTACATGACAAAAGTATTTTCATTTAAAAACATTCCACAGGCAGAGCCAGTGGGAAAAAAGCTCTGTGGGCTGGGTCGGGCAAACAGAGAAGCGATGAGACACTGCAGAAGTTGCTGGCAGCGGGATGAATCTGTGCGCCAGTGAAAGCAGTATCTACTCCATCTGGCTTGGGCTCCACTTCACCCAAGAAGTCCTCCTTTTCAACAGGGAGATACCAGTCACAATGACTCCATCAGAAAAAGAGGTAGCCTCCCAGATTTGCTTATCTCGATCTTCTTGAAAGCACCCCTAACTTCCTTGGCAGCGGAAGCCAAACAAGAGCTGTTAAAACACTGTTTTCCCTGGTCTGGTCGAACTCGCAACTCAGCGTATGTGGTGGGGAGCTCCCAAAATAACTCTCGGTTGCCTCACCAGCCTCGGCAGCAGCTCGAAAAGCCTTTTGTCTTCTGGGACAACTTGGAGAAGTTTAAAATATTTGGACTTATTTTGAAAGTACTCTGAAAGATAAGAATGATCTATTCCAAGGCCGGGTGAACTGAAGGTCACAGCTAAGGCATTGCACAACACAACCAAGTAGGTTCGGCACAAAACTCGCATGGGATTTGATCAGCTCATCGTCGCTGCTGCTGCCCCTCCCTAAATTCAGGTCAAAGCTAAGACCCTTCCACCTGGCACCTCACCGGTCCAAATGCTCTCATCATTTGTCCTAAATACCAGTGGGGCGATGCCAACGAGGCGGAGGACGCGGGTCCTTCCCTGCCAGAGCGCTGATGGAGGAGCCTTCAGAAAAATCAAGCAAAACAGCTCCATTGCCAAGAAGCAGCTGTAATTGCTGCAGGACGAGTACGCTCTCACTCTGGGAAGGTTAATGCACACTTCATCCTGCTCAAAGGCTGTTTTCTGACTGGAGCTTGTAATGTTTCAGGCTATCTCTAGTCAGGACAAAGCTTGAGTGGCTCTTGCTATGTTAACCAAGGGATATCCCCGAGCTGCTCTTTATACTGCAGTACTTGAGCACAATGCTCCCGTGGGCTTTGCACGGACGACACGGCGATCGTCCCCCCCGGAGTCATGGGAAACCCCTCCCTGCTGCGCGTAAAGGCTCCTCTTTCTTGAAAATATCATTTGCTCTTGAAAAATGACTCAAAAAACCCATATACATCTGTGGCTTCCCGTCAGGGTGGGAGAAGAGTGTTTTGTCGACGTGTCTCATGTTTCTCAGCACGCTCTCCTGTGCCTCGGCCAGAGCCCGACTCGGTGTAACTTTCTGCTGAGTCAGGCTGCTGGTTTTCTTATCCCAAATCCCAAACGAGTGGTTTCAAGTACTCCAGGCATTTTTCAAAGACAGTTTGAAACCCAGCCAAGCCCACAGGGGGTTTAACTCTTCTCCTGACCAACTTGCAGTTGGGCTGGTTGTCTCCCAGCATGGGCGAGCTGGGCTGCAGCTGGAGGGTGCGGCTTCCATCCCAGGGGACAATTTCCCCTGCCCCCCAAAATCAAGTGATCTCTGTGACTTTTAGCAGCAGTAAATGATCCCATTGGGGGGGTATTTGACCACCAATACTACGCTGACATGGCTGAAGGGTTGAAGTGCAGAAGTCCACACAGATATACATTTACAGACTCCAGCAGATGCAGGATCAGGCCCCCTCCCCAGTCCCAAACTCCCCACCCGCTGCTTGGAAAGTCACCCCTTTTCCAGGTCCTGCATTTAGATGTCCATCCACGACACGACGAAAGACAGCAAAGGCAAATATGCAATGTAGGGATCCATTATGCTTTATTTACATGCGTCACCATCTCTTTTACAAACTAGATTACAATTTAAAATGGAATACACAAGGCAATATCTACTAACACCAAGTGGAGTAAGCACTGCGTCTCTACTTTGTTTGGAAAGGGGCAGGTTTTGCTCCAAAACAAACTTCCTTCCAACCTCTGTGTAGTAAGGTAGTATATTCCTCCAGGGCAGCATCTTTTTTCTTTTTTTTTTTTTTCTTTTTTTTAATATAAAATCCTCAGTAAGACTGCAAGATGAGAGTGTCTGCTTTCAAATGAAAGTACAAGATAGCCCAAATGAAAAGTATAAACTGTTCAGCTCTTCGGTATGTAAAGACGGCCATGCGCGATAAGGCTGTGGATTTAATATTCTTCCAATTTACATGGCTTGAAACAAAAACAGATAAAACAGTTTTACAGATACTGTATACATATTTTTTCCAATCATGCAACTTTTTTTAAAAAAAAGTTAAACATGTGAAGCCAAATGTACAATCCATTTTTTTCCAACCCATAGTAACGAAATGTATCTGGTCCCCCTTCACATCTGTTGGCAATTCCTAATGTATATCATGTACTAGAAACAATTACAGGACACCGATTGCCAAGCAATGACATCATTTTTAGAGAAATACATTACCTGAAAGGTAAATTTTTGAAGCGGTGGCACAGCAGTAGTGAACTATCTGATTGTTCTCAAGAGAAATTTTTTTTAACAAAATTATTAAATCAAGCCCCAAACCTGTGACTAGGAACTGCATAAATGTCACTTTTTTAGACCTTTTGTTTAGACCAAATGTTAAAACAATACCTACGTAATTGTTCTGGACCTTTATCTGTTTTACATGGTTTCAGAAGGAAAACTTCTAGGCATAAACATGTTCAAAGACTCAAAGCCCAAGGTTTTCAAAAGGTGGGTTCCCAAAATTAGCCATTCAAGTCCACATTTTGACACCTAAACACACGGCCCTTTGAATTCAGCAAGATTTATTCAGCGCCTCTGGAGAGGAGGGCATTTGCTGGGCACCTCAGCAGGCGTAGAGGGTGTTGACCTTCCCCTGGACCTGGGGGGACCCGGCACCCCTCCTTCCTTCGAGAAGCGACGAGAGCAGAGCAGCTCGTCCCCTGCAACCACGCTGCAGTCCCCCACGTTCGGTGCCTGACACTGGGCACTTGTGCTTGAAAATTTTGGCCGCAAAAAAGAGCAACAGAAACCAAACCAAACCAAACCTGAAGAGGTTGGCCAAATCCACTCCTCTTCGGCAAGCGCTGGGACGTTCTCCACAGCAGAGGCCCCATGTGTCCCAGACACACCAATGGAAATGCTTTCCTTGTCATTGCTGGGAGGCAGGTTAAGCCTTTCAGCTGCTAATGCTTTCATTTTTAAAAAAAAAACAACTCTGCCATTGATGGGCTGTCTCTGAATCTGTTTTTTTTTCTCCATTTTCTGAGCAGAGCGGACCATAGTTTTCTCTCTCATTTCTGCCCGCAGGAGCTAGCTCTGTTGAACTCAAGGGAGCTAGGCTGCTGTAGCAGAGCAGAAGTTCCCCCGTTTGGTTTAAGCTAATGGGCCTTCCCTTGCCTTTGACAAGAACTGTATCTGTACCAAGAAAATAAAATAAAATGATGGATTTTGGTCACCTCGGCCATACCGTCAAGTCAGGGCTTATTGGTGCTGTCAGTGACCTGGTTGGTGGTGTTTTGGCAGGCATCCCAGGTCCCACCGGAGGCTCACCCGTGCAGGGGCCAAACGCTGCGCCCCAGCACAGGGAGCCATTGAGTGAGCTCTGCGGGCAGCCGAAAGCAAGGGGCGGGGGGACAAGCCCAGTCACAGAGCAGCAGCCACGGGGGAGCCTCAGGGAAAGGAGCACCAGAGGGAAGTCCTTCGTACACTCGCATTTCAGGGCGTACTGGGAAGCAGAGTAGGCGGATGATAAAGCTCTCAGCCAATTTGGTAAGGTGTCTGCAACTGGACTCTGATAAGCAAAGAGACCCCTAGCCCCGGTGACCACTGTGCCACACCAGTGTCCTGGGTAGCTGGCTGCTGACAGAGATGGGCAATGAGCATCAGCTAACTCCAACAAAGTCAATAAACTAGTCCCCACACTGACAAATAGACCATGTCAGTGTAAAACAAAAAGACAAGGTTTTTTAAAAGGCAAATGATAAACCCTTGGCTGCTTGGAAAAGTCGATAGGCTACAGGGCTACGATAACCACAACTGCACAGAGTCTACACAGTCATAACTGCGGGGAGAAACCAAGAGGTGCATCTTTACGAGAGAACAGTGTGGGGGCTACGATACAAAACCAAAACTTCCATCACACTAGGAGCTGTGGTTTCACCAATATCACCTCAGGGACCTGGAAAATAAGGGGCGAGGAAGGGCCCATGAATGCACTTTGTGTGTGTGTGTGTGTGTGAGCACGCACGCGCACATGTGCGTGCGCGTGCATGACTCTGCGTGTGCGGTGGCAGTGGCGAGAGGGAGTCACTCCACATTGCACGGGACACGGGTCTGTGGGAACTCATGCACTGAGACTTTGGGTTAAAATGCTAGTTGGTTTTCCTAACATCCATGCATAATGATCCATTTCTGTACATAATAAAATATATTTATATATTTATATGCATAATGCTTTTATGCAAAGAAAAAAAACTTCATATATCGCTTTGGAGAATTATGTATACACTGTCCTATTCAGAACCTCTTCATACCGAGTTCCTATGTACCATTGGTGTTTTCCCCTCTTTTTTTGTATTCCCCCCCCCCCAAGACACTAATAAAAAGTAATCAAACTTTCCAGATTATAGAGAGGATCTATACAGCACCATACCTTTTATTATTATTATTATTAATTATTATTCATTTTACAAAAGAAAATTTTAGAAGCAAAATATATAAAACTGCCTTGTCTTTCAGTGTCATTTATCCCGTTACAATCTATGCTCATATGAAAAGCCATTTTTATGATACTGTCACCTTGCCATTCCCTCTCCTGCTTCTTCTGCCACAATGGATTATACATAATGAGAAGGAAAAAAATAATAAGGATATGTCCAAAACAACAACAACAGAAAAGAATCGCTGATGCAGTAACACACCCTGCAACGACTTGTGCCTCAACTCCCGGCGTTGCCACTTCAGGTCACCTGCCGATGCCCAGCTTCTACGCTTAGCTTTTCTGCCAAGTGGCATACTTCCCTTAATTTTTGGTTTTTTAAACACATCTTTACAGGTGGTTATGTTCAACTTGTCTGGCAGCTCAGCTTATAACTCCTTACCAGCTCGCTGCGGCAGTAGGGGCAGCCCTGCTAACGTAAGGGAGGAGGGGAGCCTGCTCCGGCGGGCAGCAAACAGGGTCCTGCCTCGGTGCGCAACAGCACCCGCTGTCAGTCCGTCCTCACGAGCCAAGAGGCAAACATCGCCGGCTTCCCTTGTTTTGCAATCAACCCTGGTTTGACGCTTACAGAAAACAAGGGTGTACCATTAAATTTAAGGATAGAAATAAGAAAGAAAGAAACAAACCAACCCAACAAACAAAGAGACCACACACATCACCTCTCTCTGGAATTAAGCCGGTTGATCAGTATAACGAACGCTGTATATTCAGAAAACCCTGACGTCTGAGCAGTGTTGGGTTATGATCGTTTCCTTGCGCATGCGCAGTATTTCAGATTCCCCAGGGAGAGAAAGCAAAAATGGTCAAAAATCTAAGGAAATCAAACTGGAGGTTGTGGGGGAGGAGGGTGGGCAGAAGGGGAAAACCTCCAAAAAGAAAAGCCAACTTAAAACATCCCATAAACCATTAATATATCGAAACACCACATACTCATTGACAAGTAACTACTGTAAGGGCTACACAGTGTGTTCTCAACAGGATGGTGCTGAACATTGTCTCCACAGCAGATGCTTGGCCATCCCAGAAAAGGAAGATTTTGCATACTTCAGAATGAGTTCAATTCCCAAAAAAAAGAAAAGAAAAAAAAAAAAAAGGAAAAAAAAAAAAGAGGATCTTCACTCAGGTAAAGGGCCTATTAATAGTCTGCTTCGTTAGGAAAATAATGCAGGGTTCACAAAGGTCATAAGCTGTAAACAGTATCACTGTCCACTTGCTGACAGCATATTTGGCAAAGGGTTCTCTCTCTACATCTCGTGTCAGTTTGAGGGCCTGGAAAGGAAGAAGAAAAAGAAGAAAAGACAGTGAGACTGCTGCATATAGGGAAAACAACAACAACAACAACAACAAAGGCAATCAAGCAAACCTCAAAACCCAACAACAGCTTACACTGACAAGTAATTTTAATTTGTTTGCACCCAGAAGCTTCAAACTTATAGCAAGGAGTAAGTTGTTCTGTGACCCTGCCTGAAAATGCTTCTCCTTTGCCAAGGTTTGAGCGTGCTTCTTTGCTGGCTTAGCTGCTCCCAAGCAGGAAAGAAAAAAACCTCTCTCTCCAGAGAAAAACAGCAGCCAAGTCTGATTTACAGTGCATCGTCTATTTGTTAAGCATATTTCCAGGTGAAGCACGGAAGGATCCTCCAGCTTTTCTCCATTTGTCATGACCCTTTCTCATTATCACCAAAAGGCTGGACAAATCTTCATCAGCATTTGATATCAACCATCACCCTTGAAGGACAGTCGAAGGAGGCTGCTCAAGACAGGAAGCAAGGAGCCCCAAATTTCAGTTCGGACTTTGGAGTTCTCCATTTTCCTGTTTGTGTGACACACCATCAATAGACATGGTCCACCCAGCTTTAAAAACGGGGTTAGGGTCCAGCTTATTCTGTAGCCATGAAACTTCTCTGCAGAGGGAGACTTGAAAGACACCTTGGATGCAGCATTGAGGTGACTACCAGGGGACAGAGTAAGTAGGTAAAACACTGAAAACGGATGAACATTTCAACCAAGGAGGCCAAGGGCCCAGGTTTTTAAAAGTACTCAGTAGCTTAAAGATACAGGCAGGCATTAAGTAGGCTTTTGGAAAGTAGGTACATTTAAACATTTCCATAAAACCTTTCACATCTTCAGAAAGTTCACCTGGTATCCATCTGCGTTGCTGGGTATGTAACTTCTGGCTCTGAAATGGCTTCTGAAACCAGGGCTCAGTCCCCTACACCACTGACAACCTGTCGAGGATTTTCCCTGAGATGACTGATTGGTAATTTTTTTATACAGTACAAGAACAAGGTGACACTTGCTGAAACCAAAAAGCCACTGGAGTTGATTACAGGAATGTCTTTAGTCTCAAGATCCTGGTATCAGGTGCCCTCAGGAAAAATGGCGGATTTAGGGGGACTGCTGGATTAATCTGGACCAGCATCTCCTGCAAGGGGGGTCACCCAAAGGCTTTCACACGATGACTCTCCATCACTGCCCCTCTCCTTTCTAAGGTGCCAGGCACTGATCTCATGATAACATTTTATTAAAATGACCTATTCTGATAATGCTAAATGATTGATGGAAATTTAATCATTTTGTCTCATGGTTATTAGAGCAACAGTGTGACAGCTGCTGCCTGCGCCATTAGGGGAGAACTTCATTCAGCACAGCTTAGGGAGCAGACAGATTGCGCGGTTCACCCAAACAAAATTTGGCTTTAGCCTTAATTATGTGGAGGGGTTTGGGGTAGACTGTTTGGTGAATAAAGGGATTTCCGACTGGATCAACATATTGATTTCTTCAGTTTCAAAGAGCAAATTAACGCTAGCCATTCGTTAATGTGACTGCCTGGCAACAACTCTATTTGGTAAGCGTGTCCTGATGGCCGTAACAAGGTCAGCAAAAGATACCCAGACAGGCCTGGTAGCCCCCAATAAAACCTGGCTAGTGGCTTGTATGCAGCTCAAACGAGTATATGCTCTTTTCTCTACTTCTCCTTAAAGCCTTGGCACCAGTGGTGACTTCCCAAAGCACAAACTGATCCGAAGGCAAGGCTCAGGTCCTGCGCATCGCAGCCCAGCAAGCCAGCTCGCTCTCAGGCAGCAGCCAGTTATGCTGAGCATGGGCTTAACTTCGGCATGTGTTGTGAGAAGTCTTGCCGAATTCAAATGGAGCTATTAATTAAAAGTAAATGAGTACAGAAACTCCCGATGAAGTACCAGAGTAGTGTTTAACATTTAAATTAAAAATGTATGTAAAATATTATACTATGAAACAAAGTGAAAAGAGAAAAAAACGGAAGACGGATGACGATGAGCATTATTTGTGGAAGCAGCACTGCCCGATATGTTTTCCTGAGGACGGCCGTCCTTCAGACAGTGCCAACGTTTAGGAGACAGATGCACAGCTGAGGTGAGATTTGCTCATAGCAGAACCAAATCACGCTCCATTTTCACAGCTCTGTTTACGTGGACTTTGCAAATGGATTAAAAAATGTAAAGAAGTAGATCGAAGTCTTAACCTGCATGCCTTCACGTTACCCCATTAAAGTCCGTAACAGATCCCCACACTCTCGCTGTCTCACCACAAAAAGCCTCCATTAACCCTGAGTTAGCGGCCTGCTGCTTCGCAGCAATGAAAATCGTGTCAGGCGGGGAAGTAAGCACTCCAGTTACGTCTCCATTTATCAGTGGTCCTCAGCCACAACTCCCCAGTAGTCCCCTCCCCCTGTCCCCAAATATCTCCAGCTGCATCCTGAGCCACCACAAGGTTTTCTCCCATTCCCAGCGGCTGTGGGAAAAGCTCGTCCTCTGGAGTGTCACCCTGAATTTGCAGAGGCAGATGGGGTTTCTCCTCTGGTGAGCCAGATGGTGTCCTCTAAGGGCAACACGCAGCTCTCCTCGTAAAGTACTCCTGTCCCTACTTTATCCTTTTTCCTGGACTTTACTATTGTGATGAAAAAAAAAAAAAAAGTAGAACAGAGGTCAAGGAGGGATACAAGAAAGGTGAAGTCTAGCAGAGCTGGTGGGTTAGAGCAGCATTTGCTAACTTGCTGCAGCAAAGTCATAGAGCCTTCTCCTACGTGTGACACGGTTTCTTGTTTCTTAGGCTGGGGGGAACTTCCAAACAGGGCACGACTGAAAAGCGTCCTCTGTCTGTATTTCTTAAGCCACTCCCTGGAAAATTCATTTCTCCCTTGAGAAGCTCCTCTGCCAAACCTGAAGCCCGTTTTCAATCATTAGGAAGTGGAAAGGAAGGAGGAACTTTAAGATCTTCTCCCAAAGTTTCCGAGACTTTCTTTTTAGCCTTAGACTTTCTTTTCTTAAGTCTTTTCTTAAGACTTTCTTCTGAAGAAAATGAAGACTTCCTCCTGAAGTGCAGTCTTCACAACTGAATTGATACCTGGGCTCTGTCACACGCAGAAAGTAGAGGCAATTCCACTATGGCTGTTTCTATCCCCTGGGTACAGAAGGTTGGAACAAGACACATCTGCTGGGCATCAGAAGAATCCATAATACTATATCAAACTATAGCTTATGCATGTGCATGTAGTCAGTAAAAATAATGAGATTAAAACAGAAACAGAAAAAACATTAAATGAGGGGTGAGGATGAACTCCTGCTTTGTCACATCCCACAGACATTTTGAACCCTAGGTGCTACATCTGTTTATCCTATTTGGTGGAAGAATATAAACCAAAAAGCAAATACTTCTATGTTTTCTAATTCTTCAGCTTGCAAGCAATTATGTGATAGCTGAGATGCCCCTTTCTTCTGTCCTTTTCTCTGCCCTCCCATCCTCTACCTTGCTACTGATCAGTTACAAATGCCACTCTTGCTTTGTGGCTGAGCTGTTGGTTGCGATTTCCCTCCAAGCAACAACATTTCCTCACCTCTCTCTCGCACCATTCCACCACTTAACTGGATGGCGGTCTCGCAAGCCCCACGCCAGCTCGCGCACCATCAGGGCAGCTCTGAAGGATCATCTGCTGCCTCCTGCTTTCTCCCTTTGATTCCCACTGGTGCCAATTACGCAGCACTGGAAATTTCTTCAGAATAGAAAGGTGACGCATTGACACTCCCCAAGAGCAAGGCACAGATAACGTGCACTGGCGGTGAAGTTTCTCAGTAAGCTAACGTAACAATCAGCAGATACAGTTTTTTGTTAAAAGTTATGTGCTCCTTTTCTTAATTATGATATGACAAACTACACTATCATAGAATCATAGAATTGTAGAATCAGTTAGGGCAGAAAAGACCTTTAAGATCATTGAGTCCAACTAGCACTGCCAAGTCCACCACTAAACCACGTCCCTAAGCACCACATCTACACGTCTTTTAAATGCCTTCAGGGATGGTGACTCAACCACTTCCCTGGGCAGCCTGGTCCGGTGCTTGACAACCCTTTCGGTGAAGAAATTGTTCCTCATATCCAATCTAAACCTACCCTGGCACAACTTGAGGCCACTTCCTCTGGTCCTATTGCTTGTTACTTGGGAGAAGAGACTCACATCCACCTGGCTACAACCTCCTTTCAGGAAGTACTGAACACAGTACTCGAGGTGCGGCCTCACCAGTGCTGAGTACAGGGGGACGATCACTTCCCTAGTCCTGCTGGCCACACCATTTCTGATACAAGCCAGGATGCTGTTGGCCTTCTTGGCCACCTGGGCACACTGCTGGCTCATATTCAGCTGGCTGTCAACCAACACCCCCAGGTCCTTTTCCGCCAGGCAGCTTTCCAGCCACTCTCTTCCCTGAGCCTGTAGCACCGCATGTATCAACACACAGCTCCTCTGTATGGCAACTTGCTGAGGACGTCCTGATTTGGCTGGAAGGCTTGTTGAGTGGATCGCATCTTGAAAAATACCACTCAAAGTTCTGTAGAACAAGTCTTTTTCCTGGGTACCACTCTGTATGACTCCCCAGGGACAGGAAATCCCAGTAACTACTTTTACTGTCCAGAGCCTGGGGATGCAAACATTTTGAAGGAAATTTGTATCCTTTAGTGAAAGATGTACGTTCGATCTAGCGCCTCTGCCCCTTGATTTGTCATCCTGCCGGCAGTACAGCTTCTACTCCAAAATGGGGGTAGGCTCAAAAAGCAAGACTTGATTAGGTGTGGGTAGAAGTTAATATTCTGCCTGAGGTTTTCACAGCTCAAGGCTGAAGAATACACAGTATTTTCTTAGAAACAGGGAAGGTAACTATTGCAGCCAATCCTTCTACAATGATAGAATTCCAACGTAAGATTTTTTTGTTTGACCAGGATAAAAATTAGGAATCCAGATGCCATGGCAGGTATGGCACAGTGACACGCTACAGGCATAGCATACGCTGCACTAGGACGGCTCTGTGCTGAGAGACAACGCTGAGGTCAGGGTGTGGAGACCAAGGGGAAAAAAGAGCTGGCAACAACGTATTTTTCTTTCTAAGGCCTGAACTTTAAGGCATGTTGCAACTTCACTTTTTCTTATTCTACTCATAAAAATAGATTTTTTCCAGCTCAAAATTGAGGACAGAGAGTGAGGGAGAAGGATGGAAAGAGGAAGAACGCTGGCACAGAACTAAGACTTATGGGAGCTAAAAAGTTGCTGTGCTGGTACTCACACAGACAAATAAAGCACAAAAGCGTCTCTTCCTTCTGTTGCTGCTCTTCCACTCCAAGAAACATTGCAAACCATAGCAGACAACTAAGTATTTTGGAAGTAAATGTAACTAAGGACAGCAGATCATTCTCTCACCCTGTATGAGCTCCCTGGGATGAAAGACTTGCCCAGAACTGTAGTGAGGTGCCACAACTATGGATATGTTATTCTGATATCCCACTTGTCTACAGAATCACAGAAACGTCCAACCTTCTGTTGAAGGCCGGGCCTTAGGTTAAGTTATTCAGGGCCCTGTCAAGCCAAGTCTGGAATATTTCCAGCAAGTAAGAGTCCACCACTCCTCTGGGCAGTTCTTTTTACCCTCAAAGGTGGGTAAGGTCCCTTCTACCCATTTTACAGATGAAAAGGAGACAGCCAGAAACTAGTCCGCTCATACTCCCACACTTAAAAGGAAAAGTAGATTGGGGTTTTCCTAATGTATCGAGACCTGATACTGAACAACTAAATTCACAGTTAATTCTGCACTTGCTTGCAAGAGGAGCAGGCGTGGGCAGACTCCACTACATATGTCACTGTGTTGTTGCCCATACAAGATGACCATATGCTGACACACTTGTTCTTACACCTACAGACATGTCAGCGTACAGTTATGCCGGCTTTCCAGCACAAGCACTGCCGATACCCAACTGCTGTTGAGAACCACCACATCTGGCTGGTTCAATCCTCTGCCCTGCCCAACAGAGAAAAGTTTAGATACAGGACATTATCTCTCTACAAGGTCTGCAGGCTTCTTACTTGACAACCTTATGGTAAATTTTATCCCTTTATCCCCTGCCTTTTGTTCAGGGGCCTGAGCAATGGGGTGGAAGCCCTGCCAGTTATGGGTGACACTGCCACTGACTGAGAGGCATCAGCCTGGGTGCTCAACACAGCACCTTTTAGGCAGGATGCTGCTGGACTAGAAGAAGAAGGGGGCCAAAAATGCTTGCAAAATACATCTTCTGTTAGGGGTAAAGTACATTGGCTGGATTAAGAGTGCTCTCTTTAGGGACTTGGGAGCACTGAGAAAGAGACCTCTACTGTGAATCAGAAAAGGATGGATAACTACTGCACCTGTGCAAGACCAGAGAAGGATTTTGCTTGCACTTTTGAATCTGAAGAATGAGAGCTGCTTTTAGAGTTAAAGCTACCTGTGTGCCTGGAAAAATCCTGAACTATGCATTTATAGTGCTATGGAAACGTGCTACATACTCTTTATTCTGAATGTCCTCATAGTTTCTTTTTCTCTGCCAGGTACCAAGCCTGTTTTAAAAACACTCTCTCTGCTATGGAGTCTTCTCATTTTCCTCTGTGGTTAGTTGAAAATGACAGGCCAATAATGCTCACACAGGTCACTCACAAGGATTTCCACCATGCTGGTATAAGGCAGAACATCCTCTGTCCCAACTTAGAAGTGGTAGAAAAGGCGAGAGAGGGAAGGTCCTTCCTCAAAACCAGATTTGCTCTACATTTGTATGAAATAAATTATCTATGAAAGCCAGGAGAAGCAGGCAGTACAAGGGAAAAACAATAGGCAAGATAACCAGCTTAGCTGAAAAAGTGCATAAACACAAGCCATTCTCCATGGCATCATCTGAGGAGAGAGGCTTTTTTCCTGGAACAACGGCAGACAACCATGGCTACACAGTGGCCTCCGTTAGCTGAGCTGCGCCTCCGTCCGATTACTGGTCAGCAGATGTCCACTCCACCAGACTCCAACAACTGCCACCGCGCGCAGTAATCTGAGAGGAAAAGCTGATTAAATGGCCCCCGTAGACTGGACCAGAGCGGAGCGGTCCCACCACCCAGCCACAGGTACCTGATGTAACGGGGTCAGTGTCCCCACGCGGTCGATCAGGAGCAGCGCTGATGGGAGCATCCTGCTGGAGACCCTCCAGCAGTGGCACTGGGAATCTGGGAGGGCATTGCGTGAGCATCCTTCCTTCACCCTGCCTCCCCAGGCCAGGAGAGAAAGGCCAGCTATTTGCGTATGGTACTACTCAAATACGTGCACTCCTGCTGGCCTACGCTATACCTGTGCTCTTCGGCTGTCATCAACATGAGACTTAAACCTCTCCAGCTGTCAGTTCATCACTTTGGCTGAGTGCTAAATTGCTATGAAAAAAGATCTCAACCTTTCCTCAGCTGCATGACGCTATGTTTCTAAAAAGGATCTCTTATTACGCACTTCTTCAAGAAAATATGTTTTTAGGGGTGCTATTTAAAAGTCTGGCTCAAAAGAAGGAAAGAAAAAAGAAGAAAGACCTGTAACCATCCCAGCTATCAGGCAACGGCATGTCTGGGGACCAACACTGATCTGTAGCTCTAAACAATCATTACAGCTCATTCACATGAAAAAGACGATTTGTGAAGACTCATTCTGTAATAAAACCTGCGTGCTGCCAATCCAGGGAGGAAAGCACTGGAGAGACCAGTTGATGCGGGTTGTTCTAAAAATATCAGTTTGTGCTGTCATCTGGTGAGAGTATGTCATCCTGTAATCTTGGCATCTGCAGGGACAGCAAGTTTCTGCCTAATTATTGCTGCTGAATCACATGACAAAGCACGAGGTACTAAAAAATGTATCTATATAAAACACCAACAGAAGAACACCCAAACCACAGGATCAGACCACTGTCCTGGCTTCAGCTGCTCTACACTCACAACACAAGCCTGCGGAGGCAATCCTGTTTTTTACAGATCTTTTTCCTCGGTTAATAAAACCCTAAAACATAAACCCAGATTAAAAAAACCACCAAAACCAAAAAGCCTTACTCCCAGGAAGAGCGAGCGATTCATCTGTTTGTGTTTCAGCTCCTGCTGCCTTCACACAGCAAAAGCCACAGCATCCCTGCAAGTGTAGGACTGGCCCCTACGTGCAAGGGGCTTCGAGGGGCACTGCAGCCAGCGGGACCGCACAGGGGGCTGCCCCAGTGGGGTTTGCCTGGCTTTCCCCTCTCCTCCCCTCCAGCAGCCATGAGCGTTGAGTTTGCTCCTGTCCTGCTGGTGTGTGCCCGGGGAGCGAGGAGTTTGCTCAGGGCAGGCCTTCCTTGCAGTTAATGGGATCCCTGTTCCCAGCAAAATACATTTTCTACACAGGTATTTTTGTTCAAAGACCAAACTTGGCGCGTGTGATGTTCAGCTAGTCACAAAACCACCTTTCAAAACTTGGGCTGACTGAAACAACACTTAAATGTTAGAAGCACGCCACCGCCTTAACCACTAACCTGTTAGAAATGGAGCAGAAGAATTTGCTGCTCCTGAATTTCCTTTAGATTTTTTTAAAGGCAACCAGTCCCATCTTGGCTCTGTGTAAGAAACCTGCCAGCCCTACCCCTAAGACCTCATTTTTGAAAATAAGAGAGCAAGAAGCACAGCTATGGTCCTGAGGCTGTCAGCATCCTCAGGCAAGAGGTCCATCAATTCTGGTTTCTACATTTCACCTTTAATGAATAGACAAAAAGCTTTCTGCTAAAGAATAAAAATCATCTTCCTTGTGACGTATTGTCCAGAAGCCTCTGATTCAAAACTGTATCCAAATGGAGATCTTTTCACTATCTACTTCAACTTTTAAGATGGTGGTGTAGTGAATAGTAAGTCATCGTCAGGCCTATGCATTCATCTTTAGTATGAACTTCACACAGAAACAGGTTGAACGCCAATTAATAAATTGGCAATGAGTCCAAACTGATATGAACTAATGAAATACCAACAGGCATTTTGTTATGTTTCCTAGGATTTTGCTTTATCAGAGATGTTAATCATCAAATTGTGCGAACATTACATGATGTTGCTATTAGTAGCTTCTGCACTCTACTGCTACAGTAAGATGATGTGGGACCTAGATGATGCTAGGGCAAAATGAGTGACTTTAACTGATCTCTGAAGTATTTTACTTGCAATTTTCGAACGAGTCAACGTGACTCCAGCACAGCTCTGTTACAGAGCCCAGAGGCATGCTGCTAAATGGTACATCGAAATCTCTCTCAGGAGACGCAGCTAGATGAGTTTTTCAGATGGAGAAATCAGCTCAAGAAGTTCCTGCCCTTCTTGCACTTAGCCATCCTTCAGCCCCTGCCTGAGCCCTGCCAGCATCGCTGCCTGTGCAACGCCGTTGTAAACTGGATCACTGAAACAATCGAGGTAAAAACGCAGTCTGTTTGGGACTACACTTTGGTGGATGCCAAGTCCCTTGGGACTCGCTGGCTGAGAAGGACCACAGAGCAAAGTGCAGAGCCGTGGGAACCCCAGGCTCAGAGAGGACCCATTGATTTGAAAAATAAAAAGTATTCTAGAGACAGGCGAGGGGATGGTGACGTCTATTTATTGATAAACAAGCTGAAAAACCAAGGTGATGGTTATTGGAGTGGGTGGTGGGCATATCCAGTGCTCTTGGGAAGCAGGCAGAGATAGAGGAACAGAGGCCCCAGACAGCTTAAGAGGGGAAAATTATGGCTGAGTGAATAAAGCAACAAAAAAGCATATTGATTTTCTCCTTTCTTGTAAGAGAAAAAACCAAAACAACCCCAAATTCGTTTATATGCCTTAATTACAGCCCTCTGAAAGGCTGGGCAGGGCCAGTGCGGTGGGACCAGGCAAGGCTCTCTCCAGGGACCGTGCACAGGCTTACATGCAGCAAATGTGCACAGTCGCTAAACCTGCAATGGTGGCGTCTCCTGCAAGGGTTTTTTCACTTCCCCTATGAAGAAACTGTAGTTGATTTTCTTCCAAAGTAAACCCCCCTCTATACCTAGAGTATGTATAAACGAAATACCTATGTATTTGGCTGCTTTCTTTTCTTCCCCAAAACTGACTCCAACGTTTCTCTTATTTTTCACAGAAAACACAGCACTCAGTATTCCCAGGTATGCCAATAACCCATTGTAAGTGCCTCTGCCTGCCTGCAAAAAGCACCTGGCTGCCCTCGTGAAACGGATTTAGCATGAGCAAGCGCCAGGCTGCTCTGCTGAAAGCATTCCCCAGTCTTCAAGCCTGTAAAGATTCATTCTTGGGATCATGAACATTGCAGAGAGAAGATTTTAATTGAACGGTCCCTATTGCTACAGCGAAGCGGAGAAGTAACCGAGAAAGCAATTCAGAATGATTGCATCCGATGTCACGCGAGGCACCCCTATATCAAAATGTGAGATGCTCATAGGGAAGCAAACTCTCAAACAGCGCTGCTTAACAGATGAGGAAGGGTGCATGATGAACCAGCTCAGCAGAAATCACCTGTGCTTGCACCTGATATCGGAGGCACCCCGCAACAGCCGGTCCACTTGTCAGAGAGGGAGAGAGGCTTCCACAGATGACTGGACAGTAATCCGCCGAGGAGAGCTGTCTGGTTAATACATCTGTCCTCTGCAATGAGACTCTGCTCACACACATGTGTCAGTTCCTTTATTTGGAGGGAGCAGCCTGAAAAAGATCACGGTGGCTACGCTTTCTGTGAATGGCACAGGCCATGACGAAGAGGCAGAGGCAAGCGTCGGTGAGGAGGTGGTGTGGTCTGCCTCCTCCGTGCTGCCTAGGTAGGTCTCCCCATGGGCATCTTCTACCCATACACAGCAAACGAAGATACGAAAGCAAGAGGCTGCCCTATTTGCCTGTGTCAAGCACAGCTGTCAATAACATCTATTTTTTAGGCCTCATTTGGCAGATTGTACTGTTGGATGTTTCACAGTGATAAAGTTCCTACCGCATTTTATTTTTTTCTTTTTTTTACCTCATGCAAAAAGGGTTTTTAAATCCTAACAGCTAATGCACGTGGAGGAAGAGAGACCTGGTCAGCAAGCGTGACCTTCTGCAAGTTTTTCCTTCCTGGTTCATGAGTCAATTTTTCTTTTTTTCCCTTTTCTTTCTTAAATTCTCCAGCACTGGAACTGAAGGAAAACCAGAATTCAGCTGTAGCCCTGGCCTTGCCAAGCTGCTGTCTCATGCAGGGTCAGCAGGACATGGCATTCTCTACAGCCTGCCCCCACAGCCCCTATCCTGGCTGTGCACTGCAACGCTCTCACTTTCAGCGAGAAGATGTGAAAGAACCAGAGGAAATCCTCCCACCAAAAGAGAAAGGACTGTGCAAACCAACTGCTCCACTGGAGCGAGGCAGCTTTGCAGAATGACTCCTGTGTGGTCTTGTTCTTCCTCACAGCCAGCGGATCACAGCACACGTCTCCTGTGGTACTCCACACACACAGAAGACATTTGGGAGGTTCACCACTGCTATTCACCTACTGCAAAGCTTCCCCTTGAACATCTAACTGTGAAACAGAGAATGAAAACTCAATTAAAGATGAAAGGTGGAAATTATGAACCATAAAGTCAGATGACACCGACTCCTTCTTTCCATCCTTCGTCCAGAAAATAAGAAAGTTGGAAGTAAGCTGCAAACTGAATGTATGCCTCATTTAACCTCACCACTGGGATACTCTACATACTATTCTGAAGTTAATAGAACACTTTCAATAATTTATAGCTAACCTTTTATCCTACTATATTGTGAAATCTACTCCCTTATACTAATAAATAAACAAAGGAGAAAGGGCACTTTGTCTGGCATCTACCCTGTAAGTCAGTGAATATGAACGTATGAGTGGGCAGAAGTATGGGCAGGAGCCTGCAGAATCACAAAAGGATGACAGAAATAATGTCTACAAGTTCAAATGCCCCCAGCTGTGGAAAAGAAGCAATGGAAAAAACCACATCAATCTGGAAAAAATTAATCTGAAGAGGCTAATATTTGAAAAGCACCTATGTCAGAACCCAAGCCTACGGAGATTCTCTTGGTGGAGTCCAAAAGAAAATGATACCCACCCCAGTCCTGGGGCAGACCAACGACTTTTGCATATTTAAAACATTAAACCCAGGACATTCCTGGGACCAAGATCCCACCTTTGCTATTTCAATATATAATTCCTCGATTTGCTACTTTTTTCTTTTTTTGCCAGGAAACGCAATTTAAAAAAAAAACGAAAATTTTGCTAGACTTGCTGTACCACGGCAGCAGTGCAACTCTAATTCAGTCCAGACCTGTCCCACACACCCGATCCTCAGTGCGTGCACTGGTCTTGCAAAGCCACTCTTCCTCCTTTCCTGCAGTACTATCGCTCCACTGACTGCAAAGCCCCTTGCCCCATCCCTACGTAACAAAGCTTGGCTACCTGCGGCATCAGCTGCAGAGAAGAATCCATCTGTTGTGACTTCAAAGAAGACAAGTTGGAGCTCTGTGATTCCTAAAACCCACAAATATTCCACCTTGGTTTGCCTGATCTGTCATTAACATTTCTCATGCCTAAATTAAGAAGGACACATAGCATCAGATGTGTGCTGACAGTGTTGCAGCTGAACAGCTTTTATAGCTTAGCCTCGTTTCCCTCCACATCTCCAAATGTTTCTTGGTTGTGCCTGTTGCATACCAACACATAGCAAGCCATCACAAGCAAAATTAATATTATTAGTGTGCACTAACTATTCAAGGTTTGGTGCAAACTCCAATAAAACTAAGGAATCAAGTATTTTACCACATCTAGGGGGCACTGACCTGTTTGCCCATTTTCCCTGTTCTCAAAGATCCTTCAGCCTGGTACCCAACTCTGTGATGAAGCCTGTTTAGCACCAGTGAAGTTCCCCACATTCAGACTGACAACATTCTGAGCTGAGATGAGGGAATCAAAGTTAAAATCCAGCCCATCTGCATCCATGAGTTCACTGCGGATAATGGACTCCATGTCACACTCCAAGCTCCCATTGAAAATATCCAAGTCCAAGTCACTTGGGAATTTCTCATGTCCCATGACCGGGAGGTTCACGCTAGAAGAGTACAAAGAGGAGCCTGAGAGCGGGTCAGAAAGTGTTTGCATAGACTGATTGACAGGTGACTGCTGATGTTTGGTGGATCCCAAGCTGTTTGAGTCACTCAAGCCTATGTTACTGATGGAATTGGACAAGGCACGGCTGCCACTGAGAGAGGAGTTGTGGGACTGGTGCTGGTGATGAGGCAGGCTCTGATTGACCAGACCGCCCTGGCTGGACTGCGCAGCAAACGACATCATGGGATCGTTGCGGAGCATTATATTCCTGCGGGAATTCTGGGCGGACACAGCTGTGCTGGCTTGTGACATGAGTGGGTCAGACTGTGTCATCATGACATCGCTGTGACTAAGTGCATCAGAGGCGAGGAGATCCTGCAGCGTCTGGTTGTTGTAATGAGAAATGGAAGAGAAGGTGGTCTGCTTGTTCTCCTGAATGGTCTGCATGGGCGACTGGCGGAGGGAATTCAGGGACGACGGCCCAAACACGGCATTGTTGAAACTACTTGATGGGGAACCCAGCCCTGAACCTTTGGAACCATATGGAAAACTGGAGCTTCTCTGCATTATCCCTCCTGTGGGCGACTGCTGGGATGGAGGGAGTGTTATATTGTCCAAGAGGTCATCCATGAGGTTATCTGTCAGTCCATCATTCAAATTCATTGTCCCAGCCATATCAGTCAACCTAGGCAACTCCACAGTACATGGTTTGTTTACTGATGGGGACAAGCTCGATGGACTACTGTACAGCATGGGAGAAAGCGGAGCGTCATCATCTTGAACATCATCTAGTTCGGTGCTTGCCAAAATCGGTGACAAGCGGCCACTGATCGTACTGGCATTTGAATTTGTACGGGAACGAAAATCTGTCCATGCATCCAGCTCGTCGCTGCTGCGGGAGGTAGGACTCCCTGGCCACTTGGAGAGCTGAGAAGGGCTGTCCTCGCTCGTCTCCTGGGCAGTCTGCAGGGCTGCCTTTTTCTTAGCCGCCCGCCCTCTGCTCTTCGTGTACTTGTTGCTGTTGTCCATCGACACAGCACGTCTCCGGGGCGCCTTGCCACCTTTTCCACCATCTGGATTGATCATCCACCAAGAGCTTTTGCCGGTGCCTTCATTCTGCACCCTGACGAATCGGCTGTGGAGTGACAAGTTGTGCCGGATTGAATTCTGCAGGAAAGGAACAAATCAAAACGTTAAAACCAGCACCCCTCTTCTTTTGCTACCCAAATCTCAATCACAAAATCAACATCACATGAAAACAGCAATATGAATAAAAGCATTGGGCCCTCCAGGACATCAACATGGGTTTTTTGGGTGGTAAATACGGGAGGGCTGGGGCATGACTGCAGCATGGCTGCATGCTGCTGCAAAGCAAACCCCGTGCTTGTAGTAGCTGTGCATTCCTAGGACCCACTTTTAAACCCCAAAAGTTGCATCCTAAGGAAAGAAGGGTGACACAGCTCCACTCCTGCTAGCAAGGAGGTAGACATTTCTCCCTTACTTTTGACTTAGGAGAAACACTCTATGCTATCAGCAATCTTGCCATCAGTTCCTTGAAATAAAAACTGCAAAGACACTGCAAAAATCTGACTGGAGGGGTAGTCACGCTCACTGCAGCCTCTGCAAATGTCTTTTAAATTGTTCATGGGCATGTGTGTTGCGTATTTGTTATAATAATTCTTGAGAAAACTGCAAGTGCTATTGCTCCTCTCCCACAGGCACTCTGTGCATGACTAAGCTGTACTTTCTCTCTCGATTAGAGGCACCAGAATTATGCCCGTACCGCAGTAGCCGGCCAGCTGTCCCCTCGTTATAGTATCCTCACAGTCTTCAAAACATGCTGTGACACAGTACACGATGATATCCCTGTCCCTGTAAGCTGCCAGATACAGAGTTGTACAAAGTTGCTGTACACAGTTGGATACCCCATGCTGTACAGGATGCTACGAAATACAGTACTTTTAGGGGAGCCCTTGCACAGTATTTCAGGGGAGCCAGCTTGCACTAGTCAGCAACATCTACTGTCCAAAAACCACGTTGGCTCAAACCGATGATATCACCTCAGGATGAGAAAGAGGTCAAGAAAACCAGCCCACACACTGTACCCCTAGTGAAATGGCTCTAGATTTAAATCAAAATAACTGAGATGAAAATCCCACTCCACTGCTCCTGCTGATCATGGGCTTAAAATACGGTTCAAAGGACAAGCAAATAGTATTTGTTGAGTGAGAATGTTTCCAGGTTTGGTTTTGGGCTTTTTTTCCATGTGCAAGTCAAAAGATTTTTGGCGCTATCCCATATTCCTTTGACAAAATAGTTGTGCTATTCTTCCAGGTTAAAGATGATCCAGTTTAAAAAGTTGCACGAGTTCTTTTTTCTTAATTTTTGGCAATTAACAGGTATATCTATAAAGAGGATAAAATCACATTTGTTCTACCAGCATGCTTTAAAAACACAAAGTCAACAGGACCATAGCATAATCAAACCATCCCGGATAAGTGTCCTTCATTTACAAAGCACTTAAGAAATTCCAGATTTAAATGGGCAAAGAATGAATCAATCAACAAATCATTCACAAGCATCTCGACATTTGCATCCTTAGGATAAATGGATGTTTGACATAAGTGCACTGGAGACACATTTGATGTACAAAGAAATACAACCCAGCTTTTTTAAAACAATTTTTTTCAGTATAAAATGCCTTTTTTTCCCCCCCCTGTTAAGTGTTGTGGTTTTTGTCAGATTGTGAAATGGAAAACACGCCTGAAGTTCTTCTCGCACGCAGACAGCAGACGCGGCTGTGATTATCACTTAATGAAAAGAGAAATCATATGGACCATGGTTCAAAATAGCAACTGTTATGTTTTAAACAATTTGCACAAAACAGCAGACCAGACTTCGCAGACATACTCAAGAGTAGTTTGGGTCAGTGCCTCAGCTATAAACTTGTCCATTTCTAAGTGACTATCATGCCATCAAAACATGGTGGATTGAGTTGCAGCATAATAGTTCTACAGTCTAAGGAAGGAAAGAGCTTTTTATTATTTAACTGATGACATTTTAACTGTATTTTGAGTCTGGCAACAGTCTGTTTCTAACTTCTAATAACTAGGCACCACTGCTTACTTCCTCAGGTTTCTCCCAACTGGCTGGGGAAATGTTTTTTTAAAAAATAACCTTTGTGCATATTCCAGCTTGTACTGCATCAATGCTGGTAGCTCTCACATTCATCACTTGTGACTTTCATGGACAACCACTAGTCAGAACATCTGCATGGGCATCCCTCCTCGCAAAGAGCTGGCGGTAGGACAAGGACAACCAGAGCTAGACCACCACACCAAGCCAGGCGACAAGAGGCATACAAACCATGCCATTCCCCACCTAAAAATGCTGGATGTGAGAATACACAGCACTGTGATTCTTGCTAGTGAAAAAAATCTTAGAAAACAGAAAAGAAACACCCAAGGTGGCATACACAGCATGCCACATAGCTTCAGATATAAAAACACTCAGCCAAAGTGCCAGCAGCTAGCAGTTTTCAACCTACAGTATTCTCATAAAATGGCTTATTTCTGCTGGTGATAGCCATAGCATGATACTATTTGGCCTAAACCCATGAAAAATCCTAAATGGTAAAATTGTGAGACTGAGGCACCTTTCAGGATGGGATCTCCTGCATGTGTGGATAGGTGTGTGCACATGTGTACTTTTCTTCTTATTGTATCTCTTTGCTCAGTGTTGGTATTACACAAATAAGAAAAGAATGTAATAATACTTTTGCATTGAAAATTGGTGGTTAGAAAAAATCCAAGCAGTTTGTTTTCCTTTACATTAAGCAATATGCCACGTATATTCCGGCTTCTGTTTTTCTTTACTTTTCTTCTGTAGGAAGATTGTTTTCTTAAGCATAATTATGGGCCAATTTATTTTTGTGTACCCCATCTCCACCCTCTGTTCAAACACTGCCTTAAAAACCACTTCTTTCATGTAACCTCCTCCCCCGCTAACCTCTTCAGCAACTGTATCTGAGTTTCTTGGTTTCTCCTTGTGTTGGATGCTCTGCCAAATCAAATTAGGACTGGATCATATTATCCTTTCACATGCAAGTTTTGCTACAGAAGTCACCGGGATTGACAACTCACATCAGTAAAGGCTATTGCGCTGTGCTACCAGGCTGCAATCTGGATGGAAATAACCATATTTTCTACCTGGTTTCTGAGCTGTCAAAGAATGTTCCTGTCTGCTGAAAATATAGGAAAAGATCATGGGACAATCTTTGCTCATGACCATGAGCATTAGTAATATATGACCATGCAACAAACTGCAAAGGAGGTGGGGAAGCAAAGAAAATAGAGTTTATCATTTGAACCCGCTGCTGATCAAATTAATGGGAATTTGTCTTTGACTTATGTGGGAGATGGATTAGGCCATGATGATGGAAACATAACACATTTTTCCATTCCAAAGTACATTGAGAAACTTTAAAAGATCTATAAAGGAACTTCCATCAATCTGTCCTGGAGACCATATGTAGATGGGCCAGATGCTAGCCAGGCTGCAGACACCTTGGGAAAAGCTCAGATACCACCGATGGGCACAACATATGGACTGTACAAGAGCAGAGGAGAAAAGAAATACGATGAGCTCCTCCCTTTATTAGTGTTAACTATTTATACCAGACTTAAAGAACGCTGTGTGTTCTGCTAAGAGCCAGAAGACCAAAGTTCCTGCAGATAAGATCAAGAGCATCCCATACAGCATTAAGCCCAGCTGGGTCCCGGTCCCCTGGGGAAGTGGTCCTGCAGGGAAGAATGACCAGCCCTGGAGATGAGGAAGACCCAGGGCAAAGGAAGAGACAAGGCAGGTCAGACGTGGTGTGAGCAGAGGGTGGTACAGTGGCACAGGCAAGCAGCGCTGCTACCCTACCTTGGCTTAGGCTGACGGCATCAGGAGAAGGGGTGCAGCTGGGTGCCCAGAGAAGCAACACGAGGGGTGACAGCACTTTCCCCAAACTCGGAGCCACGCTATCAGCTTTTATAAATGTCAATCCACTGCACCGCATTTTACTCAGTTAATACTCCTCGAGGGAACCAGCCGCATTTTGCTCACAAAAAAAAATGAAATCGGCTACAATGTCCTAATTACACGTGTCTCTCTTGGCATTTTGGTAAGACTGCAAACGGGTAAGCTCCGAGAGAGGACACTCAAACATCTCCAAAGTGCTGTATACCTGATTTGACACGAACAACTGAATGAGTCTCCCAGGGAGGCTGGGACTGCAGGTTATTTCAACACTCAGCCCCTGTCAGGCAACAGCAGCAAATGCTTGAGCCTTTAAAACAGAGAAAATTCCCCCTCTCTGTGCCTGTTTCGGCCTCTTCCAAGCCGTGTTTACCTTGTGGAGCCCGTCCATTAACTCAGACACCAGCTGCAAGTGCTTCCACTGCAGTACAGAGTCT
This sequence comes from Balearica regulorum gibbericeps, assembly GCF_011004875.1. Lineage (NCBI taxonomy): Eukaryota > Metazoa > Chordata > Aves > Gruiformes > Gruidae > Balearica > Balearica regulorum. The sequence goes on along the minus strand of NC_046186.1, from coordinate 50,650,654 downwards.
TTTTTGTCTGGACGCAACATGTGGTATCAATTTATCATCCTCAACAACGCAACAAGGAATCCACTCACTTTAAAAATAAAAAGAGAGTTGTGTAACTTAACTCTTAAAAGCCCCCCGCTTTAAAAAAAAAAAAAAAAAAAAGGCCTAAAGATTAGCAAGATGAGGTGCAGCTGGTGGCTGCCGAGTCCAAGTTACACACTGGTCTGTTTTTATTTCAGTGTTTTGTAGTGAGTGGCTAATTCGTTATTTCAGATACAGGCTCCCAAACTGTAAAGTTATGGCTACAAATCAAAAGCAGTTTTTTTATTTTAACAAGTGGGATACTAGGACATTATGGGAGAAAAACAAACACTATCTGCAGACCCATAAATGCTGCTAATGCTCACTTGGGAGAATTACACTTTATTTTATACTGTATTAACATATTTAATGTTCTGACTTCACCGTATGAAGTTGTCTGGTAGCCACGTAGTTGAGAAAGGCATGAGCTCTAATACCACTGAAAAGAAGCCATGAAAACAACTCCAGCTTATCAGCCTCCAGCTGATTGGAGGGAGCCCTGCTTCTCCATGGCTCTGCTTGCTCACCGGAATTGCAGTTTCCAGCCTATGTCACCTTGCTCGAAATGCTGTAGCACAAATCTCCTTTGGGATGAACATCCCTACAGAGAACCTCCACCAAAAATTATTTCTTTAAGAAAAGCAAAACGAAACAAACTACTTTCTTTGCATTTGGTTGTTGCTGAAACAGGAGGCTGTGAATAATCCAACACGTTTTGCCCATGCATCCAGACCAGTGTCTGTGCCTTCTCATGAAGTAATTCAAAATTTGCTTCAACTACCAGATTTACATTTTGTTTGCTTTAAAGTCCCCAGTGAGAGTCAACTGCAAGTAAACAAGAAAACAGATACAGTGACTCCAAAATTACAAATAACTAAAGTTGCCAACTGTGTGCATGTATGTCGGAATTTCTGGTGAAAGGGATTTGCAACTCTAGGCAAGGAGATCTTTAGGAAACACCAATCTGTTGGTTCCATACAGTCATTTTCTGCCTGGCTCTGTAAGGCTGCAGTGCTGCTCTTCTCAAGGAACTTTGAAATCCCCAACCCAAAGAGGTTTCAGAATTTCTTCCTCTTTCCCATAAGTTTTTGTAAACCAGAAAAACATATATAATTTAATAAAGTAGTGAGGGTGCTCTGGAGATGCAGAAAAAGCAAGAACTAAAACATAAGGAAAGTCGTCCCACAATATCTATCCAGCCACGTTGTATCGACAGGCATCTTTTTCCATATAAACCCAAATACTATGTATTCCAGATTGTTATATTTTCCCTAAATTATGGAAGTTGCAGTGGAAAAAAAAAGCATTAAGCAAATTACACACAGAGAAAGAAATCTTTCCTGACACCCAAATGTTCTTGATGCTCGATGTTCGCTATTATCTGCAAGTTCCTAAGGCAGCTCCCGCAAATCCCACCAGATGTTCAGCAGAAGCAGGCGGCGAGAGCGCACCAGGGTCCCGCAGAGTACGTCCCTTCGCACCCTGCTAGCAAAGGCCATCGTCCTCACAGCCCTGGAAAGGGTAAGTGGGATGACACAGGTTCAGCCCTGCCCCAGCATACCCTCTTGAAGGAAAAGGGAAAAAAACCCCCAGAACCACATATTTAGGGGAAAAAAGTGAGCTCAGCATGTGAAGAGTGGCTTTGTCGATTCCCCTCCTCATGCTCTCTTCAAAGGAGTATTTCTGACCTTGGTGGTAGGGGAATGGCTAGAAGAGGTCCCCGCTGTAATTAGCTCTCTGCCTGCATCTCTTCCCGTCTTCCCCCACCCCTAGGAAGAACAAAAAGCCTTGAGGGATATTAAAACTCCTTGGGAGAACATTAAGTCCGGCAAAGATTTATCCTCCGAAATGTGCTGGCTCAGATAGGAGAGCAGTACACGGATCTGCCTCCATCCCGCACGCAGGGCGCCACGCTGTGCCAAATTACGACAGGAGAAGGTGATTAGCACAGGGAAAACAAACCCTCCCTAACGACACGCACGTCGCTCCCCGCTGCTCCAGCTGCTCCTTGCCACAAGGGCAGGCGTCGAGCAACGTACCCACCAAGGAGGTTTATGCCCTCCCTTTTGAAAAGAAAAGCATCTCCATGCATGGAGCTATGGGAACTGAGTCACAACTTAATCAAAAGTTTTTCCTTAAAAAAAAAAAAATAAATAAAAATTTAATTCTAGCTAAAACAACTGCTGCCTCACTCTTTGCAAACAGTGATATTGCAAATTGCTACGCTGACGTAAATAAATCTTAGCTGAAAATATACACTGCCTGGAAATTGTCTCAGAGTATCACGCTTCCAGTTAGCAGAAAAATCTCCAGTTATTTTACAGTCAGACGTCCTCTGACCACAGGAGGACTCTAATAAATAACATTTGTTTTGCTGTGAGTAGAGCATGATGGTTGTCGTTTATTTTTTTCCACTGAGTGTTGGGAGACGGGAAACAGAGAGTGAGGAAAATGCTGAAACTTTAACTAATGCAGCTGTGGAGCAAGAACAAGGTTGGGCTCTCCAGCAACTCCTCCCACTGTCACGAGCCATGTACCCCAGTACCCTTTGCTATAGGAAGCCCCCTAAAAATATAGCACTAGTCTCTGCATGCTATGCTGATGCTTTCCCATGTTAAAACAGGATTTGGGAACCAGGAGGCAGGCACTGTGATCGGGAGGTTGGTAAAGGTACCTTGTCAAGAGCTGCCTTTTGCACTCTCTTCCACATGCTTCGTATCATGGCTTCCCAAAATTCAAGAAGACAATTAATTTCAATCAAAGGATTTAACTTAATTAGAGTAGGAATTTACTTTAAGGCATTGCCCTTGCAAGGTGCTGGATTTTTGAGAATCCCAAGGCACCTCAGTGCAGGCTTGACTGGGACACGAACAGAGTCAGTGAGAGAATGGAAGATGTTGCCCCATACTGAACTTAAACCCAAGGAGTTGCATACAAAAAAACTGCAATGAACGCAACATAGCTGTGTCTCTGCAGAGTCAGATCAAAGCAGTTCTAATTTCTGTTCAGGGGTGGCATCACCAGCAGATAACATCTTTGGGTTGTTTTTTTTTTTTTCTTAATGGCAAGCCCCAGCATTTAAAGCGTTTCCACTGTAGGAACTTTGGAAATGACATCATGCTGTATTTGTGGAGCCCCTTCAGCAGGGCATCACTGCATTTCTCCTCCTCTGTGCCACGGAGCCCCAAGAGAAGTGCAGGCACACACAACTAATCAACCCAAATATTATATGTACAGTAACTCTCATAAAAATAGCTACCACTGTCAGCGCAGCCCCAACCCACCAGCTGCTGAAGCTACTGGAAGAGTCCTCACAAACCTCAGTGGTCACCCAGTTAGACCTCAATGAAAACAATGCAGTTGTGCTGCAAGGCAGACTTTCACCCTGAAGGCTTTGGGTTTGCTTTGCTAGAAAGAAGAACTAGAAGAAAAAAAATATATATATCCCTCTGTTTTTCGTTTCTTAGATGCAAAGCTCCCAGCACAACCCTCACGCAGCGTTGTGGAAACCAGAGTGCTCAATTCTATTTTCGCTCCTTCTCAGCATATGGCCGTTACTATACATCGACTATTTAGAAACACGTATGGGCGTTCTTTCATGCCTTTATAAATAAATGTGAGTGATGTTACTGCTTATAATAATTCACTAAAAATAGTAGCTTCCCATGGAAGATCACAAAAGCCTCTCATTGCTGAATCACCTATTATAAATCTTTATTTTTTGAAAATTTTTTGTGGTCATGTTGTGATTTTTTTTAACACTTCCTAAGCCTGTGAAAAGCAACTAAAGCAGCAATAACTTCCACCAGACAGCGGCAGGGAAAGAGTAAAATCTGTGTGCACGAAGAAAGCCTTCCAGGGTTCATTCCTTACTGAAGTGCAAGGCTGCCTTGCACGCAGCTCTGTAAAGTCCTAGCTCTGAAATGATAGATTGTTAAATACCCGGGTTGGATTAATTGGAAGTGTTGAGCTGCACACATTAAATTGCAAATCTGGTGACAGTTACGGCTGACATGTGACTGATGAGAGGAACAGATCTGATACGCTGTCGCCTGACCGAGTTTGATCAGGCCTGAGCAAGCCCTTCAAAAGCCGGCACAGGCACCCGAGACCTTCTTGCGAGAAAGCCTTCAAGCAACCTCCGAAACAGCCCCCGGCACTTCTGCTATGTAGACTAATCTGAAACAGGACCCCTCTCCTGTGCTATTTTAAGCATATAATTAGTTTATTATTGAACCAGAAGATATTATCTGATTTTAAAAAAAAAAAATAAGTGCATTTTAAAATACAATGCGCTTCAGTAGGCAGCTGACATGGCAAAGAGAACGGTCCTGCTCCATGGACCCAAGCACCGGGGGAAGCCGGGGACGCACCTATGCCTGACTCTCAGTGGGTCTGACCCACTGGCTGGCTCCTAGAGGCAAAAATTCCCCTGGGAGCCTCACGGGAAGGGCAGCCAGGGTGGGAATGCACAACCACAACTCCAGGTATTCACCGAATCACCGCAGTGCCGGTGGGTACAGGGTGTGAGTTAGGAGACGAGGGATGAGCGAACAGATCAACTTGAAAAACAGGTATCTCTTCCTTCACGACTCAGGACGGGGTAGCTATGGCACTACCAATAAATACCTGCATGCTCTTCAAAACTTAATGACAGCTGTAAAATATTAACATCTTTTGAAAGTAGAAAGTGATCAGTTTTCCTTTTGATGTATTCTGATGTGTGTTCTTCTCTCGTCCTGAGACTAACACATGGGTCCTCCCTACCTAGTCTTTTCCCTCTTGCCTTCTTACGGCTTCCTACATTTTGCCTCTGCGTTGGGGGAACATATTTTAAATGCTGTATTTAGGAACAAATTTGAAAAATCATATAGACTTGCTTTCCATATACACAAACTAAGCTCATGCTGTGCCAGATGACACACGTGGACAAAAACATTCATCTCCTCACTGTTTTTACATGAGTAAGCTGGGTTTACTTCAGGAGTCTTTCCCCAGCCCGTTCTCTAACCTCCCTTCCATGGGCGCATTGCATCGAGACACTCAGCCTCAAAAACAGCCCAGCCCACAAACTGCCGAGGCACGAGGCTTTAGTTTCCACGCGGTGATGCCCTATCTGCAATTTCCAGGTTGACAGCATTTGATTCTTTTTTTCTTTTTTCCTATGGAGAAAAGTTTTTTACAGCCTTAAAATGTAACTACTCTCACCCAGTCTGGGCAGCTCCAAGTCAGACCCTGACGTCCAAGCTACTGACAACGGTCTCCCCTTGGCAGCCAGTGGGGAGAAATGGGTGCCTCCAGCAAAGAAGCCCACCAGCCCATCTTCCTGGTTTCCCCTGCAAGTGCCTAGCCCTCTTCGCTGGTGGAGGTGGATCTCACCCTTTGCGCAGGGAGGCTTTGGGACTGTGGCTGTTCCCAGCACCTCCCAGGGCATGGTGGCTTCAGAGAGCTCGCCCCCACTGGGACTCACTAAACTCTCCTTCTACTACCCCTCCTGATTAATCCCAGTCCCACCTAATGCCATTTACAAATTGTTTTAGTCTTCATGGAACCGAACCTCACTTGGATGACTTGCATGTTACTGGTTTTACTAGATTTTTTAAAATTTATTTTTCTGTTCACTGTGGGGGTAAAATACACCTGAGGAACTGACAAAAAGGAAGATGACACCTATTACACTGCCAGTGAATCAGCCCTTTGCTACAGCAAGCAGGACATTCCTGTTTCACACGCAACTGGCAGCAGCACCATCCCAGAAACCTCACAACCCAGGTAAATGCACAGGTATGAAAGTCATAATTTCTTTTTTTCAGCTGTTTACCTAATCCGAGAAACTAAGATCACTGTCATTGATACAGCCACAATCACAAGTGCTAAAAGTTGAGCCTAAAGCTAGGCTATGTCAAAACGCTTCGGTACTTCCCGGTGCTTTGTTAGCGCCCCACCCCAACACCAGAGCCCGAATAGCAGAATGATGAGTGGAGGAACCCTTTCATCTACCCAGTTTGAACCTGTTTACATGAGTAATCCCTCCTGAAGCCAACACTCAGGACATGGTGGGGCCCTTGTATCGCTCAGTACATAGACTGGGACATCTTTCAGAGGCAGCTGCGGACCCGCAAGGGCAATGCAACAGCCAAGTTTGTCACTATGTACTAGGAGAAGAATTACCTACCCTGTAGGCTGCAGTATGGTTGAGCTCCCATTGTGGGAAGGGCTACACAAGTAGAAGACACTTGCATCTGAAAGTATGCAGCCTCTATAGGCTGACAAAGAAGCCTTAATTCAATAAAGATGCTATAGAACATAAAATCGAGAGGCTTGCTTTGGTTTCATTTGCTAGCGCAAACCAGCCTGGTCTTACCTGCCCTTCAGGTAAGCATCGAGGCAACCTCTTGGTACACTCAGATGGTGTCACTTCACAGACACCATCCTCTGCTCTGGAAAATTTTAAGTATTGACTTGCCAAATCAAAAATCTATGCATCTTGGCATCGCAGTAGTTGTATGTACTCTGAGATGGCCCCACAATTCCTGCAGATAGGTACTCTCTTACAGCGCTGGACAGGCAGATGAATTTCTGCTTCTCAGAGAAACTGGTCCCAGACCCCAGGTGGGTTGGGTGGACACATGTCACATCCTGCTTTTAAGGGGAAAACGTTGAGTTATGTTAGTGAACTACACTACTTGAAGTAAGTCCTTTTTCAACACCCACATGTTCAAGACACAGGGCAAATTTTAAAGGACAATGCTAAGAATGATGGCGCCTTTGTACATCACTTTTTTTTTATGAGACTGTTCTCAGTATTCATAGCTCAAGAACGCCAGGCCTCCTGAGCATGCCAGGTATCATTTTCATAACAAAGGTACATAAGAAACAAGCGCCTTCAAGTTGCAGCTTAATAGAGGAGGACACAAAGAAAGGAGCATTGGCAAATGCTCATGGGGATATTTACCCTCCTTCTGGGAAAGGGAGGGGACCCACTACCAAGCACCATGAGCAACATGTATGAGTATACATTATGACAGGTCTGCTAATACTTCTATAATATGAACTGATATGCAGAATATAAACCGGGCTACCACAAACTAGCTTTATGCTTTTTTTCCCTCCTTCTTTTGCTTTTCATTTTTTCCTGTGATTAAAGTTTAGAGGAAATGGGATATGTGGAAAAACAGAAATGAACCAGGCTACTTTTTGAACCAGGCTATTTTTTGAACCAGGTTAAGATTAGCAAAGCGGGGAATGAAAAAATTAAGGAGATGGAAGAGTCCACACTTGTCTCTAGTCAGATTTTTTCAAGAGCTGGTGGAAACTCATTCTGTTTGTAGGATCTTGACCATGTGCCCTGTTGCAAAGTGAGATTCTCACCTGCAAAGGCTTTTGCATGTATCTAAGTAAGCTGCTTTCTGGACTTGAACAGGAATACCCTCAATGTGTAGGGTTAGATATGCACCAGTCTTTGCCAGACTTTGCCTTGTTGACAAGGATAAACAAGAGGAGACACACTGAAATTTCCAATTTCATTCACAAGCAAGTTTCAAAGCTTGCAGAAGTTAATGAAAACCTTCTAGTAGTTTTGTATCAGGCTTTTTTGAGGTGAAAATGCAGCATATTAATTATTTTCAGCAGAAATGGGTTCTTGATGCCATCCAATCACAGCTATAACGCCAGCGACCCTTCCAAAGCAGAGTGACAGCTGAGTCACTAATGTTAAAACAGGGATGAGAAAAGGAAAATTAAAAAGAAACTAGGCTACTTCCCCTGAGGAGCTAAATACAGTATTTAATGGCATCTTTTTATAAGGTTAACAAATCAAATGCTTCAGCTATGAATTGTTGCCATCATCATAACTACAATAGGATGACCCTGGACAACCTATCTCTGTCTAGGTTTTTTTCCTCCTGTGACACATAAATAAGGAGGAAGAGGCTGGGAGGCAGCCCAGCCTCTCACCATACTCTGGGCATTTGGGGAGATGAGTAGTGATAGCCACAGAAGGTTTCGGCAGGACAAACAACAATGCTGTCAACAGAGGGGGATGACAGCGGGAGGGAGCAGATGGAGTACTCGTCCTTCCCTGCATCTGCAGCAGCTGCCATCTTCATCAGCTGTTGCCCCTGTGGGGCACTCCGCCTGCATGGGCAGGAGCAGGCAGCACTTGGGTTCCTCTCGTTTAACTCATGCTGAAGAGTCGTCCCCCCCTGCCCCACTGGCCTTAAATGAGTGTGTCAAAAGCAATTAAAGTCAGGTGAGAAATCTTAAAGCTATAGGCATAGAAGAGCTTCCTTTTTTCCAATGCTGCAGAGGTGCTGGGCACTTTGGACTCCATGTCGTTCGTACGTTGCAGTTTAGTAAGTTACATTTTAGTGAAGTAGCTCAATATCTGCATATGCCAGAAAACATCTGTCCAGCAGAACAGTCAGTATTGAAGCTGATTTTCCAGGAAGGTAACTGCAGCTACCTGACAGGCCTTCTGTATTAGGAGACCCTAAATGTACTCATAAGGCATTATGGCACAACAGGGTGAAATTTTTGCTCATTTTCATCTCTCTCCTGCTGCTCCAGCACCACGCTCGTGAGCAACGGCCCTGGCTCGGTGCTGCACTGGTCAAGGTGCTCTGCAGCTCCGGGCCCCAACAAATGGTTCCAGCTGCAAGAGCCAACAACGTAATCGCAAATGCAACAGGAGTACGGGGTGGTTTGAAACCCCGCCTCCTCATTTGATCTCAGTGCCATACATGGAAGCACACAAGATACCGGCATGCAGGGAACTGGGCCACCTGGGCAGATACTTCCTGGAAAGATCACGCGTGCTTGGACTAACCTTCCTCCTTGGGGCCAACGCCAGGGAGTGCATGTTGGACACGCGTGGCACTGTATTTATATGCGCATTTTAGGGAGCCACTTCCTCTGAGTTCCAGAGTTTGGCCTAACTCAGCCCTGCTTGCCAAACAAGCAAAATTTCTATTTAATTAATCCCACACACATCTTCAGCAGCCTCTTCATTCAGTTGGCTTAAAGCACCCTATCCATGCCTTATCACAAACTCTGGCCATGTTATTATGATAACTTTAAGCATAATCTAAGCATGATGCTGAATAGCAAGTAATCGCCGTTCGTGCAAGAAGTCTGGCTGACCTCTGTGGGACTCTTTGTGGGAGAAAAATTTTGCAGGATTAGGACTGAAGCCTGAAGACAGGGTCATCTCTTCCCTCTGCCCACCCCCTCTCCCTTGGCTCTAGCATCCAGTACATGCTGTCCTCTTTGCTACTTCGACACAGTCCTTAAGGCTTTAGATCCGAATGAAGAAAAGCAGAACGAGCAAGCTCTGTGATTCAGGGGTATTTGAAAGAGGAAAAAAAAGGGCAACTGTTAGGCAGAATCTGCCAGGAAGAGGAGAAGGAATTGGTCTGTGCGCCAAGAGGCAAGAGGCCATAGTCTTTGAATTTCAAAGGCTTTCAGGAAAGACGACCTCAAGATACCTTCACAAGCTACTTTGAACGAGTCACAGTTTGGTACTCTGCCGTTTTTTTCCTCCTCTCCTTTTTTCCACCTAGATAACTTTGGTTTTTTTGCTTGGTAAAAGGCAAAATACTAACTTTAAATAACTTTACTTGACCATTTATGGGCACTTAGATGTCATTTAACACCACATTGCTGCTATATATTGAGACTATGTACACGCTTGGAAAAGAGTCTCTGGGAATTACAACACTGTAAAACGCCTTGGTGCTTCAGCCCCATCCCATCGCTCTGGTACACCGGCCAGCGAACACAGAGCGCTTTCTTCTGCCATGTCCCTTCTCCGTCCCCCACTCCCCCCCCAGAGTTAGGGCATTGCTGGAAATGGGTACAATGCTGTTTGCAACCGTACACATTTAAAATAAAAAAATGACGTCCTGTACAAAATCAGGATCACGTGCTGCAATCCAGCACCCTTACGCTGCCCAAAAACACGAAGTCGGAGCTTGCACATTTAGATAAGAACTGTAGCAAAATGAAGACAAAAACTGTAAGCCAACCCTTTTAAATGCAGACAGGGCAGGGAGCGGCTGCCAAGACGTGCTGGCGCTAACTGGGGCTTTATGAACGTTTGACTTGTTTCACTCCCAGGTTTCCACCCTGAGTCCCGGGTGGGTGGAAGTCATTCGGGGACACAGGCAGACAGGGGAGAGACCCGCACCTGCAGCTCCCCTCCAGCCAGGGAAGGGGCCAGCTGGCAAAACCAGAGGAGGGCACAACATTCAGTGAATCCAGGCAAACAACCCAGCCAATGCAGGGGGAATAACGCCAGGCCTGTCTGCTCAGTCCCAGGCACGGACCGAGAGAGGTCAGCCTGATGCGGGGCGTGTTGGAGAGGTCTCCACAAACCGGGGGGGGCTCTGCCTTGCAGAGGAGCAGCGCTGTCAGAAAGGTCGTAACGGCGCCAGAGCCGAACTCTTGTAAGTATTAATAGTCATCACATGCTCGTCAGGAGGGGCGTCTACCCTTTCATGAGCACGCACCGTCAATAAAAAGTCTTATCAACAGCAGATCCAGGACACCCCAACAGCATGTTTTGCTAGGAGAGCATGGGAAAAAAATAATCCACAACTCTAGTCTTGTTGATGACTGGTCCCTGCAATGTGCTGAACGCCATTTGCCAGGTACTACACCCCCCTGTTCATGCTGACTCTTACTGGAGAGAAAAGCAACCACCTACCTGTTGCTGCTGACAACGGGACTGGGTTCAACATAGAAGAACTTCTGGAGCCCCACGTGTCAAATGACAACGAACCCTGTTGTTTTGGTGGGGTTTTATTTTTATTTTTTTGGAAGTACCCAGAGAAAAGCTGGGTGGAGAGTCCCACCATCAGCCAAGTTTGCAGGGGTACTACTGAGAAAAGGAAATAAACTGGCTGGGAAATGTCATGATGTCATGCTGTTGTCCTAATTTTCGGACATCGCCACACACACTGCAGCGAGCTCTCCACCCCAGAGCCCAGCGCTCTCTCCCAAACGCTACGATAGAGACACTTCGCAGGTTAGATCACATCGGTCCTCCAGACCAGCAGTGATTTTGGGAAACAGTCTTCTTCAAGAACAGGAAAAATTCAAAGAATCCAACAGGACATGATCCATGTTCCTCCATGGCCATCCCAACAAGTAAGGCTAAAATGAAAAGCCTGGGACAGACGTCAGCAGCTCCCAGAGGCCTGACAAGCACTGGAAAGGAGTGCTTTTCAGCACCAAGAAAAGGCTGGGAGCATCACCTTCCCCTGGGTACATAGCAACAGTTGCTAGTATTGGCAGGCGGTGAGATGCAGCGCAAGACGTGAGGGTGACATCATTTGATTATCACCTCGCTTCCCTTGGATTCAATTGGGTTCCAATAAGAAATTATTTTTAGAATCGCTACAGACAAAAGCCTCGAAAACTAATTTATTACAGATTTGGGTAAAGGAGGCTGGGGACCGTATTTCTACCAGACAAAGTCTTAACAAGGCCCAAGTATTTGGAAACCGAAACCACAGCAGAAATAACATGTACATATTAGCAGTGCAGGTAATTAACCTTCTGAAAAACACACTTAAAGGCAGGGTAAAGTCTCCATTGCCTGAAGTTTTTGCATTTAAGGCTAGATATTCTTCCAAAAGGTGGCATGCAGCTGAAACTGGATTTAGGATGTGCTGTTGGAAGAACTGATGGGAGCTCTGAAGCTTTCATTCAGAAGGTCTGCCCTTAAAATCTTGAAGTCTGCCTGCTGCCTGTACTTGGGAAGCTCAATTCCACTTTGCTAATATAGGCATTTGCAATTATGAAAAAAGTTAAGAATTACTAGAGGATATCATGACATATGATGTAAATATTCCAGGGAAAGCAGTACAGGGGAGGAAAAAAAAAAGCCCTCCAAAATGTTTAGCAAGAGGTCCAATGCTTTTGCCCCAGACACTAGAAATGACTGACATCATTCTTGTTACCCCATGCCACTGCGAGCTTGCAAGTAATTGATCTTGCCTCTGATTTCAAGTTAGCCATGGTGTTTGTTTAGGAGAAGAGGTTCACATGACAGACTGGCGGTTTTGAAGGAGATCTTTTGCTGAAGCGGTAGCAGCTCTCTGGAGATAAATGACTGCAGGGATTCTCAGGCAGCCATGGGTTTGTCAGCAGCAGTCCACTGCTTGACAGTGCACGGCACTTCTTCATTATGTTTATGCAACTACAGGTATTAGTATTTACAGCAAACGGCTTCTTTTTACATCCCTTACTTTGAATATTTGATATCCTTTATGAATTTTAATGGACCGTTGTACTGTCTTGTGTTTTTTAGCTTATCATTTAATATACTTGTACACAATGACAGACTAATGAACTACTGAGTGGTGTGAGGAACTGTGGGGTATGTCACAACAACTTGTTCTATAAAGTAACAAGGCAAAGCTTTCTCTGCTTTTATAGCAAGGACAGATTCTCTGCTCTGCTTGCCCCAAATGACAGCAAGAAAAAAATGTTTTGAGTAAGAAAGGGGGAGTGGGGGGTGGAGCAAGACAGAAACAAAACTGCAGTGTCAGGTTTTCATTTTGCTACAGCCCTCGTAATCAAACCCGGGAATGCTACTCAGTGAAGGGCCCTGGACTATCACATCATCCCCAGTGCAAAACTTCTGACTGACGTAAGCAATTGACTTGTCTGCTAATTTGATTTCTACAACTCACTGCGTCGGGACGTGACCGATAAGAGCTGACTAGCAATTCCCACAGATAGGGATTTTGCAGAGCCTTGCACGCCATACAGCACAGCCAACTCCACCCATTTTTTTCTGCACATGACACTGTCACCCGCAAATCTGAGGCAGACACACAGGACTCTCTATCAGCAGGACCATATGTGTCTGCAGAGATAGCAAAAGCCAAGGCTGCCATCATCTAGCCAAATAAACAACTTCACATACAAGAAATGACAAGTGGCAGGAGAGATCCAGGAAAGGACATGGTTTAAGCCTCCTAAATTCAGAGGCTGTTGCTTCAAGTAACGCCTCTAGCAGATGCAAGAGGCAAGTCAATAGCCACAGATTCCTCCGCAACACAGGTTCCTGTTACAGAGAAGTCAAAGTCAAGAGGGACAAACCTTATCCAAAGCAGAGAAGATGGACTTCTTTGAAAGTGATGCATCTAAATTGAAGATTTTTATGTGTGTGAAAGGCCTCGGATAAATACTTTGCTAGAAGGGAAACAAGGGGAAAATGGACGGTAAGAGACAGGCCAGCAAGTAACATGAGTAATTTGAAAATACTTGGTGGGGTAGATGGGCAATAAATTACAAACCATCTGGCCTGCCGAGATTTACAAGAGGCTCTCTGCCAGCAAGGCCAAGCAACTCCTTTTTCTGGAGAGGGACAGGTGAGGAAGCACAGGGGGACAGACTGAGACTCTTGTTTATTGGAAAAGTAGATTTTTAAAACCCTCGGAGAAGGCAAGACAGACTGGAAAGGAGACTGCTCAAAAAGCTCAAGCTTCCTGGAGCTCCACGCCTTGAGCTGAAGGCTGTGCTGGTACCCGTGGCCATAACTGCCTCCTACAAAGGATGCGGCACTGCTGCTGGAGGGCTGGGAGGTGCCTGACCTTACCTGCCCAAGTCCCATCACACCCTGCTCCTCAAGGGCCAGCAAGGATTTACTGCTTCCCCTGGGGTGTGCAGGGGCAGTGCACAACAGAGTGGCTCGAAGCGACAGACACGCTCCCCGGCACGGTTGCACCCCTTCTCCCTCTCCAAAAGCACCCACCGGGGCTTGGGGACTACAGCTCTGCAGGGTGGCACTTGGGGACCCCGGGGCCCATCGGTCGCTGGCACCAGCCATCCCATGAAACAGCTTTCTCAAATTAGAATACGGTTTACTACTAACAGAAGGTAGCAGCATAATGTTTTCTAAAACTGATACAAAAGAGGACATATGTCTCTCCTAGCTCAGTCCTGTGCCACCACATTTCGGGAGCTGCTGAGAAGCCGCGATTCCTGCAAACTCACAGGCAGGTGTCTGCTCCCAGCGAGCAGCTCCCAAACAACTGGCCTCCTTTCTGTCTGGAGAGGGTTTTTTAACTGTTTATAGTTCCTTTGATCTGTTCCTTCTTAACACTGGCAAAACAAACTGGAGCTGAGGAGGTAGGATCTTCCCAGTTAATAGCTTCGGCATTGTATCTTAATCCCCCCTGAGGCATCTTCCCAGAGTAATTTTACCAGCAGCCACTGTCTTGCCTGCATGGTTGTTTTTAAAACTACTTTGATATTAAACCAACCCCACACTGCCCTACAGTAAACATCCCAGTAGGGGGGCATACACTGGGGTGTATGTGCACCACGCTGGGGACAGAGGGTGAGGAAGAGCAGGACGAGCTGCGCTGCCCACCTTTAGGCATCTTGGATGTCCAAGCTGGGAGTTGAGGCTCCTGAAGCATCCTGAGACCTGGGGCTTGTTTCAGAGCACCCAAGATCAAACTGCCTCGCTACTCATGTGCGGCACAGAGGCACCTGAAGTTAAAACCATGATGATTTTCTCCTCTTCTCTCTCCCTGAAGTTATTTTTTCCTTTAGCTTCTCCTTTTCATCGCTAAGATTACAAGCTCTGTGCAAGCTGTTCTCATCTTTGCATGCCCAGAGAAATAAACCAAATGATAATAATAGCATATGAAAAAGGGGAAATTTGTCTCAAGACCATGATGTTTCTATTAAAGTGACTGGAGGCACAACACTCATGCCCCAAATGAGGAGGACGCAGGCAGTGAGGTACGGGAAGAGGAATTAGTACTAGCAACACACGCGGTAATTCATCTGAACCAACAGGGGCTACAGACTTTCTTCTTGCCCTTCTCAAGTAAATGACTTGTAACAAACCATAAAGGTTTCTCTACCAATAAAACAGATGAAGCACTTGATATCTGTAATTTTAGCCTCAGAGAGGAAACTATTGAATCCTTTTTTTTTCATTTTACTTCTGAAAAGATCACTAGCTCCTCACTCTGGTGCCTCCACAGCAATTTAACAGACATCAAACAACAAGATAACAAACTGATAAACCTCAATCCAAAGGAGAAATCTCTCTACCCTCATTCAGAGCAGAAACTTTCCTATTCAGCTCCCTCTGAGAAAATGCAGCATAAATAAATACAGTGCTTCTCCTACCCTCTTCATTTAGGAAAACACCACCACCACCACCACCACGTGACACAGCCACGGCTTTCTTGAAAGAAAGGCCACGTGAAACAGTTGTTCCTAAAGAGTTTGCCTGACTGCAGAAACGGTCACACCAAGCAATGAGCAGCCTGACGAGTGCCTTGAATCACACCTCACAGCTGCTTCTCAGTCCTCCGTGAGGCTAACGCAAGGAAGCATAACCACTGTGGCCGGTGAAGGACAGCGGGGAGGTGGCGAGGAAATACAGGGACACTGCCACAATTTTTACGCTGACTGTACTTCTGTCTGACAGCTCCTCAAAAAGGCAAGACCGCCTAGCCACCAACAATGGCCAGGCGATGGGTCATGCCAACAAAAGCCCTGTATCTTGGTTCTGCATGACTGTGTGGCAGAGCAGGCAGGGAAGCAACGTATCAACTGGAAAACTACCATGAATGAAAACACAAGCATTACCACAAAAACACGAAAACCCGGGGCGGGGGGGGAAGAAGTTTCTGTGAAAATACTGTAATAGGTTACCTTTATGTGGATGACTCTTCACGCTTGCCTAGACTGAGTCACTCTGTGAACTGCCTCGCGGTCCATCTGTCTGCCAACTCCTGGCTAAACTTGAACATCCTGTGACTGAAATGAATGCATCAAAGGCTAAAGCCCTGCAAGGTAACAAGGTTTTCTTTGTCCAGCACTTCCAGATGCACCAGCATTCCCCTTAAGCTAGCTATTACGTATCCTCTGGCTCTATATTTGGTATGTTTCTGACTTTCAGAGCCTGTAAAACACTGGTAGACTCGATCTTTGCCTCTCACTCTGCTTCTACAGACCTCCTCAATCCATCCCTTCCCACGTACCGGTGACATCGCCCTGCAGCCCGCTCAGCCCTGGCATTGCACCACCACTGTTCACAGAACGCAGAGAGCCAAAACAGCACTTTCAATGCTGACCTTACTGACAATACCTGCCCTCTTCACTTGCAAAGCATCGCTACAACAGCAGCACCGTGTCTGCTGCTCCCCTGGTGATCTCTACACCCCCAGTATCACCCCCAGGTCAGAGATGCTGCAGAATCACCTGCTTCCCACACTGCAGCGAGCCACCCTCCGTGGACTGGTTAGTGCTCACCTTTGGGTGCAATTTAGCCAGGGCCAAGCCTCCGTGGAAAGAGGCTTGCAATATTTCATACAAGAGATATTACAGGGGGAAAAAAAGTACAGTTTCAGATGTGGATCTGTTTTCAATTTTTGCATGGCTTTGGATAGAAAATTTTGATGCCACCTGTATAAACAATTATCAAATACTGAAGGACACAATTGCTGCAAACAAATGTGGCGACAGAAACCACAACGACACCATCTCTTACAGAAGCAATCCTGTATTGCTGGATTCTACATTTCCATTGTCTGCCTTTCAATCTGCTTGCAGTTGTAGTGGAAGAAACAAAGCAAAAAAAAAAAAGTATTATTTTCCCAGCTTTCCTCCCCAAATCAGGAACACTCTCCTATCTCTTAGGTGATAATACAAACTTAAGTAATTTTTCCTGCCCTCACTAAAACCATTTTAAAACCAGTAGTCAGGAACTAAACA
This sequence comes from Balearica regulorum gibbericeps, assembly GCF_011004875.1. Classification (NCBI taxonomy): domain Eukaryota; kingdom Metazoa; phylum Chordata; class Aves; order Gruiformes; family Gruidae; genus Balearica; species Balearica regulorum. The sequence goes on along the minus strand of NC_046186.1, from coordinate 50,633,842 downwards.
AATGTCCCAGCTAATGTAATGTGTATTACTCAGTGATGATAAACACTATACACCCACCTAGACTTTTCACTTGATGTGGTTGGAAACTGCTATGTAAGGTGGAAAAAGTAAGGTAGGCTGCTTTTATTTTTGGCATTTGTTTAAGAGTTTAGGCTTACTGCAGCAGTATATTTACCCTGGCTCCTCATGCTGCTTGCAGCTGACTGTGTAAAGGCATTTTGTGGCTATTTTTGGGGGGAAAAAAGAGGTATCACCCCCCTGTGCCTCCTACTCCACTGTGCTGCCAGGCTGAAAGAAGGGAGCACTGCTGGGAGGGGGCCTTCTCTTCCTTGCCCACTAGAGCAGAGGTCAGCAAGGTAAAGCTCTGTCTAGCCAACAAAGCTCTTTACAACGAATATCCTTATTAAACACAGCCTTATCAGAGACCAGTTTCTGCAGGCTGAAGCAGTCAGGAATTAACTGTGTCAATATTTAAAATTTCAAGCCAGGATTAGTGCCCAGACCCAAGGGGACGCAAGCAGGCGTGCAAGCCACAACACACGGACCCAACCGTGCTCTAGCCGTGCCAGGGGGCTGCCCAAGCAGCCGGGGCTCAAGGCTCTGTACCTGCAACCCTGGTGGTACCTGGCCCCCCAAAGGGCTCGCTCCCCTGGGCTGCTGCAGCAGGAGGAGTGGGATGCTGAATCTTGCCCCTCTCATAGGATGCAGGGAAAAAGCCACGCCGAGACTTGCATAAGGGATCGGGCTGGGGAAAGACCCCAATCCCAGTAGCATCAGCTGTGTGCAGAGGGGAGGGAAAGCCTGCCTGGAGGGGGGCAGACAGCACCCTGCAAGCATAGCCTGGGACTGTTGGGATGGGAGGCTCACCACCCAAAAGGGTGCCTCTGGCCAGCAAGGTGCACAGCCGGGATATAAACTCATTCAGTATGCTCCTTCGGCAGCCTCTGGCTATAATCCCCACCCACAGGATCAGGCTATGTCTCCTGCCTTATCCACAAGACGAAGCCGTCCATCCCTGACACAGCCCTCGGGGCAGGGCTGGCAGGACCAATGCCGCCTGTCTTCCCTCCAGGGTGAGCCTCCACTCACGGCTGCCCAGCACAGAGAAGGTGTGAGCTTCACCCCACCACCCCGTGAGTCAAGGTCTTAATGGAGACCTTGCTCCTCCTGCTACATATTAAAAGCTGGCAATGCTATTGATGGAGACTCCATGAAACACGTTCTTAATACCGTGCTAATGAGGCAGCAGCGAGGCTATTGTGCCCTGTCATTAACGATCCTGGTGAAAAGCCTTCACACTGCCCTTTCCTACAGAAAGAAATCTCCACCAAAGAAAAATAATCAATGTTGCTGTACTGCTTCTGTCAAACCTACTAAGTTTGGCATGGAGTCCTCAGGTGTAGGTGCTGGGCTTTCGCTAGAAAAAGTCAGCCTGGGTAAGCGGTGAAAATAAACAGTATGTTACAGGAAACACTGCAGTCTGCATTTCCCGCCCCCCCCCCCCGCCAGATGATCTATTGTCCCAACCCAATACACTGCTCCATACATTTAGTGCAAGAGGATGCTTGCAGTGACTGGCACTGCAAAATAATAACTCACATGTCATGACATTAATCTTAATACTCAGGATTGTAATAAGGGATATTCCAAGCCTGCAATACACTCTGTAGTATGACATTGCCCTCTCAAGTGAAAAATGGAAGCACCTTTCCTGGGACTCTCAGTATTGCTGCTAGCTCCTTTCCACTGAAGACATACAGAGTTTGTAAAAAAAAGTATATGAATAGGTAGAATGACATGAAAATCAGAGGTTATGCCCACCAGCCTTTTATATTTTTCTCCTGGTGTTGTTAAAGCCCAAAAAAGAACTGGAAAAAAAGGTTAGAAAAGTTGTAGGAATAAAGGAAAAGAGCACCAGTTTTGATCCTACCTTCATTTGTACTATATCAAGCCTCTTAGCTGAATTATAGCTTTGGTTCAAAAACCAGAACATGTATTATTTGCTGTATAATAATCTACATATCCAAATCATCCATGCTAATGATTGCCTAAGATTTCACTGCAAGTTCCCTTGTATTTCTTACAGCCCATAGTATCTGTGCACCTCCCAGTAAAGCTGAAGTAAATATATTTCAGTACACGCCTGAACACAATGACTTTTAAACCCTCCCACTGAGCTTACTTTACAACAGGTACTAAATGGTTAAGCTCATTACTGAGTCCAACTATGAACATGGTGAAAATACTTCTGTCACTTTTGGCATAAAGTGCAAAAAGTTGCCTTTCTGCTTGACTAAAAACGTGAAAAACAAACAATGCACGTAGCATACATTGTTTAAGAAGTGAGTGCAAACAAGCTTACAAGCAGAGGAACTTTGCAGGTGTCCTGCAGGAGCAAAGCAGGCAGAACCTAGTGTTCCCACCCCACCACCCTGGGCAGCGGGTGCAGAAATGGCCGTGCAGTGCTGATTGGGATCCTGACCATTAACCTCCGTGTCAACGCTGGGAAATCCAAACTTGCACCTCGGAAAATAAGCAGATATATTTTTAAAAAAAAGGTACAATCCTGGTCTCTCCTGCAGCTACAAGAGGATGTCTGTTGAACATCGGTGGGAGCTTGGAAAGCGGAGCTGGAGCAGAACATGCCCCATGATGCAGAGGACTCTTGTAAATGCCTGGGTGTTAAACCCAGCCACAAACAGTAAAACAGAAACGCAATTATACTGCATGTGCAATTATAAATTATTAAATGTTTTAACTTGCTCTGATTTAAACATAACAGCATTAAGTTTTTATGGTGCTTATGCTATATCAAGGACTGGATACTATAAAGAGACAGGAAAAGATTTGAGATAGAAAGTGCAGACTGCGCTATGTGAGATGTTTTCAGTTTCCTTCAAAGTGGTTTCTTGTTTAAAAACAGGCTTTGGTGTGAGCTTCTGAAACCTACTAACTATGCAAAACCTGCTATTACCTGTGTGATTGTATTTCTCCAGCATTTGCAAACTCCTCATGCATCTAACAGTCCGTGCGCCGCCCGCCCCCAATAAATATAATAACCAGGGTTAACTCCGTTAATCAAAACAAAAAAGTCACTGAGAAATTGCACTTTGGCGTTGCAGGAGACAACCTGGGAAAAGGTGTGAGGCTCACAAAGAGATCCAAAGAAACAACCATCACACACACACCTGTGCTAGAAGCCAGCCTGGTGTAGCAGTCACATGGAGACATGGTCCACCATCACCAAATTTAACAAAAGAAGGAACAAAGCAGGGCAGCAGAAAGTTCTGGCCATCTGCCTCACTCCCTGCAGTAGAAATATGAGACTAAAAAAAATCACGTAATGAAGCCACTACTAGCCCCAGCATTTAAGGCTTCACTTTATTTAACAAGGCTTTCACCCCCAAAGAACACGCACTCCTTATTTAAAGACTTATTCATCCTTTTCCAAACAAAATGAAGCAGCTTTCAGTGAGCCAAAACCTGTAGGGAGATTTTCAGTCACCAGAGGCAGTAGTAGGTGCCTTGATTCCTACTCAAGTCAGCAGAAATCAGGCGCCTAACCCATCCGCGCCTCCAAAATCCCCTCAGTAATAGCTTAATGCAACAAAAGGGAGAAGCAAACGGGGTTTGTCTATAGGCTGCTTCTCAAACAAAGAATACAAATTGCATGTGACAGGCTGCTGCGCGAGTTTGGCTGTATGTGTCTACGTGCAAGTGGAAGAGCGAATGGAGAAGTATGCCAACTTTAGAAGGGCATATTGCTGCCAGTCATTTTTAATTTAAAAAAAAAAAAAAAGGCATCCCAGAGATCCTGTAGGCCCTGTTACACAAGACCCCATGATCTGAGCAACCTGCAATTTGGAAGCAGCATGCACCACTACCTGCCCATGGCCAGGGATGCCATGGGCCACACGGCTCAAACGTCAGGGCTGGCTTTGCCCAGCACGGTGCACTGACAACACTCCTGTCCTACTGTCCTAATAGCTAACACCAGTGACCCAGACCTTCCCCTTTCTCTTTAAAGGCATTCATCTTCATGTCCCAATGCATCTGTGTGCAGCAGCATCGCATCTCTGCCGCTATGGATGTGAAACATGCACCTGCCAAGCAGGGCGAAAGACGTGCTTTGCAGAGGCAACATTGCCTCAAGCAGGTCTCTTCTCCTGCTGCCCAGGCCTGGCCCTGCACTGGTTTTGGCTGGGGGAGAGTTAACGTTCTTCAGAGTGGCTAGTATGGGCCTGCGTTTTGGACTAGTGCTGAAAACAGTGTTGATAACTCAGGGATATTTTAGTTACTGCTGAGCAGTGCTCACACAGAGCCAAGGCCTTTGCTGCTTCTCACCCCACCCCACCAGTGAGGAGGCTGGGGGTGCACAAGGAGTTGGGAGGGGACACAGCCGAGACAGCTGACCCCAGCTGACCACAGGGATATTCCATACCATATGACGTCATGCTCAGCATATAAGGGGCTGGGGGAAGAAGAAGGAAGGGGGGGACATTCAGAGCAATGGCCTTTGTCTTCCCAAGTCACCATTAGGCGTGATGGAGCCCTGCTTTCCTGGGGATGGCTGAACACCTGCCTGCCCATGGGAAGTGGGGAATGAATTCCTTGTCTTGCTTTGCTTGCGCATGTGGCTTTTGCTTTATCTATTAAACTGTCTGTATCTCAACCCACAAGTTTTTTCAGTTTGACTCTTCCGATTCTCTCCCCCATCCCACCAGGGAGGAGTGAGCCAGCGGCTGCGTGGGGCTTCACTGTCGGCTGGGGCAAAACCACAACAGGCCCCCAGGATTGTCTGGAGCTGCTTAGGTGGTTGCATGAGAGGGTCACCAGCCCAATGTAAAAATACCCTTGCTTTTCTCCTGGTGCATCATTTTCCACCCTTAGTAGTTCCCTAGTCTAGAGAGCTGCCTGCCTACACCCAGGCCCACCATCACGATGTGAGTGCAGGCTCATGTTGGGTGGCACTGGTCCTAACAGGGCTCCCAGCTCCCACGGGGTGCTTTTTTTTTTTTTTTTCTTCTCCTTCTTCCTGACAGATTTTGCCCAGATCAGCTCTCTGAACTGGCCTGCTAAAGAGCAGAAGAATTGACATTGGTGTAGAAAGGGAGAAAACAGCGAACCGTGGGGGGACATGGGGAGAAGAGGGAGGACACAGAACAACCAAAGCCCTTCTTAGGGTCATTGCCATGGAAGTCGTGGTTGTCAGAAGCAGTGCTCCTCTCTGTGCCCTGAGATGAAGTGAACCTCAGTGAGCATGGGAACATCCCCTGGGAAGCTGCAGCCATTGCTTCAGATGGAATTAGTTTGACCAAGCATCTCAAATTCAAGGATTTTTTTTAAAGTTTTGGATCATCTTTCAAAAGTGGAGAAAGAGCAAAACACAAAGTTTAGATCCAAATCTTCCTGTGTAGGATGCCTGGACTAAGGGAGGGGGGCAGGTCAGGTACATATTAATTAAAAAAATCTCACCTGGACCTTGCTAGCTTCCAAAAGGCTCTTCTGCTCATAACTTCATACTACTGCAATGGAATCATGATTTCCTCCTCCCACCACTTTATCTTCTGCAATTCTCCCTGGGTGATAAATACTAAAGTTTGTAAACACACTGAGATTTTCATGTGGTTTTTTTATCACAAAAATATTCAAAGCAACAACAGTGTTTGGCAATACTGGAGAAACCATAAGCAGAGAGTTACATTCTCACCCTGAGCATCTGGGGAGAAACATCCAGCAAGGTGTCGGTGTGTTAATGTGAAATTGGTTCGTAAGAGCCAGCACCTCCCTCAGTTGTTAGTATTTAAAAGAGATCGAGTCTCTCAGAGGGACCCAAGACAATTAGATGCTCCAGCCTCATTGAATTTCAATTAGGTTTGTGCACTTACTTCCTTCAGGTTCTTCTAAAATCAAATCCATCACTTACACCTATAATCATACTTAAGTTTTGAAGGCCTTGCTCCTTTTGTGTGTGTGCAAGTCTTTACTGGGAAAAATCTTTTGTGTGGATGATTAACTTCAAACGTGCTTAAGTATTTCTTGAAGTAAACAAAACTTAAGCACATTTAGATTTAAGCAGGTGCTCGCCTGCTTTTCTGAAGAAAGATGAACTTAATTACATGTCTACCTACTTTTCTAAAGAGGGGCCCTTCGCACATCTAGTATTACTTTTTGCATGTTTATTCTTTTTTTTTTTTTTAAAACAAGATGTTGACACCACACTACAGAGTTTATAAACTCAGTTATTTTTAGATCCCTGTAATACTCTCAGACGGGGATATGTAAGTACAGAATATACTTACTTATTTTGAATATATTAATTTTCATCTGAGGAAAACTGTTTACACGTATCCAGTCTGACTACAAATGTAAGCAGTATACGATTAGCACTAATTGTTGGATATGCCATATTACTGTGTAATATGCTGATCTTCTAAAACCTCAAGTTGTAATCTTTAATAATCTGTCCCTAAACAGTGGTCTAAACTCAGCTTCTCCACATAGTTTGCCTTACCGTATTTGACTTGTTAATAATCTTCCCAAAAGCTGCACTCACAGGGCAGTAAAAGGTAAAGATCTACGTTAAGATAGACATATTTGGATTCATCTTGTTAGAAATCAGTAATGGTAGCTTTCATATTCTGAATAATGCTTAGATGAAAGACAGGCTGTCTGTCTGAAGTACTTCCCAATGAAAAGCGGGGAAGTCCTTCACAGTGCCTTATGCAAGATTTTAAAAAAAAAAAAAAAAAAAAGCACAAGCACAGCAGAAATTGAATAACCACCCTCATATACATCTATATACATACATCTAACTTGTAGTCTGAGGAACTTTTCCCTTGAATCTCTCCAAGCACAGAGCTTGGCCAGAGCACTGTTGGGAGAACCCAGGCCGGGGCTAAGGCAGGGACACTGGCTGAGGGCAGCTCGCCCACTAACACACTCCATGAAAATTTCAGCTGCACCAGAGTGGTTTTATGCAGAAAGTGAAGCGACTCTGCCCTTTTGCGCATCTGCGATGCAATGCACTATTAAGCAAAATTAACTGATTATGTAGAAAACACGGCAAAATGAAGCACTGACTCCTCTGGCAGTGCTATCTCCTTTTTAATGAGGCACAGAACAATCTGTTACCAGGGCTAGCACTGCAGACAGTGTTTATGGTAATCGGTCCCAGCTCATCTATTTTTTTTTTATAGTTGACTACGTACCTCAGATGCCAGAGGTATCATACATTAACTGCTGAGCCTACAGGGGCACAATATCTGGCCATGTCACTGGAGTATTAACAAGCTTGTACAAAGGACCTCCAACAGTTTAATACGTTTCATGACATCTATTCTAGTCCTTCCAATCTGTTCCAGAGGCCTCCACCTTGCCTTGTAAACACTCGGCCCAACCCATTCACACCTGTATGGCTCATCCTCCTCCATTACCTTGAACTTTTCTTGCCTCCAGTATGTTGTGCTGGCCATGCTTAACTTATCAGGCTTTTGTAAAACAAGGAGCGGCTGAAGAACATTGCTAGGAAACTCTACAGGCAACTGCAGAATCAGCTAAACTGTGCACAAAATAGGTCACTTCTGCATTATCAAATGTACATAGTGCAATTGCAATCATAGAGAACCATCCTGAGCTGGAAAAAAAAAATGTGGTAAGGAACACAGAAGAAGAGAAAGTGAGCAACAGCTAATGTGAAGTCCTGTTTCTTCGCAAGAGAATGTTTTCCACAGGTCACCCTGTCCAGAAAATGATAGGCTTTAAAATGGACATGGCTTTTATCACATAATTAAAGGCTACAAGAGGACACATTTAGGTATTCTAGTACTGTGATGAACATCAGAAGCAAGAGCATGGAATAAAGCATTAAAAATCTGTAACAGCATCCTCTAGAAAGGAACCAGATGGGAGCTGCTATCCATGCAAGAATATAGGTGGGAAGCCCATCCTTCCCAAGAATCCCACTGTCTTTCCGCAAAGCCTCCTCATCGTTTGAAACTTCTCAGAAGAGCACGTTGGAAAGGGGAAGAATGTGCTTTGCAGGGCTTTTAGCCTGTAAGACAGAGTAAGAAACATTTTTCAATTCCCAGTTCTTGAAGGAAAGAGAAGGTCTCTGGAATCTGCTCCCCAGTGACCACTGACACCAAATCTTCTGCCTGGATATTCTGTGTAAAATTCAAACCCAACTAACTCTAGTGAATGATTCTGGCTAAAGTGAGGTTCTTCCCCCCAAGAAGCCAGAAAGTCTTGCATTAAACATATCCTGACATGTGAATGTCTTGCATTAATGAAGCAGTTTGGCACAGAACATGAAGATGACAAGTGCATTAGTGAGCATCTCTTCTTGCACAAAGCAGTCCACAGGCTGCACTTCTTCCCCTTCCAGACAGAATCCCTTGCAATCCATTACAGGCTTGAGTGTTTCCTTATGCGAAAACACACTCACCTTGGAAGCTGGGATTCAAACCATTTTGAATGAGACAACCAAGCCAAGGTGTGCCCTGATGAGCACGACTCTCACTGTGTAGTACGCAGACTGACAGGAAAGCATCATGAGGTATGGGGTATTTCATGTCAATCAAATTTTTTCATGTCAATTATCAAATTATTTCATGTCAGTCAAAAATTACTCTCCACTCCATTCTTAAGACACTCTCCAAACAGGCCTTAAGCATTACTGAAAACAACAAGACTCCTTCATTTTCTTTGCGGCATGGTTTCTTGTGCAAAGTGAATGTTTTCATCATCTAAACAAATGGGTTTCATAAATGAAAAAATATGTGAAAATAAAACTGTTCTGATTTCTTGCTTGTTTTTAGTACTTCACTTGAGAAATACAGCTCTAAAGATTACATACAGGATAGCATTGATGCAGAAAGTGACTCTGACACCACACAAAACCATAACAAGACTAATTCTTCAATCTCCTCCTAATCCCTCCAAGAATGCAGGATATTTACTTTTATCATCACCACCATTTGACTTCCCAGCCCTGATTGCCAGTTACAGTTGTACACTATGTACTGTTCAGAGTTGCTGAGTCAAAGAAAAAATAGCTCAAGCAACTAGAAAATAAACAAACAGAAATAGACTTTTCTTTCTCTCCATCCCCTCCTTCTCAAATAAAGCAACATCAGACTGTGAATCACACCATGGCCATCAGATGTCCATATCAAAAGCCTCGTACTTGCTATTTCTTTTGCTGTGTGTGTAGACAAGAGAAAATGTTTCACTGAGAGTTAGTCATCATAAAATACCTGCTGAGCCAATCATTTATCTTTGCAATGCAGGGGATCTCAAGATGTAGGTTGCTGTTTATGGACTGCAGATTATTGGAGAGGGAATATTGACTTGGGAGAGGTCACATCATATGTTTGATCCTAATATTTGTTGGCTTAGGAGCAGCATGGTTTTGTGTGACTCGCTCAGTTTTAAAACGTACCTGCCAACACTGAAAACAATTTAATTTTTACAAGAAAATCAAGAAATGTAATATACTATGTTATATACACGCTCTTTCTCTCTTTGTGCCTCCGTGTGGACCACATATATTGCTAACACATTTACTGGACCCTTAAAATCTTCTCTCAGACTGAAACTGAAAATTAACAATATGTGAGCATCCCAAGCAGTAGGTGAACAACCATTTAAATAACACCAGAAAAACTGGAATCAATTTACAGTAAGTTTTCAAAACCATCATTTAACACAGCCATAGAGCCTTTAAGCCACACGAGGATGCCTACATCCAGGTAGGGATATGCTACAGCTGCGTTGAAAGGCATGGGCAGAATGGAAAATGTACTCGCTTCAGCCAACCGCTGCCAGTATATATCTCTCTAAAGAAAGCAAACGGCTGAATAATCAACTGCAAATGACTTCTGGGTCACAGAAGGAGGTGGAGAGGTTGAAACCTTGAACTACTGCTGCTGATGTACAGTATCTTTATCTCCCTGCTCCCCATGGCGTGTAGTTGCTGGTTATCTCAAAGGATGAATGACCTGCCTGCAATGAATTATGCCTGCTTATCTTCCAGACAGGGTATACACTAAGTCATTAAGTCATCTAAGAGCATAACCCCAAGGGAATTACTAAATGAATGCAAAATCCTGCCCTGCTCTTAGCCGTTGTGTCAGACTTCCGCGTGCTGTTGGTGCAGGCACCAGGGGGAGCAAACAGGGGGCATGAACATCTCTCACCTGTTGGCTACCTGTTTTCCGCTATTCACTTTTTCCGCTTCTGACATTGCAAAGTTAGATGATGGCAGAGTAATGACATTTCCTTCAGAGGAAGGGAAAATGCAGCCCCCTCTGACCACCTGATTTCCAAACCACAAATGTACCAGCTGACACATGCAGCCAATGTGAGACTAGCAGAGAGCTCATGGCTATCGTATTTGTGTTGGGATATAATGGGTCTGGTCCAGATGAAAGGGTGTACTTCTTCTGAAAAGCACCGCATTTTTTTTAATTAAAAGAAATTGATTCAGTGACAGGATTTACAATAGGGTATTTGACAAGCCCACTGACCTTCACACATACATACAAATGACTGAGGCTTGATGCATTCAGAGAAGCAGATCCTCATTTGAAACAATAGAACTGTTAAACATTGAGATCACTGACTCCGGTAGAAATCAAGGAACACCCCCCTAAGCAAAGTGTATCAAAGGAGGCTTAGGATAAAGACTGATCTGCACAGCAAGCCTTTCCAGATAACATCTCATGAAGTCTGGGGGATAAATGACATCTTTAGAGAGGAAAGAGCATGCCTGGCAAAAGGGTCACCCATGCTTTATTACAGCCTGGCAAAGCTCTAGCTCACCATTTGCCTGGGATGCTCTATTTACTGTCCCTAGTCCCATTGCTCCTTATACTAAGTTATGCAGTTAATATCTCCTTTCAAGTATTCTTAGTACCCACAAAAGAAAACAGCTCAGCAGCATCCTTAATGAGAAAGGATCACAGCAGCACCTCTAGACAGCGCTAAATTGTTTGGCACCCAGCCTCTAAAGCTCTTTTCAAGGGGCTGTTCCTCAGGTTTGGTTTCAGTTTCCCATTATCTGCAGCCAGGGTGATGAGCACCCTTGGAGGTGTTTCTTTGGAAGTGGTGGTGTGGCAGCCTCCGCGCTCCACCCTGGCTGAACAGCAACTGCACCTCAGCTTTACCAGGAAGAAAAATAAGGAGTCTCCTCTGGGAAAGAAAGCAAGCCTGTCTGAATGTAAATCTGTGCCTTTACAAAAGGGCAACAACAATCTCTAACCTTCTGCCTGGTGATACCTATGCCATACATGAAGAAACAATGCTCAGCACCCCCTCCTAAATTTAAAATGAGAGAATAAAAAATAATAAAAATTTAAAAGAAGCAGCTCAGTTTTCTTCTTGACTTACAGGCTTTACTAAATGAACACCCCTCCCAGTCTGGTCACCCTGATAGGTTTCCCTGAATGTTACCAGATAAAAAATAAAACCTAATCCTTGTTAGAACGTTCCTGGGACGGGGCCAGGATATTTATATCTTTCCAGGGCAAAACTCAAACTAGGCCTTGCACTGTCATTTGTGCCAAGAAAAGTCTTGCTAGGACATGGAAAGAGGAAATTGCTCCCGTTTCCATGTGGACATCAGAAAACTTTGGCTGGAAACAGAAGATGCCACACAGACGGTCACAGAGCAACCAGACTTCCTTTAGAAATCTCCACACACGACACTTCTCAAAACTTTTTGGAGGACGGTTCAGGCTTGTTGTTCTTCTGTGTCTGTGTTTTGTTTTTCTTTTTTTAATCAGGACCTTCTACATTAATAAAAGCCCTTAAGTAATCCATGTTTCTTTTGCAAACAGTACTTCACACCCAGAGATGTACTGGGCATCTCCGGAAATGTGATTTTAATCTTGTCTTCCTATGCATAGTCGTTTATATAAGGACTTAATTTTTGTTCTCTTATATAACACCTATTTTTTTCAGACTGTGCCTCCAGCCACTACCATAAATGAGGAGTTAAAATGCATGATGGTGAAAAGATTTCATTAATAGACTAGTTTCTAAGTTTGTGAGGAGTCTGCTAAAGCAAAAATAAAAGCAACAGATTTTCAGTTTTAGTAGACAAGGACAGCAAGGGCTCCCTTGTTAGCTTCTATTTATGGTCCCACAGCAGATGACCTGAATCTCCTCCATACTCACCCCCCTCTACAGAGCCTATAGCTTAGATTATTCACTTCTTAATGAATACACCACCTGCCAGATGGACAAGAGAATAATTACATTACACTTACATTAATAAAATACATACGAGTCCCGTTTGCTGTGCACAGAGCGGTGCTTTACATCTGGATCTTGTACAGTAGAAAGACACTCAGAAACGGGATTTTCCTTGCTGTATTTTATGGTAATGAAGATCAAGATCTGATTCGTGCAATTGCCTAACGCAAATCTACTTGATGTGGGAAAGGCAGCTCTTGGAGTAATAAACAGCCTTTCCTTATCATCTGAGCTCGCTGGGTTTTGTAGGCCAGGGTTCAACTATTGCATCCGCAACGTGCTGCCATTCCCACCTGAAACCCCAAGCAGACAGAAAGGCACACCAGCAGGAGCTACACACAAGGACGGAGTTCTAATGGGAGTCAAATAGAGGCAGGGACTTTATCTGAACTTGATAAAAAAGCTTTGGATTTAATTTTAGGTGTGAGCAAAAGTTCAAGCCAATTATGCCCCCATATCCCTAATATTATCCACAGCATCAACCAATAGCATGTCCTACCCTGGCGGTGTGTCTCAGGGAGCATTTCCACCTCTCTGCTAAAAGCCTCATTATTCATGTTTCTGGGAACCACGGGTAGAGAATTAGAAAACAAAATGCCTGAATGGGCAATGTAGCACATAATAGTTTCATCATTAAAAAGATGGCCACAGAATGAGTCACTTACTGTACGGCCACGGCTGCATATGCGTTGAGCTGAAGAGTGCAGAAAATTGATTTCCCCTCTCCAGGAACATCCTGAACCTTTACAGCTTTTATCCAGGAGGGCTGGTTGAATCCATTTCTCTCCTCCCCCAAGAGAGGCTACATCTTTAACCAAAAAGGCTACGCTGTTAAAGTTTAACCTCCAGAAATTCTGTTAAGGTAGACATTTCAGTGATACTATTTTTTTCTGTCTGTGCCGCTACTCCAAACAGAAGGACTTCTCTGGGGCTAGTGAGACTTTTCCAACTTATTCCTGCTTTCTTGGCTCTCATTCCCTAGATGAAGCAGAACTGTAAAAGATCCTTTGGGGACTTATCGATCCATGTTTGCAGACACTTAAGGAAACTATGGGTTGCTTTGACTGAAAACTTGAATTCTGCCATTCGGTTCAACAGTACCAGAAATGCATGACATTTGCATCTCCTGGATGGCAGTTGTCCTCGCAGGGTGAAAGAACAGGAGCACAGCCTTCAGTTTACACCTGGTTCACTCCCTCTGCTACTGGGAAAAACAGTAGAGTTTCTCCTTAAAAGGACTATCATGATTTGGGGGAGTAAAGAAGATGGAAGAAGCCCAGAGCTAACATTAAGCAATCCTGCAAAAGCGTTGCACACAAGCCATCCTGTCTTTTTGGCTGACGACTAAACACATATTTCCTTCAGGGAAGAAAACATCTCCATCAGTTTGCCTGAGACCCGAACGTCAGTCCTAGCCAGACAGCAGTCCTAGTTTCACCAGGAGCCAGACTCCAGCCCTGGATGGTTTCCATCAGGATCCCATTAAGCCTGTGCATGTGCAGCTCTCTCAGAATTCGCAAGAGCCACGTGTGTATTCAAGAGCAGATTTGGATGTTGTGTTTGTTTCTGGCTTCGTAATGGTTCTCATGTCCCTTAAATAACAGCTTTTTTTTCCAGAAATTCAGTTATTTCTTAAACAGGTTCACAAGTTTATCCCTCTTATCTGGCAAACAATATTGAAGCTATCAAATGTCTGTAGCTTTTGGTTTTACTTTTGAAGACAAAAGATTGTTTCTCTGAAGGAAGATGTTGGCTAGACTGCGTACTTTGGTACTGCTCAGGCATCTTTTTCCTTTACCATACCAATGCCTGCAGAGGTCTTGCTGCTACATACGGCTCCAGGTTTGTTTCCTAGGTTCCACCGAGTTAGTCTAACCAGATGCGAGGTGTCATAGAACTGGACTAACACTTGTGTCATGAAACCAAAAATTACCTCTGAACATGAAATATGCAAAGAAGAAAAAACCTCGCATGGGGTACAGTTCAGGTAGCCTGTGTTGCAGATCATCGGTGATCCCAAGCAATTCCCAATGTTCTTGGCAAAAGCAGGGTATAGATCTAAATTCCCGAACGCTGCAATGTTTATTGCACTAGCTCGGTGATTCACTAAGTACAGGATGTGCCCAATTATTCTGTGTATTTTTCCAATCCTATTTCATAAACTTCAGTTGCACAAGTACAGCAATACGTTCTTTCTTACTTGTCCATTAAAATTCATTTTAAGAAAGGCCATCCGACTCAAACAATAAAATCACCAACTGGCTATATGCGTGGCTTTTTTGTTTTGTTGTTGTAACCATGGAATCAAAAACTTCGGCTGTTAAGTGCATATATTCTGTGATACAATCGCTTTCTTTTTTGTCTCAACCTGCTGAGAAAAGTTTTGCTTTTAACTTAGGATGCTGGGTTTGTTCCAAATCCAAAAATTGAAAACAGCAGTTCTGAGGGACACAGATATCTAAGCCAACAACATTTGGCTGCCTAACATAAAAATTAGCAGAATTGTTATTACTAAAAACAAACCATTAGATCTTTCCAAGATAAATAAAAACTTAGAATTCTGACTATCAGTCCACAAACAAAGCTTCTAATTTAGCTTGTTTGAACACCACACCATGGATAAAATAGATACAACTTCAATTTCTGTATCTCTAAAGCTAATTTCACTACCTTAAACAAGCTGGCTGGAAACTGAAACTTCACCTCTTTTTCCTACTTCTTTACTACAACTAAACACAAATCTTTCTATTGCCGTTGCAATATCATCAAGGTAGCGTGGCTGACGGCAAGCGATACCTTGACAAGAATGTTCCATACTCAGGGCTACACGTTCAAGATTATTTTATGAATTAAGTGTGGGTTTTGTTGTGAAAGTAGCAAAGACGACAATGTGGAGGATGAAGATGGTGCAAGGTCCCCATCTCCCACCACAACACACACTCAATGTTTATGAGAACCCCAGCAGCTAGGAAGTATTCAGCTGTGGTATTTTTCCTGGGCAGCCACGTATTGCACTAACAAATCATTTTATGCACTAAATTTGATGAAGAAGGTACAACTGACCTTCTTCAAATTCCAGGTGAGAAATTCACAAGGCAGACTGGACTTCTGGTTTAACAGTGTTGACAATGCAGGTAGGATTTGTGGAAAGTGGAAGTGTTTAAGACCAGGTTGGATGAGGCTTTGGGCAACATGGTCTAGTGGAGGGTGTCCCTGCCCATGGCAGGGGGGTTGGAACTAGATGATCTTTAAGGTCCCTTCCAACCCAAACCATTCTATGATTCTATGATTCTATGATTTTATCCAGCTCTTCTTTCACCGTACTTGCACATCTGTTGAACCCCATCATAGCAAGTAAGCTGGGAGCAGTTCCCTCCTACCAACCTGAGCAACATCTGAAAGGGAACTGCCATCGTTTGATGTGACCCATGAATTAGACCACCCACTCTTCCACTGCAGCTGAGAAGGCAGACCTGAACTGCTTTGAGACACTAGGATCTGACAAAGTAATGCCAGCTGAAACAGGCTGGCCAGTTTGAAGCAAGCCTGCCTTCCTCCTCTCAGCAGAGGTTTACCTCTGGCACTTCAAGGAAATAAGTGTCACCTCACCACTCGGTTTGCGCACCCAGCAGTCACTGGTCAGGCTTTGCAACCTCACTGGAGAGAGACACTAGAGTAAAACAGGCCAAATTAAAACCCTAAGCCCATTAATCACACCCTCATGACTTCAGATAATGCAACATGCAACGTGCACCATATGCTTATGTAGGTCTTGCCTTCGGCCATAATCTAGATTATGGAATAAGAGAGGAGCAGGGCTGTGGTGAAAAAAAAAAACAAACCACAACACAAAACAACAGAAGTGGGGGGGGACAGGCAAGGGTCACATGAATTCATTCTCTCGACGAAAGGCAGTTATGCAAAGAGTTCATACCTGAACTCAAACGGCTCGATTAACATTCCTGAAATGAAACTCATCAATTCTCCACGTAAAACGAGGCCAAAACTGATGGCATGTACCCACTCTTTGACACGCTCAACGCTTGAAGTAGAGTTCAAATGGATCATTGCAGTTTCACAAAGTTTTCTGTGAAAAACTGGCAGAGGAGCAAAATTATGTGAAATACCACTTCATCATTCCTATGGTGGGAGCAATGTGCAATCATAGAAATGGCAGCGGAAGAATGCAGCTGAAGTAGTTCCTCTGACCTGCTGCAAGGCACTGAGAAAGCTCTTCAGCCTCGCTGGTGAATTGCAGGGAGTTAAGCAGCACAGTCATTTCATGCCTCTATTTGCAGACAATGTTGCATGGTATTTTAAGACCTGCATTCATAGAAATCCTTTAAATGAAAAAAAAAAAAATCAAATGAAAATTGGACATACTCAAATTACATTATTTCCATGCTATGTTAAATATGAATTCTGTTCAGTGTAACTGCAGAATATTTCACGTGGAAAAAAAAATAATTTTGAGGGGGAAATGAGCCATGTGGAGATTTACAAAGATTTAAAATCAAACGCATCAGAAAATGAGTAATCCTATTAGACCTGTTGTTTAAAGTCAATGTCTTTCTAAAAAACGTGCTGTATTTCCAACAGATTCTGACCTGACATAGGAAGTTTTGGATAAATGGGTATGGTACACAGGTACATGGTTGTTTCTGGTCCTAATATCTGTATGTGCTAACAGCTAAACTAGAAAACACCTAGCCTGTTTCCATCTCTCTCGGACCAGGGAGTTTCATGAAAGCATGTTGCTGAAGGAGCTTGTTACCTCCCGTGGCAGTAGCCATGGAAAACACAGCCTTCAAAAAAACACCGGTGGGCCCTCTGAGTATCGGAGCAATGCTGCGGGCTGCCCATCGTGCCAGGTCTGGGACAGAGGTGTCAGAAGAGGGATCTATTTCTAACTTGGCTTCACTCGCTAGTGTGACTTTCAATCCTATTACTCAGTGGGAGAAACATCAAAAGATAGATACGCACCTCAAGAAATTGCAAAATTTGTTCCACTTACATGTGGAAACAAATCTGCCACAGACACAGATTGCTCTGGAGTCCCTGACAATGGACACAAACAGTGGGTGGGGCGGAAGAGAGGAAGAGTTAATCCCGAATATGCACGTTTTCTGGACGCTCAGTTCCCCCCAACTCCCCCAACCGACTCAGACATCTATGCCCAAGTTTTTGGGCGATCTTAAGCGATCCTTTAACGCTTAACATGTTCTCTCAACAGCCTTATCCTTCACATACAAAGTGCCTGAGTTTTGGTTTTATCTCCCAGAATCTTTTTTTGCCTGCAGATAGAGAAAGATTGTTTCTAGGTGATAAAACTGTGTTAATTCCTGCAGCTCCACCTGGCAGAAACAGCAGGGCACTTTAAACTACGTGGTTTGCATGGAAGTCATTTACCTTACATGGGGCTTTAATGAACACAATAGCAAATGTCTTTTTATCTTCATCAGAGACCTGCTATCAGCTCAAAATCCCATTAGCTTAATAAAATAGAAAAAGAAAAAAAAAAAAAAGACAGAGGGTGGGACAAGAACTGCCCAGAATCTCATGTGTATTTATAGTCCCATTCAGCCCACCTGAAAGGGCTTGTTTATACCCAGGTGGAAAGCCGAGACTAATGCTAGAATTGGGAAAGAGTCTTTTTCTGATGTAAAGAGATCAGATTTAGATACCTGTGGTACCTAAGTGGAAAGGTACCTAATAGGAAAGGTGGGGAGTGGAGCAAGTTTCCTCGAGAGCACAATTCAACCCAGCGGAGATGTGAGCTGTGATGTGGAGGACCCTCTCCTCCCTCACCCAGAGAGAGCACCTTGGGCACACACAGCCCTTGCTGGGGTGCCTACGTGTCAGGGCATGCAGCAGTGCCCAGAGGAGCTGATGGAGGGGAGGCAGCTCTGGGTGATGCCGGTTCCCCCCAGTGAGGCTGGGAATGCAGAGGACACAACAGGGAAACCTGCAGAGGCGACTGGGTTTTGCCCGAGTTCTTTCAGTTGAGAGTAATCTTAGATAATATGTGTGACAATAGTAGGTAATAAACAAATGTGTAAATATCCAACCCTAAGCCTTCTGAGTTCCTTTGATCATGCCGAGCCACACCGTCAGACACTTGCAACGCTGCAAACCCTTGCCAGGAGGCTGGGGGGAAGACACCAAAAAACACACCACCAAGCATACCATGCTGTCTCTCAGTGAAAACTAATCTGCGCTAGCTGCTCCGCTGAAAAGCAAGCCACAGAGCCAGGGAAAGGAGAGCTCGCCCTCCAGAGCCGGTGCTCTGCCTGGGGACGAACACCGGCCTGGCTGGCATTCCCATCCCACGCACACCCCGGCTGCCACCGCACAGCGTGGGTGGGCGTCCTGCCTTCCCAGCCGGCCCAGGCGAGCCACATTCTCCTGTGTTTAGGGCAGAGATGACTCAAAGGCTAAATATCCTTCCTCGACAGGGACAAACCATGATTTTTATTAGCAATTCCTGTGCTGCAGACTGATGCTTTCTCTAAACATGTCAACATGCACCATTAGAAGCGTGCGACACTTCTACCCCTTCCCAACCAGTCTGGTTAATAAAACACAAAGGCATCCTTAAGCGACCTTCCTCATGTAACTCCCCCTCAAGCCAACAGAAGCCAACCACTAAAAATAGTTAAAGGTAAAAGCTGCTTCGTGAAGGTCCTAAAGACAACAGCAGTGCTGCATCCCTCAAAGGAATCATTTATCCCTAACATCTCAAGCACTCAGAGATGGACACAAAGACGCTTGGCTTAATGCTCCTTCCCCTCTCCCCCTCTTCTCCTTCTTGGAAAGGGTATTACGATTGAACACTTTGCTCCAAGTACCCGTAACCGTCCCTGGCTTTAAATGCCTGTTTCCTCCAGGAATCATTTCAATGTAGGCCACTCTATTTATGCTGCTCTTCTGTAATCGGAGGATGAAAGAATATCGTTTGCAAGACACAACTGCTTGGTTCACAACCCATCTCCAGGCGGTGCCAACAATAGGACTGCTTACGGCTAATCCATTTACTCGGCTTACCTGTTATACTTCCATCCTCTTAATAAGCGCTACACAGCAGCTTCACCCAACTCGGAAACTGCTAAGTGACCTGTAGTAACCTCCCCTGTGCCACGTACTTGGAAAGCTGTGGATTTGGATTAAGACAGAAGCAAACCAAAATTGTCATAGAGCTTCCAGTGGCCTGCTGATGAGAGAAGATGTTTACACCTTTCCCTGCGTGGAGACAGTGCTGTAACCACCAGTGGATGCAAGCACCTCCCTCTCCATGGCTAACCTTCAAGGAACAGAAGCCAGACATGACACAAACAGCAGCTCCCTCTTCAACATCTCAAAAAAAAAAAAAAAATCACATTATACTACACACTGTCTCCTCTGGCTTTTTACCCACCCATGTAGGCAGATGAGGTTCCCAACATGCTGCTGACCTTGCTGGTAAGGGCTTGCAGCCTCCTGCAACTGGCTCTGCTACACCAGAGCTTACTATTTCCCGTCTTCTCTTCAAGAGCTTCAGCGCTACTTCCCCGTGCAAACTGCAAGGCAACAGGCAAACAAAAAGCAGTGGGAAATGGAGGCTGGAGCTTCAGTGGGTTTAGAAGATCTGCAGCTCCTGCATCCACAAAAGGCTAAATTCTTCATCACATGCACAGCAGAGAAGGGAAACGGATCAAGAATACAGAAAAAGGAATGGAAGACCCACATTATTTCCACTTAAATCAAAACAAAATACTTAGCATATCTGGGTAGGTAAAGAAATCTGTCTTTTGCTACAGAGAGGAGCAGAGAGGGAAGTGGAGGTTTTGGAACTCTAACATATGGAATATTCAATTACAATGCCAAGCAAACAAAAACCCAGAAAGTAAATTCAATTAAGTCCTTCCTGGATATTATTAATGCACTTAATTTATTCATATAAATTACTGTAATACAAGATAAAGAAGTGACCAATAGTACTGCATCTTGCAGTTCACAGTGAACAGGTTGCTTTATCCAACAGCACAACACCACAAACTTTCTACTTGTGATATAGAATTGTCATGATAAATTCCACCACCCTGGGTAGGACCAGCAGTCTCTCTAACCCAGCAACCACAAGTGGTCCACCAGAGAAAAGGCTAAGAGGAGGGATGGCACAGGGTGATCCCTCCTGCTGCCAACAACTTAGGGACTCCAGAGAGCAGAGGTGAGATTTTCATTGTCGTAAAAAGCCCTTCCACCAAGCCCACTCCATTAACCTCTGCCTACTGAATTCCACTAACTGTATAAAATAACATTTGTTCCTTTATGTCCCATGTAAACAAAAATCTTTGAAGAAAGAGTCACAATTAGGAAGAATAAATCATTTGTAGATAAGAGCTAATTTTCCCATGAAGACTGCAGAAATGCTCTGGAGCAGACATTAACCTGTGGAGTAGCAGCACTGCAGGCTACTGAGCAAAAGGAAAACACATTTGTACCTTTAGCTTCACAATCAAATCAAACTCAAAAGATCCTGAATCCCTAGTTATGAGAATCAATTTATTCATCTCCTGGTGTATACAACACTTGACACTACACAGGGCAGCTCGACTGGCCTTCACTATACCTAATTATTATTTATTAGACCTACAATTTATGATGAACTATCACTCTCCAGATAACTATTTTCAGCCAGGGAAGGGATGGGGGAGAGAAGTTAAGAGACAATTTTCTAAAACATGACATATTTGTCTCTCATCACATCACCTGGCACACCTATCTAACCCTCCCAACTCTTGGAGCAGCTAAAAATAGACAGTTCCTCAGTCACTCAGTGCACAAATAGTTGCCAACACATATCCTCCACACCTAGCACACAAATTACACTTTGTAGTGCCTACAGATGGATGTGGAACTAGTACTCGATGGAACAATAAATAGGGTTTTAGAGAATTCCATTATTTCAAAAAGCTTACAGTGTCTGCAATAGGAGAAAAAAAAAACCCAACCCAAAAAACCCCCAACACATTACATAAATGATACTAAGAAGAGTGAAGGACTACCAGAGTAAAGCTCTAAAAGACATACCTTTCAGGGAAGACATACCTTTCAGGGAGGACAGGAGTTGTCCAATTGATTCAAATTGTCTAAGAGAAGACCAAGAGGTGACCTGGTCATGTGCACCTTCACTAAGCGAAGATCTCTGACAGCAGACATCAGCTGAGGTTAGCACACAAAAACAGAACACAAAAAAACCCCAGTGGCTTGACAAATTCAGAGTGGAAAAGAAGTACCAAGCTTCTCATAAAAAACAGGTAATTAACCACTGGAAAAACTTCCAAGAACTTTATCATCTCAAGTCTGAAAATCAGGACTGGATGCCTTTAAAGTACTCTCAAGCTCAGCCAGAATTTATGTGCTCAATGCAGGAATTATTAGATGAAATTCTATGTCCTGTATGTCACACAGATGTCAGACAATGAGCATAATGGGTCCCTCCAGCTTTAAAATCTATTAATTCTTCTCTGTATGTGCTAGGAACTCAATTATATTTTGTAGCTATACAAGTATTATCAGATTGCTGCAAAAGACAAGCTAAAGAAGAAACAGTTTGTAAGTCACAAAGCGCCACAAAACAAGGCTTCTTCGTGCACCTTAAGACAAAATCGCACAAAAAAATTTAAATTTAAAAAAGATGCTTTATAAAACTCATCTAGACCTAAGGCAATTGCTCCTCATATTACCTCAGTGTTAGCTCACAATTTTTTTAATAACTTTTCTTGGTTAACAATTAGCATCAATAATCACCTATTTTCTGCACATGACTGGAAAAAAAAAGAATAAAAGGAGAAGAATTCTCTTTTCAAATCCAACACCTGGGCCTTAGCTGATAAGAAATGCTCTCTTTATAGATGCTTTATTCCAGCATGGAGAAAAAAAATTCTTCGAGAATAAAATACTTTGAGTTGAAACAGCAATTTCCATTATTAGCACTAGCAGACATTAGCAGTTAATGTCTTTCTCATAAGGATGCATCCTACCTTGTGCCTGGCCTGGATGAAGGACTCATAGGGCTAGGTGCTATATGAATGCAGAACACCAAGAGATGCTCGCTCTCTCAAACAGCTTGTTTAAAGCAAGTTCTCTTTTCCACGTCTTGAGGTAATGCAGGTAGGTGAGAGAAACATACTTTTCAGAAACCACAGCGGCACTTTGCATCACTCCAACATCTCTCCCTTCCCCTTTGTGCCAGCGCCTCCCATCCCTTCTTGCTAAGGTTGAACGGTATGTCCTTCCTTACACTTGTGAGTTGATTAATCAAGGATGCTGCTACAAGTAGACAGAGCTCCATCATATTTCTACATTAAAGTCACTTCACTTAATCTGATCTCTTTATTATACTCAATCATTAGGCATAGTTTTCAAATTTGCAGCTAATTATTAATAGAAAGAATTTTCTGATGATTTTTTTTTCCCCCTAACAAAACAGAAAAAAAAAAGGACTAGCCTGTCATTTTTTGAGAACAGGCTTTTTCTTAGTAATAAAAAGGATCATATGACAACAGTTTTGCAGTGTATCATGCAAGCTCTGTTGGAATCAATCCAATTTCTATACAAGTGCTGCCATTTGGACAACAAAGCCGCCTTATTGAAACGGGCAGGCTTCATCTTAATTCTGGCACTACTGAATGGAGAGTACACACTAGCTGGGGAACAATGAACCAAGAAAGGAGTTACAAATCTCTCGTGACAACTGCACGCCAAGCAAGAGAAGATGCATTATGATAGCGTTGTTTGCTCTGCTCCTTCCCAAGACCACTTTCAAACAAAGAAGGCTTTTTGCACCCAAAACTGAAAGCTCTCTCCAGATTTTGCACGTGTATCTCGCCCATCCAGTGAGACCCTCCATTACAGCTCCGGTCCTCGGACAAAGGTGAGAAAAAAGAGGCTCCCACCTTCCCACTCCCTTCCCTCTCCTCCTGTCCTCACCCATCACCCCTGTTATGAAGAGCCTCCCATGCTATTTTCATGTTTAAGGCACATACAACCAGACTATTGTATTGTTCGGGGGGAAAAAAAATGTATTTGCCCTTTATTTGATTTATGTCGCTTAGTTCTCAGTGAAATTTAACTTCTGAACTCCTGAGACTTCCTGAGGTTTAGCTTACTGCAAGAATGCCTGCCTGACCTCGGTTCCTGCAAGGAATGGGGGTAACTTGGCTCACACTGGCCCCCAATTCACCTGGGCACACAAGCTGAAACTCCTTACATGAAGTGTTTTGATGCACCGTTACACGTGGCTGTAGAAATATATGGTAAATGTATCTTAAAAGTGTACAGGTGATGAGATATATTGTTCAATAGTGTGCATTAAATCCCTTACAGAGCAGGGTAAAAAAATGCTATCTCCTACCTAGTGTTTCCTCCCAACATGTATTTTTAAGTGGGAGAAGAAGCAACCAATGGGGAAGATAAAATAAAATAAAATTTCAAGGTAGCAGAAGATCACCTGCACACCTCTTATTCATGCCAGCAATTCTCATGTGGCTGGATGTGACGTTGCCAAGGGGAATAGACACTCCTAGGCAGAAAGGGTTTGCGACTCCAGGCCTGGCTCTCGCTTGCAGCAAAGCTTTTTCGCTTTGCTTTCGTCTGCACGGCAGAAAGACTCCAGACAGCCTACGTGGGAGCAAACCAAATCTTTCCTCGCAATTCAAGACAATTTTATGAGCATTTGCAGTAGTTCTAGAAAGCGCAGCAATGTGTATTTATCCCGACCAAGGATGATTACAGCTCTTCAGGCTGCTTGCATATATTGGTAGGGTAAATGCAAGGACACACATACACCCATATAAACATGCATACACATAGGAAGATAGGACAAAACCTCGTGAAACCTGAGAAACAGGCCAGCTCAGTCCATGAGCTCCAACATAATGAGTTTCTTAAAACCTTTCAGGTATTTACTCTGGCAAATACAACCTGATAATACAGGTATTTGTAATATAAATCAAATACAGGTGTGTGCATGTTTTTTTTTAATTAAAGCAATTACAATCTTTTAAATATTTTAATATAAAGCTTTGCTTGGTAATTTGGCTAAGAAGTTCAGTAAAATACCAGCTTCAAAGACTCCCAGAGACAAATACCAACTCATCACAAAATGTTAGACATTTACAGAGATTTCTTCAAGGACAGCAGCGACAGCTTTTTCTTCATAACCCAGTAAAAGTCAAGAGGAGTTGAGAGACCAACTCTTCTAGTACACCTGAAAGTCTCCTCCTTACTGTTCAAATGGAAACACTGGAAAGCATGAATGACTTTACATTAAAAAGCATTTAAATTAAAGCCATTTCTGTCACACCTGGTTTCAGAAACCTGCTAATTGTAATGCTGATTTATATGAAATGTCCCTTGGAAAGGGGGGGATTCAGGGTCAAAAGCACAACTGGTACCCTTCCTATGCCCACACATACAAAATGGGAAGGAGAAAGATCTTGCATTTTCTCTTCCTTATTAATAAGTAGCTTTGAATTCTCACTCAGCAAAAAGGAATTAATTTTTTCTTCGGTGGATTGCAGCGTCCTGGCAGCAAACACAGAACCCAAGTTTAATCTTCCTAGACCAAGTCCACAAGCTTCGATGATGTGAATGAAAATATGCGAAGGGAGTTCTTCTCTCTGTGAATAATTGCATGGGAGGGAGATGAAGCAAGTCACAGACCTAATGAGCAGATTTGCTCAGCTCAGCCATTTTGCTGTCCAGCCAGGGAAGCACAGCTTTTGTTTTCTTTGACAAAATGGGATTACTGCTCAAGTTTCTTCTGAGACTAGGAACCTGGGTCCACAGCCTGCTACAACTGCTGCTCACTTGCCTCTAATCTGAATTACTGAAAGACAGGGAAAATTAAAAGCCCTGGAGGCTGGGAAATTTTGAGAACATCAGAAAGAGGTAAGAAAGTACAAAGTCCAGTCACCCGAAGTACTCAGAGAAGCCCCTGGAGCTAGAAGGGATATGTAGGAACATGCGGTCCAGGCTGGGGAATGTCCTCCAGTATCGCTAGAGCAATGTGCACAGCGAGACAACAGCTGACTCAGGCTGTGCCTAACAGGTACTCCCACCAAAAATAAATTAAAAAATACGATGCAAAAGGTACCCTAAGGTAATAATCACCAATCTGCTAATAAAGACAAAGGTTGTTTAAAAAGCTGCTAGACCAGCTACATGAAGATCTCAACTCACCACTGAACACTTTGCTTGAAGACGACAGCTAAAGCTGGCTGACATAAATCAGTCAAGAGTTCAGCTTTCTGTCCATCGGAGCTGGTGCTCACAGGGCTTAGAAACCCATAAATATGGGTACAACACACTGCACAAGGGGCACGGACATAAAAAAGACAGCTGAGGTCTCCAGCAGCTTTTTGGGATCCTGAAAGCCCTGCAGGATCCTGCCTTTGACTCCCAGAAAGTACTGAGATGATTTGGGTCCAAAGGCTCGGACTGCTCTGGGAAAAATCTACAAGCAGCTCTCATCCCAACTGTGTCAACCTCGTTAGAGAAAAAAATGCAATTATCCAGAGAGTCCACCACAAGTTCTAACTGACAAAACATCTCTGCTGATGAGAGAAGAAACCAGGTCCTTCAATTTTAGAAATAAAAAATGTGCTTTTGGCAAGAAAAATCTACTAACTTGCTCCCTAGAACTTTTGACCAAAGCTCTAAGAGAAGCAACTGAGTGGTGAACACAACCACCTCCCTCATCGCTGTTCCATATGGATTTAAATCCATAGGTTATCACTCTGATAAAATATACCAAATCTTGGACTCAGTTCTACTCCACTGCTAAAAAAAAAAACCCAGAAAATAAAGAACATCTTGCAAATTTATCATTACAAGTGCCTAGAGAAGAGGGTTCAGGGTACAAGGTTACAACTACCACCCATCCTTCAAGCAAAGGAAGATGGAAGGCAACTGCTGTGGAGTCAGCCCCATTGTCCTTCATTCAGGTGCCAATGATTGAGAAATGCAATGCAACTCAAAAAATTCAACAAAGAGAGTTTGTACACTCTATCTGATTATCAGGTGTCTTAAGATTACACTTAAATAATCAGATTAACAATGCAAAAGGAAAGAAATACAGCTTTGGCATGAGGGGTTTTTTTTGTGATCTTTTTTCTTAAAGTATCATGGAAAGCACAGATAAATTTCCAGCACAGTAATACTGGAAATCTCCTTCATCTGATTCAGGAGTTCCAGAAAGGAAAAGAAAAATAGAAGAAAAAAAAAAGCTGTAAATAAGGAAACATTTAGAAGTGCCCAGTCTATTCAAGGGAACTTTTAAAGTTCAAGAACCAGCTCTTTTAAATCTTCTGCATTTGACTTTGTTTCCAGCCTTATAAATTCAGCCCAACCAAGGGGAAATGAGCATAGATTTAGAAAGAAGTGCTGGGGAAATAAGATGAGCTCCTTTATGTTTCCCAAGTGAGGAGAGGTTGCTCTTTAAAACAATGTAAAATATGGTATTCATTTCAGTCAGCTTGTCATAACACACTGAAGGTCTGAGCTACTTTCCAGCAACACGCTGAGCCAGACTGAAAACAATAATAATAATAAAAGTCCAACTCCCAAATGAGGTTCTTCTTGAGCGCTGAGACTCTCAACACAGAGAGGTGGGCAGCAGAGCCTTTCGACACCAAACGAGCCAGCTTTTGTGCTGCCTTAACGTGACTGTCATCCAGTCAC
Source organism: Balearica regulorum gibbericeps (assembly GCF_011004875.1). NCBI lineage: Eukaryota > Metazoa > Chordata > Aves > Gruiformes > Gruidae > Balearica > Balearica regulorum. Next base: position 50,606,860 of record NC_046186.1, on the reverse strand, counting down.
AGATGCATCCTGCTTGACTGCGGAACAGCCCTAAGTCACAGTGATGTCCTCTCATCTTGTCCCTTCCCATCTCGAGAAGGGGATGCTTCTGGGAAAGTGCCCAACTTCTTGGACAGACCTTGTTTAAGCACAGCCTAAAACCTCTCCCCATGCCCAGCCGTACTGACTCTGATGGAGCCACTGTCATGCTAAAGCAAGAGTTTGTAAAATGATGCTTAAACGTGGTAACTGAAAAAAATAAATATATTTCTCAATATGTTCTTTTATTGTTTGGGAAAGTTGTTCACACTGTTCCTTAAGAGTCTGTGGAAAAACAGAATTGTAGTCCAAAATTAATGTCACATTATGACATTAACTCAATTTTCATTCCCTCCTTTGTGAGTCAGAAGACACAGAACAACATCCTGCATTAAACCAAAAATATATGGAATATTAGGTGCATGTAAGAGTTCTCTGGCATAATTTGGGTAAAATCAAAATGACAAGTATGCAATTACAAATTAATTTTCCTTTTTTCCTGCTTAGAATCCAAGTAACTCCTGTCAGGCAGCAAACTATGACCACCACGTGCACAGGGCTAATGAAACTATCCCACAGAAAAACAATCAATGGAGACAAAGAAAAGGGAGAGGATACTGGAGGGCAAATAAACCTAACCACAGAGAAGTACCTAAAATAAGTAAGGGATTTACAACACTGTTTTCAAATTCATTCCATTAAATCTAACTTCTGAAATTATTTCTGCTGAGGAGGAACCATTTCACCTAGCAAATTATGCACCGATAAAGTTGTCATTCCAGTATGCAGAAGCAGCTCCTGACCAAAAGGGTGATCCAATGATAATGCCAACCTACTAATATTTGCTATAGCAAAATTATGCACCAAATACGTGGCCCATTGTATATTTGTTCTGAATACACCTAATTGCTTACAAGAGAATGAAATTTTTAAGATATTGCCAAAGAAACGTTTGGGGTTTTGAGTTACCTGCCTGAACGCCACAATGAATGGAGCCTTTTGGTCACTTGGCTTGGACTGACCCCGGCTCCTCCCGCCTGAGGGAGGATAGCTGTAAATCACACCCTGCGAGACTGTGTCAACATCCTCCATCTTCAAATGGCCTGGTAGGATCACCCCATACCTGGCAACGCTTGCAAGATCACGTAGGCAGTTGCCTCTCAACCTTTAGGATTTAAATTTTGCTGGCCCGACATGCAAGGGAGTCAGAAAACCTCCGAAATGCGCGGCCTCTGAGTGAAACCACTTGCACAATGTGGAAGAGCCTGAGAGGAGAGGAACGTTTTCGGTTTTGCTCGTCTTGCAGAATACTGAAAGATCTTAATTGCTTCACGTATTAGAGATAATAACAAAGGATCTGAGTTGACTCCATATGGAGGCACAGCACTTATTTGAAATGAATTCCCGGGCTGAAAAGAATAAACACAACTGACTAAATAAAATATTAACTGGAGGTAGCAAAGGCAAGCAAAGGTGGGAAGGCCAACTGTGTCCCAGCACCATAAAGAAATATTTGTTTCTAAAGGAAGAGATTTGCTTTCCCCAGGTGGCTGGGGGAAAAAAGAAGCAGAAAGTTCCTAAAAGACAGGTTGCCTTTGATCCTCTTAATACACTAGTTTAAAAACAATTTAATTCCTTTTTGCCAGAGGTCTTGGGACCATCTGTACCTTGGCTAGCTTTAAAATCCTTAAAAAACAATTCAGTCCCATCTCTTGCTATTTATTCCTTTAAATGACAGCATTAGGTATGAGAGGCTAGTTCCTGCAGCCAAAAAAGTATTTAAACGCAGACATGCTATCCAATCGAAGTTATCACATACATTTACAATCTTCTCTTTACAGCTTTCCGGTCCCTGACTCTGCTATCTCCCCAGGGGAAGAGGGGAATCCTGAGGAAGATGGGAAGTGCCCACCACCAGGTCTCTCAAAAGCCTGCAGAAGTCCTAGTGGACACAGCACTCATGTCCTCAGCATCCACCCCGACTCCAGCATACCAGCACCGATGCATTTTACATGCCGGGGCCGGGTTGTCCTGACTGCTCAGGGTGTGGGGACCTTCGCCCACGAGAAGGAAAGACATAGCAGCCACTAATTATCATTTTGCCATCATAAACCTTCTGGCGTTGATTTGGCCGATTTTCACATTAATTCATGAGGTTTTAAACAGCAAAGGACTCAAGTTTACCGAGGTGAGCAGTAAGGGCAGGGTGAAACATTTCCTTGGCTTTGGCTGATAATGTGCAGAGCCAACATCTTGAGAAGAAGCCTGGCCTTGCAAGAAACTGCATTGGGAGCACGCCAGCCCCAGACGCCTCTCTCCTCATGGCCCAAAGGCTGGTCATCATCTCCCCTTTACAATTCGCCACCCCCTGCAGCAACAGCCAGACCCTCAGCTTTAGCGAGCGCTCCCCTAACCTTGCTGAAGCTACAGCTGCCAAAATACTCAGCCGACAGGGCTAGCCAGGAGGCAGCCAGCAAGGGAAGGAAGCACCTGTGGAAAGGGTAATGGGGGTGGATATTTTATACACCACCACGACGGAGCAGTACCTATAGAAGTGAGCTATGCTGACTCTTTGCGTGCCCCTGTTTGTGTTTCCAACAGCGTGCTGGGGAGTACAGACCTTTTTCCTTTGGTTGCCCCTAGCAGAAGCGGGGAGACCCGAGCAGAGGGGATAGAAAGCTGCAAGCGTCCTGGCTAAAGCTGCTCTGCCGGGCCTGCCAGCATCCTCCCCTCACAGCCCCCGGCAGCAGGAATACCCTTGAGGTACAACAGCTGCTCCAAAACAGGAGAAGTGTCTCTTATCTGGCACAGCATCGCCTCGGCAGAGGAGCTTGTGAGAGGCATGCAATAAAAACAGGGTGGTAACCATAAATCGCCGGGATCTTTTTGGCTGTGTGGAGGCCTTTCAGAGCCATAAGGCAAGGCAAGGCTGCTGCCCCAAGGGATCTGGAACCGCATTTGGGCTGATAACCACACAAGCACACACACACAAATGGGCGCAGAGCTAGAAAAGCCAGGGGCAAAGGGGAATCACATCTAAGGACTGAAAACAACAACTAAAAAACTTTCTTTCCTCTCCACAAAATGATTAGATGGTTTTGAGTCCATTCAGTCACGGCATTTTCACTCAGGATTTGTCTAGGTAAACAAATTGCTTTTAATGAATTTTGTTAGCCCACCCAAGCCATTTGTTAAACGCAGGGTAACTGCAGAAGGTGGAGGTGACAGTTTTACTAAGAACCTTTTTCCTCTAGAAAACTCCTTCACCTGCTGCTAAAAAACAATCTGCACTTCATACCAAGACCACTCTTAAAAACCCACTTCTCTCTTTTGGGAGAAAAAGAACACAAGATCCACACTGTGCCTCTTTCAGAACCAATTTCAAAAATACTAAATACTAAAACTTGCTAGCTAACACCCAAAAGAGTTTCTGTTCATCAGCAAGATAAGTGAGGCTGCCTTTTCTAACCAAACCGAGCCAAATTCAGCCCGTGTGGCACCAGCCCAGCCTCTCTGCCTCTCTCCCGACAGATGGACAAACCGAGTCCTCGGATGCAGCATCAACCCCACCCAAAACCCATGGATGGCACAGGGGCTCACCCCCTCTCAAAAATATTGTGAACAGCCGTTTTAATCCTCCCTCCCATTACATTTATTGAAAAGAACGGAGCAGCGGGGGGCAGGGGGAGGGGCGGGTAACCACCTTGCCTCTCTGCATCTCGGCCTTGTCATGCCGCACCGACTTCAGGCAATATTTAAGATGAGTTGGGAACAGTCCAGGTAAAACAAAGCCAGGCGCGGGACGGCGCGGCGGCCGAGCACAGGTTGCTGTACTGACCTGTATTCACGCCCCGGCAGCTGAGCGGGGCTCAAATCATCTGCGTGGGGTGGGAGAAGCAGCCAGCAAAAACCTGCAGGCGAGCAGCCCGCGCAGCCCAACCTCAAATTTCTTCAGAGATACCAATAAAAGATCACATTCGCCAAACTAATAAACGTTACACCCGTGGCACAGCTTGGCCTCACGCGGCAGACTGTACGTCTTCAGCCTTTCGGAAGACCTCAGACACCGCGGGAAGTGCTTGGGTTGGATTTGCTTTTGTCAAAAACCACAGACAGCACGGCGATGGGACCGGTGATGGGAAAGGGCCTTTCATTTCCCCAGTATCAGATCAAAATCTCCCACCCAGGTCAGCTTCTGCTTGTTGCCTGATAGCTGTTAAAAAGCCTCTGTAAAACAAGTTGGCTCTTTTAATCCAGTTTCAAGTGGATTGTGCTTAGATCCCAAGGTGGTAAAAGCTTTAGCAATCAAGTGGACAGGCACATACCCTTCACATAAAGCTCAGTACAACCAGTACTAAGCAGCAGCAGCCATGCAGGAGAGAAGCCAAGGACGGAGAGGAGGCTGGAAATCCAGTTACCCACTTCATTCCTAGAAATGATTCAACTAGATTGGACTTAGAGCAAATGGGCAGAAGCACAACAAGTAGCTTGTCTTTGCTCCCTACGTTTTATGAATAAGTATTTCAGCTCCTGAACCCTTGATCTTTCTTCCCATAAAATGCTAAAGCCAACTCATATTTTCCACACACATGGAAAAGTATTTGCTACCCATTCAATTCCTTTGACATACACATACTCACCAGCTTTCTCCCTCCCCACTTTGCATTTTTTCTTAAAATTTTTTCTTGCTTTTGGGTCTTTTGTTGCAATATTACAGTATTCTTTTTGCCTGTGCCATCACTGACTTTTGGAGGGGAGCAGATGACTTCAGGATGATGCAGTAAACCCTTAAAATGCATACTAGGATTTGTGCTTTCTGTTCACAACCTTATCAGAGGATGGTGTTTTCCTGTGAGATTTTCACTCTTGCAGAGCCGTTGACAAGTGAACAAGAAATTAGTAAATGCCTTGTCTGCATTGTAATAAAATAATTTTAAAAAGTCTCAAACCCTTTAAAGCACAGCAAATAGGAGGGGTGAAGGGAGTGTTTTGGAAATCGTACATGTGCAGTAACTATGTGTTACTTCCAAAAACATGCTTCCAGCTGTTACATACAAATATTGGCTCGAAAATGAAGCCCTAGACGAAATGCCGGCACTAGTCGAAGCTGTTGGCTGGTCGGGCGCTGCTCCGCTGACACCATGTACATGCCGTGCTGTCAGAGAACATGCTGGTCCCTCCCGTCCTGGTGTGTCACTGGCATTGCATCACTGCCAGTGAAATAACGCAGCTGCCTCGCTGCTTTTTTTTTTAAGTGACAGTGAATTTCAACGCAATAAATCTCTGAGCCTGTGCCTGGCTCTATTGCCCAGGCAGGCCAGCTTCACTGCGGTACCCTGCTTTTTTAGGACCCTTCTTTTTCCCTGCCGTGGCCTCATTTGGGAAAAATAACCCTCCTGCCACCTGAAAGATGTCATGATTAAGCTTAAAGATTGGCAGCCATGTTATTGCCTGTCATTATCCCCTTAGGCCTCTGGGATTACTGCTTTCACTGACCATTATCGGCACGCTCCCAGGAGCTGTGCCACGTTAAATGGCCTCTCCAATGGCCCCTGCAATCCACCGCAAACCCCAAACGCTGCTAAAAGGCCCCAGCAGCCGCTGAGAAATCCCAGCAGCAAAACACATGAAACTTTTTTGGGCGCTAAGACAGAAGCAGCAATAGGTGTGATAAGCATCGTCTCGCCAGGCTGCTGCCCTCCATTACTGTTCAGCAGGCAGATGGCCACGGCCAGGTTGCCCAGGTGGCTTTCAAAGAACATCTCGGTGCCGTGATAGCAATGCAGAAATGTTCCTTTTTCCAGCTTTACCCACTGTTTACCTATGGCAAACCTGTGGAGTGTCACTCTTCACAATGGCAGAGCTATCCACGGCCACTGCTTGTCGTTTTAGTAAGCTAGCAAAGGACACCAGAGACCGTGAAAATATCTTACTGTATGGTTCAACCATAATTTCAGAAAAAACACTGCAATTTCCTTCCAAAAAATTCCTAAGAAAAATCCTTTTCTTCCGTATTTTGACAGCGGAGGAAAACTTGAGTGAGCTTTCAAGAGGGTTTCCTGAATGATGGACACAGAGAAACCATTGCTGATCTCTCCAGAGCACATTCTTTTAATTTTGACAATTAAATGCATTAGTGTAAGGTTCAGCATTGGTTGCAGCTGCAAACACTCTAGCTGAAACCTGCAAGCTACATACTTGTTCAACCAGATTCATGTTATTATCTTTACCCTTTCCCTTCATTGTGGCAAGAGTAACAATTTAATTAGATGGGGGAAGACACACACACACAAAAAAAAGCCCGTATTATTTATAACTATAGCGCAAGACATTATTTTTAGCTGAAGAACTTAAGAAAGAAACAGTGCCCAGACTGATTTTCATGTACAACTTCCTGAATTTGTGATTCAGAGCCAAATTTCAGGGACAAGTTTAATTTAGGTTTTGATCCTTTTGACCTCAGCGCGTTAACAAGAGCTCCGGTTTTAGTGCTTGTGGCTTCGTTGCTTCCGAGCTCTATAGATCTAAAACTCAACAGGTCCATCGGCTGCAAAACCAGCGACGCTTCAGAAAAGGCAGTGTTTGGAGAAATAAAGCTGTCAGCCTCCTGTGGTTCTCGGGGAAATTTGGGAGGCGGGGGAGTGTCCACCCGGGCACGATACCACGCTGACAGAAGCGGGACGTATCCCATTACGGGAACTGTACGTTCACAAACAAGCACCGGAGTCACAGGCTGTTCTGTGCCGTGTGGCGGAGATAACACCAACAGGCTTCACACTGAAAATCCACCCTCCCCAGCAACTTTTTTTTTTTTAACCTAAACTATATTTGACTTTGCTGTCAAGTATTTCAGCGCAGCTGCTATTCTCAGGTTCTCCTAAAATACACACAGTAGGTACTGTACTACTGCACATATAAACATCTACCTTCCTACCGCAACTATTTATGATTAAAATAACTTTTCTCCATTTCTGATTTCATTTCCTCTCTCAGGGCCCCATTCTACGTTGCACAGGAGGTGCTTTCAAGACTGCACCATGAAATAAAGAAATGTTAGTCTAGTTAGAAGTTTAGAATTTAATGTCCAGTTTCCCTTTCAGGTGACCTACAAGCAGGACTTGACCTCTGATGCTTCACAGTTCAGGGGAAAAGAAAGGATTGAAAATCAACAATGGGCTGAGGGGGTGGTGGAGGGGAGCTGCCTGTCATCTGCTGTTCCTCAGATACCACCAGAGTCGGTTCGAGTCTCTGCTGGGCTTAATTCCTATCTTACTGGTGCTGCACAGGACAAGTCCTCTCTAAAGACCTGACCCAACTGCAGCTATCATGGCCAGAAATTGTGCAGTTGCACAACAGCTGCACTTAGCAGTGGTGGATCTTACTCCATCTGAAATCAAACTCCTTGGGTAAAGAAGACACATACTTTTTTTGGCTGCGCTGGACGAGGATAAAATGGTAGTGTGCAATTTAACAGGCTCTTCCACCCTTCTGGGACGCTTTCACAGTTCAGGGCTTCTCCACTGATGTGATGCATGACAAGGAGCCAGTGGCTCCTCGGCATCTGGAAGATGGCTCCTCTGCATTGAAACCCACAGCACCACCTCCTAAATTCACCCGACCAGCTTGGCAAAGGGTCTTCCTCACACAAACACATCTGGTTTCCATCGACCCTTGCACCAGGCAAGCGTGGAGGTAAAAGCATTGACACGGCAGTTACAGAGCTGAGGGGCTGTGCATAGGACAGACACCTCCACCTCCACAGCCACTAAGTTTTCAGATGAGCTCCAAGCAGCAGCTCTTCTCTCCTGCACTTGGCACTCGGTGGTCAGGATGGTCAGACAGATGTTCCCAGCACCCAGTCCTTATCTGAAACCTCCCTCAGAAGTACCTGTTCCACTCAAGGGGATCTTGCTGTCAGTGCACATATCCTTCCATAATCAAACACGTTCATGCCCAAAGCTTCTTTTTCTCCCAAAGCTCTTGCACGATTCATAACTTCAGCATGACATTAGCTGTGACACTTCTGGAGGGCAAAGGACGACCCCTCCTAACTCTCAGAACTGTTACTCTGGACATAGTTGAGCAGCCTCATGTCTTGTCCGTGACCATCTTGGCCAGCTATTAACAAATAATTAACCCACCCTGAGGCAAAGGCTCCTTTCCGCCTGATGGGATGGGGCCTCAAGCTTTCAGCGCAAAGCCCCTTTGTATTGAACCCACTATGTCCTAGAAATCTTTCTGTGGGCAGCCGTACTCTATAAAAACAGTGATATAAACAGCAAAGATTAATGGGGTTCATCTCTCACTGTTAAAGGAAAACAAACACAACATTCTGAGGCGATAAGGAATTCGGGGTGAGTGAGGCTGAACCCAGACGCCATGACCCCATGGCACATGTCCAAGCACAGCAAGAGGAAGCTCCTGCCACAGGGACCTGGAGACAAATTATCCAGTTCCCTAAGCTGAGCCACAACCCAGCCCAGCAGGTCCCAGCCACGGACACAGGCACTAGTGCAGCAAGGCTGTGTTTCGGCAGCATCCCACTCTGCTCTGTCTCCTGTACGGCCACTGCCACTCATTTACCAGTGCTTAAAATCGGCGGCATGACTGAAGTAGCATCGGGAGACAAGCAGCAGCTCCATTTGGTTTCAGGGGAATGCAGAATATGGGAAGTGGCTAGCACTGCTTCATGTAATTTTGGTCTGTCTTGGATTCTAAGAAAGTTGCCTATTGCTAAGATTCTTGCCACTGCCACTAATTCATGACCGCAAAAAAATGTTATTTACCTGGTCCTTTCCTCAAATATAATCTAACCAATGCCCTTGTCCCACTGGAATGGAGATGGTGCAAATTCACAACCCAAGTGGCACACAAGCACAGAACAGCTATCCTAATCCTGGGGTTGAGTCCCACCAGGCAGTTGGATACCTGCATACACAGACACACTCCAAACCTGTCGCTTCCTTACACAATTCGGTAGTTTTCCTAAACAGCCATTTCACAAGAGCCTTCGTCTTCCTTCTTCTTGCTTTTAAGTTCCCTTTTATTTATAATAAAGGACTTCACATGTGGACTTTACAGAAATTTACACTTCTAGAGTGGAGAAGTGAAATTTGTGATTAGATGCTGTAGATACCCCTATATGTCAGTAAATGAGGGGCCAGGGGTTAAAAAATTAATAATACTTGTCTGTGTTGCCTGTTATCCCTGCTCCAAAGCCTGTTGCTGGAGAGGTGAGGCTGGTACTCTTCTGACATCTGCCCATTTAAAATGACTGCTGGATTTGTAGTCAGAGGAAAGCCCCCTCCTTTGTCCTGCCCTCAAGATCAGACTGACAGGAAAGGCTGTTGGAAGATTTTTTTGTCCTGACTTCTGGCATGGGATCCTCTGGACATCCTGCACCAGCAATGCCCTCAGTTTCCCTTGGTCGTTGCACACAGTAGATCAGTGTTGTGTCTTCTGTATTTTAATAATGGGGCTTTGGTTTGTCTTAAGGTAACAGAATAGCAATTTGTCTGACATGGTGTGTGGGATTACCTGGCCAGATCTCTGTGCACCCTTTGGAACAAGCAACCCATTGCTTGTCTGTCCTCTGCTCTCAGGGTTTGGGCTTGGCAATGCAGGTGACTGGTCCAGACCCACCAACTTCAGGTCCATTAAAACCTCTTTCTTTGTAGGAGAGGAAGGTGCATGTATATTGCAAAAATAAACTTACTTACACATCAGAACCCAAAGTCATATAGTTTTCTTTGATTTTTTTTCTGCCTACTTTTCACACCTTTTAACTGAAAGAAGAAGTGGTTTACAGCTTGGACACTTGCATTAAACAATAGGCTTGATGATAGCCTATTCTCAACCCATGGCATGTTAACTCAAGGTTGTTACCTCTCCTACCTCCTTTCCTCACACACTGGAAAACGTGGAAAACAAACAAACCCCACAAAGGGCAGATGGAAAAGCCTCGATGCAGTACTGACAGGACAGATTTTCTGATTTACATTGAATCTCTTCACTTTTCTGTTTTTCTCAGACATGAGGTGATATGTACAGGTTCTTGTATCTACATAGGTTGCCAATTTCTAACTGGTGTAGGCTGCAACTCACAATGTGCAGCATGGAAAACAAAAGTTATTTAAACTCCTCCACCCTCCACAACACATAGGAAAAGCCCAGCTGGCAGCCAGCATGCTGCAGTACTGACACTCTCTAAAACTTACAAACCAGCCCCCAGCATGTATTGCGGTGCAGACACTTACCTGCACTTTAAATACGTGCATTTGCATTTTTTAATGCACAGAAAGCATGCAATGTAAAAGGAAATAATTTTAACATGACACAGAGCTTAACGGTAACGCTCCCTCCGTGTTATGCAGCTAAAGCTTCAGCCGACAGCACCGGCTACATGACAGAAATACTCCATCAAGCCAGTGCTACGGCTCTGCAAAACTGTAAATGATTACAGAATAATGCCCTGCAATCAAAGAACAAAATGTGTGCTGTAGATTAATCACTTTCCAAGACGGGAAAGGAAAGATAGGCTTGAGAGATAAATCTGGCTGGAGTGTTTATGCAAGCGTATCATGCTCCTTAGTACTGAATGTCCCAGAACTTACAGAGGAAGTAAACAATGTGCTGGGGGGGTGTGCGGGGGGTGTGTGAGGGGTGTGCGTGTGCCCGCGCTCACAACCTGAAATAGGACAGCTTGTGAAAAATGTCTTTCAGTTATGAAACCCTAGTGTCAGAGGTCCCCCGATTGCCAGCTATATTGCCACTGCCTGATAAAATCCGAAACAAGGACCCGTTCAGATGCAGCCGACGCTTCTCTTCGGCATTTCAAACTTTCCTATAAAACTCCACCAGGATGCCCACAGGCTCCTGAGCCCTCTCCCCCGCGTCGCCTCAGTGGCCGTGGCAGGCAGAGAGTGCATCAGAAAGCAGGGAGTGCAAGCACTTCTGGTTGGGATTTACTTCTGGAGGCACACTCTACAGCAACCTACATTTTCAGTGTCCCTCCAGCATATAATCACGCTGCTTTTGGCTGCTTAAGCAATGCCCATTTTCACGCATTCCTCGTTTTTGTGTAAACATATTTACATTTGTAACTCCTAACTGGCTTAACGCTATGCAGGCATTTTGACGAAAATCCTACCAGCACTTGAATTCAATGCAACACTTTGACAGACAATTATGAACACAGTAAACAACGGAACTGCTGAACTGGGGGGGAGCTGCATTTCCACAGAAGGCTCCCAGTGACTTCAGCGACCGTGCGAGCAAAGGCTAACCCAAGCGTGGCTTCGGCTGAGCAGGCCTGCGAAAACACCACGCTGCGCTGGGACAAAACTGAAAAGCGAAAAAGGGAAGCAGCCCTAAGCCCGACCCCAATCTTGCAGGGCGAAACCGTGCGGTTCAAAACCGATGGTGGTGAAGTGGGGTCGCAGCACACTCCTTTGTCACCTGCCAAGAGGCGTGTCCACAATCTATTAGGTCATAAATTAAAAGCACCTGAGCATGTTGCGTCATGACTGCTCCGATGGGCGCAGGAGAGGCCAGCGACCTGGATTTAGAGCGGGGGCTGCCCGTAAAAACTGAAGGGTTTGCTGGGAAGCCCCTCTGCATGAGCTCGCCGGGGGCCTACACCACAGCAGCCTCAGTTACAAAAGTGAGTCCCCTAATCATGATTCAACACATTTCCAAAAAAAGTTACAAAATCTCCATGCAGACAGTTTCAGTTGTCACTGCCAACTTAGGAGGAGGTTGGGGCACCACGCAGCAATTCCACACCTGAGCATGACAATTCTACACCAAACGTGTATTTCCACACAGGAGCTGCTGAAAATTTCACCAAAACAAAAGTGAGATACTGATGCAGTGTGTCCATGCACTGCAACAGAGCTGCATATAGGGAAAATACTTCAAAGAAACCAACTATCTAAGGTCCCTCCTCCCTGCAAATGTCTGGCCTGTATTAAAACCAATTAACAATAATCTACTAATAACAAAACTGTGATGTAGCTGTGAGATTCCCCTAAAGCAAAATCCTGCCAATGCTAGTAATTGATTCGGCAACATGCACCAGCTCAACGGCACATGCGTCTCCAATTCTTGGAAACATTACATCCAGTCTAATTCCCCCCCAAGGTCACCACAACATCAGAAAATCCCTATACATCGTGACCCAGAGAGCTGTGACTAAACAGCTGTTATCAATAGCCTGGGAAACTGAAGCTCGGTACCTGAAAAGCATCAGCTACTACCAGTGAACCCCTCAGCCGACCGAGCTGCCAAAACAGCTTGAGGAGCAGTGGCGGAGAATAAACCACAGATTTCTCTTGCGGGAGAGGAAGCAGGGCATGCCAGATTTGCCTTTGCGCTATTTGTTGCAATGCCTGTTTGCATGCACTTTATTGCGATGGAAAGAGGACAGGCCACCCTGTTACCTGATTAAAGTTCCTTCCTGATAAAGCTCAAAACAAGGGACTCATAGACTGCTCACTCTGTGCATAAGCTCTTTAAAAGGTCGATATAAGGTTATTCACACCATTAAATGACTTGATCTAGCACCAAGTCCATTGGAAGCTGCCTACTGACTACAACAGAAACCAAATCATGCCCAGCAAAAGCAGCAAAGGCATCCAGCAAAAGTGTTTAAAGCAACAATTCAGTATGAGATTCTCAGTCTAATTCTGCTCTCAAAAAAAACGTGATCAGCTTTCCACCCAGATGTGGAGGCATTTACCAGAATCATTAAAGACCAGGCATGAAGTCGGCAGCAGAGGCAGAAAACCAGGGAGCTATGGAAGGAAAAGGCTCTCTATATTTTCTACTCTAAATACACCAAGTCAGATGGCACCTACTAGAGGATGCAGATTATGGTGTGACTACAGACTGTATATTTTCATGTCTTATATACTGTCAGCAAGGAACTCGTATGTCTCCTCTCTTCTCACTGATAGGGAAGGAAAAAGGAACAGCCCCTCACCATGGAAATGAGAGCAATTACTACACGTACCATTAAATATTTTAGAGACAGCTCAGTAGCCCTATGAACTGTATAATCTTAGGCACTGTTTGCTATCTAGTACTGGCCACACAAAAATAGAGATCAAAGTCTCTCCAAGGCTAGATCCTCCATCTCTTACACAAATGAGCAACCCTTTTGCACCCAGTATCAGCAGAGGGAACAGGACTACCCAAATGACTAAGGATTTGCACACTGACAGCACCAGGACTGCTTACCTAAGGGTGGATTAGTTAAAAAAAAAATAAACAATGTTGTAAATTATAGGTGGTGCTGTGAGCCCCACCTACACCTCATATTGTCCAACACTTCCTACTATAAAACCCTGTTCCCCGTTGCTAATAGCTTTGCAAACCTGAACTGAAACTGGGATTAGAAACAGGATTAAGTGGCCTGGGATAGGAAAGATGGCAAACAGGGAATCCTGGGGCAGGGGAGAAATGTGGAACAGGGAGCTGGGAAGAAAAAAACCAAAACCAACAGGCAAGCTGGAGAAGCAGAGCAGATATGAAAACCAGGGGAGGTGGGAGATCACAGGGAAAGGAAGGAGACATGCACAGAGCAGGGCTGGAAATTGCAGGGAAGGAGGCTGGGACGGGACACCATGGGGGGCAAGGAGCTTGGGGAGGGAAGAAGAGGATGCAGGGCTGGGACGGCGCTCATCGGGGAAGCCCACAGATACTGGGGAGGCAAATGACACAGACAAGCACATCAGGAAGGGCGTATTTCTTTACTCAGAGCTGAGTGCAACAAATATGGCACAGGGCCCACACAGAGATGACGGTGGATGAGCCGAAACCCTGAATACCCCTTGAAGTATCCGGCCCAACAAGGAGACCGGGGTTGGAGGGAGCGTGCGAGCTCGTTACTAACAACAGTGTCATAGCCAGCATGAGAAGTAATTTCAAGTGTTAGAGGCAACTTTATTTCTGACATTTTGTACTTCTTAAGCACTTGGCTTTTATATTGAAACATTTTTTCAGTGTAGATTTTCATATAAATGAAGTACGCTCTTATTTAGTACTTCTGCTGGGCACTTCACTGAACAGTGAGAACTATCCACAGAGACACTCCAGCCATCTGCAGTTAATGGTCAAGCCATGCAAAATCCAACTTTCCTACTCCCTGTCTTCTCCTGGAAAATGGGAAAGGCCCATCACTCGCATTGCTCGAACCCACCCGCTGTATTGTGGTGCTTCTAGGGAGAAAGCTGCTGCCCCCTGCATGCCCCCATACCCACCTGGCAGAATCGGTGATTTGATATCTTATACAGTTTCCTGCAGAAATTAAGGAAACTATCATCTCTCAGCCCATGCAGAGGTTTGGGTTTGTGGGTTGTTTGTTTGGGTTTTTTTTTAAAAAAAAAGGCAACCAACAACTATGCAATGAAAATATCAAACCAGAAACCAGGCACTCAAGACTGGATAAATTTAGTAAGATGTCATGATTCAACTACAGTTGAAGGAAATCCACGCTTAATTTCTCAAACAACTGCTATCGTACAGTTCAAGCAAACTGTTTTTCCTTCAGGCTGAGGGGACACCAAATCCACACAATTTCTCAATTTACTACTACTTTTCTTTTTTTTTTTTTTTTTCCCTTCAATTAGAGAACATTGTCATTCCACTTGCTTAGTATGAGCCTGAATAAAAAATGACACGTGAGAAGCTTGGGTTAAGTCCCGACACAGCTGTTGGAAAAACCCAAAATGAACATTTTATCCTGGCCAAATCAGTGTTCTTTTCACTATTTATACTCTTGGATCCAGCAGCTGCAAGTGACGCTACAGGTCATGTTGTCCTAAACGGACAAAGAATCTGAGGATACTCTCAAGTTTTGGAGGTTTGTTTGTACTTCTGTTCTCCTTCTCAATACTCAGCAGCACTGCTGCACCAATGCCAAGTTGCTGTGAGTTTAAGTAGGGTACCAAATTCTGGTCAGAACAGATTTTTCAGCTAAGATTTTCCACCTTTACAAGAAAAAAAAAAAGAAGAAGAAGAAAAAAAGGACTGTTTTTCCTGCTTCCATTTTTCAGCACCATAGGATCAACACTGGCTGCGCAGTTGATAATACCCCTCTTTATTTGAGGTTATTTTTCTCCTTTCACCACCCACATTCATCTGGGACTTATTCAGTATTATTCTGCCTGACACCAGTCCAAAACAGCAAACAATTTCTGTAACGGCACAATAAGCAGAGCGGACCCTAACGGAGGCATTTCGTTGTCTAAGAATCCCCTTATGCAACATCCGGATATGTACCAAAAATAATGTCAAAAAACTTGTACGGAGGTTAGATACAGCTGTGCCTTTAAGAGAACAACTTCTCCAGTATCGGGACCAGCATTTTACAGCAGGGGAATGTTTCTGCTGTACTTTGGCCTCCCGTCATCAGAGACAGGTGGAGATTTATGCCCTTTCTCCTTCTAAATTAGACTCTTTCAGTGCCCTATTTTATATTCTTCCTGACAGGTCCCTATTTTGTATTAAAAAAACCTGCTGTCACTGTGTTGCATAGCAAAAGACCTTTCCAGTCAGAAGAGAAAACTCCTGCCACCGAGTCAAGCAGCAAGAGGTAACTCTGTGGTTAAAGCTGCAAGGATAAAATACTTTGCCCAGCAACATATTAATTTCCAGCAGGATTTGATAAAATTATAATTCACTGTCCAGAAAAAGACTAAAACATTAAACATATTATACTGAGAAAGTCAAAATAGGTCATTCAATCAGCGTTATTCCCCCTTCATTTCAAACATAATACAAAGCAGTTAAGTAGTTTCTCTTGCAATTAGCATCATCTTTGTCTCCTTCGCGCCTAAAATACACTGGAGATACGGAGCTGCTCTGACTGTACAGCAGCCCTGGCCCCGCTCCTTGCCAACACCGACTTCTCAGTAAACACACCAGAGGTGAAATCCTATCTTCAATGATTTCAACTATGATGGTTTTCTTTGTTTTTTCCAATTCCCTGGTTATCACCTCAAATGACAGACCTTTTCCCACTGATAAAGGGGACTACGGAAGAGCTTGAGAAGAACCCCTACACCTCCAGCTGCTAATGCACATCCCACTCCATCCTCCGACCAGGAGGACTTGCTACTCCTGGCAGAGCCCTGAAGAAGGTGGGCTAGAAACAGCCTTCCTGGGGAACGGCAAGGTTTCAGAGATCTTTCCTGGATGTGAGAAGTCTGACATATGCTTCAAATGCATTTTAATTTAGAAAAAAAAATGTTGGAAAGATTTTATTTATGTTTCTAATTAGGTAAACAGTATGCTTCTTCCACCTGCTCCAAGCTACCCCACCAGGCCCAGCAGACATCAGATGTCTATGAACATACATCAGGTTGATTTACTCCCTACTGCTAGTTCACAGAATCCTTCCTCCTCCCAGCCCTGTATGCCACTACATCATGGCCTACACACCTTCCCTCTTTTTTGTATGTAAAACGGCCTCACTATCGATTCTCAAATACCTTCTGAAGCACGCAGCTCCCTTCCCTAGAGCTTTCTAAAAAACAGCTCCTCATAAAAGATTTCTCTCCTACCTCAAGTGTGCAAACCTTCTAGTACATTTTAATCAGAAGTATTTTTGCTGTGCATGAACCAGACTGCAAGAGCAATGGGGCAAGAAATAAATCTCAACATGCTATGGGAAGCAAGAATTACACCATCAACATCATGATTAAAATAATAATATTAGGTTCAGAGCTTTTGGCTGCTGCACAAACTAGGCTGGAAACCTGTGGCCCAATCCATGCAGAGCTCCAACATGATTTCCATTTGAAAATCGAAGATTTTAGATGTGGCCCATTTATCTGGGCCACATATACGGCTCAGGCTATGCAAATGCAGAAGGTGCTTGCACAAGATTCACAAAATGCTTCAGAGTTTTTACAGCTCCTCAGTGGCAGCATCATTGTCGGTGCCAACGTACAAAGGCATTGCAGGACCAGCAGCCTCCCATTGTAGGTCTTGATGAATACTTAAAGAAGTACCATTCACTCTGAAACCTGACATCTCAGACAAATGGTTTTGAGTTCCCCCATACAGTGAAACTTTTAAACACAACAGATCGTGTTGCACAAAAACAGGGGCAGCAGCTCTATGTGTCTCAGCTTACAAGCATCTCAGGACACGGCTTGAACTGGTGTCACCTTCTCCTACGAATTCCTGGAAAAATACATTCTCTGAAAATTAGTTAAGGTCCACAGCAGTTTTGCAGAACAAACAGTCGGTTATAGGCTTTCAGGAAACCACATCACTGCTCTCAGCACAAAACCAATCAGCAAAAGGTGATAATGTGGGAGCCTGTAAGTGTCACACAAAGACATTCTTTGTTGAGCGCTGTTCTCACTTATCAGACGCCAAATTTATTTACTAAGCATATCTAGAACTTTATATATGAAACTGATAAATCCTCCATGAAGTACTAGCAAATATATTTACACAAGATAGGGGTTCACAGCCTAACTTCACAAATACCCACAAAGTCAGAAACTTTTGATCTGGATTAAGTCTCACATTTTAAGGTATATTTACACTGCAAATTTCATGTGAGAAAGTAGGGCTAACTTTAGTCATAATGTCTTCAGAGAGCTGAAACATCTGCTTGAAGAGGTAGCATGGAGATACAAAAAAAAATACAAGTTTCAAGAGCACTGACACATAACTGGAGTATATATCAAGATAATTCAGTCCACATTCTAGAGAAAACAAATATGGCCCTGGAAGTCGTGTCCTAAAATTATTTCTTTAGAATAATGTATTTATTCTTTTTCATTCTATTTTGGAAAAAATGCAGAAACCAACATGGTACAGCATGAGAAACACTAAGTTATAAGGGCAAATCATCTACAATGTCAGAGGTGCTGGCTGTCTAGACTAGGAGAGTAGTTTGTATTAGAATATTATTAGGTAATTAATATGTTTTTAAACAAAGCTTTGCTTACTTAAGTGCAACACTGTTACTAACACTCCCTGGTCAGGCTCAGTCCTCACAGGGAGTCCATGCTCAGCTGCAAGCAGGATTTTAAGCACTGCTTGCTTGAGTCTTATTTACATTAATGCAAACGCACGCTGCTGCGGCACGGTAGGAGAGCCCCAGTCTGCTGCTTTAGCACGGCTTTTAGCAGGGACAGGACTCAGGCCCTGCTCTCTTTACTTCATCTACTCGTGGAAGCTGCACCGTCATAAACTGGGCTGCCTCCATGCAAACCAGTTTTCATTCCCACTACGAACTGAGCAGTCGCAGCAGCCAGGAGGCAGAGTGAAGCCTGAGCGGACGCATGCCAATGTGTTTGGGTGCTCCTCTATCTGTCCTCCCCCACCAGATCGCTCTTGGTCCTCATCAGCCTTCCAACTTATCTGCTGCCTCCCACTCCTCTGTGGTCAGGATAAGCAGATGTTACCTCCCTGTTCAAGTGCTGGCATCCAGCCCGGACCTGCTCTTTTTGCTTACACGACTCAGGAGCCAGCAAACCTACTGAAAACTTTTCTCCTATGACTGTGTCCCACCCGCTGGTAACAATCCCGGGTGTCCCCATGGCATTTGCTGCTCCCTAGGGAGAGCTGAAGGTTTAGGAAAGCCAAGGATGGGGAGGTGGGCTGGCCTGAAGGCACTGCAAGGCTGAGGACTGGGTTATGAGCAGCCTCCAGGCAGGCCCATAGCACAACATGAAGTGTGAAGGCAGCCTCAGAGGTGTCAAAGGAGAAAAACTGCACCTTTGGCAGCACTCCTGCCTCCTGCCCTCATTCCGGAGCTCTTGACACAGTTTTGGTATGGAGACGTCAGCATGGACCCACCCTTCACCTCGACACGGGCAATGGGTGAAGGGACGCAGAAGTGGCATGATCCAGTGACTCACCCCACAGAAACGCACCTGACCGCCAGCAGCACTCAGGTGTATGGCAGCCGGAGATTGCGCAGGCAGAGCCCCACACCCACTGTGAGCAGCCTCCTGCCCCCCAAAACTGGCAGGCAGCACTCTCCAGGAAACCCAGAGGCACAAGCTGCAAAGGCCCTGACGACAAGCTGTAGGTACTGCATGCTGCCGTCCTCGCTTCAAGTGGATCTTCCTCCAGCAATGATCTGTAGGCTGCCTCTGCCCTCCTGTCCCGGCATGCACCTCCCTCACACGTCCGTTTACACGTAGTGAGCGGCAACTTTGCCAGCAGGGGAAAAATAATAAAGAAAAGCAAAAGAAGCAAAAGAATACCTTGCCAAATAAACATGTTCAAGTGAGAACCCAGCATTTTACAATTCAGTTCTTAAGTACATAGCATGTCGCGATCGAGCAAGCAATCCATTCAACTCGTTAGCACAAGTCTGCTATAAGAGCTAATTTTCACAAGGCATTTCTTTACCAGTACAAATGCTCAGAAAGACATTTCTCTGTCAGCAAAATCTTACAAAGGTGTTTTATATCAGAAGAAGTATTAAAATAGCCTTTATGTTTAATAGGTACCAGTGCACAGATAAAGAAAATTGCCCCAATAAGCAAAGTCCAGGTAGGACACACACACAGAGTTATTAAGAAGACACCAATGCTGTTAACTCCTGACCTGCCTCAAATTCCCTGCAAAGCGGCATTATGAGCATGTCAGTCCTTGAGCAACCATGTAAGTGGGGTAGCCCAGAGAAGGACTCTGGCTTTGCAGGGCAAGACTGGCTCCTCCTGGGCCTCACAGCCAGATGCAGCATTCTGGCAAAAAGCAATGGGGACACAGCGATGTTCCTCTGCTCCAGGCCCACTGAAAGGCAGCTCCAGTGCTATTTCGCCACAGGGATGAGGCAGAGCACTAATGCAATCGCTCACTTGTTCTCAACCCTTTACACTGCCCTGAAATTGCACTGTAGCCTCCATGCTGTATCCCCAACCGAAATGCAGCTATACTCTGCAACGTGCCCCACACAGCTACGAGCCAGCCCTCCATTTCCCACAGAGGCACCCCATGCACCATGCAACCCCCCAGCTGGTGTTGCAAATGGAAGGATGGAGAAGGTGAAGTAGGACATAACATCCCTGGAGTCTCCCAAGACAGGAATGAGGAATTGGGGGACTGGAAACTGAGGAATGGATTTACTTTTTTTTTTTTTAAATATTGGTATTTGGAAATTAAATGAGTGCTCTCTGCATGTTACTCATCTCACAGGTTTTAGACTAATGACTTGTGACAACCCTTGCCCAACACATTACCCAGAAGATACCGTAGGTAACGTAGCTGATGAATACATCAAGACATAACTTGCTGTTGACGGAGACCATGCTCCACTCTGGCAGCGGCCTGCTCTCAATGGCTGCCCGACCCTCAAGGTCCATCCTCCTGGGCTGTGTAGAGCTGAAGATGCCCTCCCTGCAGGGCACCACAGTGCGCCCCCACAACTCCTATGCGTCCTGTCCAGCCTTGCACACCTGAGCTTTTCCTACCCACCCACCCCCCTCCAAACAGGGGCTGGGGCCACATCACCACAGGCCTCCGGATCTCCCTGCAGTTCCTGGCAAGCTGAGAAGCAGGGCTCTTTCTCCGGCTACCTCAGAGAAGCAAGAGCTGTACCCACTGCTAGCAAAAAACCACTTGGAAACAGGCTGGTTTGCTTGGGAAAGCTAAGCCTATGTCAAATAAATGTCAAATACACACAGGTAAGGAGTTGGTGCCTGTCAGTGGTGCAATGGTATCCCATCACACACAACTGGCACATCAGGAAACCGGCACAGCCGTGCAGAAAAGCACGGGATACCCCATCCTGACTTTGTCTGAAGCAAGTTAGAACAAAACATCTCACTCTGAAGGAAAATCCCCTTCTGTAGACAAGCCACTTTTTAATAATAAGTGCTAAATGGACTATTCAAGCAGGTAATTAATGTTAATTAACATATGTCAGGCCATAAATTGGCTAAATGCACCTCATTTTCCAAGCTTAGTGTGTGGCAATGCTCAGGAACTTGTAACAGAAAAGAACAGTCTAAGTTTGCAGAAGCACAAAAAAAGAGCAAATAAAAGGTTAAGCTTAACCTTCATTTAACTCATGGTGTGCTGAGCCAGCACTACCGAAAACTGAATGACTATGCACATTACTTGAACACTTTATTTTGATCCTGAACCACTGCGCTACGTACGTATTGTCAGCCCTAAGAAAAGCCACATCAAAAAAACCCCTGCAGCTCCCCGAGCATTGTGTTCTCAGGCAGGCCCTTATTGGGATGCTCACTACGTGCTGCTGGACCTGAACGCACCTCCAGCCCCGGGACCTGGCAAGGCTGGTGGCCCATTTCCAGTGCCAACTTCGGAACTGCAGGTTTTTGTGGCAAGGGGAACGAAACAGGGGTGGGGGGATGCTTAGAGCTCATCCTGCTCCAGAGACATTCTGTCTCGAAACACAGAGGGCCTCGTGCCTTTACAAGAAACTAATGCTGCCGTTTTATAACCCTGCCCTTGGGCACGTTTTCTGTGGCAGAGATGGGAGTAAGGCTTTTTAAAAACCAGGAGAGAAACAAGAACATGCAAAGATTTTAGTCTAAGTAACAACTTGCATTAGGAAACACTTTCAGTTTCTCCCTTGGCAAGCCGCCACTACACCAAGACCTACTGTAATTGCATTGCAAATAAGAAACAATCCTCACAAAAGATTTTCCACACTTCCACACTTCCACACAAAATAGTTGGCTGCCAAAATCTTGCGGGGCACCTTCAGGAGCCTGCCACCTAGAGAAACGCTTTGGCTATTTACCCTCAGTTTTCCCTTATCTCCAAGGCAATCCCTTTGGCCTCCCTTTGAACTTAGCACACCCACTGTAATTTTCTGGGGTGATTTCACACTTGTTCTCCCCATCCACCCCACGCAAGCTGGCTGAAAACAGCCCGGCCATTGCAGAGGGGTGTGAGGGGGCTGCACCCGCCCCAGTGCTGCCGGCCTTCTGCAAAGGACGCCACCGACTCTGGGTTTCTACTTTGTCCATGTCAGCACAAAGAGCTTTCACAAAACCACCAGGCTAACCCTAATCACTCGCCTTTCTAAATGCACCAGCACGTGCCCAGCCTCCCCTAATCTCCCAGGCTTACAGCAAAGTGGTGTAGCACCACCAAAATGAACCGAATACAAAATGGCCTCGCATGTAAGGCACCGCTCGCTTTACCAGGACAAAACCAAGCAGAGACAGGACGTCCCGGGGCAGGAGCGCCAGTACCTCTCTCTTCCCCAGCCTGATAGTCTCAGACAGTGTTTGTTCAAGCCAATACAATACAGCAGATAGAAAAGTCACTAAGGTGATTTAGTTTTTATTAGCATTAACTGTGTACTTTCAAACACACAGCTAAGTGTAGGAGCCAACCTCTGACTCTCAAGCTTCCTATTTTAAATATGCTCAAATATTGACACTAATAACCTGTTACAGACAACGCCAATGTTGCATGACTGTTTTAGGTAACCTTCTGTCTCTAAAGAACCAAGGAACATTGATTCCAGTATTTATCATGCAGGAATACCTGACAGCGATACTATCCGGGATCATTCACTGGAGGTTTCCCATTCACATCAAAAGTTAAGTTTATCAGAGCCTGTGACTCTTTGCAGCAGACTACATGCACCAAGGCGATGTGTTTATATGTGCACTTAACAAGTCCTTCAGCGCTCCTCACTGTCACACTGTGGATCAAACAATGTCAATGATTCTGGGAGAGCTACTCGGTCTCTCTCTCTCCTCTAATAGCTGTCGCCTGCCTGCATGAGCTGGGGAAAAGTGAGATCTTTGATGTACGTTACAGATATAAAATAATAATGTGCGCTAATATCTACATATGGTTTCTACTGGAAAGTTTAAAAAGTCATTTGTTACTTTGATACTAAAGTATACTCCTCTGATGCAAGAAGCTTGTTATCTAGTGGTTTCAGCTCTGGGGCTGGAGCCGCACATCTCTCTACCTTGCTCAGCATAACATTCACTTACAAATGTTACTGAGTATTTTGTTAAAGCACAACATAGTAAGGCTTTGATCAGGTAAGATGCTTAAGCAGTAAGTTTAAGCACACAAGTAATCCCACTGAAGTCCCAAGGATCCATTCACGTGCTTAAACCCTGTGCTTGCTTCGGTAGATCAAAACTTAAAATAATCAGGCTACAGTTTGTAACCCAAACCCTTCTGTAGGGACAAACAAGGCAGCTCAAAATTAGAAAAAAAAAAAAAAAAAAAGTAAGAATATAATAGAAGGCTGGAAAAAATATCCATGCAAGCAGTTAGCTGGGAAACACAGTCTTTGAAAAAGAAAAAAAGGCAGCAGAAAAAACCCCAAACTGATGCAAACTCCAGTTCTACGCTGCCACTCCAGATAAAGACGCTGTGTACCATACTGAGGAAGGAGAAATAAGAAGAACAGAGAGCGGTGTTGCTTCCTTCCCACATCCTTTGCAAAAAGATGATAAAAAAAGTCCGACACATCTTGCATATCAGCATCTGGGTAACAGATTTAGACATCTGTCTACATCGCTGGCAAATTTCTCAAGTCTTTCAAGTCTCAATAATTAGAGAGGAGACTCATGCATTTGCTACGCTGAAGGGACTGCAGCCCTTCGGTACGTATTGGTCAATAAAACATGGTAAGGAATGATGAAATGTCCATGTAGAAAGTTTACAAAAATCTCCCCTCCAAAGTAAATATCCCAGCCACTGGTGTTTACCTTTTATGAGGAAGATGAATGCAATAGGTGTAAAACAAATAGGCTTCTGATATAAAAAACATATCAAAGCAAATCAGCTGCATTTAAATTTTGGAACTGCTGGTATCTGTGTATAAAGAACCAGATCTGTAGTCTTGCGATACCGCTCAACAAAGAGGAAAATAGTCCCCCTAGTGTACTCTTCATGTAGAAGAGACTGTTTCACAAGATAGTGCTGCAAGAAATTACAAAATAACATTATAGGAAGAGATATGGAAGTACTTAAGCTATAGTGAAACCGGGCACCTCTACTGTATATACTGACACAAAGGTGTTTCAGTTTTGTATTTCAAGATCATTAAGCGAAGTGAGTTACTACATCCTAAATATTTGAGGGGGGAAAAAAGTAGCACCATAGTTTTGTGACTGTGAGATGTTGATAGGGTAATGGATACTTGAATTTGTAAAGACAGGTAGATCTGGTCATCCAGGAGCTCTGTTGAAACAACTGCAACAGCCAGCTGCCACGGTGCATTTCACAAGGGTGAGAACAGCTCACCCTCAGACCTTTTCCCCCTCTCCAGTGATGATAAATATAAATACTGACCCTCTATAAGTATTCAAGACAGTAAGCAGGTATTGAAGCACGCACCTAAACCCTTCCCGGTGATTTGGAAGCGTATGGGATTGCATCAAACCAGGCTGCCCGTGGCATATGACAGTGTCCGCAGCGTGCCGGCTCCACAGCAATGCACCATAGCTAGCTGTCAGGCAGTATTAGGTTAGCTAACATCCCACCGGGACCAAGGGGAGAGGGAAGCAAAGAAGATTGTTGGGGGGGTGGAGGGGTGTATTGGGCAAACTTTATCTGAATTAGCGGAAATGTAATATATGCCTTCTTAACCACATCTGAAATATTCACTTCTGCTTTAATGCCCTAGGCCAAAAAAAAAAAAAAAAAAAAAGTGGTAGTTGTAAGTTTAATTTATAGCTCTTAAAATAATTGTTTTGAGGAGCATAATCCCAGCTATGTTTACAGATTATAGCAATCAGCACATCTCACTGGAAACGGTTTTAATATTTCATATATTATAATACATAAGATAATAAAACCAAGTTCTCTTCTTCCCTGTGTTTAAAATGACAATTTTCCCACTCAGTGCCAGAGCAGAATATCGTTAAATGCGCTTCAAAGATGAACTTAGCTCTGCAAAAATATTCTAAATTACGATAAAAAGCTTTCTGATACAGAAGTATCTTCTGTTCATTTAAAATCTCCATGTAACCAGCAATCTGAAAAAGTCTGATGTGAAAAGCTGACATTAGTTCCTGAAGAGTTGTATTCATTACCTGCGAGGGAAACAAAGATGATAACAACCTATAATGTGTTTTAGCACTGAGAGACTAAAATGGAGTCTCCATTTAAGAGTGTTGCCTCTGCGTAAACTAATTTACGTTCCAGCCAAGAAACTGAAATAGTCCTCTGCTGAATGTATACGCATACATTAAAAGAAACTCTAGCCCTGCTAAGTAATTAAATTTTGCAGTTTTGGATGCCTGGCAAATTATTAGCTCCTGACCTCTCCTTTGCCCCTTTCAGTATGCCCCTACCACCCACGCACAACTGCACCCGCCGTTAACGCGGTCGAATGCCTTACCCTAACTTCCAGAGACAGCTCACAGTCATTAGAGGCAGAATTTTCTGCTACCAGTGTGCTTGCATCTCCTGAGAAAGGTCATCTTAAAGGCTTGTGAGAAACTTCTGAACTAAATTATATCAGAGGAATCTCAAGGGATCCAAGTTTTTAACATTTTAATTAGCTCCAAGTACCAGTTAATGCTGCTCAGCAAAGGAATCAATATCAAATTAACAGTATAAATTGTCAGAAAAATTGTGACTGTATTAAGCATACTAATCAATGCAAGCACTTTGCGTTATGGCCCAGATCCTGCTACTGCTGAAGCGAATGGGAGTTTTGCCACCAAATTCAGCCGAAACACTATCAGCCCCATTGTTCACTAAATCTTCCTTTGAACTGAGTATCCAGAATTTACTGAAAATTTGAAGTATCAGATGAAAAGGCTGGATTTGTCACAGCGGCTGACATCTAAAGCCACTGCTTCTGTGTGAAACCAAACAACTTCGGAAGGCACAGGCTGTTGTCGGAAGATGTAACCCTTTATCACGCTCCGTGTCGCACTTGTAAAGTCAGATCAAAATTCAACACCTAATACAGAGGCAAAAGCTGTAAAAAGGATCTGTGTTTTTAAAACCCTTGTCTTGAATTAGCTATGCCACTGATAAACTTTGTGTTTATATTTTCCCGAGCCTGAGACAAGTCTGTCAGTGAAATGCTTCCTCCACAGTGCTCCATTTGGAAGGTAAAAATCATATAGCTGCACTTCAATTCCTAGCAGCGAGTCCTACTCAGGCACCAAAATATGAGACAGGGCTGCTAATATGAAAACTGCCACAACTGTTTCATCCACACAGTATTTCTGACTGATTTGTATACTGTAAGCTATCCCCTGATCCAAAGCTAGAGAGATTCAAAGAGGAAATTTAATTTCTCTGTAACACAATAAAACTTCCCAGCAAATTCGCCTTCAGACATCCATTCAAAAAGTCAGTCTCCGATGCTGCTGGTATTAGCCCTCGGCAGCAACTGAACCATACTAGGATTTCCCTCTCCAAACAGTATTGACATCAAGCACCACCTGCATTTCTGTATAGCTGCAAGTACGCGACATTTCGGCGTCCGACAGACACTAATAGATAGACATGGAAAACAAGGACAAAAAAAGCAGTTCTGGAAATCACTTCAAATGTGCTTTACGTGCAGCACCAGCTCCTGGTAGGCCTTATTAGACTCAGTCTTTGAAAGTAAAATCCTGCCTGCCTGCAACGTGCTTTTGCACGCGCCGAGTAAACAAGCCACAAAACCAGATTTTTTTTTTTCCCCCCTCACTTATTAAAAAAGTAGTGATCTTAGCTGCTAACTGTCGCAATGCTGGACGGAAAATGCTCAGCTATAAGGGATTTATCATACACTGGCACCACAGGAATCGCAAACCAAGCGTTCCCGTGGCTGAGCAGCCAATAACTCCACGCTTTGATTAACTTTATGAAGAAATGTCAAGAACCGAATTTCCCTCTATTGCCTTTGAGGAACGTGTGGGAAACCACTGGGGTTTTTCTTGACAAAAAGAATAGAGTCATTCTGTATTTGAGCTTTGAGACTCAGATTAACCCTGCATAAAAGCAACTCTGCTTATTTCTAGCACAAGGAACACCAAAGGTACCTATAACTTAAAAAAACAAAACAAAACCACACACACCCCCTTAAAAATATTTTTCCTCACCCCCCCCCTTTCTCTTTCCCTGCTTATGTGCTTGTGCACCAGAGAAGCCAGCACCGCTTCAGTGTCTCCCCCTGCTCCCACAGTTAGGAGCCCTCACCGCTTGCACACAGCAACAGGAAAGAGCCAAAACTTTTCTTACCCTCCTCCCTTCAAATAAATAAATAAATAAATAAATAAATAAATAAATAAAACCAAAGGCGACAGCGCGATCATCAGCACGGCCAGCAGCGGGGCACAGCCGGCTGCCGTCGGGGAAAGCCGCCGGCACCCCCCACTCCGCGGCCGCCTCCCCCGCGGGCAGCCCGCCCGTCGGGGCGGCGCGGTGGGTCCGCCGCGGCCCCGGGACCCCTCCTCACCTTCCAGCCGGCAGAGCTGTTGCTGTCGCCCTTGTCCTTGAAGTAGGGCACGCAGCGGACCATCCAGTCGTAGATCTGAGAGAGGGTGAGGCGCTTCTCCGGGGAGCTCTCGATGGCGCGGGTGATGAGGTCGGCGTAGGAGAGGTTGCCCCACGCGTTGCGCCGCGACGAGCACTTCCTCGGCGCCGCCGCCGGGCCCCCGCTCAGCCCCCCGCCGCTCGCCGCCGCCGCTCCCCCAGGCGAAAGGCTCGGTCCCTCCGGGCCGCCTCCGGGCAGCGGGGCCAGCAGCCGCGCTGCCTCCTCTGGGACGGCGGTGGCCGGCGCCGCCGCTTCTCCGCCCGCGGGGGCCGCGCTGCCGACGGCCATAGCCGAGCCGCCCCCCTCCTCCTCGTCGTCCTCCTCCTCGGGGATCATGGAGGCGGCGTCGGCGGGCGGCTCGCCGGCGGGCTTGGCTGGGCTGGCCTGCAGCTCGGGCCTCTGCAGGGGCCAGGTGCAAGAGCGGGGGCGGCTCTGCGGCTCGAACTCGGGGTCCAGCTCCACGTCCAGGGGCGAGAGCGGGGCGGGGGGCGACGCCTCTGCCATCTTGGCCTCCCCCGTGGGCGGCTGCGGGGCGCTGCGACGGGGCGGGCGGCCGCCGACCCCGCTCCTCCTCCTCCGCCTCCTCGGTGCCGACGGGAGCCTAGCAGGCGGGGAGCCGCCGGGCTGGCATGCCGCTCTCCGCTAAGGGCTGGCAGGCTCTCCGCTGCACCCTGAGCCCCGCTCCCCGCGGGCGATGCGCACGCCGGAGCGGGGCGGGGGGGGGGGGGGAGAAGGAGGGAAGGGGAGGGAGGGGGGAAAAAAAAATCAGATTAGGAGCCGGAGCGGCAGCGCAGGGAGGGCAGCGCGGGGCCGGGCGGGGCCGGAGGTGCCCGCGGCGCAGCCCTCCGCGCTGGCGGAGCGGCGGTCGCTCCCGCGGTGCGTGTGTGCGTTTGTTTATGTTTCACTCCATGCGGATGCAGAAGTAGCTCCAGCGGGAACCGCACTGTATCCAGCCGGGAGAGGACCCCTCCTGCTCCCGGCGCCTCGGAGCTCGCTGCTCGTCGCTTCTGCAGATATCTTCCCTTTTGAGGGTGGTGGTCCTTTGCCCCCTTCCTCGGCAGGAGGGCAGGGAGAGAGGTCCGTCAGACTACGCCGAAGACTTTTTTCCTTCTTCAAAACGCCCTAAAGGGAGACGAAGTCTTAGTATACATCCCACTGCATACTAGCGTAAGCCTGTCACTTTGCGGTGCCCCCCAAGCCACACGCAAGCAACCCCCCAAAATCTTACAGAGCAGGGGGCGGGAGAAGGCCACCCCGAGGGCTGGTCCGTTAAAAAAAAAAAAAAAAAAAAAAATCCTTCTTCTCGCAGGGCAACACAACGGGAAAAAATCAAATCGCCAGTCTTCCAACAGGTCCAGAAGCTTTAAGCCCTCCCTAGGGCTGCCAAAGAGAATAGGTTTTGTTCCAGCATCAACACCACATTCATAACCTCCTTGCTCCTGCTGCTGCCATCTTGACAGTTTTTTCCCCCCCCTTCACTCAAGTCATTTAAAAAGCGCAGGCAGAAGAGGCAGGGAGAGCCACATCGGGAGGGGAGGGAGGCGGGGAGGGGAGGGGGGGGGAAGAATCAACAGCCACCTCCACACCGGCAGAAATCAAGATCCGAATTCACGGGAGGAAGAAGCAGCGCTGCTGCATGGTTCCTGCTGCTCCTGCGCCTTCAGCTCTGAGGAGCCTTCCCTTTAAAGGCGAAGGAAGGGAAAGCGGCAAACCGCCCGCTCCCTCTGCGAGCAGCCGGCGAGAGGCAAGCGATCCGCCCGCGCCGAGCCAGCCTGCCGCCGCAGCCCGCCCGAGCAGCCTGTCACCCTGCTCGCCGCCGACTTCCACATCCCTCCTCCTAACAACCACCGGCAGCAACACAAAGTTATAGACACACGCAGGGAGCCTCAACCTAACCGCACGGCACGCCACGGCCCGCCCACGGGCGGAGGGCGGGCGGTGCCGCGCAAGGGCCGCCCCGACGGGGCGGGAGCGCCGCGCCGGGCCGGGAGGGAGCCGCTGGTGCTGGGCGGGCTGGAGAGGCTGCCGGGACCCGGCGGGGAAAGCGTCTGCCAGCTCGCCTTCCACTAGCTCCGGAGCGGCACCTCCTCCCCGCCAATGCCGCCGCGGCTGTGCGTCCCCCGCCGGCCCGGGGCCTGACCGTGCCGCCCGGGCCACGGAAAGGCGGCGGCGGGAAGCGCTCAAGTCTCTCGAAGCATACGGTAACTCTTTCCAGGGGTTACATTAGCCCTGGCTCTCTGCGCTGACTAGAATTTAAATGGCAAAACCAGACGCAACTGTCTCAGTTTTCCATAGGTCTTATCGGCGTTAGGCCCACCTGGCGGGAAGGAACACAGCTTCGGCACTCGCTGCCCTAACTTCACCATGAAACCGGCTCTGGCTGCTGGTTGTGGTGGAGGAATAGCGTGCTGTTTCTTTTCTGACTTGTTTCCACTGGTTATAAATTATTGGTACACAAGTTATTCTGGTGAACCTTAAATTTGGAGAACAATTTAGTCATTTTTTGACAACTTTCATTCAGCCTGCAGGTGATGCAGGAGTGTGTTCAGGCATGTCTGCACGTGAATGTAATCCTGCTGTCCTTCCTCCTCGGAGACTGTGCCCTGGCAGAAAGCCCTTCGAAGCAACTCACTTGAAGACATAGTTAATTATGGGTTGGATAAAGGGGTGACCCACAAAGCCAAGGAATATAGAGCTATTAATATAGCTGTAGTTATAAATACATTACATAGCAATGTATATGTATCAGTTCTCGCCTAGCTTTGTATTGACCTAAACTAGGGACTAGATTTAGCACAAAAATAGTGTTGTCTCTTATACCAGATATAGACAACTGTACGCAGGAGGAGCAGGTGTGCTTCTGAAGCATTGCTAGGTAGAATTAGCAGACAAACTAAATTATTCCTGTTGTATTTAACATTACAGACAAGCAACGAGATTTGAAAACCATTTGGTTTGATTAGAAAACAGCAAGGCCCTGATCCTGCATGCCTTACACGTCCTGCTAAGTAAGGACTAAGGCCTTCAGGGTCTAGTTAGGTTTCGAATTCAAATGGCACTCAAGTTAGGAATAGTTCGGCACGATTTTATTACAAGGGGCAACATTTCAGCATGCATGCAATTAATCCTCAGTTATCTAAATATAGTAGGAGACACTGAATTAATCAGAATGAATGCAGGTTTGAGTAATGGAAATAATTTTCTCTGCAGCTCCGTTTTGGGTCACGACGTTGCACACCCCACTGTGGCTTTCATTGTAATGTGGCCCCTTACGGGAATGCAAGGCAGCTCTGAAAGACACCAGGTACTCTGCAGTTGTGATGCTGACATTCACATGTGTGATTTTGCTAGGGGAGGAGAACCACAATAGCATTGAAGGGCCAGTAACCAAAATCAGACGAGGCCATGCACTATGAGAAGACGCTTAGTCCAACACCATGTCTCCAAGGAGCCTCTACTTGTGGCGTTCAGCAGTTAGCTGGAGAAGGCAGCTGCGAAGCTGTGACTGACACTCAGCCCCTTCCCAAAATCTGCTACTGCCTGGGGCTGATTTTGACCAGTGCAGAAACCTCCTCGTGGAGCTCTTCCTTAGGTCCCGAAGTTCCAGGGAAGCACTTTGACCTTGGGCTGGATTACAAGCTGCAAATCTGGTCCTAAATGATAGTATCATCTTCGTTTATTTATTTAATTGGCACTGCATTACTGTACAGGCATTGCCATTAGGTCTCATTGTACTGGCTGAAGGCCCTGCACGTGCTAAGAAATGCTCCACTCCCTGGCAGAATTGCAGTCTAAGTAAGGCAGGCCAGGGCGGGAGAAAGGAAATAAGTAGTAACCCTATTAAAGAGATGATGGACTGAGGCACCGAGCAATTATATGACTGTGCTGAGGTCATACAGGAAGCCCATGTCAGAACTGAGAAATAAAGCTAGATCTCCTGAGTGCCAGCCCAGGGCCTTTACTGCAAGATTATCTGCCCTCTTCAGAATTCACTGGTATATCAGCCATGCAGCCTTCATCGCATAAGTCACGGTACCAGTTCTTCACAGCTCCACACAGCATGCGTGTGCCCATGATACTGCAGTTTAGAGGTGGAATTAAAACCACAGCATAATTGTTCCCACACGTTTTACTAAGCAAATGTGCACGAGCAAAAGAGAAAGAGAAAGGAGCCCTTCTTACCACCGTTCATGGCTGGGCCCACTGAAATACGTATAAAAACTGATCAAAATTGAATCTAAAGCTTGCACAATTTCCAGTCTCTTCCTTTAAGTACTTTAATGCCCCAAGGGTGGGATTTTCAAAAACGCTCCATTTATGGGAGTTTTATCACTGACTTCAACAGGAATGAAGTTAGGCCAGCCCTGAGGCCATTTGAAAGCCTCACTCAGTTATTGTGCCTACTTCGACTGTGAGTATTTCAGGACAGTGCTACATTTTCCTCTGTATCTCCTGTTATCTACTGTCCCTGCTCAAGTTTATATTGAGAAGATGTGTACCCATGGCAGTGCCTGATTATATGGCTCTGGTGGGGTCACAGTTACTTTGCAGCTCTGAGTCACGTCTGTAGGTGATCTCGGCCACACATGGACCACGCAAGAGCCATGAGACGCGAGGCTTGTGGCATACTGCTTTGGGGAAAGTAACATTCATATGACAACACTCTGAGTGGGAATCCTCATAAGTGATTTTTGCGTTAACTCTTTTGAGCTGCTACGTTCACCTACAGCAGGCTGTCACCAGCTCACTTTTCATTCTCATTCTTCCATTTTGTTGATTCAGAGAGTTGGCTTCCCCTAAGATAAGAGTGTACCAGTTCACAGTGGTAACGCAGATACGATTGCTCCTTCATTCCGCCATAACCTACATTCTCCTGGGCTGGCAGCTAGAGGAGTGCAGGTCACATTTCTGGCTTTGCCTCTCACACAGATATCTTACTGCAGAAGCTAAGTGGTCGGAGCTAAAGGTGCATAGACGGTGGGGGAGCTGGAACTTCCCCTCATCATTACATCATCATAGAAATCTACTGTAAAGTATACTGCAGCTCAATAAAACAATGGTATATTGCAGTTAAATTAAACAACGGCTGCATTGTCTTTGTGGTCTTCACACAAACAAGTATACGATGGGTTGTTTTGTAAGGCACCTGCAGCCTGGTCTTCAAGAGGTTTGTGTCCACTGCAATAACCCCGTCTACTCCTCCCATCTCCACCCTGTGAGACAGCGGCTGTGCCAGTGTAGTTTTTGTTCTTCCCACAGTTCCCTACTACGTCCTTTAAACACAGACTGGGCAAAGGGCAGTAGGTTTTGTGGCCGATTTGGGACAAACTGTGTGCTGATTAGAAAGAAATGTCATCTATACACCAGCCAACTTCATACTTTGAGACTTTAAACTTTCTGCCCAGTTTGGCTAAAACTGGCTAATGGATTCCATGGTTATTAAGGGGAGAGAGGCTGACTGGCAGATAGACACAGAGCAAGGGTCTGAACTGTCCCATAGAGATATGAAGGGTTTGCCAAAGATGGCTACAGAGTTCTGACTATAAAATTTTCCTGAAAGTGATGAACAGCAATTTAAAGATCAATTGAAGTTGGACTTCAGCCTGTGAACTGGCTGACTGACCGCTGTAACAGAGGGGAGGGGAAGGAAGAGAAGTGCAGTTGCAGAAGGAAACGGTGACATTACTACTGTGGAGACAAGAACTCTTTCCTCAAGTGATCTTGACAATTTGGGGACTGAACCCTAAGGCTGGAAGCATTCAGTTCTGCATACACCTAAACTTGAGCACCTACTGCTGAGGAATTCTTGACCCATTTCTGCAGTGTGTGGACTACGGTGATTACAGTCATCCACATTAAGAAACAGGATCACCTTTCTGGAAGAAACAATGTTTACAATGAAACCTCAAAAACGACCTGTGAAGCTGAGGAAGTGGGAAAATTCAACCCTATAGCTTCAAAGTGTCATTAAAGTAGCCTCACGTCTGCTGAAGCTGCATTGCCAAGGCCCACTGAAAAGCTGTGCCTTGTAGGCCAAGAAAGACTCTCAGCTTCTCGTGCATAGAAGTAGTAGGTTTCTAACAGTGTTTCATACACTTAATAACAACCACAAATAGTGCATAGCGGTGCTGCCAGCTTTCTCAGCTTTATTTATGAGTCCTTCAATACTGGTGTTTTCCTGAAATCCCTGTTCTTAAAGTCCCATTAAAGGAGCATCTCAGCTTCCATTTTAAACCAATAGCCAAGTTCCTGATGCTTGATGGATATGACCCAAGTATACTTTTAGGGCCAGGAAGAAAGTAGGAAAAAAAACCCCAACCCTAACTGCACATTTTAAAACCTTTTTAAAACCTGATTTTTAAGCTGACATTATGCTACTCAAAAGCTTGCATCATAATTTTCGAATACTTGGGAGTACATGCAATTATTGAGTTGCTATCATTAGGGTGAAATGGTCAAACTGCTTAAGATCTGGCAAGAAACTCCACCTTTTTTCCTTTTTTTCTCTTTTTTTTTTTTTTTTTACGTTCAGCTTAGATGAAAGGATTTCATCCTCATAACAGCAGTTTCTGTTAATGCTGGTTTTGATTTTTGAAAATGCAAGGAGACATTTAATCATCTCCCCTCGCATCCTGCCCCACCAGGACACCTCCATGAACCGACTTCTCTCGAAGGAAGGAAAGAAGGAAGGAAGGCAGCTCTCCCGCTTGGCTCAGGCTGGTCAGAGCGGGTAAATGCTGTTCTGCTCTGCCCCTGACTCGTTGTGTAACCCGGGCACGTCACTTAACCCGTCTCGGTTACCCCATATGGGCTTAATTATACCCACTTATCGCTTAATTATGCCATTATTATAATGTAACACATTCCTTTGCCCACACACCGGGGGGCAGCGGCCCTGCCCGAGGAACCGCGGCGGGGTTACCTCAGTGGGGCGTTTAACCGGCGCCTGGCTGAGGCGCTACACGCCGCGAGCCCAACGGCCGGCAGCTACTCCCCACCGAGTGGGACGCGGCACCTGCCGCTCAGAGGGCCACCCGGCGAGCCAGGGTCACCGGCACCCTGCGTCCCGCCAGCGGCGAGGCGAGAGGAGCCGGGAGCCAGGCCGGAACCGCCGGTCCCGCCGAGCCGAGCCGATCCATTCCGTGCCACACGGCGGCTGCCCAGCTGCCTGCCTGCCCGCCCCTGTCCCGCCCCTGTCCCGCCCCTTCACCCCCGCCCCGCCCCCTCGCGGAGGCCCCACCCCCTAGCGGCCGCCCCGCCCGCACCAAGCTAGGCTGCGCCGTGCAAACAGATGATGTCATGCTCTAGGGCCGCGCGTGACCGCCGGGGCCCGCCCTCGTCGCCCATTGGCCGGTGCTCGTCGCTCGTCAGGGCAGCGGCGTTT
This sequence comes from Balearica regulorum gibbericeps, assembly GCF_011004875.1. Taxonomy (NCBI): domain Eukaryota; kingdom Metazoa; phylum Chordata; class Aves; order Gruiformes; family Gruidae; genus Balearica; species Balearica regulorum. The sequence continues at coordinate 50,571,989 of NC_046186.1, read as the reverse complement.
CCCGTTGGTCGACGCCTCCACCCTGCCACCGCCCCTTGGAAAATAATAAACAATCGAGTAAAATGCGGCGCGGGGAGGGGGCGCGAGGTGGGGGGAGGGGTGGCGGCTCCGGGCGCCGTCCCGGTGCGGAAGATGTGGGCGCCGTCACCCCCCCCCCCCCAACTCGCCGTGATGGCTTTGGGCAGGTTCGGCCGGAGGCCGCTCCCAGGAGGCGGTGGCGGGTCGGGAGGGTTCGCTGGGCGCCGGGCCGCGCCTGCTGCGCGACTGGCTGCCGGCCTGGCGCGGGGTGAGCGCCGGTCGCCAGGCCCTGGCTGGCGGGGAGGCGGCCGCTGGTGCGCGGGGAGGTTCTGTCAGGGACCCTGCAAACCCCGCTGGGCCCCGGCACATGAAGTCGGCCCTTCGTTCAGCCGGGCAGCGTGGGGAGGCTGCGGGCGCTGCCTGCAACGGTGCTGGGAGAAAAACCTTGCCTGAGAGTAGCGTGACACGCTAAAAATCACCTTCTGCCAGAAGCTGCGGCTGCACCCGAGGATCAGGCAAAGCGGTCTCTCGGTTTTCCCCTTCCCCTTGTCTCAAAGCTAAGTTGAAGCCCACCTCTGGAGAGGACTCGCGGCCCGGCGTGAGGGAAGGGGGCCGGGTACGCGTCTGGCGGCGGGATGCAGCGTGCAAAGCGCCCACAGGTAGGGCAGCGACAGGCAGACCTGCGAGCTACGCCTCGGAGGCCGTGGCGTTGCTGGTTGCCTTCACGGGACAAAAAATGTCACCGAGGCGGCTGTCCTGCCTACGTGGTGCTGTGCAGAGAGATGTAGCCTCGATCCTTGCGTTGTTGTAGTGGTGCTTACACACCACAGCCCGAAAATAACTACCTTTCACAGTCCTGCTTCCCTCTACCCGCAGACATAAGGCACGCTTGTATAGCAGGGGCTTTAATCAGGGATCAGGTGAAGAGAGTGAGGGTTGCAGGAAAGGATTTCCCTTTGCTGAGACTCGCAGCCTGGCCTCTCCTTTTGAGACCAGGTGCCTGCATACAACTTATTTCAGTTCCTTCAAAGAATTAATTATTTTCTCCTGTGTGTGGCCCCTGGAGGAAGAAGTCCAAGCACCTCCCTCCCTCTCTCATTCTGTATCTCAGTTACCAGAGCACTTGCTTAGGAGTTGAAGACGTGGCTCACAGTCCTTTTCCCAGAACTTTGTGTTTTGTCCTCTGACAAATGTTTGATGTAGAGCACATAGAGCAGACTTGGAAAAGGGGACTGAAATCCAAGACTGTTCCCCTCCCTTCCCTATGGCAATGTTATTATTGCTAGGTCATGGCCTCTCCATGATTGCTCCCGTGAATCCTGAATCCCCACCTTCTCCCCCAGGCAGCAGTACGGGTTCAACAGGCTGGTTGAAAATGGAGTGTGTGTTAGGCTAGCCTACATCCCCGTAGGTGCTCTTCAGGCTAGCCTATGTCCTGGGTAAGATACTCTTCAGGAAGGTCAGAGGGAGGCATCTGAAGCCTATCGGGCAGGAGTGGGGAGAAGTTGACCTTGGGTGTCCTGGCGTGGGGAACACCACAAAGCGCTCAGGGAAGGAAGTCCCCCTCCAGGGAGTTGAGAAAGGGTTCAAAGGGGCTGGTGAAGTGTTAAACAAAAGCAGTCAGTGGCTCAGCACATGGTGGGGAAGTCGGTGATAAGCATTTGCAGCTGGTTCTCTCTCTCTCCCCCACCCCGGAGGAACTGGGCTGCTGCTGACTCAGGAGCTGCATCAAGTCTGAGGAATGGGGTCACATTTCCTGAGTGCCTGAGACATGCTGCAGCGAGCAATGGGATAGCGACGGGCACCTCCTACCTCCTGTCCCATATTGGAAGAGCGATCGCAGCCCTGTGCTGTAAGGAGCTGAAGCCCGCTGGTACGTGTTGGATGTGCTCTGAGCAGGCTGCGCAGCTGGGGCTGTGGGTCTCGTCTTGCCTAGAGGCGTGTCTGAGCTCCAAATTCCAGTGCTGGGCTCAAGGGGAAGAGAGGCATGGAGCTGCCCAACGTGGGGTGGTTCTGGGTATGCAAAAAGCAGAATGTCCTGTATCTTGGGATGCTGACAGCCTAAAAATAGGACTCCAGAGCCTTTGGGATTAGGCATCAGTTGAGCGGGAGCTTTTGGGAAGGCAGTTCTGAACTTTATTGCCTCAGTTCTGTCCTGGTCCTGCTTCTGGTATTAAGGCCTTACATTCCTTGCAGCTCATATGAATGTCACTTAAACGTGCTTGGGGCATGCAATTACAGCTAACTGCCCTCCAAACACCTCATGGAATCTGAAAAGTTGAATTCTTCCATTTGTACGCACCCTCGCCTGCCCTGCAAAATCATTTCCTTCAGTCTAGCAAACTGCTGTGTTAAAGGTCTGCATCTTAAGTCATTCACTGCTTAACGTTCGCTCGTTTTACCTCTGGAGACCCAATGAATTTATTGGAGAGATCTGAATTTATTTTTTTAATTATTTTTTGGGGGTACCATTGAAGTGAGCACATGTAATTGAATACACACTGAGAACTGATCTGCTGAAGAGTCTGCTGTTTCTAAATACAGTAGCTACTCTTTGTGATAGGCATGTTAGGCTTAAAATATATCTAGGTAGAGGTATTATAAGCCTTGTTTTACCAAAATGGATTTTTTCCTTGGAAGTAAACAGGGAAAACTGGGGAGGAACCGTAGCTGAGGTCTGACAGATGTTCAAACACGTGAAGCTTAAAGAGGAACGTAAGCTATTCAGTTTGCTCACAGAGGCTTTGTGACCTGTGTCTTTGCAGTAATGATGACACAAGCTTTTTTGAATAAAAGGAAGAAATTAACTGCCTTGGCTAATTGTACCCTTGCTAGCTAGCTAACCAAGGACACCATTTGACTGTGAAAATTACTGGTGCACCCAAATCTCTCAGCTGGGGAGAATATCTAAACTGTGAGTGTTTCCATATCTGTGGGTTAGAAGGGCTATTTAAAAATCTTCCTAATTGGAAAATTAAACACTATTGCTTTAAAACAGTGGTGCACTGCTTTGAAAAAGACCATATGGAATCATTTATTACTTTTCAATATGTATTCAATCTCTGGTGCAATTTTATGTACCTGCTAATGCATAAAGTCTTTTGGAGGCGGAATAAAGCACCACAAAGCATGATTTAATGCTATAGGCTCACCAAATCTGTTTCAGATTAGTGGATGTTTCAATCTGCTGAGAAGAAGGGGATGTCCCTGAACCAATGAAACAATGACGGGGGGGTGTGGGGGGGAGAAGCCCATAAATCTGAAATGCTTTGGAAATATAGTGCACTTATCAACAAGAACTTTTAAAGGATTCAGTGAGGATTTGGTCATGTAAGAGATACTGCTATGAAACAAATTATACTAAGTAACAGGAAAGTTACAACAAAGTCAGTATTAATAGTACAATACTTGGTTGCAATTTAAAGCCTCTTAAATGAATCATGTTTTCAAACAGTACAGGCCCACATAAGCATGTGACTGTAAGAGAAAATAAGAGCAAGTAATCTGTGAGTGCACAAAAGTGCTTTTGTTTATAGTTCTGCGGTCATTGGAAGTGCCTGTTACTGTGCTTATTCACAAACACCTCTGGCTCTTTCTTCCAGAAATCCTATCCAAACGTTTTTGTTCTGACTTTGTTAGAAGAGGACTTTGTGCTTCAGCTCTTTTCGTACAACTTCTATGAGGTTCAGTCTTACAGTGCCCTTCCTCTGGCAAGGGACTGAGATGGGTCCAATGCCTTAGCTGCTTTTTTCTTTTTTTTTTTTTCCCCTCCTCTGAGTGACAAGCCATGGGGCAACCTTTGCTCTTGAGGCCTGAGCATTTTCCTTTCACTGGTTCAGCAGGGACCAAGAAGCAGCTAAGGCTGACAAGTTAACCGTGCGTGGTCTGTGCCACCTGGCAATGAGCTCTGCAGGCATGGGAGGCAGTCTTTATGCCTTTATCATGAACCTGAGAGCAGTATAACCATCTGGCTAGTTATAATTTAACAAAAACCCCATTTTTCATCTTGCTGTGGTGGTGCGCTTTCTTTTAAATGTCATCTGTGGAGTCTCCCAGTGAGTGGAAGCTTCGGTTTTGCTTTGTATTTCTTACAGACACTGACAAAAACATTTTAATATGAACATGATCCACTAAGTGACTGAAAAAGAGCCAAATTCTTTCTTAGAGGCATAAGCAAGCTAAAAAGAGTTTGAAATAACTTTTATACCTCAATCAAACTATTTTGTCAGTATATATTTGTCATTTGTAACCAGTACAGCAATTGACCAGTTCTTTTATTAAGGTTGAAATCTTATATTTTTAGAAGAGTTATTAAGAAGGTAAATTAATCTTCAGCTTGCCTGTAGCACTGAAGCTTGTTCATCACTGCTGTGCCTTGCATCATTCTTTAAACATTTGATAATCAATAGTAGTCCTTTCAAATAAGTTCATATCTTTTGTTTAAAATATATAGAGTATGCATACTTCTTCTGAATCGAGACCTTAATGTGACCTCCCCCACATGCTTAAATTACAGCATCAAAATAAAATTATTCAGGCAAAATGAAGCCAGTTGAATGAACACATAATAAGGATTAAAACAAATACCATGAGAAGTAATTGCTGTCTTTGATTAACTTTTATCCAAATCCTATATCTTAGCCATTGGAAAATCTTAAATAAAATCCTCTCTAAAGTCCTTTCAAACTTTCCTGAGAGTATTTGTCAGTTTAGGTAAGTATTCCAACTTTAAGTTGTAAGTATGACTGGTAAGACTATTACTTGCCCATAGATGGCAATAGCATTACACTGTTGAAGTAGCCCCCAGCCTATGAAACAAGGCTGTGATGGTGGTGAATATTAACTTGGGGAATGGAAAGAAAAAAATATCTTGCTTTTTTTTTTTTTTTTTTCCTTTGGCTGCAGCAGTGGTGATGGGCACTGTTTTACTTGTAGCAATGTTGGGACTAATCATGTGAGAAAAGATCCTGGAGTGATGAGGCAGCATATTTCCCATGTTTGAGGTCAAGATTTGTTCTGTGAAGCTGACCTTTAAAACAGCCTGAAAATGAGGAACGTGGCACCAGAGAGCAGAGTAGGAAGCATGAAATGATGTAAGATATGTTTCTTCTGCATATGAAATACCTTTTTCTTAAAAAAAAAAAAAAGCTCCAGGTTTGTGATTCAGCATTTTCTGCCACTGACAGAATATAAGAAAGGGGAAAATTCTATGGAAAAAGAGAAATTCCTATTGTTCTCATCAAAATCTAATAAAATATTAGCCCTCAAGTATTTTTGTTTCCTTCTGTTGAGATGGGGGGGGTGTTACCTTTTCCCCAAATCACTTTTCCCTCAACCTCCTGATCTGAGAACCCTGGAATGGTAGAAAAAGAGGTATTTAGGCTCAGCCTGGACGCCTCATCTACCTGTAATGAGCGTGAAGTGCCACCAGCTTTGTAGGCTTTGGATACCCGGGTGACTGCTGTTTCGACTCTGACATGCGACAGCATTACAGTCCTGCTGTGGGAAAGCTTCGGGGTGCCGGTGCTGGGCGGATGTTTGATGCAGGGTGGGCAGGTCAGGGTTCCCCATGGCTAAAGCATCGGCCCACGTGAGGTTGCCAGCCTGTGTTTGGTGCCAGCTGCACGCACAGTGATGCAAGACCTCAGACACAAGCCCTCCTCGCTGACCTTATGCAAAAATCTCTTTACTGTCTTTTCTTCCTTATTTCTTGCCTTTTCTTCCTGTGTCTTTTCTCTTGCTGAGATGCATGAAGCTGTACTGAGAGGCCTGATGCGCCTGCTGGAGGCTCTGCTGTGATGGAAAACTTGCCTCTCCAGTGTCAGTGCGAGCCCTTAGACCACCGCCGGGCAGGAAAAGGATGCCCCAGCCTGTTGCTGCCTCTCTGATCTGTCAGGAAAGAGGGTTTGGAAGGAGAAAGCAGGGAGTCACTTAATCCTTCTCCCTCCTTGGAGGCTGGTTCTGTGCTGAGATGATTTATCTCTCTTGGTAAAGGGGGGTGGGGGTGGGGAGCCCTCCTGGGTACTTGAGCTCAGCTGGGTCTATGGCGAGACTGCAAAATGGTCCCTGGCACAGTGCTGGCCCAGGCATGGATGTAAAATGTCTGGTTGCATCCACTTCGCTTTGATGGGTAAGAGGGTTTAACAGCCTGGACATGGCTGCTCTGTGCCCGTTGGATAGTTTATCCCTATGGATGTGGCCTGGTGTGCCTGGGGCGATCTGTGCTCAGAGCGGTACCCTGCGCAGGGGCAGCCTTGCTTTCCAGTGTTGAATCGCGTCACAGTGAACAAGCAGGGAGACTGCCTTGTCATGCTTTCTCTTTACCCGCTGAGATGGCAGCACCAGTGAAGGTGACTGATGGCTGTTTTTCGGTTGCTCCAAATGCCAGCCAGAAGGAAGCTGGCTTGCATCTGCCTAAAACACTGAATAGATTTTTTCTTTTTTTTTTAAAGAGTCCAAAGGGACAAGCAACTGGGTATAAACTGGTACTGTGTTTGTGAGACTGGCACCGGGATGGCTTGCGTGTTTCAAATTGATGTTGAAAAATGGGTGCTGGAACATTAGAGCCATACAAAATGATTCAGAGCCTGAAGAAAATGCTTTGCGATGGGAGATACGAAGCACTCGCTCTCTCTAGCTTATCAAAAAAGACTGAACAGGGAATTGATTATGATGGTGAAGGAACTTCCTTGGGAGAAAAATATCAGGTACTGAAAGGATCTTTAATCTAGTAAATTATGGGAATGTGTAGCAGCAAGCTGAAACCAGATAAATTCATATGAAAAACTGGGCACAAATTTATTGGCATGAAGGTGATTAATCACTGTAACAAGCTGTCAGGGCGGTTGGCGCATTTTCCAGATGTGTCCAAGCCAAGACGAGCACGTTTCTGATGGATGTGCTCTAACTGCAGTTAAAAGCCTGAGCGACGCTCTAGTCAAGTCTCAGGCAAGGTAAGCAGGTGAGGTTTGAAGGGCTGTGATATACAAGAGGTCTGACTAACAGTTCCCAAAGGAGCCGCAAAGATCTAATGGTTCCCATCTGTCCTTAACCTCTGAGAAAAACAGCACCGAGCAGAAAGCGGAAGGGAAGAATCAAAATGACAGCCCCGTCACTGGCACACTGATGTGCCCTCTGTTTCTGCAAGGACTGTACCTTTTACCTGCTCAGGGCTTTACTAATGTATCCTCAACACCCGTTGCAAGACCGATCTTTCTCCAGTCCACCAGCTCTCTCTACAGATTGGTGTCAGTCTCTTTCATCTGAGGAGAACTTGAGTAAAAATCTGTGATGCATGTGGTAGCTCAGATAGGTATTTTCCTTTTTGTTTTTTGTTATTTCATCTTGAGCTTTGGACTTGCCTGTTCTCCGTGCCTCCTAGTTTCCCTAGTATCCATTTTCTTGTATTTCCTTTGCCACTGGGCTCAGTGCACTGTGCTGCGTTGATAATCTCTGGTGCAATAAATCTTGGAGGCTTCTTCTTACTCATTCTGAGACTATTTGTTCCTCATAATTTGACAAAACGAACCCTCTCTTACTTGCACAGATTTCACACGGGATGGGTATGTCAGTGATGTGCTGTGTAGATAAGAGCTTGTCAGGAACTTTTTGATAAAGTGCCTTTCACCCAGAAGAATAAATTTGTAGATACTGTACCTATTGACAGGAATGCACTAAGGAATCTATGCAAAATACCTGCAAGCTGTATCTAGAAAAGTGCTCTAATCTCATTTTAAAACCAAGATTTCTCTCCAGGAAAAAACAGTTGGTGGTGGAAATTGAGAATTTCTCATTCCCTGCTGCTTTTTTCCAGGGTCCCAGTGCTTTCCTGTTTCGTCCCCATCTGCTTGGCATGATGCAAGAATTTTATTCTCTCAAGCCCTAAGTCAATTCTACTGGCTTCTCCTTGCTCCAGAGGGTAATTTTGTACAAAGTCAGAGCTGAAACAAGGCAAATGAAGGGGTGGAGTTGTCCACCAGTTGTCATCCGGTTGTCATCAATACCCGCAAGCCATTAACCTGGTGCATGGACTCTCTGGAACATGGGGTGTTAGAGGTAGAGCAGGGGTTTGAGCTGAAATCTCCAAATATTAAATGAGCTTCTTCTCTCCAGAACTTATTTTGGGGGGGATGGGGAACTAACAACTTTTTAAGCATAAAAATGTTTTTAATTTTTTTGTTTGTTTGTTTGTTTGTTTGTTTAGGAAATGCAAGAGTCTCCCGTGCAGTTTTCCAGAGGCCCACATGCCTCTGGAAAGCAGTAGAAGTATCTGCATGAGCAATAAGCTCATACAGAGGGTGTAAGAAGAATAAAACTGTGGCTGGAGAGATGGAAATGGCTTAGCTGGGGCACCAGGTGAAGTCCTGTGATGGCTGGTCTTACTTGCAAAGACTGCAGCTGAAAACAGACCCAGGCAAGAGCTGATCCAGACTATTCCCAGCCTTTGGGGAACATTCAGTATTGGATCTGAAGGACCCATGTTTTAGGCTGAACTGAACCCATGAGTATAAAACTTCTTCAAAACTCTGGGGAGATGTTGCTTTTGACCTCACTCTGTAGGCTGGATCCATTTGCTTAGTCACTAGCTGGATGAAGGTTGTTCTCAGTGTCAGGAAAATATCTACCTTTGCTCTGTGGCTCAGATTAGATTACTGTTGCCTCCCAGTTTATCTGCTTTTATATGCACATCCTGCTGCTATATGTGGGTAAAATAAATGGCTAGTCATTTTACACTCCTTCCTTTTAGCTTGTTGATCACAGGATTCAGTCATATGCATAGTAATGTGTAATTGAAGGGTGGTGGCTTTGCACAGCTGGCTTAGATCTCACTGAGCCCGTACTCAAAAAGACCTACCTATTCTGAGCAGTGTGGGAAGCTCTCCAGGGCGCAGAATGTGAGAAGTAATCAATTCCTGTAGAAACGTTTCCACGATGTCATGGAATCCAGCCAAGAGACACGATGAAAGTGAAAACTGTTTTCTAGGACATCCAGTTTCATTTAATTTAGTCATGCCCATAGAGTTTCTCAGCAAATGTCTGTACCCTTCTGTGTGTTGATTGTGTCCTGTGTCCTTTTGTGATTTGGTTACCCTGGCAATCCAACTAATTTTCCAGAAAAGTCAGCTCCATCAAAGTTCATTGACTTGTTACATTAATGGTCTGCTTGCTCCTTCAGTAGACTCAGCATCCATTGATTGCAGGTTCTTTCATAGGCTTGCACGTTTATGAGAAGAGATCTGCAGAGGGTTATGCCCTGGCATGCTTGATTGGAGCGGATATTTTTTTTCCTTGTTTCTTCTTCACTTTAGCTGGACTGATCATCTTTCATGTTTCTTGAAACACTAGGGCAGCTCTTCTACATATTACCAGGCTTCTGTTCCAGCAGGTTCTCTACAGGAGTGAAGTTTTCCAGTAAGAATCTCTTCTTGCATGCCTCTTTTCCATGTGTTTGTACAATAGTTTTACTTGAAAAAGTCTCAACGTCATTTCTGTCTCTAGGCAAGCCACACAGGGACCAATGCATAGCAAGTTCATCTATATTTTCCACTTGAATTTAGCATTTTTTGGAGCTTGAGGATTAAGAGATACAGCCTAAAACATACTTAAATATGCCACAACACTGAGCATTCAAATGCCTGGCTCACTGAATGCCATGTGGGGTGCTTGCGCTCCACGTGGGCAGAGTCAGGTGCCTCAAAAGAACAGAACCTGACTGCATAAGGAGCTGCCTGCACCAGCCAACAGAAGACACGAGCCTGGAAGGGGAAGTCATATGGGGAAGCCCATGCAGTCAAGAGCTACTTACATATAAGAAATAATTAAAAAATAAAAATAATAAAAAACCCCTAACTAAACATTAAATGTTAACCAGAGGTTGACCCATCTCCTTTGGTATCTCCCTCGCTTCTTTGCCCATGTTTGCGAGAGAATACAGCCTGCACGTTCTCCTCAGGATACTGGCAATGGAGAGGATTGCTGCAAGCTGAAGCACGTGGGAGGAGGAGGAGTGGAGACTGAGGTGATGAAGGGGTGGCAGAACAGGCCTGGGAAGCTTCCTGAAGCTTTTACTGCTGCAAGCCCAAGCAAGGGCCATCTCTTTTTATAGAGGTATAGTCATGGGGTTTTCTTTGAGGAGTCCACCATAAGCCAAATCCTACAAGTGCTCTGGATCTCAGAACATTGGGGTTTCAGGCTCCTTCAAAGGCCAGGCCCCTCCCAGCTGGAAGGCTGGTACTATGGGGGAAGAAATGAGGCTGTACTAACTCCAACTCCCTTCTGGGCATTGTGATTTTTTGAGAGCAATGTCAGGATCCCAGCAGAGGAAGGAGAAGACATGTGGCACTAAGGAGATTTCTTCACTGAGATACAGAGAGCAACTTGTCATCACAGCTGCCCTTGAAGTTGGATAATTCACAGCTGTGCCTGAAGTTGGGTGATTCTCCCTTTCTCATAAGGCCACTTGTGTGCACAATGAGCACTACAGAACTAAATAAAATCCCAGGCATGGGTGGCACTACTCACCAGCTCCACTTGCCAAGAAGCCCCCATATACAGGGGCAGCAATAACTCCTCCAAAAAGCTTCTGCACCCCAGGGTGGAGAAGGCCTCCCAGCACCAATCCAACGTGGTGCCGACACATGCTAAAAAGGGTAGGGAGGCTGGAGACAGTGATCCAGGTGAGGATATGTCTTCCTGAGAAGTCACGAGGTGGCCATGCAGAAGCCCTGGGCTTTCCAAACAGTTTCGAGGGCCTGCCTGTTGCTTTGCTCAGGAGCACGCGTGTCTGGTACCCCGCATGCCAGGAGCAGGGCTATTTGGAGTCTCTTTGTATTTTTCAGCACTTTCTGAAAGGAATCTCTACCGAACCTAGCACAGTATGTTTATTTTACTTTGTTCTCAGTCTGACGGCAAGGTGAAAGCCTAATTCTTTTTAGAAATGAGCTTGCGGCATAAGCGAACGCCTTGTGCTGTGCCGTGGGTTCCCCGGCCGGGGCAGGCAGCAGGGCTGGGCCGCGTGTGCCGCGATGCCGCCCTGCCATCTTGTGGGCTTCGCCTTGCTTGCAGGCCGCCTCCGTTCAGCCTTCACAGCTCAGAGTGTATGCTCATCCAGCGTATTTTTATTTATTTGGGTTTTTTTCCCGTAAGTTTTCCAAAGCAGTTTTAAAATTTGAAAACTCTTTTAAAAATAAGAGTGGGAGAAAGCCTGAGGCACCGTCCTGGGGCACACAGTCCATTTTCTCATCATGGGAAATGGCTGACTGCAGAGCAAGTGGACCTGTTTTCAGAGCCCCAGTAGCCCCAAACTTTGTTGGGGGTCATGGACTGTCTGGATGTCTCCTTCCATTATCCTAAGGACAGGTATCCCAATACATCTTTGTCATTCTAAAATTTTATAGCCCCAGTTCACTAATTTTTTACCATCGGAGAGACCAGTATATGCATGCTCTGGAGAAGATGAGGGAAGAAGAACAGGGAATGTATTTCAATTGAAAGTGCTACCAAACTGCACAAATAATGAGCGTGATTTATGTGAAATTGCCTGTTTGGTACTATTGAAACACCCCGCTGAAAAGAGAGCATTGCTAGTGCTTGCACGTTGGTGCGCGAAAGGGTGAGGGGGAAAAAAAAATTTCTCTCCCCTGTGGCAAGGGATGAGATCCCAACGCACGGTGGAGCTAGATGATGGCGTATGATGCACCCAAGTACAAAGGTATTCCTATAGAACAGGATTAGGGACTAGCTTTCTCTCGTCAGAATCAGCCTTTCATGCTAATGTACTGCTTATCCTGTCTTAGCCCGGGTTCTCCAGTTTGCCTAGATTATGGAACAGTGGTGCCTCAAGTCACTTAAAATACAGCACTGAACTTGGTCTGTTCCCAGCGATGGTAAATGCGCTACAGTTAGGTGAGAGGGAGCCACAAATCATGACTGCGTGTCTAGCCTCTCCCTTCATCAGGAGCATCTCAGCCCAAATGAAACAGTAAAACCTTCCCAAGAGCTGTAGCACAACAGGGTTTTGTGCATCCCTCCCCCATGTCCGTCTCCGTCCCCTCCCCGTGACCGTGGGAGAGCTGTGAAGGCAATGGGAAGAGGGGAGCTCGTGTCTGGTTTTAAGCCAAGAAATGGGAAGCTCTCCTGAAACCCACTTCTCCCTGCTTTTAGCCTCTGCTTACCCTGTTACATGCAAGACGTGAATTGAATCATCTTCCTGTTTAAAAGACAGGAGGTGCTAAAGCCCAGCTCCTCCCTTGTGGGGACCTACCTTTCACTCTAGGCACCCAGGTACATTGGAGGAGTTCCACCCAAGGGCCGAAGCTTTTGCAGCTCTTTTCTCACTTGGGACATAGACAGGAGCATGTGGCATTAACAGCTCCAGTGGCTTCAGCTCCAAATGAGCTAGCAAAGACGTTCTCAGCCCAGAAAGCTTTTTTGATTTCTTTCCAGCTGTAGCAGTTGATCAGAGAAGCAGGTGGTTTACCAGGTGGTCATGGCTCTCCTTGCAAACCTTGTTCCTCTTCCACACCAAGTCACTTACGACACCCAGCCTTTGGTTCATCATCTCTTCTCATTTTGGAAAGCTGTAATTTAAATAAACCCTGGACAAAACAGAGGAGAACTGCAGGGCTGCCTGGATGTTAAACTGCAGTGGCGGATGGTTAAACAGGAGGTGGCTGGCTATTGAGCCTCTGGGTTTCACAGAAGGAAGAGCTGAGGTGGAGGAGTGGGGCTGGGGGAAGAGGATCGGAGGGGGCCTGAGCAGCACCATACAGCCAACCAAGGGCAAGCAAGGGTCCCTGTTTGGTGAGGGGACACTAATTCTCAGGCTGAACAGGAAAAGGCAATCTGGCAAGGACAAGGGCACAGCTTTGTGATGGTACAGGGGACCCCTGGAAAGACCATAAAATGAGAACAATCCATTAACAAGCTGCTGTGGTTTCAGGAAAGCCATTATAGACATACTGGTGTAATGAGCACATCTGATGCACAGAAGCTATTTAACCTTCAGCCTTGTGCCTTATAAAGCACCTCTGGGGCACTGGGTAAGGCTGTTAATTATTAGGGTCAGCCTTAGCAGACGGAGGTGTTCTCAAGTATGGGTTGCTGTGATACACTTAGATAATTTCTCCATTATGTCAGTAACTAACTTCCTAAATTGTTCAAGAATTGACAGATTGGCGTCCATTAACCAAGCCTTAACTCATGGCTATGGGAGCAGTTACAGGCCACAAGGACTGCAAACCCCATTCATAGGTCCTTGAGTACATGTGTATATATACACACACACACACACATGTACATACACACTACTGTAACAGCTTGGTGTTAGCCATTAGGAAAACAAATCACCAATGCGTATAAAAAGCCTAAGTAGACAATGCCAGACACTGGCTTGAGCAGATGTCTTGATGCTTGAGCATTGCCTTCAGGTGCTCTGAGAGCAGAGGATGAAGTTCAGTCTGACTTTTAAAGAACTGTGTATTGAGAGAATGTAAATGAACAGAATCACAATTGGACCAAAATACCAATTATATTTACTATCAAAAGGGCATTTTTTTTCCCTAAAAATGCAAAAGCAAGCATTTCATGGATTTGATAAGCCGTGACTTGTTATACCATTCACCCTTATGCTGCAAGAAAAATCTCATTGCTCTTATTAATACAGACTATATAATTTTTTGTACTTAAAATGCAAGCATTTTTTTTCCAAGTGCAGCCTATGAAGAACCAGTATATTTGGAAACCGCTTTATAGGTAGGTAGGAAATCCTATTGATTCATGAAGAGGTTCCATTGTTTTTCTCAAATCCAACTGTCCTAAGCAAAGCTGTTGCAAAGGGGTGCAGCGCTGAAGGCTTTGCTGCCCGAGTGGGCGCACCAGCAGCACACAACTTGTGGAGGAGGAGGGAAATTGCCGTGTTACTGTGTCACAGCATTACACGTGTCTGAGCTTACCTGGCTGAGACTCCTCTGGCTGACTGCCTGGAGTTAAATCAAAGGAGGCCGAGGAGAGACAGGAGAGAGGAGGAAATGAAACAATGATGGTGATAAAGCCTAATAATACTAACAGTCCTTCAGGAGATTGGTGGGGAGCGAGGTGCTGGAATAACTGCTGCCAGCCTGCTGCCAGAAGGGTGACAAGCTGTTTTTCCAAGGCCAGCAATGAACACAAAAAGATACTAAACCCTCCCCCAGTACAGATGAAAGGACTGGGGAGTTGGGGTATGGAAAGGAGGAAAGAGCAGCATCTTAAAGAGAGGCATTACTGGATGCACCTGGGTGTGCAACCAAAGTTGAGGATCAATGGGCTGCGGGGAGGGGGGGATTTCAGAGCCTTGTCTAAGGTGCTGGAGAGGTGATGAGGGGGAAGCCCTGAGCACAGAGACCTTCCGCAGGCTTAGCCCTGTCTCCTGGTTTGCAGCGGGCTTTTGGCTGTACCGCCAGCCGTTCTGCCCTGAAGGGACAGTCTCAGCTGTCCGTCCCAGGCTGTTTGGAGGGGAAGGGGCTGGCAGGCAACGCTTTCAGACAGCAGCCCTCTTATATATATCAGGACAGGGAGTGGGGACAACAAAATGGGAGTGCCAGCCCAGTCAGAGGGAGGTGAATGTGGCAGCAGCCCTCATTTGCTGAGCTTGTGCCCTGGGAGCAATGGCAAAGACAGGGTGGGGAGGGACACTGCTCCCCCACCTGGAATGACATCTGGTGCTTTTTTTTCCCCACAGACATCCTTTATTAGACCAGCCGCTACCACCTTTCCCCACAAACCTCATCTCACCTGTGTCCTTAGAGTGCCATGGCCACAGCATCGCTGCCGTACCTGCGCGCAGGGGGCAAGCGCCTGCAGGAGAGGCTGCGGGGGGAGAGCAAGCCCAGCTGCACCATGCGCCGGAGCCATCTTCCCACCAAAACTGCCCAGACGGCTGTGACTGAAATTTAATTTGCCTGGTGCGTTCAGTGGACATTTTAATCAGCATTTCCTACAATCTACTTGGCAAAGAGGCTCAACTGGCAGCTGCCTGACTGAATGGGCTTTGCACCCAGTCTAACCTTCTCCATTCGCAATTTCCAGTGCTGGAAAACCTCTCTGTCTCACTCTCAGAAGTTTCTATAGCAATCACGGCTGTCCTAGCGAAGCACTGAAAATGGCAGCCCATTCAGATTGTAATTTTGCTGGACCATAATTGCTCCTCTCTCCATTGGCCTCTGAAATGTTACTTTTTGGGAGATAGCAACCACAACTGGAGGACACTGGTCCTCTGCCTGTGTTTTCAACAAACTTCGTGTCCCCCCATCCCAACTAACTTTGTTAGCTGTTTGCAGCGTGTTTGAACCTTGCCCAACAGGGAAGTGTTGTTGGGCACACTGCACCTCAGCTACAGGAAAGACCTGATGCGAGCGATGCTCTTAACAAGCCTGCAGGAAAAAAACCTCACTGCCCAACACGTCACGCTGTGACCTGAACATTATCCATCACTGTAGGTGGAAAAAGTTACACAAGTGTGTTTGGCTTTCCTGATTGTAAAAGACCAGAGGATACAAAGAAAGCTTTTTCTTCATGGCATTGAGCTTACTTTTCCTGGTTCAGTTAACTTCAGCTTAAACAATCACTTGATCTTTTGTTCCGTGCTTCATCTTTCAGTGGCTGTGATCGCTCCTAATTACAGTGACACTGAAGAACTGCGTGCTAAAAATATATTAAGTAACAGAACGAAAGGTTTTGCTTCTTGAAAGAAGAGGATGTGGTAGCATTACACCCCAGCTTATGAAGGAATCGATCAACCATTTCTGAAGCTCTTCTAATAATCTTTCCCTATACTTTTACAGCTATTGTTGCCTGCTGGAAAAATTAGCCTAAAGCTGAGTAAGGGGAATTGTGGATAAGTGTTTGCAATTTGGCTTTGGACTGACACAGCGTGATTGCTCTCAAAGAATTTGAAGTCTTTGCACTGGCAGCAGCACTTGATCTGGGAATATAGGATTCGCATTGGAAAAGAGTGGATTTTTGTAACGATTTAAATGAACAATTTCAGCTAGAGAGTGGATTAACAGAGCCAACTAAACCCTTCACCCTGACAAAGAACTGGCGGGAGGACTATAGAAACTCATCCAAAATTTTACCAACATGAATGCAGAGTAATAGGTCAGTGAGAAGCATTTCTGTATTTTAATGGCGCTTTTAGAATTCAATTCAATTTAAAACAAAAGTTGTTTTACAAATATGTGGAGAATGCAGAAGGCTGGAGAGGGAGCAAGTGGCCTGCATCCTCCATCTGCTCCATCCTCCCTCTACTCTTGCGCAAGGGACTGCCACCATAAGTCCTCCTTCTCAGCGGACAGAAAGGCAAACATGGGCGCTGCCCCAGCCCCAGGGTCAGAAGTGTCTCTAATTCTGCAGGGGCGTGGATGCACCCCCAGACCCCACACCCCATATTTCATACATGCCAGAGCTCTCAAGGCCCAAAGCCAAGTGGCAGGAAATTCCAAGCCCAAGAGTCTAATTGGCTGACAAGATCTGAAAGCAGATCTTGAACAGTAAGAATCCCAAATTAACAGGGGAAAAAAAAGAGCACTTTAATTGTGGTTCACACTCAGCTGGAGCGCATCACCCTCACGTTGCTGGAGAAAAAAGAGTCAGAGAGGTGGAAAAAAGATTCCAAAACCAAAAATGAGGGCTGCCGGCAGCAGTAACGGAGGAGGACAAGTCTAAACTGCCTCTGGGGGAGAACCCTTCTCATCAGCCCTGGATACACCTTCCAAAAGCTGAGCCACGTGTAGGGCAACGGCCTGCGGTGCTGCGGCTCGTCCAGGCAACCAAGTGCCCAGAGACAGGCAGCGCTGCCAGTCCGGGATTGTGCCCTGGAGACAGAGATAAAAAAACCTGTCTCATGAAGTAATTAACACAAGGCCTATCTGTTCAGAACAACATACCTAAAACCAGAGTGAATAAATGAAATGTTTATAAAATCTGGATTTATTAGTTCTAATTACAACATAAATTCTTCTCCAGTAACAGAAGGATTTAACAGTGTTCAGTTTGTTATATATTCGACTCAAAATCATGTATTTTTAAAAAATTTTCTCAGTTACAAGAAAAATCCCAACAGTATTTAGAAAGCCTCTGTAGTTCACAAGTACAGGAGCTAAGGTTGTAATGAATCATATGGGAGATTTGTCATTACAGGGAGAAGAAAAACTACATGAATTGGTTAAGGTTTTAATCACAAACCTTAGATTATTTTTTTCTTTAAAACAGATGCATTATACCCCAAAAAATCATCACTACAAAGAGGCACGTGGTGTTTAGTTGATGGCATTAATTCTGTAACCCAAACAAGGAAACTAATCCACTTCGAGTAGCTAAATTATTTTTTGCACTATTTACATACTTTACTGAAGTATTTTCATCCCAGAGCCTCGGCGAGCATCTTAGAATATTAATGAGTGAAGCCTGGCAGCACTCCAGTGTCAGCAAATAAGAAAGTAACACCATTCCCATTTTAGCATCAGAGAAACTGAGGCACTGGCATTATTCAGCTCCAGGTAACTGCAGAAAGCAAGCTCCTGGACCTTGATCCTCTTAGACAGGTCTTGATGGAGAGACTAGTCCTCCTCCTTCTTAGATGGCTGGTGACTGAGCTATGCACTGTTTGAAACCCGGTAAATTTTTTTTTTTCATGTTTAAATTGCTGCAAAATAGGTGACATCTATACAGCTACAGTGTCGTTATGATCACCTTTACTCAAAAAATGGCATTAACGGTGCTCCTTTTTAAATCAAAAAAAACGATTTTACTTCCTGGGACAGCAAAATATCATACCACATCAATAAGGTTACTCAAAAAGATCTTTAAAAATAACTCAGCAATGTTTGCTGAATGACCAAAAGGGAAATAAAAACATGTTGCAGATCTGAGATGATGTGAATTTGCAACTTAAGAAAAGCCTAAAGCACCAATACTTGAACTTAGGATCCAGCATAAATCCAGCAATTTTAAGGCTGTTAGGGACCCTGCATAACTTATTCGCAGCCATCTCACTCTTTATATTTTGGCAACTAAAACACCTTAATGTGGGAATAAAAAGTCATGGAGCAGGCCACGCAGCAGGGGACAGGACCGCTGGGAGTGCAGGTGCCAGGACATACCCAGTTTCATCCATTGTGCCCCAGTGACACATTCTGGCCAGCACTCAGTGGCCCGGAAGCTGTTTGGCCTCAGAAGCAGCCCCCCCGCCTTTCCCCCAATTCCCCATTGGAAAGAGACTGGATACAAGCTACAGTATTATTAGCAGCATCGTAAAATAAGCATATAGGGCCCCACTTTCTTTAGGGAAGTGGACGGACATAAATATGCTGCTTCTGTGGTTACTGCGGGCATCTGCCCCGGCATGTGGGCTGGCTGACAAATTGGTCCCATCAATCTCTCCTTGCGGTCCTGACCTAAAAGTGGCAATCCAAATTCTGCAGTGCAACCACAAATACTGCACAGTGATTTAAGCACCTTTTCTTGTTTGCAGCTTCTTTCAGCCCCAAAACCCTTCTGGAACATTCCCCGTTTCTTCTCCTTGATTACTGCCAGCACCTACCAATGACTCCCAACACACAGCTTCCTTGCTGGCTAAGGAAAGACTACGCTATGGTTTTATTTAGCAACATGCCCTGGAAGCAGCACTGCCCCTGGAAGCTTTTGGGAACTTCTCTCCTACGGTTTGACAGAGCTCACCTACACCCCAGGAGGCTTATGATGATTCCTCAGTCCCACTGCATCTAGAAGTTTCCAAAAACCTGGGGTATGTGAGTTTGGGATGGGTGCTCAGATTGCAGAAAAGCCTCAAATACCAATGGGCAAAGCTGCACCAGTTTGAAGACAAACAGAACTGTCCAGGGGGCTCCAGGCATCCCCTGGTTAAATGAGGTCAGCCATCACCCACCATGATGGACCGTGGAGAAACACTTCCCTGGCCCGAAACATTCTTCGTGGGGATGCAGAACCTGCCAGAACCTCCTCTCCCACACGTTCCAGGCGTCTCACCTGTCTTCTGGAAGATTATGCATTTCCCCTGTACCACATGCTGGAGGGAGACATACAGGCTAAATAGATAAACAGTTTTTAAAGCCATGCAAATAAATATCCAGGTGCAGGATGCTTTAGGGTATCTACCACCGCCTCCCATTTTCCCACAATACATTCTGGTTTGGACAAGGCAGGAGGCATGCTACTAGAAAAAAAGTCAAGGCTGAAGCTACAGGAGAGTTATCAGCACAGGCCCAGGCTCATGAGTATAGACTGCTATGTATAAATATAGAAACACACACACTTAAATTATATATATATTAGTTTTATCTATATTTATATATATAAGTATACATATGTGTGTGCATGTACAGACAGACACGCATGAATCTCAGTAGTCCCTCTGTTGAGAAACCTAATAAAAATCTCTGAAAATATACACCCTTTTTTCAGATATTCTTAAGTATAAGCAATATATTCTGATGGGGTTTTTCATAAATATGCATTAAAATTCTCCATGGTGGTCACCCTTGTGGGCGTAACAACATAGTTGCATAAGTTGTAAATTATAAATATAGGCTTTAAAAGTTCTTTGAAGAACAGGTATAGCCAGTATAAGTAACTTCCAGGGCAAACAGAAGTGATCAGAGCAGAAAACCAGATTTGAGCACGTGGCTCCAAACCTTCTGTATGGCCATAAGACGTGCAAGTGCACAAGACCTCTCCAGTCCTCCCGGCCGCCCAAAAGTCCCTTTTAAAAGCTTTCTGTAATTGTGATGGGGGTTACGACTGAAGCAATTTAGTCAAGCTTAACAAAGGCAGAAAAGAATAATTTTGGTAACAGATACAGTACAAGAAAAAGGTCATCTTGCAAAATCCAAGGAAACTCCTCAAATTTGGGGACAGTATGCTATAGAACTCCTCCCTAAGAAATTAGGGCAATCTTTTCAGTCTATCTGCATAATATTTTTCCCTATTCAGGGTTTCTAAATATGCTCTTTAAATGACTTTTTCTAAAAATACAGTATCAGCCAATACAGGCAATACCCTATTTTGTTTCAGTTAGATTAAAACCAAGAATGACACAATTGCATTTTTAACTAAAAGAAAGCTTCCATCTACAAACACAAGGACAGGTGATGTGTTTTGGGGAATCAGTTAACATCCCATCTTTTCCATAAACCACATTCCTGTTGTAACATGCTGACTTGCCTCAGCAGTACCATGTACTGCTCTCCCCTGGTCAGAGCAGGTGTGCCGGCACCAACGTAAGATTTGGTATAGATGAAGCCAGAGAAAATTCAGGGTAGAAATATGTCACCGCTGTAGAGGCAGCATATCCAGGCTTCTAAGAACCAGAAAATTTAGGAAGAGTATTAACTTGCACTTGTATGTTACAGTATACCCAGTCTTATGATAGTTTCTTCTCCCATCCATGATAACTTAGATCTTAATCCCCTGTGGTTTCAAGCACCTTCAAGCTCCTCCTCAGGCTTCTCTCTTGGTTCAAACCCTTAGTTTTCAACGAACCAGACTGAGCAACAGCCTGATTAGAAGAAAATCTTAGAGCCTGAAAGTCAGCAGATGGCTACACACAGACAACAGAAAAAAAAAAACCCAAACCAGAATACACCACAAAGGAGTTCCAGGGACCTAGACAATATCAGGAGTTCCATAAAGAAAGCATTTGATTTTTCTTTTGCGCAAACTGCATTGTACATGACAGAAGCAGGGCGTGAACCACAAAGTGCCCTCTTCACGTGACATTACACATCTACTGTTGAACCCTGCATGGGCCATTAACTTTGTCTCTAGACCAATTCTCCAGAAAAATTCTAATCCCATTAAACTTCCTGAGCATCAAAGTTAATGTTTTACAGACAAGAAAATGAAGGCAAAATTCCATATGCCCTCACACTGCTGGTACAGAAAAATAAGCAAGTCCTCATGTCTTAAGCACAAAAACCAACTGATGAAAGAAAAACATGGTCCAGCCAATAAAGTGCAATTATTATTTCAGTTGTGCTAAAAAGCTTTCCAATTCCGTAGTTTTACTTCTTGTTGATTTTATTCAACTTTCAGTTATAACCTTTTTTTTGCTTCTGTCCCCATCTTTCCAGTACTGTTCAGTTTGCATTTCTGTAAGCCGTGAGACGGTACGCTGAAAGGCAAAGATTTCCTCTTCTCCTGTAAACATGGAGAGTCCTTTGGCGGAATCCTACATTAATACACAGAAACAGTACCACAAAACGGTGAGAGACATAGCTATAGTGAAGCGCATCCTACCTAACTCCTAAGGCTGAGTGCTTTGCAGGCTTGGATGATACAAGACAGCAGCATGGCAAGGGAAAATAAAATTAACCTCCAGAAATTAAAAACCTATAGATAATCCTCTGAAGGAACACACCAAAGCAATAATTTGGATTTAAAACTACATGATGACACGTTAACCATCTATTTCCACTTTTCTGTTGACTAACTGTATACTGATCTAGACAAATAATTTAAAAATTCATTAACAATAACTAAGCCATAGGGAAAAGGAAAAATGGAATAAGCAATATGCAAAATAGTACTGTTTGTGAGGCAGCCCTGTATAGTTTACAAAGAGATGGAACAGACCGTCTTTTATTTCTGTATTTTAAATGTAGGAGCTAAACTTAAATCGGTATTTTCTTACATGATTGAACAGATATAAAGATTAACAATCAAAATGACCCTAAAACTTATGCAAAATGGTTCTATATATTGTGACATTTTCTTTGAGGATGAATCAATAGCATAACATGCAATTATGAGAGCAACAGATACGCTGCAGAAAAAGCAGCAAATCCCTAGTTAAATGTTTACTTGATTCCTCTTCCTAAAAATGCTGCTGTAATTATGAGACCAAAACCAATTTTGTTACAAAAGGGAGACGATTTTAATATCATGTACCTGGCTCAAGTCCAAATCATCCATCAACACTCTGTTGTCCTCTAGCTCACCATTGTCATGCTCTACCAGGAACAAGCTTTGGAGAGGAGTCACTGCAGAACAAATAATACGCACCTGAGAGAAGGAAAACAGGCAATGATGTCATCACTTGGGCTTTACAGAAAAGGGATAAAATATGTGTTTTATGAAAAGCAAACTTCAAATTATGACCTTGGGTTTTTTCCAAGTATTTTCCCTTTCTCTTGTTAGCTCTGCTGTTACAGATTTACCTTAGTCATTTGGAATATTAACAGGATCTTTTTCTTCATAACAACTCATGTAACTTTTACTCAGAGAACAGCATAGCTGTGCTATTAAATACTCAGAATTTCTGCTATACAGGCAATGAGTCCACAATCAAGTTTACTTTCCAAAATAACAGCTATAAAGTATTAGGAACCAATGCTTCCCCCCTATAGATTCCTCTGATTAGGTAAGTGCACTGCACACACATTTCCATCTAAAGAATGTTTACAGTCCAATTTTCCCAGAAGGCCGAGTTGAGCCGCTCTTGCTTTCACCTATGCTACTCAAGTGCACATTTAATAATAATAGTAACAACAACAACAACAGCAACAACAACAATAATAATAATAATGCTGTTTTCATGTCTGCTGGGAGGAGATACAACGTGCAGTGAGATACAGTATCTCTGGGGGGGCTGCAATGAAGATAGGCTGAAATATTATTACAGGAGGAGACACTTGTTGATAGCATGTGGGCAAAATGTTTGCATTGTGGATAGGTGTCCACAAATATGCTCTCTCAGGGAATTTTTCCAAACAACTACTTGTGACTGGAGTTTAACACTTGTGATTTTCCTATGGAGGAAGTAACAGAAAGCGGCTATTTGCTTGCAGTTCTTAATGACAGCATGTAGATAGAGCAAATCACACCCACCCTCTCTCTGTTTCCAACACGTTAGTATTAGTTTACAAATATTAGCATATCCTCTTAGAAACTCTCCATTTCCAAACCATAAAGCACAAAGAATCTGGCTGACTTAAATGAGACTACTCATATGTTTAGTTAGTTCAATACCTTGCTGAATCAGGGCCTTTCAGATCATCTTGCCAGGACATTCTCGAAAAACAAATCTCAATCGATATTTCCTGACTGCATAAATATTTAAGTGTGTGCATATATAATCACACATAAGATAGGGTTTCATATCTGGTATTACTTTTTAAAAATCATCTTAAAAATGAACTCAGGCTCGTATTTATGGTCATGCTTAATACTCATAGAAATAAAAAAATAAATACCTGCTTTATTGCAACAGCCTTTTTTTGTGAAGCTGGAATGATGTTTCTTTGCAGTGCTAGTTCATTCTGCTTATATTTTCCAAATAATTTCTACAGAAAGGCTTGCTTCAAAACAATTGTAACAGTCAGGTTTTAGGGCTCCCAGTATTATTCCTATACATATAGGAAAGGCTTGGTTCTCACCTTATGCTCATAAAAAGTATCAATAAGAGTAATGAAACGTCGAGCTTGTGTCCTTTTTGCCATTGTAAGAAGTGGTATGTCACGAACAAAGACCGTGTCAAAATGCTTTGATATTTCCAAGTAGTCACTGGCCCCAAGAGGCTGGAAGAAAACAAACCGTAAGAAATGGAAACTCAAACTAGAATGATACATAAACACTGAATCTTGAACTACTACAATTACAGAAGAGAGGGTGTAAAGTTCTGATCATATTCTTAGTTTTGTTTCTTCACATCTTGCTTCAGGAACACTTGTTTGCACTTACTGACATAGGTATATATCAGTGCTCATTCATACTGTTGGCTTTACCTGAACAGTGTCGGATAGTTAAACATGTGGCTCTTCTGCATCCTGACAATGTGATGATCTCTCTGACAACCACAAACAAAATAATCACTGTAAATCATAATCCATAGAAGAAAGCTGCAAAGTTAACCTAAAGCATAAATAATTTGAACAGCTATTAGGATGCTTTCCAGCAGCAGGATTTTTAAACGCAAATGCATAGGCTAGTTACTAAATCATAAGTAGACCTGCATTTAGTTCACCCAAGACTAACCCAGATTGAATAAAAATCTTATGTTCTAAGTACTGAAAGCAACAGGAAACAGACAAAAATGCAATTTTGTAGCAGTTCCTTTGTTCATGGTTTCACCTGTAATGATGAAATACAAATCTGTAATAAGAACTTCTTAGTTTCGATTTGTGTATCTAATCCATCAACAGAATATATGCACAAACAGTAGCAGCTCATTCAAGTACACATTCAAATACAGCCATTTAAAATTACTTTTTTGTTATGTGGAAGGTAATTTTTTCTGCAAGATCTACCCTATTAGTACTGCAGGCAGCACTTTATCTTGAGCTATTAAGTCATTGTATTTAGGAGAAAAACTTCACACTCCCGAACCTCGTCCCACTAGTTTTACTTGTGCGAGTACTTCAGTATCTTGGACACAACTACTCCATAGAGCAAGATCAGCAGCTTTTTGCGTGATTATGTCAAAACTCCCTTCCCAGCTAATGAAATGTGCTGTACCAACAGTATAATGTGGTTATGAAGCACTGCAATACTGCTAATATCTTAAAAACAGGAAATAAAAAATATTTTCTCTAACTGAAATTGCTAGACAAATTTGCTGTAGGCCAAGCATAACTGCTTAACTAGAACCCTTCTGCAAGAAGTTATTTTCAGCCATTATTAATGGCTGTCCATGACCAGGACTTCTGGTTTTATTTAGATGCAAGAAAGAAAAACCCATAGAAATGGTCTATATGCAAGCACAGGAGAGTGAAGCCCTGATGGCATTCAAAAAATTCTTCTGAAAATTAATGGGAAAAAGCTAGAGCTTCTCACCAGCTAACCCCCCCCCGGCAGGTATTTAAGTCTCTGACTCGAAGCCAGTTCTCCCATTTGCAGTCTCATGAATGACCCTGCTTTCCCATTGACAACCACGCAACTCCCCTGTGGCATCCATAGAAAAGAATTATTACAAAAACTTCCATGTGTTTTTAGCAGTGTTTAAGAGCAGTATATACTGTATCCTCTCCTCAAGGTTATATATACTGTTTATTTTCTCCCTCCATTTCAGTTCCCCAGCCACTATTACGGACTTCTTACCCAGAAACCAAGAAACTCATCATCATGAGGGCCATCAGCAACAGCTTAATGCATCACCTCTGAAAAATCTCATCCGGACAAAGCTGAATTCGAAATGTTTTGTTGAAGTAAAGCATGAAAAAGTTAAATAAAGTGAAAGGAACTGGTGGATGGAAACATTACAGAGCTAGCCCACTGCATACCTCTCCATCAGACACCAGTAACAGCCAGCTGGACAACAGCCATATCAAGTGCAAAAGAAAATAATGGAAGCACTAAAAGCAACACGTACTAGGATGCTGCTGAAGATTTTTAAGATTGGTGGCAAGCAAATGGTTTAGGTAATTTTTATTCCATACTTAGGACTGAAGTACTGTTACATACAGAGAATATCAAGTATGCCTGTGTGCTGAGTAACTGAAAGGGACAACAGCAGCAATGTAATTGCACATGAGAAAGGAAATAATTTCTCATATCTTTCTTTAGGTAAGAAATTACAGACATCACTGCGATTCAGGTTCATTCTTTTATCACATGAAGAGCCCAAACACTCTTCTGCTGATGCCCAAAACTCTGAGGAATTATTCTGTCTTGTCCCAATGGGATACACTTTCTCACCCAAACTATATGAATACACTTTCCTCATTTCAAATATAAAGTATCAAATATTAAGAGCTAATTCCTAAAACAAACAAACAAAGGCTTCAAACGTTTGCAAAATCCACAAACTGAAGTGCCCAACCGCTGAGCTATACATTTAAGAACTTGGTAGGCACCTTGGTGGATAGCCAGACGTGAAAACGAAAAACCTGAGGAGTCAGAGGGAGGAAACAGATGGAGGACAAAAATAAGGCTAATGCATTTCAAATGTGCAAATTTTTCTGCTTTTCATACAGACATAAAACCACAGCTCATAGAGGGTTATAATATGCATCTCTATCACAGCCAAACCAAAATTCAATCTACTTCAGCAGTGCAAAAAGCCAGCAATTCAAAAATTCCTCTAGTTAAGGACATAAAAGGCCATTTTGAGCCATTTAACAAGAATTTCTGAAACACCTATGCCAGTGATAATACTCTGCAAGTGTTGGCAGAAACATGCCTTTGGAGACTCCAAAATCTTATGATCAGAAAGATCCCAGCCTAGCAGCCATTAAGTATTTCAATAGACTCAAGTCTGGTGAGATGCAACTGAAACTCCAAGTCAGCCTGTCTGTTGTTATATATGGCTCAGCTGGCATCAGCTGTAGTTCTTTACACAGAAGAGTTCTCAAACCCTCTCCTTTTAGAGTTTAGAAAGACATAACCCTAGAGATGAAGGCAAAGCTTTTCATCTTGATCTCAACATGACTTACTCTCATCTTGGGTAAGTCCTTTAATTTCCTTCTGCCTTACTGTAGAAAAGAAGGAACCACCAGCAAATTTGCAAATGCTCCGGGGACAGTTTAAAACTCTTTTTGTATTCCTCTAACCTTGGTATAGGCCCAATTTCCATGCTGCTTGCACTTCCTTCAAAGCTTTTCTAACTCTCCAGCTACACTCAGAATACTCCAAATGCAGGAGACCTGATGCAACGGCACCCTGACAACTTCATAAGTCACATTTTCACTGGCCTGCTGCCCTTGCAAAACTGGCACAAGGCTGGCACAAGCACTCGTATACTGACTCTGAGTCCCTGAGAGCCAGGGAAAATGGGTCCAAGGCAGATCACACCACTGCTAGAGATTCTGGCCATACAGTTCATGTACAGAAGCTCCACTGAGGAGCAGATTTCTGCTGTTGCAGCAGGCAACAGCTCTCCCCTCAACTTTACGGTATTGCCTACAGGCCCTTTTTCCTCACCTTGCAGCAAGTGCTGGATTGTGCACCTGTGAAGGGCCAACCCTGGCTATACATACAGACTGGGCGATGAGACACTAGAGACCAGCCACGCTGAAAGGGACTTCGGGGTCTTGGTTGACAGCAAGTTGAACATGAGTCAACAGCGTGCCCAGGCTGCCAGGAAGGCCAACCGTAACCTGGGGTGCATCAAGTGTGGCATTGCTAGCTGGTCTAGGGAAGTGATTGTCCCACTCTACACTGCGCTGGCGCAGCCTCACCTTGAGTACTGCGTGCAGTTTTGGGCACCACAGTACAAAAAGGACATAAAGCTATTGGAGAGTGTCCAAAGGAGGGCAACAAAGATGGTGAAGGGTCTAGAGGGGAAGACGTATGAGGAGAGGCTGAAGTCCCTTGGTTTGCTCAGCCTAGAGAAGAGGAGACTGAGGGGAGACCTCATCGCGGCCTACAGCTTCCTCACGAGGGGGAGCGAAGGCACAGGCGCTGATCTCCTCCCTCTGGTGACCAGTGACAGAACCCGAGGGAATGGCATGAAGCTGCGACGGGGGAGGTTTAGGTTGGATATCAGGAAAAGGTTCTTCACTGAGAGGGTGGTTGGGCACTGGAACAGGCTCCCCAGGGAAGTGGTCACAGCACCGAGCTTGACTAAGTTCAAGAAGCATCTGGATAACGCTCTCAGTCATATGCTCTGATTGGCTGGTCCTGTGTGGAGCCAGGAGTTGGACTCGATGATCCTTACGGGTCCCTTCCAACTCAGGATATTCTATGATTCTAAGTACTGGCTGGGTCCTGACTGCCAACAATACAGGCTTGGGACAAGATGACGAGACTAGTGGCAAGTGATTTTAGACACTTATCACCGTCCTCTGTATAACCCTCCAGGGCTGAAATTTGTTTTATGAACCTCAACCAGCCACAGAAAGTACTCCCTTTGAGTCAGTAGCATGCATGAAGGTATTACTTCCTCTGAAGTTGCTAATGAAGCTACAAATCCTCCTAACATTGACACGTATATATGTAATCTTCTTATTAAAAGTTTAGCCTGATTAATCTGGTCCTCTGAACAACATTCTAAAAATAACAACTTGATTTGGTGTGTGTTTCTGGTACTGTCTGATCTTTTTCTGTTTCATCAATTATCGATCAAAACTCAACTTCAGAACCATAACACATTTATGTAACAATTGTCACTTATCATTTGTTACCAGCTCTTTTGCATGCTGTGATATTATTAATTTTTTTTAAAAAAAGCATTAATAGATAAGAATCTTTCTTATGGTATTATTGTTCCTGCATGTGTATATAAGGTAAAACTGATGTAGATTTTTGTCATTAACTCTGATGCCAGGAGTCAGTATTTTACAGGCATCGTACTAATGCAAAACGCATTAGCGCTAACATGGGCTACCCTCCTGACAAAGTATTTACTCCACTTCAACCTACCTGACTGAGTTCTCACTTTCATTTGTTTTTGTTTCTCTGTCTACTTAATGCATTTTCAGCTATCATCATCTCCGTTCAAGTAGGATGTTTATTATTTGGAGCTCTCTTGGACTGTTTTAAGAGTTAGTCGTCTCCTGTTTCTATTACATATTCCATTTAATTAAAGTATAAAGCATCCTTCTTCTTTGTTGACTCATCAATGACAAAGTAGCTCATCTTTTAGAGACTGTCTGAAGAATACAGAATGCTTTACATATGCTAGAAAAAGGCATTTCATCTCAAGAGAAAATTTATTTTTGTTTATGTTGGAAGATATTCCAGGGCCAGTTCCAATAACACCCTGAAGAGTTGTGATGGACAATAACTACAATTTAGTGCAGACACTCCAACGCTCCAACACTTCCTAAAACCAAAACACAGCTTAAGACTAGATAATATTTACAACTTAGACATTAAGCAATCACCAAAAAAATTATAGAGCTCTTTCTGTTGTTTCCAAAGGAGCCACACTCTATCACTAGTAGAGCTGATAAAATAGAGCACTGAGGTAACATTTCAAGATCATGATTCAAGAAAGGAACAGAAAAACCTAAGGGATGATCCATAATGCAGCTGCATGCTGAAGTTTAAATAAAAAGGTAAGATAGTTAGGCACAGCTAACTTGGTTAAAAAAAAGACACTGATAGCAGTGCAAATCTATTGGAAAGCTCTGTAAGTTACAGGCGAAGATGAGAAGTTCATTTGAAGCATCATTAATAAACTGAGAACTTAACGAAGAAGGCAATTTCTTATCAAGTTTTACTGAAGGTTTCTGGTGGCAAAAAGAAAAAGGCACGCCATTGTGTAATTAAAGATCACATCAGAGGGCATACTGAGGCAAGATTAAAATAACATGCAGTTTTGTTTTGGAGTTTCCTGACTAAACATTATGAGTTGGCCTACAACTTTAAAGTCATTATTTTAACTTGTTTGAACACTACTTGACGTGAGCTATACAACTTGTTTGTTAAAACATTCACTAACTGATTCATTATACTTCCGTTTAAAATATTCTTTAATGTATGTTTTTGTTCCTAAGATGGAGGACACCAAAAATAAACAGACCAATGATGTTTCCAGCAGTAATCACACAAATGAAAGCTACATTTTAAAAACATTGTTTGACAGCAGTTGCCTGCACACCCTTAATCTTTATCTCTTGGCTATATGCTACAGTCTTGACTTACATTGACTGAGCTTCCCCCTCTCCCAGGACCCTTGACCCACCAGCATGCGTAACAGTGGTTATCATCTAATGCACACTTAGCAGTAAGTGTTTTGTCCTCACTTCTGGTGTGTCACAAGATCTTATTTTTCATGGACTTTTCAAATGCTTGTGTAGAAGAATAATTAGGCATTTCTTCTTCGGCTTTTGTTACCACCACAGCTAGGTACTTCACCAGCAGTAATAAATTTATCTCCACAACTACGGCTGTGAACCAAAAAAGCGATGCTATCTCCATTTTACAAACAGAGATCAAAGAAATTAAAGTTAAAAGCATATACGAGCTCTTGATTCCAGGTTAAGGACCTCTGAAAGTTGATTTTTCAGGTTTCATGGAACACTACCAGTTCAAAGCACAACGCCCACTGACTTCAGTTAGAGCCATGACTATGGCAGTCTAGGCCTCAGTGCCTCAAGAAGAATGTCCAGAAATTAAGATTACAATTGGCAACCGTGAAAAGGTGGGGTTTTGGTTGAGTTCTTCTGGTTTGTTTGGGTTTTGTTTTTTTTTTTTTTTTTAAAACAAGAATAAGATCATGTCCTAACTCTGGTGCAGACTATGACAGAAGCCAGTTATGCACAGCAGCATTGAGCCGTAAGTGACTGTGTAATTACAATACCATGTAACAATAATTATTACTGTAGTGCCTATGCAGAAGAAGGGACAAACTCAAATAGCACAAGCAACAGTCATTCTGCAATTTCCTAACTGCATTTTGGTGTTGATAGCACCTTATCTTAAACCTACTGCGCATTCTTTGTGTAAGTTGTTTTCCAGCTTTGACACCCACATGGATGATCAGCAGAGCAGGAATCCAAGATCTATAAACCCTGGAGTAGAAGATATTTTCTGGATCAAGTACAGCCCCCCCACTACCTCAGGATACCTCATCACAGAATCCTGGTAAGAACTGGTTTTGCTTGATCTTACAGCAGAAGGTTTTTAGTCACATTTTTCATAGTGGAAAGTTGTTTCAAACCTTTTCTCTTCTGCTGATTAAGAAGATGCCTGTAACTTCCAGGTTTTTGTTGTATTCATAAACAATTTCATATTTGTGCATGACAGTGCTATCTGCTAACTGAAGAAGTGCTTTTCCATTCTTGGTCTTTGTTTGGGGTGACTGATGTGGATGAGGTTCTCACATTCTTTTTCTCCTGTGGGGAGAACACGCATGCCATTCTAGCCTAGACTCTCCCAAGTACACCTTTTCTGCACCTGCTTGAGTTCATTTTCTTGCACACAGGTGAGTACTGCTTTAGTCATTGATATTTGCCTATTTCCCCACAATTGAGTTGACATGTCAGTCTCATTAGAGCATGCCCTTACGTTCATTCACCATTCAGCACTATCACCACTGCCTTAGAAGAGCTTATCTACTACTTAGTGACAGACATCCATACTGAACCTGCAAGAAGTGAGATGTTGTATTGGGTTTGCATGGCAAGGTTGTGGTAGTGGAGGGCTACACAGGTGGCTTCTGTAAGAATTTGCCTCTGTCGGAAATAGGGGAATCTTCTGGCAATGCCAACCAGCTCCAAGATGGAGCCACTGCTAGCCAAGGCCGAGCCCATCCACAGTGGTGATGGTGCCTCTGGGATAACATAGTTAAGAGGGAGGGAAACCTGCACAAAATCAAGAGCAATTGCAGCCAGAGGGAGGAGTGAGAACATGTGAGAGGAACAACTCTGCAGACACCAAGGTCAGTGCAGAAGGAGGGGGAGGAGGTGCTTCAGGCACTGGAGCAGAGATCCCCCTGCAGCCCATGGAGAAGACCATAGTGAGGCAGGCTGTCCCCCTGCAGCCTGTAGAGGGCCCCACCCACACCAGAGCAGGTGGAGGCACCTGAAGGAGGCTGTGACCCCATGGGAAGCCTGCACTGGAGCAGGCTCCTGGCAGGACCTGTGGCCCCATGGAGAGAGGAGTCCACACTAGAGCAGTTTTGCTGGCTGGACTTGTGACCCCATGGAAAAGACCCACGCTGGAGCAGGGGAAGAGTGTCAAGAGTCCTCCCCTTGAGGAGGAAGGTGCAGCAGAGACAACGTGTGATGTCCTGGGCTGCATCAAAAGCAGCATGAGCAGCAGGTTGAGGGAGGTGCATCCAGCTCTGAGGTCCCCAGTACAACAAAGACATGGAGCTGTTGGAGTGAGTCCAGAGGAGGACCATGAAGATGATCAGAGGGCTGGAGCACCTCTCCTATGAGGACAGGCTGAGAGAGTTGACATTGTTCAGCCTGGAGAACAGAAGGCTCCAGGAAGACATTACTACAGCCTTTCAGTACCTAAAGGGGGGCTACAGGAAAGCTGGAGAGGGACTGTTTACAAGGGCATGTAGTGACAGGACAAGAGGTAATGGCTTTTAAGTTGAAGGAAGGTAGATTTAGATTAGATATCAGGAAAAGATTCTTCACTGTGACGGTGGTGAGGCACTGGCACAGGCTGCCCAGAGAGGTTGTGGATGCCCCCTCCCTGGAAGTGTTCAAGGCCAGATTGGATGGGGCTTTGGGCAACCTGGTCTAGTGGAGGGTCACCCTGCCCATGGCAGGTGGGGGTGCAATTAGATGATCTTTAAGGTCCCCTTGAACCAAAACCATACCATTCAATGATGATGATGATGAACCAACCACAATCCCCATTCCCATCCCCCTGCTGCTGTTGGGAGGAGGTAGAGAAAACCAGGAGTAAAGTTAAGCCTGGGAAGAATGGAGGCATGGGGGGAAGGTGTGTTTTATATTTGGGGTTATTTCTCATTATCCTATTCCGATTTGGTTAGTAATAAACTAATTTCCCCAAGTCGAGTCTATTTTGCCCATGACAGTAATCAGTGAGTGATCTCTCCCTGTCCTTATCTCAGCCCATGAGCCTTTCATTATATTTTCTCTCCCCTGTCCAGCTGAGGAAGGGAGTGACAGAGCAGCTTGGGTGGGCATGTGGCCTCCAGCCAGGGTCAACCCACCACAGACGTCTCAAAGACCTATCAAAGCTGGTCAAAGCTGGCTACAGACTGGCAGAACAGCAAAAGACATGTTTCTGCTCCCAAAGCCCTCAGTGCCAAATTTCCAGTTCCAGCTCCAAAGTATGGCATTTGTCAACAAAAAGGTCTCCAAAAGTAGTTAAGGCTTAAAAGAAAAGGCTTCTGCTGCTTTTTACAGTAAACAAACAAGCCTACAATTTCAACAGGTATAAGCAGGTAAAACAAGGCCATAAGTGTATATACATAAAAATTACATGTAAGTTCCCCTTTAAATAAGATACTAGATCACAATTCAAGTAATCTTGTGATTTTTTAAGTTTTCAAAAAAAACCTAGAAACTATGGGAATTAGGTTCATAGGTCATTCTATTTATATATCTATTTAAATATTGGCACTTACTGTTAAGATTTCAAAATGATGGTCAATAAAGCTTTAAAAAAGAAAGGACATTCAGGCATTTAAGAAACAAAAAATTGAATTAAAAAACCAATCAGCTTCAAAAATCTTGTCTTTGTGTATTCCCTTGTCTATAAAGTATAGGATCTAAAGCCTCAAGGTTTATGCAACTTTCAGTGAAGTGAGTGCTTTCTAAATTTAAGCCCTGATACACATAAAATAAGGTATAAAACAGAAAGAAGGTTTGACTAGCAATATTACTACATTATAATATTTCGACCTGAAATAATTTCTTAAGTGTGTTTTATAAAACATACTTGCAAGTTAGATAAGGCAATTTTTTTGGGGGGGTGTAGAAGCTGATTAAATTCCTAAAGCAAATATAGCTAAAGAAAGACAGACTCTCAGTCCAGAGCTTAAGCTGCAAAAGCTTATCTTCTACTGGGATCAGAACTACAATCAAAATAAAACTAAGGAAAACTAAGATTTTAAAAAGTTACTGAAAATAGTGCTCACATCTGAACAACCCCATGGTATGTTTATTTATAACTACACCCGACAATCCTACAATCCTAAAGATGACATCAAATTATAGAGTGGATACATTTAGCAGTTTTTAATGAAGGTAATTCCCTCAAAATGATTCAGAACCATCAAACTGCAAACACAGCTGAGTTGTGTCATCACGTAGGGGAGACATTCAATTGACTCAATCACTTGTTGCCCTTGAAAATGGTGACTACTTCTTTTTAAAGCTTAGTTACATCTTTCATTTTGAAGTGCAAGCTATTCAAGGTAGGAAGCACATCTTCCTCCTGGTCTGTACAGTGTTCCTTTTGCAATGGAACAACACCCTAACAGAAACTGTTTGCCACTTCTTTGTTGTGTTAATCTCCGCAAATACTGTATTTTGCCAATTACAGAAATGCTAAACAACTTCTGGGTGAAAAAAAAAAATCACAGTAAGATAACCTTTTAAAACATAGATACTAAGTTTATTTTCTTAGCTTTGTTATACTGCAGTGTGTTTGCTAATGGTTAGCAACCCAAATTCCCTTCCTCTGTTTTCCAGCTCAAAGTGGAAACATGACCCTATGCAAATTACTTTAAAAATAATAAACCCCACAGATTCATCTAGCCCCATATCCCCTAACAGTGGCGCAATTGTCTGGGTGAATATAGGAATAGCATATGCATATGGCAATACTTTGCTGATACACTTTCCCAGGTACCAGTGACTTGCTGTTCATGAACTTCCATGCATTTCTGTATTAAACCTTTTGCTTTTAACACGACTGTTTGTTCTTCAGTTTACCCATCCACAAAATCAGTTTTATAAATATACTTTCCTATCATGTTAAGACACTATGTTCACTGCTACTTGGCAGCTGGATGAAAGGAAATATTTAATTACCTAATGAAAAGACTATACGATCCACGAAACAAAGTTATTCGACCTTTGTAAAGAAAAGGCTAAAAAGTGCTGGAATACACTATAAAGTCAGTATTCCCAGCAGAGGGCAGTAGGTGCCATGCACAAGGGAGAGGAAGACTTTAAAAGATAATACTGTGAGGAAGACTATCTCCCTACTCCCTTAGGACCTTGGAAGATTACATATAAGGTACACTCTTGTCTAAATTATTTATACCAACTCAAGAGTCAAGACAAACTGTCACAATTACTAGTTTTTAAACAAAATTTTCAAAGGGAAGTGAAGAAAGAGGACTGCGGAGGGTGATTTTTCTAAGGCATAATGAACACTGACCTTTATGTGTAAACACAGAGAAATGAAACTATTCTGATGGGGTAGTAAGACTTACATTTGCATCAGTGCTAGTTTATGATATTAAGATTTTTAAATCAAGTTAATATGTACATTTGATTTAGTAAACAGTATTTTCATCTGAACTTTGGATATACACACAACTGCTGAGAAAAGAAATAAGGAAAAAAAAGGGGTTTTTTATAAACATGTTGAGTTCAAATTATCAGATCTGACCATCCAAAAAGCCTTCTAGAATTTGTCAAGGACAATTATAAACTGTATTTGCTTGTCAAGAACCAGCTCCTTAGAATGCACTATTGTGGCGCTCTTTCATTCAGACACTAACTTGATGAAAAAAATTAACTAATTATGACTTGCAACAATCTAACTCCATTGGTAAATGTATCCTGCATTGTATAGATGGAGAAACTGTCAGGAAGTGAAAGGCCACAAAGAATGGGGAAGTTAACATCCGTATTAAAATTCAGGAACTAGATGTCAGTATTCTGCTTGGTGCCTCTCCCAGCCTTCTGTGGCTACATTTGTTCATTTCATGGAGATGGGATGAGAGCAAACATTTTGATGAAACCAAGCATAGTTCTCCCGGATGATTACACTGGAGCAGCACATTTACAGGACTCCATTCTAGCAAGCAGGTAACTACTCTCACACCATGCCAGACGCTACCATGTGCCATAGTACTGCCACATAAACCCTGGTGTGTCAGATCGGAACAACTGTTTCTCATTTTGCTCTAAAGCAACTAAAATAGATCAGTATCCTCCCATCCACTGTTTTTTTTAGTTTTCCATGTGTTCACATAGCCAGTAAAGCAAAAAAAACCCTAAGTCTATGAATTTGATATTAACTAAATTAGCTAAAACTTGGGATGTTCCTCAACTGGGAAACTATGATTTAAAAATTGGTGCACACAAGAAAGTAACAAGATGCTTCCTACCAACTGCATGTCACATCAGCATTGCATACAATATATTCTCTGTGTTTTATTTTTATAAACAGTAATGGACAACCGGTAATTACCAATATCTGAAGCACTATTTTAGACAGAAATAACTCCTTATATTCTTGACACACAAAAAAATTGATGCTAACACATAAAACAAGAAACAAAATACTATAATACTAGAAAGGCACCAACTCTATCTCCTAAGGTCTTCATGTATTAATTACAAAAGTAGCTATTTTGAAAATTCTACTTCAAGCTAGGAAATGTTTCAAATGGTATAAAGTTACCAATTGCTGACTTGCTATTTCCATCTATTATGTATTGGCTGACATTTCATGAAATCATGTGATATCAAAGTGGAAAATGTTTTCATATTTCCCTTTAAAACAGAATTTTGATTTTTATTTTGAAGGAAACGTCACTGAATTTGAAAAAGTTTTACTGACCGTTCATATGAAATATTGTATTACAAAAGTTACTAAGTAATCGTCCCAGCAATTTCAAACCTATCTCCTTAATCCTACACTAACAAATGTAAGTAGAGTTTAGGTCTGGACATTTATCCCTCTGGACGGCACTGTAACAGTTACCCAAGACCAGACCATATTGGTGCAGTGACGTGAAAGCAGAGTCATTTGGGTGATGAGCTATTTCTCCAACATAACAAAAGCATCCATCCTTTCACACACTGACTCTTGCAAAACTTAAATTCTTCTTTCTGGAACCATTAAGGGTTATGGATTTCCAAAGGAATCAAATCAACAAATTGTGAGTACACTGTTCTCCGCTCATGCCACAGTGATTATGGAGAACCACATAAGCAGTGGTATATGCCAGTTTCAGAAAACTCAAAAAATAATATTGCAACTCTAAGATAATATTACAACAATTCAGTGTAATCAAAAAATAACTTCTCAAAACAACCGACTCCCTTCATTACACTTATCCCTCTAATTATTTAACAGTAAATTAAATAATGTTTTGGGAATTATGAACCAAATGTAACAGAGGAAATAAGTTTAACCAGTTACTTGTATTAACTAAATCAAATTAGATTATATTCTGAGTTGTTCTGTCAGAAGATATTGACAATGTAATCTTTTTCACACACACAAAAAATCTTGCTATTTACTAGATAGGAAACATGTAAACAAAAGTCTAAACAGAGTTGATATACACCTTCCATTATGAAACTAGTTTTAATCTTGAAACTTTCCCACTCCGAATGGATGTCTCAAACTGACTTCATATGAACATGCATCTGTGTGCGTGAATGAGTATTTATTTGTGAAAGTTTCGGTCAATTACTATATTTCTGAGAGCAAGGCCATTATAGACCTTGTTCCTCAAGTTAGACTTTCCTTTAACAGTGGCTCAGTGAGAAGTTGTAGTGCTTCCATGCTGTGGACCTGGAATTTGAAATTTGGAAGAAAAGTTGCTTGGTATCAGGGAAATGTCTTATACATGTCCTGTGAAACCTCACTCAAACCCAGGGAAGTTACAAGCCTCAGAAAACCGCAGTCTGAACTCATTGCACAGACTGATAGTAGACTAAGTATTGTATACTCCCGAAAGCATGAGGGGGGCTGAGTGCAGGTTATCCCCTCAAGATGGGCTCGGCACGTTCCCCTGCCAGCTGCTGAACTTGTTCCCTGCACACGCAGGTGCAGTGAGACAGCTGCCAAGAGGCAGCAGGGACCCTGACTCTCTCACATCCCTAGTTTCAGATAATTTAAGACCAGAAGAGATCATGAGATCCTCCAATTTCCTGAATTTTAGAGACAGCTAAACCTAAGAACTAGTACTTAGCTCAAATGCAAACACCTCTTCCTAAAATGACACCCAGTTTTGACCCAAAACACAGTACAAGGAGGCTCTGCCACCTCCTTCACTGTTTCAAATGTGTGAAATGGGTGCTTTTTCTTCTTCTTTTTAAATCTGAATCCCTCTGTAGTCTCTGTTTTTCGTTATGCCTTCTTCGGCTAGATTTAGGAGTCCATTAATACTTGTATTTTTTCCCCTGTGAAAACAGCTGTACATTATAAAGTCATCTCCCAGGCAGTCCTCTTTTTGATAAGCTGAACAAATTGAACTGTAAATCTGTCATCTGAGAGCACAAATTCTCCAGGTCAAATTACTTGTGGCTTTTTCAACAGCCTCGTCAGGTTTTTCAATGTCTTTTCTAAAATTCTGATGTCAAAACCACACCTCAGATTCTGCCATCAATCTGAGATGTTCTCAAAGCTAAAATAATCTTTCTACTCTCCTGTTTATTTCCAATCTACCCATCCCAGATGAAATTAGGTCTAAATAATTTTAACAATGGACCAGAAGCTCCTTTTGAGCTGCTTGTCCATTATAATGCTTAGATCTATTTCCAAGTCACTACACCTCATACACAGTCTCCTCCTGTGGGTATGACTTGTGCTCCCAATTTCTAGATGTAAAATTTTGTGTTTGCCTTGATTTAAAAAAGCCAAAACAAACCCTCTCCCCTCCTCCCCAAAATCTCAGTTCTGATGAGAAATAAACTGCACACAACATCCTCGTTTTCATTGCTCCTCCCCTCATACACACAGCACTGTTTGTATTTACAGCAAGTTTGCATTAGCATTTATGTTATATTCAAAATTGCTGGGGAAAAAAATTGTACTGGGCTTAGTATAGAAATGTGCTCATTAGAAATGCTACACTCAACAATCATCCTTCAGTAATAATTTTTTTTATACGTTAATTAACTTATCAATCTATTTAACAAATACTTTCTTGACACTGCGCAACACCAGTTTCTTAGTAAGAACAGCATCTACAAAACTCAACCTTTTCCATAAAATCTGGGAGACAGGAATTCATTTCATTTCCATTCTTTAGTTATCCACTGTATGAATCCAGAAGCAGCTTCTCCATTACTCTTCCTGGGCTAAAATCTGACTCACAACCTGCAGCTATACTGGCCATCATGCTTATGTGGATTTTGCTTCTTTATTTTTTAATATTGGCACATAGTAGCATTCTTCTAGTGCTGTGGAATTTCTCTTGCACTCCAAAATTTATCAAAAATAAAAAGTTAGTTAGAGATGTCAGCCTAGTTTTCCAGGACTCTAATGATTCAAAATGTATTGTGGGCTATTTTTAACATATGCCATTAACAGATTGAAAGTGATTTTATTATCCTTTAGTGAAACAATATTTTCCTCTGCTTCACATAGAACAAGTATTTTTTGCAAACGCTTTTCCTTTTTCCACATCATTATTAGAAGTTCATCCATCTCCAACTATGAATAAGCCAGTAACATTCAGATAATATAAGCATATCAAAACTCCTGTTTTACTTAAGAAGTCTTATAGCTGAGCAGACGTGGTATTTGCCCATGACCTTTAGTTTCTCTTTAATTTCCCTGCACTTCTTAACTAGTTGTCACTCATTCTATATTATTTGATTCGGTCTTGACAGTGACATGGGACATACTTTTACTATCTTCTTCCTCAAAAAAGTCCTTCTTGTTCTTTTTTGTTCTTGCTGTTTACACTTCCCTTTCCAGTTAGTTTTGGTCACGCTTCCCTTTTGCTTTTGAAAATCACTCTTCCTGAACACGCAGGTATGTAATTTCACTGTTTGGAAGTATCTTTTGTTTACACTGAAGGTTTTGAAAATTATGGAGAAGATTTTTCCCTACGCAACACATTTCTAGATTAATTCATCACCGTAGGCTCCCATAAAGCTGCTCAAACCAAACGACCTTGTACTGGATGTAGTACATTTTATGCTAGAAAATTATCATTTGCAATTTTCAGGCTAATTACATTTCACCATTTTCTACATTTCAGCTAGAGCATAAGCTTCCCATACAAAGGTATTTTTTCTTTATATGCTTTTTATAGCCAAGTGCTCAAGAAGCAATGCACCTCATTCTCCATTTGCAACAGATCCTTATGAGTACTACCCTCTTGGGTTTGTTAATTAGTAGACTGATTGATATGTATTCAAGATCCTTGTATTAATTAACTTTAAGGCAGGTACCAATGTCTTTAATGTTGCATACTGTCCTCCACCTCTTACAGCCACTCTGTCCTTAAGCAGGCTGTAAGCACTGATTCCACATTCTTATTTTATGAATTGTCCCACAAGGTTTCAATAATATCAATTATATCTCATTTTTCCCTGTTAATGAGAATTTCCCTGCCCCATGTCCCTTCACACAATCTGCCTTCCCACAGAACTTTGTCCGAATGTCCTGCACAAAGAAACCTGCAGATTCACTCTAGCCAAATCCAACAAATTCCCCTCCAATTTTCTTTTTGTGGATCTTCCTTTTCATTACATTTCTCTCAACCTCCTGGTTTCCTTTTTCTTAAAAGTTGCACTCATGATGTCTGTCAACTCATCTACCATTTGGCACCACAAGCAGTACCACCAGTGCACACTTCTGGATCCTACCTATTTCTTCTGTGGCATCAGTAGGAATGACTTCCCATTCTGACTATTAAAAAAAAGATACTGCAGGTATAGATTTTTCAATCAAAAAGATCAAAGATCTCATGAAAAAAAAGGAATATGGTTTCATGGTTTGACAACTGAGTTTTTCTTTTGCCTTTTAGCAGATTTTAACAGCAACAGCACGGGCAAACGGAGCAACAGGGCAGGCAAGGTCTTAAATGCAGCTTATACTGATGTGAATTTTCTACTATCGCTATGAAGTGCTATAAAATTTTACATTCGTGAAAAAAATCATTTTAGAGGCAACTCAAGCCATTCATCCAAATTCAGTGGACAATTCTGAAGTTCATGACTATACTTCTCTACCTATGAAATGAGCAGTGTGATACCACCTTAGCAATACACTACTGTAATATTTATGGAGGTACATTAGTGAACTGAAGAGAAAAATCATGGCAAAATAAATAAGTGTATATAACAATTAAAGGTAGAAACAAATGGAGGCATACGCAAAGAAAAATAAGCGATGATCAAGGAAGTTGTTAAAAAAAATTTACTGTCTGCCATGTTGTTTTAAGCATGTGATTATTCTATTAGAGACTACCATAACACATCTGCAGAAGGTATCTGAATTGAGACAGCATGACTTCTCAAGTCACGGATGATCACCATAAAAACAATACCGTTCAATGATGTTTAACATTTCATAGGGTTCTCTTTACTTGTTCTGAGCGCAAACCAAGCACCTCAGCTCCTTTACGCCACGATGGTCTGAACCCCACATAATTCTGTAACAGGGTCAAAACCTTCAGACCCAAAGTAGCAGCTGCTGCCATGTGAGCTACCAGAGCACTTCTCCTTTTGTCATCCCATTTAAGTACATTTACTGGATTAAAGAATTTTAAAAGTGTTTGCTGACAGCATAGTTTCCTGATACATTAAGAGGCCCAATGAAGAAAGTCTCAAAACTTTTAGTGAAAAGCAAGCTGTTCTACCCACGACATACTTCCATTCTCACAAATGGCTAACTGGTTTTGTCTGAAACTTAAAACCAACAAAGCCTCAATCCTGAAAACATAACCAGTGACATTTCTGTCCAAATAGTTATCAACTTGGTAGCTACAAGGAAGTGAAAACATTAAGTGTTATAACCAAAAGTTTGCTCAGCATCCT
The DNA here is from genome assembly GCF_011004875.1 of Balearica regulorum gibbericeps. Taxonomy (NCBI): domain Eukaryota; kingdom Metazoa; phylum Chordata; class Aves; order Gruiformes; family Gruidae; genus Balearica; species Balearica regulorum. The sequence continues at coordinate 50,530,641 of NC_046186.1, read as the reverse complement.
GATTTAAAGGTACTCCTGGCTCTGCTTACAGTTGTGATCATTGAACTGTAACTTCAGGTGTCAGCAGAGAGGTCACTGAAGTCCAGTGCAACTTCTAGGGGACTGTCTTCAAACCCACTGGAGGTCACATACAAAGAGCTTTTCGGGAATCACCCCCTACATATTTAACAGAGAATTTGGCAGTATTTAGCACAATTTGGCAATTTTCAGAAGGTCTGGGACTAAACAGCCCTTGTACAGCTAGTGTCACAACTAAGGCATGCAACAGCAGCTTTACTTTAGTGGTGCCAGGATTACTATTCTTTTGCTTAAGTATCAACCCCAGATTTTAAAAACAGTATCTGAATGCTATTTACATATTGATATGACTAGTAATATTCCAGCAACGATGTTAGCCCAGGCACATGCTGTGTTAGGATTTTTGAAGACAATCTGTGATATACTTGAGAGTGAATTTACTGCATCATTAAAAAGAAAGTTGTTATTATTCCTTTGTGGAGTTTTGGGTTGGGTTTTTTTTCCATTAAATTCAAAACCTTTCGGCCAAGTTAAAAAAAACCTTTTTAATTTAGTACAACTTGGGAAAATAGCAATTTTTTGTGGTTTGGATGTGGGTTTTTTATTTTTTAAACTGTGAAAAGTCTGAGCGTTAACTGATCTAGATTTGACTGGGTACTCACTCTGTCGCACAGCTCTTCAAACGTGAAGTCTGCAATGGTTCCACATGCTTTATTCAGCTTCAGCTCTCTGCCTTGCACTTTTAGAATCCTTGGTCTAGTTACTATGGGAACATGAACAAAGACTCAATCTTCTCTGGATAATTACTATAAAATTCATCTCTTACAGATAGGAAATGCATAGCTTGATGAATAATAGCACATGATTCAACACATAAATTAGACAAAATGCTGATACAATGACTGCCACTTGAGTGTGGCATCAACCCATATACAGCAATGGAACTTATTAATTGGTCAGTGGAGATTGGGCATTGTGTTCTAAATGTATTCTCTTTCAAGAGAAATTAACTTACGTACAATCATTTTGTTTCTGAGCCAGCTCATCAAACAACTTATCCATGACAGCCTCCACATCAGCTTCACTTGTGCTACAGTGAAAAGAATAATAGAATATGAAATTAATAACACTTGAAGCCAACATCAAACAGCTGCCTGAGCCTGCTTAGCTTTTTGCCCATAAAAAAGAGAACAGGATGTTATGCTCTAAATACAAACATTAGATTTAGAATACACTTAAAAGTAGAGAATATTAACTCTCAGGTAGATGATTCTGCCTTATTTGCATACACTGAAAGACTTCTGTGTTTTGAGCTGTTTCCAGTAATGAGGCAATACAGGCAGTGCAGATCCATTAACACTATGTGTACACAATGAGAAAAAAGGCTTCTGGCTCTATCTTGCATGCAAAATAAGAGCAAATAGACAAGGCAAGGCAGTCAAGCACCTAAAGAAGTATCCTTTGAAATTTCTGAGAGGGGACTTTGTGAAATTAAATATTGGAGCAGCTTTCAGGGGAAGGGGGGGGAAATCAAGTCAAATGATTGTATTGATCAGACAATTTGCAAAATTAAACTATGAAATTCAAAATACTAGCATGATCTCTGCATTAGTAATTTTACCAGTCCCCCCCACCCTCTTATCCCCAATAGTATTTGGGAAAAGATCAATCACAGACAGTGAAAATGCGAAATATCTGTGCTGAGAGCTGAAGTTTATTTTCATTTTCTGGTTGCCACAAGAATTATAAAACAGTCTGATCAGAGATTATGTTTTGTCACTGAATGGGTTAGAGGGCCAACTTTTCTGTGTTTCATTCTTAAAGATACATAGATAGTATTTCTAGCTGAGTTTGAAAGCTGAGACTAGTAAAATGATGCTACAGTAGACGATAAACTAGAACTAGGATATATAAAGCTTCACTGAAGTTTATATAATCTCACTTGGTGTGAAAAGTTTACTTTTCTAGATTATGGACGCACTGAAGTTGCATTGCTTCACACAGTTCTAGACCTCTAAACAACAAGTGATGATCAGCATGTTACACAATTACTTTCCTGTTCATAAGGCCTTAAGCACCTTAAAAAATGTTAACAGCAGAACTGAAATAAATACTTTTTAGCTCAAGCTTAACAGCAGCAAACCGTGTAGAAAGAATTTGGACAAAAAACGCCATGAACTTCTGCAAAAGCCATTTCAAACACTTTAAAAAAAACCTTTTCTGAATAGATTACATAAAATTGTAACTTCAGAAAAAGAAGTTTCTCTCAACATTGGTATCAGTGTGCTGCTTTCCTCTGACACAATGACAAATGAAAAGGAACAGACAAAAACAGAAGGAAAAAAAAGCCATAATGGGGGGAAAGAGTGCATATATATCTCTATATATAATCAGAGAGTATGCACATATGTATACATGTAACTATCAAAAAGTTTGATGTAAAGGCTACAAGAAGAAACAGTTGAATATGATGCCTAGGTGGATATAGGCACGTAATTGCCAAGAAAGTTTGTTTTGAAACTAGACAGCTGAGACTAAGACCAAGGAAGTTGCTTTGATCAGGAGTCCTGTAATTGTGTGTACTGATTGCTTTCAGATGAGTATGAAACAGCTTTAAGCAACCCTCAGTTGCATATTTTAAATGAAAAAAAGACTACACAAATTATGAATCGTCAAGAGGATTTTAAAAAAATGTGATGATGATACTACAACCATTAATAGGGGAATGTAAACATGTTGGACAAGAACATTTTCTTTTGGGGACAAGACTGCTAACTAAATTTCAAAAATCTGTAGCAAAATACTGTATAGCACCTAATTTTAAAACAAACAAAAAATTCCCTACATACTAAGGTAGTTCTGCAGGGTTGAAAGCTCCAATGAACAAGTTTGAATAGAAGAATGAATGAGATTCCGTCAGAAAAAGAAAGGACAATAAGTATCTTATTTCCATTGGCAGCTATGGGATTTTTAAATTTTTTTTTCCCCCACTGCTTCCTAATGATTTGCACGAGTTCTAGAGGTAACCAACATCTTGCCAATGACAGAACAGGAGACAGACTTGTCACCAATCTCTGCCATTCACTTGATCACAAGTTTTACAGCAGAATACCATGAAATACTCCAGTTGGGTACTACTCCTGGACTTGTTCATATTTCTTCTCCTCCAAGAGCTGATGCCATGGGCACCATGCATAGCCTGTTACCTGCTAGAGACCACACATGTGGTTTGTATTTCTTCAGTGAGAAAAGAATATGGTAGGTGTTCTCCACACAGAAAATCTCAGGGTGCAACAGGCACAATAAGCAGAGCCGTAAGCAGTGACAGCTATGTAGACATCGGAACAAGAGCCACGCTGAGCAACACTGAGAGAATAATGGTGGCTTCGAACAGTACTCCCGAGCAGAGACCGCAAAACTTGGAGTCAGGCAAGAATATAGGAGTTACTTTTCTTGAGTTCACACAGTCACACTTTGTTTGAAGATACAGAATCTGCATTTGACCTGTTTTCCATATATAAAATGCTGTCATTTCCTTCCAGAAGCAGAAAGAGTTACCTGTTGTATTTCTATTAAGCAGTACTCCTCCTTCCAAACAACTACAATTTCTAACTTTATAATAAAGTGACAGGGACATACTTTGTTTCAAATATCTGTCACATTGATGCAAATACTGCACCTTTCCTCACGGAAACATGACTTTTAAATCAGTATTGTATGTTGTGTTGAAAGATACAATGGTTATAAATCTCTCTAAGTTATCGTTGTCTGCCTCGCTCAGGTTGTCGTTGATTAAACAATTCTGTAAGAGCAAATACGAGATAGAAAAATGTCAGCAGTGCAAAGGTTTCAAAGTATGAAAAAAAAAGAGGATGTTTCTATTAGGCAGATATATGCTGCAACCGTAAGCACAACTGTGAATGTTTTAAAATATATTTATTTGCAAATATAGAATAAAGTGCTAAAGAAATTTTGTCATGATAAACAGAAGCAATCTGTCAAAATAGGAGGGTGTTGGGGTTTTTTTTTTTTAAATCCATAGCACTGGAAACACCCAACATTAAATGAATCCTTGTCATTGGATTTCTATAAATACTTAATTACTTAAATACAATAAGGATGTTCTTCTATTATAAGAGAATTGTGCAATCTCTTACAAGAGGATATTCATTACTTTCTAACCATCTGTCACTTCAGTTCTCCAAACACCACACCTCCCCAAAAAATCTAATTAGTTTTTATTCAGTCACACATTATAAATGATGCTAGTGTGGATACTGAAAATGTAGTTTAATGAAGTTAATATCAAGGCATAATGGAAGGCGGTTTGCTGAACAAAATGGACCAGAAGGCAAAGAAAGGAAAAGTCACACCCTGCTAATTCTACTATACATTTTTCATTTCCCATTGACTAGGAAATTATTGGCTAATAATAAGGAGAAAGAGGGCAAATACTATATCATAGATAAACTTACAGGTAGTAAAGTTTTCCAGCAGCAGGAAGGACTCGTTTCCTGTAGTCTATTCCAGAATCAAGCTGGACTGTGCTGCAGTATTTCTGCAGAGACAAAAAAAAAAAAAAAAAAAAAAAGCTTTCCTCAAGCCAAAGCTGTATTTATTATTGTCCGTGTTAGAAGACACACTGCTGTGACAAACTATCAGCATGAATATCATCTGCAAAATGGAAATTCAAGATCACAAAACTGAAATCTCCTTTACAAATATCAAAGCAAAGAAATAAGCTGGTAATCATTCAGATATTCAAAACAAAAAAGTAACCATTTTCAAAAGTCCATCAACTACAAAATTTATAATATAGCAAGGGGAATGAAATCAGGGTGGACACGACTCGTTCTCTCTGGGTGGTGCTTTGTTGAGGGAGCATGTGTTGTAGAAATAATTCTTTTTTGCATTAAAGAATATACATTTAGAAATAGAAAATTAAGAGAAATAAAAGTTTAACAGACAACAATGAAATTCTAGCAACCGAGACAACCAAAACTACTACTACTTTATAAGCTAAAATAATTGTACCTTTTCCTTCTACTAAGATTAAAAAATTTTATGAGTCAAACATCAAACATATGAACCACACCAAGTCTTGCTGCAAAATGGACCAAAGCATAAAGGGGAATAAACAAAGCTCCATATCAAAAAGATTTTGTTTCATTTTTGTAATGTCTGAAGTGCCTCAGAAAAGCATCTCTTTTCCCTCCCTTTAAACAACCTGTAATATTCCAAGTATGATACAGATATCCCCGAGTAGTCACAATAATTGCTTCTGTTAGAAAACTCAAAACTAGCTGTACTAACGGTGAATTTTTTGATTCAAGACCTAAGGCTGAGAGCAAAAGTCTCACTAAACTTAGTGGGATCAGTATTCCCTCTGGCAAAGGGAATAGCTCTGCTTATCTGTTATTACTACTGCCAACATACACAGCTTCTCAATGTTATATACCTAGAAGCTAAAGAAGCTATTAAAGAAAGGGGGGGGGAAAGTTTTAATATTACAGAAAATATATCCCTATCAACAATTTAATTAAAGTAATAAAACTTGGGTGTTTTGTAGGTAATTCAACACCATTAAAATTCTTTGGATTGCTAGAATCCACTAAATTACTCTGTGTCTTCACTGCACTATGAACTATTAGTTTATCTTTAATACTTTCATTAAGCGTTTCATATTCTCTGTGTCAATTTTTTCAAAGCTTCCTCAAGGCCATTCAAATATCAAAACTGGAAATGTCAAATCTCATTTATAGCAACTACATTGCATGAAATAAAAAATCCCTTAAACTTCCAAAGAACTATCATCAGTGATTTAAGGAACAATGGCCCTTTCGAACGAATGAGTTGCATAGGACTTACAGATTACAAATATCTGCAGGAGTGACTGTGATGACTCATTGCACTAATTTTTTGCCCTTGGCTATTATTGAAGGCTCTATACCAATTTTAAACCTCCAACTTCTCTGCAAGATATACAGCTGAAAAAAGGAGGTGAAAAAAAATCATCCTGAAAGCACAGAATCTCAGGAAAATCCACGTATCTTTAATTCCAGTAAGTGAAAAAGCCATGCTAATCAAATCATTATCTTGGGCTAAGGCTACTGCAAACACAATAGCATTGGTGCTACAATATTATTATAATCTATTCCCTTTCTTTTCGTGAAAGCTTACAAAGAAAGAGAATAACAGAGCAGAAGAAAAAAGTTCCAGAGGCATGTAATAATATGCACAAGGGAGGGAGGATGTTTAAGCTTTTCTTCAGCATCAGTCTGGCAGTCAAGGCTAGAAGGAAGATTCCTGAAATGTCAGAGCAAAGCTGGTGTACTTAGCTTTTCTTTGCTAGGCACTGATGCTCAGCATCTTTCCACCTAATGCTTTATTTTTCCAAAGTAGTAGATCAGCTCAAGTACTACTTTCTTCATGTTAGCAGGGGAAAAAAAACCCCTCACATTACTACAGCTATGCAGACAAGGAGATTATTTAGATTAACTCCAGATACTCAGATATTTAGTAACGCTGTTTATAATTTTGGATTTTTTTCCCCGGAAACAACAGGAAATTTTGCATGCATTCAGCCTCATCTCTTCGGCCTTCAAGATGGGTTTACAAACTCTACCGCGCTCTCAGGGTGTTGTGTTGCATACAGGGTGAAGAATGAACACAGAACTACATATACTTAAGACTGTGGCATGGTTATGGTAGGGCTGAAGGAAGAAAAAGTGTATCTGAACACTGTAGCTGGTGTATATTTATTGTGCTAGTATCTACAGTGGTGCTTGTGGCTCAGCTGCCGAGTAGAGCAGACATTCTGTGCACTCAAATACAGACTGATACTGGGCTATATTATGCAGGTGACTGCGGCTTGCTGAAATATAAATCAGCACTTAGTGCTACAGTATTTCAGTCCACTTGTGTTCTGCTTACAAGCTTATCCCTCCTCAAATGCACCAACAGTCTTTTATGGCTCCATGATTTAACCTTACAATGAACGAGCTTTGGAGGTAAGAACTGTTGATGTAAATACTACCAATACAGCTATGAAGTAGATGCATTTCTTCTGTCTTCCTTCCCTTTTCTCTTTCTTCAAAGTAATTAGTATTGTCACTAGTTAAAAAGAGCTTGTGTGCTCAAAAGCTTATTTATGGGTTTGGGCCCTTTTAGGCTACAAATAATTGCCTAAATGAAAGATATTTCTTTGCCTTATAAACTTTGCGTTGTACGTCTACAATAATGTACTACTATTGATTCTAATGTGATATAACATCACATAGTTTATTTCAAAAATATCTGTTAGATATTCTGGGCTGTAGGACCTTCCAGCCAGAAAGGCATCTGATTCAGAGCAACATAAAATACAGTTGTTATAGTCCTACTGATTTTTTGCTTCCTTAGGAGGTGAAAGTCAACTGAAGCAAACATAAACAAAATGGAAAACCAGAACTCTGATATACAGCGGTTTTCTGAAATACACGATGTAAGCATAGAAGTAGGGGGCAGTCAAGTTGGGGGAACATACTTAGTCCTTTGGAAAATATTTGGCATTTTACTATCCTGCTCCTTGGATGTTCCTAATTAATTTCCAGTTTTGGTTTGAGGGGGGGGAGGTTTGGGCTTAATTCTGTCCTATCTTTCAAATACAGTTCCGTCTCCTATTTTTCAAACCAGCATTCTCAGTCAAATTTTGGTTTATATTTTACTTTGAATCTCTATCATATTTTTCATCCATTACTGTCTCAAGAACCACTGACTTGGACCTCCAAGTCTGTTTCTCCCCCCCGCCTCTCCCCCCTCCTCTTTTTTTTTTGTTGGCCTCTCTAGACCAATGCTCAGTTCAGGAAGGTAATCCAACCATTTAAAGCCCATGTTCTAAACAAAAACAAAACAGCCACAAGAATTTCCTAACCCTTCCACAGGTTCACATAAGTCTCTACCACTGTTTGTCATTAGTTATTTTTGCTGAGACACTTCAAAGCTCACTCACACCTATTCTATTAGGCACTGTATAAATATACATGAAATGGACAGCCCCTGCCATTAAAACAAAACATTATAATCTGCATAGCAACATGCTGCCAGAAAACATTCCTTTAAAACACAATTGCTGCTGTTAGATTATAAGCTTTGTAGGGTAGAACAACCTTCTCCTTATGTGAATATATGACAGCAGAGTACAGATCTATAGGTGCTACTGGAAAATAATGTAGCAAAAAAATAAAAATCAAACAGAAGTGTGAATAAAGAAACCGATCATTAAATGATAATGTGGAAGAAATTAATGCAAACAAAACAGCATACAAATATGCACTGGTGTGGGCAATGCTATTTACACAAACTGAGCTCTACGCAGTAAAGAGAACGGGCGTGATAGCAGCACCAGTGAACTGGAGGGCAGCAATGGGAGGGAGGACTGCTTGCACTGCCAGGCAATAACAGCAGCATTTCTCCTCCAAGTTAAGAATGTACCGGTGGAGACGGTTCTAAAGGGGGATTCAGCACGTGGTCACCTTTACTCAAAGCCAGAGTCAGAAAGGTCACAGAGAACCTATGTGTCAAGCAGAGATCCAGAAGTTTTTCCTTTTGGGGTTTCTTTTGCAGACAAGGGCACCCACTGCAGTTCTTTGTTTCTACACATGTAAACATTTCACTTACCAGCTCCACAGGAGTGCAGAGGGCAAAATGTTCATATTTGTAAATATTTTTTTCAAGATAAATGGTTTAAATGTTAAAACGACAGCATATAATCAGAATATATAACAGAAGAAAATAAAGCACACCAAAGTACCTTATTGTCCAAGATAAACACTTAAAATACTCCATTTACAAAAATGAAAACCATATACATGGTTGCACAGTATGGAAAAAGCAAATACTGCTCACAAGTGTAAGAATGAAATACTGAACACCTCAGAGAGGGTGCATATGTGAGTACCACCATGCAACTCTCTCCCCTTCACAGGTGTCAACAACATGATACTCCTGCATCATGGAACTAGAAAAATCAGGACCATCATCTACAAACTCTGCAAATTGGGGTGGGGGGGGTGGTGTAGGTGGGAAGCAGGCTTCTCTGGTTTTTACCCTTCATCTTTTTTGCAGTATGAGGAAAAACCCTACTAAGATTCTGTATAGAAGTTCTAGTTTCTCTCTCCATCTTTGGACTAACTTCTCCAACACTGGACTGATTAAACGCTACAGATGTGATTGCATCCTCACACTCACTAATCACCACCACAGAATCCTAATCAACAGCCAAAGAACTAACCGGAGTGCTCAGATTGTTAGTACTTCATTGTCAACGCCACAACTGTAACTATTGGTTTCCATTTTTTAAGATGGAGATTTAAACTTTCTAATTTCATTTACTTGGGCTAAACTTCTACTTTTCTTTTGAAATAAATACTGAAAATTGAAGCTACAGTTAGTCTAGTCTGTTCTTGTGGAACCATCTACAGTTTCCAACAGATTTTCTATTCTATTGAAATATTTCAAGTCTGACTTACCCTATTCAATTCAAATGCATAAAATTAATTAGTCATACAATTTATTTTGAAGTCATTTATGTATTTATGTATACAAAGAAGAAATACAATTACAGCATTGAAAACGCAATTAGTAAGTTAAAAATACAGCATGATCATGCACTCATTTCCACTGAAGTGGCAGAAAAACTTTTTATTCCAGAAGGAAAAAAGAAAAAGCCTCAAGGCTTGAGACAGAACACCTAAAACGACAATCTTCAGCTAGAATAGATAAAATTAGACTTTTGGTATACCTACTGTAGAAAGTTAATAAATATAGACTACTATAAATACAGTTTTCTTTCTGTAAGCACCTCTAATATTCCTTTGTTGCTGCAATCAAGAATGGTTGATATTGAAAAGTTTAACTGCTCAAGACATTAAACTACATGACATGGTAAGTCGTTAAGTAGAGGAACAAAGGCTTCAGAAAATTTCAAAATGCAGTCAAAGTTAACTGGACAACCTGCAAGTATGCATGACATGTGTTTCCCATGTGTCACCAAAAAACTGAAATGCTAATAGATGGCCTTGTGGTCCACTGTAATAAATACAATGTGTCCCTGTAAGCTCAAATATTGTGATCAGCTCGTGACTCCTGATAATGCAAGTGAGTAGATATCCTTTAACCTTACTGAAGGCCACTGCAAGTCAGCCCAATTGTCATTCTCAGAATTTTAATGGCATTAAAAAAAAAAAGAACATATAAAATCATACAAATCATCCTGTCGGCCTTCAGGATCAGACAAATCCTATCCAAGGACCTACAGAGAAGGTGTAGGGGGACAGAGATGTGAGAGTGCTTCACCTTGGGATGATTATTTCCTTAATTTCCATACTTGCTGAGTTTCATCAGCTTTTCAGAGTCAGGTCAAACCAGACATCTGCAAACACAGCAGTAGCACTGCATCTGCAGTATCACATACACTTTCCACACGAGCAAAGTATAGTCCTATCCCCAGGCATGCAAAGCTACACAATTAATACTCTTGGCCTCTGGCGTAGTTCTTAACAAGCACATTAGGAACACCTACTATTAATAACCAAGACATGCCTACCCAAGAAATGCAACTTTTAACCACTCCTTCTGACCAAAAGGTATCATAATTTCCACGTAGGTATCACCTTCCCTTTTCAAATGCATCCTCAGCATCTAATTTTTTGTATTTGCTTGTATCCAAAAACAACCCCAAAACCCAGCACACACACACACACACAAAAAAAAAAAAACAAAAAACACCCCCCCACACCACACCCTACACCTGTCCTGCTGATTTGGTCACCATTAACAATTCACAAGATCATTAATACTCCTTCCCTCCAGCAAATCAGAAAATGAGCTTGTTCCTTGACAATAGTGCTTGTCATACATTTATTTATATCCAACCTAAAAGAGGAAAATTCTTTTGCATCACACAACACGTAGACATGTGATGAGAACCCTGAGCCAGCAACAGGAGTTCCTCAGGTAAACAGAGGTCAGCAGACAACCATTCTTATTTTTCATTGTTTGACTCCATATAGTGTTAGATTATCAACTAGAATTTTATTTCTTTTTTCTTAAAGTTATTTTTTAAACAATTTCAAGAAAAGGTTTCTCCATGCAAAGGATACCACTACAATTCGTATTTTCCCAAATGATAACTGTGCTAGAACAAAAATCATCTCAAGCAAAAAGGCAGTGTGTCATGAAAAAAAATATTTGATCTACAAAGCACACCCACAGGTTTTAACTTTGCCATACTCTCAAAGCCATCAGCAAGTGACAATCACCAGCACGTTTCAGGCTGCGAAACTGGTCCAACTGGGACTCAGGAGCTGGGCAGGTCTGTCCACAGCCGGCTGAGAGAAGCTTATGAGGTTAAGTGCAGCGTTTCCTCTCTGATGCAACTTTAAAAGGAGATCAACCAGACCATTAAGTCACAACCAAGCATGGTAGAGGTCCAGGACCTTCAAAGTGCTGCTCTTTTTATCCATGCTTAAAATTGGACTTGGTTAAAAAAAAAAAAAAATAATAATTTTGTAACACTCCTAACTTTCTGCTACAAGTATCCACGGGAATGGGATGTACTCAGGGCGAGGGGGAAGGAAAAAGAGAATCATCAGGTATTTAGCGGTGGATAAAAACTTGGTCCAACGGTGTTAGGTGGGCATACAGTTTTTGTCTCCCTGTTCAGATGTTGTTGAAACAGTAGACTTTAAAGAAAATGTCAATGAATCCTCATAAGCACTATACATGACCCCTGGGGTAATTAGCAATCATTCAAAAGCAACAAGACTAAAATGTTCTATTCTTTATTACTGTCAGCTCTTGTCTTGATCAGCATTTTAATAAAGATGGTTCATTGCTAAGACAGTTTCATGAATCAGTCATAATTACATTCTGACACACAGTGAATAGTAAAGCAAAACTAAATATCACTTCATCAACCTTTCTAACCTTTATGCAAGTATTAACTGTAAATAATTTTTACACAATCTTACAACAGAAAATCTGCATATTTCTTAGCTTTGTACATACTCTACCCTAACTGAATTTCCTGTGACCTATACCTGAAAAAAAACCCCCTTACAATCAGGCATAATTACTTAGTCTTGCATGATATTCAGGTGTTGCCTTTCACAGATCAAATCAACTTTAAGTACAAAAGCCTATTTGTTCTACAAAACAGTGTTATGCCTTAAAGGGTTAACTAATTATATATATATTTTTTTTTTAAACATTCTTTCCCCATGTTCTTCATTACCTGCAGTAACAAAATACGGGAAATTGCTACAATAGCCTTAGACACTTCATGCTTGTTCCCATTTTAAGCATACAACAAACCCTCACAAACAAATTTTGAAGAAAACTTTCAAAATGTCATCCAAGTATACAGTACAATATCAACAAAGCTACCATGCTCAGGTTAATTTTGGATGACATTTTATTTGTGAATTATTTTTAAATGACCTTAGAGCACAGAAATCTGGGAAGTCACATACTGCCAAATATAATTTTAAAAATGAATCTTTGTCTTATACTTGTGACAAGAAGATTTTAAAACTTTAAGAGTTTAGCAGAGAGAAGTTTAGAGGCAAAATGAATTCAATGGGAGTTGCACAAGTTTACATTACAGCCTTGAAAACTTTAACAACTAAGAAACCCCACTATTCTTGCTACCACAAGGAACATATGATCTATTGTACAACTTCTCAATAACTTATTTTAATGTCTTGCTACAAATCAGCTACCCCCTAAGAAGAGGAAAAATAGACAATTAACTTGTAAAATAATGGTGCATGAATAAAGACACAGACTCTTCAAATGTACTGTTCTGTGAATAGTATTTCAGAGATTCAAATGTGAAAGAATTCAGGAGGTACAGATGTGGCTGTGCTGGGCAGGAGACAAATAGCCTCTCCTTTTTCCAGTCAGGGAGCAGAAGAATGGCAGAGTAAACCTCCATGCACTAAACAGCTCTCCCCATTTCATATCACTTAGGAAAAAAATCTTCCTTGCAGAATAAGTATAAATAAATAATAATAATAAGCAAACAACCCAAAACCAACCCACAAACCACTGTATAACAGTTTTGCTAAAGAACCAGTAACAACTGTTAACTTTCAGTCTCCTAATAAACAACTGTGGTGTTCTGTGAAAAACAAATGCCAAGAGTTCACTCTGAATTTATAACACGATGTTTCGTAAGCTAAGGGTCAAATTCACCCCCAATACATGCACTTTATTGGAATTATACCCTGGATTAAGTATTTGTCTAGATTTCTTTTTTGCTGTTGTTTTTCTTTTTAACATTTGATTTGTATTTCTTTTGCCAGTATTAGCCTTTGCTCCTGCCAGAACTGTTGGCAGGCAGGGAAAAAAAAAAAAAAAAAAAAAGGAAAAAAAAGTAGTATTGATTTACGAAACTGGATTTCCCAGAATAAAAAAAAAAATGCGATTAAGATCTAAACAAAAGCTAAAGATGGCTTTCACTTAGCTCTGATGAGGTCTACTACCTCATTACCAACAACTGAAAACTTCTGATGCATTTTGTTTCAAGGGAATCCAAAAGTCCTTGCTGTAAAGCAGGCTGGGGGGTGTAGGGTCCATTCACTCTTTCTGTATCACAACCATTATGTAAGAAGTATAAAACACTGCCTTTATGCTGCCAAACCACAATGACTCTTCTTACATCAAAGCATTTTCACCACTAGGGGTTTTTTTTTCTCCGAAATTTATTCAAGCCAAGGGCAGGGAGACAACAATTCATACACACTAATTACACCTAATTATCTATTCCTTTTTTTTTTCTTTTTTTTTTCCCCTTTCCACCACCTTCAGCCAGCGTTATTTGCTATCTGGGTTTCTCACAACCTCCCCTTGCCCTGTCCATCCAACTCAACAGTAAAGTCTTTGAAGAAATAGTTGTGGCTTCTTAGAATTTTAACAATATAAGGTTCAACTCAAATAATTAAATTATTCTATTATTAGTTTTGACACATTTATGTGTTAAATATGAAGGCCTCTTGGTTAATTTGGCAAATTCCTCACATCTCTTCACGGCTAGAATTGCTGGTAACACCCTCTCTTGCAGGAGCTTCTCCTCATGCTTTCTTTTCATGATCTAAATGAAATGTTTATTGGATTAAAGTTCTTCTCTGCAGACCTCCACGGTGGCCTGTGACAAGGAGCTTAAAAGCTTTATTAATTGGCTCGGGCTTTTTGGGGGGAGGCAGGACCTCATTTCATATTACATCACAAGCAAATAAAACTGCCACGTGTAATTAGACTAATTTACCCTGATACAGCAGGAATCAACTATTCCATATCTATGATACGCTTTGATTTACTAATTTTAATCAAGGAGTAAACAAACTAAGCAAAAACTCAGGAAATCCTAACAATTAAAGGAAGTGAGAAGGCAGGCAGCCCAACACTGAGCTACAGTAGCAACTATTTTATCCTTAGAAGTTTTGATCTGCATCTAAATGAACTGCCTGGGAGCCAACGTGTGTAAGACAGATGTAGAAGATAAACATACCAAACAGCTTAATATCTAGAGAACACACTAAGGCAATAGGTACATTATAAAATAGTGTAACAGTTAAGTGCTCTGAACTACAAAATTCAAATAATCCTCGTGTTTAAATTTAACACACACACACACACTCAGAAGGCTGAATGCAGGAAGGGCTGGTAACTTCCAATCTGACACCTTGCTTTCTGTGTACAACATTTTGTTAGTTGACAGTCTTACAAATTTGTCACACTAAAATTACCCAGAAATTATACTGGTGTTCAGCACAAAAATACTTGTAATCATGCTATATTTTCTATTTTTATTTTTTTTCTATGTTTAATTAGGTACACTTCACAAAAGATGAGTACTTCTATTACTTGCAGACAGAGAGAACAAGAACAAATGCTCCTTCTACTTAGGAGTTTGCTTGGTTACATACTAAGAAGGGAAACAAAAGGCCCAACATCTTCAGTAATGAAAAAGTCAATTGATAGGCAAAGCCATCACAATATCAAAGGCCTAATCCCTGCAATTCTGACTCAGGTGACAGTTCACAGGGGTCAGAGTGGCTGACACTGACCTCAAAAGCAGGTTTTAACTATTCAACATACTGAAAGCTGCTCGGCTATCACACCATTAGACTGGAACAAACTGACAAATCAATTTCATCAAGGAGATGACTTTTTGCGGGGGGAGAGGGGGGAAAAAGGCAGGTCTGCCAATCGACAAATCCCTGCATTTCTCACGCAGGTGGTTGGACAAAAGCTGAGTGCACCATCAAAGGCATCTTATATCTACCAAATGCCTTTGTGCAAAATTAACTCCCACAATTTCCTTAGGAAGAGCTCTAAATGTTTTCAACAAATCTTTTTCACATATACAAACTAAGTTATTGAAAAGTGAAAATACTTTTAAATTCCTTTACTTCTTGCTTTGAAAGGAAAGGTATGTTTTAATTAAAACCAACCAGAGTAGGCAACAATGTCAATAAATAATCATTAACCAATTGCAAGAAAGACAGTGAACAATACAGCATATAAAAATACATTGCTTTCTATGAGAGGAGGGTGCAATGCTTACTGTTAAGAGTCATTTTAACCAAATAGTTTTAAAATAAATAATGATTTGGTCGCTAACAAGAGGAGAAAAAAAACTTCACTGTTGGAAGCTTACAGTAATTTCATGTCCTACTGACAACAGGTTTCTGGTTGATTCTTTCTCTTTAGTTAATGCAAAATGCAGGTAGCCAAAGCCAAACATTTTATTTTAAAACTGCACCTTTTAAAAGTATGCTCAGGCTATGAAGGCTCTAAAACTTCCTGATTTTCAGTTAGAATTTAGTGCAGTGCAGGTCTACTGCATGAAGAAAACCTGACAAAATGCAGACGTTACATATTTGGTATTTTGATTCAGCCTGACATTTTAAAACTTCATGCTACGGTTCCAGGAAACCTTTGGAAGCTCAAGAACTGCTCATTTAAGTTATAGACTCTATACAACAAACTATCTGAGGAGCTTTCCTTCCTGATTGTCCAAAGAATGAAGCATTGAACTAGTCACCACATTAGAATTAAGATTCACGAACAGTTAAGGGTTGATGTAAATGTCTTCATTAAATGTCTGCAAAAATTAAAACGTTGCCAAAATTACTGCCATACCAGTAAATTAAAGCATGTTTTCTCTTTTTTTTTTTTTTTTTTTTTAAGAGCCTCACTTCAGATCTTATATCTGTTGTTAAAGATATATAGCTTTATTTGGAAACCAGTTTTAAAATGTTTAGAAAATTTTTATACTTCTTATTGGTTTAGATTAACAATTTTAGGAGTATTTTTGCTCTAAGCACTTGAACAAAGTAACTGTGAGAAATGAATGGTTTTCTTTTCAAGAACTGCCTTTTTTAAAAAAAAAAATCATTCCGGAGTTCCGTGTACTTTAAAACACTCAGTAAGAGATGCTGCAAGATTAAAAGCTCAATCAGAAGAGACTGAATCTAATTGCAATTACAGAATTAAAAGATTTTCCTTCCTAACACTTCTTACCTCTTTAGAGCTCTTATCTTTATAAAATTCCATGGACTGAAGCAGCACTCTTATCTGTTGCAGAAACAAAGCCCTTCTATAAAGAATATTGCATCCCAAAGAATTTTAGCCACAACGTCATACTGATCAACTGACAGTTTTTCCCTGTTTATGAAAACTACCACTTTAAGTCACAGGATTAAAGAATCACTGAAAAATTAGATCTCAAACTATTTAAGATTTCAAAAGATCAGAGCACTGGGATAGGTTCAGAATCAGGCAGGGGACACAGGCAGGGCAGGAGGAGCTGCCAATTGTCTTACTGGCCTGCCCAACTGCACAGACCTGGAGCTTCGATGTGGCCCCTACAAAGTGGAACTTTTCAATTGCACCTCCCACTGCAGCCATTTAGCAATCGCTTGTCCCCAGTAATCTACCACCTAGAAAGGCAATACAGGCAAACTTTGCAAGACAGCTATATCTTCCCTAGAGTGCTGTTTCACCTTTTTGCTTATTCCACAGAAATTGGCTTGTAGTTATCTTGGTAAGAAATAGGAACCCGAAACCAGATACTGGAATTATATAGCCTAAAGAAAACAAAAATAACAACAAAGTCAAGGATGAACATGGGTAACTGTAGATCTAGGAAAGAAACCTTTTTGTTTTGATCATCTGAAGGGAAAGATTTTTATATAACAGTCACCAGGGTACCTAGGACCTGTGTGTTCCATTTATCAGGAATGGAAACACCCTGAAATCTATTTCAAGTGAAGCATCTCTTCACAGAAATGTACTATCAATACTTTCCATTTATCCCATCTCTCAAAGAATACTTAAAGAAATTCGAAGCTCCTATGTTGAACTTGAACTACTTTTAGTGCTAAACCCGTATTTTAAGATTTCCAATCATAAAAGTTCATTTCCCAAACAAACAAAACCAACCCACCCATTCACCAAACCCCAAACAAAAGCCCTGCAGGAGGCTCCAAGTCCAGAGAAAACTAAGACAGAAGTTAGTCCAAGTTGTCAAAGCCACTGCCAGGGAACAGGTTAGAAGAGAACAACACTACCACAGACACACATGGCACTTGGAACGACGTGAAGGTACAGAAAACAATAAATCCCATTTGCAAGCATCCAACGTAATATTTTTCCATCGTATTTCCATGCAAAACCCTGGAAGATACCATCTTTGCATTTTCTAAAGTCACACATGGAATTATAAACAGTTGATGCAGAAGCTATTCTATCCATTAACACCACTGCCATGAGAAAAAGATACAGGGATGCTATGGTAGAAATTATACACCCATAAGGGAGGCCTAAATCCGCATTTCTCAAACCACCACAGCCACTGTATCAATTTAGTTCTACCTACACCTTTGTAACATAAAGGTCACTTGTTAAAAATCTTACTTTAAAATACTCTTACTTTAAAATACACCACTCCAGTGTGGTTTTTTTAATGCCTACTTCTGATGTGTTGCATTCAAAATGTATATTTGCAATTTTTTAAATTATTATTTTTTAGTACCTTGCCATTACCCTTCCATTTTCCAACTAAGGTCAGAGTCCAAACTAAGCTTGTTTACAAGATTCCTCTGACCTACCTTTCAGGCATTATGTTTTTGGGAAAGAATCATGTTATTTCAGTAATATTTATTATAGTGACATTAAAGGCAGATAATTTAGAGCAGTGTTAAAACACAAAGACATAAGGGAAAAAACAACAACAAGTAACCCAGACTTTTAATAAGCTCCTTGTGAACAGAATATTTAGTGAAAACTTTTTCTCCCTTCATTCATTACTGTGGTAATATTTCTCTAGTCTGGGTTGTGCTACTTATTTCTTTTCGCACTACCCCATCCTCTGTCGCAACTCTAAACCAATCCACCCTCAGGGCTTCTCTCAGCATTCTATGTACAAGGTCCCTTCCAAAAAATGTAGATTATTTTCCCAGTCCTGATGAGGTATTCCGTACGCATAAACTATGTTTCACTTTTTTCCTTCTGCTAGCCAAAAAGAGAAAAAAGGAAATTACAAATAAGCATACATGATAGATATTCACAAGTCTGATCATCAGTGAAATGCAAGAGCTTTACTTTTATCAAGGAAGAAAACTCAGTCAACAAGGAAAGATACATAGAAAAGACAACTGGCTAACAGCAAGGAAAAGAAAGATTTGCCACAGAACATGATTTCCACTGAGCATGATGCTACATTTCAAAAAGCAAATGCATATGGAACTACCACTATTATTGAAAATGTTCTATGATCAGGACCTCTCTTGTATGCAAGGCCGCCGGCTACAGAATAAACCCTTTTCAAGAATCTGAAGTGGAAGTGGTTGTTCATTTATTTTTACGTTTCTTACTTTTCTAAAGCCACCCAGATAAGAACCACTCTCACTGGTAACCTCCCCGACTTTACACAAAGCCATTCCGAGATACACAGGAGTGCCACATTCATGTCAATGCCATATTAACTTTGAACCCTGGTAAGTGCTCAAATGTTAACATTAGATGGGATTTTCAAAGGTGCTTAGGCAATTAAGCAATTTTATGATTCCAAAATGTGCCCCTGAAAGCCCAAGGCACTGTCAACTGCTTTACTGCTGATCACCTCAGCAAAAACATCCAAGCAATGTATCTACGCTGAAATTCCAAATTTCTTCTCACTAAGTCAAAACAACCCTTAACTTTTTCCTTGCCTTTCTTCTACCTTGAATATTGATATAGTTAACCTTTATGCTGGCAATACTGTTGCAAGGTAGGGAAGTGCTGTTATTTCCATTTTATGTGTCACGTCAGTCCAGACAGAGCAGGACACAGGAACTGTACATTGGCCCTCAATAACTCAGTCATAGTTTGTGAATTAAAAATATCTGTGACTTGCCTAGAACTTAAAGTGTGAGCTCAGCACATGTTCTTTTTAACAGCAAAGAAAGCACTGATTGTATTATTCACATTGAAAAAAGATACTCCATTTTTTAATCTAAATGAAGCAATTATGAAGTTTATGGCCTGCCACACCACAGCATGCAGATCCAAACTTCTTGCTTGTTAGACATTACTTCTTCTTGAAAACCTCTATTTGTTAGACATTACACAATGCCCCACAAATACCCATTCGGAAAGCCACATACACACAAGGGGGAAAAAATTCACAGATCCAGGAACAATGTAATTGAGGGGTACCCACAGAACCAAAGAAACAGCAAGTTTTTGTAGCAAGTGTAAGATGTCCACAAGTACATTACAGTGTAACCATTAAGAGGAATACCAAGTCACATGGCATACACACAGCAGTAAGAAAGTCCTATCCAGACAAACTAATTCTGATACCTTAGTCAAAATTAGGTAACTTTGTGTTAAGCTAAATGCCCAGCTTTCAAGACATGTTAATTCTAGAGAGAAAGAGTTCCTTTTTCGCTTACCTTCAATTATTTTTGCCCCAAACAGTTAAAGCATATTCATCTTATCTGGAAACTAGTATCAAAGCAATCCTGTACAAATCTCTAATTTATTAATACAGCAGGCAAAATTGAAAAGCATTTAACGAGTGACTGTTCTTACCTTCAGCACAGCAATAAATGGTACAAAATTAGCTCTCTGAAGACCATTTTTATAGAGATCTGAAAGAAAGGAAATCAGTACCATTTTGCTACTTAGTCTTAATAACAATGTCAGCATGTCTTTTAGTCTGGCAAATAAAATTCTGTGTTGCTAGAGAGGGAAGGAACAAAAGGGGAAAAAGGAGAGCTGAAATTGATTTCTCTTCTTTTGCTGTATGAAAATTCAATACATTCTTAAGGAAGAAAGCAGCATCCTGAGAAAGTCTGAAAAAGGCAGGGAGTGAAAGATGACTTAAATCTCTAACAAGATATAACTGATTTTAGCAGAAGAAATAAGGCCAGCATCTATTTTAAAGTAAGGATAAAAAAAAAAGGATTTGTAATGCTGGGCATACGCTGGTATGATTATAAGGCCAAAACTACACAATTGCTAAGTCCCAAGGGTATTTGGTAGAGGGGGAAAAAACCTAAAATATGCTATTTGAGTTTACAAAGTTAGTATCGGTCTTATTCAGCCTACTGTGGTACACTATCTTCTAACAATTCTACTAGGTACACCCTTTCTCCAAAGCAAGAAAAAGGGTCATCCCTAAGGAAAGAAAAAAAAAGTGAATATGAGAAGTTACGCAAAGTTGCTAAAGTTACATCTGAATTTAAACAATATATATATATATATATTAGGATGTTATGTAACAAGGCAGATCTGCAGTCAAAGAAAATACAAGTGAATAAAAAACAAACTGCAAAGCAGTATTTTATATCTTATTTATCTCTATATTTTATACAGTATTAAGTTCTCATCTCTGGAAACTATCCAAATCCCCAATATGTTCATAACAGAATGACTTGTTCATCAAAAATGTTATCACTTAAACTGTACGATGGGCTGCTCTGTTTCATCAGTATTACGAAGGCTTATAAAAAGTCAGTACAGCGCCTATTTCTGGCAGGAGGAATAAGTAAGAGAATACAGACACCTGACAGAGGCATCACCAAAATCCCCATGAAGACAATGTCAGGTTATTAAGACCACCTATATTGACCATCATGCCTGAAGGCTACAGCTAGGCTAAAGCTCCTATGCTCTACCAACACCACGGTGGACAGAGGATACAGTCAGTATACCTGAGAAACCAACAGAATTCCTACAGAATGACTTTCACAAAATCGGATACATACACAGAAACAGTTAGGAAAATGATCAGTGAACGTGATTCTGCACCCTAGTTACTAACAAAAGTTGTACGAAGCCATGTCTCATTCTCATTCATAATTCTACAAATCACAATAGCTACACATTTGTTAGAAGAGCAATCAATTGCATATTTACTTGCAAAAAATTAGCGAACATGTAACAGTACTGTAAGACAGCTATTTCTGTTAGCTCTTTAGTTAATAAGGCTGTGAGGCTGTGTCTTTGTTTTGTGAGGATGAGAGAAAAACCCAGTAATTTTGGTGAAGAACTGAAGCCAGTATTCCTCAAACACTGCACCTCAGTATTTCCTCTCATACTCCCCTGCGGCAGAAGTTTAACGTGGTTAAGCATATCTCTAATGGTCAGCAGCTGGGTACATCTGCTCTCTAATGTAAAAGCCACTTTTCTCCTTTGTATCCACAAGAAATGAATCTCTCAATTCACTCTTAAACCTTGATGCAGCACACTACACTAACCCACCTCTCTCTCCTGCAGGAGGATTTCAGACACATGCTGTAAGCACGCAGGATTAGTGAGAAGGGGAGAAGCGACAGGCAGTGAGCAACATCTGGACTGCAGTAACAGCTCAGTTCTGGAGATGCCATTCTTGACATTCTCTGTTGGGTAGCTAGTATAAGTGGATGTCTTTCAGGTTGACACAGTGACTTAATATGTATTAAAAAAAAAATCACCATACGGCGATAATGGTCACAAACTGATATCTCAGTTTAAGATGTGCAACACAATCCTCAAGTCATGATAAAAATCTCTCCTGAACTTTGAAGAGCAGTGCTTCAAAAAAAACAAGGATTGCTCCCAATCAAGTAAGGCACCTGTGTCCAGTTCATCTGTAGTACTACAGTAATTACAATTTCATCTTGTTTACTCAAACAAAGAAAATAAACAAATGGGAAATTATTTTACTAGAGGGGAAAACATTTCTTCTCTTTATCTTAAAAAAAAAGTGCATTGTAAATCTTTACTGATTCTCTTTTACTCAATTCGGGTAGAAAAATTAACTGGTAGTTATTAACTACAGTTAACTAGTATTTATTAGTTATTAACTACTATTAACTAGTAATAGTAGTTAATACTGTAACTTTAGTATTTTTTGCAAATATTTTAAATTAATCAATCTAAAGTGTCATAAATGTTGCATATATGCATTACGCTAACTGCTAATGCTATACTGTAACAAACATTTTTCTCCTCTACAAAAAATTACAATTACTGCTTGGTTAAAAGCCATACAGATTTGGGGACTTTGTAGAAGGATCTACCTAGCTACTCACTCTCTATCGAAAAATACTGTTAGAAATGGAATTCTAAGTAATTCCCAATGAGTGACCTCAAACCAGGCTGTGAGAATGATAAGGGGTTCTTTGAGCTGGTTTCTGAGTTAGAAACCAGGAAGGAATGCACTCTCATTTCCTCTCTCTTCTGCAGAATATGTATTCCAGGATAGGAAAAGATCATCCAAAACAGAGGCAGCATTTCAGCCCTCCTCAACTCCCCTGTCCCCAAATACCATCCCAGCGGTTCAGATAGGGAAGATCAGAAAATACAGAAGGATTTGGGGGGAGAAACACCTTGAGTTTGAGAGAAGAGAGGAGTAACACTTAGTGAGAAACCGTTATTCCTTAAGAACAAAAAAAAAGGGGGGGGGGACACGGACGGACACACAAATTAGAGTATCTCAGCTTCCTGAAGACTACAGAGTTTATTAGTATTAGATACCGTACGATTGTAATACGATGTTTTGTAAGATACTGAGATTCACTGTATTTGGATAATACCAGTAGCATGTTTGTTTTTACCTTCTGGCGGCCTGTTAGATGTTGCCACAACGACAACCCCATTTTGGAACAGATTTTCAAAAAGCTGCTTCAGAATCATGGCATCAGCAATGTCAGTGACCTGTAGAAGACAACACATTTGTTTTATCTTGCTTTCAGCTTCTGCCGCAATAGATCTGCAAGTGGCTTTGTAGCAAGGAAAAATGCTTGTTAGTGAAAGCCACGGAGAAAGATTCTAATTATTGCTTGGTGAAAAAAAATAAAAGGGATAATTAATAAGCAGTGAATGTACCATGGTCTTTCAAAACTTGCCCACTCTTTATTGCGGAACTCCACCATTTCTTTACCAATTGCTAAATGATTCCATGTTAACTTCTATTATAAAACTACAGGTGGGAGACACAGAAAATAGACCTAAACATTTAAAAGGCCTAATTAATTAGAAACAACATGAAAAAAACAGAAGACAGAAAGGAAATACACACCGGCTGTTTTACATTTCTATTACCTTTGAGGCAAAGGTTTGCAGAGGTGAATTTAAATGGTCACGGGACTTCAGAAATAAAGACAAGTAGCCAACTATACATAATCAGCTGCTGTTGAAAATAGAATGATATGACATAGATACTATTGTGTGATTGTTGCAAAAAACAATTCAACAGATGGCCCATCACAAAAATAAGCAATTTCATTGTTCTTTTTAAGTGCCTTCTATTACTGTCCATGAATAATCAAAAGGCACGGCAGTCACTTCCAGCACAGTCAGCCTCTTCTAACCTTCAGGCACAAAACACGAACAAAAAATAAAAATGGGTGGGACAACTGATACTGGGGAGGGGGAAAAAAAAAAAGAAAGAAAAAAAGAAAAAAAAAAAAAGATATATACTAAAAAATAAGCCATAAAGTAAAATTTCTTTAAATATCTAACTTTAACTTAAACTTGCTTTACAGTACCATGAAATAAAGGAAACAGAAACCACTCTGTACAAATAAAAAAACGTAATAAATTTTTGTGAAAAGAGCCCACTGTTACAACAGCAACTTATATTTTACAGGACTTCACCAGCTGAGATCAGCAATCCTAATAAGTAAACCATCTTTATTATTGTTACACTTGTTTCTCCTGCATTCCCTTTGATTATTATATAGTCACTTGTTGCATTTTGACTTACCAAAACAGACCCCAATTCTGAGGAAGGAAAAAAGCGGTGGCATGCACTCAAGACACAACAGATGGCTTTCACCAATTTAGATGTGTATGTTGTGATACACCTACAGAAAGACTTTAATCACCACCACTCCATCCACCATCATACCCCCACTTCCAAATGACCTTTCTGGGCAGCAAAAAAAATTAATTCTACACTACAGACAGTAAAAGGCTTAGGTTACATTTCTGACAGCTAGTTTGGAAGCAATAATGTTCATAAGGAACCATATGTAAACACTAGTTTCCTTGTTCCAAAGATGATTTTTAATTAATTCTATGGAATGCATTAATATGGATTTTTTTTCCTTTTTCAAAACCAAACTTTTACACAATCAGTAACCTACTCCTCAGATTTTCACATCTCTTATCACTAAGATATGATACGCCAAAAAGCATGTAGTAATTCACTATTGTACCATATGTCTAATACATCTGCTTATGCACTCACCTATCAATAATTTATTTCTTCCTAATACTAAAATTTAGGAACTTTCTCTGTTCCTAAAAAGCAAGGCACACAAGGAATCAGTACATATGTGCATTTTAGGGGTAACTGTATTTCTTGTATCACAAAACAAACCTAATAGCCAAGTTTTACAAATGTATTATCTAAATCATTTTGTTACAAACTTTTTTGTTTAAAAATACTATAAGGCATGCTACCTTCAGAAAACAGGAAAGGAAAGAATATTGATGCTCACATAAAAGAAAACAATAACATTCTTCTATTAATGAGAACTGTTTTTTGATGCGGAATTCTGATGTTTTCAACTCCATTACAAAAAAAATTAACTCTCGAAAGTTCTGTCAAAAAGCAAGAGCCATTTTGAGAATTAGGATGCAAATATGTGCTCTTTTTATCTAATCAGCTTGGGAAAGACACAAAATTTCTGTAAGGTAAAGCAGGTAGAAGACAGTAACTAAAGCATTGTAATTTCTCATGTTTTTTTACTGTATCCAGCTTTCATTGCAACAGGGAACAAAAGCAAAGGCTACAAATTACCAATAAGGAGAGCCTGCTAATGGAGAGAATGGAGAAATTTCATTAGCATTTAAGAGAAAAGATTTTTATGACCTAGTGCTGCTTTCCATTATGACTCACGTAAAAAGAAAAAAGAAAAAAAAAAAGAAAACACACTAGACTAATAGTTAATTTACATGTGTAAGTGCCTGAGACTCAGTCATCCACTGATTGGTACAGTTCCATGTAATGAATGACAAACATAAGCATGTATTATCAGTAATTAGTATTAGCACAAAAATAAGAGCCTAATTTTTATTAGAAGCTTTTAATAGCATGCAGGTTAGTAAAAACTCCCTAAGTTGCAGTTTGCTTTAAGTCCAAGTGGTACCGATGATATCTATAAAGACTAACACTGTGTGATCATCCAGCTAACCAAGCAGTAGGGATTCTGTTTTCATTATCCATACTAACATAGGTTACAGTCACATGCCAAAATGAGAGCTTCTAATTACCTGTGTATAGTTATCTGATCGCTAAACAATAACTAGTCTCTTTTTATTGGCCAACCTCTGTGTTCTGAAACATCAAAATTATAATTATAAACAGCTTAATTCTAGGGTTTTTCTTCAAAAAGGCAACACAATTTTAAAACGGCTTGAGACTTCCATGATTAAAAAAAGACTTAAATATTTACAGTCAATTGTATGACAAAGATCAGTAAGAAGTAGCAATGCTTCAATAACCCCAGAGCCTGTGGCTCAGGCAGATGCTGATGAAACACCTGCTTCAGAATGGACAAACTCAGAGGCTTAGTGCCATCCCTAAGGTCCCAGCTATCCCACAGTATCTGCAAAAAGAAACATTCGAGACATAGTAATTTGGGGTTTTTAAATACAATAATATTTTAGAACACACAAAACTATTTTAAAAAGTACTGAAATATTTTTCCGCACCAATTACTCAACTCTCCGCTCTGAAGGTTCTCTAGGCTTTGTGACAAGATTCACTTCTGAGTACTTCTGTTTTGCTTTAGCCCACTATCAGATCAGAGGAACATACAACCTCAGCAATGCTTTTGTCTTTTGAAGTTCTGCACTTGGTCTCCTCTGAAATACGACCATTAACATTACTTTTTGCTGTCCCTGTTACAGTATCACTCATCCCGTGTCTGGTCTTCAGATAAATAATTAAATTAATTCAGCTTATCCTCTTCCCACCCACCCCCCCCAACAGGCATTTGAAAGCAACCTGAAGTGTTTCAAGCAAATCTCAGTAGTTTTTCTGATATTTCCACAACACACAAGTATTTTGCCAAGGAAGTATAGACAGCTTGACCTTCCAGCTATCAAAAAGGACAGTAGCTTTGTCTATAAGCCAGAGTATCATGTTCTGAGTCTCCAGCTCTTTCCAGTTTCATTTTAATCTTGCAATTCTTTAAATATGAGTGAATCAGACTGCAGTGAAATCTGGTCATTATCTCCACTACAGATATGAGCTGTGAACATCCTGAATTAGATATGACTCCTTATTATCAATGTTAATTGTGTCACTATGTGAGCTACTCTTCCAGCCACTGCACTACTTCATGACTATTTAAGTAGAAGGTTTCTCCTCCCAAATTCAGTGCCTTCTGCAGGATTTCAGAAAGCTGGGACTCCTCTTCAGCAAGCAAAGCTTGTGTAGCTTTCCACGCTACAGAAAGTCAGTCAAAAAATCCAGCTATTGAAAAATCTGTGAGTTTAGAACATTAGTATACCCAGAACAAGTAGATTTTAAAAATTCACATAAGAATGCAAAGTCTTAGATACACATTTTAAAGTATAGTTCTGCATTGCTTTCCCAATTGTGACCCACCGACAAAAACACAGGTGATTTTTTACAACTGAAGCAATTGATGTACCTCAAGCAAGTCAGCAGGGGGAGCAGGCAATCAATTTGGAAACAAAATCTACCAGAGTCTCTCCCCTTAAAATGTACACGACAGTCTGGAAACACAGCAGCACAGGATATGAAAGCAGTGGACATTTATATAGAAAAGCAGATATTTACACTAATACATGGTACAGCAAAGATGCCTCTTTCTACCATTCCTGCATTTGATGTCATGACAGTTAACACTCCTCCCTGCCCTCTCCAAACCTTCCTATTTCTTCATAGTGTCAATATAACTGTCTCTGTATTTAGATTTTATACTGCAAGTTTTGGAAGCCCAGCATTCATATTCAGTAGGTAAAGCACAACTGAAATGATCAAACAGCATCAATTGCTATGACTCCACACATTCTGAAATTGTAGATCAAAGGACTTCCCCTTGTTGAAAAATGCAAGAGTAGCTTAAAACAAAAACGCCTACTACTTTACAGTAACAAAATCCACTTCATGGGAGCTGATCATAAAGCAGTTATTTTCTCGGGTGCACAGGCTTGTAAAATAATAGCTAGGAGATATAAATTGTTCTATCCATTTCAGTAATGTATGAATTCAAGAGCATAACACAGAGAATTTACAGTAAATATTCTTTTGCTATTAGTGATTTGAGAACAAAAACAGATCGGTTCTTACCTAGCTCTGTATTTTCTCTCTGAATTAAAAAAATCTTAGCTGATTAGAGCTGCCAAATATCTCTAGCCTCTCTCCTAAAAATTTTTATAAAGCAATTCTCCACTTGAATTTGTGACATGCCCTTAAAACAAAATTCACAAGCTGTGTAAAACAAATAAACCAACCAAATTAGCTTGGGCAAAGATCATTTTATGAGTTTATTTTTAATTTTCACATTTAATTCAATAAAAAAATTCTTAAAATGTTAGTTACATTGATATAATCTGGCACTGCCATGCTAAAGGCTCCAATAACTCTAGGGAAGAATTTAGGTTGAATTTGACATGTTATTTCCACGTCCTTAACACCAAGACTATTTTGTTCCATTATATGAACTACAGCAAAGACCAGGCATGCCAAGCAAGTATCAGGTGACTACTCTCCTGGGGACTGTACAAACTCAGTATGGGACGATGGCCGCTGCCCTGAAGTTCTCATGAGCCTCTCACCAAATTCGCCCTTGTATGACCAGTAACCAGACTGGTAAATGAAAGCACTATAAGAGCTTCACCACCAACCCGCATCTTATCTCCTGGGGAAAAAAACCAAACAAACAAGCAAAACAAAACACAACATCATCTTCAAAACTGTGAAATGACTTCTACCCTTCAACTTATACAGCTCACTACTGGCCAGTGATTCAAACACTGTATTAGCAGTACACAAGTATCATATTTTATGATTGAAAGTAATTTTATTAAGTTTCCCCTGCAGAGAAGAAGTAACCTCTGACTTCCTACCTGAAATTCATCAAAACATAACAGAGCAGCCTCTTCGCTTATTTCCTCTGCTACTGGTGCAATTGGGTCGTATGATTTGGCCATAAATCCTGCCTTTCTTTTTGGCAAGCTCTGCTTAAGGCGATGTATTCCTGAGTTGATAAAACACAAAGGAACAAATATTTCTTATTTCTTTTTCTAAGATAGGGAGAACAAAATTATTCAGCTACCAAATAAAAAGTAACCCAGTCAGTAAAAATAAGAAAGCTTCAAATTTAGTCCAATTTCAAGAGACCAAAACAGTTCTCAACCACATCCAGGAACTATTAAAAGCTCACAGATTCTCCGATTCATATTTTCTTATTTAGAAATACGTAAAACAAAAATAAAAAGAACCCTTGAATGCTATGCACCTATACTTTATCTTTTAAAAACTGATATAAGTTACAATTGTATCTTGCTCCAATTTATGACATTAGTTTCAGTTTCACTTTGTAATTTGGCATTTTCTGTCTTAAGCTTCTTTCTAAGCATGAAAAACCCTTACGGTATTTACAAATCAATGGCACAGCTCTCTGCATTGCATGCTGTGAAGGTATACTTAGAAGGCATTTAGTTAAAAGAACTCAGACTAGCAACACAGTTATATTTTAAAATGTAAAGATCACTTTGTGCCAGCAGCATAAGATTATTACATCCATACTTTAGTGTCTCATGGATTGTATCCCACCTGACCATAAACAAACATTCAGAAAACACAGATACTGCAGTACCTTTGTTAAGACTAAGTACAAATGACAAGAAACGGAAACAGAAAATCTCAGCAGTGACCCAACAATGATAGAAAAGAGGGCACTATAAGTAGCAGAAGTTGTTTAGACCAGTGACAGCTTCCCAAGAAAAACGCAGCTGTCACAATACTTGTAAATTACAGCCTTTAACAATTTCACAGTGTCTTAAGGTCACAGAATTTAGAAACAGGATTAAATTTTAAAATATCTAAAACAGTGTTTTTGTCAAAACTAAGTGCCTTACCCTGTCAGAAAATTTTCTGAAACTTAGGAAGAGCTTCCTTTTATTATTTTTTCCTCTAAATTACTGATAGTATTACTAAGTTTGACAACCAGAAGAGTTCTCATTCCCCTTTGTGTTTATACCTGATTTAGTTATTGCTTATTCAAAATGCAGATTGAATTTAACCTTTACTGTTTCAGTTTTAGCAACTGCCTTCTTCATATTGCTAACTGGTAACTGGAAAACATTTAGTTCAGGATTTAAGCCTAAATATACATCCAAGTTTTCTATACAATCAGGTATACAGAATCTTTGAGAAAAGATACTTCAGAAATAACATGCAATTAATATCTACTCTGGTGTGACAGACAATGCTAAAATCCTTTAACTTGTCTCCTAGTTTTTGCTTTTTTTGCTTAAATACTTAAATAAAGTTACACTGATTAACATGAATATGAGAATGAGACAGACATTTTTATAGATGCAGTATTTTATAAAATTCTTTTAAATACCTGTGTCTGCACTTACTCTGGTGTACATCTAGCATGAAGCCATGAAAATGGACTCTCTTTTTCCTTTCTACTTCTAAGTGAGAATAGAACATGTCCATCACCATTGTCTTTCCTGTGCCTTCAAATAAAAAACAAAAAACCCACCCAACAGGTAGTTAATTTAAGAACAGTATGTACTAATTACAATAATGATTGTTCATTAGCTTTGAACTAATGAAACTATACTCTTCCACAGAATAAGTACAAAACCAGACTGTTTGTGAAGAACAGTTATATTTTCTGTTTTAAAACTTGGAATAATTGCATTTTTATTTTTCAGATTTAAAATTTTGATCCATACAGAGATGGCCCCAAGGTTGCACAAATGGCTTTGTATGCACCCAGAAAACATCCTTACTCACTTTTCAAAAGGAAGTACTACATTTTCATGCTGCATTGTTGCAATTAGAATATATAAATTCTCTCCATGACCCCCTCAATTACTTCCCAAATTCTTAAATTCCATTCTTAAATATTAGTGAGTGGGTAACACTGAAAAAACTGCACATGATAATGTAGTCCAATCCAACAGCTTCCAGAATTCAGAGTGTAATTGTTTAAATAACATCATAACATGGAAGAAAACTAATCCTGGAAAACTCATTAAAGCAATAATTTGACATAAACATAAAGCTTTTAGACACTTCAGAATTTAAATAAACACGTTTAGAGAAAATTCCATCAGAATTGATGCAACTGAAACTTACCAACATCTCCATAGACATAAAGACCTTTTGGAGGTTTGTTTTTTGCGAAGAGCTGCAAATCAGAAGAAAAAGAATAAATATGCTGTAAAGTAAAAGTAAGCACATTGCTGCAGTAAAGTAAGAAAGTACCTACACTTAACCACCAAAGTAGCACTAGCTAGTGAAGCGTAACCTTGAATAAATCATTAGCTCAGAATTGGTAAGCAATCTTAATGTTGTTATTTGTGCAAATTCTATAAAAGAGGCCAAACACACATGTGGGGTTTGGACTTTTTTAATATCATTGTGAAAATATCCCCACCGCCAGTTCTAACACACTCGCCTTTTCACAAGAATACATACAAAACGATTAAGCGTTTCCCGATCTATCATCATCAAAACAAATCCTTTTCCTCATTAAGTCATTTCAACAAACAGTCCTAGGAAAAAGGATATAAAATTAAGCAGTATTGCAGTATTCATAGATAGATGCAGTATATACCTATTAAAGCAGCTCTGTTTAACATATAAACAAGTAGGACTTAGAAGATCAGTATTGCAAAGCCAGTGAGCATTGTAGGTCTCCTTTATCTCCACTTTGAATCTTAAATACAGAATCATCTCTGATTTAAATATTATCAAAACCAACAGTCACAGTAAAAATATGTACCTATTTACAAATATATGTGTGTGTGTATATATATAAAAGGTTATTTTCAAAGTGTGCCTTATTAATTTTCTGAAATGAGTTACGTTTATCTTGAATTAATACTGCTTAAGAATTTTTAATTTCTTAATATTACTCAGGACATATGTTATGACACCTGATGGTTTATTCTATTTTACTTAAATGTATATTTTTATGGAAAAACTTGCAATAACAACAACTTGACTTACAATGTGAAACAGTTTCTGCCCCTCACCACTATTATTGTGCATAGCCACTTCCAAGTATAATTCTAAAAAGAAACAATTTCTAAAACCTTGGAAATCTTACCAAAATTTCAAACCCACGAAACTGAATTGACAATCCACAAAAACACCGAAATGACCAAATATTGTTCTGTGAAGTGCTCCACTTTGAGATCTATGAGCTGAGCCAACACAGAGGAAAACTAAAATTGCAATCCTGTGGTCTCATTTGGAGCTGAGTAATTGCTAAACAACTCGAATCTGAAGCGCTTTTCAAAATGCAGTGCCATGTTAAAGAAATGGGGGAGTCAGCAGCAAAACACTAATTAAATATGAAAGAAAGTATATGACCAAAAGATAGAAAGATAATGTCTCAGGTCTACAGCACCAGTTTATTCAGAAAATATGCAAGCATAGCTCTTATATAAGACCCACTTATAGATTTAATTTAGAGCTATATTAATAGGATAATAAAAAATTTGTACCATCAATCTGTGGCTGAACAGGGTTTCAGATGTTCTGAAGCTGTTTCATTAATAGACAAGGCTGCAACTATTTGCTAGTGCTTTAAAGCACTGCAAGGCAATTTAATTGATGAACATTTTTCAGTGTGTACTTTTTAAGAGCTTGAATTCATTAAAACTACTCATGCTCAAAGTTACACAGCAAAGAAAGGAGAAACAGAAAAAATCCAAATGAAAGAGACATTCAGAAGAATTTTTTTATTTTTGAGATTAACAACAGTCATTTTAACAAGATAAGACTATCATGTTAAATTTATTACATAAGAAGGTTGTATTGATGTGATTTGCAGTTTCACAAGGAATGACAGAAAGCTAGAAAAACAAATCAATATTTCAAGTACTGCTTTACCTGTCTTCATAAAGGTTATAAAACCAGAACAAGTAGTAATGCCTATATTTTTATACCATTTTTTCATTGTGTTTATTAAGTGTTTATAACCATCTTGAAGTGCATCTTTTTAAGCATATTTTATTCTCACTCCAATACTTACATTTCTAGAAAACATGTTACAGAAAAAGGGGTTTGGTTTTGCATTGGGTTTTTTTGCTAAAGGAAACAAATGTAATGGCTTTGGCTCCATAAAAGTCTAAGTCAACTTGGAGTTGATTTAAAAATTGAATTAATTCCTTTGCGAAAACAGCAATTTTTGAGTGATATCTAATTGCTAAAAAAATATGAATGGATGCTGTGGCAGACCCAAACACATTTGCTGAAGCTGATCATCTCCAGTAGTAAACTGAATGCCAGAAAAACTCTTATCCTCTTTGAGCAACTAAAGAAGTTTATAGGAAATATTTTATATATACTCCTGTCAGTGTATATATAACACTACTGACACTATTAGGAGACTCATTTTGTCAATCCTGTCAGGTATTGTATAACACTAAGACTTTATTTTTATATTCTTGGGTTGGTTGGGGGTTTTTTAACATTTTATTTATAAAAAGTGAACTCGATCAGTAGACTCTTAATACTGAAACTCAATCCTACTGGTCTCAATTTATTCTGCATGATCATAAACCAGATTTTTTTTTTTACTTTTTTTTTTTTAATTATTCTTGTGCATCTTCTGAAGTCTCAAAGTTGCATAAGAAAAAGAACAACTTCCACTAGGATTTCTGATAAAATCCAATCAATGCTGTTGGTTCAATTTAGAGCACAGCAAGCAGTCAAGAAAGTCAGTGGTATGTGAAGGCAAAGAAAGCAGAAGACTGATCTCTTGAAGGTTCTGTTGTAACACACACTCCAAAAGAACAAGGAGAGGCAAAATCTAATGCAGAACATCCTCCGATTACCCTAAAATAAGGGTGGTCTTGTTTATTTCGGAGAGGGAAGGGAGAGAAGTGGGAGATGTAGGAAGACAAACTAAATGACTGAGCTTCTCCTCGTGCCTTACTTCCACATTATCCTGAGGTATATTTGGAGTCTCAGTATAACCACGCTCAACCACTCGAAAACAAATTTACTTTTGCAACAATGGTAAGATTGAAGGTTGTTAAAGCTAGCTAGCATTTAAAACACACAAAGCCAAAGATATTATGGGATGCTCAATATCTGAGTTTGCAGGGGAGAACTTAGAAATCTTTAAATCCATGTTTTGAATGCCCACCACATCCTTTCAGATGAGGGTATCATCACAAATACGTCAAATCCCTTGAATCCTCCAAGTTTCTTAACTCACATAACATTCTTTCCAATGATTTAAGAAAGCGTAACTGAAGTGCTTCACTGAGTTTCATTATCATCAGAACATGCTACAGCAGGAGCCTTTTTTCCTTTTATACATCAGTTGACTTAGAGACTTCTCTTTGAAAATCATTCATAAGCTGAAATATTTACAATTCCATAAGAGGACACACACATTAGTGTCCTCAGATTTACAGAATTCTCTTCTCTACTATCAAAATGTTTTACACATTTCTGTTTCAAAACTGCATGCCCTGCTTTGATTAAAGTGAAGTTTAAACAAAAAAGAAAAAACTAATTTGGTAGAATCAACCAATACTCTACCTCATCTAAAGAATTATATCGGCCAAAACATCTCCTTCATTCTGACAATTTCCTATTCTTTCTTAAATATCCTTAATTATGTGCAACATCTTCCCACCTTCTCCCATACTCCCTGCCTCAGACACCAGAAGCAAGCAACTCATTTCCTGGGAATATTTACACAGTGATTTGAGAAACTTTTAGGTGAAAATACATGTCAATACTAAGGTGGTTAATTAAAATATGCAAAATTCAAGAGACAAGCAGATTTTCTTTTAAACACTAACAAAACTGCCTCTTTCTCCTACTCTTTCAGACCTCCTTTTTGGCTGCCGTTGTAGCTGAAGACATTTTCAAGGTCTTGAATGGTGTTTACTATTGTTCATACCTCTTTTCAAAACATGACCTCACATATAATTGAGCTTATTTCACGTCATTAGTACAGCAACTCAACAACTCTTAAGATGTCCCAATTGGTATTATTTTGAAAAGCTAGAGATCTGAAATATCTATGCAAACTCCTATGGCCTTGAACTTCAATTCAGAGGATCTCAAAATATCTCAACATACAAGGCCATGCTTTCACCAAGTTGAAGATCAAAGTCATTGTTCAAATTTGAGTAATAATTTTGAAAAACAGAGGCCTACTTGGTTTGCAGCAAGACTAATTGTTTTTCCCCCTCAAATTCATTCTAAACTGATG
The DNA here is from genome assembly GCF_011004875.1 of Balearica regulorum gibbericeps. Classification (NCBI taxonomy): domain Eukaryota; kingdom Metazoa; phylum Chordata; class Aves; order Gruiformes; family Gruidae; genus Balearica; species Balearica regulorum. Next base: position 50,495,635 of record NC_046186.1, on the reverse strand, counting down.
CTCCAAAAAAACCTACATTGTAAAAAAAAAAAAAAATACATAGTTTTATTACCATAAAGGAAATGGCTGGTGTCGTGTCTCCTTCCACAAACTACTTATTTCAGAAAGCTTTGGCCTGTGAGGTAATACAAGTCTCAGATAAACACTGAAATGCTTCTATTGCAACTGATAGAAATATTTGTTCCCTAATTCTACTTTTACTATATTTTAGTCAATAAAACTATTTAGATAAAAAGTGACACATGAAGAACAAAATCAAAAAGAAAGCAGACAATTCTTGTAATGGTTCAAAAGTGCAAGAAGTTTCTATTTCTGGAATAACTGTTATTTTAGAAGAGGCTTCTGCAATTCTATCACAGAAGAAATCAGGCAATAAAATAAGGAATAGCAGACCACAGAAGAGGCTGACAGAGAGAGGCTTCTCTCTCCTGCTCTCCCTGCTTTTCTTCACTGAACCTCTCAACCACATTCTCTTCAGTGACAGAGCCAGGAAAAATGATCATGCTTGAAATGCCATGCACCTCTATTTTTTATTTCTAAAAAGCTATCAGTAGATTCTTTTCAACACAGGAGATTTCATACTAGAAGTAGGTTAGTCAAGTTGCTAGAAACCTCTTGAAAAAGCAAAAAGTCAATCTAAAACTAATATGTGTAACTGATTAAAGTGTTTGACTTATTTCCAAAAAGTCCTTAAGTAATTTAAAATACATCAATGTGTTTCATTTACATCTATCAAAACCCATTAAGTACAAAACGTTAAGCAAAACCAATGCCAATCATTTTATCATGAAAACAATTGTTAACATCTATAGTATAAGGTTTATCTTTTACTTCATAGCATATTCAAAGTTACAAAGTACCAGGAGAGTGCCTATGAGCTATTCATGAATACAGGATTTACCTGCGTCCTTTAGCATTAGTACTTCCTGGAGACACCTTCTACTAGCTACGTGAACTCCTTCCGCTCATAAGCCTACACAAATCCTATTAAATCTAGGCCAATTCCAGAGAGCAGTACTCGCCACCTCTTCTTGGCACGAAAAGTCTTTGTTCTACTCTTCAAAACTGAACCAAACCTACAACAGCATCCCTACCCTGAAAGTCCATCACAGAAAAACCTATTTTCTTTACTTAGAAAACTCCTCAACAGATGCGGACATATGACAAGCATACAATGCCACCGTATACAGCTGGTACAGTGCTTAATGGCTATGATCTTACCAACTACCTATTCACAGCTGTGACTCTTATTCTGGGGAAACCCTTCATTAAGGATGTTAATTACAATTTTGCTGAAGCAAAACCTGGCCTGCACTAGAATTTAAACCATACTTTATTTGGCTTCATTTTATCTCAAAAGGAGCTTTGTTTGAACTGGTGAGTAACTTCCTGAGAGATAGCAGAATAGAAACAAAGAGGTGACTTCTTTGCCATCATGAATCATGATCTGATTTAATTACCCAAGCTAGCAGGCTTTAACATATTTACACAAAACTCACCGCTCTCCTCCTTTCCAGAATTTTGATGTATGGCACCGCACCATAGTCCTCAACCTGGTTATCGATCTTCTTAAGATTTCCACAGAGGTATCAAGCTCTAGAAAAACACCCTCAAACTGCAACAACACTTACCCCAATAGCAAGTAATTCTACAGCTGCTTCTCACTGACTGCGGCATTAGTTCCCAGGTACCAGCGAGCCATGCAACAATTTTTAAAAGCTGGTTTAAAATTAAAGCATGGAATTGAAGCAATGTTAAATGAGAGAAAGGAGTGCTTTAAAGGAACTAGTGAAAACTACTTTCGTAACCTAAAAAATGGCATTTGACTTTTTCCTTTTAAGAAAGTGTCAGACTGGCTTTACTGCCATTAGCTCTGTTATACAGGGACAAAGTAGCATCACAATTTCCTAAATAGAATAAGATTAGTATTTGTTCTCTACAATAGAGACTTTCTTCCCTATTCATGCTTCCCAATCAAAGAAACAGTAAATAACAAACTCACATAATGCTTGATCTACAAAGCCATTACAAGACACCTGCTCTAACAACTATAATGATTCAGGGCACTCCAGTTAACACAAGTCAGCTCTCAAAACTATTCTCAAAGGCAGTGCTTTTAGAACAGAATATCCAAATGTCCAAAACAGTTTACCAGAAAAGATCAAGATGCTTTAGCCTACTGATCCTCAGGTTTGACAGCAAGACCAACGCCTTTGTCATATTTTCTAAATAATGAAAATTAATAAAAGTCTGGCAGTATGTCCAAAAGATCGTGTAGGAAAAAGCCAGATAACTGGCTTCCTTTTGAGCAAATTCATCTTTAACAGTCCAGGTACTGTGTCTAAAAACAATTTTGAGACAGGCAATTTAAAAGATTATGAGACCAACACCAAGACTTAAAATGAAGCCCAGACAGATTTAAAAAAAAAACAAAACCAAAAAAAACCACCCACAAAAAAAACACAAAACAAACTGAACTTTTCACATTGAGCATCCTCAAGACACAAAAATCCGGCCTACCAGATTACACTTAGAGAAGTAAGCTTCAATTCCTTACACTTACGTGCTCTTTCAGGCACACTGCCATATTGCTTTGGATACCAAAGATAAGCAATAACCATTTTTAAAAGAGGAAATTTCTATTTTTTACTTGGTACTTGCCCAAATTGAATCAGGAGACTGGTTTAGACTCAGGAGTTAGCCTACAAAGGCATCAAGACAACATGGATCCTCAGGCACACATCCACATACAATATAAATAAATGGTTTTAAATGCCATAAACATGTACTTTTCAGACTGTATCTGTCATTTTACACTGTTTCTATGTTATTAATAGATTCTAATTAAAGAAATACCAAAAGTAAAAAGCTAAGTAATGTGATGAGCTGACTCACCAACAGGTAAAAATGGAGCCAAACAATGTTTTGGGGTATAATTCCCACATTAGAGTCAGAATCATGGAATGATTTAGGTTGGTAGGGACCTCAGGGGATCATGAAGCCAAAGCCCCTGTTTAAAGCTAGCTTAACCGCTTTCAGAACAGAACTTCCAAAGACACACTCATTGCCCTCTAGGATCCGTCTTGCCTTAGCACTTTGATTCCTGCACATCCCCACTCTTGTGTATCTCCTTCCAGAGTGTCTGAATTCTGCTCCATGAATTATTTCCCATTCAGGTTTCTTCTCACTGTAGCTCAAAAAAAAAAAAAAAAGAGAGAGCTCCTTCCTAGGTATCTAGTCTGCTTGCTTTCATCAGGAGGCAGGAAGGCATTTACAGTATTTCCAGTCAAGCATATGATTAGCAAATATAAGATCTCCAGCTATGAATAGGAGTTTAAAGCATTCAAGGGATGCTGGACACAGTTTGATAAGCAAGCATGTGCCCCAACACCCTGCACTCTGCTATACTTGTCTGCTTGAAACAGGCACGTTTACAAGTATAGCACAGCCCCTTTACAGGTACAATACTTGTTCTCATGCCAACGTTCTCTCCTCTATTTTTGTAATGCCTTGAAGTCAATATACATCGCAAGAGCCTTGAAGGGGTAACTTGTCATTTGGTGCCTAAAGGGCAGATGACCGCACGACATTTAGAGGCACATGAGTCCTGTAGGCTTTGGCTCCCCTGATCTCATGCTATATTGTTTAGGCTTGCCATGCAAACAAAATGCAGCATTTGTGCCAAGTAACAGGATAATTTGGGGTTGTGATGGGAACTATACGGCTAGGTAACAAGTCCAACAGAATTAGATATTTAGATTTATGCCCATGAGATGAGGTGCATTGCAGAACAGATGCTGAGAAAGGCTGATGTGGAGATTTATTAGCAGAGTCTGCAGCTGATGACATACACTGACTGTAAACGTGAAAGTTACTTCTGACAAAAAATAAAACCAAAAGTAGTACAAGAGAAAGAGAGAAAGAAAAATGAGAACATGCAGTGGTTGGTTCTGAGGAACAGTGACAGCTTCCAGACATCCCCTCTTAGGTATAGGGAGATGTGTCTCCTGCACAGGCAGGCAAAGTGAAGATGATGATAGCAATGAATATTTTGCCATGCTGTTTTCCCAGCACTATACTTTTATCATCAGACTCAGTCAAACGCCCTATTGTTGTTGTTTCTCACACACACACGTTTATGACTATTTGTGCTGACTGGAGTATGTTAATCAGGTGCAAATGAAGCATATTCACTGGTTGTTCAGCTTCTGTGCACAACTATGATTGCCTAATGTTTACCAAGAATTTAAATTACTATTATCTACTTTGCTGGGCACTGTGTTTGGTTTTCTGGGATATAAACTCAAATGTACAAAACAAGAGGCAAGGAAAGCTGAGAGGGGATTCTCACACCAGTTCCAGTTACTTCCCATGAGAACCTGCCATAACAACATTATCAAGATTTGCAGGTGCAAGGCCACAAGAGCAACAATCTGAGAATAACAGCGTAAGAACAAGACGTGAAAAATACTGCTGCAAAGGCTCTGGAAAACACTGCGTCAACAGCTTCAGGGAAAAGTTACAGAGCTACAACAGCAGGCTATTAACACTACTAATGCTAAGGCACTATGGTTGCCAAGGCACTGTGCAACAGCAATATGTCTGAATTTTTGTTAATACTTTGAAAAGGAGCTGTAATACACCCAAAACCACAACTGGGGTGCACATCACACCTCTGCCTTCCTTCCTTACCTCAGCTAACTAATAACACTGGAAAGAATGCACTACTTTCGTTTTTTTTAAAAAGTCATGTCTGATCTATATTACAATGTTTTTCAAACATAAGTTATTCAGCTTGGATTATTTAGACTCTGTTGGCTAATTTCACTTATATTCATGGAAGACTTGTTAGAACACAAAATATGAGCACTTGGTATGTGTAACCCAAACATACATACGTTATACCAGCACTTGAGAGTTAAAACCTGGTCTAGGCCCTTCTCTCCTATAGCCAAATGGCATTTTGGGAAAGACAGACAGTGGACACAACCAAAATCGTATCAGATTTTCTTATAGAATTATTTCAATAGTATTTAATTTTGTTGCTTCTAGAATGCCACTGGAATTTTACAAACCCAAAAAAGAAATAACAGAGATTCAAACACAAACAATGATCTATCTGTAAAGACCCAGCTTCAGAAATAAGACTCATGTTAATGATAGAAGTTTATACATTTTTAAGCACATTCTTATAAGCAAACATAAATGCAAAAAAAAAAAATTATCATTATAAACCTCACCTTTGAAAGAAGATTTTTTGAACTGATGCTGTAGCCTTTAAGGCTCTCGTGTAACTTCTGCAGGTGCTGCACAACTCTTCTTTGTTGCTCATCACTCTTCAGCTCTTCTTGCTTAATCAGAAAGTCATAATGTTCTAGAGGTCCGTTGCAAACCAATAAGGCTCTGGCATTAGCATCTGTAGGAGTACCAGGGACTGTCTTCTCATCTGCCTGAGCTGTGTACGCTGTAAAATGAAAAACAGATTATTAATAGAAAAGTTTTGAAAAGCATACTGTCCTATTCATAAACAACAGACTTTCTGAACAGTTTACGCAAAGACATACATACATTACTTACCCATACAACCACTAAAGTATATTAGCCCATTTTTCATTAAATCAACTTCTAACTTCATTAGCAAACATCTTAGTACTATGTTTTAACATTTTTTTTATATATATATTTAACAAACACACACACACTAAAAAGCCCAGTTGGAGAGTTGGTAAGATTTGGATGAGCTGTTGCAAGGGAAGTTTTGACCCATTTCTCTACCCCCACCCCCAGATCGGGACAAAAACATTTAAAAATTCCATCAATGCATTTCTCTGAGTAGATGAATCCTTTGGAGAGAGGTCGGCTAAACTAGACAGAACAAATTTAAAGCCAGCAAACAGGAGAGCAAAACAGGAGTTCTGTAAGCAAGCTGAAAGAGCCAAAGACCACACCAATTGAGGCAATAGCTGTGAAGCCCTGCAATGCACAGGCTGCTCTGCTGGCATTATCTTCTGCCTAGAAGAGCCAGGGCCGTGCCCAAGCAGGAATTCTGGTTTGGGGGGGGGGGGGGGGGGGGGAAGTTGTCAAAATTGCTAGACATAAAATGAGATATAACTAGGAAAGGAAACAACATACAGGATTACAAAGAAGGTTTGCAAAATCAGTAAGATCAGAAAGTTAACAATGGGATACACTGAAAAGGTGCTTAATATCTTCTTTGCTTCTGCTGTCATTCAAAAGGTTAAGTATAATCATGAGTAACACAATTTGTAGCAATGATAAAAGAAATAAAGTAGGAAAAACGTATATCATAGACTACATAGTCAGAAATTTTGAACATTGTGAGATCTAAGGAAATTCATCCTTAAATGCTTTAGGTAAGTTTCCTAAGCAACACAATGGCCTCCAACAATTTTCTTGGAGGCCTTACTGAAGGCAGGTGAGGTTCCAAAACACTAGGAAAATGAAACAATTTTTGTCTTTAAAAAGGAGATAAAGGAAAATCCAGAAATTCATAGGTCAGTCAACACAACTTCAAGCACTCAAAAATAGTGGAACAAGTACAAGCAGGTTTTGTTGTGGTTTTTTTTTTTTTTAAAATAAAGTATAGACAAGATAACAAATAAAAGGCAACACCAGTTTCTCAGGAACAGTGTGAGATCAAGTTTTCCTCTCTGATCAGATAACATTCTCGGTGGGTAGAGGAAAACCATCTTAATTGCAGTAACACTTTTGTCATTGGTCACATAGCATTCATATATAAAGTAGGAAAGTAAGTTGCAAATGAAATTACTTTTAGCAGGTACAAAAACAGCTAGAAAAACTACATGTAATTAATTTAACTACAGTTAAAATAGGTGCGTATTTGCAGTTTCAGAGAGGGCTCAGCAGTTCATCTCGGTGCAATCCAGAATTTCCACACACAATCTGTATATGGCAAAATAAAGTAGATGGACTGGGAATGCAGGTAACGGCAAGTCAGCAGGACACTGCACACACTGTGGAAGGCAATGCTGACAAACAAGACAAAGAATCTCATATAAATAGGACGCAATTCAACAGGGGCAAAACATGGTGCTGAGGGGAAATAAATAACTGAACTTAAGAGATGGGGAATGACCAGCTAAAGAGCAGTTCTGCAGAAAAGGATCCAGGGGCTTCACTGGATCACAAACTGACAACGAGACACTATCATAACACTATTGCAGAAAAAACATAAAATAAAATAAAAACCCCACAAGTACTCCAATGTATATACCTAGTGGAGGATGTCCCTGCCCATGGCACAAGGGTTGAAACTAGATGATCTTTAAGTTCCCTTCCAACCCTAAACATTCTATGATTCTATGCTATGAGGGGCAATATAAGCAGACATGAATAAACCCTGCTCTATTCAATAATGGTAAAGTCTGCCCTGGAACACACTTTTCAATTTTCACATCATATTTCATGAGCGATATGGACTAAGTGGGAGAGTAGAAGATTATTTAAAGGACTATTTGTTAAACCATGGGTCACAACCCACAGAGAATTTGTAAGAGGCACAAGAAGAGTTTTAAATTGTTGTAAGAAACATAAAATGAATATAGCTATAAAAGAGAAAGATAAAACTGAACAATTAGATCAAATTATGTCTCTTTATTGCAAGTAGCACCTTAGCCTCTCCAAAGCAAGGCAGTTACTGTTTATATCTGCAGCAAATAATTACACCAAATTCTCCTGCCCTGAAGGAATTGAGTTACTGCTATGAATTAAAATTAGTTCATCCTTAGCTAAAGAGATCACATAAAGAGTTTGAAGTCTGTTATTGCAAAAATTTGAGTAAACTCTTTAGAGAAGACTAAAGAAAAGCACACAGGTGTCTCCAAATGCACACTGGGTACCGAGAAAAGGAAATAAACTGTACTTATACAGTTACCTTAATAACTGTAATTAAGGCAGTGAAATCAATTAATAGTCTAGAAGTTGTAAAACTTACATCAATGGGGAGTGAATTTTAAAAATGAATTTGAAAAAAATATGTCAGGAACAGGTCAGCAATACCTGACCCACTTCCAAAGGGAAGGGTGGAAACACACAGATGATCTCTCGAAGTTTTTTCATCTTGTTTTCAACCATTCCACATAAAGTCAACCTCAGTCCTGTGATCTATACCTCTAAACTATCTGTGCCTTAGCAACACACAGAGCTTGATGGCTCTGCAAGCCCCAATGTGATGGACACCCAGTGCACCATTACACCATTAGACCTATAAAGCTGTCAGTTCCTACTGCTTACCACAGGATTGGGGGGCGGGGGTGGGGAAGCTGATTTAGGGATAAGAAAGGGTTTGTGGCTCATGGCCTTCCTGGCCACGGACAAAGCACACCAGTACGACTGCTCAGAAGCGTATTTTTTTGTCTCAGATTACACATACCTTCAGCTAACCATTCTGGGAGTGGAAGAAAATACTTCGTCATTAACAGATGACAAAGATGGACAGTACGTGCAAGTAATGACAGAGGGTGTCATGGGACAAATTACTTCGCTGTTCTCCTAAAATAATATTGAACACTGGGAATAAATATGATGGGGATACACTATAATACACTACCAGGAGACACTCAGTAACTGGTAAGTGACAAACTCAAACTTGTAGCTGGAAAACAAAGGCATAAGCTCTTAAAAACAAGAAAGTGTATAGGCGGTTTAGAGGTAAGTCGATAGAAGACAGCTGTTCAAGTGATAAACTATCCTAAGAGACAGAAAAAAAAAAGGTGGGTCTTCCCTTCTAATCTTAATTTTGTGAGATAGATTACAAAATCATTCACACAACTATGTTTCTATAGTAATCTATTCCTGGATTGATAAAGAAAAGGAAACTTTAGAAATATTAATACACAGCAAAGGAATACCAGGCAATTACCTTCATGATTTTACATTAAGGAAACTACTGTTAGAAAAGGAATCACATGTGATTCAATGCATTAATCATAGTCCTGCAGCCTTCTCTTCCATAGTGCAAAAGATGGGTTTCATTTATCTCTTCCTGTTTCATTATCCAATCTTTTTATCACATAAACTGTTACTCAATTTTCACTAGTTCCCCTCTGAAATCTTTAAGTGTCACACACAGAAAAAGCATCTTCTGTCTCTGTAGTGTCCTAGATACAGCTATAGTAAAGCACAGCATCAATTCACTATTCACAAAAAACAATGTAAAACTACAGACATGTTTTTATCCATAACCTATTTTTCCCACTTCCAGGGTGCATGACAGTGTTGGATGTTATCACATTTAGCCTGACATTAACTGCTTCTTTAAGAATCGCCACTAGGTTGCAACTTTTTAGTAAATTCCTGTTCCTAAAACACACATTTAAGTGTAATCTCACTTTATTTCAAGCCATAAAGTTATTTCAAGCTGCTTGCACTTGTCTTTCTGCTTGCCAATCCAAGGATCACAGACTAAGCTGCAGCAAAGACCTACTGTGATCGAGACAAAAAAGTCCTGCCTTGGAGAAATCTGAAGGGAAAAACTCACTAAAGAAAAAAAAAAAAAACACAAAAAAACAAACAAACAAAAAAACCCAAAAAAACCCCTTTTAATGCCTAATGAAAATGCCAATCTGAAATTATAAAAATTTCCCTTAAGTGGGGAACTTAAGACACCTTCAGTAAACTGGTATTAATTTACCACTGCAAAGATAAGTGCCTACATCAAAATATAAGAAGTATTCTTAACTCCAGGGATCTTCTGCTCTGAAGAGAGCAGCAAACTGAAAAACTAATCAGTATGTTGTCAAGTTTTCCTACTGCTACTTAGAACTGCCGTCTGAGATGACAGAGGAAAAAGGTAGGTGAGTTTCAATGACACAGTTTATGAAAGTGCTGAGGCAGGCACTAGAGTTATTTATGTAAGAAGACAATCTGAAATGGAAGCTAGGTTGTGGCATATCAAAAACTGATCTTGACAGCAGCCAGAAGGTTGAGAGCACAGAAGGGTAACTGAGGGAAACACCACTCACCCTTGTAATCCTTATTTTTCTCCTAGGAGTTGGATTTCATTATGTAAGGTTTTGAACAGTGATGTCTAAAATCTGTCAGAAGAGAATTCCCACGACAAAAATCCTTGCTTCCCCTGTATTTCAGGGCCTAGGAAAAGAACCTAGGCTTCTCTGACAGGAATTTGATCTTTGCTATCTTTCCACAACTGCAGAAACTGACATCTTTGAATTTATTAATCTGTGAATTTTCAAGTAATGTAAAAAGATTTCACGTGCATTTAAGATGATTATTCACTTCTGGGAGAGAAAAAGTATTATACTTCCACAGATGAATTCCCGTTTGGTCTGCAAGATCTCTTACTGCCCTCAAACTAAACATCTTTTAAACACATAATTAGAATAGTAGAACTTTAATGGGATAAAAAAGAAAAACCATGAGAGATAGATAATACCTAGCTAAAGCAGCAAAGATCAAACAAATGGAACCGAACTCCTTTTACTGCAAAAGGTAAGTCATGCTTCAGATTACAATATTCATCTCACCAGAGGGTCACTCACGTACAGTACATCTGGATTATTAATTCTGGAAACAAAGTTGAAACAAGCACTTCAGGGGACTGATGATGAAAAAAAAAAAATCACCTTTAACCCTTGTGCTGTATGTATACTTCAAACCACTCCCACACAGGAATCATCGGACATAGTTTTCATTCGTAGAGATTAAGGCTGGAAGACAACATTGACAACACTGACCCTTCTAAGTGTAAGGGAAGATAAAATTACCTAATTACCCCTGAACTACGCTCAAGAATTGTGTTTGATTACAGCATATTTTGAAGAAAATATATTCTGAAGACGTAAAAGATGGAGAATTAACCATTTCCTATGACATTTTGCTGTAATGGTTAATTAATACTTATCTTAAAGATAAAAAGTATTTCCAACTAATAGTTGCTCGAGAAGTGCATCTAAACTCATAGAAGTTACAACTGCAACACTGTTAATGACCCCAAAATCACCCAACTGCCACCTCTGCTGACAGTCACAATCAAGACGCTGGAACGGCTTCTGCTAAAGCAGTGTTAAGGCAACATACAGGAATCACATCTGTTTCATTACTGCTCTGCAGGCAGAATTCTGCCTTGAGAGGTTTTCACAAACACTGGAATTTGTAGCAGGGCAGCGGAAGCTAACTGAAAGCAATGTTTAAAAACTGTTCTGTTTTCACTAAGCCAAGCCTGAAGTTCAGAATATTAATTTGGGTCACAATGAAGCCAAACTGCTTCAAACCCTCAAACCCTTAATGTAAAGCTGCTAAAATTGCCTAGGAAACACAGCTGCCATGACAGAAGATGACTCTGAAGTTAGAGGGCACTTCTATCAACAGGCAGATGGTGATAGCTGAGACCTCGCTAAACTCATAATTAAGCTGATAACAGAACTGCTGCAAAATCTTTCCTTCTTAGATTGCCACAGTGATGGGGAGGGGCACTGGTACAGTCTTTGGCTCCAAAGGTTACTTTCTTGCAGAAGAATGGGAGTGAAGGTAGCAAAAGATCAGAAAAGCCAATTTTTTTTTTTTGCATGCTAGTACTTGCAGCTAATAACAACGTTCTTGTCTCATCTTTTATTAAATACATGTGCAAGTTTTGCAAAATCAAACAGGTAAACTGCCCCATGGTGTACAAGGATTTGGATGAGTTAAGCACATGCACTGAAGTTAAACACAGGTGTAAACATGCTGAAGAACGATGCCTTGACACGTAAGCTTCTCAGGAAAGAGATCATGTATTGGTTATAAAACAGAAAATACATTTATAGTCCTACAACACCACCAAAGAATTGTTCCTTTCAAAATATTTTACAATGCTTAATGAGAAGCATGGGAGAGGAGGCCACCTGAAACAATTATTTACTTTTCAATGCTTAAAAGTGTGCTTAGAAAAGCAAAGTCCAACCAACCATACCGGGGAGTGAGGGAAAGAAGCTAAGTTATCTACATGAATTGAAAACGTTAGGCCAGTATCATACAAAACAAATGAAAAAAAAAAAAATACACCTGCTGAAATGAGCAGTTCAAATCAGAAGAGGCAGGTTGCAGCTGAGATAGAAGAACAAGGACTTGGACTGTCCTCCCATCTTTGTCTCATCATATGACCTTAGATGAATCACTGAACCCCTATTTAGCCTTCTTGCAATCCATTCATTCGGGCAGTATATGAAGCAGTATTTAAGCTTGTGGAGAAACATATGAGTTGGAACTAAAATTCTGCTTTTTTGCATACATGCCTGTGGCATTATTCTGAAATAAGACAATCTGGCCTACAGATAAAAGTAGAAAAAAACCTGAAAAGTTTATCAGTGAAATTACAACTTTACTCAAATAGTACTTGTGAAGTCTAGTAATTAAGGAAAAGGTATAAACGTTTGGAAAGCAAATCACAAAACCAAATAAGACTATAAACCAGTGATCATAAAAACAAGATTATAAGTCAATACAATGATGGCTGCCCACCCCTGCAGATGTCCTCAAATAACATGTGTAAGGACTACCTTCCCTTTAACACGGAAGCTGAAGAACTGTGCCTAAAGCTACTGGATTTTCTCTGACAACTTTTTTTAAATGGTAATACGTTGGTTATAAAAAACAATCTACATAAAGTGTTAGACCGATATAAAATAAAACATACGCAACTATAGTACTAATTGTAGTGCTGTCTGTTCTCCTTAGGAAGTACAATATTGTACAATTACGATATAACGTGTCTATGCGAATATTTACCAATCCTCCTAGATCTGCTGACTCACTGTCAGATGTCTGGGACCCATCTGAACTCAAGTGAATTCCCACACTTTTGTCAGAGCGGCAGAGAACCAACAGCTTGCACTGAAGAAAAGGACTTCTGCTCCTAACCTAAGCCTCAAGTTAACAAAACCTAGTTCCCCACAAATTTGTGTATTACACCGACTTTTTTAGTAACGCTGCCAGGTAGATCTCAGCTTTATACATCAGAGGAGCCTTATGGGGGAAAAAGCCCCTGCGACAGCCTAAAGCAACATCAAAGCTTCGCAGGCACTACCGCACTCGCCGCCCGTCGAGCTCCCAACGCAGCCGCAGCGAACCGAAGCCCCATTTACTAGGGGAAAGCGGCACCGTTAACTCGGGAAGTCGCGGGGCCGTCCACGGATCCTCCGCCGCTCCAGGGGGCCGGGCCCGACTCCCGGCGCCGTCCCCCGGCCGCGCCGCCCGGGGACGCGGGGCCTCTCGACGGAGAGACCGCCCCGGCCTGCCCTGGCGGGGGAATACGAGGACACGGACGGGGCACGCCAGCCCGCCCAGCACCGGCAAGCCCCCTCCCCTCGGCCCGGAGGGGAGACCCGTGGCGCGGTGGGATGTACCGGCTCCCGCAGCCGCTTCATTGTGCCCTGCCCGCCTGCGCGGTGCCCCAGCAGGCTGTCTCTCATCCTCCCTACGCCCGACTGCGGGCAGGACAGAGTGCGGGACCGACGACCCCCCTCCGGCGGCGGTACTGACCTCTCCGCAGGGCGGCGGCCCGCGCCGGCAGCAGACGAGCAACGCGCCGCGCCGAAGCCCGCAGCAAGCAACGCGCAGTAACCAAGGGCGACACGGGCGCCGCCATCTTCCCGGCCCGACCTCTCCGGTGGGGGCGCGGGGCGCACTGGGAAATGGAGTCCCGCCGGCTCTCAGGGCAACGGCCGCCGTCCTTCCGAGGAGCTAGGCCTCGGCCGGTGCTGGGCGAGCCGTGCCAGGGGGGGTCCCGGACTCCTCTCCCTTCCCTTGCCCCCCAAACCGAGCCGCAGGCTGTGAAGCAGCCCCTAGGGAGCGGGGCGGCGAGCAGAGGAGGCAGAACTGGCCGCGCCCGCCCCAAGGCCGCGCTCCCTGCGCGGCTGCCCCGGCCGCTCGGCGCAAACGACGCTTCACGGACCCGCCAAGTGCCACACTAGTGCCATTTATAGTACCTTACCGCTTCTGCCCGCGCACTCACATTTTCCAAACAACTTGCTTGTCGCCTGTGATTTGTATCACAGCTTGGCCATCACTGAGGAGTTCTGGCAACTGAATTTGCATTTGTCAATGATTTCTAGCTTGTGGTGTTTAAAAGCGTGGACCATAAAATACTAAGGATGAATACTTGTAAAATATTAAGAACAAATATTCCTGGCCAGCATTACAGCCTATCTGCACATTAGCAATACAGCCACTTTTATGCCTATGAATGTATATTTAAACCACAACAGCAAGATACGTGAAGGTAAAAGCAATTTCCCTGAAGAGAACGCAAAACCTAGGGGCTAATTCAGCCCCGTACAGCCGGTCTGTGCTCAGCATTGTCCATGGCGGTATTGGTTTGGGTACCCACCAGGGGCTCCGGGGAGCTCCTCAGGAGAATGCCGACCGCCTGCCTTCTTTGGTAGGTACCTGACTGTCCTACCCAACCACCTCCATTGTGACGACAAAGCTCTTTGACAGAAAGACACAATGCAAAAAAAAAGAAAAAAAAAAAAAAAAAAAAGCCCAACCTCCAACGGAAAGGCGCTGGCACTCGGGAACCACTAACCATAATATTTGCCTGTTCGTTGTCGGGCCTTCCATTCCCATCAGAAATGCACCCAAAAGTCGGGATGTGGCTTCAAAAGATGTCACCTACGGAACGTATTGCACAAGAAATAGATAACAAAAATGCTCACGGTAAAAGCACAAAGGAAAAGCTTTAACTGACTTTTGGTTTTGCAACATCAGAATTGCTAGATCTTATTCTAGCATTACATTTCTGTGCAACATGAGAAAGCGAGCAAGTCAATTTCAGAGAGTATTAATCAACTTTTTTTTTTAATAGGTGAATAGCAAAATGTTACATCAGGGCACTATAGAACAGCTTGCAAACAAAAGTTGATTATATCCTGAATAGTGTTGCTAATTTTAAAAATAATGTTTATGATCTTGAAAATATTAACAGTGACTGAAGTTATGTTCTAACGTGTTCAGCTGTTTTAAAATACGTAGTTGCTCCAGACGCATCTTCAGTGTTACATACCTAATTAAGTAGTGAACTAAAGTGCCCATTTATCACATCTTAAAAGAGCTGTTTTCAGTGCATTTTATTTCATTTTTCCTTTATTGAGCATTTATTGCTTTTGACTCATTCTAGCATGTTACAGCTATCAACACCTGTGCCCATTTAGGAATGAATTCCAGTTCAAATCATAGTGAATTGAATAGACGTCTCAAAGATGCATCTCAATTGTTGCAATATTTTTAGAAACTCAAACGAGGAAACAAACAACTTCAGTAAAAGTGATTTAAATAACAAATAACTTATCTTTATAAACAGCTTATCTCCTTGAGAACAAAGAATAAACAAGGCAACAAGAGCCGTTTTTTTCTTCCATTATTAACTCAGATCACAATATGAATGGGTGAAATGTCAAGAATAATTGGAGAAAATGACAGCATAATCTTCAGCAAAAACATCTGATTTATTTAAATTGTCACTGTTTTTTTCTTAACCTTGTTATCCAAGGCAGCATAGAAAATTTTCGCATTGGGGTCTATTCTGACATCTTCTACCTAAGTGAATAAACCTTCTGCAATGCTATGAGTCTTCCACATACTGGCTAACTCTGAAATGCCACCGCGTGCTGTACTGCACACCCCAGGAACTGAATGTGCATTGGCTGTAAGCACTTGGCAAACCCACATTTTGTTGTTAACCTAAACAAACAGGACTTTCAAGTATACTTCTGTAGATTAGCATGGTTAATGTCCTGCAACAGATACAGATCCATTCTGTGGTACCTTTGTATACTTCATTCCCTCTACTTGTCCCTTTGCTCACCTCCAAAAATGTGACATTGCAACTGTGTAGAAATTAAATCAACACTTGTTCAACCCTGCTGCATTATTAGTCTGCCAGCTAGCCAAAAGTATAGGTGGTAAAAATTGGTTACAACAAAACCCCTCTGGAGGCTCCCATTGGCCTCTGGTGGTATAAAATGCACTCCTTTTAGAAATCCCAATGTACTGAACCTTATGGGACTGTGTATGTCCAAGGGCCTTTGGGTCTCTGCCAGATCTTCCTAACTTTCTGCAGAAGGAGGGCAGGATCAGGATCTACCTGCCTGCAAGGCTCCAAGACATTCCCACCATGGGAAACATTTTTGGCTCCCATACTTAAACATACTTTTGATCTAGGACTGACCATTCAGCCTACTCTATGAAAGTGGATTTTGTGGCTAGTTTTCATCAACATGGTTTCCATCAGAAGCCATTTTCCTGGGATTATGTCAAAACACTTAGGGGTAAACTTGTTATTAACCTCATCTATTTCAAGACAATCAAATACGCTATTAATAGTCTATGTTGCTTATAAAGCCTCAGATTAACAAAGCTGCAGAAATGTTCCCAAACTTATGGACTTAGAGCCATTTTCACTATCTGTTTACAGCTTGCATTTCAGTCAGCTCAAACAGCTCAATATGCTAGAAATTCATTGCACGGTTTTCCAGCTACACAGGCACTACTCAGCATCTTTCAGAACAAGGGGTTCACAGTAGAGATAAATTCCTGTGAGCTGGTGGATGAGATTTTATAAACTAATCTAGAAGTGTATATGAGAATCATCCCTGTTGAAAGGGATAATATAGTGCAAAAAGGGAGAAGAGGAATTGAATACAATAGTTAAATCTGAATATATATATATATAAAAAATGTGGATGTAACAAATTATATTTATATACTTAATATTTTTATCTGGATGATAAGTATACAGTGCAGACATTCAAACACCATGCTTCAAAGCACTGGCAGCTAATGTAGGAATCAGGAATTCATTTTTCCACATAAAGCATTGCACAATTAGTTCAATGCCTTGTGGGTTTTGCCTTATCCTGAGTCAGCGTTCCCCAAAGTTTTGACAAAATATGCCTGTGTCAACTAAAATGTGTTAACTTGGGCACTTGTCAGAAGGCTGGAGAATCCTAACTGGGTAACGGAGAGATTTGGTTTCCTTTCCAGTTAAAGGTGACTTTACTGTAAAAACAAAAAAGCAAACAAAAAACTCTTGAGAGGTATTACTATACCAAATTTAAGAATTACTCATTCGTTAATACCTGCTTCTGTGGGTATATGCTATGAAACTCCAGTATTCACATTGCCACTTGAAATTATGCCAGAAAATCTTTGTGTCATAGCTGAATAAATAGTATGTAGTTACAAATCCATGAGTACCTAATCTCTTGGGTTTTACTCTAAATGCTTGATTTCTTGCATCTAATCTTTGGACATACAAACACAGTGAACCTCTCTCCCTCCAGATCTGAAATTTGGCCCAAACATCAGAAACAGAATCGAAACTTTCTTTTCCGAATTTATGCTAACCTTCATCCTGAGAGAACCTTTCTAGCCAAGCAAAAACAACTACAGATAGTGTAACTCCAGTCTTATGGATTGCAAAAAAACATCTGAAACACAATTCAGAATAAACAAATGCATTTTCTGAGGGTTGGAAGGAAACAAGGAGGCTCACAGGACTCTGTTTTTCCCTCACCTTTGTTCCTTCTGCCTCATTAGCCAGTGTGGCATGCATGCTTTCACGTGACATGGGGCAGGTGGGGAGCAGTGGAGGGGGGGGGGGGGTGGTGTTTAGTCAGGAAGCAGGGGATCTTCCCCTTTGTCTCCCAGGTCAGAAGATTTGTATCTGACCTCAATGAAAAAAAAAACAAACCAAAAAAACAGAGATATGAGACATTACCGAGTCACTGTAACCTCCTTACCGACCAATGCTATTGACACACAGGCACTAAAACATTCACTCCCTGTAGTCTGCCTCCATACGGCCCTCCACCACCAGTTATCTCTGTTAGGAAAAGCAGACAGAACAGTGGTGGTACGATGGTATGCTGTGAGAAAAACATTCAGCTTAAGCCTCACTCAGTATAATTTACCCAGCATGAGAACAAATTATATTCTTGATTTATCATAGGCTCACCAACTTCCCAAATGTACAGTATTAGGCATTTTGTTTCTTTGAAATAGATAATGAAACCAGGCTGGGCCAGGAGGCAGACACTATATTATAGTTAAGACAATACCAGTGCTCTGCCGTATTTTCACATTTGCAGTCAGATGTGGCAGCATAGGTTGTGTAACAAACAAAAGCTGATCCAGATGCGTGCATATGTAATCTCAGTAGAATTAATGAGGTTTTTTCTTGCCTTGCTGCAAGACCAGTTTAATAACTTGTATAATTCAGGTAAGGCTCCCTTTCGCTCCCACTTTGTAAAACTCGTCAGCTTAATTTCTGTTTATAATTATAAAGTGAATAGTTGGCAGCTATTACCAGAAAGGAAGTAAGGAAGGTGCACTAGTAAGGAGGAGAAATAATACTGGAGGAGCAATGAGCAGAAAACTCACAGGAAAGTTACCAAGCAAACCACCTACAGCGTACTGGTTATGTGGATGGGCTATTTCTGTAGCTTAGGTTCATCTCTGCTTTGTCATTATCTTTTTATTAACACAGACAACTGCTAACCAAACTTGCTGGATGTTAACATTGAGTCTCTCAAATGTGATCTGTGGGCAGCCTGACATTTTGCCTACTGCCTAGAAACAGATTTTTAGAAAAAAATATTAACTAGTTTTTCTACAGTCTCATTCTACTTGGATAGTAATGGAGCATCACCAGAATTCTTTCATAAGGCAGGCAGGAAGGAAAAGGATATAGCATTTAATCATTAGAGGGGTACTGTTAACACATATTACAAATATCTGGAAGATCTCTAAGATGATGCAGTCATTTAGAAATATTAGCAGTGGATTAATGTCATTTCTATTCACTGATGTCCTAGATGCATCAAGAAGGTAAATATTCCACTTATTTTGGCAACATTTCTTTTATCGTAACACACCAATCAGGTACTGAAGAATCAAAGACCTTGTGTCTTAGAAGGGAACAATTCCATCAGCTCCCCTTCTCCCTTTCTCTCATTCTTTTTTTCTCTCTTTAAATTACTACTTTTTTAAAAAAAAATTATTCTGTAAACACTATTTTGCTTTCCTGTCCTTTATGTGAACAAACAAATGGGAACACACTCTTAATCTTTGTAAGCTATGAGGATATAAAATCTGGGCCAGTTGGTCATACTGCTATTAAATGCATATAATTTGTGTAAAATCAAGACTTTTTAAAAATTTTAATGCTACTCCAGACAACATTGCTACCTTGCTTGCAGCTTGGGTCAATCACCTAGACTTTGTTTTCAATGCAGAGTTTTTGGTAGGCATCTCCTCCAGCCTACATTTGTACCTGGCTGATTCCTTTTGCCTAACACCTTGCACATACAGCATGTCCTATCCAGTCCTTTCATCCCACCTCTCACCGTTTCATATCTTGATTACAGTATCACCTTTCCCCTTGATCTTGATACATACAGTTTTGTTCATGTCCACTGACAATACCGTTGCAAAAATCATAGAATCAGGGAAGGGTTTGGGTTGGAAGGGACCTTAAAGACCACCTAGTTCCAACCCCCCTCCCACGGGCAGGAACACCCTCACTACACCAGGTTGCCCAAAGCCCCATTTCTTATTCTCTTACACCAAGACCTATGTTACATTTCTAATATACCAACCTAACCTACCTGGGATTCCCCACCTGTAATGAACAGCAATCCTTCCTTTCCGCACTCTTTAAGAGCTGCAGGTGGAAAGTCGCAGCCAGGAGTTATGTGCTATTATTGCCATGTGTTGTTAAAACCACCTTTGGTTTAAAAAAATATCGGTTCAGTTGCTGCTGCTGCGCTGACCGAATCGCATCGCCGTTGCCTGCCTATGTTCCTGATCCGTGCTACCGTGCTACCTACCCGGCCTCGGCCTCACCGGGGGCCAGGCCCAGCCAAGCCACCCCGGGGTCGCCTCCCGGTGCGGCCTCCCGGGGCCGCCCGCACCGCACAACCCTCCTCCCCCAAAACACGACCCCGCACAGGAGCTCCTTCCTTGGACGAGAAAAGGGGACCCACTGCGGGCCCCAAGGTGGGGGGGAATCAGCGTGAAGACTCGAGCCGCCCCCCCCGCCCCGCGGAGCCCCCACGGGAGCGGGACCGAACGCCTGCGCCCGACTCTGCCTGGCGAGCGGGCTCCAAAAACCAGCTCTCACAGCCTGCACGCCACACCTCCCGCGCACGCCGGGATCTGTAGTTTGGAAAGCAGGCGGCCGCGGCGAGCGTAGCGAGCGGGACGGCTCCTGAGGACTACAAAGCCCAGCATGCTTTGCGCACGGGCGGTGGGTGCATCCGCTCGTGGCGGCGTGGGTGTGTGTTGCCGGGCAGTCAGCTGGCCGCGGGGCGGTAAGAGGGCGGGCGGCGCGCGGTGGCGACGCTCGGTGCTCGCTCGCGTGCGTCCTGCCGGGTTCCAGGGGGAAGGTGCCAGCTCCGCCATGGCCGAGACGATCGCGGACACCCGGCGGCTGATTAGCAAACCGCAGAACCTGAACGACGCCTACGGGCCGCCCAGCAACTTCCTGGAGATCGACGTGGGCAACCCGCAGACGGTTGGGGTGGGCCGCGGTCGCTTCACTACCTACGAGATCCGCGTCAAGGTGAGGGCACGGCCTGGCCGGGCGGCGGGGGGGTGCTGGGGCCGGCCCCGCTCCTGCTCGCCGGGGGGTCGGGCCCGCCGCCTCCGCCGTGGCCCAGGCGGGTGGCCGGGGACGGTCAGCGGGCAGCTCCGCGGGGTACGTGCCTGTCCCTCCCGCGGCGGGACCGGGCGCTTTGGGAGCAAATAAAAGGCTTGAGAAGGCGAATGTCGGTAGCTCCAGAAGCCTGTGTGTCGGTGTTGGGCTCTGGCCGGCTCTTATGCAACCGGGAGGGGTGTCCCCGGGGTGGTGGTGACGGGCCGCTGCCGTCGTGCCCTTCAGGGCCCGTTTCGCAGCCAGTGCGGTGAGTACCGCTGGGGAGGGGATGGCTGAGCAGCGGTGGGCTTCACCCTCGGTGCGGAGCAGGCCCCAGCTTCTGCAAGCCACCGGAGCTGGTAACTCTCCTGGTCTAGTGGTAGTGAAGACAATGCATCTTGGTTAAGGTAAGCAAAGGACAAATGCTCTTTTGGCGCTGCTGTGCACAACTGCCATTTGACTGGAATATTGCTGTACTGCGAGCAATTGCTTATCTGTCTATGAGTAAGTAGAAGAGGGCGAACTCGGCTGTCTGAGGTGTAGTAATATGGCTGGATCTGCTCTGAGAAGGAGGTCAAGTTCAGGATTCCAGCAGCCTCAAAAACCTGCAGAGAGTGTGTAAGTAAGTGTAGTGTGTGCACATGCTAGATCAAAGCTAGCTGAAGTGATAATGTGAATGTATATGGGGGAGGGGTTCCTGTTTTCTTTTGTACCTAAAATATAAATTGAGTGCCTAATAAATAGGGCTGTTTCTCATCATATGTTAGTAAATACTTTTCTTAGTAGCATTAGACTCTTTCCTAGCTGAAAGAGCTGTGTTCACTGATTTGCCCCAAAGGCTAGTAGTCTTAGGCTTGAGAAAAGGTATATGGAGTCATTGCTATGTTCCCTGGTCTTTCTAGTTTCATAAACAGGGCCTGGAGGAGTGGACAGAAAAACACATGGTCCTTGCCCGTGGCTGGTAGGGACTTCAGGCAGGGCACCCTTTTAGTCTATGCTGCCAGGGATAAGTTGGGTTGAAAAAAGGTGAGCTCTTACAATTTTATCCTTTCTTGTAGCTTGTGGTTGAGTCTCCTACCTTGTGTAGCTTTACTCTGTCACAGCTATTGAACCTGGTCAGTTTTATTACAGGCAGTAATAGAGAGGGAGGGAGCCTCATTGACCTCCTTGCATGTGTTCTCTGCAATATGTGTTCTGCTTCGACTGGACACCGTGGAGTACACATGCCTTCATGGCAGGGAAGGCTTCAGCTGAGGGCTGCTGCCTCTGTTGCTGAAATTCTTCAGACAAGATTAAAACTCTAATGTGGATCTTCTGGTATAAGGTCTATGTTCTCAGCTTAGTGTAACTTAAAATAAAATCAATTGAAATATAAAGCTACTAGGGAGGATACTTCTTTAATTCTGATTAAATTGTCATGTCCAGTAGCTATTCTTATGTTTCTGGATATGTCCATAGAGCAGGAAGAATGAACTAGAACAACTGTAGCCTGTGTTTGGCCTCTGTGAGAGGACAAACTAGAACTTGCCAACTTGTGTTGCATTATGTTACCCTTATCAGGACCCTAGCTGTCCAGTTAGCAGAAAGATGTAACTCTACCTTGCTGGGAAGTATTTGTGCCTTAAGTTCTTGCTGGCTGTTCCTTCCATGAGACTGAGCATTTGGAATTGCTGGATCCAGGGAAGATGATACAAAAGGGACTTAGCCATGATATGGCCTTGGGAATGAGGCCAAACTTGCTGGGATTAAAAAATAACTGTTTTTAAATCTGCAAGTGAAGTTCTTTTGCAGAAAGGAAAGCAAAAAAACCACGTTTTAAGACAGCACACAGGCTAAGAGTAGCCTATTTGTGGTAGAAAAGTCTGCATTCCTGTTGTAATGAAGACCTGGAAATGACTTGAACAAACACACGCTGTGATAGTACTATGACCTTCATCTAGTCTTCCTCCCAGTCCAACTACTATATAAACATTGCTTCCTCCACTCTCCTTACATGCATCTGTGCATGTCCACATACAGGCCTATCTCTTGTGATACATTATCATTCCCTTTCCAGTTGTGCACTATGGTACACATAGTGCATCCATGCTGTATACATTCATAGCTATCATGAACTGTAAAATTGAGTTTTATGTCTCTGCTGGAAGGCTACAAAGCAGGTAATACAAGTCATACAGAATTATGTTCACTGTCTAAACTTGTATCAATTAACTGCTTCTCAGCAGAACACAGACCATGTTGCTAACATGCAAGTTTCAGCATGGGGGAAGAGTTCGAACTTGAATTGCTGTAGTATTGTATTCCTGAAAGGTATGTCTTGTACTATAAGCTGCTTGTTGAAGCATGGTGGACAATAGCCACAAGCTAGCCTCTGTGCTTTGACAATTGCTTGTGGTCACAGAAAGTAGCAGCTGACACTTGCAGTTTCCCCCAGCAGTGCTAGTAGTGGCAGCAGAACAAACCTGAGGAGATGGAGTGACTTACCTGTGTCATATCTGGAAAACTATCTTTTAATTTAAACCAGCATTAAAATGTTGGGCGGTACAGAAGTGGATGACTTAACTGCTGCCGTGTTCTGGTAAAAGCTATTGGACAGCCTCGTGTTATGGCTGGAGATCATGCTAAGCTACAAACATTGTTGGAGGGGACACTGAGATTCAAGTTTGTGTTGAAGCAAATTAGACTTGTACAATTGTCATGAAGCTTACAAACTCTGTCCAAGGGTAAGTCTGTCTTGCAAAAAGAACTTGTGTGCAATACTGCAGACTTTGCCCAAATCTTTTATTGGCAAACTTTCTACTTTTATTGTAGCTGAAGCGTATCTGTTGCTTGGAAAGCAACAAGTGGAACAACCTCATGCTTTAGTTCTTGTATTGCTGTACTCTACACCTTCTGGTGGAAGTTGGAAAGCCTAATGGGGAACTCAGAAGTCTTGGGTGGACTGCTTAGCAGTATACTACTGGATAAGCAAGTGAATTGTACTTCAGTACTTAAAGTTTTTCATAGCATGTGTCTCTGTACAGGCCAGTAGGATGGCTGTGCATTGCAGTAAATGTATGGTACTTTCACAAGCAGTTAAGCTCTTGAGTGCTGCAGGTATACAGCACTTCCAGTGGGGCAGCTTGCTTCACAGATGGTCAGTTGGCCAAAGCATTTACTTTCTGAGCTTGAAGTTGCATTAAATATTCTGTTCACGGCAAACTGGACAAGGTGATGACAGAAAGCTCTCCACTGTAGCAACCCACAATGTGGCACCATGCCAATACAGTACAGCTTGGAAATGGAAGTCAAATGTCTTGTTCAGTAGTGGTAAATGATGGAAAAATGCCATCCTACAGTGCTAAAATAGCAAATTTGAGTCAGTCATGTTCTTGACAGGGTACTTGAGAATTTGCTTTCCATCAGCAGCATTAAGCAGTGAGTTTGTACCATTCTGAGGTATCCTTTGTGTGAAGGCTTAGGGTGAGCTAAAAAGGAGAACAATGGAGTAGGGTATAAAGCTCCAAGTGCTTTTTCTAGTGAAATTAAACTTGATAAAGTAGTAATCTCATCTAAAGATATCTAGATGATCAGTATGGTGACTGTGCAGTGGTTAAAACTAACATAATCAACTAGATTGCCTGCTAAAGTAATACAACAAACTATTTCACTGCCCTTAACTGTGGGTTTACACTTCCTCAAGAGGTTAAGTTCTCAGTATAAATACACTTGCAATGCCATATGCTCTTCCTCCTGAGCTGTTCACTCAGGAACCACCACCAGAGGAGCGATGGTTCCCTTCTACTTGTTACACCTTTTCAGGGTGGGCTTGTTCATGTCAATACTCTTCAGCAAGAGCATGTGAATACCTGTTACTATTTATGGGCTGTAAGCCAGTCCTCTCTGAATTCCAGAAAGCAAATGTAGAACGAATGACAGTTGTCATAGTATCATCCTACAACATGGCTGCTGTCCTCAATCCAGTTCCAGGTATCATTTGTCGTCTTCTGTAGTTGAGACAAATAGGTTTTCTGGTAAGTGGGTCAACGGGAACATCTTTGCTCAAACAGATTCTGTGCAACAGCTTCAGTTGCTAAATCCTTTAAGGAGACAAGACTTAAGCTTTACAAGTGATCTCTGATCCCAGTAACTGGTGACACACTTCAGAGTCATGCACCCACTGTAAAAGCAGTGCCATAGGAGA
This sequence comes from Balearica regulorum gibbericeps, assembly GCF_011004875.1. Lineage (NCBI taxonomy): Eukaryota > Metazoa > Chordata > Aves > Gruiformes > Gruidae > Balearica > Balearica regulorum. Next base: position 50,470,781 of record NC_046186.1, on the reverse strand, counting down.
TAAGCACATTGGTTAGAATACTGTCAACAAAGTATATGGATATCCAGGAACTTGCTACGTTTTGAAATATATCCCTTTGTTAACACTATTTCATCTGTTACTGTTTCTGTAAAAGTGACTTCTGTGCTGCCTGTTTTAGCTGGGTTTGTCACCTAGACTAAAAGGTTAAATTACCTGTTTGTGGTTAGTGAGAACTTGCAGAGAAGTCATTAATATTCAAAGTGATAGTTAGCACTAAAATAAAATACCTGTTACAGGAGCTACTAATCCAAGAAGTTAATTCTAGTTAGTCAAAACAAAGTTAAACAAAAAGCTTTGTCTTAATTCTGTTCTTTAATGTTGGATGGCTTGTTGCCTCTAATCAGCATGATTAAACTCAACACTAAGGCATGCCTTAGCTGCTCAAGGTTCCACAGTTCAGTGGCTTGTCTTGAGCTGTAGAAAGGTAATGCCTTATTGCTGTTCTTACAGGTGTTGTGAAATGCATCACTTGGGTGGTGGCAATGCTCTTTAAGACAGCAGTCACCTTTCCTATATCTTCTGCAGAAAGACTTCTATAGACCTGCAGAGGTACTTGACTATGTAGGCTCAGTGTGGGAAAGGAAACGGATACACTGGCTGTGAAGTGCCTGCAGTGTTAAGAACAGTCTCAAAGGATTGGGGAAGTATATCCAAGTACTGCTCAACTTGAGCTGCTTTTGAAAGTCTGTTCTCATCTTAATCCATTTTTTCAAGATCTAGTTTCAATACAATATTTGCACTTCAGCATATTTATAGTAGTTTGACTTGAGTGATTGACTGATTTGAGTCTGACCTCGGTGATCGAATGAAGTCAGAGTAAGATGGTAAATGAACTGAAAGTATGACTTGCTCAGAAAGCATGTGCAGAATCACACTCTTGATCTAGTGAATGTCTTTGAAACGTTATGTCCTTGAACAGTACCAAATTTCCTGTCCTTCATGTGTTTGGCAGAGTTTGAAATTGCAGACTCTTCTCCCACCATGAGAAGAATCAAATCTGCTGGTATGTGTAGCTTACTTCAGCATTGTTCAGTTTCATAGTGAAGCTTGTGGTGGAGTAATGACTAAACACTGACTCAGTGTTGATGTGTTCAGAGATGCATAATCAGCACTAATTCTCTATTTCTCTACTACTGCAAGTCTTGCATCACGCTGCAAGTTTACACTAACTGTAGTTAATTATTCTTTTAATATCCTATTCTAGACACTGCTAACAGATATTTTTAGATTCTGTGTCAAAGAATAAAAATGTACTGATTCAGATGACTTCATCGTTCTGTTCTGCAGCCCAGGTACTGAACCTTTACAAACATGAACTGTTCCCTTGAGCAGTAATTCAGAAAAGAATACCTGGAAGGCTGAGAACTTCATAGGACACTGACATGGAAGTGGAATGGCTTGGATGAAAGAAACTTTGGCAGCAAGGAGAGTGGATTTACAAGTCTGTTGCTTGTTTGCTCTAAGCAGCTGATTTTTTTCTGTAGAAGTTTTTGATTAAACTAGGTTCAAGAACCTGTTTCAAAGGTACTGAACTAGTTTGATGTTGATGTCTGTTACTGTGTAAATAAAATTACCGTGTCTCTGAATAGCACTTCTTATTACTATATTAGTTTAACTGGTGACTTGGACTTACTTTAGTTCTGCGCATACAATGCGGGCCTTGATCGTCATTTATTAAGAGTGCACTCTAGTACAGTGCTGAGCAGACTAAATCAAATGGAACAATGACTAATCTTTGTAGGACAAATGGCTGTGATCCAGGTAGGCATGTGATGCCAGAGTATTTTGATACATCTTTATTTTTAGATGACTTGCCAAAAAAAATGCCGGCTTGAACTTTAGAGCAGTCAGGTCTCTACTGTTTTTCATCTGGGGAAATAAATATACAGCATAGACTTGAGCTTCTGACTGTAGGGGAAGTATTTTCTTTAAGTTTTTTCACTTGGAAATGCTATGCCACTTGCACTACTGCAGGCTGTTGTAGCAAGTACATAATCTGAATGCTCTAGAAGCTATAGCACTGAGTGAAAGGTCTGGACTTGCTGTTGCTGCTGTAACTCTTCTGATATGAGAGGGATGGAGAAGCCCTAGCCTTCTAGTCAAGGTATAAAACCAAGTATTTTACCACCTGAAGTCAGGTCCATGAACAGATGCCTTCTGTGGCTAAACCTTGAGAATCCAGCTTAGAACTTCTGCCACAGGAGGATCTTCTGGGGCACATAGCAGTATCATCTGTGTTGGTTTTGTGGCCAATCTTGAAAATGTAACTACAGCTACTGTATAGCAGCTTTACTTTAAAATGCAGAAGAAAGTGAAGCTAGATCTTAAGTGGTTTAAAGCCACTTCCATATCTGGAAATAAAGTTTCAGGGACTATTTCTATGGGCCTAAGCTGCAGCACCCCCTAAGCATTAAGATGTGCTACAAAATAATGAACAGGACCTATCAGCCTTTCTGTAGCTGTTAGGTGGCTCCTTAAGAAAGTGAATGTTACTGCTGCAGTAAACCTGGAAATATGAAGATAATTAACTAGTACAGAAATATGCTAAGTAGCAAAAATTTATCTCTTGCATGTCTGAAGTGTAGGGATACTGTCTCTAGCTCACAGAGCATGTTAAAACTTTTGTTCCTGATAATTTTTTTGTTCCTGACCAATTGCAGCAATTCACTGCAGTTTTGTCAGCCCCATTTGACCATAGTTGGTAGATGTCACCTGATGATGCTAAAGCATCAACTTATCGTGATCCCTCTTCAGCCTCACAGTAGACTAAACCAGAACATACGGCAATTATACCTTGCAATTGTGTCTAAGTGTCAATCCCTTCTCTTCAAAAGGAATGCTTGGTATTTCAAAGAAGGCTTTGGCTTGCCAGCCCTGGAGAAATTATCTGGAGTTACTAATTCTGTCTGGGTGTTTGAAAAGCCTTTGACTGAATGTGTCCCCCTTAAAGTGGGCCCCTGTTCTTACTCTTGGTTTCTGAGGATGCAACCTGAAGGATAAGGAATCATTAAACACTCTGGTTTTTTCTAGGTTTATCTTAGGTTTTTATCCTGCTTTAAGCCTTTTGACCTCCATATGGCACACCATAGTTCGTCTGTTCATGATGCTGGGGAACTTGATCATATGATGATATATGCTGCTTGGCAAAAACCTGAACAGCTCAATGCTAATTTTCAGAGCAGCTTGTGACTCAAGGCATTGGACTTGGCAAAGGTTCTCTCTTGTCTAAAGTTAAAATTGATAGTCTTCATGCTTTAGGATGCTATTAGGATTTTGCCACCTTAGTCTCCAAGATGGAAAACGTCCTTGCTCCGTGTCCCAGTACTGTGGAGTGGGGAAGTTCTATAGTTCTTGGCATAGCTTAAGTCAGCTTTGCCAAAACTTGGGTGTATAGATATGGTCAGATTTTTCAGTGTTCTATTAACTTTACATCTTTTGCATGTATTATACCTGTGGTAGACTTGGACACCAAGTAGAAATAAGGGGGAGGCAGTAGAATTTGGCTCAGATCAAAAGGACAAACTTTGCAAAAGGTCAGATAGTAGGTTGTTATTTTTCTGTGGGGAAAGACTTTGCTTCAGTAAAGTACACAGCAAAAATCTGAACTTCTAGGGACTGAAGTTTAGAGCATGTTTGCCTTCTCTCTTTTTATAATTGTAGGAAATGGGGAGGTAGCTGCTCATGTGAAGGCAGGAAGGAAACTACTGGCAAGGTTTCTACAATAACAGTGGACTGCTGGACCCAGTTTTTTCTGCTAAGGGACAGCAGGTTCTTACATTAAGAAAACCATAATACTTTTTTATCCACCCTGAATGCTACTTACTGTAACACCCCAGAGCTCCCATTGGCTTGCTGTAAATGTCGCCAAAGGGTGTAGTCTCTTGACAAAGATTACAGCTTGTATGAAGAGATAGTAAAAAGCTTGAATTTAGCTTCTGAGTCAAGGCCACAAACTTCTATCAAAAGTGAGCTGAGTACTTTCTTTCACTCTATTTTAATGGAAATAGAGTTGTATCAAGGCTACCATAACCTACTTGAAAAGACAACATCAAAGTAGGTGCTATGGCAACAGTGCGGCTTTATTCTCTTTCTGTTAGGAGTGGGAGACATAGGCAATGCGTGCTGCTGATTGCTACATTGGCAGATGAGGAAATTAATCAAATTTACCTCAAACTATCCTGGACAACTACAGCTGTGGAGTTTCTGCAGTTGTAGGGGTAGACTGGGCTGCAGTGACACTCAGAGTCAATCTCATGGAGTGTCAGTATGCTCTTTGAGGGAACCCAAATGGTATTTGTGCTCAATTCATGTCTGGAAACAAATTTGTAGGAGCAAGTCTTGCTATTTGCAAGGCTTTTTCCACACACTGGATAATTTAATCCAGTCTAGATAACAGAACACTTAAAATTACTCAGAGTTATGAAGTAATGTATTTAAAATACAGTACTCTAGTTTTCCTTCTATATTTAAGGTAACTTGTATACCAGAATGGCTGCATTGGAGAGCTGTGTATCTGAAGCTGAATGGACAGTATTGACTAGTACTCAAACTACTTGCATTCTGCCTTTGAAAGTCTCCTCACTTGTATACGTAAATATACTCCTGAGCTTGGAGTTGGACTTGAGTTTGAATATGTTATAAGAACATAAATGTAGCTGAAGAAACATGCTTACTGTGAACAGGTTTTACCCTGAAAGCTACTAGCAGGCAACCACTGCTTCCCGTTACCAGTTTGTTGAACACTAGCCAAATGACTGTAGAAACTCCTTTGGCATCTGAGTTCAGGAATGCAGGAGTCAAACAGCAGATGACAAACCTAGACTCCTAACTATTTAATTTAACTTGGCACCAGCTCTGACAATGTTTATTCCAGTGTACTGGCTTGGCCATTAACTCACCCAGCAGAATACAGACTGTTAGTTAGACAGTAGTCAGAGAAAGCTTAATGGGCATTTACATATTGTCTGATACAGAAATAGTACTAGACAGAATCTGTCTTGTTGTAGCATCTTTCTATACTTAGGATTTTGGGCTATGTGGGACTTTAGCAGAGCTAGTTTATTGGTCCTTCTGGAATAATGCTTTATCTACAGGTCTGACTAGTGACTTTTGGTTGCCTAATGTCTTAGGTAATGCATAATCCTTTCAGGTTGAGGGCTTGCATTCAAACTGTTAAGAGGCATGATTTTGGACTAGGAAGTTGTTGAAAATGTTTTTTTATAAAATTAGACTAATCATTACACTGTAGAAGAAACAATTGCTTTCGTAATTAAGCTGAATGTATCAGAGGAATGAGCTATGCTCCAGGGACTGTGCCAAACTAGGTCATGAGTTTCATGACAGTAGGTTTTGCACATTAGTTGGCACTATAATGCTGAATGAGCATGGGGAGAAATGTTTGTAAAAATGAAACTAGCCTGACTTAAGTTTTGTGCCTTACTCTTACCTCTGTTCTAGCAGGCAAACAAAGCACTAAGTGTTCCGAATAGCTAGTGGCACCTCAGTGATTAAACAAGGATAACTCTCAACATAAACTGAAGCTGAAAATAACTCTTGATATCCTGTATGGTTTTGAAGTGATGCTTCAATAGAAATTGAAAGTATCTGTTGACACCTTAGGGTTGTCTACTTCTACCGAATTCTTGCCTAATGATAGCTCATGCTTCAGCAGCTGTCTGGCTTGCTTAATGAAAACCATCTGTCCATGGTAGATGGAGGCAGTAGGACATACAGAAACCCTTCCTACTGAAGGAAAAAGTGGTCTGCTCAAACAGGGTAATGATCCTTAATGAGAAAGGTCCCTATTTTTAGCTCAGGATATATTAACATCTGAAGTTACTGTATATGCCTAAGATATAAATAGGTTAAGCAGTGTAAACCAGGACTCTCAAATTGTTTGTTGTTTTTTTTTTTTAAATAGATCCTTTCTAACAGCAGGATATCTGATGAATGTTGCTGTATAAGTACTGATTTCTAGAGAAAGGAGAATTGCTGCGGTTTCTGGGGTTCAAGGAATATGAGGTTTAGAAGTTGAGATCAACAGCTCTAATTCATATCCAGGCCAAAGGACAGGAGACACGTGCTTTCCTTTAGCATGTAGTTGTCAAGTTGTGACTTGTAAGCCACTTAATTTAATGGGAGCCTTCTAGCATACTTTTCAGTTTGAACATTTCCAGTGCTTATGATCAAAATTGGAGATTTTTCAACTTGAAGGGGAAGCAAGTACTCTGTCCTTTTCTCCAACTTGCTAGCTGGGCTAGCATGTCAAAAGTTCAAAAGGGAATGTAGAAGGTAAAATGAGCTCAATTGGCACTTCTACCCCCACATTGTACCTGTAAGCCTGATATGTTGTTTAGAGATTAACTTTATAGACTTCATGCCCAGAAGCATGAAAAGAGTTCCTGAAGACCTGGGAACTCATTGTTTTTTAGCTGCTTTTATTCAGTTCTAATCCCTCTTGTAAGTAACTTGAGAGGAGAATGGAATATTTTCTGCAGGTGAGAGCCTACATGTTAAATATTGTAAAGGACTTTCTACCCGAGACACTGACAAAGAGTTGATGTTGTAATGTGGAAGGCTGAACTTGGTTAAAAAGCCAAGAGCTGAAATCAGAGAAAAATAATCCAGTACTTAACTTCTGGGAATCTCCTTCATGCGCTCTGGGGGACCTAGCTTTATTCACTCTTGAGCAGAGTATTCTTATCCTCAAGACAAGAGTGTTTATTTATAAAGCCTGACTTCTGACATAAGTCTTAAGTGCAATTTCATTATTAGTCACTAGTACAATCAACGTTTTACCTGGGAAGGAGAACTTGAATACTTTTTAAACATTTAGCAATAAGAGATTTCTTAGCAAAACACTGTTCTGTACTTTATCATTTGTAAATTATGGATTAAATAGTATAATGTGAAAGTACACAATTGATTTCTCAAGTACTTTTGAACTGTGACAGCCAAAAACTCCTTATTGGCTGGCAGTAATACAATGGCCCATAGTCATAGGCCTGCCTAGTGCAGGAAACTTTCTCTGCAATTAAACCTGTTTTGAGCAGCCGAAAGTATAACTCAGTGATAGCTTATGCGTATTATCCTACAAATGCTATCCACTTAAACTGCAACCCAGAAGCTGAGATGGCTTACAACTTAAAAAATAAAACAACAAAAAAGGCACTGGCTGAGAATGACTGCTGTACTTCTGCCAACAGGAAAACTGAGGATAGCTGTAGTCCCATGTGAACATCGGCTTCCTAGGGTACTCCTCAAGAACCTTCTTTAAAGGTGTATTAACACAGTGAATATGCAGTCTGATGACAGTAAGCTTTATTCTGTTACTGCTGGTTATGTATGGCAATTACAGACTCCTGGTCTAAGAAGGTCATAACTCTTACAAACATCTTTGTAACCATTTAGCCAGCTTGCCATCTCAATGACATTTAAGCTTCAGACTGTGATCTTGGAGCTTTCGATTCTGGGGATGTCATTAGAAGAGTGCTCTCTCAATGTCTACTCTTAAAATAACATGCAAGTTGAATTACAACAGTGGGATAACACTGGCCCCCAAGAATGAATAGAAGTAATAAGGCGCTCACACAAGTTAGTGTAAGGACACCTATCCGGGTGCTTGTGTATTTAACATGGTCTTGTGCAGCATTATAGCCTGGCTCCCATTTGATGTCTCTTTAAAGGCTGTTGGAGTTGAGTGCTGACTCTTAGCTTTGTTCAGGAAAGTTCTGCCTAATCAAGCTCTGCTTGGTTTAACTTTGTAGCAAAAGCCTGTCTCATCAGCCCTGAATGTTGTGTTAATCTCAGTCTTGTTGGCTTCTTTGGAGCTACTCAAACTTGGCAGTTTGTGCTATCAAATCTTCAGCTTCATCTGAACGGATTCACTGTAGGACTTGCTAGTTTTGCTTTGAAAGATGTTGGAGGCCATGTTGTATCAGGTAGCAGAAAAGTACAGGAAGCTTGGTTAATGTCCTGTGCTGGTACCTGAAACATTCCCTTGAATGCAGTAAGAAGAGACTGTGTAGATTAAGACGACTTTCTTCCCCTCCAAAATATGTATTTTGTACATATATTGGCATTGGAAATCCAGCTTCTGAGACAGTAAGAATAGCAGATGCTTGTGCTACCTTAGAAGCATCTCCTGAAGTGGTCAGCAAATCTGCTATTCTGCTAGGTGATATGGTGGCAAAATACTAGTGATAAGGATGCCATCTAAATGAAGCCCACAGTTAAGCAGTTTGAGGCACAGCTTACTCATGTAGCTCAGAGCTGTATTTCTGTATCTTGGGTGTTTCTCAATACTGTTGTTGCTTAAGTGCAACTAATCTGTAACTTAACAACTTGTTTCTTGCTTCTGCTTATCGAAACTTCTCATTTGTCTAATCACTAGCTTATGTTCTTGTTTTCAGACTAATCTACCTATCTTCAAATTGAAAGAATCTACAGTCAGAAGAAGATACAGTGACTTTGAATGGTTAAGGAATGAACTAGAACGAGAAAGCAAGGTGGGTAAAATGAAAGGTGAATACAAGTCTTCATAGACATACAAAGAGTAGTGGTGCTGAAATGTTATCATTATGTTGTAAAGCATATATATCATATAGAGCAGATGTTGTGGTTGAAAATGTCCAGAACTAAACCACTGCATCAGTCTTTAGCAAACCTCAGTTACACAATGCTAGAGGCTGAATTAACTCAAAATTGTTAAACAAAGTTAAACTACTTGATTTCAACTTACCTCTATGGGCAGATACTGTTCTTTTCTGATCATGTTTCATTACTTCACTAGGAATGTAATTGATAGGTTGGGATCTTCTAGGAGGAAGAGGTGGCACAGGAGGCGTATGAACTTTTTACAGGCTGCACTTAAGGACACTTTCCTAAATCTTTCAGGTTGTGGTACCACCTCTACCAGGAAAAGCTTTACTCCGTCAGCTCCCCTTCCGAGGAGATGATGGCATATTTGATGATTCCTTCATAGAGGAAAGGAAGCAGGCTCTTGAACAATTCATAAACAAGTAAGTGTTGGGTCTAGTTATCTGGAGATAAACTCAAAACTCTGCTCTGGAAAATTGAATTCAAGCTGCTAATCCTCTAATTATGGTAGTTGCACTAGGTTTAGAATAATAGCTTTCACATAATCTTGCAGTAGGACATACTAACATTGTTCATGCAGTGTTTAGTTTGGATATCTTAACGCTTACCTGAACAGCTGAAACTAATGTTAGTGTTGTTAATTTATGCAAATTGCTAAAATTATAGCATTCAAAATAGTTCTACCTTTTCAGAAATGAAAAGGTATCCTCCATTGGGTGAACAATGGAGCTTACAATGGGCTTACAGTGGTTTACTTTGATTGCAGATGTGAGGTATTATCAATTTGTGTAATGATGCATATTTTCTCTAATCATCATGAGAATCTTTCTCAAGATGTAAAAACACTACCTGAGGTATGCACATGTATAGGTTGAAATAGACACTTTGGGTTTTGTCATTGTCTTTCAAAAGGTGAGCAGAAATTGTAATAACAAAGTCTTACAATTCTTTTTCTACCATTTGACACTACTAACTGCTCTCTGGATATTGGCCTGAAGAGCTACTTTAATGACTTTAACAATGTGGATCCTAACAGTGGGTAAGAAGGAATACTGTCAGTTAACCAGCTCCTCTGGTCTCTAGAGCAACACTGTTCAGACCAACTGAATTTGGGACTGCTCCCTTTAAAAATTCAAGCTTGTCAGTTCCACTAGCATTTTAATCTTGTTCAGTAGTAATGCTGTTAAACAGGGACAGAGGATGTCTGTGAGTTAAACCAGAACTTCATCTGCTCATTAGTTATTGTTAGTCAGTTCAGCCATGTGGCTTGGAGTTGCAAGTGAGTAGTTCACTAAAACTGTTTTTCTTGTGCAAGTAAGCGAAGTGTGACTGTATGAAATCTCTTAAATTTTCCTTCACGTAGTTGCTTGTTAGCTCAGTTTAGAGGTATTGCTAATGGTTCTGAGCAGGTAAAATGCTTCAGACTGCTCTTTCCTCTGTTCAAAGAAAAGTAGAATGAATTTCCAAGCCATCTAGTTATGTATTTACACTACGTGAATGTAGATGTACTTATAGTAAGATGGAATGTGTTTATTTTTTTAAGGCTGTACAATGAAGGCAGTTATGACCATGAAGTACAACTTTTATACATACATGTAGGCTTGGGACTCTACATTAAATGCAGGAGAAGTGCACTTACTGAAAGTTTTTGAATGTTGAGTCTAGCAATATGTGGGGGAAGAGATCTTAAGTTCTGAAGCAGCTGATAGTGAAACAGTTATCTTAACTGGAATCTCTGAAAAACTCAGTGTGGCTGACAGAAATGGAGTGGTCACTTTACTGATATCACTTGTTCAGTCCTACAGCAAGTAATACTTTGATCTTGTTGAAGTGTAAAACTTCTTGGTCAATTTTTCCTCTTTTGAAACATAAAAGCAGGCCATTAATGTACATATTGATGTAGTGGCAGACTTGAGTACAGCTGGAACAAGATTCTTCAGGCAGAGCTCCTAGCTATTCAACCTCATCAATTTATTCTAATAGCATGACCAACTTATCAAGCAAATATTACTAATTAAAGTTTTGAACCATGTAGAAGCCTTAAGACTTTTACCAATTACTCTGGATACTAGTGAAATTAGTCCTGAAGTTAATTTGCATAAGTCATATAACTGCATTCTCAAAGCCGGTCTTTGCTCCTAGGACTAGAGAAGAGTCCCTCAGGTAACTGATATCACTGTATTAAAAAAAGATTTATGTACCAATGCCAGTTCTTGATATCCAGGATGTTGAGAAGCCTTGTCCCTCTAGATTTTACATCTAAATCACAGCAGTGCAGCTTGCTTGGGTCAGCTCTCTTGAGCCAGCTTGCTGGCACCACCGTGACACTCGCAAGGGTAGCTATGTTGCAGCACCCTTGTCTGCCTGAACCTGACTTTAGGATACATGAAAACTTTTGAAGTAGTAGCTGCTCTGTGCAAGGCTCACCTTAGAGAAGAATACTGAGAAAAGCCAACGCAGAGTGAGGTATTCATGTGAAACAGAGCTGAATCTGAGAGATCAGATCTATTCTTGCAATTCAGCCACCAATTTGCAAGCCTTCCTGAATGGGAGAAGGAATATGCTGCTGCCTTGTCATCACCTCCTGTATATCTTTCTCTTCAAGGCCAGCAGCTTCAGTCTGATGGAGGTAAAACTCAAACTAGTTATTCCAGGCTGTCTTCCTTGTGAACTAGTGCTTGAGACTGCTGCCCACTTACTAGAACCTGGGAAGTTTGGTAGGTTTTATGGCTGGTCATGAAATAATCTATCAATGCTAAGTAGGAGAGCTCAGCTTCCTCACTGAACACCCTCAATGACAAGTGAGTAGTGACAAGTGAATCTATCCTGTGGTGAAACAAGCACAATAGATACATTTGGAGAAGATGCACAAAAGTGCTTGGAAGTAATGATGCTGAGCCACTGGAGTTTGCATGTGTTACATGAGTTACATGTGTTAAACTAGATAACTTCCATTTAGAGTAAAAATGTTCTGATATGGAGGCCAAAGACTGACACAAGCTGTCCTAGAGAGGATGAGGGACTTTCTTTCTTAAAGGGAGAAGCCTGCCTTGATTGCCCAAACTGGATGTAACTTTTTTCAAACCAAGCTGCTTTAGGTTCTTATCTGTATGTGATCAATTTCCAGGGATTCTGTTTTCAAGGGAATCAGAAATTAACCTGCATAGAAGGCTGCATGCTAATTTAATGGTTTAAATGCAATACCTTGTGACTTTCTTCCAAGCTTGGGAGTGTCTTCTAATTCAATTTCAGGTCCTTTACTATTAAAATGATGGTGGCTCAGTCTATGTGTAGAAGAAAACTAAATCTGCAGTAGAGGCAGTGGTCTCTTCTAGAGCAGACAAACTGTCTCCTATGTTTCATATCTAAAGACGTCTGCAAATAAACACTCTTGCTGTGCATCAGTGCTGCCAGTACTACATCCTAGGAATAGTGACCATGGTAAGTCGCTGCTCCAAACAATGTCAGAGCCTTCAGAAGACCTTCACACCCCCTGGTGGAATAAGTCCTTAACTCTGCCTGGGCTATCTGCTATGGAATTTGGCTGAGACCTGAGGGGTTCAGCTGCTTTTAGAAAGGTGTCCTGTGTCAAAGGCATCCAGACCTGTAAAAATCCACTTGGCTTGCTCATCTCTAGATTTCCTAATGCTAGGATGGGCACTTTGATAGTCCCCTCAATTGCAGGTGACAGATGAGGACATAACATGCTTCCAAATGATGAGAAGTAGCTCAGAGTTTCTATGGACTGACATCATCTGAGAAAGAATGACAAGTCTTGCTGCTAGGCATCATCTAGTCACCAACAGTGAACTGGAAGTGAGATCTATGCTGAAGCACAGAACCATAGGCTGTTGGTATAAAACCTTGCTCTGCTGGCTAGCTGTGAGTAGACTTGATTTGTCAGCACTAATGCTTGGGTTTTTTTTTCCTTTCCAGGGTTGCAGGCCACCCACTGGCACAGAATGAGCGCTGTCTTCACATGTTCTTACAAGATGAAGTAATAGACAAAAACTACACACCATCCAAAATAAGACATACTTGAGTTCTGAAACCATTTTCTCAAACATTAGTGGTTCTTATGCTTGGTTTTAAGAGGTTGTAGTTTGTCTTAGCATGCTGAGGATAAACAGGCACGAAGTCTCCACTAACATGAGTACACTGCTTGGTCTTTGCATATGCTTTATAGCATTAAAGAACTCACTTGTCTTCTAGCTAAATCCCTCTGAATCCTTGATTTAAGAGTATTATACTATGAGACCATCCACCCCTTGCAATGTCTCACAAAACTTCCCACTCTTATTTGCAATGACTTAACAATGTTTACTGACTTGGCCTTACTTGAACTTGCACAGTTGTAGTGTCACGTGTTCACTTGTATTTGACTAAACTGCTATGCTGTTTCTGAGGTAGTCATCTGTCTGAACTTCTGTAGAAAGACTGCTTTATTTCTGATACCCTGTGTGAGAAACACTTATGCAATTGTCTTCAAGCTTGTAAAACACTTTATACTGAAGTAATGAGGGAATTATCTTTATATTCTGTAAGAGGGAAAAAATAAAATTTATATACTAAAGTAACTTGTCTAAAGTTTTGAAATAAAAGTGAAAATGCACTTCAACTGTTTTGTCACTCTTTACCTTGGGCATGGGGTATCCCGTGCTTTGAGAAGCAGGGACTTGACTGTACTATGTTATCTGGTGTTTCAGCCTTGCTGTGATGCTCTTCTGCAATCTAGTCTTGTGTTACTAACAGCCAGCACTAAATACCCTTAGCTGCTGGCACTCACCGCTCAAGCGTTAAAGAACATATAAAGGTGCTGAAGGCTGTTCCTGGGTTGTGGAGCCAAAGCTGGAACTCCATTCGTGGTAGGCAGTCAACAGATCTGTGGCTTCAATATGTTTTGGAAAAGAGTGCCTTTCTACTTTGGTATGAGAAGTATCAATCTAGCTTCAACTACACCATCCTACAGAGAAAGGAATGTGGCATCGCTTATATTATAACTTCAGTCCTACAAATATGCTTAGGGACCTAGTCATACAAGCCTGCTATGAGATGTGATCATAGACCACTTCCCTAAACATTAAAGGAAGGGGAAGCTGTAGCATTGTGCTTGTATGATCACTGGTGAAATGGAGGTGGTTGATGCCTGAGCTGCAGTTCACAAGCAATGCTGCTGAAGTTGTCTTTCTCATAGATGCTTCTATGGATGGAGAAGTTTCTTTAGTGCTTCCAAATGCAACAGGGGAGTTACCTATCCAGATGCTTGTGAAAACAGATTTGAGAATATTCTAGTAGCAATCTGATCCAGTGTTTTGTGCTATTTAGTAACAATATATGTTGGCTTAGACTTGGCTCTGCTGCTTTTTTTTTTCTTATCACCATCCAGAACATCCTACAAACTTATCAGTGAAGTTATTAGTTTCCTTTAACTAAGACCATAACCTCATTTATGGAAATTGGTATGTAAAAGATTGACAAAACAGTGGTGGCTGACTGGATTATATGTAGTACTAGTGACTAGCTACACTGAATAATTAAATGCTCTTTCTCCCTCATACTTAAAGACTGTGCTGAATCTTTCCAACAGTCCTATTCATGAAATCAGGGACCAAAACTGACAGCGCCCACTTGCAGCCCAGAGCTGTCTAGCTTTTCAACACAGTCTAGCTTTTCAAAAGTTTTTGATAAAACCAATTCTAAAATTCCCTGTGCTTGTTGAATCATGCTTAAAAGTTGAATTACTCTTGGAAATGGGGAAAGAAGGGCTAAATGTATATGGAGCTTTATTATTTAGGTTTAGATATGTAGTAAGGTATTCTTTTCTGAGAAGTCTATTTCAGAAATCAAAGTAAATGCCTCATTCCTAAAAGATGATGACGACACAATCTGTATCATCTGCTGTGGAAAAAAAGAATTAAGCTGAAGAGGGAAAAGCAGCACGCTTGATGTCAAAGTATTCCTATTTCCAAAGTGAGGATTTTGGAGTGTTAACCTTTGAGGTTGACTGGACATCTGCACTGGACTCTGAGATTTCACCTGGCTTTCAGTCCTTCAAGGCTAATTAGAGCACTATTCTATTGTAGCATAACTGGTTCTGCTTCTGTGCAACCTGCACTACTGGGAGGAAGACATGGTCAGAGATGAGCTGTGCCTAAACCACAAGTATCTGGGCATTGTTCCCAGCTCATATATCTGCTCTGCAGCTGGGCTAGATCCTGCAGGTAAGAGGATGAGATATGGGGGTGCACCCATTGCCCTGCCTGCTTTGCAACTGGGAGAAAGCCAGTACGCTCTGTTGCATCCTCTAGCGTGGGACTACAGCACACTGCAGAGTGCAGTTGCCTTGCAGTATGGATGCAGTTCAAGTTTATGAATCTTACAGAAATAAGTGTTTTGTCAGGGGTTCTGCACAGCACTGCGTTCAACTTCTTTAGCTCATAAACTGAATTGTCACAGAGTGGAGAGCCACAATTGATTTTTGGCCCTGTCCAGTTCTTTTTAGCATAGAGAGCAGTAAATGGTTGAAGGTTATTACAGATGCAGTAAGAACATTTCATGAAGTGTTTTTTAGTTTCTTTCTAAGAACGTGCTGTGCCCTGTGGTAAATGCATTCTCAAGTGCTCCATGCTAGTTTGTACAGATGATGTTTCAAAGTCCTGTAGTCCATGCTTTGTCTCACCCGACTCATCAAAAGACTGGTCTCGTATACTTGATAGCCTGGCTGTCTTGGAAAGGGCAGAATGTGAGACCTAGCAAACTGCACAAATGGAAGAGAGATGGGGTGAAAACTTTGACCTCTGAAACGCGTAAGAGTTGTGCTTGGAGTCGAGCTAGGATTGCACTTGTGATCTGTATTCTTGACACTGAAACTAATGAGCCATTGATATCTACTGTGCATTTCCACCTGTCATTTTAGTGCGCATGGCTCTTTGGTCACTCGTTGCCATATGAACACTATGTTATATTTCCCTTCTCCTATTGCCAACTTGTTCCTGTGCACTGGGAGTTGCTTATCTCTTTCTTTGGTGTGATTGCACAATTGGGCACCTTAATAAAACCTCAGAATCTTTTTAATTGAAGCAGTGTTTTTGTACTCATCACCCTTTGTTAGCTGCACAATTCAGCAATATTAACAATTGTAAGAACATGAAACGGAAGACTTGTAGATTAGACCGCTGATGCATGTAGTATTGTGTCCTAGAAAAAGCTCCGTGTCGGCTCCTGGAGAAGGAAATCTTGCAGCAGGTGTATATTCGAAAACGGCTCTATGCCAGACCTCAAAATTCCTTTGCCCCAACCTAAGCTATTCCTTTAATGTTTGTCTAACCTCTTTTTTAAAACCTCTGATGATGGAGACTCCACAGCATCCAAGGCAATCCATTTTAGGAGAGAATATTTCTGCTCCCTGGTAAGTAGGGTACAGTGGAAGAAACTAATCCATAAATAGAAGGACAAGCATTAAAAGAATGGTGGAAAGTAATTTAAATTCAATATATTTTTATTCTTTGTAAATACAATGAGTACAACTTTTTAACTTCACAAATCAGTTAATCCACTTTGTACATGAAAAGTTTTACTCATTCTATGATAGTCCAAGTGCTGATTTTTCTCAGTGCTAGTTCCTAATAACAAATCAAATTTTGAAAAGTACAGCAGCTATCTTTAAATGTTTTTTTCTACATTTTTCACACATCAAATAAGCAGCTTATAACGTTTTTGTGTGTGAGAGGGTGTAGGCGAACAAGGCTTCAAAATTAGAACCTGGAGTTTTCTAAAAAGGCATTGGAGACTTTTGGAAATTGTTAGCATTGTATCAGTTAACAACCTTTATTTCTTTGAAATAAAATTCTGTCCGTTGATTGTTTTTTTTTTAATAGTCATTTCACTTCTCTGCGCATCTCATTGACAAAGAGTTTGGCCACCATTGCCTTTGGTTTCAGCACTGTGCCAACGGGACAGCCAGCAGGTCACTGAAGCGGTCATCTCCATTGTATTTGGTTTTGCTGTTTTAGTTTTCCTTTCTTGACTTGTATCTTTTCAGGTGTGTGTGGGTGTGGGTGTGGATGTGGATGTGTGTCTCTGTGTGTGGAAGAAGAAGGAGGGAAGGTCGGGGAGGAAGTGTATAAAGCTCTTCTGTCTTTGAGATGTTAACCAAACAAATCGTGGTGACATCTGCACCAAAGATCACCAGTTAATTTTGCAGAAAGAATGGAGCTGCCGTCATAAGCTACTTTTTAATCAGTTCTGAAGGCCACTTCATGATGTATTATAGCAGAAGCAATGTTTTGGTAACCTGGTCTTAAATGTTGCCTATCATATTAAAAACATTTTCCAAACATAGGCTACTTTTAAAACAGTTCTGAAGGCCACCGCATCTCACGTTACAACAGAAGCCAAGTTTGGTCGCCCGGTTCCAAATACTGAACAAACTAAAGTACCTTCTTTCACATTTTGTCTCAGATCTGCCAGTTAAATGAGAGAATAGCAGAGTCTTTGTTAACTGTGACTGGCATCTGAATTGCCTCCATCCTGTAGTAACAGGAATAGCAGCCAAATTCCAACCACTTTCACTTTTTCTGTAGAACAAAGCATTCTCTCCATGATCTAAATCACTCTGTTCAGAGCAGCAGAGTCATATCTACTGGGGTATTTTTTGTCAATGGGTTTAAAGGCTAAACATTCCCAGGCTTATGCTTCCTGTAGATTTTGTTAGTTGAGGCTTATTCTCCATAGATAAAAGTTCTTCTCAAACTGTCCATCCTGATTGTTTATTTTAAGGTAATTTATATGTCGCTGGATTTGTACATATCTGAAAGCAGTCTTGTAATTGGTACATTCCCAATGGTCTTTTTGAAAAACACTTCTTCTATCGTAGATGGACTAATCGAACGTAAAGCTGGTAAAAGCAATAAAAGTTTTCCAAAGCGACAGGGTTGTGTGGGATACCTGGGAGACAGAGAGAGAAAAACCTGTTCAAGTTTTTACATATTTTTCTGAAGAAAATTTTTTTACTTTACAAAAAGGACCAATATTCAGTGAATTGTACGGATGGGTGCTACCTGTGCTAAACCCCTGTGGTTTGTACTCACATGAGCAAGAAGTTTGACCCCAAGGAAACCTCTCTTAATGGAGGTTAGCAGAATATAGACCAAAGTCTCTGAGTTTTGATTAGCTCCTTTGTTAATTCCCTCAGAGAAATAGCAGTACAGAGACAGAATCTGCTCTGACTTGTCCCTCAGACAACAACTGTGTTCTTGATGCAGTTCAGGGAAAAGCTTGACCTATAATAAATACCCTGTCATTTAAAGTGCAATTTAAACCTAGATGGATTGTCATGGTAATAATTTTTCTCCCTTTTGGTTGTCTTATACATTGAATACCAATTGATATTTAGAAAGATTTCTTTTTTTTTTTAAAGAAGCTGTGTTTCATCCCCAGGCACTGTATTTGTGTAATAGGATATTTTCCATCCTTTCTCCCAGCTTTTGAAGCCAACACAATGTAGGATATGTGTTCTAGCTGTGCTTACGCTGACTTTACACCAGTGATTCTCAAGCCTCGGCTTACGGCAGTCTCCCTAAAAGGAGTAGTAAGTGATTTGGAGAAACATTCTGCTTCTCCAGTCTGCCATCCCTTGCATCCTGTTGAGAGCGGCTCCACTGAGATCAAAGGGCTGATAATGCTGTAACACTGGCAGGAAGGTAAATTCAAGCCTGAGGATGAAACTCAAGCTGAGAGCCCTATCCCACTGGAGTCAGTGGACTGCACTTTTTTCCCTTGTAAAAGAGTATCTTTTATAATAGAGACTGTTTAGCCCAGTAGCTAAATATTTCCAGCAATGCAGAAATGCAATGAAAAAGTTGCCATGCCTGGAGTTGAAACTATGGCCATGTAAAACCATTGCTCCCTGGCTTCTCTCTCCAACAGGCCCTGGCTCACTCAGAGGCTCCAGGGAGCAACATTCATGGGAAAGGCTGTCCCTAAGGACAGGAAGAGGTCGCTATGCAGCAGTTATTCTTTTTGCTCCGAACTAGCCGTAACTGGATGGTATTTGCAATTTTGCTCTCATCCTCAGGGCAGGCCATTCCCTTTAGACTAAACAGAAGTCCTTCAGAGACTGCTGCCATCTAATCTCTGACACTGAGTTGGCTTCTGCTGGACAGAGCTATTATGAGAGCAGATCAAAGTTGCAGAAGGAAAAAATGGTATAAAAGTTCCTCTTCTACTGCTCCATCTTCCGCTGTGCTACTCTCATGGACCTCCACTGCAGCTAAAGGACTGAGAGGTGGACTTTACGAGACCTGTTGCAGCTCTCCCCAGCAGTCCTGAGCCAGCCAGAGCAGCTGTTGCAGATGTTAGGTGCACTCTTCTGGCTCCTCCCCGGTCCCACCACTCTGAAGTGGTCCACAGCAGGAGGCTACTGATGTGATCACAGCCAGCTGCCTGCAGCGCGGGGTTGTATTTCGCATAGTACATTTCATGCAGTCCTGGGCTTACCCCTGTACACTTTGCCCTGCACATTTTGTGTCATGACAGCTACAGCTTTTACAGCGGGTTTTAAGATTTCTGTATCCCATGGGGCTTAGCCTGAATGAGATAGAGGGGAATCTTTTCTTCCCCAACAATGATTCTCATCACTCTACTGCAGTACCAAAATGGGATTCACAACTTCTGGATTTTTTTATTTCCATCTGAGAACAGACTCAGGGTAGTGTCTTGCAAGAGCCATTTAACTTCTTGTGTCCCAATTTCCGTATCTGCAAAACAGGGGAAATGACATGGGGAAGTGTATTGGAGACCATGGGTCAAAAGTGCTCGTACTGCTGTAAGATGTGATGCTGTTTTGAGCATCACTATCAGCAGTATTTAACCGAATAAAATGTAGAGGAAAATGTAGCCTTCTGAAATGCAAAGTGTTCCACAGCAGGTATCACTTCCCAGGGCAAGATCTCTCCTTTTACCGCTTTTCAGTTTGTCTGAATAAATTTCACCTTCCCTGTTGCATCAGGAAACACCAAATCCCAGCAGGCTGCCAGCCACTGCATACTTGCTGTGACAGCCTGGTCCCCACTTCAGTCAGTGGAAACGTCACCTTTGCTGCAGTGAGAGCGTGATTTTACCCCTACGCCTGCAAGAAGTATTGAGAGAAGTGACTGATCACCTGGTATGGATGTAGCTGTTCAGAGTGAGCTGGGCTTCATCTTGAAGGGCTGCTATGGCAGCAGCATTTCGGAAACTCCTCAGTTCAGAACCACTGTGTGTAGGCACTGGAAAGCAGAGCAGTTACTAGTTCAGCTTGACTCTTGGGTGGGTCAAAAGACTTCAGCTAGTGCTATCAATGGAAATTAAACGTTCCCATTAGCTCCCCAGCACTCCACTGTCAGCCTTTCAAAATGCAACATTGACTATTGGAATTCAGTACTGGGAAACCTGTTGGATGATATGAAGCTATGACTGGTTTAAAACATCATTTTTGCTTTAAAGTAGCAACCTCATAGTTATCAGACCAGATGAGCAAGAGATCCTTTCTGCTTACCAGCTTTAAAAGTGACAATGCATTTGAGACAGGCAAATTCGGTAGCATCTAGCCGAAGTTGTCTAAATCTAGCCACAACCTCCTGTAAAGCCTGTATTTCTGAAATAATTTTATTCAGCTTCTGAGAATCCGTATTGTCACCATTCATGCCTAAAACAGAAACAGATGAAATAAATAATATTAAAGGCATTTGCTTTATTTTATATTGATTTCTGACAAAATCCTCTGTATCAATATCCACTCTATTGTCACACTTGTCTGTCTGGTTCCATGTAAACTGACTATATTGTATGAAAGTTAATATAAAATCTTCTCTTGGATGATAACAAACACAGTAATTTGCATTTAAATGACAATGCAAGCAGTCATGAATACAACAAAACAACATTATTTGCATTTAAATATAGATTTATAAATGACAGGTATGCTCTATTGTTCAGTAGGAATTTGTTATTCTTTACATGTTGTTCTTTTTTCAGTAATGTATTTTTATGGTAATTTTTGTAACAAAGTCATTAAATTGTGCAATTCTTACCAGATACAGCCAGTAGAGTGTTAGCATCAACTGGAATGGCCCATTGTGCTATTCCTAGAACAAACAGTTCTCTCCAAGCATCTTCCAAAAGCATCAGCTGTCATACAATAGATGTACAATATAACATAGTGTATAATTTATAGATTTATAAACAATTTAAATATGTAAATTTCTGTTATTTTAAAAACTACTTTAAATGCCTGTCATGGTGTTTTCCCCACAGCATTTGTTAGCTCGTCTCTTAGCTTTTTGAGAAGGTGTCTAGAAATAAGTCTATACGCATTGTAGAAAAATACTGAGGGTTGGCTCACTGTGCACCGTGTTGTGGACCAAAAGGGAGGAGAAAGAGAAAGGAGAGTGAGAACTCCCGCCCCAGAGAGCTCACTCACAACAAGAACGCTCGCCTGTGTTTCTCAGCACAGCATGGGCTCTCTCCTCCTCTCCTCTGGCACATACAACTGTCCTAGGACAAGCTGGACAGGTGCTCTCCTATGGCTCTCTAGGGATTACCCTCCCTTCCCTCGGGAAGGCAGAGTTTGTGAAGAAAAGCCTGGACAACATCCCGAAATTACATCACTCTGTGGGGAGCACTGCTTTAGAGTATGTATCTTTAACCTCTTCCTTACTAAGCAAGTCTTTAGCTCTTTCAAGCACAGCATCTGGACACACATATGGTTTCTCAGCATCACCTGTTTTCCTGCTTTGTGCTTAAAATCACTCAGAAATTCCAGGCACCAGGAGCTGTTTCCTTTCAGAGAACTGAGTATCCAAGCACCTACGCTGACAGCATTGCTAGCTCTCTGCAATTTTTGTACATTGCCTGGTTGCGTGGAGGATCTGTTTTTCTCTGTGTGGAGGCAATGCCTTGGATTTCCGTGGAGAGGCAGTGGTGCATCTGAGGAGCAGACATGACTCCTGGTAATGCAGACTGGCAAAGCCAGAACAGACGTGTTTAGTCTTGAGGACATCTATGGATTGCTGGCCCAGACCAACTCTTGAGAGGTTTGGAGGACTCCCAGTTCGGCTGAAGTTCATGGCCTAAAGGACATACTGTGGTGCATACACCTTGTTGGGCCTCATGTCTCTCAATAGGGTGGGAGAGATTTGGAAGGGTGAGAATTGTAATGGACTCAAGAGGGATCACCTGGTGGCTCCATGCAGTGAAAACAGATTTCTCAAAACTCATGCAGGAAAAAAAAGCAAACCACAGATATTAATATTGCTATGGTCCCTGAAAGTATCAGCAGCTCGGCTTCTTAGGAAAATAGGAAGGAGGGTATTTTAAGTCTATAAAGATTCTGCAAAAGGAAGAACAAAGTAAAAAAATACATCGTACCAAATGAATTATGATTTCTTTGGAATCAGATATGTGAAAGATGATACAGAAAGCAGGCAGTAAGAGCGGATCCTTCATCTAGGTGCTAACTCTTAACAGTATTATCAGTTTTAAACCACCATGTTCTGGTCAGAATGGGAGGAAGAGCTCTCAGAGTCTCTGCTCTCAGCTTGTCACTGCAGGCTAATGCCCATTTTCTGCCTTTTTGTACTATGTGCTCCACAGAACTTCTATATAACCTAAGGAAATTGTGAGAGGAAAGTGTTTCTGTCTCTGTTTGCATACGATTACTGTTTGAAATAATTACATTGGATTTTTACAGCACTGGAAGCTGGCCGGATTAGTGTATGAGATGCAGAAGGGAAGGGGTCCAGGGTGTGGTGCCCATCTCAGCTCTGTTCTCAGAGCAGCTAAACCTGCTCCTAAGTCTCCTAACTGCTGCTGCCTGTGAACCCAGCCCTCCTCCGGATAATCCTGCCTGATGGATGTGCAGGTTTCTATATGACATAGGAAATGATTCGCCAGCCTTTCATTTGCTTTTGTAAAACTTTTTTTGTCATTCATTCATGCAGATACAATGGTAATCAATGGTGGTTCCTGGAAGATATCAATTTCATATGTGCTTTCCTACTATGTCTTTAAAGTCAAAAGACTTTAGAAATAAGAGACTATTCCAATAGCTGAAGCTTTCTTCATGTCTATGCATAAGTCTGTAAAACCACCAATTAAAATAATTCATGCTGAAGTCATACTCAGCCCTCCTTCTTCAAACAAACAAGAAATACCAGGCTTTCTGAAGGACTGGGTTTTGCTTCTTAATTAACCCCATCCTGTTAGCATGACCTTTTCTTGGTGGCCTGCATTGGACCAACCTGTCTTATGGACAAGCTGGGCAGGTGTGCAGGCCAGCAGAACTTGAAGCATGGC
This sequence comes from Balearica regulorum gibbericeps, assembly GCF_011004875.1. Lineage (NCBI taxonomy): Eukaryota > Metazoa > Chordata > Aves > Gruiformes > Gruidae > Balearica > Balearica regulorum. The sequence goes on along the minus strand of NC_046186.1, from coordinate 50,447,828 downwards.
ATTTTTGTTGTGTGGCTTCCAACCCACCATGGGATCAGCTCTATGGAGCTGGGGAAAGAATACAGCCTCTGCTTTACTGAGGGTTGTGACACAGCAATCCTCAGGCTTTGGTTTTGTCAGCAAGTTGTTTTCTACTTATTTCCTTGCCTTCGAGATGAAACTGTCACAGAGTCCTGGAATCACAGTGCGCTTGCCTTTTTGGAAGAGCACAAACAAAAGTAGAATCCAGGAAAAGGGTTTAGACTCTCCTCGGGCAGATGTCAGGGATACAAAAAGAGAAACTGAGACATTTACAGCTGGGCCATTGTCAAATTAAATAATGCAATGGCACTATTATAAAAATCAACTGTCTGATCATTCATGAAATCAGGTGATTAAAATCAGAGTTATTTCTTCTCCAGCTCTCCTGAATATGACAGGGGAATCATGCAGAAAGGGGTCCAAGTCAAAGCTGAGCAGCTCTGAGTTTTGAGGAAGCTAGCTTGCACTGAGGTACAGCAAGTCAAGGTGATGTTAAGGAAAGGCTTTTACATTTTAATATATAAATCACTAACATGAGCACCTGATATGAAAGTGAAAGAGGCAGTGGGTTATTTAAAGATAATGGGAACACTCTGGTGTTTGAGGTATGCTTGGTCATGTGCAATGGACACTTCCCTTGCTCTCAAATCCTGCTGCCCCTTCCTCTGCATACTAGCAGAGATGACCTTGTGGGAAATGCATCCGTGTTATGTCAAATGGCTCCCCTAAGGAGCCTCCTGTGGACAGCACTGGTCTAGAGATGGACCCAGCCTCTTCCCATGCACAGAGGCTCCTGCTGAAGCACTGTGCTTGCTGCTTGCCCCTGATATTTGGGCCTGTTTCTTTGGTTGCTTGGTATGACAGACTCGGTGCTCCGCAGGAGCAGCGGCAGCAGAAGACAACACTGGAGAACAGCATGCTGCACTGGGACCAGTCTTCCTTGTGGGATGTGTAACCTCCAAGGCCCTATCTCCTTGCTCCTCTCATGCTCACCCTGTAGCAGTATTGCAGCCAGAGCTGAGCAGCATCCCCCTTTGCCTAATTTCAGAATAGGGGTTTCAAAATGTGGGTCTGGTGCTAGAAAAGGAACATTTCAATGTACCTTAGCTTTATATCACATTGTGACCAGCATGATTTACCTTTAGGTGGAAAACACTATTGGTTTCCTAAAAAGCTTTTCTTTCGGTTCAAAATATGTATTTGCATATCAACTGCAGCAACTTGCAACATGCACCCATGGAAAGGAACTAGTTCCTCTGCTGACTGCTAGGTAACATCTAAGGCATGACACTTCTACTTACCATTGTGGGAAATTAGCTCAATCACATCAAAATAGTGGACATCTTTTATGATCGGAACTTTGTGCAGATTTCCCTCCTTCCATTTTATAATTATATCTGATCACTTTTTTTAAAAATTAGTGCATTATACAAAGCACACTGAGTCCTCATGAAGAAATCAAGTCATTAAGAAATTCCTTCAGCTCGTGTGGTTCACATATGATTTACCTGAGGCAAAGGCAAATTGTCATAAAGGAAAACAAGACAAATTAGGGAAGATTTTAATTGATGGTGAAAAATATTGGGGGCTGGCCAAATTCTGCTTCCACCATATTGGTGTAATTGTAAGTTCACTGAAGCCAATGCGAATAAGAAAAAAATGTTGGCTGTGTGAACAGTTATGCTGAGGAGAGGAGAGGAGAGGAGAGGAGAGGAGAGGAGAGGAGAGGAGAGGAGAGGAGAGGAGAGGAGAGGAGAGGAGAGGAGAGGAGAGGAGAGGAGAGGAGAGGAGAGGAGGAATGGTCTTCAGAAATCACCTCACTCATATCCTGAGGCCATATGTTTAACTAAGCTCTTCTCATCCCAAAATAGCAAAGTAAGATGCTGTTCTCCATTTTATGGAGGGAAAAGTTGACCCACAAGTAGAGAAGCAGTTTTAGCACACTGATTTTGGTCTGCAGCCTCGTGACTTTGCCTCTAGAAATTGTCCTCCCGTAATATTTGCTTTAAATTTTTTTCTGGCTTGACTTTCACTTGCTTCATGAAATAACAGTTGGAGGAAAGCAGTTTCTAAATCACTGCCTGGTTTTTAGGGTCAGGCTAAACCTCTGCCCTGAACTTCAGAACTGCTGAAGTCCATTATAGGTCTAGGGCTGAAGGTTCAGGAGCCAATCTGAGCACTGAGCCTTCTTTAACAGGCAGGCCAGGCCAATGCCACTCACACCGCAGGGGCCTTACCTGGTCTTGTAAGGACAAGGTGGAGAAGGCTGGGACACTCTTCGCCCACTTGATGCTCATGAACAGAAGTCTGGCTGCTGACTCGCAGACGGATTCGGTGGCCACTTCGTAGAGATACATAGGGGTACCATTGACTTCATGTGGGTACTAACATCAGAAAGAAAATAAAGCAGCTTCATACAATGTCACCAAGGCAGCCTTGTTTCTTCTCCCCTACAACTGCCATTCCGTGCATCGTGCTCATGCCCAATACTGAGTGTGCACTCTCTTATTCTGCAAGCAGAGGGCATTGCTTTCAGAGGGCCCACTCCAAACCACGCTCTGCTGCTCATCTGTGTGGACGAACTGTACTGCGGAAACAGCTCTCTGGAGGAGGTTGAAGGAAGCATGGAATTATTACATTAAGGGAAAAAAATTACCAAAATGTGGTGTCATCCTTCACCCTGTTACACTACTACATACTGGTTGCAGAGTTAGGTGAATACAAATTTGATTCAGAATTTGTGTTCTGTAACTTGTGCCTCAGAAGCTGATTTCGCACCGCAGCCTTGCTCAGCAAAGCAGTAAGTACTCGTTTAGCCTTAACCCTTCGTCCTGCTCCCTTACTGCGACAGGCTGTAAGCAGATGTGTAGCATGCATAGAACTACCTAAGGGGTGTATAGGATTGGAATGGAGTTACATTTTCAAGCATGTGCTATGTTTTCTTGCAAACTAATTTCTGATTCAATATTTTCCAAAATTATAAAACTGTATGTTGTGACCATGCCAAGCTACCAACTCTGGAAATGCAGAACTATTTAATTCATCTCTTCTACAATTTCCTAGGTGCTGCAAATATGCAAAATGTCATTGCAAATGCGTTAATGAAAAACATCGCCTTATGGCTAAGTCCTGTGCAGTTGAGGCCACAGCAGTGCTTCCACGGGGATGCTTAGGAAATGTCACAGCCAACAAGCGCAGAGCCACCTTAGACACGTTTCTGTCTGTGTGGACAAGCTGCGGGCTGTGGTCAGTACAGACAGCACTTTCTGGAGTACACCACTTCAGCATTTTGCTGAAGAAAACTCAGTGATTGCAGGTCAACCTCATGAAACAAAGTTTAAAATTGACTTGTGGATGTGATCCAAGCAGGAGGAGCAACTCTGTAACCGTGAGGGTGTAAGGATATAGGAGACAGGGTTTGTACGGAACAGGTTATCAGGTGGTCCTTCTGCATACCCCTGCTGCAGAGGCCCTCTTACCCTTGCACCTCGTATCTTCAGAGCTTTGAGGGACATAGCAAAAGAGTCCCCACCACAACCCCCAAGGCCTCAAGCCTTGCTCGTTGCCACGTCTACCCCAGAAGCAGGAAGAAGCTGGCGGGTTGCAGGCACCCCAGCAGCGGGGTCTGCAGGCCCGCTTGGGGGCCAGGGCAGTGGCTGACCTTTGGGGTGGGCTGTGCCAGGCCCACCAGAGCCTGCCTCTCGGGGGTGCCAGCGACGGCAGTCAGCTCCAGGCCGTGGGGCTCCAGCTGGGAGACAGCGGTGAAGAAGGCAGGAGCCGGCAGGGCGGTGGCGGGGAAGTGCGGGGCGCCGCCACTCTCCTCCTTGTGCCCGCGGAAGTAGAGGGCCACCTGCTTCCGTATCGTCGACGTCCGGGGGCCCCGCTCGTGCTGCACTGCTGCGGGGCACCAAGGAGAGGCAAGGGGGGTCACCAAGGGGTCCCGCACCAGGTGCCCCACGGTGCTTGGCTGGGCTTCCCTTCCTCCCCGCAACTTTTCAAGGCCGGCCCCATGCCCCCCACCGGGAGGGTGTCTGGGGAGAAATGGTCAGGGCTGCCGTGGGATGGGGGGTCTTTCAGGGCCCGAGGGGCGAGACCCTGCAGTGACACACCTCTCCCCCTTCAGAGCAAGGCTCCTGCCCCCCGCCGCCCTGGCCCCGCAGGAAAGAGGGAGCAGGTACCGTCTTTGTTCATGTTGACCTCCAAGCACTTCTTCAGCCGGCAGGCCCGGCACTGGTTCCTGTGCGTCTTGTCCACCGGGCAGCCTCCCTGCAACACAGCCAGCCGTCGGGCCGGGGGGAGCAGCGCTCTCACCCCGCCCGCCCCCGGCGCCGTCCCCGCGGCGGCAGGAGGCACGGAGGGGACCCCCCTGGGTGCGCCAGGGGCTCGGGCCGCGGCGGGGCGGTAGGGGCCGTGCCGAGCCGAGCCGAGCCGAGCCGAGCCGAGCCGGGGTGCTTGGCCCCGCGGCGGGGCGGGCCGGGCCGCCTTCAGCACCCGAGACAGCGACGGCGGCGCCGCCCCCTCGGGGCGCCCCTGTCCCCTGCGCCCTCCCGCCGTGTCCCCAGCTCCGCATCCCCGCGGGGACGGTCCACGGGGGGAAATGAGCGCGGTCGGAGCGGGAAGGGGAAAAAGCGGAGCTGCCTCCGCACCGGCGTACGGGCGCGACCCGCCAGGGCTGGAAATCGTGTCGGTTGTCCATCGACCGGCGATGGATTGTGGCTTCCCGAGGGACGGCCCTTCTCTTTCCTCGCCTCTCCCCGCCGTCCTTCCCGCTCCCTCCTTGCCATCCCCCCCCTCCCCGGGGCGCACCGGTGGGCTGCGACCGCACGGCCCGGGGCGGGGAGACGTGCCGGGGAGAGGCCGGCTGGGGCACCCAGCGCCCGGCCTCGGCCCGGGACCCCCTGGGAAGGGAGGGGGAGGCTGCGTGGATCCTACTGCTGCGGGTGTTTCTGTTGGCGGGGGGGACAATACGGGGCGCTGGGGAAATGCAGGGCAAGAGGCGCAGGCGGTGAGGGGACTGCGCTGCGGCCGGTACCTGATTTCCCGATTTGCAAACATAGGTCCTATTCCTCCTGATGCTCCGCTTGAAAAATCCCGAGCACCCATCGCAGGCGTAAACCCCATAGTGTTTCCCGGAGCTGCGGTCCCCACACACTTTGCAAGGGATGTCTAAAATGCGACCTGAAAGCAGAGAAGGGAGAGAGGGAGAGAGCGAGCGCTCAGCAATCTGACCTCCGGAGGGATTAGCCCCAGAGCCGCAGTACAAGCAAATAATGAAGTGATTTTATAGTCAACTTTCTTTTCCTTGAGCAAGTGTCAGTTTTTTTACAATGAGCATTATTCATGCCCCGCTACGTTTATTTGGATCTTCTATAATCGCCAAGACCCATTTTGGAAGGGAAGATTACAGCAGCGGGAGCAGCAGACTTGCCTGCTAGAAGTGGAGATGCGGGAGGGGGTGACGGGGGGGCGACTTTGGCGGGAGCGGGGGGTGGGGGGTGAGCTCCCTCGCTTTCCGGCGCTCGGCAGAGGACGGCACTTTCCCTGGGCAGGAAAGCAGGCAGGAGACCGAGTCATAGAACAAACCAAAACAAAATAAAATGACCGGGAAGCCAAGTAACCTCCTCTCCCCCCTAGCAACCCCAGGGAAAGGGGGCTGGTTCCTGCCACAGATGAGCCGTGCTATTTTCTTCACTCCAAAACCTGCAACAAAACTTTCCGCCTCGCCTTCGTGCGCGGACGCGGCTACCTGCTACGGGCTGCGGGCTGGGGCGCGGGGCTGGGAGGGCAGTGCCCCTCCGCTCCGCTCCGCTCCGCTCCGCTCGCCTCGCCCGCAGCCCCCGCTCCGCCGGGCACTGCTTTCGCACCGGCTTTGACTAGAATTGCAAATGCTCGAAGGGTGATGTAAAAACTTGAACAGAGATTATTGCTGCCCCGTTCAAGAAACGCGCCAAAACTCCACTCGGCTTCTGCCTTTTCTCCGGTTTTGCTCTTCTCTTGCCTCTTTTTTCCTTTTTCTTTTCTTTTCTTTTCTTTTCTTTTCTTTTCTTTTCTTTTCTTTTCTTTTCTTTTCTTTTCTTTTCTTTTCTTTTCTTTTCTTTTCTTTTCTTTTCTTTTCTTTTCTTTTCTTTTCTTTTTTCTTTTCTTTTCTTTCTTTTCTTTTTCTTTTCTTTTCTTTTCTTTTCTTTTCTTTTCTTTTCTTTTCTTTTCTTTTCTTTTCTTTCTTTTCTTTTCTTTTCTTTTCTTTTCTTTTCTTTTCTTTTCTTTTCTTTTCTTTTCTTTTCTTTTCTTTTCTTTTTCTTTTCTTTTCTTTCTTTTCTTTTCTTTTTCTTTTCTTTTTTCTTTTCTTTTCTTCTTTTCTTTTCTTTTCTTTTCTCTTTTCTTTTTTCTTTTTTCTTTTTTCACTTTTTTCTCCTTCTCTTCCTTCTCTTCTCTTCTCTTCTCTTCTCTTCTCTTCTCTTCTCTTCTCTTCTCTTCTCTTCTCTTCTCTTCTCTTCTCTTCTCTTCTTCGATAATCTTCTTTGATTCTCTTTCTTTTTCTTTTCCTCTGCCCTCAAACTGCCTTCTTTCCTCCCACCACAACTTACGCTGGAGATTCAATCCCTCTCACCAAACCTTGGTCTCCAAGCTCCGACGGAGAGCGCTCGGGCCGCTATCTTTGTTTGGGAGTAGTTGCGGGAGAGCCCCGGTGGGGGTGGGTGGGGGTGAGGCTGGAAGGGGGAAGGCGGCAGCGTGCGGTGCGGTGCGGAGCGCTGCTGGGGAGGCGGGCGGGGGGCGGGTGGGAACAGGCCGCAGGGGCTCCTCTCGCTCCCTAGAGAATTTAGGAGCCCGAGATACTTTCAGACATGTCTGCGCTAAGGCTCTAAGACAATGCCTGCTGGCAGACAATAGGGACATTAGATAAAGTGTTAACTTAATGATTTTGCCCATTGAAACTCGTTTGACTGCCTCCAATGAGCACAAGCTGCCAGCTTCTCCCCTAAATGAAACCCGACAGCTGCTATACACAACACGGCGAGAGGGACGGGGATTAGGTTAGGGACTGCGAGAGGGAGGGGTGGAGGAGGGAGGGAGAGAGGTTAAAGAATAGAAAACTTTTACGCAATTAATAAGGAGCGCAGCTAAAGGAAGCCCCCCCGCCCCACTGCCTGCGAGCAAGCCGCGGCTTTGGAGCTGCAGGTAGGCGCCCGTGAGGAGGGCTGAGGCCAAGGCACGGTTTCTGGGAGTGTGTAATTACAAGCCCTCCTTGCCACCTGCCTATTGGGGCACCAGTGACCCGTCAAAAAGTGTAGCATGGGAATTCGGATATCGCACAATGCCAACGGGGGAAAGCGCTCGACTTCCCTCTCCAACCCTTAGCATCCACGGGGAGGGAGAGGGTCCACACGCACGCACACAAAGGAGGAGGAGGAGGAGGGGCAGGCTGGGGGTGGGGGGAGAGACTCTGAAGCGGTACGTGCAGCGGTGGTGCATCCCGGTGCAGAGCCCGGCACCGCCGCGCTGCCCCCCGCGCACCCCGGCCCGTCGCCGCTCCCGGCGCAGGGACACCCCCCCCACCTCCGCTCCCCCTTCCCTAGGCAGCGGGTCCCAGCCGCGGCCGCGCACCCGGGCCCAACGCGGGGGCCGCCGCCCGGGGCACCGGGCAGCCGCGGGGGTTCCTGCTTCCCCGGCCGGCCTGCGGCGCGGGGCAGCCGGCTCGGCTTGGCCGGCGCTAAAAGCGAGCGGCGGAAAGGGAAGAAACTTGGGTTGGTTTTACAAAGCGGGTTTCCCCCAGACGGATTTTAAGTTTGGGAGCCGCTTTAAAAAAAAAAAAAAAAAATATGTATTATATATATACATATCCACACCATATATGTAAACATATGTTCCGCATATTCTTTACACGTCCACATATTCCATCTATAAAACCCGAGCACCTGGAGCATCTCGCCAAACCCAAATAAACACGTTTCCAGCCGTCGGAGCGGCGTGGTCCGTCCGATCGACTGCGTGACCCCCGACGAGGCGGAGGACGGGGAGGGGGGGCCAGGGCGGGGGGAGCGGCTGGAGCCCACCGCCCCGCACCGCCGCCCCGTCCCGCCGCCCGCCCGCCCGCAGTCCCGGCCGCGCTCTGTTTCCCCCCCACACCCCACCCCCATCCCCGCCCCGCGGAGCCTGTTAGGAGAAAACTTTCGTGGAGGGCAAAATATGAAATAAGTAGACGGGGAAGAGGCAGGACGGGGGGGTGGGAAGAGAAAAATGTAAGCTTGACACGGGGTCATGAGATAACTGATTAACTCTGTTTAAAAGCGCTCCGGTTCCCCGAGGTACCGCCTCGTCTCAGAAGTTTAGCGCTAAGAAAATAGGATTTCTGTTCAGCTGGGAAACCGTTTTGAACATCCCACGACAGGGGGTCCTTGGGGACTTTTTTTGTGTGTCATAATTGCTTAAAGGATATATGGCAGCCCCGATTACTGTAATTACCATCAGAGGCTGTTGAAAGAAGTTAGTCTGGGCTCGGGGGACGGCGGGATGGGGTCTTGTTACCACCCAGGCAGACATCGCAGCTGACATCGCTAGACGCCCACCGGCGGGCAGGAAAGCCAGGCCGGAACCCCCTTACCCGGGAGCCCCCTGGGACCCCCGGGGCGGGAGCCCAGGCCTCAGGACAGCGGGTCGGGCTTTTGCATGGGCTGCCGAGGCCAGCTGGGCTCGGCCGCGGCCCGGGGCAGTCCCCGCGTGTCCTCATTCCCGCGGGGCCTGGCCGGGTCGGGCCTGGAGGTCCCTTTCGGGCGGTCGCCGGGGATCTGAGGGGGTCGGAATCAGCAGCGAAAGCGGCGGTGGTGGCGGGGGTCGCCCAGCGCCCTGCGGCCGGAGGCGCCGGTCCAGCCTTGCGGGTTTTCTCCTCTGCAAAATGTCTCCGGCAGAAGCTTCGCGGTCCCTGGGGGACGAGGCTCCCCGGCCCTTCCTACTCCTTCCCCGACGCTCAGAAATCTGCCAGGAGCCCCGACAACGTCCCGGCGCGGCTGGGACGAGCCCGATCCCGCTCCGGCTCCCCTCGCACTAACCGGGCAGTTTCGGCAGCGCAGCCGGCGGGAAGCAGCCCCGGCCGCCGCAGCTTTGTCTCCCGGTGCCCCCTTCCCCTCCGCCGGTTACTACCTCGACCGCAGACCCGCTACTATTTTTGGGTTTTCCCCTCGGGGGTGGTGGCTAGTGCGGAAAAATACCACGCTGAGCCCCACGGGGAAAGACGGCAAGCCAACCCACGCCGAAGCGGCGGCAGGTCGGCCGCAGCGCCGGGCCCCCGCGAAGCTCCGCGCTGGTCGCCTCTTCCACGCGTGACTCCCACGCCGCGGCCCCCGCCTGCACCTCAGCTCTCCGGTTTCCCGACCCCCGCGGACAAAGGGCGGACTCGGGTCAAAATAATGGAGGGCAGCGGCAAGAAGGCCGTGGGGCTGGCGGAGGGAGGCTGGTGGCAGGTACCGCGGCGTGTCCCTCCCGGCTCTGCCTTCCTTTTTCCGCCGCTTCGCAAGCTCGGGAGCCCGCCGGAGCGTAGAGGAAATAACTGTCCGATCCATCACTTGTCAGACATTAAATTGGATTGGGTATTTTTTTCCCCCCTTTGTTACTGACTCCATCCATATTACAAACTCCGAAAGTCCCATTGGGATTATACGGATTGAGCCATTCTGTAAGAGAGGTTAGTCATGCTTTAAATTCCCCAGTTATGAGGTGCATGGATTTAGGATTAAGGAAAATGTGACTTTTAAGTTGTTTCTGCTTTCCTCGTTGCAGGATTATTTGTTGTAACTGGAAATGGTGTGCAAAGTATTGCATTTAAATCCTCCTTCAATAGAGTTGCTTACGCGATTCCGTGTAATTGAGTGACCGGAGTTTCAAACTCTTAAAACGAAATTATTATGTCGCAGAAGATTGCATAAAGTCCGTGAGAAAAACAGCACGTTTCAACTCCCTAATGCCCTTTAAACCCAAACCTTTCCCCCTCCACCCCAGTACCGCAGACCCGCAGACAACCGCCCGCGCCACGGCGGGACGACCCCCCTCCCCGCCACCGGCGGAGCTCCGTTTCCCGGGGGTCGCTGCCCCCGGGCTCCTGCCCCGGTTCCCGGTGCAGAAAGTCGGGTCAGGCAGCTGGAAAGCGGCGTTTTGTAAGCCGCGGGCCCAAACTCCATCGGGGCAACTCCGAGCCTATACATTCGTTGCCACTCCGGATGGACACATACACTTCTTTTTTCACTGGGGGGGGGGGGGGGGGGGGGGCATACAAACCCAAACCACAACCCCCTCCACCCTTCCTCTCCCTCCCTTCCACCTCCCGCCCCCCAAGGCCAAGCCGCAGCCGGTCTCGGAAAGGCTGCTCGAAGCCTCCACCGCGTTATTACCCACTTGTTGATCCCGCCGGCTTGCTCATGCTCGAAGCCCCCGGGGAGTCGTTAAACTCGGGGCGAAGTGTCGGCGCCGGGGCGAGGCGGTGTCCCCCCCCCCACCGCCGGCGCGGCGGCTCCGCGGGGCAGGTGCCTCCCTCGGGCGCTCACTGCTGGCTCCGCCGCGGGGGCCGGCACATCCTCGCCGCTGTCCCGCTCCCCAGCGATGTCTTCCCGAGGGACGGGGACACACGGCGGGGACGCGGCAAGGAGGGGAAAAAAAAAAAAAAAAGAAAAAGAAAAAAGGGAAAAAAAAAAAAACCCAAAACCGAAATAACCCAAAGTCAGCGGCCACTCGCTGCCCCTCTGCGAGCAGATGCTCTCGGGACCCCGGGAGGGTGCAGGGGGGTACGGGTGGGCTCGCCACCGCGCTCCTGGAAGGCAAGCGAGAGCCACAGCAGCCAGGACAACAATGAGACGAAGAAGGTAGGATGGGGAGCGGGGCTCTGCGCCGAGCGCCTCGGTGCAGCGAGCAGGGAGATCAGAGCCTGGAAAAATAATGGAAGGGGGGAAAAGGCGTCAGAGGAGGCTGTCTCTGCCTCTCAGAAACTGAATGGTATAAAAAGGGAAAGGTTTCCAGAAGTTCATTACACTGGCTGACTTTGCGCTTTGAGCTCCAAGCTTCGGCCCCTATAATATCGGCAGAGAGGCTGTGACAGGCAGCGGCGGGGAGCGGAGAGGGACGCCCCTTGCCCACTGAGCTTCCCCTGCTTTCCCCCCAACTCCTGCCGCCGCGTGACGTCACCCTGAACTGGGAAGGGGAGGGGGCAGGGAGGGGGTTAAATGCTAATGATATTAATGAACCCCCGAGCGGCTTCCACACAAAATGCAGCGGCTGCCGAGATGATTCCGCCTCCTCACTCGCCTTGTGCCCTCGCTGTCATAAAAAGCCCCCCCCCCCAAAAAAAAAAGAAAAAAAAAAGAAAAGAAAAAAGAGGAGACAAAAGAAAAACAGAAAGAACGGATCAAGATCCCATTTCTTTTGCATTTTCCCGTGGCGAGGTGGAGCCCGCCTGCGGTTCGCCCCTGCCCTTGCCCTTGCCCCGGCCCGGCCCGGGCAGCGGCTGTGCTGGCGGCCGGCGAGGGCAGGCGGGGAGCGGGCCGGAGCTGCGTGTCGGGCCGGGCCGGGCTGCCAGCCTTCCTGCCGGGCGGCTGGACCTCCCTTCCTGCCGCGGGAGCCGGGGGCTGGCACGGGGGGAGCAGGGGCGGGCTGGCTCCTGGAGGCGCACGGCGGGGTGTATGGGGGGAGCAGGGCGGGAGGGTTGTGTTCGCCCTCGGCAGGAGCGGGAAGCGCTCTGCCCTGCCCCAGCCTGGAAATACTTCGCGTCTCCTAATGCTCGGAGCCGGAGTCGCCTCCGCCTTGCCGCCCGCTCAGGCTGGTGACCCGGCCCTGCCGGGCAGGGGGCACCGCCGAGCTCAGCCCCGAGGCCGGCGGCTCCCGGCTCTCCGCTCCCCGGTGCCCGCCATGCAGGGAGCCCGCCCGCAGCCGGGGGTCACTCCCCCTGCCCCCCCCCCCCCCCCCGGGCCCGGCGGGCCGGCACCCACCGGTCCGGCCCTGGGGGGATTGAAGAGGGCCCCGGCTGCCCCGCAGGGGTGCTCTGACTGCGGGATTCCGCCGACCTCGCCGCGCCTCAGCAGCCCCCGCCACCGAGTGTCCCAGCAGCGCTGCCGGGGCCGGGGTGCAGGGGGCGGTGAGGGGCCAGAGGTGGGATCCCTTCCCAACTCAGCAGCTCTGCTTTCACCGAGAGGCTGCCGAGTTCTCCCACTCCTGTTGGAAACTCGCTGTGAGGTGGGAGCTGGTAGAGCAGCCCAAGGGTAGGGAAGAGAGGAAAGAGCATCTCTCCTGTGGATGCAAGCTGAGGTGGGCAGCAGCACCAGAGTGCGGGGCCAGCAGTTGCTGAGGAGCTTGTAACGCCCTCGGATGTTCCCTGCTGACTGCTTTCTCATCCCTGCAACCAGTGCGAGGTGTTAATGCACTACAACTGACTTCTCCCTCGCTGATTGTGTTCCAGCCCAGCCCCAAACACGCTGTTCCTGTCCTTCTGCACTTCATCTTTCATCCTTCTGTCCTTCTGTCCCAGGTCATGCACCTGTACCATACCTGTGTCACAGGGCTACCCGACTCTGGATAGCACTGAGATCCCCCATGGGACCAGCACATCCATAGCACAGAGGAAAGCCTTCCATCCGGACAAGCCCGGTCCTGCCTAACACTGAGGGACCCTGTCCAGAGGGCTGGAAGTTGCTCAGGGAGATCCTGGAAAGCAAAGAAACAAGCAGATCAGGGAATGTAGACAGATTGTGACTCCCAATCTGTTTCCAGGGAGGCAGGGAAAGGTTCACCTCCTTGAGCAATGTCCAAAGCAACAGGGAAGGAGAGGATCATGATACATTAGTAGGGCCTGGGGTCAAAACAAAGAGAGAGGATTAAATGGCAACAGGGAACAAACCTGGCCCTGGGCATCTGCACTAGTAAGGCAGAGATCTCTGGTCCTACAGCAGCTGTAGTTCTTTGCCCTGTGAACTCAAAGTCACCTGAAAAACTGCAAAGGCTGGTCAAACTGCATCCACAGGTTCCAGCCACAGCTGAGACAGGCTGCTCTGAATGTGAGCAGCGATTCCCTCCCATGTACAGCATCAGGCTATGCCAGGAGAGAGAAAAATAAGAGGCGCTCCAACTACCCACCAATCCACCCAGAACTCCACTAACATAACCCAGACAGCCAAAGCTGGCTCTGCACATGGGCTGGGGCTGTGGGTTGCTGAGGAGGGAGCAAACCATCAGTCCTTGCTTACCCCCTGGGCCGTGCCTGGTGTTGCTTTGCAATCCTGCACCAGCAGAGGTTTGCCCTCTTTCTTTTCAGAGTCCTTTCGGTGGTCTTCGTCATGGACAGAGATATCTCAGCCCTGAAAGTGAAGGCAGGGTGCATCCTCCAAGAGTACAGGGAAGAGCTCTCTCCCCACTCCAGCTTTCAGTGCAGCTTCTGTCAAAGTTGTTTCCATGGTCATTTGGTGGAAAAGTAGTCCAGCTCCAACAAGGCAGGGAATTTATTTACCATTATTGCCATTATTACCATTTAGCATACACCATTTTCTTTATTAAGCAATCCTACATATACAGAAGATGCTAATACAGTAAAGAAATGTATGGTCTCCTTGTAATGCCTTGGAAGTACAAATAGCTATCATTTCTGCTACAGAAGCTGGCATGTGTTCCCTTTTCACTGTATCTCCTTCAGTACTCTGGACTATGACTACAATTACATGGTAATATTGCTCAACATTTTGCCACGGTCTCTTGACAGGTATCTTTTCTGTTGGAGTATTAGCAGCAAGAAAAATCTAACGTGTGACCCATCTTTAAGTACACCATTCCTTCTGTCTTTACCTTGCTTGTCTTCTCTGATCTTTGGATGGGGAGCCGAAAGATCATCAGTGAACAAAAAGAAAGTGAAGGAGGTCAGGCAAAGGAAAAATTTAAGCTACCAGAGGTGTACAGATGTAGCAGAAGAGTAGGTGGATACGCTGTTTTCATCTGTTTCTCTCAACAGGAAGCAGGTGGGGGTTTTTTCTGTGAAAGGAGATAAGAAAGGAAAGGATAGAGCTATTTTGTCCTGGGAGGAGGAACTGCTGTTTCTTCGGGGTGCACGAGAAGCTATCTCTACTCCCCTCCTTTGGCGCATGTGCCAGGGAAGAGCCAGGGGTGTTCCTTGGTGCCCCAGCCAGCCCCGTGCAGGGAAGTGAGCATGCTGGCACCCTTGCAGCATAAATACTCATCAGGTTTAGTTCTTCTGGGTTGCTAAATCCCCCCTGAAGTCTGAGGCGCCTTCCCTTCTTTGTAGGTCACAGTCTGTGTTTTTGCGGTGCCTCCACAAACACCTTTCTGCATCCACCTGCAGGCAGATGGATGGGCACCATGAAGGCCGCTGAAGGGACTGTGCTGCTCCTCAGCCACCACACTCCTGGCCTGTGACATGGCTGTGCCTGATGCCTAGCTCCAGCTGCTCCCCATGCGGGTGGTGGAAATGCACCTAACAAGCTCTTTTGTGGTGCTGAGCCTTCCTTGTGAAGCCCCTCACGGACACCTTCCTTGGAATGCCTGGCAGCGCACCCCCGACGATGGTGGCATCGGCCTTCCCCAGGCCTCGCCTGGGCCATCACACCCAACATGGCTGACCTCAGGGGCTGAGGCTGCTGCCTGGCAACCGCCCTGGCGGCCATCTTGGTGCCACCTCACAGCTGCTTTGGGGCTGGGCACCTCCTGGAGCTGCAGAGCCACGCTGATTTTCCCAACTAATTAAAAAAATAAAAAGAAAAACAAACACCACAGCTTCACACTGTGGGTTTTCTCCAGGCAGGGCAAGATAAGGCTTTTTTCCAAAAAGTGAAAATCCGACACACAGAAGGATGAATTTCTTCTTGTTTATGCATTCTCTGTAAAGCGAAACCACCTTGGAATCATCCACCCAGCAAAAAGCTTGCAAAGACTTGTGTTCCCCGAAGATGCCGGTGAGAAAGTGACAAGTTTCTCTCTTGTGCGTCTGCATGCTTGGTTAAATAAGTTAATGACTGCGTGAAACAGTGACCGTATATGTCTGTTTCCACACGTGCATCTGATGAATGTGCGTTAGCAGAGGTACCTCGCGCAGAGTAGCAGGGAAAATTATACCTAAGGAGGACACTGAGAAAAGAGTATCTCCGTAAGTCATGGCACTTCTTGTCAATACTCGTATTCAGGGTGGAACAAGCCTGAGTTCACTTGCAGCAATGAAATGCCCCATTAATCACGTATGCCTTTGAAAGGGATATGTCAGGCTTGGCTTATACGCCTACATTGGTACCTGATCCCATCTAGACAATGCAAGACAAGCGCTTAACAAAGCGGCTCTAGTTAGTAACTTGACTTATTTGTTAGTTTGCTTGTTAGATATAAATCAAAGTGTCGTAATAAGCCAATGATGTAGCAGCAGCTGCAATCTAATTTAGAGAGAAACAGCCTCATTTTAGTTTTCCTGACATGAACACAAAAGACAGTATCAATACTGAAGCCGGTAAAGACACAGCTGTATAAAACTAGTGAAAGGTCCAAATATAAGGGCAAATATATTATTATCTCAATAAAAGAAAACTTAAAATTAGATTGGGTCTATACTTTAACAGTTTTAAATTGCCAACAAAAGAATATTGACTACAAGGAAGAAATCCATCCTGGAGCTAGGCTGTGACATTTAAAAATAATTTTACCAATCTGTTAAACTAATAACTCTGGTTTCATATTAAGCATCTGTGTGTGCGTAGGAAAGGATTCCCTCAACTATGACCATGATTGATCTCACTTTGACCGTAATAATTTCTACGGTAGATTGGTCTTCCAAATTTTGCTGTAGAAGCCTATTAACAAGCTGACCTTTGAGGCAATTGGACTAAATACTGTGTAGTGGCAGCAAAGAATGCACTTAGGAAGGGCCCTATTTCTGGCTGGCAAGGTAATGGCTCAGCTCCATTGACTTCAATTTAGCTATATCTCTTGATATTGGCTGGAGACCAGATCTGTGGTATCTATTTCGGGAAATGAATTTAGAACCAACAAAAATAAATACTTCCAGATGCAGCATTGAGTCAGCATATCACATTCAGTGCTGCTTGAAAGTATTGAGTCAGTTGGTGCAGATAGATTTTTAAGAAGAGAGGAATAGTTTTATGACTGTCTATGACATTTATAGACATGCTTGCTTTATATGTTGCTTCATAAAATATAGGTCACAGGATATCTTTGCAGGTAGAGCAATTACTTGCAAGTCCAAGCAGAAAAGAGCACGGTATGTGTCACTCTGCAACCAGCTAGATAAATTATGATGTTGGTTGAGGTTTTCTGCCTTTTGAGATTTCGGACATTGATGAGGCCAGGATGGTGAACTTGAGAAACCAGGGTTTGAGTTTGCTTAATGAAATCCAGCACTCCTAGCTCTAAGAAAAGAGGAAAGCAGAGGTCTGCCATGATCCTCCGTAAAATTATTTAACTCCTGCAGCTATTTGTACTTGTTCTACCTGAACAGAAAATGCAGTCCAATGAAAATATACCACTGATTCTGATCCTGTGGTCCTCCATCATAAATATGAAGTAGTAGTAGTTTAATGGGCTTCTACAGGATTGCTGGTGTGCACAAGATTTGCAGAATTTGGCATGAACAAAGTTGCCAGCAGCCTCTGTGAACTGAAAGTCCTGTCAGTCTTCAGTGAAGATTTCACCATTAAAATATAATGCATGTCCTTGAACTTGCGGTGTATTTTGGTGGTTCACAAACCCTGGTGCCTGGAGCACTTACTGCAGTGCGGAGCAATCACATGCTACCGACCCAGGGATTTCAAGTTCCAAGTGCTCTCAGATATTTTCATTCATGTCCGTATGCAATTTTGCCAGATGCAATTTTGCTGCAATTGTCACAAGAACATTGGATCACCATAAATATTAGGGAATTACAGGTGCTTGGATATGGGAAAGGATCTGTCTTTGGTGAGATGTGATCCAGTACCTGTATGTCCCTCTTTCATTGAGGAACGGCTCTTATAAAGAAATATAAATCAGGGGAACGTGTGATGGGAATCCCAGACAGAGCTTTATCTTGTGACTTAGTTCTTTCTGCTGCAATACAGAGTGCAAAGTATTGAAACATTTAATCTGAAGTTCTGAGAATTGGCATGGATGGCAATTCAGCATGAAACGGTGCGTGTGGAGTGATAACAACTAGTAATGTTTCCATTAACTGCTTTTCATAATCACTCCGTTCTGTGGTGGTGCTGACACTGGTAAGCAAAGTTGTATGGCAGATCACTTAGTTACAAGTAGTAGAAGTCCAATGTGCAGATTATTGCTTAACAACACTTTTATTTCAATTGCAAGTGCAGAGACTGTACTGCATATTAAACCATGATGTTTAAGAAACCCCAAGAGTGATCCAAATACTGCAATGTGCCTGCAAATACACATGGGAAGTTGTTTAAAATCTACTGTATGGTTAATTAACCAGTTCTGTACTGTCAGGAGCATTTGTTTGATTATTATTGACATTTCCTATGTGTTATCATTGTGGTCAGCCTTGGCTGAGGCTGCTCAAATCCACCTAGCACTTTTGCTGGCATGAGGTTCATACGATTCAGCACCTGATAGACAAACAGAGGAACCGAGTTCTTCTGTTCATTTTTCTGTGCGCATGGGAAATACACTGTAGCTGGTAGAATATTTTCTATCATATGCAGTAGCTGGATTTTTCTGCTATTGGAAATCTTAAGCCAACTCAGTACTCAAGGAGGAAGAAGAGTTTTGGGCTTGGGAACCCTGAGGATTTGACTGATGACGAAGGCCAGTCATGCTAAGGGAATAAAGGGTGGGAGAGCTAAGCTTCCTAGGGAATATCATTGCCCCTGGTACCAGTGTTCTTTCCATACCAGGGAAGGACAGTGTTAATTTAATTTTGCACTTCCAGGAAAGTTGAATGAGTGAGGCCTCCACAGGAGAGATTACACATGGGCATCTGTCTCTCCTGGACTTCCTAGAGAAAACTATTTTAACATATTTGCAAATATACCTCTTGACTTTTAGCCCGTCTCAGTGCCTTGCACCACTGCAAGGTGCATCCATCCTTACTTACCTGCCTTTATGGTCTTTTAAAACTCCTCTGCAGATGGCGAAGGTCTTGGGTCTTACCTGCTGCAACTGAGGACGCTGCTGCTCTGCTGCTCTGCAACTGCTTGTTGAACTCTTTGTCCCCTGTGCTGAAGGCCACCTAGAACAGGTGACACTTACTGGTGTCTTCAAGCGTGGAGCCCCATGTTTCAGTTTTAGCTCAGTGTGTTCTAGCTTTGCTGTAAACCTGTTCACTTGCAATAGCCCTAGCCTAATTGTAAATTACCCTTACTTCTGACTGGTTTATAATTAGGTTACAGCCACTTGCAGCCTTTTCCCTTTCCAAGAGCAGATGTAAGCAGACTTAAGGGAACTTGATAAGTATAAAGCAGGCTGGTGACATTTTTTTATGTCAGTTTGAAATTTGCCTTCATTTTTCTTGTGTCTTTCAGGAAATGTCTTCAGAAGGCCATCAAATAAACACCAGTGGGCTGGGAAATACTCAAACAATGAGGTCCTTTGAGTAATGTAGATCAAACCCATTTAAGATACAGCGAGACAAAGTAGTCTGACAGAAGAGCTGGACCGGCTGTCACCCAGCAATGAAATTTCCAGAGTTCATTGCAAAGTTTTAGGGCTGTATAGCTGCCTTGCATCCATTTCTCATGCCCCTCCTTTTGGTCAGATAGCTGCAGCAGACCTGCTTCAGCAAACTGAGTTTCTTCAGCTTTGTTTGGGAAGCCGAACTGCCTGAATAGCAGTAGATAAGCACCGTGACTACAGCAGAACTGTATGTTCTCCTGTGAATTTGGCTTCTTTGCCAAGCAAAGTCCACTGGAACAGGAAAGGCTACACTTGCAGTCTAGGTGATGAGATGACAGTTCCTTGTATGCAAAGGTGAACCTATGAAGGGCTGAACAATCTCTGCCAGCCTTTCCTAGGAAGAAGCAGGGCTCTGGTTTTCAGCACCATGGTACTCAAAGAAACGTGCTAGCCATCCCCTTGCCCACCACCCAACTGGTGTAACAGGATGGGAGGTGGAGTCACAGGTGAAATTAGGCTTGCTTTTTTTTCCCCCTAAATTTGTGCTATAATAAGAGATTAGTCTGACAGGGTTAGGGCCCTCCCAGTTGCTACCCTCCAGCACGAGAGCAAGGCTGTCTGCATGATGCTGGGAGAGGCGGTGCATATATGCATCTGGATCTGCTGGAGCCCAAGCCGGGGAGAGTTTCCTGTGCTTTCTCCCTTTCCGGTTTTGGAATATGTGGGGAGGTGGTGTGGGGAAGGGCAGGTCCCACATGTAAGTCAGGGATTCTGAGCAATACTGCGATCTGAGGGTGGGAACAACAGTGGTGCGTGTGAATAGCTGCAGTTTGCAACAGGGCGGGTTTGACCCTCCGTTCATGCAAACAGTCCTTGAAGTCCAAAGGGGTCTGCCCTTAAGGAGCATGGCAGCATTGGTGTGGGGGCAGGAAATACCTGTGGGTTTGTTTCACCTTTTTCTGCCTGGGATATGGGCCCCAGTGCACTGTGCATAGGGAAAGCTACACCAGTCTATTTGCAAAAAAACACCTGCTTGTGTTGGTTTAAATGTAGAATTTGGTGGCAAGGCCAGAGAGAGTGAGGCCTGCTGCTCTCAGGGTTGAGCTGCCGGTGGAGTATTTGAGGCTGGGAAACCCTGGCCAGCCTAGCACAGTGCTGTGTAGCAGGCATGACAATGCCATGTAAAAGGAGTTCCCTGAAAGTCTTTCAGAAGTCAGAGCAGCTATACAACAGCCTGGGAGCTTGTTAGCTCCCTTGCTACATCTGCCTTGAGATGAACAAGAGCCCCCATCAATGCCATTTCGCTCTTCTGTACCTCAGACCCTGCGCCCACCCCACCTGCTCAGGACAGACCCCCAGACAGACAGACAGACAAAGATGCACTTGCTCTTCCCCCCACACTTCTTTTTCTCCCCTTTTTCCTCCATGGCTTTTTGCTTTTAAAGGTTGCTGCTGACAAATCTATCTATTTGGGGCAAATTGTCAGTGAGAAACTTCCGCTCGAACTCTTTGGGACAAAACTGCCTCTTTGAAAGGGTAAATCCCGTTGCATGAAGGTCTGAACAATGGCCAAATGTGTTGCTGCTACTGCTGCCACTGCTGCTGAGGCCGGGGCTGTGACAAAGAGCGGATTAATTGGTGCCGCGGCTGACTGGTTCGAGATGGCTCCACTCAGCCCGCGCTGCGGGGAGCCCCATTGACTGGGCCCCGAGTCCCACTTTTCACAAACTCCAAACAAAAGTCAATTTCTTTTTTATAAGGCGAGGGAAGAAAAAAAAAATCAGTTCATGTTTGAGCTCGGGAAGTTGACTTGTTGGATTATAGGGCGTCATGCTCTCTCTGTCTGTCTCTCCCATGCTTTAAAGTTACTTCTCCCTCTAAGAGAAGAGTGAGGGGGAAAAATGGAAGCAAAAGTGAGCCATCCTCATCAGCGTGAACATGAGAGTGGGTTCTGGGGATAGAAAACTAACGAACAGCCTGGACTCTGTGACTGTGCTGGGGACTCAGCCAGAGCTCTTATTTAGTGGAGGTAAACTTCTCCAGCCCTCTAATGCTGTTCTCAAAGGTGTCTGCAGCACGTTCAATCTTTAGGTAGATAGCGCTATCAGGCAATGAGGCTGTTAGTGTGACCAAAGTCAGTACATCTGTACAGGACGTCGTGACTGGCAAAGTCTCCTGCCCTCTTCTAACAGGGAAGGTTTTCTCATGTGAAAGCGGGTGACACAACTAGATGTCTTGTGTCCTCCTTGAATAACCTTTGACTTCCTCTGGCTCGAAGCATGTCCCACCAGGGAATGCAGAATGAGGTTCCCAAGTGGTACATCCCGTGCACTCAGAAAACTAATATATATAGGAGCAATCAGAGAGAGAGAGAGAGGGAAAAAAGAAAGAAAACCAGGGGATTATTCTTGTGCATACAGATGTTAATAGCCATTACCAAGTTGGCACAGTTTCTGCAGCTGAGGTTATACTGGAGCATTTTGGGAAGTTAATCCCTGTAATTGGTTTGATAATCTTGTGGTATTTGAGCTATCACTTAATCAATATTTAGCTTTTCTTTTGGAAAATAGTGATCCCCAAATAAAAGAGAGAGGCTATTATCCCATGTAACTGCTGACCCTCTCCTCCTGGCGGTGGTATAGTATCAGATCTCCTAGTTACCTGCAATTTATTTGCATATATTTTGTCTTTGCAGAGGGATAGTTCATACTAGATTCTATTTCTCCCTTTTCTGTAGAGTGGATCCTTTGATCTGACACTCACTAATTGCTTTGACGCACAGGGGAGGGAGTAGTGCATCCCACAGTTAATTCCCCTGATTTTTTAAACATAATTTTCTGCAACCTAATCTTACTTTAACAGGAGTAAAACAGTGTGTTTCATCATCCACAGCTTTGCTGCAGACCATATGGCTGGCAAACAGAGCTTGAAACTGGGGTAGAAGGGTACAGAGTGCGGCAGTTTGATTTGAAGTTCATGGTAATTCTCATGTGTTACATCTCTGTGCACTCTGCACATGAACTTCTTATTTTTTAAGGTCTACATAAAGTGATTACGGATTTTACTCTGTCCACTTTTCAGGTAGAACTATCTTTGTAAAAATGGGTACAGTGAGAGCCAAACAGTAGGAACATCTGTTCACATTATCCATGTAGCTATCTGCAAGTATAGCCTAACTTGAAAAGAGCCTCTGGCTTCGTTGCTGAGCTATAGGATTTAACGCCCCCACCCGAACCTGTGACTGTGACCTTTGCTACACCACTGCATGTGCTTTTACCCTGTACGATGTTCTTTGACTTTTGGCTAACCTGACACTGGAAAGACTCTGCTATCTTCCCAGCCTGATCCTCTTTCTGTCTGTATTGGAGATATATATATATATATACACACAGTTCAGAATTAATCCATCTCTGATTTTATCAGTAAACAGAGAGAGCCGTGAAACAACGAATCTGTAGAAAGATGAAATTATTGATTTCATTATTCTCCCTTTTCTTCCTCATTACGAGAATCCATCAAGGAAACTATGGAGATATGAAAGGTGAAATCTCTTGTATTATACATTAAATCTGGCATAGAGATCTATAGGAAGCAGAGAGACCCTGTGCTGGGATTTTCCTTACTGTTGTGTTTGCTCTTAAAATCTTCATGGTTTCCTAAGAGGAGCTTCATTAGTGTGCAGAAGACAATACAAAGAATTATCCTTTTCATTGTGCCCCTATTCTTACTCTTCTGGCTGTCAGCTACCAAGCTCTCCTAAAGCCAAAGATGGCAATTTTCAGCAGAGCAGCTGAGTTGTGGGGAACTCCAAGGGAAGGAATGGTCTGATATGTCAAAGGTGTTGGGAGAATCAAAGGGAAAGAGGCTGGAGAAGAGGCGGTTAGAATTGACTAGAAGGACATCATTAGTGATTTTAGAGAGAGCAATTCCTGCAGAGTGAAGTGGCTGAAAACCAGACTGCTGAGTGTCAGAGAGGTGAGTTCAAGAGAATGGGAGTAAACTAGTCATTTGAAAGGATAAGAGGTAAAGGAGATGAGAAAGGCATAATGGTATGTAGAGGAGGGTTGTTTTTGCAGGGACTTCAGAGGCTTATTTGAAAACAGACGAAGAGGGCGATCCATAGAAAGAGTATGCTGGTGAGTCTGGAGAAGGAAAGTGCTAATCAAAGAATGAGTAAGGATGGGAGGAGGCTGAAGGGACCCTAGCAGGGAGCGGATGAAGAAAGGATTTTTTTTTCCAAGGGTAAATGCAAAGATGCAGACAGGCCATGTGCCTGGATGAAATAAGGCAGTGTAAAGGCTGGCAGTTATTTAGTTAGCTAGTGGGTGTGGAAAGGCAACAGGAGAAACCGAGAGGAGAGTTTGGGTAACTATCACCAGATTGATGGGCTAAAGGGAGAGCAAAGCAACACAAAGAAATCAGAGCAGCCAAAAGGTAACTGGAGACTGCACAAGGTGTAAGAGGCAGAAACAGCCATGCAGCGAGGTCAGTGACTCTCTGTTGAGCTGGCAGCTGAAACATGAAGCTCTTAAAACAGGGCCTGAGCTGCAAAAAATCAACAAGAGAAACACAATCAGCAACAATGAGGAGAAGAAGGAATGGTTATCAGGAACACACCAAGAGGCAGCAGATAAGAAAAAAGGGGAGAAAGGGACCGGCACCATAGCTGGCAGACGTAATGGAGTTCACAGTGAGGCAAAGAGAACTGGGGAGACAGCAGTGCCATTACATACCAGGGATTTTGACACATTAATCTAGTTTTGGATGTGGCCATAAGGGTTTCCAAAGCCCATAGTCCTGCCTCACTTGGTATAGTCGGGAAATATAAAGGATACTCTTAAAATAAAACAACAGCAGCCAGGGAAGAATCTATGGATTCTCTTGGGTTTTGGTTTTGGTTGTTTGTGTTTTGTTTGGGGTTTGGTTTTTTTTTGGGGGGGGGAGGGAGGTGTGTGTATGGGGGGTGTGTTTCATCCATATAAACCCCTTGGAATCCTCAGAACTTTTCATATATCAGGATTTGCATCTTGGACAAATGGACCTGCCTCCTGAGCCTTGCATTATTGCTCCCTATCTAGAGAGTCTAGTGTTCAGCAATGGGCTCTCCTGCTATGACTGAGCAAAGTGCTTTCCTTTCATTCCTGATTCTCTTCAGTGGCCAAGATCAACATAAAGGTGCCTATATCAACCTGGAGGCACTTAAAATATGTGATTTTGGAGATGAAGCCTTTGCTTTCCTTACATGTCTGCTATTGGGCAATGCTGAGCAGTTCAGTCACCCTTCCTGTGTCTAAGACTGCTTTGTAAATCTAGTCCAGCTCATCCACAAAGCTCTGGCAAAGTAAAGGGGCCTGTAGAGAAATAAGAATATGAGTTGTGCTTTTTTTATATCACAAGAACTGTATGGATGGCTCTTGGCTTCCAAAAGAAGCAGGCCTATTGCATCAAAACTTTACTAAGGGGATCCTTGCATTGGGCACTATGTTTGCTGGCACAAGTTAGGCAACAGGATAGCGTTGATTTTTCATGTCTAGCAGACAGGCAGATGCTACCAGGATGCCAGTTGCACTGGGCTGCACTGTGCCCATCCCAAGCAGGGCCTTCTGTTCAGCCCCATTGGGTAAACATGTGTAACATCAGTGTGAGAACAGCTGATTGTGAAGACAAGACTGCTGCAGAACATTGAGGTGATCAGAGATGATCAAGCCTCCTACTTCTCAGAGCCCAGGCTGCCCCTGCCTGAGTGCCAAGCAGGGAAAGAGACACTATCTTCTTTTTTTTTTTTTTTTAATGTGAATTAAACACATTTCATATGGAAACCACCAAGAGGCAACAAATGTGCAGCCTTGCCCTGCTTTGTATAAGCATTTGAGAGTTGAGCAGACCCTAAAGCTGTGAAGGACAAGGACTGACATCTCTGTTTCTGATGAGTCCATGGGCTTCTCCTCCACATAAAAGTTCAGAGGAAGGAGAAAGCCCATATGAGCCTCCTGGTCTGGGAAGCCAACTCATCACAGCCCTCAGGGCTGAGAAGGTAGCAAGGTAGAGTTTCTAGTCCAGGTGATAATACTGGAGTTGGAGTGCTTGCAGTTCCTGAGGTCCAACTCTAGTCCTTCCAAGGCAGCTGGATTCAGTGAGCTATGTGCCCAGGACTTTGCTACCAGTTTGACACAAGAAAATAATTTTTGTGTTGTGAAAAGACAAGGTAAATGCATTTCAGGAGCCCTGGTTTACACTCTCTGCCTGTAACTTCTTTTTATGGCTATTTGTATGAAATTGTGGTTTCTGGATGACAACTGAGCATAATTTAATTTAACTGCACACCAGCAGGTTCTGCAAGGCTATCTGGCAAAAATAATTTATTTCTTCCAGGAAAGGATAAGCTGAGCTAGAATGAAATGTCAGCCTATAGCTGCTGCCTCTTTCACAGACTGTGAAATATGACTTCAATGTCAGAATCAGAAAGTGAAGTCCAGTTCTAGGTACACACAACCCTGTGAGTTGTGTCAAGAAGAGAGATAATGAATGTGTCATTTGCTGTGAAATATTTCCACAGATCATTTATTTAGTTTGATATAGCAAGAAGTCTTACGCTTTGTTCTACGGAGTGTTAAGCAGGTTTTCCCAAATAATTAGTCATTGGATTATTTAAGATGCAAAGGCAGTTAAAAAAGTATTACAAGATATTTAAACTATTTTCATCAGAGCCCTCTCTTGTATAAACAAACAGAGGAGATTAATTTGACTTGACTTTAGAAATCTGAATTGCAAAACTAGTTATCTTCATGTCCCTTTATGCTGAGAAAAAGGCATTTTTATGATGCATTCCTCAGATCTATTCTAGATTTTGAATTCCGGGTGAGATTAATTGCATCGTATAAGTACCAATTTAGTAGACATCCTAAAAGTAGCTGTCTTCTTCCTGCCAGGTGAATCCCAGAGAGGTCTTTAAGGACCTTACTATTTAAGAGGGCAAAAAGGCCAATAGAAGAACAGAAATATCATTATCTCCATCTCACAAATGGGGAACAGAAGTGCAGAGGGATTGAAGGTGGGATTCATCTGACCACAAACCAGACATTTGCAGTACTAACTGCAAATGTTCAAGTTTGGTGTCTGGACTCTTCATAGTCAATTGGGAGAAAACTCTGCTGGGGCACAGTTCATCCTTCCTGTACCAGAGATCCCAAGCAGGCACTTCTGGGTTTGTAATTGTGTGACATCTTTCCTTCCACTGACTCTCAAGGCATCCAGTCTCACAAAGCTGAGGTGCAGATATCTTCACATGGATGTGAAAAGTCAGGTGAGATGAATACCCTGGGCTGCATGTCACATGGGAGGTTTGTGTTGGTGCCTGAGAATGAACCCAGTTTTCCTGAGAACCTTAACGGTGATGCCTTTCTCTGAAGACCTTTTGCTTTAGTACAAATACTCCTTCTGAGTCACAGTCTGATGCTGGGGGTCCTGAAAGCTTTCATCAAGCTATAAAGGGCAATACCTAACCATTGATGTGGGATCACTTGTCTCCCAAAATGTCTGTTGTCTGAATGGTCAAGTAAAACATTGCCTGGTTGCAATGTTCAGTTGGAGCAGGGTAGAGCCCTGGTCCATCATCCATCCTCCAGCTGTTTGGTGGCAATGACTTCCAGAGGGAGGGAAAGCATACCACTTTTCTTCTGCATCTTCATCCCATACGTGTCATTTGATTGTCTTTCCTCACCAATCAAACTCACATGAAGCCAAACCTTCTTCGGGACCTCGCAGGCAGAAACATAGAGGACATGTTTAACTGAAGATACTTTTTGTAAGGTATCACGGTTCAAATTGCAGCCCTGAGGAGAAGGACTTGGGGGTATTGATTGATGAGAAACTCAACATGAGCCGGCAGTGTGCACTTGCAGCCCAGAAAGCCAACCATGTCCTGGGCTGCATCAAAAGCAGTGTCACCAGCAGGTCAAGGGAGGTGATCCTGCCCCTCTACTCCGCTCTTGTGAGACCCCACCTGGAGTGCTGCGTCCAGCTCTGGGGGCCCCAGTACAAGAAAGACATCGAACTGTTGGAGCGAGTCCAGAGGAGGGCCACGAAGCTGATCAGAGGGCTGGAGCACCTCTCCTATGAGGACAGGGTGAGCTGAGAGAGCTGGGATTGTTCAGCCTGGAGAAGAGAAGGCTCTGGGGAGATCTAATTGTGGCTTACCAGTACCTGAAGGGGCCCTACAGGAAAGATGGTGAGGGACTGTTTATCAGGGAGGGTAGTAACAGGACAAGGGGTAATGGGTTTAAGCTGAAGGAGGGTCGATTTAGATTAGATGTTAGAAAGAAATTCTTTACTGTGAGGGTGGTGAGGCACTGGAACAGGTTGCCCAGAGAGGTTGTGGATGCCCCATCCCTGGAAGTGTTCCAGGCCAGGCTGGATGGGGCTTTGGGCAACGTGGTCTAGTGGAGGCTGTCCCTGCCCATGGCAGGGGGCTTGGAACTAGATGATCTTTGAGGTCCCTTCCAACCCAAACCATTCTATGATTCTATGAAATTTGCTCAGTGTTATGTATCTACCACCAGGCTGTTCCGAGGACATACAAGGGACACTTGGGAGGATGATTAATGCACCTTACACCACTGGATTGGAGAATGGAGCAAAGAAGCAGTGGACACCATCTTACACACCAGTCATTCCATCAGAAGATGTGTACATGGTGGCAGAACCAAACCATCAAAAAAAGAATTTGGCTATTCAGAAACTCAGACTTTTGATTTAGCATGTTGCATTTTGCATGTCTATAGCTTTCATACCCCATCAGTTCAAGGCCCTTTTTTAAACATTACTTCAGTGAAACGTTAAGTCCTGTAAATATGGAGAAACTGAATCAAGGTCAAAGTGCTCATTTTCCACTGTGAACCAATGGCAGTGGGGGATATGACTGGAGAGAGCCTGATTTTTGGGCCTCTTTTAATTACTGTATCATGCTTCCTCCTCAGTTAATTAAAAAAAATTCTCCAAACTATTCTGTCCTAGATTTTTTTCCTTTTTTTTTTTTCCCAATGTAAATTTTAAGCTCAGTACATTCTGTCCAGGAATACGGGTTGCACAGTCAGATATTTGTGCAGGGATGTACATCTGTATGTTTATACTGGCAAGCAATTATTACTCTCTTCTACCCTGCTCTGTTGTTCTCTGCTGAGTAGGGAAAACTAGGAACAATTAATTTCATGTCTCTTCCATAAGCCAAAGAAGCACTCTCAATCTTTACTTTCAGGAAGCAATTAACTTCAGGTTTATTAGTCAAGTTGTGCTATGAAGTTTCAATCTTTCATTGTACACTGTGAATTTTAATTACAATTTATTAAAATAATTTAATTGACTTCAGTCAATGGGCGTGAATGAGGGCAGAATTTCCCTGAGAAAGCTGTAGACAGAAGAAAAGGCCACCCATCCTAAATGCCTTCTGCCTGCCCTTTTTTGGGTTGCATCAGACTGCTTGAAAGAAGGCTGCATTTATCATCTTTGATGCCTCCAGCTCAATGGTCAATTCATATTAGATTCCACAAAAGGCAGTGAACCAAATTCATCTCTGATACAATTCCATTGACTTCAATGGTCTTACCACAGGGATTAATCTGGCCTAATATTATAGTATTAGAATGCGTGTGTGTGTACTGTTAGCCCAGAGTCTTTGCTGGAGATCATGCCGTGTAAAAGCTGATAGCTGCTGCAGTTGCAATTTGCTCAAGAAATCCAATTCCTTTTGTTGACCCACTGAAGTTCACATTCCAAAAAAAAAAAAAAAAAAAAAAAAGACCAAACCCCCTCCAAATCCCTAACCAATTTGAAACCGCAGCTGAATTTAGATGCATATTTGCTAATTTGGTTTATTATGCATGCAAATATTGGTATAAAAGGTGTTTCAATTATTTTCTAAGGCAGGGACCTATGCATTCTCCGCAGTCACAAAGAGTTTAAATGGAGTTATTTTTCCCTGCCTATAATCGTTCTCCCTTTTAAGTACCCAGGCAGAAAAAGTAAGTTTACTGCTTCTAGCACAATGGCTCTCTTCACTTTTAGGTTTGGGAGACCTGGGTGACCTACGAAAGTTAATTAGAAGGTTAACAAAGACTAAGGCAGAGTAGAATACAGCGCCTCTCCTCCAGCCAAAGATGTCATCCATTAATTAGGGAAATCGTTAAGGTGGCCTTTATTGAATCCATAGAAAATCGGCAGTTGGCGGTCGACAGTTTTGATCAGATTTTCCTCTCCCCAATAATACTACCCTTAATCGTAGGAGACGCGGAGGGTTCAGGGTGGGATGGGAGGGGTGAAGGGGAAAGTGTGTGCGTGTAGGGGGAGTATGTGTTTCAGCGACATTACAGTTAAACAGCCGCCAATTGTGACGGCTTTGATTCTCAGGCTTACATGGCATACTTTTTCCATGATGTAAT
Organism: Balearica regulorum gibbericeps; assembly: GCF_011004875.1. Lineage (NCBI taxonomy): Eukaryota > Metazoa > Chordata > Aves > Gruiformes > Gruidae > Balearica > Balearica regulorum. Next base: position 50,418,786 of record NC_046186.1, on the reverse strand, counting down.
CTTTATTGAACCTGGAAGCTTGGGGGTGGGGGGCAGGGGGCAAGTGAAACTCACTGCTGCTGCTGCCGCTGCTGCCTCTCAGCCGCAGGAAGCCCTGGGAGTTAATATTGCAGTCATCATAGGCAGAGCTTGCTGCTTCTGCATGGTAATACGCTATCTGACTCCCCTTCCCTCCTAACTGAAGACTGTCTGCTTCTAGCAATGAGACCAAGCAGCCATCTGCACAACAGACCCTTCATTTCTCCACAAATGCATTCACTTTAAAGTTGAAGGGTCTTTTTGAAGACCTTAGATTTTTTTTATACTCTTTTTTTTCCCACTACAGTCCCAAAGTGGTGTTGCTATGGAGAATTTCAAGTGAAACGTTAGACAGTCCTGGCATTTTAGCATGTATATTTTTTAATCTACTGGGAGAATTGGCTGGGTGGAGGTCTTTACTGGTTTAGTTTTGCCATTTTTCCCTACACATTGAATAAGCTATGTCAAGGACAGTGATTACAGCAAGTCCAGCCTGTTCAGTGTTGTAACCAAGAAAGTGACCTAGCATTGAAGAAGTGTTTTGTTTGAACATGGGAAGCCATCAGCTTCCAGGGGAGGAAGGCAAAGACAAGGGCTACTGCAACCTAGGATGTTTATGTTAACGCAATGCTGTCCCAGCTCCGAGGTCCTGGAACCTATAGCCTGGAGCCATTGGTTTGAGGATTTTAAAAAATGTGGATTAAGAGCTGTTTGGCTATCTAGAGGACTATATCCTATGCAACACATGGTACAAAATGTCTTGGAAAGATTTAAAAAATAAAACAGTTGGATGAATAATACTTTAATTCACTGGCCTTCTTCAGGATAAATTATACACAGTTGCAGGCCATTAAAGACCAACAAGCTGCTAAAAAAATCTTGTACTTATTCTTGCACCTCATATTCTGGTTAAAAGCTTCTTCACATTAGCGTGAATTTCTCTACCAAAAAGAATTCAAATGTGAAATACCAAGAAAAAATGGCTACATTTTAGAAACAAGTTTTAATATGCAGAGGGCACACATTTGCCTTATCGTCTATATCCCTCTGTACACTGCAGTAGATAGTATTTTCTTTTGTATATAGCCTATAATTCAAGCTCTCCCATAAAATAATTCAAACTTACTTAGCATTTGTCATATTGAAAGCAAGTATCAGCACAGAAAGAGTAGCAAAGAAATGCCAAGCTGCTTCTGATATGCTCCATGGGACCCTCAGCTTTTCTGTGTCCTGCTTCTTGTGTCAAAAGGGAAATGGTGCAAGGTATACTCCATGAGTAAGGCTTTCTCCATGCCTTGAAGAGCTCCCAGAGAATTGTGATTTGACCTGGAGAGGCGTTGTGTTCCCACAGCTCTGTTTTGGACCTTTTTCTCTTTTAGGCTAAGAGACAAACTAACTCACCCATTGTGTAGCCACTGAGATCCCCAGATAAAGTGCTATAAGAGGGCCACACACTATTATTCTTTTATTATGGAGCAGCAGTGGCTGTTCAAGAGTTACTGTGGATTTTTATATGTTTTCCTACTGCCTTTTGTCTTCTAGTAGCAGTCCTGTGGCTTTGAGAGCTTTGGTCTCCGACTAGAGGAGAGTTTCCTAAATTTAAGGTGGCATCTTTGGGAGGCTTTGGAAATCATTCTGGGTAGGTGAACACAGAGTGTCTGTTGCTTAGACATATTTTTGTATCACTGTAGCTTCCATATTAAAATGCACGTGAGGGTGGAGAGCTGGTGTCAGTGTTAACTACAGCGGTCCTGTGATGAATTTCCTGGCAATATTTAAACAGCATTTGTTCAAAACCCCTGGTAAGCAGTGCATTACTAATGGAGACATTGTCGAGAGCATGGACAGGATGAAATCTCAAGGGTAGGAGGAGATTCTTGTAGCTATAGCTATAAGAAGGATGTGAATGATGAGAAGGTGACTTACAGATTTTTTTTTCCTCAGCTGATGCTCCTGGAGTTGCAGCCAGAATTTGTAACCTTGGAACTTTACTGGATTTTCACGTGATTTTTTTTCCCCTTGGTGTCTGTGGCTAGGAGCAAAGCAAACACAAACCATTGCAAACATAATTTGACAGTGATATAGTTAATACAGCTTTGAGAAGGCTGGTAAAGGGTGCACAGTAGTATTACTTTTTAACTGTGTTTAATATAGCAGCACTAAGTGACTGAGAAGGGGGGAAGTGGTTTGTTTGTTGTTGTGGTGTTTTTTTTAAAAATCCACTTATTTTTAAATTTCCTAAAACAGCACAGGACAGAATCAGTACAGGAGACAAGGCAAAAGAAACCCAGCCAAAACTGCAGGAAGTTCTCTGGGTGTCTAGAAGCCTGGTTTTGGCTACCTGCACAGTTTCTCACCCTGATAAAGTCTTCTCTAAAAGCATCATGGAAGGGATTTCTGGGGAAGCCTGAGTATCTAGGGGGTTGATAATTCCACCTAGCTTTAGGCATCTGCTTCTACTTTAGTCTCCCGAATGTCTTTTTCTATTCAAGGGACGGACAGAGGAACACTTGTAAAGCTTGTTTTTTTGACCTGTTTCAGGTTCCCATGTCAAGATGAGATGAACGGTGCCCTCAACATGCCTATTCCCCTTCTTGGAGTATAAAGGGGATCTGGACAACAGCTTCATCTGGGTTAGGCTCAACCTTGAAATTGAGTGCTGTAGCTAAGCCAGAAGCATTTTCTAGTGAAGGGACACTAACATATCTAGATTTCAGTGTAACACCTTGTAGGATGTCATGAGCTAACCAGGAGGAATGGAGAATCACTGCAGAGCTATAAGGTGGAGAAGGAGCTGGCTAGAGAAGAGGAGACAGTTGTCTAAGCTGAAAGGGGAGCTGCCAGATCAAGGAAAATCCCTCCTGGAGTTTCTCAAGAAGGTGCCCAATTGATATTTTTAATAAATACCTGGAGGCAAAACATAGCAGCATCAGCTATGCAGAGAACAGGAATATCCAACAGGAAGAGCTGATGGCCATTACAAATAGAATGGAGATGATTTGCAGTCATGTAAAACGTCCTTATGGATGGATTGAAGGGTTTCTGCTTGAAGCCAGAAGTTCATTACGTAGAAATGCAAAAGGGAATAAAAAAGACCTCCTTCTATTACTGACTATGCTCTGACCATGAGACACTGAAGTTATAGGGTTGCCAAGGAGGCAAATGCAGTTCTAGGTTATATCAAATGAGCTGTTTCCAGTAGAGAAAGAAAAACAGGAATGCTGTGCTCTGCCATGCACTGAGACTTCCTGTGGAATTCTGTGAACAAAACCTGCAGAAATGGAGGATATCACAAGTGACTAAAATGAGGTCTAAAGACCCATGAAAAGAGCATGAGACTTTGCAGAGGGGATTAAAGCAACATCTGAAGGCTTTGCTGAAAGGCTTGGGAGATGGCCTGAGACTGGAGGTAATATTTTTTGGGGGCAGCAGAAGCTGGAATGAGTTCAAAATAGATGAATAAGGAACCAGTAACCAGATGGCTGAGGACCAGCAGCTTTTCCGGGGACAGGGGAGGCCAAGGAATCTTTGGCAAGCTTGGAGGTTACTAACTGAGCAGGACGGCAGTGAGGATTTAAAAAGCTAAAAATACCAACAGCACAAGAAAATCAGAAAGTTGCAAAAGTCAGAAACCTGATGTGGAATTAAGGCTGTCGGAGGACTTCTGTTGCCTAGCCTTACCTAACACTGTCTCAACTGCAGAAACCGGAAGGGAGGAAGTCAAACAAACTGTCCCAGTATATAAGAAACTGGCAAAAAAATTGCAGTGAATGATCTGAGGAGGTAAGCCCGGAACTTTTTTGTCAACATTTAATGTGTAGACCAAATCAATGGCAGAGAAGATGGACAGCAACAGTGTTTCCCAGGAACCAAACAGGTCTGAAGCATTACATGCAAAAAAAGGCTCAGTTGTCCACTCCATTTCCAAACCGGGATACACAGTCCGAAGCCAGAAACCAGCCCGGTAGGCTGGGGCTCAGCAGGGATCTCAGAGAAGAGAAGGGAAGAATCTACCTAAGCTGGGGGGGAACCTGAGGAGCCTTCTCTCCCGGCATCCCTCCAGCAAGGGCTGCCAAGATGCTTTGGCAATGGACCAGTTTAGAGGGATTCAGCTGGCCCTGGCCTGCAAAGATCTGCAAAAGGAGGCCAGAGACGTTCTGAGAGATGCTGGAATTTGCCACGGGGCTCGGGTGCAGCTGTACACCAAAGGGGGACATCACTGCGGGGAGAGAGACAGGAGCCCAGTGCTGCTGACAGGGTGAGTATGAGCGAGAGTCTGATGTGCAGGACGGGAATCCTCCTGATGATGCTTCTGAGGGATTAGAAGAAATTATATGATCGGTTTGTGTAATGGAAATGCTTGCAGTGGAAGAAGCCCGATTAACTGCTTATTTAAGGGGGTCAGGTAGGGAAATACCACAATAAGGATAGCCTGGAGTGTAGCCAAAATGGAGTAACTGGTGAAACCAAAGCTCTTGCCCAGATTTGAAGGGGAAAAGTTGCAGCTTATTGGCCTGAAAGTCAAAGCGTGAAAGTACAGGTATCAGAGCTGCTGACCTAGCCATCTTAGGCTGGTGGGTTGGCTGTGGCCAAATGTGTGGGAGTTACCAGCTCTGGGGACAGTGGGCACCAGCTAAGCATACCGTGGGCACGGGCTGAGGTGAGGAGAGACCATGGTGGAGACCATGCAGCCTGCTCCACAGCTTGGTGTGAAAGGCCAGTGTCTGAACAGTGGGGTCTAGGCTGGCACCCTTGCAGATGTTGCACAGATGTAGTAGATGAGCTGAAAGTATCTGATCTGTAGGGCATGAGTGACCTTGCTTATAAGAGAAGAAGGCATCATAACAGTCCGTACTCTGCTAGTAAAAGAGAGCTGGGGAGGATCCAAGATGTGCCTTGAGATCTGGGAAAGCTTGGCAGTGAATGCTGCTGTGCATCAGGGGGAGCGCCTGCATAAGCAGGTTGCTTTGGAGGAGCAGTGCAGCTTTGAAGCTAATCTTGTGATGACCCCCACTTGCTGCAGGTTGGCTCAGTGATAGAGCAGCTCTAGTGTGTATGAGTTTGTCTTCTGAGAACACTACTTGGGAAGCTCAGATGCCCACCAAACATGCTCCAAGCATCCCGTCCACTTGTGTGGTGGGGTGTTTGTTCCAGAGAAGCTGACTAAATGTTGTACAAAGGAAACCCCTCAGGCTGCATGCAGTGTAGATTTGGAGGCCAATAATTTTTTCAGTCCTCCATTGAGTCAAAGTGCTTGCTAACACAGTCACAGCCAGAGCATATGGTAACTGTGCAGTTGTGAGTTATAGGCAGCAAACAGAGAAAGGGTGAGCACTGAGTCAGGATGTCTTTTAATGGCTTTACTTAATGGAAAAGACTATGAAGCTGTGCTTCTGGTAAGGGTTCAAGGATGGTTCCTCCGAGTCCTGAAGTCACTGGTTTTACTTCATAATGAAGCCTCAAGGCTCATCTTTAGAGGCAGTGACCCATTAAACTGCCCCACACTGTATGGGGAGAAGGCATTGTACAGACTGCTGAAGACCTAAAGGTGCCTTCAGCAGTAACTTGGATGTCATCCACAGGTCTGGTTAAGGGAGACGATAGTGTGTGCAGTACAGCAGAACATGCTGAAAGAAATAATGCCATAGTAGGTGCAACTGCTGTTGTGAACCGATAACACCTTGGATATTGCGGCGTTTCAGTCTGGTTTCCATACTTGGTTTTAAGAAGAATTGGCAAGTGGCAGTGGAAGCAAAGAGCAGGGGTGAAAGGCAGGAGACAGCATTTCTACTGCGTCAGTAGGCAGCACTTGAAAGTGCCGGCTTCTGGCTGACACCGAGTGATCTTGGAAGCGGTCACTGCAAAATAGGTCCCTCTCAGCCTGTCTGCTGTGCTGAGATGGCTCTGGGCACACTCGGAGACTGCTGGTAAGAAAGACTGCATTTACAACCAGCCTGGGATCAGATCAAGGCTGCCACTGAACTTAAGCTTCCTGAAATGAGAGTTACTCTGAAAAGAAGCACCTTCTCATGGACACACAACCCGATGAGAGAGAGTTTTCCCTAACAAAAAGAAAAATATGGCTGTGCACAGGGCTGGGCAATTTCCCAGGCAGTCACAGATGTGCAGAGGTTTGTGGGGCTCTGAATTTACTACGAAGAGCTTATTTGTGGATTTGCCAGTGTTGCAGAGACACGACACAATCTGGGTGAGAAAGAGACACCAACTGCAGTGGTGTGTGAGACTCAACCACTTTCAGAATTAGGGTTGCTTTTGTCTTGGTAGATCCAATGTTAAACCCCTTTCGTGTAGGCTCGGGTACTAGTCCCTGTAGACTAGAGGCTGCTCTGAAATAAGAACACAAGGGATTTGTGAAGTTGAAGATTTAATATTTAATTCATAAAGCTTCATAAAGATCTAATATCAACAATGGTCTAAGCAGCCCAGAGACTTTGTAAACAGGAGTTCAGAGAGGCAGTTTGCCTGGAAATGGGAGAAATGGTGGGGTTTTGTAGCCACAGCTGTGTCCCAGAATAAGAAAGGCACACAGATACCTTGTCCCAGCTGCCTGGTGGAAGTTGGTTGCAAATGTTGCCCTGATCCAGATTGCTCAGGAGAGGTACTCTGGAAGAGAAGATTGTCTCTCTACTTCCATAACGTGTTCAGGTGCAAAGGCTTCTGGGGGGTGCCCTGAATGCTACTGGTCATAGGATCAGATATGTCAGAGAAATGTAGATACTTCCCAAGGACTCTGCCTTGGACGTAGCATGTCAGGTAACTAGAAAATCTATTGGTAAATGTACTTATCCATGAGTACTGAAGAACTGCCATTGTGATAAAGAGATTAAAGAGAAAATGCTGTAAAATCTGGTGGTTGTTCTGGTACAAGCTGATGATCTGAAATACCTCATAGCTCAGTTCTGAGCTACACAAGAGTTTTGGAACTGCCAGGTATTTGGAGAATTAAAAAAATCTTAGGCAAACTATTAGTGCTGAGTAAAGCACTAGAAAAAAGTGTAAGAAATTTAGTAAGAAATGTGCTCTTTGCAATAATAAAGCTGTTGGGATAGACCGGACATACAGGAGTAAGGAAGAAGCTGGTTAAGGCTTTATTAGAGAAGGGATGTAGAAAGAAAGCCCAAGACTTTCTTTTGGTCTCCTGAACTCCTTCTGCAATCATCAGGAATGTCCCCGATGAGGGAGAGAGTCTGCTACATGGTTGTACACAGCACACATATACAGCACACATTATACAGCTACGACTGTAGGTCATGTCATCAGCTGGGAGAAATCAGCATAGCTTCATTTACTTTCATGGAACAACACCCGTTCCCCCCAGCTGCAGATTCGGCTCTTCTGTGCTCTTCTGCTCTGCTAAAAGTGAGCTGTTTTTCCCAGCAACTTGGTTTTCTGGGTGTTGCTTTTCAATGTAGGAGTTGGGAGAAGAGCACAACACATCCTCCAAGAGCAGACCTTGGAAATAGTTGGGAAGATAGCTCCTCACACAGCCATCCTTTGCCACCTTCTCCTGCACCTGAGGTCAACCCAACACACTCGGTTAGGGAAGTTCTCTTATACTCTGCTGCAGAGAGGAGCCACCATCCTGACTTCTGCCAGCTCTGAGGTGTGCATAAAACATTAAACTCAGTTTCAGGAAAAAGGGAAATATTGTTTACTTTTTCAGAGAGGGAAAGAAAAAACCTGAGATGGATTCTCAAAGGTTACCTTGTTCTGATTGACATCAGACCCTGTCTACACCTCCAGAATATGCAGCCAAAATGCATAGTTATGTTGGAGTGAATGAAATGTAACCCCACCTGCTGCAGTGGGAATGGATGAGGGGGAAGACTGGGAGGGGATATGATAAACTGAGGACATGACCTAGGAGACAGTCAATGGCAGAGACCGGTTTTCCCCCTGCATCCTCTACAGCATCTCACCCAGTAACTGACTGCTGAGAGACTGTGAGGCTTTTCTATGGCATCCAGAACTGAGAGGGGGGTTGGTAGGACCCAAGATACAGATCTGCGTCCCATGAGCTGGGGGGAACTGGGAGCGGCAGTGGTACCCACCAGGGATGCTTGGAGGGAACAGAAGTTGGCAGGTCCAGATTGAGGTAGGGGGGGAGGTATGAAAGAACTGGGGGTATGTCAGGTTTGCAGTGCTAAGAGACCATGATGGGGATGACAGGGGGGCAGCATATGTGGAAAGGAAAAATCTCTGCTTGGAAGGAACATCTGCAAGTCAGTATCTCTCCACTCTGTTTCTGTTCAGCAATGCCTTCTGGCACGTGAGGATGAGGGTTGTGATGCCCCTGGAGTACCTCCTCGTTACCTAGCCCTGTAGGATTCACTGCCTCAGCTCCTAGTCCTTCCACTGGCAATGCCTGGAGGCAAGCTGGGAGACCCTCTGTGCTTAGCACCCTCAAATGCAGCAGGAAAGAGGGGAGAGCGCTGGTGCTTGTGGGATCTCTGATGCTCCAGGGAGACCCATCAGAGATACAGGCTGGCAACGAGAACGTGCTACTTCTTAATCAATGGATCTTGCTTTAGTAGCCTATGGAAAAAATGTTACTTCCTACTGTGCCATATTGCTTACAAAATCACCACATAGCAAATAAACTGAAAATCCAAACTTTCCAGGTCATGAACTCTAGGCTGTCACAGGCTGTGCCAGCACATGCCAGAGCTCAGAGCACAGCATCCCTCCCAGCGCCAGCAATCACACCCCAGCGTACCGCCCAATGTTATGCAGGGAAGCAGAGGAGGATCTGTTCTTTAACTCCGGTGGGCTTGGGATCAGGTTTATATTCCTTTTGAAACCCTTGCCACATGTGCAAACAAGCTGTAATTTGAGACTGAAATTAAATGAAGAGGTGACATGCCAACGGTGTACACAAAATAAGGGAAGCGTTTCCAAATCACAAGCTGCCATGGAGCTAGGAGTTTTTACATAATAGCAAAATTAGGGTTTGGATGACTGGTATTCTTCAACAAACTTTTCAGAAATATTTCCTGGAGCAAACCCAAAGAGAGAATCCTCATTTACTCTATTCCTTTCAGAAGTAATTGAATTCACTTGTTTAGGGTTTCTGCCTCCTCCACCTTTCATTCAGCGGCGATGTGAATTCTGCTAATCTCTCTACAAAACAGTCAATCTCCTCTAGTCTCACTAACCATCATTCAGCCACCCAGTAATGAAAAATTGCTTTGATCCTCTCCATTTACTTCATCTCCAAAAAATACCTCCATTAAAAAAAAATTAAAAATTAAAAATCTTTAATAAACTCTGCCAGCAAAAGGAATGTGTATGATTAGTTCAGCAGAAATTTTTTTTCCCCTGCAGTGGGTTGTCTGAGAAATCCTGGGAATTAAGAAACTGCAAAACTGGCTCATAGCTTTGGGAATGGGTATACGGCATTAACATGAGCGTCCAAATGGTTATGCAAGCTGTGGAAAATTATGTAGAGGAGAAGAAGAAAAATGCAGGGAGCGGATTAGTAGGCACTCTTTCTGGATACTGCATTTACGAGTAAACCTTGGTTACAGATTTTTCAGACTATAGCTGTGCTGCTGCATGCAGCTACCCAGTGTTGTATTCACACCCTATTAACTTGGATAAGCAGGACGGTGCTTTTGACATCGATTCGGGGAGGAGATCTGAAACCCGTCTCCCCAGGAGATTACATTACTTGCCAATCATCTATCTACTAGCCAGAATGCTCTCCCCACATTTTTGGGGGGCAGCTTACTGCAGCCCATCTGCCTTCATTGAGTGTACACTTTTTAACTGATCTGTTTTCAAATACGAATTTTCACAGCAATTGGCAAAAATTAAAACCTGTTCTGAGAAAACACACTCACACTCCTTCTCTGCTCTCCTTGGGAAAAGTTCAGAATTGCAGGAAGTGTAAAAAATGCTGTACTTCTGTCTGAGAGGGGATACATAAAAATGAATCCTTCCCAGCTGTTTTTTTCTCCAGTTCAGTGGAAGCCACAGAGTCTTTTCTTCACTGGTAAAAGTGAATGCCTCTGCTCATTCCTCTACATCCTTTGGAAGAGAGTACAGCCAGTCTGATACGGCACAAATCTCCGCTAATTTCTGTGATTAATTGACAGGCTAATTTCCTCCTGCCTACTATTCTGAGTCATGAGATCATGAGGATCTGCTGCTGTAAAATACTCTGTAACACCTGGAAAAAAGTTACCGTGCTTTGAAGTCATGTAGCACTCTTCAGGCGAGAATCGCAAGGCACGCCGCAAACACTTGGAGCCAGATCAAGGGAATGCTGCGAGTGAGTCATTTTACTTGAATGAAACACACTTCCATTCCCCACACAAATATGTGTCTATATGTGTGCTTTTATTTTCCTAGACACATTAGTTTTAGTTATTTACCCATTTGTGCTCCAGATAATTACATGCTGCGGATTCAATTGGATGCAGATTTATTCTTCACTTCCTGTCCTAAATTCTCTGCAATTAAACAGCTGCTGTGTGCTTGGTGTAATAAATTTACACAAAATCTGGGATGGTTTGGCATAGCAGAAAGGTTGTTTGGCACGGGCTTAGGACGGCTACGTTACGTACAACTGGCAACCCCTGCGTGGGTTATGCTTTCTCTCCCAAATGAGAATCGCCCTACTGCTATGCAACCAGAACGGGCCGCTTGCATGACAGAAATGTTTACAAATTTATAACTTGTTTTACTTGGCTGTTTTGAATATTCTCTCCCAACCTGAAAAAAAGATAATTTCCTTAGCTTTCCCAGGTTAAGTCTTTTGGGAAGACCTAGTTAGAAAGGAACAACAAGAAGAAATTCTTCAGGAAGCCTCTGTCTGCAGAAATACCTCCACATCATTTTACCAGGTGGAGCTTTCTCCCCTCCCTGCTGCTGAGAAGGGTGGGAAATAGAGGAGGAGGCTCTTTCACGTATTTCTGTGCATGCCACAATATTTTGCAGCATTTTGGACTGTTATTAATCGAACACATATCAAGTGGAGATCTTTTCCTTTGCAAAGGCACACAGTGTGCAGCATTTCTCGGTCCTCACTGACCTGCACCCTGCTCTGATCTGCTTCCCTCGGGAGCAGATTTCACAACCCCGAGTCAGACAGCTCCCTTTTCATATCTGCCCATCGTCTATGCAGCGTCCCAGTCTCCCGTGGCATTTGTGGCCTCGAATGACCACGGTCAGTGTGCCAGGGTGAGCGATACACGGTCCTTTTGGGGGAGCAGATGTAAAGTCTGCTCTAGTGGGGCCTGCAGACTAAAATTACTGATGTACTTCTGTTTACGAGTTAGCACGCGTGCCTTTTTGTTTCCTGATACCTTCTGCATAATGAAGTCAATGAGAGTTAAACTCCTCAGCTGTGATTCACATATTCATTAATCTCCTGCAGTAACAAGTACAAATTTTACAGCACATACAGTATGCTTATTACCAGTGTAAACAACTTGCTGCATCCAAAAAAAGTGTTGCAGGAATTAGGTCCCATTGTATAGAACTGAAGGGAAGAAGAGTTAGAAAAATTTGCTGTGTGCTGCTGCCTAGGCCCAGACAGCTGCGATTCGGTTATTGCACGGCAGTAATTCTGGATCTTCTCGAGGCAGCTAGCCCCATCATTTCCACAAGTGTCATCGGGGTTTGCTGAGGCCCTGCAGTAATTAACAGGGGTTTAGCAAACTCTAGGAATCACTAAAAAATGTCTAGAGAAACAGCACATCTGAAAGCAAGATGGATTATTTAGCTTATCAATTCAGGGGTGAAATGATGCCCAGGCAAAAGCAGAGTGCAGATCACACTGAGTTTCTTCAGCAGGAGCTCCGAAGGTAGCTTCCTTCCCAGACACCGCCTCGCAGGCTGGCTTTCGGGTCACACACTAAGGCATACCCCTCTCCCAAAGGGCTCTGAAGACATTTCTGTGCTGTATCTGCTCCCACCTCATCTCAACAGAGCTGCACTATTGTGGTGCCCTTCAGAAACCCGCACGTGGTACCTGTGCAGCTGCAGGACCGCAGATGCCTCTGGGATTAAAGAGAATGTGACGTGCCCAGGATAATCTTCATTGGAAAGGCTGCAGGAACTCACTTCCTTTCAAGAAGAAACATCCATGTCTGTCTTCCCCCTCTTTCCACAGCCTGTAACTGTGCATACCCCTTCCCTGGGAATATCCAGGTTGCTTTGACTTAAAAAACCCACAAGCCCAGCACCCTCTTGGCCCTTGGGCATTTGGGGAAGGATCATTTTCCATCTCCCAATCCCCTTTGACTCAGCTTCTGTTCAGGTTATAGAGGGTTTACTCCCTTTGCTTTCCCTACTGAGCTGAAGAGGAACAGGATCAGGCCCATTATATGATATGATGGTATTTCTTGTGCTTTCTGTTCCTCAAAGGTTCAACTCCAATCCACATTTTCTTCCTCCTGTGAAATGAACTCAGAGTTACCAAGGCTTCTTAGTCCAGCTACAAGGGTCCTGGCCCAGGTAAAAATACCGTGTGGATGGGAGCAGTTAGCAGGTTATTAGCTCAAGGCTGCCTATAAAGATGTACGGAGAGGAGCATCTCTGCAAAGGAGGCTGACGTGTTTAGTGACATAAAGTGGCTTGACTGTTAGCTTCTTTTTTTTTTTTCTTTCTAAATGACAAGACAAAGCCACCTCTGCTCTCCTCCAACTCCCCTCACCCTCCCAGCCATCCCCTTCCCCCTAGATGCTTGGTGTTTCTTCTTTTTAGAGGGGGGGAAAAAAAAAAAAAAAAAAAAAAGAAAGGCAGAGACATTTTCTTTCACACAAGCCCTCAGAATTACAGTTCATGAACTATTCAGTAAACTGACCGGCATGAACCTCCCTTCAACGGCCTAATCTAAGGGGTGGATCTATGTGTTTTGTTGCTTGTCAAAAACAATCACTGCTCGGCCCATTACATTTACAGCACGTCGTCCTTTAATTGGTGTAACACACTGAGGGCTGAAAGGAAGAAAGTCCTACAAAAGCCCCCGAGTGAATGAACCCTGACTCACACAAAAATACTCTTCAGAAGTTCAGAGCTGGGCACTAACAAGGGAGGTAGAGAGTTAGTTTGAAAAGGGGTTAAGTTCAGAAATGTGCCACCTTGAAGACCCTCCCATCAAAGCCATGATAGCATTGACAAGATGCAGGGGGAAAAAAGTTAATATTCCAGCCTTTCGGGTTGGAAGGGAAGGCGGGGAATGGCTGGAGATTCCTCCCGGCTCCCCTTGCCGGTCTAACCCTTTTCACTTCGGGGCCGTTCTCATTGTGTCCTTCGACCGCTTAAGAAAAATACGAAAAAAAAAAAAAAAAAAAAAAGAAATAAAAAAGACCCACGAAAAGCGAAATGCAGCCCAGCCCGGGCCGGCGGAGCGCTAACCCAGCCCGGGACAAAGCCTTCCTTTCCCGTTGAAAGCCGCCTCCCGCCCGGCCCCCTCCCCGGGCCGCTCTCCCCGGCCCTTAATGATTAGACTAATTAACAAAATCGATGTTTAAACGCCCAAAGCCACACTTCGGGGGGAGGGCGCGGCGAGGGTGCCGGGCCCCGGGCCCCACCGCCGTGGCCGCTCGGCGCTGCCCAGCGCCCCGCGGCGGGACCGGCTCCGCGCGCCGCCCGCACCGCGCCCGGGGAGACCGCCGGCAGCGGGGGCGAAGGGGCTCGGCGGGGCCCGGGATGGGGCCGGGGCCGGGGCCGAGGATGGGGCCGGGCCGCCGCGCCTCTACCCCTTCCCTCCGGCCCTGTACCTCCACTGACACCTCCTCTTCTTTTGCTTTTCTTTTCTCTTTTCTCTTTTCTCTTTTCTTTTCTTTTCTTTTCTTTTCTTTTCTTTTCTTTTCTTTTCTTTTCTTTTCTTTTCTTTTCTTTTCTTTTCTTTTCTTTTCTTTTCTTTTCTTTTCTTTTCTTTTCTTTTCTTTTCTTTTTTCTTCTCTCTCTTTTCTCTTCTCTTTTCTTCTTTTCTCTTTTCTTTTCTTTTCTTTTCTTTTCTTTTCTTTTCTTTTCTTTTCTTTTCTTTTCTTTTCTTTTCTTTTCTTTTCTTTTCTTTTCTTTTCTTTTCTTTTCTTTTCTTTTCTTTTCTTTTCTTTTCTTTTCTTTTCTTTTCTTTTCTTTTCTTTTCTTTTCTTTTCTTTTCTTTTCTTTTTTCTTTCCTCTCTCTCCTGTCCTCCACCTCTTACACGGACTGTTTCTGCTGCGGGATTTTTCTCTCTCTCTCTAAAGATACAATAACTATTTTGATGTAAATGGCGAGCCTTGGGTGGGTCCCTGGGGTAGAGAGTTAATGATTCTTCTTACACCGGGCTGTTCTTTCACTTTTCCTGCGCGCACCATGTTAATAAATTAATGCACCTTTCATTACTCCTACACGCATCAAACCTCAGCTTTGTATTTTGCGGCCTGACCCTCGTTCCTACACTTTTGTGAGCAAGTTGCCCCCATGCTAAGGCTGGGGCGCTTTTAAATGCAGCCCCATAGTCCTACCCAGGTTTGTAATCCGTCAAAAAGCCGTTGATTGCTGCAAGCGTTACTTTTCATTAAGAAAACTTAGAAGCAATTTGGAAGAACCCTTCTCAATGAATACATTTACCCCCAAATGCTTTTTATTCTTCGCCTATACTTGATGAGTTTCTCTGGCACAAATCAGTTCTTACAGGCACAGAATGGGCAATCCCCTGATCCCCATCAATTGTCATCCAGAGTTTGGGCCACTTTGACCGCCAATAGTGGGGAAGTCAGAGCTAATCCTCAGAAGGAATCACGGGAAAAGAAAAGCAACAATAACCAAGTCAAGCGTAAAAAATGAAAGAGAAATCTCTATTATCACTCACTACATTTCCCAGCGATGTACTGAAAAAATCAGCTCGTTTGTCATTCGAGTCAGACACCCGGAGAAGAATATGGGGTCGTGGTGGGTTGGTAGACTCACACGACGTAAGGAACAATATTTTAGAGCAAAAGGCCTCTTCATTTGCCAAATCCTCCTCACATCCGCCATAACCATTAAATACAGACTGACTTTATTCTCTATGGGAAGAACAAGGGGAAAGGAGCCTTCAGCCACATAGCCAGACAAAAGTCCAAAGAGCTGGGGACTGGGGAGGCGAGGTGGGAGGAGAGCCACCACCCTCCTCCGCACCAGCCCCGGGCCCTGGGTCAGGGGGTCTGCAGGGGGACGAGGGGTGTCGGGGGGATGTTTGGGAAGTGGGGTGTCTGTCTGTCTGAGGGCGTGTGAGCAGGTGAGCCTCCAGGGAAGGTGGGGGTTATGTGCATATGAGCGTGCTGGGGCGTGCAAGGGGATGTGGGGGGTGCGCGTGTGCAAGAAGGGGTGTTCATGGCGCTTTGTGGATGCGAGGCATGTGTGCGCCTGACAGAGCAATGTGGATGTGTGCACTTGCTCACGAGTGTGCAAGAAATGGAGGGGAGAGGGGTATCCACGTGTGAATATGTGGGTGTGGATTGTGTGCGTGTGCAGGAGATGTGTGCACCGCGGGGGGCGGGTGAGAAAAGACACGTGTAGAAAGAGAAAGGTGTGAACACGAGAGAAAGCGAGAGTTGGCTGTGGGTGCGTGTAGCTGGTGCACCTGGTCCTTTGTGTGCGTGAGTGTGCAGGGCAGTGTGTGGTGGGCCAGCAGGGCTGACCGGGGAGCTGCTGGGGGCGAGAGAGACAGTGAGACTTTTGAGAGGCGGCAAACATTGCCACTTTCCACGCTGACACCTACAATTAGCCAAGAGAAGGCCGTGAATCCTTTACTCCCCGGCCAAGCGAGGGGCAAAGTTAGCGCTAATAGCCAGCTGCCAAGCCTCCCGCGGCTGATGCTTTTCGGGCAAGTAAACAACTTTATAGCTACCAGCCCGCTGCTGCACCCCCCGGCTTTTGCGGGGAGCTTCCCCAAAGCCCCACGGGTGTCCTTCCTCCACGGAGGGCTGCCAGAAGCTGAGGGGCTTTGACTGGCTTTGGGTCTGTCTGTGAGGGCGAGAAGGGGGACAAGAGGGAAGACAGTAGTCACGGTGCAAGGAGGGGGCGCTGGCCCTACTCGTGCTCCGTGGAGAAGGAGGTGTCCGGGTGCCCCCAGGCAGCGGGAGAGAGAGGCAGATCCCAAGCCCGTCCTGCCTCGGCGCGGTGCCCCGCCGGGCTCCCGCGGCCGGCCCGGGCGGCGGGGGGCGGCGGGGGGCGGCGGGGGGAGGCGGGAGGCGGCGGGGGTGGCCGGGCGGTCCCCGCTGCCCGCAGAGGTGCGGGCACTGCTCGCAAGGCTTGCAGGCTGCCGCGAAACGCTTTCCCCAGATTTTAGCAACTCGTTGCTGCCTGCAGGCTCACGGGTGCCTGGGTGCCGCCTTTTTATTTTTCAGTGGTACGAGGTTTATTTTACACTCTTTTTTTTTGTTTAAACCGTCGAATAAACTTTTGAGCAAAGCTACGATTTTTTTTTTTTCTCCTCGTTTTTGCTTCTTGCGGTGTTCTCCCACCCCGCAGATTTCAGGGCAAGCCTGGCACTTGCTGCGGCCGTATTTCCCCCAGATGGCCGGGCTGCTCGGGGCAGCCGGCCGCCCGGAGGCTCGGTGCGGCGGGGGCCGCGCACACCGGGGCCTGGCCCGGCCGCCAGCTCCGGAGCGGCCCCGGGGACCCGGCCTGGCCCCGCTCCGCAATCCCTGCCGGGGAGCAGCACCCCGGTCGCAGTGTCCTGCCCTGGATTTACATAAAAGTGCGGTCTCTTTGCATCATGCCTCATCTCGAAAGGGTGCTTGAAGAACTTGAGACACTCTGCAGTCCTAATTAGTGATTTTTGTCCTCTTGTTACGGGGCTCAGCATCTCATGCAAATGAACTCTTCATCGCCGGCACCATTACCCCTGCGCCAGAATTAACTGACTCTTATCTTTAATGATATGCCGCTGAACTTCTCGGAGCCCGGCTAGCTTTTTATCTTGATTACTCTAATCAATAAGAAATGATAGAGTAGAATTATAAACTCTATTGGCTTTTGAATGTTGCCGACAAGCCCTCTAGATGCGCCCCCCTTTCATTGTTATTTATTAAAATGATCTTCAGCTAACAGCGCATGCAAATAGGGAAATGAGCCAGCGAGGGGGGCCGCCACGGAGGGATCCCCCCCTCCCCTTTAGGGAGCTCTGCCGGGGGTGGGCTCAAATGGGGGCAGCGGGGCTTTGTAAACAAATGGCTCTTTTTTACCAGAAGGGAGAGTTAAAAAAAAAAAAACAAACCACAACAAAAAACCAACAACAAATCAAAACCCAACAAACCAAACCACAAACCCCCCAAGCACTCCCCTTCACGACAAATTGGGACATAACCTTCCTCCTCCTCCCCGAGGCCCGGTGGCCCCGGGAGCTGCCCTGGGGCGGGAGGGCAGGTATGGGCGGGAGACCGGGGTGCTGCCGCTGGCCCGATCCTGGGCGGCCTCCCCCGATCCCAAAGGAGGCAGGGGTAGGGGTTCAGGATCCGGCCCGACATCCCCCTCCCCCCCGCAAGGCAAACGAACACCAGCTCCCCGCCGCCGGTAGTAGGGGATCAATATTAAACCAGCAGCAGCTCAGGTTGCCGTGGCAGAGACTTTTCCCCAGCCTCATCTGTGCAGACTGGCCGGGAATGCGCCCCGCACTCCGCCGCCCCCGCTCCAGCCCCCTCGGTCCACACGAAAACGTCTTTTCTTATCTGTCAGCAGTAATTAGACATCCTTGCGGTGACAGAGAGATGCACAGCACCAGCACTTTGTCTCAGGGGGAAGGAATACGTGGGTATGCGCGCACACACACACGCACAAACAGCAAGAGCCAATTTTGCCGCTGCTTCCCCCCCCATTTTTTCCTTTTTTTTTTTTTTTTTCTTCCTTCCCTTTTTAACCTAAAAGAGTGGAACTGAACGGGACGGGCGGCTTCGCGCCGGTTGCGCCCGCTGCCCGGCGGCCCGGGCGGCCCCTCGCCCGTGGCGGGGACAGCCCCTGCGAAGGAATTCGGGCACATCCCGGGCGGGCAGCGCGGGTCCTTTCCCCGCAGCCGCTCCTCGGTTCCGCCCCGCTCCCTTCCTTCCAGCGAGGAGTCGGTGTGCTGTCAGTGCTCGAGATTTTAGCTAAATTGTTAGGTGGTGCGAGGAGCGGTTTTCAGATGCAATTTTTCAAGGCTGTCGAAGAGAAAAAGATACATTTAGTTATCTACATAAAAATGAAACCTCTCTTAAACGAATTTCTAGGGAAGAAACACGTTGGCTAAAATAAGAGTGGTCTGGGGGCCGTCATTTCGTCTGTCTATGAGGCGAATTTTCACAGCATTTCCAAACAGCGAGGCTGAAATTATTTCGAATCCTCGGCTCTTTGCGATCACCCATCGGAGAAACTCTCCGTATTTATTTCCCTCCGGAGTCTTCAAGCCTGTCCGTGGCGTACCAATTCCTGCGGCAAATTGATATATTTTTTCCTAACAGTTTAATTACTTTTCATACTTTCAGTATAAACCTGTGCTTATCTCTTAGGGAGATAGTTAATCAGAGCAGAGAAACAGTCGTAAGATTCACGATTGTTTGGACAGGAAAAAATAAAATTAGAAATTCAGGAAGCACAAAATTGTTTTTCTATCCTTATATCGGGCACGCGTGTTTTTGTTTTTGTTTCTGGGTTTTTTAAATATATATATTCAGACGACGCACAGACACACAAAATATGTACTTGGCGTACAATGGAGCAGTATACAGGGTAAGACTAACAAAGTAGTCGTAGGCAAGAAAATTGAAGTTGTGTGCCACAAAGGCAGACCCTTTTCATGGGGGAAGGGCTGAATGTAGCAAAATCATGTAAAATCTCCGTTCTCAGTAACATCTCGTTATTAGGAATGATGACTAAACCTCCAGGATTATTCTGGACTGTAAGTTATCAAGAGCCCACTAATTTCACATTAAAACCCATTGACTGCAACAGCGTGATTGAAGGGTTTTTAACAATTAACATAATCAGAAAATGAGCGGAGATAATTTTTATTCAACTCATTACTTTTTAATCATGTATTTCTTTTAATTAATATCTGCTCCGCGAAAATAACAAAAAGCCGAGTCCCAGCGCGGCCCCGGGCAGAGGAGGCGACCCCGGCGGCGGCGGCGGGGCGGGCCGGGGGCGGCAGGGCCGGGGGGGGCCCGGGCGGGAGGCCGGCATCGCTCCTAAAGCCACCACCGGGGCTGCAAGCGCGGCCGTTTCTCAAAAGAAACACCCTCCCCATGCCAAAAAATCGCCCCAGCACCCTCCCCCCGAGGCTGACCCGGAGGGACACGGCTTGTGTCCCGCTCTCAGACCCCCCCCCCCCGCAAGCCCTCCTCCCAGGGGGCGCAGGACAGCTTGGGCACATCCAGGACTCCCTGTACGGCACCGAATGAGCCCTCCCCAGCCCCTGCCTGCTGCCTTGCCCTGTCCAGGAGAAAGGGGTGGGTTATTTTTTTTGGGGGGGTGAGAAGCGGCCCCCCACCCCGGGCAGGTTGCTTGTGCAGCCGCTGGTGCCAACAGGTTGCTGCTGCCTTTCTGGCCGCTCAACCCTGCTCCCCTTGGCGCCAGCCTCACCTATGACTTGGGCAGTGCGGCCGGCTCCCATGTGCCGGACACTCTGAGCTCTCCACCCGTGTGTGTGGAGGTGCGTGGGGGTGCACATGTACATGTGTGTGTGTGTGTACTGGGTTTCATGAGCTCTTGTCCTTTCCTCTTCAGAGTTGTTTAAGACTCCACTGTAGCAAGTTCAAGGGCAACAAGGGGAGTACCTGGCTCGGAAAACTCCAGAGAGCCCCAAATCTGATCCTCACCTTTCCACGCTTCGAGGGAAAAAATCACAGCAGCTCTCAGATGTCTGCGGGAGTGTGAGCCCCAGGGGGACTGCCCCAGTGCTGTCCTAGTTGAGACAGAGCCGTGAGCAAGGGGAAGGACACACCTGAAGTCTGTCCATCCATCTGTCCGTTCTTCTGGGCACTCATCTATCCTCGCCACCCCCCATGCTCCCCAGCTCGGCTCCCCCCAGGTGTGCAGGGAGGCTGCAGGAGTCTCCACGCACAGCCCCGGGGCCCAGCACCTCACAACCTGGCACTGGGGAGGGGGGGCTCTTACGGCTCATGTCCGGCTGTCAGATGGAGCTCACAGAAAGCGGGGGCTGGCCACAGTCGCTGCTGGGGACTCACCAGTCTCCCCTGCTTCCACCAGAAGAGAAGATCTTGAAAACCCCGTGGGAAATTCCCAGGATCATCCGTTCCTTATTTTTTTTATCATTTGTGGACAAAGATACAGAGGCTCTGAATAGCTGGAAGATGGTGGGACATCAGTTCACGTCAGACAGTCCAAGACATTCACAAACCCATTCCTTTGCTGCTGAGAAAGGCTTGCCTGAGTTGCTAAAGAAAATATAGGTTTGTGTTGAAGGAGTAACTCCTCTGTTTCAAATACTTCAATTAATACAGTCTAGGAAGAGCAGGAAAATCAAATATTATTCTTTTCTCGACTCCCACAACCTGGCCTCTCCTTTCCCACTGAAAATTCCCTTCTCAATTGGATGATTTGCTTAGGGTCCCTCAGCCCTGGAAGGAGCCAGGACGATTGTCCCCTTGGATATGGAATAGGGCTAAAACCTGCCGGCCAGAGATTTCAGGGGCATGCTGTACCCAGGACAGCCAGGTTGCCTACATTGGCTCTGCAGGTAGGCTTGTACAGTTCCTCCCAGCAGAGAAAGGTTGAGTACACAGTATTAGATCAGTTTTAAGACTGGGAATGAGTTGTGGGGTTTTTTTCTGTTGTTGTTTGTTGGGATTCTTTTTGGGGAGGACGGGGACTAACATGGTTTTTAATAATGAAAACACTCTAAATGGAAAAAATAATTTGAAAAAGAAGCTATTAAAAATAAAGCATCCATAAATATCATCCTAGCAGTGTAAGATGCATTCACTACATGTAATATTTACATCTGAGATACTACTTGGGGTTTTTTTTTTAATAAATTCTGCATGAACCCTTGGGAGAGGGAAAGTGACTGTCAGGTCACAGCACAGGGCCCAGGACTGAAACACAGCCATGAACACTGCGAGGTGTGACGGCAACTGTTTACAAAATTTCATCAAGTCTTCAACTGCCTGTAGCCTTTTGGAAGTGCCTGCTGGCCCTTGCTAGCATAACGGAAGCCATCTGGTATTCAATATCATGTTTATAGCCTCTTGACCAGAGTGTGCTCCCTTTCTGGCACACACGCAACCTCGGCAAACTCCGCTGAGCAGACTTGCAAATTCACAGCTGAGAAAGTTTGGTCCTTTGTGGAAACCGCGGAAACATGGAAACGTGGGAACACGGAGTAACGCTGGCAGCATACCCAGGGTGGGAACAACGCTTGGTTCTTCCAGAGATCATCGCAGCTCCCAACAGCCCCAGCCTGCCTGGCCCACAGCTTTCCTGGAGCATGGGGCTCAGAGCCCCCGGCCCGTTTTGGGGTGTGGTGGGAGCAGCTGGCCGAGGCTGGGTGGGAAGCAGCCATGGTGTGCCTACCCACTGCACCCCACGCTGTGTCCTCCAGTGGTGTCTCTGCCGACCCCTCACCAGCAGGCACCTTGCTTTTATAATAACTTCAAATTGTGCCAAAGACTCCTTTTTGCTTTTTTCCCCACAATCGACATAGATGGGGAGTACTTCAGGTAAGATTCTTGCAGCTATGTAGGAAAATCAGTCTTTACATTCTGAGGAGACCTTTACTGACATAATCCGTCATGTTTAAGGCCGCTCTGCTATTATGGCTCATCTTGCTGTGATCCTCTATCCAGAAAGGAAAGGAAAAACTTTTACTAGGGAATTAAATTAGTAGATAGATAATTTTCTACTACTAAGGGTAAAATGAAGTGCCTAGGTGCGAAACAAAGAGATGTAAAGTGAAGAACTCATCAGGGCGGATATATTTGGAGACATCTGTCAAGATGAAACTTGATGGGTGCAGAAGGGAATCCAACGTCTGCCAAAGCCTGGCCTGTCACTTCCCTTATGAGCCGTGCTTTAGGCCTCTGCTTTGGGAACTTGATGCAATTCAGCGGGGATATGTGAGCAGCAAGAAACAATCTGTGCAAACGAGAACGGTTTTGGGTTGCTTCTTTCCGAAGAAGAGCCTGGGATGATACCACACCAACACCATGGTAACTAAAAGTAGAATTTGGCTTACTAGGTATTTCTGAGTGTGGACAGTCATCCACAGTTCAGCAAGCTATAAAAAGTATGTACCTTTCGTACTATTTGTGTTGATCAAGAAGTTGTTTGTGGTGAGTTCATGATTATGCTGCTGCTAACGTTTCTGCTGTGTTTTAAACATCATTATCTTCAAAAGTCTTTTTTTTTCCTCTGCATGCTTTCATTCTTTTTCTATACACTAGCTATTTCATCGGTATCATCCTGTTTTACTGTCATGAAAGATATCTAGTCTAACAGCTCTTCTTTCATTTTGTAATGAATGGTACAATTAAGACTTAATTAGATGCATATGAGTAAGGAAATGGCATGCCACCCAAGACCTGAAATGTGGTATCATTCAATTGCTCAAGTGCAGCATCTTGGAAAAAAAAAGCAAACAAAAAAACCCCCACAAACTTATTTCAAGATGGATCTTTTCAGACTGGCATGATTGCCTACCAACAATTAATTGTTTTCTAGTCATGATTCTAAAAAGATAATGCACTTTTTTTTTCCACAGCAAAAATTCTGACAGGTGCATAGAAATTGCATTTCTCTGTGCATTGGATTCATAAAGAGTATTATATGCAAACATGTAAGGTCTCAGCAAAGATCATATGGCACTATCTGCGATTTCTCAAGCTATTGCAGTGTTATACGCTTACAGAAAACAAAAACCTTCAAATGAACATGTGTGGTTGTTTTTCCTCTTCAGAAGTGTGATGGTGCTAAAGAGGGAAGAGAGTTAGCTGATGGATGGCCTGTCCTGGTGTTCTCTGTGTATCTGGTTGGAAACTGGAAAAATAATGCTGGCTTTCTGGCTCACCATCTCAGGTCACTTCAGTTCCTTCTGATACCTTAGCCCTAGGGACAGGACAGTGTCCAGGACTCTTCCACCCAGCTTGTTCTGGCTGAGGTGGCCTGACTATCCACCAGAGGCTACAACAGCCATAGGCTTCAGGTGCGGATGGCTATGGACAAATGCAGATGAGTCCTGGGCAGCTCTCTGTGGAGAGTGGTGGTCAGAAAAGTAACCTCTGATCTCTTTTGGGTGTCAAGTAGAGGCTCAACCTCCCCCCAAATGCACCAGCTAGCTGTAAGGAGAAGTTGGATGTACTAGGTGGCATCTAACTCTGATTAAATCTTACTCTGACATGGAGGAGATGCATGATTGTCCAAAACAAGAACGTGGTGGTTTGGATTAGGGTGAGAAAATCCTCTGCTCACAATTTGCCATATAATTGACTGAGATAAACACGTTGCAGATCCTGGTTGAGTTGGCCAGTCAGACACAGTAAATCTAGTCAACAGCTCTTTGGAAAACCTCGCTGCTACTAGTTCTTCCTTGTTTCATTTGGTAATTTCAGGAAATAAACCCTGAATTTGCAGAGGGTTCCTAAAAAAAGCATTCTATATGAGGCACTGTCACCTGTTTCCTGCAAGTCTAAAATGCCTGAAGTTTTAGTTGGTGATAGTAGTTTCTTGTACTCACCTAGAGAATGATGTTACTGAGTGTGTCTTCACATTTCCAGTATCTGACCTTCTTTGATTCCCAAGGAGCCGATGGAGCGTTACTGCTCCCGAGTGCTTGTGGCTGAAGGACAGGATTTGGTATCCAACTTGCAAAGCTACTGATAATTTTTGGGGTTCTTCTGAATTAAAGACTGAAGTGATTGTAAATCAACTGCCTTTTTTTTTTTTCTGACTTGTTATTTTGCTCATTTTTTGTGGTTTATTGTGGATGTGACTCTGTCTTCTTGCACTGAATGAAAATGCTTTCATGTTCTTTGCTATGCACATAGAAAAATAGTGCTGCAACAGGGCTATGCTAACAGGCACAGTGGCTCAGGCTGGTTGGAATAGTGCAGCTGGACAAGTGTTTGTCAATAGTTTTTAAATGAAAAATAAGAAAATAAGAACTGGCTCAGACCATTACACAGTATTGCGGGGATGATTTTCACTGCAACTAACCAAAAATGACTCTACGTGCCAATAATTTATTTCCTCTATTTGTTTCTTTAGAAGTTCATTTTCTTGGGTGTGATGGGGATGTGTGCGTGCCCTTAATTTGTTACTTTTGTGCAATTATCTTCTTGACTGCCTTCTGATGCTCTGTGGAGTCTGGAAAACACTCCTTGAATTGGGTGACCCACTCTTAGGCTTCAACATCAGCCACGATCAGTACACAAAGGAGCCAACATTGGCCTGTGGATTAACAGGGACGCACAGGGCGGAGGTGGAGACAGGGAAGAAAAGTTTTCCATGGGCAGGGGAAGGTTGTGCAAAGAAGATGCAATAAGCCGGTCCTTTGCTCCTGTCAAGCTTTGCCATCTTTGGAACAAAATTAGTGAAGATTAAAAAAAGAAAAATATTTCCATTTTCACAAGCTCAGAGACACCTCTCGGTGGACAACCCACACATCGCCTTGCTGTCGCTGGCCCCTATTTCAGGTGAGGAGCTGTCTGGCTCCTGGACAGCAGTTTCTGGGCATCAGGGGGCAGAGCCCCTTCTCCCTTTCCTCCTGCCCTCCGAGCGGCTGCATGCCCCAGTCTCCCTTCCCAAGACCGTCCCACTCCCCAAGCATCCAGCCTCCCAGTCCTCCCTGACTCCTTTCCCTCCTTATTCCTTACATTCAGAGTATCACTTAATTTCCTGGCACTGCCGTGGCATTTACGGTCTATCCCTCCTTTTCCAGCCCTTTGGTTAAAAGGCTTTATCCAAGCCATCATCCTTCGCAGATGACAGGAAAACTTGAAAAAAGGGTTCGGTTCTCAGCTCGCAGTGGCGTAAATCAGGAGAAAGAGCGCTGAAGGCAGCAGGGAGACAAACAGAGAGGAGAACCAGGTTCACTGCTTCAAAGTGCTCATTTTGCTTGGTTCATACTGCCACCTCCACAGATCCAGCAAGATGGCATAGGAAATCAATATTCATTTGCTGTGTTCTATTTCTTCGTTGTTAAGGTAAGATTCTTCCTTCTGCTAACGATATGTACTTTTTCCTATAGTCAGGGAAATACTTGGATGTGTTGTCAAGAGTAACTGGGACTATATAACCACGCAAGACTTTCAATATTCTTGGAGTTATTTCTGAGATTTCCTGGCGAAGGCCAAATCCTGCTTGCTCACAAATCCTTTCTGCTCACCAACCCACTTGGTGAGCAGAAAGGTAATGGCACCATTTGTAAAAGAAAACTAATCAAGTTTGCTTGACAGCCGGGTTGTCAGTTAGGATAAATGCTGATTTCTGACTGGTAACAAAATTCATCTATTATCAGAGAAGAGGCCCATGCCTTCTTCAGGCCCTGTTTCTGAACCACAGCTGAAAATGTTAGTGACTTTCTAATTTTGCTTTGTAATGTCATGTTTATTATTACAAAAGTGAGACATATGTAACAACCAGATGTTTTCCTTACAGGTCTGCAGCAATGCATTTATTTATGCTAGAAATGTTTATATTCTGGTCATGTCTCAGAAATTTAATCTCAAACCCTTAAGGGGGGGGGTGTTTCCTCCCTCCCTTCCTTTTTTCCTTTTTCCTTCCCCCCTTTTTCCTTTCTTCTTTCTTATTTTTTCTTCTTTTTTCACTTTTTTCTTTTTTCTTTCTTTTTCTTTTTTCTTCTTCTTCTTCTTCTTTTTTTTTTCTTTTCCCCTGAGACGAGTTTTCCACTCACAGGAAGAACACATTCTCTTGAAGGACAAGATTTAACTCTCTCAAGACGTGGGAAAACGCATCCCCCTTGACCCACGAAGATGAAGACACAGCTCTGCCCCCCGCAGCCGGTCCTCCCCGGTGCCCATGCCGGGCCCACGGGCGGCAGAGCCCAGGTGCGGAGGGCAGGCGCCTGCTCCGGGCCGTCTTTCCATTTCTCCCCGGGGATGCAGATGCTGTCGGGGCCGTGTGGGATACGCCGAGGGCCCTTTCCACCCCTCCGGCGTCCCTCGGTGGGGCGATGCGCGGGAGTGCTGCTGCCCTCTCCTGGGGGGATGCGGGCAGGCCCTGCCCGCCGCCCCTGCCCGCCCGCCTGCCCGGGCTGCCCGGCGGGGTGCTGTACGGGGCCACCCCGTCCCCTGCGCCCGGCAAAGGAGATTCGATGGCCGCCAGCTGGGCCGAGGGTCGCTTAGGGGCGGCAAGCGGTCCCTGTCCCCGTCTCAGGGCTGCGGCTGCCGGCTTGGTGCAGGCAGCGCCGCTGCCCCAAAGTTTCTCGGCATTTAGGCTGCACCCCTGCTAGTGAACTGAACAAGGGGGGACACCCTCTGCCCCTGGGGCCACCCGGCCACATGCGTCCTGCTAAGCAGCTTCAGGCTTCCAAACGCGGTGGCCTTGCTGGATGCCGTCCCCAAAGCAGCAGGCGCTGTGCGGGGGGTATTGCCTGGCCTCGGCCAACACCCTGGCGGGCCCTGCTCGGACACTGGGCGGCGGGGCTCAGGGGCGGTCTGGCACCCCAGCTGGGGCCCTCACCCTGATCGATTTACAAGTACAGGCAACCTGGTACATTTTTTGTTTACACGCTGTCATTTCTCAGCGTTGTACTCACTGCGTGGTTTTCATTTGTTTTCATTCATCACTTTGAAAGCCATTTCTTTGGAACTGAGGTGTTCAGCCTGCTCAGAGAAGTCAGACGTTCTGCACTGGGTGCTCTTTGCCTGTCTGATGGCATCTTTATCGTCACCTTTACTGTCATGTTTTCACCTGACAGCACAAATCCATCCCGGACATTTCTATGCTGTGACATTTACTGGCACACGTTAACGCCGGGTGGGCCCAGGTGACACTGGGCTGGGCGCTGCTGGGCACACGGGGAGCTGGTTCAAGCGGCGCTGAACTGCGGGCCGCTGCCGCTGCCATCACACTGCTGTCAGCCAACACTGCCTCCCATCACCGGTGAGGCGTGTACACTCCCGAATCAGCCGCAGGAGACGAATGGCACCATTGCTGCCCAGCTCTGTTATTCCTGAAGGCACCATGGTATGGAGTTGCAGGGTTCTGCTCTGCCTGATGTGCATCTGACCAGAGCACCAACAAATCCAGACTCGGTCAAAAGCCGGTTGAGATCACTGGGAAGGGCTTTAGCGACGTGGGACAGGCACCACGGGGTCAAGGTCCTGCCAGACAGGAGTTGTGAGATAGGCTGGTGCTGCGGGGTTACCTGCTGCTGTCCTCGCTCCTCCTGCTCTGGGAAGTTCTCCTTTGGTGACTCTGGTTTTATTAACAAGCGGTCATGGGAAAGTTTGGGGCCAGGTACCAACAAAGGTGTCCAGCTTGAGATAAAACGTGGGACGTGCTTTGACTGCAGAATGATGCAATTTGTTCCTCCCTCATCAACTTTTTCTCTGGTTTGGGGATTTTTTCCTAACTGTTGCTTTATTTTCAGCATATTTCAAAGTCACTACCCATAGGACAGATACGTTCAAATCCCCTTCTCGGACGAAAAGAGTGTTACCCGGCTGGGGCCGCGGTGCCCATGGAGCAGGAGGGGTCCCGGCCACGCACAGCTCCCCCGCCACCGCTACCCCCTGCCCGCACGCGCACCCCGGGGCCGCCCGCCTGGGCCCCGCCTCCTTCCCCGCCCCCTCCCCGCAGCGACCAATGAACGGCAGCGCTCCACGATGGAGGCGGGTCGTTTGCCGGCACGGTGCTTCCGGTTCCTCGGAGCGGCCGCCATGGCGCCGCTGCGCTGCCTGCTGCCGCTGTTGCCCGCCCTGGCGCTGGCCCTCGGCCCCGCCGCCGGGGGGGCCCGACGGCCCCTGGTGCTGGAGTCGCTGGGTGAGGCGGAGGAGCTGGCGGAGGAGCTGTGGGACGCAGGGCTACCAGGTGACCTGCCCGAGCTGGAGCCCGAGTGCCGCCGCCTCCTCGCCGCCTTCGCGGAGGGCAGCGCGGCGCTGACGGGCTGCCTGGGCCTCCGCGCCCGCCCGGTGCGGCTCTGCCAGGCCTGCCACTACCACTACCGCCGCCTCCTCGCACAGTACGGCAACATCGCCCGCGCCGTCGGGGTGCGTCCGCGGGGCCGGGCCGGGGGAGCGGGGGGGGCGAAGGGGGGCTGCGAGGCTGCCCGGGGCGGGGGCCCGGCGTGCGGCCCCTCCTCACACCGGTGCCGGGTCGGTGGCCTGGGCTGTTTCTTTAAGGCTTCCAGTCACGAAAGGTCTGTAAGCAGAGCACAGTCAGGCCCTGAGACGCTGCTGCTTCGCCTTTCCCCGCGGCGTGACGGCTCCGTGCGGAGGGCGAGGAGAGGCAGCCCGCGTTAGGCCGGGCCCGGGTGCGGCTGGTGGTGTGACCTGGGACACCCGTGCGGAGCGCGGGGCACCCGGGTTTTGGGTAAGCGGAGGTCCAGCCTGCGACGGTCAGTTGCCAGGCTGTAAGCCTCACCTTATGGGTGCATAAGGTGGTTTAATGGAGGCTGGGAGCGTTTGGGCAGCACTGCTGCCAGTGATGGCTGCCTTCTGCTGCCTGGTGCTGTGGCATGGTCTGTGCAGCCAGGTCCTGGCACGGTTAGGGACGAGTAGTTCCACCTGCAAGAAAAAGAGCTTTGTTCCTCTGTGCAAGTGGAAAAATGTGAGTTGTTCTTGCTGTTGTAGCAATGGCTAAAGCAGCGCTCTGGCTTGCAGGTCGTGGTATAGCCACTAATGAGGAACACTGCCAGAGCTTAGTTGCCCAACACTTCTGGGAAAATTAATAGGCTCTGAAGCTGTGGTGAGTGATGCACATCATCTGTGGGGAGCCGTGTCACAGCGTTCTTGGCTCCAAAGCTGGTAGGAGTGTGTGGCAGCAAACTAGAAGTCCTGAGTGCTGGCTGGCTGGAGTCTGGACGCCACCAGTGGGGAACCTTGACTGAAGCTGGGCCTTCTGTTGATGTGCTCTAGACTCTTGATTGTCCCTTTTTTTAAAAATTTTTCTTAGCGTTGGAGGTGGTTCATGACTAGTTTTGCATGTTCTCATCCAGTTTATCCATTCATAAAAGTTAGTCCCTGGGATGATGCGAAGATGACAATAATGGATCAGACCAAAGGACCTTTGTCCATTCTCTGATGATGGCTAGAAGTGGGTGCCCTGGTAAGAGTACAAGCAGAGAGGAAATTTATAGCAGTGCCTCCCCCAGGTTGTGCTTCCAGTCTTGGGATTTCTGAATCTCTATTTAGAATTGCCATTGACAAGAAAAATCTGTTGCTCTTTAAACCCAGGTAAGCTTCTGGTGCTGCAGTGTGCTGCTGCAAACCATTTCACAGCTTAGTTACATGTTGTGTGAAGTAGTATCACTTTCTGGTTTTGATGCGTTGTCTGCCTGTTTCCCCTCGTCACCCCAGTCCTTGTATTGGAAAAGCGCACAGACATTCATTTGATAATTGTCCTTTCCAGGACAAATATCTTGCCAGTGGTCCTTTGTTTTAGTTTGCAAACCTGTAGTCTATTTATTTGTTTCTCATGTGGTTTCATACCAGTGACTAGGTAATGTGAAAGTGAGAAATTGAGTATGTAATTCTTTTTTTTTTTTTTTTTTTTCAGCATGATGTTTTGGTTAGGATTAGATTGCCAAACATATCCCAGTACTTAGAATATGTACGGACTCATTGCAGCTGCTGTGCTTGAGTACTGGCAGCCTGGGAGGACTGGTCCACTGTGTGGTCTGGAAGACACATCTGGATTAGGGAGCATTTGGCTTTCCTTCTGTGTGTGGATTGACCAACCAAATAAATAAAGGAGATGACCTCTTGCAACCTTCTCAATCCATGATCATAAGTAATCAGATATCTGATGTTTTTGTCTTTGTCATTGTACAGTAGTTACAGTGCAATGTGAAAGAAGTAGCCAAGTTAAGTTTTGGATGTCTCTAAAATGTAAAATCCTCCTCACTAGGCTAATTAAAGAATAAATTAGCAAAACATGTTTAAGGAATCATACTTGATTCAAGGTCTACTTGATTCAGTTTTGGATTTAAAATGCTTTTTCCCACTCATGAGTCCAGCTGGTGGGGAGTTTCACAGTTAAAGACCTTCATGAAGCAACCAGAGAGTTTCCTGCGTAAACAACTTTCTTGCATATCTGTTTGTAATTTAGTAGAAATGAAAGCGGGTGAACGTAGGAGTTACCAGATGTGGCAATATTCGACTTCTGCAGTTGAGTCTCTAAGGGAAACGTCTTATTTAAAAGATAATTTTTTTTTTTAACAGAGAGAGGCAGAAACTGAATCTCTCATAAAGCTCTGTAAGGAACACGTTCCTCTTTAAAGAGATTATTTTCTCATATCTCCCATGTCACTTATCAAAGAGGCTTTTGGCAGTTTTGAGGAGTGCTTGAGTCAATTTAGCAGCCAGAAACCAGGAGCTAGATAGAGCGCAGGAGGTGGCTGACTGGAGGGCATGGTTTGTATCAATGATTTGAGGGAGAAAATAAAACTTTGAAGGAGAAAAACATTTTTCTGAATTCTGATAGGAATACTTCCTGCTTATTCTGAAGCTGCTTTTATAGTCATTCTGCATTTTTTTATGAGCTTAGTCCAGAGAATAAGTTGCTATAAGAGTTGTGCCAGTGCCTGCTTTGGGGATGGGGCGCGTTGGGTGGCTTGCTAAGACAGATGAGTTGGGTACCTGTGTCTGGGGAGGAGGAGATCCCGGCCCGGTCCTGGGCTTGGGGGAGTGGCTGTGGGCGCTGCTTCGCAGAGAGCTGCGTTCCTGGTATTGCTGCATCGGGGGGGATGTTTGCTGCTGATAGAGTATGCTGGTACAGTGGTTTTGGATGTTGCTTTCTGTTGTTGGGTTTGTTTTGTGGCCAGTCCGTTGGTTCAGCTCCTTCAGGTATTCCTTCAGCCTAATGAGAACAGCCTCATCCT
The DNA here is from genome assembly GCF_011004875.1 of Balearica regulorum gibbericeps. Taxonomy (NCBI): domain Eukaryota; kingdom Metazoa; phylum Chordata; class Aves; order Gruiformes; family Gruidae; genus Balearica; species Balearica regulorum. Next base: position 50,387,770 of record NC_046186.1, on the reverse strand, counting down.
TCTCTCTGGCTGCATGGGCCTTGAGCTGGGTCCCAGGACAGCAGCCCAGAAATGGATGAATATGAGCTACCTAGCAGAGGAGGCCTTGTCTCTCTGCTTGCTTATGGGTTTCTTGTTTTGGTTTGTTTTCAGTCGCATATTTTTGACTGACTTGCATCCAGTCCTAGTAGATCTTCAAAGACAATGTGCAGTAAGCTGTGTTGCTCATAGTATGAACTTGAGGATCAAAAGATTTTTTTTTTGTTTCATCAATTCTGCCTTGCCTATTCTAGAAACATCGATGCGATGCATTGTGATTGTTTAGCTGTGCTTGCCTAAAATACGTTTCAGAATTTTCCCTTTGTATTTTTAATGCTTGATTGCTTTTTTTTCTGTTTCTTTTTCTTCTAGAATTCTTCTGAGAGCCACAATTGTGCCAAAAGCATCTTGACCTCAGACAGGCTGCAGATAGTTGTGACCCTGTCGCAGTTCTTTAATGAAACCTGGGAGGCAGCCAACTGTGCAAGTATGTGACTCGTTCTGTAGCTTTCATGCTACTGTTATGACTTAGCCCCTAATAAAATTTGCACAGATCAGAATTGTATGTATTTGTTTAAATACAGTAGATATCACACAGATCTTAAACTAGAGCTGCTCCAATGAAGGGTACAAGAACTTTTTATTCTGTAAGGGATACTGCCAAAATCTGAGGGCGCTAGTCTGTTGGAAAACTTAGTTGTTATATAGAATCATAGAATCCTTAAGGTTGGAAAAGACCTCTAAGATCATCATGTCCAACCGTCAACCCACCACCACCATGCCTACTAAACCATGTCCCGAAGTGCCACATCTATGTGCTTTTTGAACACCTCCAGGGATGGTGGCTCCACCACCTCTCTGGGCAGCCTGTTCCAATGCCTAACCACTCTTTCAGTGAAGAAATTTTTCCTAATATCTGATCTAGATCTCCCCTGATGCAACTTGAGCCCATTTCCTCTTCTTACTTGGGAGAAGAGACCAACGCCCACCTGGCTACAACCTCCTTTCAGGTAGCTGTAGAGAGTGATAAGGTCTCCCCTCAGCCTCCTCTTCTGCAGGCTAAACAACCCCAGTTCCTTCAGCTGCTCCTGATAAGGCTTGTGCTCCAGTCCCTTTACCAGCTTTGTTGCCCTTCTTTGGAGTATTTCTTTTAGGCTATTCTTTCAAAAGGTAGTCCTGCTAGTTTTCTTTGTGATCTACAGACCTTGCTGGAGACTTTCCTTAGCTTCATTGAGGTTTCTTCTGGTTTACTCCATCTTCCCTTTTTTTTTTTTTTAAACTTACATAAGAAACTTTCTCTCGGTTGTTAATAGTCAGTAACACTGGGGTGCTTACACATTGAACAGTACCTGCCTCCACAGCCATGCTTTTGATTTCATTTGATGAGTGGAGGTTGTCCAAGTCTATCCCTGTGTCTCGCTATCCCCATGCTGATGGCGCTGTGCTATGCTTACAGCTAAACTGTGGCCTTTTGCCATTCCCCTTGTGTGGGAGTGGGACCCTGCACTAATGGGTGCACTAGAAAACAGAGGGAATAGCGCTATGGAGTTGAGTGTTAAAGATGCTGGCTTTGCTGCAGAGTCCCTTGAGAGCCCAGAAGAGTTTGTCTTCATTTGTGAGTCCTGGAACGGCAGGACAGGAGGAGCTCTGCGGTCTTCTTAGCCTGTGACCTGTGTGCTGCCTGCTCAGTTCCAGCTGAATGCTTACCCTCAACGCTGATGGCTCTTTCTTCTTTCGGGAGAATTTTGTAGGATGTTGGCTTGCTGTCACGGTGCTATTGCTGAACATCTGAATTCCCAAAACACTGTTGTTTTCAAGGGTCTGTCTGGTTAGAGCACCTGAAGTAGAGTGGGATGGATGGAAGCAGTAACATGGTAGGGTTGAGCCTATGATTGGGAGGAAAGTCCCAGAGCTCCCCTCAAATCCGGTGAAATGGTCAGCTCTTTTCTTAAACAATAATAACCTACACTCTTGATTTCTACTAATGTGTTCATGCTCTAGCTGTTTCCTGCATGCTCTCTGTTTCATCTCCACTGCTGGTGCTTCTGCTTTCCCATAATGGCTGTTACTGTTGCTGGGCAAAGCCAGATTCGCAGGCTAGAAAATGAAAGTAATGTCTTGTTTTATCTTAAAGTCCAAAGATAATTCAGGCCCCCTCTTCAGAAAGCTCTTGATGATAGTCTTCATCTTTCACTTAATCAAGGCCAATTAATTCTGAAATATGTTCTCGATGAAGAGTTAGGTCAGCAGGTCTGAGACATCAATGGCAGGCAGATAAGAAAACCGCAGTGTTGACTAGACCTGTCTTTTACAGTCGAGAGCTCTTTTTGCAGGAGTGGAGTGTCTGGGGCTTGTCGGCTATGGAAATGTTAGAAATTAGAATATCCTGATGTTTTTCTTTCTCTTTGACAGATTGTTTAAAGAACAACAGCGAGGGATTATCAAATTCTACTGTAGAATTCCTGGATTTATTCAATAAATCTCTGACATGTTTTGAACAGAACGTTCAGGTATTTATGCTGTGTATTTAAGAGAAGCACTAAATCCTCTAATTGCTAGCAAAATCTTATTTATGCTGAATAAACTGCAGATACAGATTAGGCAAATAAACTGCTGGTGAGTCTGTGAATTTTAGGCAGATAAAGCAATGATCTGTAAAACGCAGATGTTTACAGATTGAGAGCCTAAAATTAATTCTAATTGATATTCACCTTGACTTCATTTTGTATGTAATTGCAATACTACTTCACATCAGAATTTCTGAATTCACAATAGTTGATAATTATATAGTAAGAAACAGCATGTCTGTGTGCTCTAAGTCCTTTTTTTCTATCTCTTTGTGGAATTGTTGTCTTCTGACTTAACAATTCAATTTTTAAATAACCTTTTGATAATATAGACTAGTTCAGAAAGACCAACTACCTTAAATTGTTGTAACAATTTTTTCGACTAGTAAAATTATGGGTAGTTAAAGTTTGCCCATATTGCAAAGGCAATATAACTTAGTGAAATAAATGTGGTCATTTTCCTCAGAGAAAATGCCCTAAATAGCCGAAGAAACTGCGCATATTCCATTTCAGTCAGAAACTGGCCAAGTTCGGGGGTCGTTCAGTAGTAAAAATGATGGGTATGGGACAATCTCTGAGGAAACTGTCTGCTTTTTTTATTATTAGTGATTTCTAGGAAGTGTGCCTTTATAGGCCTTGGTCAAGAGTAGCGTGGACTGGCCTCTCGATCACTTTGAGTGTCTGAACTAGGACTTAACCCAGTGGTCAGTGGGTAGCTGGTACAGCCATTACTGGGTTGGAATATCTTTAGAGATTGTAGTTTTGTTTTCAAGTGTGTCCTATTGCATTCAGGGGTGGTGAAAGCCACAAATGAAAAGGTTTACTTACTATGGCACAATCTGTCCCTGTGAATACAGCGCAGCAGTAGCAACCTAACAATTGTTAGGTATGGGCAAACAAAAAAATCCCAGCTCAGAACTATTAAGGAACCTGATATCTCTGGCTCCAGAATAACAGTTAATTACTAGTATTTTTTTTTTTCCTGGGAACCGGTACTTTGAAAATAAGTGTTTAAATGAAAAAAGCTGCTAGTTCAAAGAACTGCTTGAGATGCAGAACCCGGAGGAAATGAATCATGTCCCTAGTGAATTAGGGTTGGTCCCTTTTCCTCCTGTATTCTCATGTGAGTTGTCCATCTGGCTCTCTAATCAATCTAGGATGCTAGAAATCTAAAGTTTCTAGACTTTAGATCAAACTTGACTCTGTTTTTTAATTTTTTTTATAATGCCTTGAAACAGCATTCATACAGAGTTTTATAACCCTAGGGACAAACCATCTATCTGTCACCAAATAACTACACAGAAGTATGTAAAAACTGCAATGAAACCTACAGAATGTTGAATGACCTGTATAACAACTTGCAAAGGCTGAACAGGCAAGGTGGTGAGTCTGGGTACTCCGCACACCTGTGTATCGATGTGGAAGATGCTGTAAGTATTTATTAATACTCAACAGGGAGACCTTGTCGCGGAGGTCTTTATTAATCTGAGCCATTTGCGGTTGTCTTGCTAGGGATTGCCTTTTCCCTTCCGCTGTGGGACGGTACTGGCAGCAGTGCCTTTGTCAGGCCGATGTCCCGTGAGGGAGAAGTTAGCCCGGTGGGGCTGTCTTGCTAGGTCCTGTCCTTGGCCAACGCAGCAGGAGCATGACCGAAGCTCCTGATCACCCGAGCGCATTCCAGTTTTAAGTACCTGCACTTAAATTTCTTGTTACTGCAAAGGGGGTGAATTAGAAAAAAAAAACACCCCAAAACTTAATCTTCTGGCTTTTAATGTGAAGCTTTACTGCTATTGTTCTAGCCAGTGTAATAATTGATTCCTTATTACAGCAGCTGTTTCTAGGGGTCCTCAGCATCAGCGACATATGTTTGGAAAAAGCTTTGTTACATTGTGGGGTTTTAAGCGGTTGTGCCACAAGCATGGGCTTAGCCCTGTCGCCGCAGGCTGTCAGTGAGTTCTCTGGGAAACAGGCATGTGGCAACGTCTACAGTGTATCTGAGTATAGTCTGGTTTTGAAGCTTAGAAAAGTTTTGATGTGAAATTGTGGCTCCATTTAAATTGTCTGTTCTACATTTCCAGGGATTTGCTTGCTTCGGGGGGGGGCGGGGAATCTCTTAAAGTGTTATTTTCTGAGGTCGTATTTGAACACTTGAATGTCTTGAGGCCTGAGCGTTTGCTATGCAGCACAGCAAAAATGCACGTGCTCACTTTCACAGCTTGCTTATGTTTTTCTTTTAGATGAACATCACTCGGAAGCTTTGGAGCAGGACTTTCAACTGTTCTGTTCCCTGCAGCGATACAGTCCCAGTGATTGCAGTTTCATCCTTTATTCTCTTCCTACCTATTGTTTTTTACCTTAGTAGCTTCCTTCACTCGAAGCAGAAGAAACGGATACTCATTCTGCGTAAGTGATGGGTGCTGGCATTTCACTGTTAAGAGCTGGGTGGTGCCAGGGACTCGCTTGGCTCTTGTGGGAGAGGGAGCCCGGCCAGATCTGCCTGCAGCTGTGCTGACGGCGCTAATAGTGACTATTAGTCTGCTGCTGTCCCCTGAAGAAGGGTAGTGAAGAGCTTCAGCCATATCTTTTCATTAAAGTTTCTGGACGTGAACAGAAAGCTGTTTGCAAGTCTGTGGCGGATAAATAGAGGGAGTGGAGAGACTAGTTTTGTGGAATTCTTTGTGTTTAATTTTCATATAATTTTTCCCTTTCTAGCCAAGCGCATCCAGTCAAATGCCAGTCTTGTGAACATCCAAGAAAAATACAGCTGAGCTGCAAAACAAAACCTGAGAACTGCTGCTGGTATACAGTGGGTACAATTGTGTTGGAATGAGGCCGGCACAAAAGAGGAGTTAATTATGGTTTAGTGTAATGATACAGAGCAACACAAGTTAAACAAAATGCTGTCTGACTTCTAAGCGAGGATATTAACAAACATGACAAGGCAGGGCTGTGTGACACTGTATGGACTCTGGTTTTGAAAAATCTGGGGGTTTTTTCAGTCTCAGGCTGAAGCTGGTGTTCTTCTATTTCTAAGCTTTTATACTTCTCATCAATAGAATAGCTACACTTCCCTTGCATGTTTTTTTTTTCCTCTTTAATTTATCATATTTGTTTCACAGAAACCTGAGATTCTGAATCTTTCTGAGGTGATTTTCATAGACAGAACTTGAAATAATATTTGATGTTCCTGCTTGAAATGTTGTGTTTAATTCCACATAATGTTCAATTTTGCCAGACTTGGGATGGACAGGAAACCTTTAAAAAGAAAAGTTCCAGTCTTTCTGATACCTCTCTCTAAAGTCATGCTGCTGGTCTCTTGGTGGGGGGGAGGGGGAAGCATAAAGTATGCAGAGGAAGTGATAATATATAATGTCCAAAGCCAGCAACAAAAGCAACAGAACTGCCAGTGCTAGACATGAATAATAATCATTGATGACTACAGTATTCAGCTATCTCTGAAGCAGGCGGCATATTTAGTCATTTGCACACGTTAACCACTAAAATCATTGCTTTTCAAATGTTAAATTTTCAGAGGCTTATTTTAGATGTCTGCTTGGGTAACCAAATGCTTCACTGTTTGTCAGTTTATTGTGTTATTTCCTTTCCTTTTTAATTGTCAATGTTTTTTGTTATTTTTGCTTTTGTAAAGGAGAAGTGAGGTAAAGTCAAGTCACTGGAGGTGCTGAATTTCCTGGTCTAGAGCTTTCTATGGCTTAATACAGAGGTGTTTACAGGAACTTTATAGGGAAAAAGTTACCTTTTCTAGTTAATATGTATTTTAGTAGTAAATGAACCAGGAGGTTCTCTAACTTAAAAACTGTCCTGAAGGACAATGAAGATACTGTGTTGGGAATTGATGCCTTTCAAGAACTAGTTAAAAATTAGACCTGTGAAATAGATGAATGCGAACAAAAAATTAAAGCTTGCAGGATTCCAAAGCTGATGGAGAAACTCATACAATAACTATGGGGATGGATGGTGCTACTGACAGGCTCTGGGCACAATTCAACAGCTGCAGCAATACCGACGGTTCAGTTTGGTTATGAGAACCCTGATTTGGGAGAGTGGTGGGGTTGAAGCCGTTTATAGCTGTACTTGAGATTAATGAATGCTAGAGTCTTTGCTCCCACTTTTATATGTGTTTTCTAACCTTGAGATAAAAATCAATGGCCATTACAGCTAAAAAATGAAATTTCTCTTGGAATCTCTGTGTCTGACGTCTGTCAAAAACCACTATGAAATAGTCTTATGTATTTGACTTGCTTTGGAGCCTAGAATGTTAAATTTTTCCTTTGCACTAAGGCTCAAATAAACATATCACAATGTAACAAAACTGTCCTAAAGCTCTTCAAGTCATCCTTTTTCTTGTTAGTTTCTGTGAGGGTTTTTTTTTCAGTTAGGACATACTGTCAGTTTTAAAGTCAAGTTGACAGTATGTTTAATAAGTAAAATACTGTTAGCGAGTGGTCCCACCCACATGATTGCCTTTTTGTATTTTATCAGTAAGAAGTATTTATCTCCCTCTGCTAAACATGTGAATTACTAGCTCAACAGTCAGTTTGTTCTAGGTAGTTTACAACAATAACGTAAAACCTGTGTTTCTCTTGCTTATTACATCAAGTTACCTTCTCGTGGCTGGGAGAGTCATGCTGCCTTTAAAAAAAAAAAAAAGATTATTTTTTATATCTCTTTTTCTTAAACTTCAACTTTCTGGGACTCAGCTGCCTGCTTTAATAGCATTACATTGATTTGGGACATCATATGATTGAGAGCTGTTCAAAGCAATCTTTCATTCGTGCAGATAAAGCCAATTTGTATGTGCAGCATTTCAGAATGACAGCTTTTATACTGTAAAGCAGTGGCTTTTTGAGCACATTCATGTTAAGTAGGTCTGAAAGTCATTACTTTTGGATATGGTGGTTAAGCACTTTAAAAAAAAAAAAAATCAGCTTTTCTTATTTTCCTGGCTGCTAAGCCAAACGGAAATACTCATGTGACTTTTGTTGTTTTTTTTATTTTAAAGCAGCAGTAAAGTTTACACTTGAGATTTTTAATATTGCGTCTACTCTGTTCTCCTTTTTCTTCTCACCCCCCTCCCCCATCCCCAATTTGTACTACTAACTTTCTTTACACAGTGTTATATTTTTGGTAGGATATTTCGTATAAATTGATTGAATTCTCTTTATACTGTTTCCTAGAGAAATGTGGAAGCACACAGACTGTGTTGAAGGAGAACTAGAATTCTTTTTGCTGCTAGTCTTTCATCTTGGTTTATTTTTGCGTTTTGGGTATTATATGTACTATCTAGGATGAACTTTGAAATACAAGTTGTTTATATCTTTTTGTGCAAATAAAGATTTCTTACTGTGGGGTAGCACTTTGATTCATATTTATACTTACTAGGAAACCTCTAAACATGGAAAGTCAGCTCTAATAAAGATTGTCAGTAAACAGTGAACAGTGTGGTTACTTAATTGCTTCATTTATAGTAGTTTTATACTCCTGCTGTTCAGGGTTTGTGTTCAGAAGCACCTGCTTATTATTCCTCATTATGCCATTTGCAGGAAAACAGCAGCAGAAAGACGTTTTCAAAGCAGCGCTGTGGTGAATTACAGAACAAATGAAGTGCAACTGCTGAGAAAGGGCGGCGTTTCAGCTCAGTCAAAGCCGACTGGAGTATGTGGAAAGGCTCCTGTTAGTTGCAACGGAGGTTCTTGGCTGGGTGTGCGTGGGTAAGGCTAGTGGGGATGGCTTTTGGTTGCCTGCGCTGGCCACTCTTTCAGCTTCAGCAGGCACAGTGAGGGATTGGTGTTGAGCTGGAGAATTTCTTTAAAAATGGCAGTGCAGTGCCTCACCATGGAGAGAGCCGGGTGTCTCGCCTGATGGTAGTAGCCTCGTGCACTAGCGGTAGGGTGTGGATATCTTGGAGGCAAACTTAAATAAATCTCCATGCCTCACTTGCAAGGGACTTCCAGAAAAGCTGGGAATGTTGTAATGCCAGCAGGTAAGTGCGGCTTCAGCTGGAAAACTAGGAATGGCTCTGGTTGCCCGTGTGCAAGGGAGAGGGACTTGAGAGGGAGTAAGCACAGGAGAACGGCAAGTGGGAACAGTTGGGGGATTTACCCTGTGAGTGGAGCAGGGGGTGGAAGAGTAATTGGGGGTGGAAATGAGGGTCTGTAAGCACACTCAGAACAAACTGTTCTAGAGGGAGAGGCTGCTGAAGTTCACAGGTGGTTGAAAGATCCTGAGAAAAGAGGGTATGAATGGGGTCTTGATGGCAGCAGAGCTGGAAAGGGGGGGCTCTTGGTGGAGGGGAGGTTGGGGATGGAGCAGCTGAGCCCAGGTCCCCTGCTGGGCTGTGATGGCACACCCAGGTGGGCTGCCTGGGCAGGTTGGGAAGGGGAGTGAGTAGTGGGGTGGCAACAGGGACTTGCTTCTGAGTGGCTTAAAAGCAACTGCTTTCTTCTGGGAAGCTACCTGAATTGTGTGATGCTGTGGATGGCATTGAAGTAACCCTGGTTCAAAGGCTCTTTACAAAGCTCCTGTTTTATTTCAGGCTGAATGCGGGTTCCTGTTTAGCACTAAACAGGAGACGTTTTCTTTTTTTTTTTTCCTTAAAACAAACAATACTTGTGTTTTCTGTAATGGCTGCTTTTCCCCATCTTTATTAAACGCCTGCTACAATCACAAAATGGCTTTGGTTTTCTAATGTTTTGCTTCCAGTGCTTATTGTCCAGTTAATCAAGTACCATCAAATCTACTTGCATTTCTGCTAATTTATACGTTAGTTTTCATGCCCTGAATATGGAGTTTCTCTGGAGTGAAAATCTGTGTGATCAGCAAAGTCACTGCACTCCTAATCAGAACGTACGGGTAACTTACCAATTTCTGTCCATGTTTTAGTGTAAATTTTCCTTCTGGGACTGGAGTAAGCATTTTTAGCCTGATCTTCATTAAGTTTGTGCAGAATGCATCTTCTGTGTTTCTGCCAGCATAAAAAGTTACACATGGAAAGAGTGGAGCCACTAAATTCTGCAACTTCTCTGAAGCATTGCTTCTCCCAGCACTGCGATTAGTGTCTGTTGCTACTTGCTTGAGTCAGCCAGGATGAGTTTTGTGCAGCTCGTAGCCTTGTGTTGTGCCAAGAGTTGAAATATGGTTGCTATCTTGGAGACCCTGGTCTAATCCGAGGCAAAAATAACATACAAAGGCAGAAAACAGGAGGTGATGGGATTGATGACTAGAGTCAATTGTGTGATAACCTTTTCCAAGCACAGGTGTTAGAGATACCAGCATCTCTGCTGGCCATCGGGAGGGTTTCTGGCACGATCTGGGACTGGGTGTGCGTTTAAGGAGCCATCTGACCAGCCTCTTCTGCTATGGCACACAGCTTCAGGCCCTTGCAACTGCTCTGCTTGAAAGATGGTGCTGGTACAAACTGTTTTTTCCCCAGCATCTGCTTTGGGGCCAAGGAGCCACCTGGGGTGGGCACTTTTGATGTGTGCTGGCTAACGCGAGCGTGTGGGAGCACCCATGAGCACGCACGCTTCTCTGGACGTGCAGAGGGCTAAGATGGACCTTCATACCAGATCAGAGGTGAGGGAAGAGGGAGGTTTTTGTTACTCTCAGCCTTATACAGAGAAGAAAAAGCTGCAATTTTCCCCCAGGTGCGGGATGGGAGCTTGCTTACTGCAAATTGGAACAGGCTGCCCAGAGGGATGATGGAGTCACCATCCCTGGAGATTTTCAAAAAACGTGTAGACATGGCACTTTGGGACATTGTTTGGTAGACAGTAGTGGTGTTGGGTCAATGGTTGGACTTGATGATCTTAGATGTCTTTTCTAACCATATGGTTCTATGAGACGTCTTTGGTGTTTTGTAGGAGATCTCCACTCTATGTGGACATGGACAAATCGCTGAGGGGAGGCTATTTGGCATCAGGGAGTGTTTTGCTCTTTCACCCAAGCCTTAATTGTGTTTTTTCTGTCAGCACTACTAGATGATCTTTAAGGTCCCTTCCAACCCACTTTGAAACCTTTGGAGGTCACCTCCTGCTCAGGCAGGGCCATCTCCAAAGTTGGATTGAGTTGCTCCTACTCATTGCTCACTCCACCTGGAGTACTGTGTCCAGCTCTGGGGTCCCCAGTTCAAGACAGACATGGAGCTGTTGGAGTGAGTCCAGAGGAGGGCCATGAAGCTGATCAGAGGGATGGAGCACCTCTCCTATGAGGACAGGCTGAGAGAGTTGGGATTGTTCAGCCTGGAGAAGAGAAGGCTCCGGGGAGACATAGCAGCCTTCCAGTACCTGAAGGGGCCTACAGGAAAGCTGGTGAGGGACTGTTTATCAGGGAGTGTAGTGACAGGACAAGGGGTAATGGGTTTAAGCTGAAGGAGGGTCGATTTAGATTAGGTGTTAGAAAGAAATTCTTTACTTGTGAGGGTGGTGAGGCACTGGCACAGGTTGCCCAGAGAGGTTGTGGAGGCCCCCTCCCTGGAAGTGTTCAAGGCCAGGTTGGATGGGGCTTTGGGCAATGTGGTCTAGTGGAGGGTGTCCCTGCCCATGGCAGGGGGGTTGGAACTAGATGATCTCTAAGGTCCCTTCCAACCCAAACCATTCTATGATTTCTTTAACCTGTGGCAAGGATAGTGCCAGGGAACTGGCACTGTGGGGAAGGGATGCAGGAATACTCTATAGGATAGTATGGTATAGCTCTGAAAGGAGCCTGCTGCTTGAGGTGTGAGCTGGGTTTGGGCTTTTTCGCTTCCGTGACTCATCCTTGCAAACAAGAAGGGGCAGAATAGGGCCGGCAGGATGGCAGGGACGCTGTTGCAAGGTTTTGCAGAGTTGGAGACACTAAATTGCATCAAGTAAACTGCTAATTATTTTTAAAAAATATCTTAATGAGTTGTGGTGGAAATAAGTTAAATAGTTACATAAACTCTGAGATCTTCCCCTACCCCCATCTGAGGTGAAAATATTGGAAAGCTCTTTCAAATATTTAAGAAAAGAGAGACACTCGCTAGTAGCTCAGTTGAAGTTTTAACTTTTAATACTGAAAATTCCCCTTTGGTGCCAGCACAGTAAGTATCATGGATTGCTGCAATTAAACCAGTGCCTTAAGTTATTCATAATACTCTTTCTGGGCAGCATTCCCACCTGCTTAATCTGCGCTATACAAGCGTTTATTAGAACTGACTGTTGAAGAACGCCAAGCTAAATCGGACACTAAAAAAAAAAATAAAAATCAATATGATGCCCTAAACTGGTTTAATATGTCTTTCCTCTTTAACAATCCTACACGTTACTGATTTATTTGCTGTAATGAACATGCCATTCAACTGAAACAAGATTAGCTGCTTAAACCGCAGCGTTAAGCACGGAGCAACTTTAATGCTGCTTTACGTTTCATTGTAATGCTCAGCACTTACAGTGTCGTCTCTTTCTCTCCTCTGCAATAAAGAGTTTGTGTGAGGATCACAAAGGGCTCCAGAGTGCTGTTTTGTTAAAGCATTCGAAGCAGTAAATTTGAGGCGGGGTAGCAACGTGGCACCTCCTTCATCCAAACCTAAGTGGAACCGAACCGGTGAGCAGGATTAATGCATGAATTTATATTCCCTGCAGGATTTTTCCGGGGTTAACCACAAAGTAAATGGCTTATGTCAAACTGATCTAGGTTAAGACAGCGAGAACAGCCACTGGCAATCAGAATATTCCTTTGGACTTCATTCAAATTTTTTTTTTTTCCCCCCATGCGTTTGAAACAGTAGCAATTTACTGTGCTGCAAGAAAAACAGCCCGCAAGGAGCAGGCATCTTGGTTTTCCAGGGAAGACTCCTGAGAGAACTGTGGTAAAGAGTGAAGATTTTAAAAGGAGTCTATAGGAGGGGGCAGGGAAATAGGAGTGATACAGGTATTTTACACCTGGCCGGTATTGTATAGTGCATAATAGAAAGTCTGTTCTATTGTATAATACTGGCCAGGTCTGAAGAGTTTAAGCTCTCCAGTTTCCAGGTAAAACTGCGTGTTGTACTCCTCTTACTACAGGGACAAGCCTCAGCTGGGAGTCTCTAGAGCCTGTGGGTTTTGGTTACTGTTTTGTTCTTTCCCTCTGTTGTGAAAAGACTGCTTTAGGTAATTACTTTCCCTTCTTGTTGATTAAGAAGCAAGTTGTATTTGTTAGGGCATCCGTATATTCTCCATAGTTGTAAAAATTGCAGTAAGTTTTCTGTTTGCAGTACAATGTTATATTTCTTTTTCTTTGGAAGACTATGATGAATTGCATACATATATATATATATATTTCAGGAGCTTTTTTGGGTCTTATACTCAAACCTAGAATATTAAAACCAGAGAAATAAGCTCCAAAGTATTGCAGAAATGGGTTGGGTTGAGAACAATTACTCAAACATGTAGAAATAGGAAAAAATATCAAGAGTGGTGCGCTTGCACTGTGCTGGAGTAGGTTTTTAAATGGAGGTTGTGGTTCTGACTCTGGAAAGTGCCTGTTTCTTCCGATGAATGCTGCTTTTCTCCAGTAGATCAGAACAGAGGATTGAAAGTGATCTGGCAAGGGGGGGGTTGTGAGATTAAAGGCAGCTCTTCCTGGAGGAGGAAATGCACTCTGGAAGTCTGTTAGGAGGAGCAGCCTTGCTTTGCATTGCTCAATTGGAAAAAAAAAAAATAAATTAGCCTGAAGATGCTTTCAGGACACCTGCATGAAGGGTGAGTGCTGGGGTGCAAAGAGAGGGCTGGTGAGCATTGGCAAAGAAATTAGTTTGCCACTGATATGACAGTTCTTCATGGAAAACCAGAATCTCGAGGCGAATGGGATGGATTGCCCTGAGAGGAGCACACATGCTTCAGGGGGAAAATACCCTCCTGAGCAGCCGGTTTAAAGTTGGTGAAGGGATGAGAAATAACAGTTGTGGTATTTCTCTGAAACGTGCACGTGGTGCCCTTTTTTCTCAGTTATCAGGACCCCCCCCAGCTCCGTTTGCCGTTGCAGTCCAGAGCGCGCAGGTCTAAGAGCTGATTGCATTTAGCCCCCGGGGTTTGGTGGCTCTGCGTTACAGCAGCCCGCGTCCCCGGGGCAGAGCATCCTTCTGGTCTGTTAGGCGGGTAAGCAGCATGTAAGGAGCTGCCTTTATTGCAGCCGCTCACCCGAGTACTTTAGGTCCACTCATAAGTGCCACACTCCTGTTTTATTTAAAGACCAAGTGATTTGTGTGATCTCCTAAATCACGGTGATGGAAGCGCTTGCACCGACCTGTTTGATGTCCAAGCAAGCATCGGGAGAAGGCACAGTGAGATGGAAGGAATGAGGGAGCAACGGTGAAACCCAGCAAGAGAAAGCAGGATTGAATAGTCCTGGGAAAGCCTCTGCCCTGCCTCGGCTTGTATAACGGGGGCTTATACAACGCGTAACCCAACCTGACCCTGACCCTGCCAGTGCTCAGGGACTATATTTTTACTAAGATTAAGCTTTTAATTTCTTTCTTTTTCCTGGAACAATTTCCTTGGCTTTTAGCTTGCCTGTTGACTGGCTGGCATGGCCAAGGCAACCTCTCCTGTTTATTTCTGATATTTAGCTGGCTGCACTCTGCAAAAGGCAGCCCGGCGTGTCCCCAGCCTCCCTCGTGGGGTCCCACAGCGACATCTCACCAGGGAAGGCCACTACCAGGAGGTTCACCACCCACCAGAAATGGTGTCTGTTCTCTGCTGGTAACAGCACTGTTGAGGAGGGAAAGAAAAATGTGGTAAATGTAACACCACCCTTCGGTTTAGCAAAGCAACTGAAAGCTCCCTAAATAAAACGGGTCTCTCGCTGCTTGAAAGGCTACAGCACCTGCCAGAGCTCAGTTTCTCCAGGAAGCTCAGGGCTTTCTGCCTTTTGGATTTTTATTCATGGTAACGTGAGAGACTGGAACCTCTGGCCTCAGCCTGCCGTCAGCAGCACCACTGCATCCTCGTGCACGGGGCACTTGCTGGAGTCCGACTCGCTGACGAGCACGGCCAAAGCCCAGCAGCCTGGTTTTACACTTGCAGCTTTGAAGCACGTTTCCCTGTGACGGCTGTCCCCACATCTATGGTATCCACGGGGAAACAGGTAGGACTTCTGAGGGGAAAAATGATAACCATTTTCCCCAGTAGTGACATGGGAGTCCAAATCCAGCCTTCAGAAGTGTGGTCAAACCCACTGACCCACAGTACAGTGTATCATCCCAATAGCCAAGCTACTTTGAAAGGAGGACTTGAGCTCCTGTGACACTTATTATGTCTGAATAATATTCCTTCTTTTTCAGCTGCAAGGTATTTTTGAAAATACTTGGTCAAGTTCAGCATTCAAATGGCCTTTAGTTCATATTTGTCAACCTTATTTCAATCGATAGTCTCTTCTTTTTTCACTAAGAGGGCTTTGAACTTGCTTTATGCAAGGTTTGCTGTATAGGTTACGTGAATTTGCTTTTCCTGGTCACCTGTCCTGGAGCCCTTCTGTGCAGCGTGTGGCACCTCTGAGGTTGAAAAGACCAGCTCCAACTCAAGGGTGAGCATCTCAACATCCCTGACTGGTGCTTTGCACCAGACCATCCTCAGCTTCTCTGGCTGTTTCTTCTGACTTTAAAATCTACAATCAACACATTTCAGGTATTCTCCTGTTCTCCCATCCTTGGTGTCACATCTCCCAGCTCTAAAGCCTATGATGTTTGCCGGCTCTTCTGGCTCCGTACCACTGCAGCATGATGGAGTAAGGTTTTGCCATCTCAGAATGGTTTCTGCACCCTGTGGTTGCTGCTCTATCTTCAGTATTTGCAATCCTGATTCAAGCAGGGTGGGTGCAGCCTCCTGTGGTTTCACCAGATGGGAGCTGGGTTCTCATGATAATGCAAATGCATATACGTCGGTAACCTCAAGAAAAAAGCAAAGCCTGTACAGATGTGTTCCACCTCTGCCTGATCTCTTGCCTTCTCAGGGGTTTTGCTGCTGCCATGTCTAGAAGTCTGTAAGCAAAATGACCACATCACAGGGGGTTCGGACGCACAGCTGCTCTGCGCGACGGTGCCGGGATGTGTCCCATGTGCTCCGCGTTTGAACTGACTATTCTGAAACAGCTGTAAGGTCTTGAAGGCACTTAAGCTGGGCAAAACCACATTTCCTTCTCTGCTATGGTTTTTTGCTCATGAACGTTTCAATTCAAGATCTGTGCATTTTCTCCCCAGAATTTATTTTGACCCAGCTGTGAGCACCAAGTAAAGGGACAGCACCATCCTGTATGTGATGAGGGCAGAAACTAAGCTGTATGGTATCTTAATGGTATGACACTATGAAACCCTCATAGCTCTACACTCATTCCAACGGGACAATAAGCATAAGACAACGTAGACAGGTTTAGAAGTGACAGATAAAACTGTCTAAAATAGATTTCAAAAAATATATTTTTTTTTCTGTTTCTAAGTGCATTTTCTTGATTTCAGAGTGCATTATTTAGCTCCTGTGCTGTGAGTCAGACATCTGTGAAACAGAGGTGCACAAACTAATGTACTCAACTCCAGCATCTGAGGGGGGAGATGAAGAAAAAAGGAAAAAACCAGCAATTCTTAGACCTAAGACTAAGAGACCCTGTCTTACTCAGCTGTAGAAAAAAATGTATATACAGCTAAAAGGGGATAAAAAGAGCATAAATTCCAGTCAGATGTGCCTCTCGTGAAAAATGACTAATTAAATGACATTGGTAGCTTAAAAATAGACCTTGCTTTAATGGGAAAATATTTTAGAGGTCATTTAAAAAGAAATAAAAAAACCCAGAAAAGATGAAGCAAGTATGACTGCCTGCCTGGGTTTTGTCATTTCTTAGAAGTAAATCTCATTTTGGGAGCAGCGTTCAAGAACAGCAGCAAAGCCCAGCACTCGTACGATAGCCGCGCTCATACAAACAAGCCCCGTCTGGGGCTCACAAAGGGGCTGCAGAGGTCAGAAAACAAGTGTTGGGTGGTGAATTCAGTGTCTCCTGACCTTCGGGCAAACCCTCCTGTGCCCACCAGTTTCTGAGGGACCCACCCAGGACTTTCCCCCCGTGGAAGCAGGAGCCTTTCTGCCCTCGCCCAGGCCCGGAGGGATGCTCCGGGAGGGGGAAAGCTGTCGGCCCGGCACCGCTCCCGTGCTAGTGCTTTGATACGTTTCTTGTGTTGTTGAAACGCACGTCCTGGGCAGCCATGGCTTTACAAGGATGAGCTTAAGAGCGATGCCAAATTAAGAACCTAAGAGCTGCCATAGCGGGTCAACCCTAGTCCGGGAGCCCATCTCCACTGCGTCTGCCAGTTCTTTCAAAATGGGTAGGACCCACCATTTTCAGTTCGTGTTCTCCTAAACCTCTGTCATTTCTCTTCTGCAGTTGCCACAGTAGCACAGACGCCCCAGATATCTATTTCTCATACCATGTGCCTGAACACCTGCAGGATGAGGTTTTAAAAATTTAGTTTATAGACTGAAAACATGAAAAGGATTAATGCAAAGGGGAAACGTTTGATCTCTTTCACCAAATAACCATATCAAAAGCTCTTTTCAACGCCTTTTGTTGAAACATATAAAAGTCACGAACTCCTCGGCTGCTAGCCAAACACATCAGAGCGTTGGGGCCAAATTGTTGCCCAGTGTAAGCTAATGTCCCTCTGCTGTGCTCCAGGGACGTGAACTGACTTCTGCCATGCCTGGATCAGCCTCTGAGGATTAACGAGATGTTTGTATGACCGGTAATGCTGTATGTTCTGCAAAGAAATGGGATAAATGTGTTTTTGAAAAAAATCTGTGAATGTATTTGAGAAGAAAAGCTAGCTCCTGAAATAAAACAGATATTATCTCCAAGAGAAAGAGACTGACAGACTGTTGATGTTTGGGATGATTAATAGGAAAAAACTCCTCACATCTTTCCTAAAAACCTGGGAAGTTTTATTCAAAACCTCACTTTGCTTCAAATACTCTGGTTTTGGCTTCCTGGTGTTTGCCAGGGAAGGTTGCTCCCCGGTAAAGGAGGGGTTCCCTTCACGTCTCGTTATAATAACAGCAAAGCTCAATTATGGGACATTCTTACCCACTTCGCGTGAGCTGATGGTTCAAAGAGAAAGGAAGAGGTTTTCTGCTTTGATTTTTCACCCTGTATTGAGCTTTTTGAGCTAATTTGGAGGGGTACTGAAAAAGGCAATGTTAAAATTACAAGGGAGCTTTGAAGCTGCAGTGAAGTTTATTACCAGGAGCAGGGTTGGCATGAACGCTTGGTGAACACCAAGCAAGCCAAGGAAGCTCTGGGAGAGGTTAACGGTGGTGGTTTTACTGGTCCCCACAACAACCACTGCCACTTGCCACAGCCACGGGGGCTCGCTGGCCAGGAACCACCGGGGAGCCCAGGGAACCGCAATGCTGAGGAAATCTCTGCCAAAATGGGCAGGCACGTGGAAGGGAAGAGGGAGCTCAGAGCAATGTACGGGTTGCTCAGGGTTGGGTGTCCCAGCAGTGTTCCACCTCTTCAGAGATGTGTGCCCAGGACGGGACAGCTGGCACAGCTCCTGGAGTCCACAGGGTGGAAGAAACTCCTCGCTGCGTCCCGTAAATGGCTCCTTCTGCACGCTCTTCACACAAGTCCTTGGTTTTTCCCTTCAGTGCTTCCTTGCAGCGTTTCAGCCATGTCCATGAGCAGCCCTTCCCTTGCTGCCGCTATGTGAGCCTGCAGGGGTGGCTTTGAAGATTCATCTATCATCACCCCAACGGTGGTTTGATTCCAGAATCGTAGCCCTTCATGCAAGCTATGAAATGAATCCACATCTCAGTACTGTTCTATATGCCAAATATGCACCGGTCCTCCTCACAGTATCACAGAACCACGGAATGGTTGAGGTAGGAAGGGACCTATAGAGGTTGTCTGGTCCAACCCCCCTGCTCAAGCAGGGCCGCCGAGAGCCAGTTGCCCCAAAGTGAGTCTATGCTGAACTTCCCAGTTACCCACTTTTGCAGGGCCACCTCTGAAAGTGAACCCGGTGGCTCCAGGAAGGTGCTGAGAAGGAGCTGCTGGGTGTCAGACCCCATGCCCAGCTCCTTGCTGGGGCAGGATGGTGTCCAACATCATCCTACAAAAAAAAAAATCTCTTCTTGGCCACTCTGCATCCTCCAGTGGCTCCTTCTCCTGATGCCATGGCTGTCCTACAGTATGTTTCTGGTGGCACCTGGCCCCAAATGCAGGTATCTCTGGGAGGGATGTTGTGTGGATTTGGTGCCTAGGCTCCTGCGGTGGTCCCTGTAGGTCAGGTTGGTCCACGGTGCAGCAGCTAGGAGCCCCACATCTGTGTCAGGGTGATCTGAATAGCTCCTTAAATGCTTGCTGACTCCAATTCAGGGTGAACATGGGGGCATCTG
Source organism: Balearica regulorum gibbericeps (assembly GCF_011004875.1). Classification (NCBI taxonomy): domain Eukaryota; kingdom Metazoa; phylum Chordata; class Aves; order Gruiformes; family Gruidae; genus Balearica; species Balearica regulorum. Next base: position 50,368,782 of record NC_046186.1, on the reverse strand, counting down.
CACAGCGGCACTCCTCCATTTTGGGGCCAGCCCTAACCCAGGTCTTGACTCAGCCTGCTGTTTTAAAGGATCTTTATTCCATCAGTGTCTGATTTATTATCACATGATAAAAAAGAGCCATAGCAAGCCATTCCCTGCTTGTCTGCCACAGCCGAGCACTTGGTTCTCCGTGATCTTGGACTGTGAGAGCTAAATATACATTTCTTTCCCCGTTCCTGCCATCACGTCTGCCCAAGGCTTTGCAGGTCACGTAACCGTGAGAGAAAATGCTGCTGCTATTACTGCTGCTGTGTGACGCTCGGTGCTTGTTGTAAACGTGGAATGGTTAAAAGTGTTTTCTCACCGTGGTATTTCAACAAAAAAAGCCCTCAAGGAATAACAGGGCAAGCACATTTCTGAGCTTGGCTTCTTGGGGAGAGCAAGCTTGCATGTTCACGGCGTGTGAATGCAGATTACACCCTCCTAGCTTTTGAATCTTTTGGCAAATTTTAATTAAACTGGACTGTGGGGAGAAGATGCAAAGAGAAATGAGTTCCTACAAGTTTCATGGTAAGGGCAGCTGAGAAGAGGAAAGAAATTACCTAGAAATTACCCCTCAGAGAAACGCTGCAGCCTGACCTCACCATCTGTTAGAGGTGACAAAATCCCAGGTGACGGAGCCTGTACGAGTCTCAGCTGCAGGGAAACCTTCGGTCAGACTTTGCATCTTCCTGGGTACCGCAATCGATTGACCACGGGGCACAAATGTGGTTTGGTTAGCTCTGGTCCTCGGGGGCTACCGAAGCCAGCCTGCCGGTTCTGGTTAACCCCCGGACTTTCTGTGCCACGCTGGCAGCGCCGGAGCCCGCCTGGCCCTGGTGCAGCTGCCGGACTGGTGTGAGGGTGAAATAACCAGCCCAAGGCAGTGGTGAAACCACCTGTGTTCAGTAGGATCTCGGAAAGGTGCGATCCTTCAGAAACGTACGTGCCCGCAGTGCTGACTACTGCTGTGCTTCTCGAATACAAGGGGATTTTCTTTCTCCTTGGTACCAAGGAGTTTTATGCTGAGTTGACTGAATAAGACTTTCCAGCAGAATAATTTCCCTGGAAGATTAGGAAAGTTAAATATTTCTTAGGATCTCTATCATGTCTGAAATCTCTTTATCCCGCATCTGAATTATTTTTTTCCTTTTAAACCAACCAATGCACTAAAGCTGAACCCAATGCTTTCCCTCCCAGCTGTTGCTGTTTCGCTGCTCCCCTCTCCATTTAAAAACTTTCTAATTTTTTTTTATTTTTTTTATTTTTTTTTTTTTAAGGTGAGAGCCTGAGAGAGGTCAGCTGGAGCACAAGTGCTCTGCTTTTCCCTTTCATTAGCACAAGTGATGGCTACCCACGGATTTCAAATTTGTTTCAGCTCTTACTGGGAGCTCTTTACAACCTGAAGCAGGGATTGATTGTTGGTGAAGAGGCTCTGCGTTAACAAAGGCAGAAGTCAGGCAGGGAAGGTCTGACATGTGAGCTGTCAGAGGTGGTGTCACCGCCAGCTGACCCATCATAAGACCTCCAGGGAAAGCCAACGGGCGCCCTGCTCGGGAGGTTCTAGTGCCCTGCTCCCTGCTAGTTTGTGCTTGGAAACAGATTGACTAACATAATAGAGTGATTTTGTAATCTGTCATAATACCATAAGCTACAGATCCACAGACTTTGACCCCTCGCAGGTATAATGAGCTCCTTTATTCAGCTGCACATGCTCTCTCGATGGGGGAGAGAGAGGGGGGCTTTTTCTAATTATATATCCAAAGCATATGTTTTGCCCAGAAACAAAGCATTATATTCATTAGTAAAATCCTATAAGCTAGGCTCTTTTTATTAACCAGTTAACTAATTGACAGTTAAGAACGTGTATTAATATCATGGTGTAACCATGCAGTCACTTAATCTGACAGCTTTATTAAAATCATAGCATTGCTCCTCTAAGTTGCCACAGTGAAAGGCTGTAGCATTTGCATTAGAAACCCTGGTGTTTGGAAATATATAGCTCAGCTGTGAAAAAAAATCAATGTAACATCATACCAAGTCTCAGCCTCGTGGCGGTCTCCGTTAATCCTTTGACAGAGTTGGAGAAGAGTGCTAAGGGTCCTTGCGCTGGTCCCTAAAAATCTGCTCAATCAATTTGAAGTATGTCGGTACGTTTTCCTTTTCCCTTACTAATTCAGAAAAACCTCATTGTAGCAAAATGTAGAGCATTCCCCATCCGAAAGAATAACGTGAAACGCGCAGTGGAGTCCGGGCAGGGGGTGTGTGCGGTTCCGGGGAGAAGGGGGAGCCCGAGTACAGCTGTGGATGTGGTGCCGAACACAGCCCTTCCTTTTGCTGCGGTAGTTTAAAATGGTAAATGACCTGTATATGAAAAAGCTTAGAAAATAAATACTGGTAATGGAATTAATGTCATCATGGTATGATGACATTGTTCAAATCAATCTTATATCCTCACCTCACCTAAGTAATAACTCTCTATAGCAGCCCACGTTTGAAAAGGTTGCGGTCGCAGATTTATGTCATGAAGTACAGTGCTTTCATGAGGAATGACAATAAAAGCTCTACAGAATTACATTATTCCCTTCATTATGCTTGCACAGCCTCTGCATTTGGTTTACAGATCTTTATCACCTGGTGCCTGACATACAGGATGGAGAATACAATACAGCTTTGGGTTTGTCAGCCTGATAGTTAGAGAGGACCAAAAAAGAAAAAAAAAAAAAGACTAACTGGAAATCAGGGAAGGAAAAATAAATATGAAAACATAATGGTGTTCTTACAGATCTTTACTTCATACAGATCAGCAGACATCAAGGTAAAAAAAAAAAAAGCTTTAAAATACGCCTCCACTGTGCAGCAAAGCTGCCCGTTGTCTGGGCAATCCATCCCCACTGCAGCGGTGAGAGTTGTGTCTAGCTGGGCTGAACCTATTGTGTGTTTGCTGGCCTGGCGTGAATCAGCAGGTGGTCAGGACCTCCTGGAGTGGTGGCCTGGCCCTACCCATAGCAAAGACGTGCGTGTCTCTGTCCCCCCCTAGGTTAGGCTACATCCCTCCGATTCAAACATCTACCTGCAGTCCCTGCCTTCTCTGCCTGGATCTCCCAGGATCATTATTTTAGCTCACCGAGCAGAAGATCAGAGTCAGGCACCAAAGGCCACCTTTCTCCTGACACCCCGGGCACACAATTCATGCAGGGACCCAGCGTGCCCAGAGGTGCGCAGCTGTAAGTTGCTGATGTTCTGTCCTGTCGTCAGCTGTCCCAGCTCCTCACCAGTAAATCTCACTGCTGCAGCTGCCCCATACTGGGAGTGTCACAGGCTGGGCTGCTGCTGGGATGCACCAGGACAGTTTCAGAGCACGCCCTGGCTCCACCGCTTACAAAAGAGGCTTCACCCCCTGCCTTCATTTACTGCGGACTTCCCATTTCTTGCCACGGGCAGCACTGAAGAATGTGTCATGGAGCTGTGTGGCCAGACTGATCCCGCAGCCAGTTCCCGTTGCATGAAAGATCTTGTCTGGGATGGTTGGGACCAAGTGGAAATCACCTCGGCTGAGGAAGATGAATTTGGACTGGACATTTCTGATGCAGAAGCAGAAAAGTCAAAGTGTCTTCAAGAAGTTGTTGATTATACTGCAGACAAGAAGGCTGTTCATGAAAAAAAAAAAAAAAAAAAAAGTTTTTTGAAGCAAAGAAACCTGTCTACCAGAAGAAGTGGGCTGAAGTCAGTGGGCATGCATGAATATAAGCACACGTGTTGCTGCTCTCCCTGGGCAGAGGCAACAGGAGAAGCTAACAGGAGACAGCCCACGAGCCTAGCCACCTCCTGCCGCCCGTTGCCTTCCTCTGCTGCATCTAGCGCTGCTGTGCTAGGGATGTCCAGGGGCATGTCCTGGCCCAGGCCCTTTAGTAGCCATCCATACATCTGTTGTCCATCTAATCCCTTTAGCAACTTGCTGATACCGTCTGACCCCCCCCCCCAGCCCTGTGTAGCTGCCAGCAACAAATTTCACTACCGTCTGCTTTAAACCGATCTCCTATCAGCTTCCTCCAGTTTCCCTCACGCTGATGTTGCAATATTTGCGAGCAGCTCTTCCGCACGGCTGCTGTTGCCAAAGCTTTGTAAACCTCCAGCGTGTCCTTTCTCAGCCACCTCCTCTGCAGAGCCCCAGCCTGCCTCCTTGCTCCCTGTAAGACCACCTTAAGACCGTCCCCTTGATCATTTCAGTTGCCCTTGCCTGTGTCTCCTCTAGCTCTGCTTTCTGTATCAAGGGTATATACCAACAACGTCTGCTTTAGCCACAGGCGTGAGGTGTAGATCAGTTCAGCCCTAGGTACTATTTTTAAAGTCCCTTTTATTTTTGCCATGACTCCTCTTCGATATTAATTGATTTTTAATCTTAATAAAACCAATCTTTATTCTTTGCCTTTTGACACTTTAATCTAAACCCAGACGCTCTTGCCCCTTAAAAATAAGCAGAGGACAAAGTAAACCAGAGAACTGTAGTTAATTATAAATCATTAATGAAAGCTGATAAAAGCCCCTGTGCATAATGTTACCCTCGTGGCTTTGCAACTATTTCTTGGGCAAATCCTACGTTGGTATCAGCCAGGCAACAGTGTCAATGGGAATTTCGCCCGATCGCTAGCAGCATGATTGAGATTATTGAGGAATAAATAAAATGTCAGGGAAAACCCTTCTTAAACATTCAACCAACATTCGTTAACACAGCCCAGCCGTGGTGAGCAGACGGCAGCGTTATGCCGTGCGAAGCTGATGTGTGTTGGAGCAGGCTTGTGGGGTGGACCATAATATCACACTGCCTGAGCGTTTTCTGAGCAGCAGAGGAGTAAACAATACCTCTAATGCGAAATCAGAGGTAAAATGAATTAGGTGGTGATAACCCTTTAAAAAGAAAAGGTATTTTGTGAGTTTCTGTGCAAAGACCGTTTGAGCTCTAAGCTTCATAATCAGCTTGGAAAATAGTTTAACCCGCAGGAATCTTTGTGACTTGCTTCTGTCTTCCCCAATTTGCAAGGTCAACTATCAAAACAGATATCGTTTGAAGAGCTCTGAATGCCAGGTAGTAAGCATAATTTACAAATTGTTTCCCATTCCTAAAGGCAGTGCTATTGCATCATTTTTAGGCCATGTTTAAAAATATGGAATAAACCAGTTAATTTAAACAAAAATGGGGAAAACAAGGGGAGGGAGGACTTTTCAGATAATCCACTTACTGTGTCTTTGTTGTGCCTATCCTCATAATACCCCTGAGTCCCAGTTGCTGGATTTAACTGCAACAGTTATTAATTTCCAGAGGAGCAGCTTTCATCGTTTGTATGCCCACCAGGAGTGCCCTGTTCTGGCGCCTGTGAAGCCCTGCGGCAAAGCTCGCACCTCCTCAAGGGCAAAACCCTCACGGCTGCTCCCTGTGTGAGACTGGGGGGAAGGTAAAGAAAAGGAGAGAGAGAAAGAAGAGAAAGAGAGAAAGAAAGAGAGGAAGAGAGAAAGGTGAGAAAAGAGAAAGAAGAAAGAGGAGAAAGAAAGGAGAGAAAGAAGAGAAAGAGAGACAGGGTTTATCTTCATCGAGGGTCTAGATAGGTGCAGAGAGACCTCCCTTGGACAATGTGCTACAGGTCAGCATTTTGGACCTAGGTCAGTGGAAACCCTCAAGCCCTAAAGCACTGCTCAGCTTCAGTGTTGCATCCCCACAATTATTCCCTTGTATCCAACAGGAAAGAAGAAATTAGGCCAAAATGGCAACCGAATTGATTCCTGATGTAACTCAGTCGTTGGATTTTCTGCTAAGGGTAAGACTCCAGGGAATCACAGCCCAAACGTCACAGATGAGCTTATGAGGTGCATAAACTCTTACCTTCCCACTCTCCTGGCTCTTCTGGCACTGCGCTTTGTTCAGGAGCATTGTGGGGTTTTGGGCTGGCATTAATCTCTACACAGCTGAGATGATACAAGCTGCCAGCAACTTGCTCTAGTACCTCTCCCTGAATTTGTCACCTCTCAGGAGGAACCCCCCACCCCGATTTCCTGTTGTCTGTAACTATCGGTCTGGCCCAATCCTTGTGCCTCATCAGGAGTGGATCTATGGAAGATTTTGTGGAAATCGCACCAAAATGTTAGGAAGCATGCCAAGAATACGACACATACCTTTTCTCACCCCTGTTGGGAAGCAAATCAGACACTGGGGGACGCAAGAATGCAGTAATCTCAACTAGAGGGAGTTACACGTTTGAGGGCACCCAAGAAGAGGTTAAAACATGGGACCTTTCTTCCTTGTACGGTGATGTTAGACATGTTGTACAGCTCAACTCCTGCACGGTTCTGGGCAACTGCTAGTTTTATTCCCATAAAAACCAACATGCAAATCTGAAGAAGACAGGTCCATTGTGGCCCAGGGATGCACCATTGGGCCATCAGTTTGAGTCTGGCTTCTCTGCCAGGAATAAATAAAACAGCAGCAATAAAAAGTGCCAGCGAGAAGGGCAGTGGTGTTTGCAGGGAACTCGGTGCAGGCACCTTCCCTCCCATGGTGTATTTCTCTTCATGAGAATCTTTTTTTTTTTGGTTCATAGGTTGGTCACACGCAACTTTTGCTGACTGGAATGGATTGAACGGACCATCTTGTGTCACAAGACACACACAGAAGAAGAATATTTCTAAAAATAGCCGGGCCGAAGGCAAAGGCTCCTGTGTGACACTGCCTGCAGAGTGGACCAGGGGCAGAACAAAGGCAGGGATCTGCCTGGCCACCCAACACCACCGAACAGCCTGCGGTGGATCCCAGCTACACGCGCAGGGCAGATCCTGCTGCCTTTCTCATGCCTGTAGCTTTTCCACAGCTACAGGTGCTTCTGAAGCTCTTACAAAGAGCTATTTTGTTAGCAATGACCATTTCAATGAAATATGCCATGCAAACCTGTTATCTTCTCTCTTTCTCACCTATACACACTAAGAGCCTTCTTCCTTTGTTGGTTTGATGATCCAGATATGCTAGACTTATATAATGTCACATTGCATTTTTTTTGAAACTAATATAGCTATAAAACTGGCAAATCATTGGACATCCATCACGTTCTTATCGGACTTGTTTGGCAACGGCGTGAGCTGAAGAACTTCCCAGTGCTGTGTTGGATCGCCGTTGTTGTAGAAAACATTTGTTGAAACTTAGTGCTAGCAGCTTAAACATGAACAGCTGGCGTAGACAAAGCCTATAGATTATGGTACATGAACTGTAACAACCATATTGCAACATGCCGAATAGCTAACTAGGGAACTGACCTAAGGGGATGTGAAACAGGCTATAGAACCACTGTATATTGTATAAGGAGATGACCACTTAGCAACCACTGAGTAACGAAACAGCAAGCAAATCAAACCAAGAAAAAGCAAGAAGGCCCCAGAGCTTAATATTACTATTGGCCCGAACTGTCGTGTGAGGGGTGGGGAACGCCGATTGTAAGGGTGTAATTGCCCAGGGATTTCTTTGTTTGGGGGCACCCAGCTCGAGCCGTAGTGCTATTAATAAAAGGACTGTATAGAAGAATCTCTTTTTGACTTATTGACTCAGTGGAAACCTGGAGTTGAACCCTGTTGTAGTGGCTGGCACGCACAATTTCCATAACAGTTTGGTGACCCAGATGGGACTCGAGGCAACCACCATTGGATGTGAGACCCTCTCATCTCCAAACGTCCAGCTGCTGGCGTTGGGTGAGTTCACCTGGGAATTTTGGGGATGGGAGGCACTGACTGGTGAGTGTTAAAATTCTGCTGCTAAATTCTGGATATTCTGTGCTCAAGTGTGTTCAAGTCCCAGCTTGGAAGCGTGCTAGGAGAAGTGTGTATGGCCCGATCAGCGTAAGGTGCACGAATATGGTGTACAGATATGGGGAACGTACCCAGCATAGAGAAGGGGACGCCCTTAGCTGAGGTACTAGAAAATTGGAGGAAAATAGATGGCACTGCAAGTCTACCAAAAAACCAAGTAATAGCATTGTGCCAGGAGGAATGGCCGGCGATGACTGGATGGCGGGGGTGGCCCTGTGAAGGATCCTTTGTCCAAAAGAAATGAACTTTACTATGACATGCTCTGGAAGATGAAAAACCTTGTCAAGTGGATTTTTGGTGTGTATGAGACAATTGGGCATATGACCGCCATAAAGAAGGTGGTTGGAAAAGTTCACAGAGACCCTGGGTTATGACTCTAGCTGCAGCAGTCATGAGGGATCCAACAGATGTGCACCCTGTACACCCCCCTCTCCGCTTTCTTCTAACCCATCTTTTGCTACTGCTTCTGCCACTCCTCCAGCTACTGCTTCAGCTAATGTTCTTCCAAATCCAGCTGTGATGCAGCCTGTAGCAGGGGGAACTAACACTCCTCCAGTACTGCATGTATTTACTAATCGACTCTGGAATCCAGGAGATTTAGCTGTGTGTGGGAGTAAAATGCCTAGATTGAGTGGGGGTGCGGATCGGTGTGCCCAATTATTTTCAAACATTTGTACTGGATATAATCCATCATGGGGGATACTCAAATTTTATTGAAGGAGTTATTTCGAGCTGATGAGAGGGATAAAATACTTGAAAAGGATGCAGAATGACACAACAGGCTGGGGAAAATAGGAATCCTTGGATGGCAAATGATCCAAATTGGGATTATAATAATGCATGAGACAGAGCCAACTGTCAGGCAGCAATTCAGGATTTAGTGGAAGCCATTAGAGCTTGTGGAAAATTGGGAGTGAACTGGACGAAAGTACAGGAATGTAGGCAGAGGCTAGATGGACACCCTAGTGACTACTGGTGACAATTATGATGGGCTTTATTAAAATTTGGAGGAACGACCACGCAGAACTTCAACAAGCTAGTGGCAAGTGTATCTGTTGATCAAGCCACCTCAGACATATGGAAATATTTTAAAGAACAGACGCCTGAGTGGCAAGGGGAGACATTACAAAAGATCCTAAGTGCGGCGGTGTTTATGTTCGATGGATGGGAGGAAAAACATAGACCTGACCTCACAAAGGAAAAGCAACAGGAAAAGCAACAAGAAGCCCATCTTTTAGCAGCAGCAGCAGTGGCACAGAGTTTGCAACTAAGAGGGCGAGGGAGAAGATTTCCCCCTCCAAGAGAGCAAAACAAGGGAAGAGGTAGGTCAGGCCAGAGATTTGAAAGAGGAATGAGAAGACTTGGAAATAACTGGGAGGAAAAAATGTCATTACTGTGGGAAACTTGGTCACTGGCAAAGAGAATGCCCGCTTCGTCCGAGGGGGCCTCAAAGGGAACTGAACATGGGAGGTGTAAGACAGGAATCCAGATGTAATCTGCAATGACTGGAGGCAGGGGGCTCAGAAGATTGTGTGAAAATTGGAGTCTATGGGATGTGGAAAGCTCAGCTGAATTGTAAGGGACATATAATTGGGAAAATAGGAGGAAAGGAAGTTGAATTTTTAGTTGACACAGGAGCAACACTATCACTTTCAAATTTTGTACCAAAGGGATCCATATCACAGGACAAGGTATTAATTCAAGGGGTAACAGGAAAAGAAGAACATGTTTTAAGTAAGCCTTTACTATTAGTAATAGGAAATAAAGGGGTGTGGGGAAGATTTGTAATAGCAGAAGAGTCCCCAGCTTGTTTATTAGGAAGAGATCTCCTCCAAACGCTGGATCCACAATTACATCTGTCACCCAGGGGTACTGATTTGATGATCGCGGGGTGATGCCTAGTATCCGAAGTCCACAATCCTGACGTAGAGATACCACGAACCCTTGCAGCGGTGCCCCGGCAGCTGCGGAGTGAAGGAGGGGGAGGGACGTGGGAGCCCTGACGGCAGCAGAGCCGAGACACGTCATGCCCGGGGGAGGCGCGCCCCCTGCTGTAGGCAGGGTCCTGTCCCCGAGGAGCGGCGAGCGGGTCTCCTAACCAGAATCAGCCCCTTGCCCAAGGAATCTTGAAAGTGCTTGAATCTCAAGATAATACCCCAATGTTACCAGTAAGGAAAAAAAAAAAAACCCCAAACCATAAAACCAACCCCCAACAGACTGGATAAAGATGGGGAGCCTGAGTTTTGATTTGGTCAAGATCCCAGCGCAATGAACCAGTATGTTATTGTCCCACACCCCTCTTTGCAACCACCGCATTGGGCTAAGCGTTTTACTCTGAGTGATTTGACCGCAGCATCCTTCCCTATTTGCACAGATGAAGAAAGCCAGCCCTTGTTTGCTTTCACCTGGAAGGGACAACAGTTGACGTGGAGTTGCCTTCCACAGGTGTTTACCGGGTCTCCCACCGTATTTTCTCGGATATTAAAAGAAGATTGAAAGGATATTGAGTTACCTGGTGGATCGGTTTTAGTGGAATATGTAGATGATTCGTAATGTCTGTTTAAAAGATACTATACATTTATGTACTGCCTTAGCAACCAAGGGACATCACACACCTCCATCCAAGCTCCAGTTGTGTCAAAAGTAAGTAAAATACCTGGGATTCATTTTAAAGGAAGGACAGCAGGTGTAAAAATCTAGATCTAGAAAAAGTAAAAGCTGTAACTGAAGTTCCTCAGACAGTTACAAAAAACCAGCAATGAGAGTTTTCAGGTGCGGTTGGATTTTGGTGACTGTGGACACCAGAATTAGGGGAACTAACTAAACCACTGACAGAGGCAACAACAACAAAAAAAAATTAAATGAAGAAATAGAAACCATTATACAGGGGCCAGAATGGGAAAAAGCCTTTACAGCTATACAAGGGGCCTTGGCTTCAGCTCCAGCTTTAGGACTTCCAGACTACACAAAACCTTTTGATCTGTATATACATGAACAAAAGCGGGGGGCTAGTGGGGTGTTAATGGAGAAATTAGGACCTCATCAAAGACTTGTGGCGTATTATTCTGTTCAACTGGATCCAGTTGGTAGCTGGAGCTCCAACATGCATTAGATCAGTGGCAGTGGCAGCTACAATAGTGGAAAAAAGTTGATCTTTAGTATTAGGGCATCCAGTTATGACCTATGTGCCACGTGAAGTTGAATTACTTCTCAAGTGATATGCAACACAAGCCTTGTCTCCCCAACGTGCACATAAATATGAACCAACTCTTTTAAATGCAGATAATGTGACTCTAAAGATGTGCAATACATTGAACCCAGCAACACTACTGCCAATACCCGCAGGAGGGGAAGGGCATCACCAACGTGACATGGTAATCCAGACTATTAGCAAGCCATGAGCAGATCTCACCGACCTCCCCTTACAAAACCCAGATCATGTTTTATTCACAGAGGTATCGTTCCACTATTTACATGGGCAGCGAAAGACCGGCTATGGAATTGCAGACCAATGGCAGGTTGTAGACATCAGACCCCTTCCAGCAATGGTTAGTGCTCAAAGGGCAGAGTTAATTGCGTTAGCCTGAGCAGCTTGCCTGGGAAGCGGAAAGTGAGTAACCATCTACACGGACGCAAAATACGTTTTTGGCGTATACCATGCAATAGGCATGTTGTAGAAAGAATGGGGGTTTCTCACCTCCTCGGGAAAAGCTGTGGCTAATGGAACAGAAATTTGGGACTTGTTGGAGTTGCTGTCCAGCTCATACGAGGGACACTACTGTAATCAGCAAAGGGAATGCTTTAGCTGATGCAGCAGCAAAAGCTGTGGCTCGTCAACCTGCGGCGAAGATTATGGCAGTTACTTTGGACAAGAGCTCATGGCCTGATGTTGACCATCCAAAAGACTTATACCAATCAGATGTGGCAAGTGAAGAAAAAGAACAGTGGGAAAAGTGGAAAGCAGTGGAATATGAAGACGGAATATGGACAATAGAGAGAAAAACCTGTCTTACTGAAGAAATACCTGATGACTGTAACTAGATGGTTCCATGAGAAAGCTCACAGAGGAGTAGAAGCAGTGGCTAATCAAGTACAGCAAGTATGGGCAGCCCTGGGTGTCTATGCAGCCACTAAAAGAATTATTAATACCTGTCCTACCTGTCAAAAATTCTGAAACATAAAACCTGCATGTGATTTGGAAAATTGACCATGGGCATTTTTTCCCATTCCGAAGACTGCAAGTAAGTTATTCTGATATGCCTGCAGTGTGTGGACGTAAACATATGCTAGTGATAGTAGACCAATTACCAGGGTAGGTGGAGGGTTTCCCAACAAGAAAAGCAGACACTGGAGGAGTAATAAAAGCTCTCCTTGAAGAAATTGTTTCTCGGTATGGAGTATCAAACTGTACTGAATCAGCCAGAGGGTCGCATTTCACTGCAGAAATATTTGACTGACTTTATAAAAGTTCAGGAATAGAAAAAAGATTGCACGCTCCTTATCACCCTCCAGCATCCAGGCAAGTAGAAAGAATGAATCGAACTCTTAAGGAGAGAATAGCAAAAATTTGCACATATACATGGTTAAAATAGCCAGAAGCATTAAATTTAGCCTTATGGGACATTGGGAATGTCCCAAGGCAACCCTTAGGACTATTGCCTGCAGACGTTCTTTTTGGGAGGCATTTAGCTATACCAGGAACTTATATCCCAGCCAAAAGTAGCCTCTTGAATGGAGATCAGTGTTTAAGACACTATGTTCTAAATTTACAAGAAAATTTCAAAATTAAAAGGGAGCATGCTCAGTGATACCTACCCACCCCTCCAGAGATACAGGTACATGACTTACAGCCTGGGGACAAAGTTTTAATAAAAATATTTTCCTGTAAATCTAAACTGGAACCTGGGTGGGACGGGCCGTATACCACCTTATTAAGTTCTTACTTTGCTGTAAAGGGTACAGGGAAGGAAGCCTGGATCCACCACTCACATGGTAAATGGCTATCTGAGGATCATTTAGTAGATGAACAACGACCGGTGATGGAGGAAACTATTATGATCGCTGCTTTGGAGACTGAAACCATTTGAATTTCCAAAGGATGAAGGAGTTCTGAATTTGTGTCATTTTTGTTTCTTTTCCAGAGCTACTTAGATGCAGGACTCCCCGGACACTTAGTTAAGTGGACCATCTTAGACTGTTAATAAGGGGCTTTAACTCTCTTGGTATACACCACCCTCGTGGCAGAGATTATAGAGATTTTATGGGTAAAGTTACTAACATTTGATGTGCCTATTACACAGTTAAGGGGAATATCTAAGTCTGTACAGCTCCATTATGAGTGGAGAGAAAAACCTCTATTTTAACTTGTCACAAACCATAGTCCAAATTACTAAGAAAACTAATTGTTGGATATGTACTCATCTCCCAAGCCACTCAACTTCAAGTACTCCTCTGTTAGGGGGGAACTACTTTCCATCGAGACCACATTGATTCATAACAACAGGAGGTGATAATCCCAGGAGCAAAAACCAAATGTGCAACATGTGTAAAATATCAGGCTCTCCCCAGTCAACTTAAGTTCCTGTACAATGGTACTACCCTTGTGGGAAACTTTAACGATTGTAACCAAGGAAAATAGGAACAGCGGGAATACTTGGGGACTTTTCCAATACACCTTGGCCTGTACCTGAGGGAAAAGGGTGGTTTTGGATATGTGGTAAAAGAGCTCGCAAAACACCACCACGAGATTGGTCGGGAACTTGTACCTTAGGAGCCATTACTCCTAATATTTCTGTGTTCTCAAATTTGACTATGGAATCAGGATCATTCTTACAAACGTTTGTTTGCAGGACCAAATGTAGTAATCCACTTCCTCTCCTTTGCTAGATGGTTTCTTCCCTGGTTGGGAGTGAGCAAACTAGAAAAGGCCTTAGTTAACATTTCAGCGGCAATAGGAATTCTTGGCAATAATACCGCTGATGCAATTACAGCATTACAAGAAGAGGTTTTGTAACTCTCCAAAATTACACTGCAAAATAGAATGGCGTTAGATACTTTGTTAACTTCACAAGGGGGAGTATGTACAATTATTAGTACCAGTTGTTGCATGTACGTTCACCAGAGTGGAAGGATTTCAACCGATGTCTGGAAGTTGTAGGAACAAGTAAAATTACTGCATAAGGTACAATTGGACACTACTTCAGCAGGATTCCAAGAAATATGGTCTTGGCTCACCTCCTGGGTACCAGATTTAGGAGCCTGGGCAAAACGAATTCTTTATGGGTTATTAATTTTTATAATGATCTTTGTAATACTGTTTGTTTGCATCCAATGTTGTAACATTTGCTGGACTCAACTGTGCTCACACCATAGAGGCTACAGCTATTCCACTACCAAAGGATAACAGGACTGTTAATAAAAACAAAGGGAGGACTGTTGTAGAAAACATTTGTTGAAACTTAGTGCTAGCAGCTTAAACATGAACAGCTGGCATAGACAAAGCCTATAGATTATGGTACATGAACTGTAACAACCATATTGCAACATGCCGAATAGCTAACTAGAGAACTGACCTAAGGGGATGTGAAACAGGCTATAGAACCACTGTATACTGTATAAGGAGATGACCACTTAGCAACCGCTGAGTAACGAAACAGCAAGCAAACCAAACCAAGAAAAAGCAAGAAGGCCCCAGAGCTTAATATTACTATTGGCCCGAACTGTCGTGTGAGAGGTGGGGAACTCCGATTGTAAGGGTGTAATTGCCCAGGGATTTCTTTGTTTGGGGGCACCCAGCTCGAGCCGTAGTGCTATTAATAAAAGGACTGTATAGAAGAATCTCTTTTTGACTTACTCAGTGGAAACCTGGAGTCGAACCCTGTTACAGTGGCTGGCATGTGTAATCTCCACACTACCATCTGCTGGCCAGTCCCTACCTCCGGAAACACCTGCTCTCCAGGCTCCTTTGGCTGTGGGAAGGCACTCCACCACCTCACAGATTAGACAGTTCATGACATCTGGGACACAAGTTCCTACAGCTGTAGGCGTATCTGCTAGATTGTAATTTCCATTTCGCAATCATAAAATCTTCCATTCCCTTTGGAAAGTATGTATCTGTTACAGCTGAAATGTTCTAAATTTCACCATTCCTACCCGTTAAACCAGTCTGACTGTCATCTTTGGTACCTTACTAGGTTTGTTGTTGCTTTTCTTCCACAGAGATTGTGATCTCATCAAAGCACTCTTTCTCCTGCCAGTAATTTGGGTCTCTGGCTTGCGTGGTTAGGAATTAAGGTAGGATTGAACTCAGTAGGCTGCATTTCTGTAACATTCCCTTGATAAAAGCCTGAAGGTACACACTTGGTAGAGGTGGTCAGCAGCTGACAATCTCCCATGAGATCAGAAACATCACCAGTGGATGTGCAAGAGATACTGGTGACCACGAAACTACCATGCAAACGACCATGCGCATAACACCAAGCAATTTGAACCTGGTGCAGGGTGCTGAAGAGAAGCCAGGCAGATGACAGAAGTGCGCTGACATGACGGGGGCAGCCCCCATGGCCGCAGTAACCTATTTGCACAGACCCTGCCCATGTGGAAGGGCCCACTACAACTGCTAGTAGCATGACAGCGCTGTGTCGTGAAAAAGAGTGCTTTTCTGAGTTGACACAATGGGTGCTTAAAGTATTCTGAAAGCATTTTAGGAAGATCAAATTCCTCTAGTTCAGAAATAGTTACTTACTGGGGAGTTCCCATAATGCTATACTCACTTCCAGTGGCCCCAGCTGCCCCCAAAATCCAAGCAGGTGTCGTTTTTTTTTTAACCTGGATGACCTTCCAGACAGGCGGAGTGGAAAAAGCAACATTGTTTTTCCCTTTCCCCTGGGAAGCATGCGATCACCATCACTGTTCATGGGGAAATCATGTACATAAAGAATGGCACTCAAACAAACCATTGGGGTTTATGCTAGAATGGCCTCTGCTCACTGCTGCTCAATTACTGGGTAACCTGCCTCTTGCCCAGGGAGCACTGCACTACCAGGGCCAGACAGCGGGAATCATTTTTCTCAGGCCCTCCTTTCCAGTGGCTCATAGCTGGAAGAGGGTGGCAAGGAGAAAGCAACCCCCTAGGATATTCTCACTAGGTCAGTTGATGCCACAGACAACCCCCTCACAAGCCAACAGGGCAAAGGACCCATGTTGCCAACAACTCACAGAAAATCCATAGCTGGGCCCCAAACAATGGCATTAAGAAACATGAGCATCATCTGCAACATGGGCGATGCCTGCTTTCCTCCTGATCTGGCTCCTGTGATCCGCTCGCATTGACCAGAGATTTTCTACAGGGCGCTTACCCACACTGTCTCCCGTGTGGATTTTGTAAGTGTCTAGTAAGATCTTAGCTCACCCACTGCTGGGCCTGCCAGCTGGTGCACCCACGAGCCTTCCTCATCTAAGAGGCTGCTTTCACAAAACCTGTAGGAACTTAATAATCTTTCAGAGCTCTGCCACTTTATCTGACTGAAGTACCAGACTCAGCAGCTGAACACAGTTGCAGAAAGAGCATTTTCTCTGCTTACAAAACTGGGCTAAGCACACGTGCAGGTTTTTACCTGTCTTGCATCTTTTTTACTGTATAGAAGCTTTTCACTGCCTCACTGTGAAACACTAAAGACTAGAAACCCACAGAAAGAGGTGAATTTCATGCATTCAGGTATCTTCCAAAACAGCTACTACAAGAGTTGTTGTCACTGCAGAGGGTGTACAATACTCAAAGGCAGTGTATAGAGCACAAGACAAGGAAATATCTTAAACTTTGCCTATGAACTCTACAAGGATCTAACTGGGAACAATTACAAGCAGTATCAATGAAAAACAGGTTTTTTAAAAAAAATTTTTAATTAACACAAAATCCTTTCCCAGAAAAATTAAAGAGATTTTTTCCATCTATGGATTACTATACCACGGCACTAGGACATTTGGTGCTACTCATTGGTTATTACCTTTCTCTTACTACCTTTCTCTCCACTTCCCATATCAGTCTTCCTTAATGTTGGGGCAGCACTTCTTTCCCACTAAGGTAAGCCTAATGCCTCCCTTGCATGTGGTGCCATCACAACTTCTGTGTCATGTTTTCCCATACTCTGAACTTACAAGTACTGAAACTGTGAGATATTTATGAGATCACATTTCTGAGTGGCTGTACACTTGACTGTGAAGCTGCAGAGACAGGCATATTCTCATGAATGGGCATGATTAGCAGTCTTTTCTACCTCCAAGAGGCAACTGGCCATTAATGTGATGAACACCAGAACAGTACCTGTCTTTCAACTTCACACCTTTAGGGTCACATCCTCTTGTAGAGTATGATCATCCCTGCAAATAAATTCAGAATTAGACACATTTTAAATGTTTGCCCTCACATGGCTGCTCAGGATCCACCGCATACCTCACTGTCCCATGCCCAGCACAAACCCCAGCTGCTCCCACAGAGCAGCCCAGCTCCAGTCCCACCTGGGATAAAACCAGCACCGTCCTCACAAAGCTCCTCTGCACACCCCAAAACGCCAGTCACGACCCTCCCCGGCCTCAAGGCCCCAGCAATTCCCGGGGACACCTATTTTGCGCGGTGATGCGGGCAGGGAACAACAGGAGGCGGCGGGGCGCTACCCCGGGGCAGGGGCGCCATCTTGCGGGGAAGAGGCTGCGGCCGGGGGCAAGGCCGGGGGCAGCACCCCGCTCCCTGCAAGGCCATCGCTTTCGGCCACCCGCTCGCCGGAACCGTGCGGGGTCACGGCGCCCCTGGGGACAGGGACAGGGTCAGGACTGGGACGGGACAGGGACGAGGACGTGAGGGGACAGGACGGTACCGCCCCCTCCCGCCGGCTCTCCTCAGGCCCCTCTCGCCGCGCGGGGGAAGGCGAGGGGCGGAGCTTTCGGCGAACCAATCAGCGGCCGGTGGTGGGTGGGGGGGCGCGCGCTGCTCGTGACGCCACAATGGCTATGGTGGCTGCATAGTGACACGTCTCCTTCCGCGGCGGCGCTCGGGCTGGGGGGGGCGTGGGAGAGCGCTCGTTCTCGCGGGATCCCGGAGCGGCTGCCTCGGCCCCGCGCGAGCCGGGACGGCGAGACCGGGCCGCCGGCGGGCACGCCAGCGGCGGGGGCAGACGGTCGGCGCGGCGCTGAGCGGCCATGGCGGGGCAGCAGTTCCAGTACGACGACAGCGGCAACACATTCTTTTACTTCCTCACCAGCTTCGTGGGGCTCATCGTCATCCCCGCCACCTACTACCTGTGGCCGCGGGACCAGCACGCCGGTGAGTGGCCCTGCCCCGGGCCCGGCCTGCGCCTCCGCCTGCCGCCGCGGGCACCCCGTCCCCTCCCCCTACTTCCCCCCCAACCCCGCGTCGTCGTCGTCGTCGTCGACGACGCGCGCCCCCGCGCCGTGGCAGAGCGGGGCCGTGCCGTGCCGTGTCGTGTCGTGCCTCCCGCCGGGCCCGGCCCGGCCCGCACCGTCGCCGCCCCGCCCCGCCTGGGGCACCTGGCCGGCCCTGCGGGGAGCCCAGCGGCGGAGCCTGACCCCAGGAGCTGCCGGTTCCGGAGGGCACCGGCCTCCCGGTGTAGTCGCTGTCAGCCATTTAGCGGTACCCGGCGGCAAGCGGGAGGGTCCGAGCCCGCCTCCCCGAAAGCGCCCTGTGCTCCGCGCCTCTGCTCCTGCAGAGTCATTGCTGGGCTGGGGTCTGATGCTTTCCTTTGGGCTTTTTCCTTGTGGGGTTGTTTTGGTGGTTTTTTTTTTTTTTTCTTTCCCATTCCCCCCCCCCCCCGCCCTTGTCGTCCCGGGGTGTTTCAGGGCGGATGACCTAAATTTTCCTCGTGGGAGAAGAATAAAGTACTGAACGTTGTTTTGGAGTTGAGCCCGAAGAGAAGTTACCAAGCTCTGCTTTTATCTGCTGTAAGGTCACAGCGAGCGTGAAAATGGGGCTTTAATTTTTCCCATTCCAAGTCACAGTTAAAAATGTCATAAGTGCGAAATTCCTGTTCTGCCTCTTGGGATGATGTTTTGTCGCCCAAACAATGTTAGAAAGTTTCTCTGAATGCTTCCACGTTTCATTTCCACAGTCATTTCCCTCTTTGTCTTTTCTGCATCCCTCTGTTCTTGGAGGGAGAAGGCATTTTGGGCTGTCAGGAATGCATTTTCAACTGTGGTTTTGGGATGAAAAAGGCTGTAGAAATTGTGTTTAAAGGCAGGATAGTAAACGCTCAGTAGAACAGGAGTGCTTGATGCTGATTCCCATCGCTGAAACTACTGACCTTTTAGGAACACTTGTGCTTTGCTATCTGATAAAAATCCCTTTCGTTCACGGCATCTTTTTATATTCAATATCTGGTGATTATTTAGTGGCTTTGTATGCCATTTTAAATAGCTTGTGTGGTTCTGTTTAACTTAGTTTTATATGTAAAACAAATAACAAGTCATGCTCCTATACCTTCTAGTAAGGAGCAAGTAGAACAAAATTGATAGAACAAATGGTGTTTTGGTGCTAAGTCACAGCTGTTTACAGTCGTGATTGCTGATAAACATGCTCGGGGCTTCTGACAGGGCACTGGCTGGACAACCTCTGGAAGACTGATCTCTGCCCTCCAGATACTACCTGTTGTACGGCTGAGGAGTGTTCTTTTTGTTGGAAAGAAAGGTTTCTCTGCCTTGTCTTGCTGAGCCCTGACTGTTGCAAGAGGGAGGCGTTACTGTTGTTGAAGACATTTTGTAATCTTTGGATTGTTTTTGAGGAGTGGGGGATCAGAGAGAGACAATAACTCTACTTCTGTAACCTTTCCCCAAAACTTGTATTTTTGTTCTGGTGAAGGGTGGGAGGCAATGGGGGCGGGAAATTTACTCTTTCTCTTGAATAAAGTTTTACTTTCTCTGTAGTTCTTAGCAGCTGCTTCTTGGGGAAAGCGACGTGACTTGGTTGAGAAGCTGCACAGAATGGTATGGCCAGCAGTGACACTCAGTGCTGTTGACTTCACAGTTTCAGGTGGCTGACAGCAGCAGCAAAAGCCAAAGAAATTCTGTCAAACTCAGAAACACTTTACTAGCCTTACAGAATGACAGAAAATAAAAAAAAGTAAATTTGGAATATGGCTGCATGGCTAGATGGATTATACCCAATTTCCAAGTAAGCCTGCCATTAAACATGACTCATTTCTTTCCCACTAGCCAGTGTTGTGTGTGTGGAGGGGCTGCTGCATATTGTTCTGCAATTAGTACTAGATTCTTACAATGCTGTATCAAACCATGCTTTCCAAAACTCAAGGTAAATTTTATTATGCTGTTGGTACAAAAATGAGTCAGCTAAGTGAAAATGACCAGGCATGGGAATGAATGGAAATGAAAGAACGATTTCTGCTTCATAATTGTCTTAATGGATTTTAAAATGTGAGTATAGTCCAATTTTTAGCGTATGGTTTAAGAGTGTGCCTACAGTCTTCTGATTGAGTTCTGTTCTGCAAGTTCTTTTTGAATAAAGAGTTGAGGTGTTGTGCAGATCGTGCTCAGGACTGCTGGAGTGCTCCCATGCTTCATTGTGGTGTTCTTGTTGTTTAAGTATACGGCTGTTCTGCGACTTGCTTCCAGCAAAATCCTCTGAATAGCCTTCACGCAACTTCGTATGTGTGCAACTGTACCTGTTCCAGCATTTGAACAGGATTTCAGGAATAAATTAAAACCTTGTGATGATGCGAAGTGCTGATTGTTTAGCCATGACTTCTTGTTTTCAGAATAGTTCACTAAAGACCCCCAAACAAACCAAACCACATGTATAATTTTGGAAGCTAAGAGAAGGCCTATGTCTTCAGAAGAGAAATTTTCCAGCACTGCTAGCTTCTGATTCCTATAACAAGCAGGAATATCTAGACTTTGATAAGAGATGTTTATTTTGATACTAATTTAGAGCAGGTTTTCCAATCAGTGAGGCACAGTACAGGGCCAAACTGAATAAGCTCAGCCAAGACCTCTGCTCTCTCTGTGTAGGACCAACTAACGTTTTTGTTCTGGAATTGCATTTTGTCCTACCTGTGCTGTAGAGCCTAGCATAGAGATGCCTTTGTAGCCCTGGGCAGAGTTGGCAAGGTCCAAGTGGACTAGCTGGCTGTTTCAGCCTGCCCGGAGCGAGAAGACTGGATCGGAGCGAACTCTTGTGAAGCAAATCACATGCCTGTCCTCTTCCCTTCAAGAGCCATTTGCAATGCGAACCAGAGCACCCGAACGACACGGAGCAGATTCCTTTTTTGGTAAAAACTAGGTTGGAAGATGTGCTTCAGCCACATTGATTTGTGAGAGCAGACTAGAGCTGGTCTGAAGTGAGAGTGAAATGCTTATAGCGTGGAGGCTGAGCCTTTGGTGCTTGCTCCTTCCTCCTGCAAATGCCCTGCCACAGAGTGCTGGTACTTGAATCAGAAGGGAGAGGAACGGGAGTGCAAAACACTTCGCAGCTCTATTCAGGTGAGGTTTAGCACCAAAAATCTGGGAGTTGCTGATGGTCTGTAACATCTTAGGATTTGTTCTGTGCTGTAGTTGTGTACTAAATGTCTATAGAGAAAATTAAAGGGGAAAAAAATTAATCAGTGTTTGTTTTTGCCACAGTGAAGGCTGGAACGTAAGAATATATCTATACTGCTTTACTACTATAAGAAAACTCAAAATGTGTTACCTAATGTCAGATTTCTAGCAGGATAGTTTTTTTTTTTTGCTAAGCCATTAAGGTTTTTCTCTTAGTTCTTTTTAAAATAAACTTTTAAAAGGCCGTTTCAGTACTACTGTCTTGAACAGTATGATTTAACTTGTTGTCTTTCTTAAGTCCTGAGTAAAATTGGAGCTACTTTTATGTCCTGGGTGTCTAAACCTGCTTTCTCCAGGCATTCTAAGCGAGTCCATATGAATTACTGCTGCAGCAGAGATCAATGTTGATATTTGGGAGGGTTTTGTGGTAGTGTCATAGGCACCCTGTGAACTGTCCTATAATTTCATTACCTCAGCTTTGATAAACTAAACAAAACAGATAATTGACTTTGTAAAATAGATTTGTCCCAATGGCTTTATCTCCTCGGTGCTCGTTGTAGAGCTAATAAGGCCCTTGTAAAAGGTTAATTGTTCAGCTGCTGCGGTTTCATAACTGCTTCGAGGTAGCAGTGCAAGTCTTGTATTTCTTCCCCTCCCTTGTGCCAAATGGAGCACCTGAGCAGTGTGAGGGACTGGAATAAATTCATTTGAGCTAAAACCAATTTTTGGCACTTTTTTTTTAGTGTGTTACTTTTAATGTGTATTAGTTTCTGGGTTGGCTTCGCTTTGTGGATGTCTGGGATGGTGCAGGATGTGACTGTGAGCTGGGAGGGGAGAAGACTGATTCTTCCCGTGGTGGTGATGGTGAAGTTGCCATGTTGTTTATCCTTGACTTGTATCTTTAAAACACACATACATAAATATGGTTTTTTATTAAAAAACCCCAAACAGTTCATACTTGTGCATTACTTGTGTTTTTTGTAAATATTGGTGTAACATGGTTACTGTGAGGAAGACTATTGCAAGGACTGTTCTTGATTTGGAACAAAAAATGTGGTTGCTAAAAAGTTACTTTGGTGCAGATTAATTTCTTAACCAAAAAGTATTTTCTGAAGTGAGACTCTTTAAGTAGTTTTTCAAAAAGTTAATTGTAAGAGTCGAGGAGAAGATGTTTTTTTCTCAGCAATTAGGATGGATAAGTGCCCATTCAAAGTATCTTCATGCTGTTGGACTGTTTGAACTAGTTTCACTGTAGGCTTCTGTGGATTAAACATCAGCATCTAGAAGGGAAACAGAGAGCAAGAGGTGAATGAATTTAGTTGGATAATGTGCCGGTTGTTGCACAATGCTGATATGTTTGCTGAACTTTGTGTACTTTTTGACTTATACCTGTGCTGCTGAATTGAGACACATGATTATAAAACTGTGCTGAAACAGATGGTCATGGATTGTGATGTGCTTCGTAGTTAAGTATGTGTATCTGTGAAAGCTTGTCATTTCATCCAATTTTTAAGTTGGTTTAGGTGTACATTAAGTAAATTACCCTGTTTCAGGGCACTGGGCATTCATAATGTGTTACACAGCTGCTAGAAAGAAAAAAGTCTCTATCCTGAGTCTTTTATAGTAATTTGAACAAAACAAGATGTTGAAAACAGTTCAAAAACCCCAAAGAATAATAGCTGTGAATGCAGGGATAACGTTAATGGAAGTTTTCTCTTGCAATCTCTTCTCTGAGAGAAAAGAGGCTGTAGGAGCTATTCTGCTTGGAACATAGATCTTCCTTCTTGGAAATGTAAGAACAGAAAAACCTACTGTAGGAATGGAGAGGAAAAAAAAAAAAAAAGATGAGCTGCTGCATTTTCGTATCTAGGAAAAAATATCGATATGAAATGGATAAAAGCTGTTCAGTTTACTTTCATTGTGATAGAAATCCATATAAAGGATGGGATGGTTGGGGTTTTTTTTTTGTTGGTTCCCATGCTCCCAGCTATGTGTTGTGCTGTTGCTCACTAACCTTTCCCCTGTACCCTCCCCTCGCAAATGTTTCTGTTTCTGAGATGTAGCTAAAGTTTTCTTGAAGAACACTGAGCTAATACAAAGAAAAACCTAAAATTTGGTTAAAGGAGGCTATTCCCTGTTAATCTTTGAAGTTGCCATGCCTCTAGAAAGTAGCATAGGCAGTTTGAGAACCCCTGTTCTAGTCTGGGCTTTTTGTGTTGAGGCTGGCCAAAGTACAGAAATACTTAAGTATAGCTTATTAGGTGACTACTAAAAGGGAGAATAGAATATAATGAAGATTCTCAATACTATTTTGTTAATTTTTTACTGTATTGCTGTTTTGAAGCAGTAGGGTTTTTTGGAGGCTGCTGTAGGCAGGTAGTACCTGGCACTCACGTTCAAAACCATGAATAGAAGTCCTGAGAAAGTCCTTCTGTAAAGGTTTACTGTATTAGGAGCTACATTTCTCTGTATATCTG
The DNA here is from genome assembly GCF_011004875.1 of Balearica regulorum gibbericeps. Classification (NCBI taxonomy): domain Eukaryota; kingdom Metazoa; phylum Chordata; class Aves; order Gruiformes; family Gruidae; genus Balearica; species Balearica regulorum. The sequence continues at coordinate 50,344,882 of NC_046186.1, read as the reverse complement.
CCTGCTATACTGGATATCCCTATGTAGTACTGTAAATGTGAAGGTTTCTCTGTAATTTTTTTGGTGCGTTTTTCCTCTGTAGATCTTGAGGCTGTCTTCAGAGATCCATATTAATCCCCTGGTTTATGATGGGAATAGAGGAGCTGAGGCTATGAAGTTTATTTGGCTCTTTCAGGACAAACAGTGAGTCTGCAACTTGGATGTGACTCAAGCCAATGTAGAGAATGCAGGCAGTGTTTCTTCTGTTTTATCTGTAATGAAGTAATGAGCACTTGTACCTTACAGCAGCTGGGGGAGAGGAAGGGCATCTTGGTACTACCTAATACTGCTGGTCCCACTTTGGGGTAAAATTCTTCTTTGCTGCTTCTAATCCTCTGGTGAGGTAAGGTTGGTTGGAGTGGGTTGACTGTGACCCCCGTCATTGCTCGCAGCTCATTGAAATCTCATTAACCTTACCTCAGAAGTATTTCACAGCATTTTGGTATTTGGTAGTACGGGATAAAAGTACAGGATGCTGGTAAAGGACGGGATAAAAGGACAAGATGCCGTGCTCATTGCTAATGCTTATGTGGTAGATGGGCATGGGTGCGAAAACTCAGTATCTGTGAATATAAACATTTTGTGCCTGTATGTGCGTATACTTATCCTTTCCTGTTAATATAACCTTTGGGCATTGTGTCAGGAAGCAGGAGGAGACTCAGTGAAACTCAGTCATGCATTTAAGAACTGTTATTAAATACAAATTGATTTTTTTTTGAAGTATTGAGACATTGAGTGTACTATGGTTAACTTAAACCATTTCAAGTTCAGAAAAATAGAGCTTATTAGGTGACTGTTAAAAGGGAGAATGAAATATAATAGTGATACTATTTTGTTAATTTTTTACTATATTGCTATTTTGAAGCAGTAGGGTTTTTTGCAGAAACATTTGAAGAAAGGGCAAACATCGTGAGATGTCATTAGTAATGCCTACCAATTATCTCTAAAAATACTCTTCAGAACAAAGTGTTTGGCCAGAGTTATCTAAACTGCTCTGTTACTTGGAAAAAAGGCATGTTTTTTCATGGAATTTTTTTGAAGTATTGTAATCTTATAAGCATCGTAGCCTCCTAGCAGTAAAATAAAATTAATAACCCTATATTAGAGATTAGTTGAGTAGCTTCAAGACTGTCCAGAACACTTAATTCTGAAAAGCTTATTGTTGCAAGATAAAGATCAAGCTATTATAAGAACTTTATCTCTCATTACATGTGCATGAAAATAAAGCTGTTTCTATTTTTTTTTAAAATTCAGCTTTTGTTATGGAAGCTTATGAAAACAGCATTGTAAAAGTTGTATTACATACCTTGTTCTTCACTTTCTACTTGCTGCAGGGATATCTTGACTGCTTATGTAGATGCCACTGAACTACCAGGATGTACAGGCTACATACTGGAAAATTCAAGTTAGTGCTATTTAACCTGATATATTCAAGGGTAAAGCATGATGATTCAGTTACGGTTTCATGACCAGCTAAACCATTCTTGCTGTAGGAGCAGGAATTTGAGAGAGGAGCAAGGTAAATGGCAAGGCATGGGATCAACAGCGATTCCAAAATGAGGATTTGGGGTTTGGTGGTTTTGGTGGGGTTTTGTCATCCCCCTTGCCTTCAAATTCATGCTTGTGAAGAAGGGTGCAGATCTGCAGCATTTTGAACAAGTCTAGACTGGGGCTGCTTGTGGTGCTGCCTTCTCCCGGTGAAGGAGCGGTAGTCCTTTCCCTCAGTTATTAGCCAGGACCTGCAACACGTGTGCTTCCATTTCATGGTGAGAGAGGTTGTGCTGGCTGGACAATATCCAGAGTAGGGAGAAGCCCAAAATAAGTACTTCATTTCTTTCCTAAGCAAAAAGTTTTGTGTCTGCAGAAGTTTTTAAATAGGTGTACAATTGAGAAGATTGAAGAGGTGATTTTAGATTTTCACTTAATATTTCCCTTGTACAGAAAATTACTTACAAGCATTCTAAATATCTATCTGTTGGAGGTGGTGCATTTGAAATTGAAAAGATGCCTTTATCCTGGCTGGTTGAACTATGTGAAACTAGGATATTTCCTAGCATTGTAACTTCTACAAAGGCTTACCAATGAAGTTTCAAATTTTTTATTTTTTATTTTTTTTTAGAAACAAAGGAGTGGATATACTGGGTCAGGTCAGATATATTTACATGATAGTACAAAAGCGTATGCCTTAAGGAAGGAATAACAGAACAAGCATAAATGCTTCCTTTGCATATTTACCCAGTTTCCAATGGTTTTCAGTTCAATGACTCTCCTTTAGCATAGCGTCTATACCGTCCTGTGGCAAGGAGTTCACCAGCTTCGCTGCCCACACTGCAAATAATCACCTTTGTTTTGCATCTGCTTCTGATTTTATTTGATGATCCTTACTTGCTCTACTGGAAGAGGCAGTAAACATACAGTCCTGGCTGTCACTTAGGTTTTTTACAGCCTTCTATTACCTCTCCGTGCACTTATCTCTCTCCCAGCCAAAAGATTTGTAGCTTGTATTTTGGACGTAAATCTTCTCATACGTTCAATGGCCCTTGTTCACCTTAATTGAATGTTTTCTAGTTGCCCCTCTTGAGAGGTGGGGACTAGTACTGTGCATCATACTCAAGGCTGTACATACCTTAAGCTTATGTTGTGGAATAATGTTCTTTTCCTCACAGGAATGTTCTAAACATTTGCTTTGCTTTTTATAACTAGTAAGTATTCAGCTGAGGTTTTCATTGAACAGGTTCTCACAACACCAAGATCACATTCCTGAGAGGTAATGGTCAGTCCCAAGCTTATCCTTTTTTATATATATATATATATATATAAAATTAGGATAGTCCCCATTGCTCTTTACATTTTCATACCCTGAATTCCATGTACCATTCTGTAGTCCACTTGCTTGATCTTTGTAAATTATCCAGGATACCCTTGCCCTTGTTACCCAGAACAAGTCCATGAGCTTTATTTTACTGCTAATCCTTTTACCCAGGTTACTAACTCCTGGCAGCTTTATTCTGCTGTGAGAATTGGCCATTTGCTCTGTCTTCTAGTCACGTGTTTAGTTTTGCAATAGTTAAATGGTTGTCCTCAGGGACTTTAAAGAGGAACCTTTCAAAAAGCCTTTTGGAAACCACAAAATCTATCAGTAGGATCTCCTCTTCCATAAGTTTACTTCCTTTAGAGGACTTGAGTTTGTAAAGCTCAGTTTCCCTTTACAAAAGCCCCACTGATGATAAATGGATGTATGGTGCTTATCCTTGTGTCCACTAATTCTTCCTTTATTATAGTTTCTTCAAGGTGTGCACCAGAACAGTACTGAATACAGGCATTTTTAGTGATTGGTGATATGCTAAGTGACTTTTGTCTGTACTGGTTTTGGATTGAATGTGTTCTGGTTTCCTCCCCACACCAAATTGATAAAATAAAGCTAATAATTAAGGATGTGTAAGTCTTGGAGCCCAGTGTTGTTGTTGTTTTTGTCTAAAATTGTTAACCTTGACTCACGTGGGTGTCATTCCTTATTAAAATGGCCAGTTTTCTGATTCCTTTCAGATTCCATTGAAGTTTTGCTGATGCGCTTGTAGATCAAGCCCTACTATAAATTTGGTAATTTAGGTGATGCCACATACGAGTTAGTATAGTTAGTCCCACTGACAGTTTTGTCAGCACAAATGAGACTCTATACTGATAGGGAGGAGAAGGTTTGGAAATGGCTTGATTAGGAGTAACGTAATGTGGAACTGTGTCCTGAGACCAGCGAGGCTGGCTCTAAACAGAAAGTAAACTTGAGAGTTAACTTTCAAGATGTCAAATCATCTTCTGTTACTATTTATTAAAGTAATTAGTAACAAATACTATCTTTTGGTCAGCAAATGTGTGGAACTGTGTGAATGAAGAGTTACGTTACTTTTTGTCCCTTTAATGCTTAATCTAGTTGCCGCAAAACATGCGCTAGAAAAGCAGCAGCCTTGCTGTTAAGGTCTTTCACAAGACTTTTTGTAGTTTATGAACTGCTTGAAGTTTTAATAGTTAACAACAACATCTTACTCAAAACATGTGATGTTTATTGATTATTTCTATGAATATTTACTAGACAAAAAAAATTTCTTTGAAAACATCTAGGGTCAGATTATTCAGCTATAAACAGTTTAGTGAAGAGGCTAACTTGGACATGATAAACTCGGGATAATGAGGGCAATTCTTACAATAATAGACATTAAAATTAGAAAGCATCTATTCAGATAACTTAATTCTTCACTGATACAGTCAATTCAGAGTCTTTCTCCAGTGTTTTATGTGACTTGTCTCCTGAAACAAAGTAACTGAAACACTGGTGGTCATTTGAAGGCTTTTGGATTTAAGCATTTTAGAATGCTTTTAAATCAATTTAATTTGCTTCATGCCTCCTACTTTGGGGCTTTACACTAGAAGTCAATCCTATTATAATGAGGTTTGAAATTTTTTAGTACTTCAGAAGAGCTTCTGACTTTGAGTTACTGAGAGTTTGAATCCTGCCTCTTAGTTGCTGGGGAAGATGGGTTTCTGCTCTAAAACATCATTATTGGTGTTTGTCAGTGGTTTCTTTTGAAAGTAAGTGTAGACTTTTTTCCTAATCCTGTGTTTTTTGATTATTCCTGGATATCATACTATATCCACATGGAGTCTATTTTACAGCAATTATCAATGAATGTGTCAATAGAGGTAAGCAAAAATGGACTAGCAAGGCAATAGGGTAGTGTTTTCATGCTTGCATTCATCACCTGTTATCTGAGAAACAGTTGTGTGATTAAAAAAGTAAATTTGTTCAGAGCCCCAGTTCAAGACTTCAGTAAATAAATTGTCTATAACATTGTTTAATTTCTGTGATTGTTGAAGTAGGAAAAAGTCCAAGACTTCAGCTTTTGCATATGTATGTGTATACATTGCGTATATGTACACGTATACATAGCTGTTCAAAGTAATCGGGAACCTTAGTGCACAGTTTAGACAATTGATGCTGCTTTTTATTCAGAGTTCTACAGTTTTATCAGAAACTGTCGAGAGCAGTGTTTCAGCTGAGCCTTTTACCCTCAGTTTTAACAGAACAAGTGTAATGCTTAGAGCTGTGGTAACCTTGGGTCATAACCTTTACTCAAGACTTGCAATGCTTTGTGTATTGCTTTCATCTCTTCATGCATTCCACAGGTACAAGTTTGCAAGGCAGGGCTAGAGAGGGGATGACATACTACAAATAAGCTTTGTGAAAGTCTGTCTTTAGAGTGATCTTGGCATTTCCTAGGCTGCAGAACTCTGTCACTCCGTGTTCCCTGCTGGAAGAAGTCCTTCTTTTTTGAAACCAAGCAGCATTCTCCTTTGGGTGTATTGTCCCCATCTGATGAGCAGAATGTTTCATATGCATCTCCTCACATTTATTTTTCTGACAAGAGTCCACTGGAGCTGTATTTTAGAGTTGCTGCCTTTGCTTTTCGTAGTAGTCTGAAGGCAGAAAGGATGCAGGAGGCTAAGACTGTTCTTTTCTATTGTTTGAGGTAGTGTGTTGGAAAACTGGTGGCTTCCATTTATTCTGGACATTATGTTTTTGTTATTTTTGGTTGTTCTAAAAGTTGACTGTATGATCTTTTTAAACTTTTATATGCTTTAGATATGAGTACTGATACCAATAGTCTTATTTTGTGGTATTTTGTCCTAAACCTGACCTGTGTTTGTTGCAGCTGAAACAAGATTCTGGTGATTAAAACTCTTCTATTTAACTCCAGGTGTACCTCTTTCCCTTCCCTCTCTTCCAGAGTTGCCCATCTCCAATAAATGGTAATCTTGTCTCTTTCCTCAGGAGGATGTGAAAAATGAAAAAGAATCTCTCTTCAGTTTTCTTTTGGAGCACTTGTTGGTACCTCTAGAACCTGAAACAAAAGGTTAGGTCTAGGTAGGGATCGTTTGTCGAGCATTCCTAAGGATAAAACGGATTCTCCTGTTTCTTCAGAAACAAACATATAAGACTTCTCAAGCACTTTCAATAGTAGAACAGTGAAGACCACTTCTGCTTCACTGTCAGAAAGGAGTAGGGCAGAAATTATTTCTGAAGTGACGGTTAGGTTAGGTTACCCTACACAAGTTACTAAAAATGAAACAAAACTCATGCAGTGCTGTTGTATTTTTATTGCGTTGTGGTGTTCACCCCAAAATGACGTGTATATCTTTTGATGTATTGGCATCAAGTTATTGGTGCCCTTGTCATTGCCCGCAGAAGTGGTTTGCTCTTTCTGTGGTACTGTGTTTAACATGTTTTGTGAAGTCGTGCCAGCATGTGTGTGTCAGATTCTTCTGGCAACAGATGTGCTTGTATTCCTGAGCTGCCTGGCAGTGCCTGTGTTGCCAGCGTCCTTTGTGTTCCTCATGTGCTGATAGAAGCACATCTGCTTCCCTAGTCATCACCATACTGCCCGGGTGGTGATTGGACTGTGGTAAAAGAATATGCAGTTGCTGCATTTTATAAAGGCCTTGGTTTTTGAAGACAATATTTGTATGAGAACCCAAGGACTTTGCATTCTGATGATGAGGGGCTAGGGAAAAGAACAGGAAGGCAGTGTAAGGTACGGGTATGGGCGAACGTCAAACCCAAACTTAAGTCAGGCATGGCTGAGTGGTGGGCCACAGGTTGTGTGTAATCGATGGCAACAGTGGATCCAGCCTGTGATCAGCTTCCTTCTGTGTTGGTGTGCCCTGTGTTCTTCGCCCATCATGTGATGGGTGAATGAAAAGATGTTGAGAGTGTGTCCATCAACATGCATGGAGCAAAACACCTCACCCCTAACCCCTCTGTGCCTCTCACGCTGCAGACTGTGACCCAAGGTGCCAGGACACCAGCTACAGGACTGTGGCTTACTACTATCAACACCCAGGCCAGCTCAAGGCTTCACACCCCAGACTGATGTCAATTTTGCCACCTTGATTGGGACCACTTAACAACATTTTTGTCCCCAGCTTCAGAGCAAAGAAGTCCAGATCAAGTCCCCTGAAGGCCACCTTCTACCTTGGCTTTGGCCCATGTGCTCCAGACCCTGGTTCTCACACCCCATCAGTCCACTGCCCCATGCAAATGTCCCAAAAACCAGCCCTGCGGGCAGAGGTCACTTTGGTCCAGCTGGACCTTCAGAGAGCCTGAAGGTCTCCCAATGGCCATGTCTCTCTGCACACATGAGAAAAGTTTTTAGTCCTGTGAGGGTGATCAAACACTAGAACAGTTTGCTCAGAGAGACTGTGGGTCTCTGTCCTTGAAGATACTCAAAGCCCTACAGCCAGAGCCCTGAGCAGCCTGCTTTGCTGTCCTTTCTCTGAGCAGCAGGGTTGAATCAGATGATCTCCAGAGATCTCTTCCAACCTCAAATGTTCAGCTCTTCTGGGACACCCAAGAACTGTGTGGTCTGAGTTACCCACCCAGAAAAAGCAGGTGCCTCTGGTTTACTCATCCTAAAATTGCTCTCTCCAAAGACCTGGATATTCAAGAGGAATATGTGAGTTCCGATAGAGGAGTCAATTGTTTACTTAAGCATTCTCTACTGATACCTGTCTTATCTCCTGGAATACAAAGGAAGAAAACCTGTAGTCACCAAATAAAAAATAAAGATCAAAGATGGTATTTTTTTTCTATCTTTCTCCTTTTTTAATAATTGCTTTGTGCTTGCCATTCAGATGTTGCATACCTCTTTGGATTCAACAAAGTTGACTATACCTTAAATTTACAGATCACTGATCTTTAGTCATTCTCTAGTTAGGGTATGTAGCCAAATGGACCTTTAAGGAAGCAAATGTCTAAAATACTTGTAAAAATACTTTTTTCATCCAAAGGTAGCGAGCAGATTAGTGTACAAATGAACTTTTTTTCCCATTTAGTTATTAATAGCCTAGCTGTGCCATGGTCTTGGTTTTATTTTTGTCAAGGAGCTTTAGACAATGTTGGATTAAAATACCTACTAGTATCACTGGAGGACCTGACTAGCTCTTTCTGAATAATTGGAAGAGATGGCACTCAGGTTTCCTTTTGTACCAGTAATTGTTTTATTTCTTAAGAACTTGAAGACAGTATTAAGGTGTAGATTTGGCTGGATATTCACATACATTTGTTAAGATACAATAGGCACTTGTGAGAACCCTCAGAAAGTAAGAGCGTTGTATTGATAAAAAATTGCTTGTGAATCTCAAGAACTTTGGATGCATCCATAACAATTTTGGAGGAAATGGAGGAAGCATGGGATACTTCCCTAGCTGATTTCCAGAAATTAACTGGCACCCTACGTCCTCTTCTGATAGGGGTGCTTTAGCAGTACCTTGATACATGGATTACTGTTAGGGAGGGTAATTCAAAAGCGCACGGATGCATTACGCCTTTGCTTTTCAAGGCTGTTTAATACCTATTTTAAAAACTGTAGGAGAGCTTCACTATTGTTAAGGGTTTTAGCCATCAAATGAGAAGTCATTTTGACTAGAGGAAAAGCATTCTTCACCCCCCCACTTGTCTCCCTGTAATCCCGTATCAAAGGATGGTGTCTGAAGTGCCCTTATGCTTTAATGGGGAGCCATGATCTGGAGCCAGAAGAAACAGAACTCTTATCTGTTTTTCAGGCCCTGAACCTCTTTCCCTGACAAAGCAAGGATTTCAGAGCTAAAATTCAAAGAAGGTACAATTCCTATTTCACTGCAAAGCTTTACTCTGAGCAGTGTGTAATGTATTTACTCCTCCGTGCTCGGGGTCTGCAGGGTATTGCGGGGACAGTTCTGTGGCGTGGCAAATCCACTTCTGTGAAAACAAGCTCCTTGGGAGAGGAAGGCAAATCGAAAAAGGACCCGATTTATCCACAACTTCCTCATTAGGAATACATTGATACTTTTGGTAAGCACAGTAATTATCTGGTATTCTGGCTCTTGCTAGCCTTTTTTTTTCCTTTTCTTTTTTCCCCATTTTTTTCCTAACAAGATGAATATTTTCTTTGTGCAGTCACATATGTTATCTGTAAATAAACAGGAAGCCTGTTTTTCCTGGATACAGCAGGAATATAGCTTTCTTACTCAGGGTGATGTTTTGCCAGTGGCTTTCTGCCTAAGCTGGGAGTGATGCTGACTACTCCTTTCTCCCAAGTATCTGCCTGTTTTGAATTCCACAAGTTAATACGTGTTAATGATGACACTTGACAGAGGAAGTGCCTCAGGATAGCTCTGAATAATTTGAATAGTTTGGACTTTAGCCTCAGCTTCGGAAGGATTTGATTCTCTCTTTATGTTCCAGACAGATGACTATAAACAATCATTCATCTTTTTAGTGCCCTGTTTGCTTTTGGGGTTATTAATCAAATGATACCATTGCCATCCCAATATTGCAAAGAAATTAATGTAATTAATTTGTGTGAAGAGGTTCCCCTTGTGCAGCATAGTTGTTCCAGGACATCATTGCTAGGGACTCTCTAACTGACTTAGGCGTGTGGTGTTTACCTATCCAAAGGGCTTAATTTTTGCTCATACCACTTGCCTCACTTTTTTTTTCTTTTTTTCTTGGTGTTATTGTCACACCGTTCACAAAATGTGACTCCTGCAGCTGTTATTGGAAGGCTGTTCCAAAACCTCCGTTCTCTGGTTATTATAAACCACCTTTAGTTTCTAGTCTCATTTCCCTCCCGCCCCGTGGTCTTTTTTTACTTGACCTTATGCCAACTCTTTAGTTTACCTTGCGCAACTATTTTTCTATTTTCTGCGGTGCCTTGCCCTGAGGGCCTTTTGGACGCTTTTTTTGGCACGGCAAGGTGAAGGGTATTGGCTGTTCTCGCAAGGAGGATGCAGGGGGGGAAAGGAGAGGGTCATCTGGCACTTGTGGGGATGGACAGTAGACAGGTTTCAGAACTGGGACATTGTGTCACAGGGCGGCACAGATTTTTAAAGACAAGGCACAGGAGCTTGTTAAAAGCATCCTAGCAAAACCACTAAAAGGAGTCATATCCTGTTAAGCTTAGTTTTACAGGATTGAGTAAACAAAGTTCTCTTAGTGACTTTCTGTTTCTCCAAGCGCGCTGGTAATCTGTTTGCACGTTACTTTCAGGTATTTCTGCAAGCAGCGTGGTCAGTTCAGGGAGTTAACCAAACAGCACCGCTTGGTTGTACTGCAGAAGTGTCTGTGGGGCTGTGGCACAGGTTGGATCAGGTAGCTGGTCTGGGTCAGTGTGGTTCAACTGCACAATTGGCTTCATCTTACTGCAGCACTGCACAAATGACTTTGTCGACAATATTTGAAATGAGTGATTTATGCTTAACATAAGCACGTGTGTCTTCTGTGAGGCTTGTGATGCCTGATTTGTTCAAGTATTGTTGGTGACTTTTTCATAAAAGCATCATGGTATGGCTCATAGTTGTCCAGTGACTGTTTAAACCTGCCCGAACCCTGCTGCTTTGGGGCCTCCAGGAAAGCTGGAGAGGGACTGTTTATTAGGGAGGGTAGTGATAGGACAAGGGGTAATGGGTTTAAGCTAAAAGAGGGTAGATTTAGATTAGGTGTTAGAAAAATTCTTTACTGTGAGGGCAGTGAGGCACTGGAACAGGTTGCCCAGAGAGGTTGTGGATGCCCCCTCCCTGGCAGTGTTCAAGGCCAGGTTGGATGGGGCTTTGGGCAATGTGGTCTAGTGGAGGGTGTCCCTGCCCATGGCAGGGGGGTTGGAACTAGATGATCTTTGAGGTCCCTTCCAACCCAAACCATTCTATGATTCTATGAATATTTTCCTCCCTGTTTCTGTAGCAGAGCTCTTTAGTCCTCATAACTTAATCATCTGTGTAATCTTTAATGCTATCAGCTTTTTTTGAAATGCCACTTCTATGTCCTGTTAATGTCTCTTAGTTTTGCATTAAAAAATGTAGTTTCATTTTAAGTAACAATTAGCTCACTTCTAGTTGTGATGGATCCAGTTCTGAACCAATAGAGATCTCCCATAATTTTTGTCTTAAAAAAAAAAAAAGTAAAGAGAAAATGCCAAAATAACTTGTATTCTACTAGTAGGGAGTCAGTGTTGCATTTTAACCCTGTTTTCATTTTCTTCTGAATTTTTCCTTTGCAGTGCTTTCTAAAGCCTTACACAAGTGAAACTAAGTGGGTAGTTCCTTAACAAAATATTAGTCGTATCGTTTTTATGTAGAAAGTTTCATGTTTAATACCTGCGTTAAGTATGTGAACAATCTTTGCAGATCAGGAGAACCGCAAAATACTTGTGTGGTTTATACATTACACAAAACGGAGAGACAAGTTTCGAAGCTTATTTTGAAGCCCTGCAAGAGTTGGATCAGATGCAAGGGATTGAATTATCTTCCCTTATTTCCATCTCTCCCTCTTTTGGGGTGATGGGACTACTAATCTAATCTTTTCAAGGAATCCCATCAAGCTATTTAATGTCATACTGAGTTTTGGGGAAGATATAATTTGTAGAATAAAGTAGTTCAGAATAAGATGATACAGTTGTTCTGGTACCGTGTCTCTTCAAGCTTTACTATTTGTCTGCTGTACTAGTTTGTGGGTGGCCAGGTAGTATCTGTGTTCCCACTCTCTATTTCTGCCAAATCAGTCAGAGTTTGAAATGGCATCTGATCTGCATTAAATCTGAACTTGTGGTTGATCTGATGCACAATATTGGCATTTATGGGCATGTTTCTCTGGCCTTGGATAGTTTGGTGACTGCAAATTGAAGTTCTAGATGTTTCATCTGAATTGCATGTTTCATTAGAAATTCAAATAGATCACTGTGCACTGTATCCCACCTCCCCATATCTTCAGAATAACTAAACAGAGGTTGTCACTGTTTTCCACAATCACCTTTTAGAAATTTGCCAAAGAAAAATGTTTCCATGTATCATAACTACTATTTTAATAAGATGATGCCTTCAACTAAAAGTGCAAAGTTGAGATTTAAGACTTTTTAGGATGGGATTGACATGTTCTTTGGATCAAAGCTGTTAATATAGTCCCTGCATTTAGATAATTCACAAACTTCTTTTAAATTGGCAAATTTAGGCACTTTGTTCACACGCAATATCTAAATGTATTAAGACAGGATGATTTTTTTTCCTCTTAATTCTTTCTCCTTTAATCTGATAAAGGGCCACGTGGTCTTGTTCTTTTGCAGGTAAGGTAATTACAGTGATCTCCTCACTTCAGAAGTGTTGCAGGTCAGACTGCATAGCCTATGGATGGATAAGTTACATAAAAGATAAACAGGATTGAACATATAATTTCAGCGCTTACAGAAATTCTGTACAAGCTATTTGCTTTGCATAGTATTTCTCTTAGCATAAGAGACGACTTTGGCCAAGACTAATTTGGTCTTGATTAACTCTGAAATACAACTAAAACTCTGTTGAAGAGAGCTTCCGTGCCTTGTGATGGTAGTGTTGACAGTATAAATATAATTTCCTTCAAGCCCCATCCTCTCCTGAAAGGACATGGAAGGAAATCTTGTTGGCTAGCTTGTTGTTAATACATATACTCTCTTGCCAAGGGCCCTTATTACTGAGCTACGTGTTTACAAATAGCTATTATCTTACTCTTCCTTCCTTTTCAACATGAAAAACCAAAACAAAGGCAACTTATAAATGCATCATATTTTGAATTGAGGAAGTAGCTGTTGCTCTGGCTGCTCTCTTTAGTGTTATACAAACACCATTTTGCATGTAGGTTAGGGTTTTAGTGTGTTTTTCCTGCACACAGTAGCTGATATACTGAAATGTGAGACTTGTTGGAGTATAAAATGGCAGAAGTAAAATTTACAGGTGCACGTTAGCCAGGCAAAGGGTGGGTTCACAAGTGAAGGTTGCTGTTTGGCATGCGGAAAATAGAATGGTTTCCTTTTAGGCAGCGGAGAATAATCTGACCAACTTCTTATGTTTATGGATGTGCAGTTTCACTTCAAAGGATAAAAACCATTCTTTCCTCCAATATTGCTGGACCTTTTGTTAGTCCTCCGACTGACCTTGTACTGCCTACTCCAGGATGAAGCTTTTTGTCAGCTTGATTGATCACAATCTTTCTCTTTGTTTTTTATAGAGCAAATTAGATTAAAGAGTATAAGAAATGTATATGGAAGATGCTTGTGGTATCGTTTGCGACTGTTAAAACCACAACAAAACATAATTCCTACAGTAAAGTAAGTACATTTCATTTGCATGACTTTCCATTGAAGCAATTCCTACACTTTTATTTTTATAAAAATACTTTTTTTGTAATCAAAGCCGCTGGAATTAGTTATATAATAATGGCTTTTGTGTCACAGAAGAGACATTTGCAATCTGCTAGTTGAATAATTAATAGTTAATCATTATCATCTAATAGGGCTTGAAATCAAGATGGATGCTGTTTGTCCTTTATCAAAGATCTGCTAAATGAAACCAGTGAACCTCAGCACTAATAAATAAGTAAACAATGCATTTTATTTGTTCCAAAAAATAATCCTCCCTCACTGGAATTAGTGGTGCTAGCAATGTCTTTTGATTTAAATATTTAATATGTAAACATATATATTCAAATATACCACAGTAATAATTTGTATGTTCGAAGTTGATGGTTTTATATCCTTCAGTTCTTTGTTTATTACTGCCACTCTCAAAATATTTTGCTCTCTGTTTCAGCTTTTTGGGTTTTTTTTAACATTGACTTTGTCTAGGATCAGGTTAAAGTCATCCTTTGAAAATAAGAAATACTATTGTATAACTGCTGAGGAAAGACAGTTATAGAATGGGAAGATTCTTTGTTGATAGTTGCTTGCCTTTGTTAAAAAAAGAAAAGTAATTAGAAGTCAGAGCAGCTGTCTCATCTGTGTCAAGGGTGGTGTTATAACTGAAATACTCATACCTGCTTTAAAATGGCTTTCATGTTTCTTGCTATTTTAATATTGTTTCTTGAAGACTGATATCAAATGACTTCTTATGTTATTTGTAGAATTATACTAGAGCTGTTGGATTTGTACATTTAAAAAAATTCTTTCTTCCAAACAGGAAAATAGTCCTCCTTGCTGGCTGGGCATTATTTTTGTTTCTTGCATACAAAGTTTCCAAAACAGACCGAGAGTATCAAGAATACAACCCTTATGAAGTTTTACATTTGGATCCTGTAAGTAATAGCATCTTTCTGCTAGTCTGTACTACTATAGCTGTATATTCTGTGTCTAGATGTCAAATTTAAGACTTTAAAAAAAAAAGTTAACTTTAGTGACTGTATCTAGTGGTTTTGTTCCTTTTTTGGCATCTGAAAGTTGCTGCTGCATGTTGTAAAGTCAGTAGTTAGAAATTCTTTGCCTATATCTGTACTAATTTATAACTTCTGTATCTAACTCCTTCAAAATTGTAATGATTTTCTTAATATAGTGAGGTAGGTTTTTTAATCTGTTTTGAATCTTACTCTGATGTTGTTTTCCTCACTTAGTACAGGAAAACAAATAAGTCATTCTGCTTTGTATGCCCTGTGAAAATCCTCTCAATAGCCATTTTTAGGGATGCTGCTGAATAAACTGTTGTGGTGGGTTGACCCTGCTGGTGGGCCGGGTGCCCACCAGAGCCACTCTATCGCTCCCCTCGTTCACTAGACAGGAGAGAAAAAGTATAACGAAAAGCTTGTGGGTTGAGATAAGGACAGGGAGAGATCACTCACTAATTATTGTCACGAGCAAAACAGACTGAACTTAGAGAGGGAATTCATCTAATTTATTACTAAGCAAAACAGAGTAGAGGAATGAGAAATAAAATCAACTCTTAAAACACCTCCCCCCACCCCTCCCATCTTCCCGGGCTCAACTTCACTCCCGGCTTCCACCTCCTCCCCCCCCCCAGCAGCACAGGGGGGCAGGGAATGGGGGTTACGGTCAGTTCCTCACACGGTGTTTCTGCCACTTCTTCATCCTTGGGGGAGGACTCCTCTCATTGTTCCTCTCTGCTCCAGCATGCAGTCCCTCTCACAGGAGACAGCCCTTCACGAACTTCTCCAACATGAGTCCTTCCCACAGGAGACAGTCCTTCAGGAGCAAACTGCTCCAGCGTGGGTCCCCCACGGGGTCACAAGTCCTGCCAGCAAACCTGCTCTGGCGTGGGCTCCTCTCTCCATGGATCCACAGGTCCTGCCGGGAGCTTGCTCCAGCGTGGGCTTCCCACGGGGTCACAACCTCCTTCAGGTGCCTCCACATGCTCCAGCATGGGGTCCTCCATGGGCTGCAGGTGAAATCTCTACACCCCCTCATCCTCCCTCCATGGGCTGCAGGGGGACAGCCTGCTTCACCATGGTCTTCACCAGGGGCTGCAGGGAGATCTCTGCTTCGGCACCTGGAGCACCTCCTGCCCCTCCTTCTTCACTGACCTTGGTGTCTGCAGATGTTCTTACATCTTCTCACTCCTCTCTCTGGCTGCAAAAGCTCTCTCTAACTGTTTTTTTTCCTTCTTAAATATGTTATCACAGAGGCACTGATTGGCTCGGCCTTGGCCAGTGGCGGGTCTGTCTTGGAGCCATCTGGCATTGGCTCTAACAGACACAGGGGAAGCTTCTAGCAGCTTCTCTCAGAAGCCACCCCTGTAGCCCCCCCTGCAGCTACCAAAACCTTGCAATGCAAACCCAACACAACTGTATAAACAAGAATATAGATTAATTTGATTTACAGATGTTGCACAGCAATATTTCTCTGGTAAATGAAAGGTTTCACTAAAGGGTGTTGGTGATGCACATTTTCATGTAGTAAAGGTTACCTTGAATCTCAGTTGCATCTGTGAACACAAACAATAAATTCTATATAGTGTAACCAGCCAGTTGGTTTATTAAACTAGGGGAAAAAAAAGATGTAGTGTTTATCTAGAAAACAGATGCAGTGCTTCATTTATATTGAAGGTCTGATTCAAAATGGGTATCAAAAGTTATATATCCTGAGGAGACAAATAGACCTTCTGGACATCTCTTAAACTCTTACTTAGTTTTGTCAAACTCTTTTCAATTCATGTTAACCA
Source organism: Balearica regulorum gibbericeps (assembly GCF_011004875.1). Lineage (NCBI taxonomy): Eukaryota > Metazoa > Chordata > Aves > Gruiformes > Gruidae > Balearica > Balearica regulorum. The sequence goes on along the minus strand of NC_046186.1, from coordinate 50,328,847 downwards.
CAATACCTCGAGCAAATTCTCTGCTTATGGTAATTATTTCCTGATACAAAGCTGTTCTTTTGAATAACAGTAGAGTCATTTTTTCAGTTCTGAAGTCTGAGGTATGTTTTACTCTCCAGTCTAAGGAAATGCACTGTGGATACAGCTCAGCACAGGAATATGGAAGAACTTTGAATGTACCTGCTTTGGTTTAACTTGATATATATTGTTAGTGTGGGAGAGCTTAATATGTGTACGAACACTAATTAATACATTTCTTGCCATTAATGATGTGGCTTGTCGGCATAAGGCTAGACATCACTGGTACTGCTTTTCTATGCTAAGAAAGCCATTGTAGCACAAAAGTAGACTCCTGCCTGTTTCTAGCTAGACAGGTAGAACAAGACCTGCCTGTCGTGTGTGGAGGCAAGTTATTTAAATTCAACCTCTGCTTGGTTCCTCTCTGAATGACTGATTGCTGACCTAAGTTCTCTCACTGATGCACAGGACGAAGATAAATTTTTACTATTGAATGGTATCTTTTTGAACCGTGCAGTTTAAGTGTTCACGTATCAAGGTTAACTTTGGTTATACAAATCGTGCTAGGGATTAGGCCATCAGAGGATTTTCTTTTGTCATCTTTGGCAAATTTCTGCAAGTAACAACCCTAAGGGGAAAAAAGTATGTATGCAGTGAATTGTAACTTAATATTTATTCAGTAAAAGTTGTACGCATGCTCAAGACACGTGCAACTTATTCAGGCAAAGAAACTGATACTGGAATGCTCCAAGAACGGATAGAGGGATGGAACGTATTGTCATAAGGACAAGTTGAGTTCAAGCCAGAGATGTTACAAGGGGGATGAAGAGATGGGTGTGAAGATAGAGCAGTTGAAGTAGGGTTCGAAATAGAGTCCAAGACTTCAGAGTGTGTTTGTTTTTTGTATTTTTGTGCTATCAGATGATGTCTATTAAATCCCCTTGAAAAACATTCTAGTTTGGACTACATGAAAGTTAACAGCTTTCTTCTGTTACCATTCAAGTGGAACCTTTAGAGTCATTGCCAGCCCTGCTGATGTTGAAGTGATACAGATGTTGAAGTGTTGTTAGATAATAGAAATGTTGCTTTTAAAAAAACCCCAAACCCCTAGACCTAAACAGAAAAGAAAAAGGGGGTGCAGACAAGCTCTTGAAAGGTTTGGTACACAATAATTCATTTGGGTTTTTTTACATTCACCCTGCGGCCAATATTTTTTTTTTTTAATCTTATGTTAGCATACCAGCTTATAACAAGGGGCTTTTTTCTCCAGATGAAAACCACAACATGGACACAGTCAGATAATGTACATGCACCTTATTTTGTATAAAATAGCAGCACTTTGAACATAGAATAGCTCTTTTTGGAGTGCATCACTTAAATTCACTAATACATAAGGCACTCAGTATTACTGATTTATTGAATAAGTATCCTTACTGCCATTTTACAAGTGGGATCCAAGGCAGAAAGATGAAGCTCAAAATTTATTATAATTTTGGATTCTTTAAGTAAGACAATTGGGGCCTTAGTTTTTTTTGTAACTAGGTAATATAGGGAAGCTCTGTGTTGTAAGCAGAGTGCTGATTGACACCAACTGTCCTAGGCTGCGAATCATTTGTCTAGGTCAGGCCTAACCTCTGTAGCCTAGCTTTTGAAAATGAGAAGTAAGCAGTTAATGATAGGTGCAAAGTTTGTCATCAACTTATCAGGGATCGTATGCAACCTCTGTGGCACAGAGAGAAAAAAAATCGGGATTTTTTTTTTTCTTATGGGCAGCATTCATATGAACCATGAAAACCCTTCTCTTCTTCTCCACCAACTTGATTTCCCTCCCTGCCCCCCCTCCACTTCCCAGCTTCTGCTACTCATCTGATTCTTCATCTAGTCTTGAAATGGCTGTTTTTAGTTGAAGTCTAACTTAAGCAGTAAATTCATCCTGTGCATTAAATGAGGCAGGCATGCTGTTGGAAAATGATAGACATATCATACAGAGATAAAGTAACAGCAACTGAAGCCTCAGGGTAGTTTAATTTCTGGTTTAAATTTATTGAAACAATACTGTAATTTAAATAACTTCTTGTGTGTTTATTATGCATTTAAGGTCAGCATGCTAGGACTCTCTACCACAAAATGTTGAAGAGTCCTACGGTAATGGTTCTGTGAAGCTTAGCAGATAGCTTACTAGAAAAACTTCGTCTGCACTTACTATAAAACTTTGCAGGTTTTCTTGAACAGTGAAGTTCACAACCCAACCCAAAAGTTAATGCACAGGGGGTTGCGTTGGTGGCATTTAACAACTTGCTGTAGTAGAATAAAAATCCATCTCTCTCTCAGGTATAGGTAATGTATTCCCTTTGTTCAAGAAGCTTGAAATAATTTATGGGTAGGATGATTCTAGTCAAAGACATTATTAAGCAGCAGGGCAATCCACTGTTCCTGGTGACTGACAGATTTATTTCTGCCAGCGAGCTGCAAGTGAACCATCATACCTGATCTATGAACTCTTTGCTTAAATAGAAGAATATTGCAAGTGAGAATTCTTCATATTCATGAATATATTTAGGAAAAGATAAGATTTGTCAAACAGATAAGGAAGCCTTATTTTTTCTGTGGATGGGTGAATAAGGTAATCCAGGAAAAAAACAATACTCAACCATCTGAATGTCTTTTTGTTCGACTGTAACTTCTAACTTATTTTAAAAATGTAATGGCTATAAAAATGTTATTAGAAAAATAATCATGTTTCCATGAATGGTACATGTAGTTTCATGATCATATCATATTAGAACATAATTCTTTAGTTCAATGAATGGTTCAGAGAAATATTGCATGATGTGCTTTAGAATATAGATGTGGAAGAATGGATTTGATTTAAGGAATTATTAATAAACTCAAAACTTTCCTTTTAAAGGGAGCAAGTATATCGGAAATTAAGAAACAATACCGTGCGCTATCGCTAAAATACCATCCAGATAAAGGAGGAGATGAAGTTATGTTCATGAGGATTGCTAAGGCCTATGCAGCGTAAGTTTCTTTTTTACCTACAGAAAATGGGAACTTGATATTATGGGGAGGGAAACCTCTAAGGTAATAGCAGGGATGACCTAAGCAGCCAGGGAAAATGTGTTTGGATATGTAACGAAGGTCAAAACATGTCTTGGTTCAGTACATACTTGTTCTGTACAAGTTAGGAAGGAAAACTTAATTGTTTAGCAACTGTCAGAATATTGTAAAGTGTTAGGTCTTTGTATTAAACTGCCATGTCAGCTAGGAAAAATGTTTCCAGTGCGATACATACTAAATCTCAAAGATGACAACAAAATGGGTGTTGTGGTTTTTAACCAACTCGCAGCAATTCTGAAGCATTGCTTAGAAAATAAATATGCTGTTCACTTCACCTACTGATAAAGCCAAAGAGTAAGAGACAATATTTTAACTCTGTTCCTGTGTAGTGACAAAGATGCTTCATTCTGGTTCTGACTCAGTTTTTCTCTCAGCTCCTCTGCGTCACTTTTCATTTGCACTTGCCTTGTAGTCCTGATTTTTCACTCAGTGACTGTTTCATATTACCTATGTAGTTTTTAAAAGCTGAATCCTCGAATCCTCCTTTCCTCTAGAGTATTTTTTGGCCTTACCTCTGCTTATAGCTTTTTTTTTAATCTGAGAGATGATGTGTAATATTAGAATTCAGTATAAAGGAAATCCCTCTTTGAATTTTTCCATAATCAAGATGCAGGCTTGGATTTTGTAATGCTATTCATACACGGAATGTTAATGCAGCTTTATATTCTTTACTACTCTAAATGATCATCTGTCAGAGTCCAATGCTCTCTGACCAGGCTCTGTTAGATATTCCGTGTGTGGAGCATGTAATGTTTAATATCTAATTTGCTTATCTGAAGACAGTTCATGTTACACATGATTTCTGATTTAGTGGAGTGATACATTTGCGTTGTAGTTTTAGTATATTTTGTGAGTTAGACTTAGCAAAATATAGCGATTTCAATACACAGTTCAATCACAATACCAACGTGATTCCTATTATCGGTCTCTCTAATGAGCTCACTGTCACGACACTGGGCATCCCCAGGTGCTGGGAAGGCATGTGTGGGTTGAAGCTAGCTCGAGCCTATTGTTCTCTTCAAAATTCTTTTGCTAGTGAGTGGTCTAGTTTTTATACTCCATGTCGGGCTGAGCCAGGTATGCATTCCCCCCATGCTAGTCTCGCAAACTCTTCATACTTTTCTAATGAACTCAAGCAGAAACGCTTACACTACCAGTTGGTCCACTCAGCTGTTGACAGGTGTTTATCTAAAACAAAGGCCGTGCTCCTATCGCCTTTGCACAGCTTCTTTGCAATAACTGTGGTGAGTCATTGTGGTCAGTCTGAGCTTCATGGCACATCGCCTTTGCCCATCCCCTCTGAGCTTTTTTCTATTCCAGGGGTTTATTGCTTCGGTCACGTCATCAGAGAACCTGTTGGTGATACCTGCTTTTAAGTCAGTTGTGTATGACCTTACTGACTGTTTGAGTGTCCTGTTTGGGGTGAGGTGCTCTCTTGAGCTCATATTTTCTGCTTAAACACATCTGCATCACTATGAAAGTCTCTTCAATAGGATATTCTGGTATTGCTTTCTGAACTCCTGAAACATCTCGCTTCTTTGCTTTGCAAGCTAGCACTCAAATGCTTGGTGATACAGATTGATACTTCAAACACTAGTACAAGGGCTGTGGCAGAGGCATATCTTGAAGTAAATGAAAGCCATGCTGTCTTGAAAGAATATAAAAGCTACCCATTCAGTGAGTCTGCTTGTTAACAGATGTGAGACTTAGAAATGATCAGGAGATGTCTGACTTGTTCCCTGGGTTTCTTCCGTGAGATACAAATCTTCCATATAGTGAATGGATGGTGTTCTGTTTCCTAAAGCAGTATTCTTCCTTCTAGTGTCAAGGATTCTGTTTGAGGTGGTATATTATTGCCAAGAAACTGTCATTCCAGAACAGGTATAGAAACTGTAAGATTTAGGAGGTAGTGTCTTAATTTATTTCTCTTCTTAAATATGAAACTAGGGAGTTCCAGGGAAAAAAACAACCACATACATGACATCAAAGGCTAAAAGTCTAGAATAAGAAAATTAAAAGCCTGTATGAACAGCTTCTGCTGTATCAACTCATCTTGCATATTCACCTTCCTTCCAAAAAAAAGATAATGTTTTCAAACTTCAATTCTTTCAAAATCTGCTGTACTGTAACCTGGCATTTAAAAGTGCTCATTGATGGGCACACAGTCACTCTCATGAAAGGGAAATGTGATTGTTCCATCTCCACTGTGAGGGTGCACCTTCTATGCCTGAGTTGGGTTTTTTTGTTTATTTGTTATCAGAGTGCTAAAAGAATTCACCTGTGTATCATGAAGGAATACAGCAGTATTGTTTCATATCAGATTTCATACAAACAATAGCAGAAGCTGTTTAGCTTGTCACACCATCTCTGAAGGGTAGTATAAATGCCATATTTTAAAGTTTCTGTGTGTTCATGATTTAGAGAAGTTTCTGTGCTTCTGTATTAATTTAATATCTCCTCTTCAAACTAGCTTAACTGATGAAGAATCACGAAAAAATTGGGAAGAATTTGGTAATCCAGATGGACCACAAGGTAACAGTTATGAATGATAGAAGTCCTGTAACTTCAGTGCATTGAGCTGTGTAATATCTGATAATGTGAGAAGCACTTGGATCTTAACATATCTGGAATATCTTTTTCCTATGATCAATTCCTTCCTTGTGAAACTGGCTCTGGGATGGCGGCAGGAGGGAAAGGCAGTAAAGAGTTTGCTTTTACGTTTCTCAAACTTCTTATTGCGGAAAAAAGAGAAGTATTTTTTTTTAATTGGTCAGCTTCAGTAAGGATCTGGAGAGACTGGCCAATAATAAAAGGAGGTATAAAAGAAAAATAGACTATTAGTCATGAGAAACGTGCTAATTTTAAACATTTCTTGGTATTTATAATTGGATGCTATAAATGTACGTTGAAAAACTAACAGCTAGCCATAATGCAGTAAACACACTTCAAAGGGATGTGCATGAGGATATGTATGTATTTAAATACTGTATGCGTATCTGCCTTTCATTTGCTGGAAGCAATGCTGTTTGCGTATAGCTCTATGTCACCTTCATCTTGAGGAATCCTGGTGATTATCCCTGTGCTGGTAGATTGTTCCTGAGCAGGTAGCTGGAAATTACCCTGATGGTGGTGTATTAAAGTTTTACAGTAGATGATCCAAACTAAAAAAAATAAAGACTGCAAGTTAATAATTCCCTCTGCATTTGCAGTTGCATGAGTCACTTAAACAGTGGTCACAAAGATGTTATACAAGTGGACTAGTTGTGAGGAAGAATATGTATATTTCTAGCTGCTTCTGATACTCATTACAAGCAAAAAGGAAACCTGCCATCTGTTAGGACAGGCCTCCATAGATAACTGCTTGTTGATGCCCTGCAGTTTGCTTGACTAAGTTATATTACATATCTACATGGAATGAGTTAAGACCAGCTTGGAAGTAATAAATAGAATTTGTAACTTCACAATTAAGTTATAAGATGACATGTGAGGGAACTCTGTGCTGAAAATTCTTCTGAATTATATTCATCCAACATGAGAAATTAATATTAAAGGGGAAAAAACGCCAGCCCCTGAACCAGTGTTTCAATGAAACATTCTTCCCTCTCCCTTCAAAAAAACCCAGCTGTGCCAACTAAATCATAGTCTGACAAAGGCATTTCTGAGGGACTAAGGTGGTGGTTCAGTTTCTTTAACTCTACTGTGTTTTATAGCATAGCAGATTTCTTTCAGCTCTTACCTTCTTTTGGTTTCCTAGCCAGGCAAATAGGAGGACTCTCTCCCTCTAGCTACAAAATACAAATAAGATCTTGCTTCAGAAATGCTGTCACAGTATCAGTAAAATGGCACTGTAAATTTTAGCTTAGTATATGCACAAATACCCTTCCTAGGATGCTAAACTGTTTTTTACATCCACAGGCTATTAATTTAGTGTAGCCAATGCATAGGATTTCAAGTTAGGCAGTATGTCAGTGTCCTTGACCAGACTTGCAGCTGTGACTTCAGAAAAAAAACTCAGCCAAAAGCTGAGGATTTAAAGGCACGAAGATCCTTGTGTGTAATTGACTCAGAGATCGCTTTCACAAACTTAAAGGGACTCTGGATTCCTGAAGGGTGAAGTGAAACGGTTCTTCGGTAGGGCAGCAGTTTGTACTATGAGTGTGAAACCTTCTCTCTTCTGAAATGCTAACTCAAACTACGGTGGAATTGGAGTTCTCTGCTTTGCTTCTAGATGTCATGTCGTCACTTCATCTGAAGGGTGGAAAGAAGCCTGAAATTTTCTCTCTCCCATCCTCTACTCTATAACCTTGTTCCACATTGAAGTGTGAGGAGCTAATTTAGTGAAATTCATCTTCTCTTCATTTAGGTGCTTGTAATGTAAAAATCTGTATCCAAGTTATGTACTCTTTTTTTTTTAGTGTTGTGTAGTCAAAGAATGGGGACAGTCCCTTATAGAGGTATATTCTGGGATGAGGTGAAGCACATCTGGTGCTAGACGATGAGGTACATCCCAACTTCTGTGCCCAGCACAAGGGAACAGCAGGCAGTATTCCTCGCTATCCGAGGGAAGCACCGTGGAGGTTAGAGGCAGGCAAACAAGATTTTCATGTCTTCGGCATGACTTGCTCATTTACTAAAAGTAAAATACTGAATGTGCAAAATCATCTGGAGAGTGTTTAAAAGGAGATGAGAGGACCTGGTGAGTAAAAAGATATGCTTTTAATAGTGTAAGGCAGTTTTAGTAGACTCTGTCCCTTTGGTATTTGCTAGTGCTTCAGCTCAGCGAGCATGGATGGGGGCAAGGAGACTCTCAGGCCGGAAGAGAAAGAGCTTTGTTCTGAAGTACTTCTGTTCCTGGAACAGTTTGAAGCTATAATCCTAAAGGTCAAAAATATTATGGGAAACTGGAATTGATACCACCAGTAAAAGCACATTACGTTTTTAGTAGATTCTTCTAAAAATCCATAACCATTAGTAGGTAGGGAAGTGTCTCCAGACTCTCCTCCAGCGTGGGGCATTTCCTGTAACTTAATGTGGTAAATTCACTGGGTGTTATTCTGTTGAACTCCTAAGCTTGAGGTGTGGTCAGGTTGGTCAGATGTTTAATTTGAGTCTCAGCAGACAGTAGTTTCCAATTTAACTACGTAGAAATCATGTTAAGCTTGTGCAGAACAACTGACTGTCTGAATTGATGGCTGTCATAATCTGTTGGAGACAGTATCAGAATAGTATCTAAGTACATAGTCTGTCCTTACTTAAGGCAGTATTCCTCATTGATACCTGCTAGTACTGAGGAAAGCATGCTTTTTTTTTTTAAGCAGGCCTTAGAAATTTGTAAAATCTTTTCTTTTTCTTTTTTTTTTCTTTTTTTGGTTTTCAAAACTTCTAGTGTTGGGATAGGTAGTGTTTGTGAAGTTCAATTTATTACCACTAAAGTGTCTGAAGACAAGCTATTTTATGCTATTGTGTATTCAGATCTGTGTACTGTCGATGTAACTGTTAGAGAATCATATTTTCTATTTTCTGCAGCCTAACTCCTTTTGAATCGACAAGTTTTCCTTTCTCTTTCTTACCAATCGCACAGAAATTTGAACTGGCAGAGGATTTTGTTTTTACAATGTACAGCTTAGAACACTTTCCTAAAGTTAAAACTAATAAAACTTTCTCCATAAAATTCATTTGCTCAAAGAGGTTTCTTGCAGTTCATGTATTTACTGATCTATATGTATTTAAACTGTAGAAAAGTCTGCAAGGCAAAGCTCAAATCTTTCCATCTGTGAAATCTTTTTCTTTTTGTATATTAATAAATCTTGCATATCTATTTCACTGCAATATGTTAAGTTAAAATCTTTGACTTTTTAGATGTTGCATTTAAAGTCTTGTTTTCTTATTGCATATTTGAGTGTATTTCTATTTGTTTTTTGATTTTGCTAAATTTGTTACAATTTTGCTTATCGAAGTGATAAACGTGAATATTTTTTGTGGGTTGGTGGTTTTGTTGGGGTTTTTGTTTGCTAGACTTAAAATATTAAGGAATTATTTTAATAGTGAATTTCTTTTCTTTCATCCTACAGCTACAAGCTTTGGGATAGCTTTGCCAGCTTGGATTGTGGATCAGAAAAATTCAATTTTGGTGAGTCAGCTTACATAGCTCAAGACTTTAAGATGAACATTCAAGTGTTCACCTTAAAATGTTTGTACTTAATACTGCACATTTTAGTCAAAACATGTAGTTAATAATACTTTGGTCCAAATGTACATCTGAAGCAAATTTCAGGAGTCAAAAGTGTTGGAGTAGCTTAAATCTAACCTTTAAGAGTAAAGTGTTAATATGCTTAGAAGGATCTCATGGCAATAATGATGAGGTTGTACTCTGGTCACCCCTGCTAGAAAGCGTGCATTTGCTGTTGCAAGGAAGCATGTATAGAACTGCTTGTTTGCTGGTGTGGTGGGTTGACCCTGGCTGGGGGCCAGGTACCCACCAGAGCTGCTCTATCACTCCCCTCTTTCATTAGACAGGGGAGAAAAGGTACAATGAAAAAAAAAAACTTACGGGTCGAGATAAGGACAGGGAGAGATCATTCTCTAATTATCATCATGAGCAAAACAGACCGAACTTAAGAGAGGGAATTCATCTTATTTATTACTAAGCAAAACAGAGTAGAGGAATGAGAAATAAAACCAAATCTTAAACCACCTCCCCCCACCCCTCCCATCTTCCCAGGCTCAACTTCACTCCCGGCTTCAACCTCCACCCCCCTCAGCGGCACAGGGGGACGGGGAATGGGGGTTACGGTCAGTTCCTCACGCGGTGTTTCTGCCACTTCTTCATCCTCAGGGGGAGGACTCCTTGTTCCCCCGCTCCAGCGTGGGGTCCCTCTCACGGGAGACAGTCCTTCACGAACTTCTCCAACGTGAGTCTCCTCCACGGGGTGCAGACCTTCAGGAGCAGACTGCTCCAGCGTGGGTCCCCCACGGGGTCACAAGTCCTGCCAGCAAACCTGCTCTGGCGTGGGCTCCTCTCTCCACGGGTCCACAGGTCCTGCCAGGAGCTTGCTCCAGCGCGGGCTTCCCACGGGGCCACAGCCTCCTTCAGGTGCCTCCACCTGCTCTGGCGTGGGGTCCTCCACGGGCTGCAGGTGGAATCGCTACACCCCCTCATCCTCCCTCCATGGGCTGCAGGGGGACAGCCTGCTTCACCATGGTTTTCACCAGGGGCTGCAGGGGGATCTCTGCTTCGGCACCTGGAGCACCTCCTGCCCCTCCTTCTTCACTGACCTTGGTGTCTGCAGATGTTCTTACATCTTCTCCCTCCTCTCTCTGGCTGCAAAAGCGCTCTCTAACTGTTTTTCTCTTTCTTAAATATGTTATCACAGAGGTGCTGATTGGCTTGGCCTTGGCCAGCGGCGGGTCCGTCTTGGAGCCGGCTGGCATTGGCTCTATCAGACACAGGGGAAGCTTCTAGCAGCTTCTCACAGAAGCCACCCCTGTAGCCCCTCCCGCTACCAAAACCTTGCCACGCAAAACCAACACAGCTGGATTTCTGTAGTTCCATTTGGCTTGCTAGTGATGCTGTAATCATGCAGTGTCTAAGTGTTCCTTCTGTTGCATGTGGTGCTTTAAGGTATTTGGCTTACCTGCTTGATTTCTTTTAATGCGGTAATCACCTCTGTCCATTGCATCACCGTTTAGCTGCCAGCTCTTTAATTGTTAAAGAAACCCACCTGAGACAATGCGTGGATGATTTAAAAGATTACTTACACTGAACTGATACTCCTTATTTAAACACTGCCCAACTGATTATATTACTTGTAAGTTCTTCTTCAGAAATAATGACAGATATTATGCAATAAGCTTGCATTAATTTGTAGTAGGCTTGTGGTAATACTACTTGACTGTATTTTAGAATAAAGATTAAACTAGAGTGGTATTAAGTAACTCAAGTGTCTAATGCGCTATGTTTCGTAATTTTTCTCTAGGTTTTGCTCGTATACGGATTAGCATTTATGGTTATTCTTCCGGTTGTTGTGGTAAGTATTATCTGATGAATATTCTACCCTCTGTAACCAAGCTGTAAACAAAGCAGTCTTAAACATAAGTAAAGTTCCTTGTTCTTGCCTTTCATGGAGAGAGTGAGCGAATTTTGTTTGTGGGGTTTTTTTTGGTGGGTGGTTTTTTTATTACGGAAAAAGCGTAGCTGCTGTAGAGTTTCCAAAAAAAATGCAGTGCCACGATAAGAAAGGGGGCCGTAGGGAAAATATTAGATATCACAAGAGTTAGAGACTGAGTTACATAATTTGTGTTTTACCTTCTGTCATTCATCACATGAAAATTAATATGATGTGATGAACTTGAGAATATATTTAGTAGTGTTACTGTAAAGCCAAGACTGAGATGTCTGTAGCTAGTGGTACTAGAATGATTACTGCATATGGAACAATGTTGTTGATTTGGTTTTTTCTGGCTGCCTTTGTTTTCATAACTTCAATTTTTATTGATCTTCTGTACACCATGAGATGTCTGCCCTTGAGATTTCTTTGTGTGAGAAATCAGTTGCTAGGTGAGTGGTATTTCAGGGCTTGGGCTTGCCCTACAGTATTGCTTTTGAACAATGTCGTTTATCCAGTGATTGTGCGTTTGGGGATGGCATGAAGAAAGACTCAGAAAATTGACACCCAGAAACTTTCATGCTCTTGGGAACAAGATTTTCATTTGAGAAAGTGTCCTTGGGTCTTGGCAACTGCTTGCATTTCTGTGTGCAGAGGCTCAGCCAGGCACTTATCCCTCCTCTGTGAGAGTCTTTCTGAATTATTGAAGATTTAATGTAGAAAATTAGATGTGGCAATTTCAACAAATTGTTGAGTAAGTCTAAAATCCGGGGTACAATGTCTACATATTTTTCCTGTCTTTCCTGTTAGGTTTCAGTTGGTGTCTATTGATGCTTTTTTGTGTACGTGTACTTTTAGTGATTCATACCAGGTTTATCATAGCACCAGTGAAAGTAAACATCCTTTCTGTTGTTATGAAGAAATGTCCTGAGCAGAGGAAAAAGTAATCTGCCTTTTCTTGCCCCTATACCAGATGTAGACTTCTGCATTCAGACTTGTCACTGTGAATTTCTTTTACAATCAGTGAAGAGGAATAGTCGTTTTCATGGAGCAAGTTATTTTATCATTTCATTCTAAAGTAGACACTCAAGATGATTCATGCCTTTAATGGCCCTGTTTCTCTTTTACGAATCAATAAAGAAGCCGAAGCTAACTACAGTGTAGTCATCCTGTATGTGAGATAGGCATCTAAAATAAAGTAAGGCTAGTTCCACCCTTTGAATCTAGATCAACAAAAAAGGAAAATACTGATACATGGTTCTTCCTAGACCTCCACTGACCTAAATAGTGTTCTGTACATGAGGCGCGAGAGACAAGCTATATCTGCAAAAGCAGTTAGGGCAACCTCTTTCATGTATATTTGGACTAGCTGTAGTTATATTTTTATTAGAGAAAACTTGATAGTTATGGGATTATAATCTCATTTTTTTCTGCAGAAAAACTTTAAGTTGTGTACTATTTTGTGTTAGGGTTCATCTGTTTGTGGAAGGATCAAACCTATTTATTAAAAAAAAGAAAAAAAAGTGTTTGTGGGGAGCCAGCCCTAGAGCATTTTCCAAATAGTTAAGTAAATTGCAGAGTTCTTGCTGTGGTATTACACTATTACTTATTAAATGCATAGTAGTAAGCATGAGTTACTACTTTACTGCTTGTTACTTTTCCCTTGGGATAAACTTCCCAATAGATTGAGATATATCTTGAATATTTTTTCTCATTCTGATGAGCTTTGCTTATGAGGAGGAGTTTAATGAACTGACTGCAGTTTATAACCCAGCACACCACTTTTCTTAAAACATATTATAGAGTGTCATCGCTGTACAGTGAGTCCTATAACTTGAAGTCACTAGTGTAATGCTGACGAGGGAATTATTGGAGTGTTTCTGAAGATTTGGAAAAGTTTTTCTGTCAACCTGAAGGTGTATGTCTTAATTCTGAAAATTTGCAGCAAGGGCACTGGAGCACATCCAAAAGCATTTTCTGATTAGGTGACTTAAATTAATTTTTGCAATGAAAGAAATCTCTTATTTTGTTCCTGGTTTGACCTTCGTCTGCCTAAGCTGAGTTTGACTTGAATGCTGTGTTGCAGTCAGGTGTTACCAAGTATATAGAAAGTGGTAAATAGAGTGTATTTACTGTTTATTGGGTTCAATAAAACACCACCAAAAATAAAACAAAGCAATGTGTATGTGTGTTGGGGGGAATTCTCTAGGCTAGAGATAATCTAAACATTTTTACGATTAGATTCTCCTAGATGAATATATTGGTGTGCTTTTAAAATTCGTGTTGGCAAAGATTTTTTTTGTTTCCTTCTCCTTTCTGAAATTCAGTTGACCTTGACATAAGTAAAATCATTGGGCTGAGTTACCAGGTTGTGAACAGATATGAAGTGATCCAGCATAGCTGTTTCCGTGCTTCATCATAGCTGACGTAATTTTGTTCTTGTTAAATATCTCAGGGTTCCTGGTGGTACCGATCAATACGATATAGTGGCGATCAGATTCTTATTCGGACAACTCAAATATATACATATTTTGTCTATAAAACACGGAACATGGACATGAAACGTAAGTAAAAGGCACCTTGAAAGGTTGATGTGTTCATCTGAAATGTTGATCTGCTGATGTTAAAATACTTCTGCTTCATAAGCCTTTGTTAGACTAAAATAATTTTTCTGGTTCTTTGAGAATTTTTTTACAAACTTCGTTTTGTTGCAGGTGAAGAGTACTCTGTAAGAAGACGTAGCTGTTTGGGAGAGGGAATTAGATCTATATCTACATCTGTCTATAAAAAAAGGATATTGTATGTTGGGAAAAACAGATGCTGACCTGCCTGTAGTCCTGAGTTGTTACGTGGCCATTAGGAGTGCAGCCTGTGTCTGTGTGTGTTCTTCTGTTGGTGTAACAAAATGGGCTTTGGGAATTTTCTAGGGGCTGTCATAATATTTTTTTTTTTTATACATATATTGCCAAAGAATGAAACAGCATTACTGGTGCTCTAGTCTTACTTGTTATGTTACAGCTAAATTTCTGTTAAAAATTTTGCTCCCTATTAGTTTCATGTTACTTTGTTACTCTTTTATAGTTTTTCATATACTTATTTTTCTTGTCTGCTCACTTTTAAATTAAAAAAACCCCAAAACATTTTCTGGGGAAATCTGTAGATGCATTATGTTGGACTTTGGAGCCCGGGGTGGGCCAGAAGAATTAGCATGGTACTAATCAGTTCTAGATTGGATTTTACTACATTGCACGCTCACAGCAATTGAAAAGCAGAATAAAACAATTAAAAAAATCCAAACCACCTCAAAAAGGGGTCATAAATATATTGTACTCCTTTGAATTGCGCTGTTGTTCAGCTTTAGATTTGCTGGAAGATTGCTGGGAGCATCCACTTTTGATACGTTCCTTTTCCTACTGAACAGAAATGCTTCACAGATAATCCAAGAGGTCTAGGACATCAGAGTACAGAGATAGGTTCACTTCCTAGTCATAGCACAAAGGGATTTGTGTGTGGGATTAATTTAGACCAATTTAAGCTCTCCACCTTGTTGTACCGTTAATCTTTTTTTTTCCCGCCTCCAAACTGCTATACGTGAAAGGAGGAATGGGAGAGTAGGTGAGACCTCTTCAGCAGTTATGGGAGATCACTGCAAACCCGTTCTCTTCTTTCTCCAGACCTGTTGTCAACAGTAGATTATTTCATGTCGAACCTTGCTCAGAACCATAGCTTTGAGGCTTGCCTTGTCTCTCCTACTGATGGCTTAAAAAGTTAACCCTAAGTTTAAGTGGCCTTATTTAAGGACTTAACACTTTCAGGGTGTCCTGGGGTCAGAGGCAGGTCAGTTATTTCCACTGAGGGCTGTTGTAAAGTCTGAATGAAAAATGAGGTGCAACTGAGATGGCTTAGACGAATCACACAGTGATTAGGTACGGCTTCTGCTTGATTATGCATTCCACAGTGTTGTGAGGTACCAGGGTGAAAACTCAAAGCTCAAGCGTGAGCAGATGTAATCAAACTGGGCTAGGGAAATGGTGAGACAAAGCTGCATGACTTGCCTTGTATTACATATTTTTTTAGGCTTCAGGATAAAGGAGTTTAAAAAACTTCCTTTCTTGACGATACAGTGTTGTGGATCTTAAATAATAGGAAAGTATTTATAGTTGTCTGAAACTTCCATACGCTCTGCTCAGGAAGTAAATATGTAATCAGGAATGGAAATGAAAATTGATGCTCAGGGAACTTGGCTAATTGTTAGTAGGTGGAATTCACTGAGCACTGCAAGTAGGCAAAAATAACTTTGTCTTGCTCAGAAGAGAACTTGCCTAAAATTTAGGAATGAAGCTTGAATAACTGTTGCTGAAAATGTTATTTTAACCTGGAGCAAATGATGATGTGAGCTTTCTGTTATTGTCTCTGGCTGAGGAGTCTGATATATTCATGAGCAGAAAGCTCATAACAGGCTGAAATACCCCGTTATGTAGGTCTTAATTACAGAACAGAATGTTTTGAGGTAGTATGGATTTTTCTAATCACATTAGGAAAAGAGCAGCCCGTCATCTTCATGGGATTTGTTTGCTGGGGTATTTATTGAACTGCTTTTCTAATAATTAAAAGAAAATTTTTTGGTAAATTTCCAATGCCGACTGAACAGAAAATTGAAACAGAAAATTGAATTGCAATTTTATCTTTCCCGCTTCCCCCCCCAGTACACATGTTGTGGTGCAGCCGCAGGCACGTGAATTGCTGAGGGAAATGGTTCTGTGGGCATGCAAAAATAACCAAACTGCTGTGCGGTGACATCTGCCAGTCCTGATGAAGTCTAACTATGTTTTTGTGAAGACATTTAGAATCAAATGCCAGGCTTGATGCCATGCAAAATGGAGCCTTGAGCAATCTCTTTTGTCTTGTGCCAGGCATTGGTTCTTGCCTCCTTTGCCCTGTGGCAGTAGTAACTGATCCCCTAAATGGAGAACATGGATATTCATGGTTGTTGGGGGAAGAGTGGGAATAAGTTTTAAGGGTGAGGGTTCTGTAGAAATCATTCAGTGGCATAGGATGTTGCTGACGTTTTCTCTGCCTGCCTTCAATTATCTTTGCAGGGCTGATCATGGTTTTAGCAGGGGCATCTGAATTTGATCCTCAGTACAATAAAGATGCTACGAGCAGACCAGCAGACAACATTCAGATACCACAGGTTAGTTATATCAAGAGATGTTTTATAAATAACTGTCCCCTTCAAGGGAGAAGGGAGATGGCACTTCTGGGCAACCAGCTGACAGAGTTCAAGTTCTCAAGGCATTGATTTTGTTGAGATGCAACTGTATCTCTTCAGAAATAGGAATTAGAAGCTAGACTTGATTTTTTAATTTTTTTTAAAGAAAAGATAACGTTAATTGGTGATAATACTTAGCTTAAATTGAATCAGTTTAGTATATAGACTGCTGAGTTGGGTTTTTGTGGAGGGGTAAACTAAATAGGGAATTAGTGTCAGTCCTTATCGATTTTGAGTATTGAGATGAGGTGATCACCATTTGATAAAGTTCTTTTAACTAGATCTTTGTTAATGATTTAAATATGTTAATACTAAAATAAAATTATTATCTGATGTCTGAATTAATAATGTCTTTAAATACTATAAAGAATCCTCCATGAATGTCTGTTCGCCTCTGGTTGCCTTTTATTTTCATTTCCACACAGTCTTCCCAACAGAGATGCCATAATGCATACTGTGGCAAATAATTATTGCTAGCAGAGTTTTAGGAAGTCTTATTTATCAGAAACTAGTACTTTGGTTTTAAGAAGTTTAAAGCACAGTATACAAAATGCTGGAATGAAAAGGTTTCAAATTTGCAAAATGAGGGGGAATAGTCTCACTGATTTAACCTTTGCATGCACGCAATTCAATTTTCAAGTCGTAAACATGTATTTCGTGTTGTAAACATAAAGAAAATAGACTGAGCTATCTCTTGTCTTTTGTCTCTCTTACAAATTCTTTGTCATCTTGTGGACTTTGAGAAGGAGCTGGAATTGTGGTTAGGTGAAGTTTTTCAGCAGTGGGAGCACACGACTGGGAAAGATCACCTTGATCATCAGTTCTTTTCCTGTGCTGTTGCAAGCATTGGCATTGTGCAAGCCCTTTACATTTAATCATTCTTTATTTAAAATGCAGTCAGGCCTCCTGTAACCATATCCTACTGAGAAGCTGTTCCAGAACTTGCTGTTCTAGTAGTTAGGAGTCTTGTTTGTGACCAATTTATAGCCATGGGTTTTTGTCATCATTATTCTTGGGTCTAAATGATTCTTGCTATGTATATCCTTAATGCATTTATAGACAGAGGCAATAGCCTATTTCTTCTCTTTTTTTCTTCATTTTGCTCAACTAGAAAAGCTGCTTTTAATCCCCTCTTTCCCGAAAGGCTCTTCGTTTCCCTCATACAGTTAGTGCTGAATGGGGTACTGTTCCCAGTTGATATGTTCTTAAATTTTACATTGTTTTTTATTTTATTTGCTCAGAATTGTCCACAGTATTCCACGTTAAGTCTTAGCAGTGCCTTAGTGGCACTACTATTCCTGTATTTCTGCAGGGAGTAAGTTTCAACATACTGTTTTCCACAACTGTTTCATGTGAGGATTTAATTCCACTAGTGTGGAATCGCTAAGTTTTCTGGATTTCTCTTGTCTTATATACCTCTGTTTTCCAGCTAACAAGCTCCCGTCTTCGAGCTGCAGTTCTTGTTAGTATGCAAGTGCATGACCTTGCATTTTTATACTATTGGATTTTGTTCCATTTCTAAAGCTCCAGTAATCAGTCATCTGCATTCTGTTTTTTTCCCTTCTGAGTATATGACAGTACAAGTCTCCAAAGCATCAATACAGAAGGATATTGCTAATAATTTTTGCTAGTGTATTTTGCTTTTGGGGCCATGATCGTTGTTCCCATTTTTATTTCACTGTTTTATCATAAACCCAGTATCGATACTTTTATAAAAAAGTTTTCTTATGAAAGTTTTAGTTGTCATAGTCTGGTGGTATACAAAGATGTGCTTATAAGGAACTCTTTGTTAGAAGATCTTTTTTCAAGTGTAGGGAAAGACTTGTCAAAGGTCAGTGTAACCTGGCTGTGTTGATGGCCTAATTTCTCTTTGTGGCTGGAGATTTTGGAACCTCAATCTCTCCTCGGATGACTTGTTAACCTAAACAGTGAGGCTTCTGGGCCATGTATTGATTCTTATAAACTGTGAGCTTCTGTTACTCAGCTTTGCAGCCTCTTCCTCCAGGGTCTTCAACAAATTCAGCTGAGAGAGAGACCTGTTTGAGCTATACATCTTGGTCTAGTCAGGATCAAGGGAGGTCATCCTCAATAAAAACACCGTGGTTTTTTTTTTCAAGTTGGTGCTGTTTATAAGTTAAAATACTAGATCTTCAGCCTGCCAGGGAGTTCAGGCTTATAACGTGCCTTTACCTGAGACTATTTCTGAGGAAGTTGGCTGGGTCTTAGATGGGTGATTCTGTTGCTGGTGCATATTGGGTTTAATATAAATACCTTAGAAATATGGTTGAATCTAGTAAACCGTGACAATAAAATCAGATTTTAAAAAATATTTATCAATACAAATTTACTCAATGTTGTTCAAGGCAAGTTTCTTTGTGTGCAAATCTTTACTTCCCCCTCACTCGCACATTGAAACAAGGCATTTGAAGACACTTTTTGACTTTCTGGAGCTGGGTTATGAATAAAAATGGCTGATGTTCATCTCTACAGAACTTTACAGGGAAAAGTTACTTAAAGGCTTGCTTTTGTGAATGCAACTTCTTGTCCTCTATTCTCCTCCTGTATTTGTTCCTCCTTAGCACCAAAATACCTATTTGTGCGTAACTATTTTACTTTAGCTAATCAGAGAAATTGGTGGCATAAATGTGAAGAAGAATGAGCCTCCACTCACCTGCCCATACAGCCTGAAAGCCAGAGTTCTGCTGTTGACTCATCTTGCCAGGATGAAAGTTCCTGAGGTCCTTGAAGAAGGTAATGGCTTCTCCTCTAATCGGATATTGTTGGAAATGGAGCAACACATTACATGTTACAATACTTGTAATTCTTACCCGTTAAAGGGTTGCATGAATCTCTGCTCAATGATCTCTATGCAGTGTGCTTAGTTTTTCAACTTTAATGACTCTTTAAAAGCATTTACTTAGCATTTACTCATTCTCTTGACAGCTCTGTAATACTGATATCCTACTTTTTAATACTTTTTGGCTGCAAATGTGACTGATAATTTTTTTTCTCTTTGTAATAGAATAAAAAGTTAAACATGTGAAGTATTTGCTTTTCAGAGTAAAGAAATCCAAGATAAGCATAATATTGCTCTCTATAACATTTCCATGCATGGTTATTTTTGGAGTTTTTTAGCCTACTATATGAAGCAAAGATGACAAGATTAGAACTTTAAATATCAGTTACATACGAGCTTCAGTTTGTGTTTTGCAATTTTTCATACTTCTAAATATACAAACTGAAATGTTTCTAAATGCAGTTCTTGAGTTTCAGCCATGAAACTCAGTTTTTTAAACTGACCAGCAGACTTGAGATGTTCTGTATTTTAATGCAAATTAAAAAAAAAAAACAAACCACAAAGACCAAACAACAAACCAGTGAAGATACTTTGGTTCAAATTTTCCAGTTTCTTTCAAAAGAAAATTGATAATTTTTAAATAGTTACTAAAAATCTTTTTCCTTGCTACTTAGTTACTGTTTGTACTTACAACTTCACAGATCTGTATTCAAAAGTAGTTAGTACCTTACAAATAATGTTCTTCCCAAACCAGTATTACACTTAAAATTAAAAATCCTTTTTTTTAATCTGTGATTATCTAAAGAATTCATGCCATTTTAATAAGACTGGTAAATTGTCCATGCCATCCTATTGCTTTTTCAGATGGATCTAATAAGTACTTTGTAATTTGGTGTGGAAGCTACTTGTCTGGTATACAAAATTTGTGTTCCCTCTTAGTGCTTGCTCTTTCCTGTTTTGTTCGGGGATGTTACAGATGGGTGTGTCAATGAGAATAAAGTGGTATTTTCAATAATACAAGAATGAATAGAAATGAAGACCACACCATTAAATGTTCAGTTCACGTAAACTGTCTCCTTTTTGCAGCATAATTGTAGCCAGTTATGTCTTGCAGATCAGCAGTTTATCCTGAAGAAGAGTCCTGCATTACTTCAAGAAATGATTAATGTGATCTGCCAACTAATAATAATGGCTCGAAGCCGGGAAGGTAAGAAAAGAAGCTGTATAATTAAAACTAGTAAATATGATTCTTCATTGCAAAACTTCATAGAGTCTTCAGTTCTTTTTGGAAACTTAACCTGTGATATTTAGAAATGCCTAAATGCACTTCTGCTCTTCTTACTGTAATGAGAGAGTTCTCTATTTTGAGGATTGAAATGCTGCTGCCTCTGCCAAGCTGTACTCTGAAATCTTCAGTATGTGTGTTCAGCTTGTAATTTTTGCAATTAAAAGTTTCTCATTAAATGCAATTGAAAACCTTTTCTTAAAGATCTGGTCCATTTTCGATAGCAAAGCACTTGGTAAGTGCTTGGTAAGTACGACAAACTGAACCTTGTGTTCATCTTTTCATTTGCTCTTTCCCAGTTCTTCCTCTCCTTTTATGACTGCCACTTGTTTTTTTTTGGGTCATTTCTTTGTCACCGTTTCTTTGTATGTTGCTCATATTTTGCCATTTCAAGATCCTATGCTGTTTAGCCTGCCTTAGGGTTTTTTTCTAAACTTGTGGGGGCAGATGCTTTGCCATAATTGCTGTAGAAATTACAATTTAATTGAAAATGTAATATTTAAGCTTTTTTATTTTTACTGTAAAAAGGCAATTACGCTGAAGATGGTTGCTTGCAGTGCAAAAACCAAAGACTTGGATCTCATTCCTTTATTGCAACAAACATAGGCAAGGCATATTTTTATGCCAAATTCGTAACCATTTTGTTTGCTATCAAATAATACTTATTGGTTTATCTTTACTCGACCAAAACTCCTTTAACAAGCATTAATAGCCTCCTAGCAAGAATGGTTTGGGGGAAGTACTTTCCCAGTACTATTGCGAGTGGTGCTGGAAATTGTGCTCCATAACCAAATAAAGTATGAGGGGGGACGTGTGAGCAGATAAGGATGTTGTGTACTGCCTTACGTACTGCTTTGAAATTCCAGAAAATTCAGATTTTTAGCTTAAATTAAAATAAAATTAAACAGTATTTTGGAAGACAGTAGTGTAAACTGATAGTCCATTTGCATGTGAAATGGCAATGATGGTTATTAAAAAAGCAAACCTAAATAACCTCTACTACTAACAATTGCTAGAGATTATCATGATCCCTTCCAACCTCAATGAGTCTGAGAAAGTGGATGAGAATTTATAGCTGTCATTATGTATGGCAGAAGTTACTTCCATAGATTTGAAAAAGAAGTAGTGTATCCCAGGTATAGTTGAGGATTTGTTTGATATTTCTTTAGCAGGTTTTCATAGACTTATAGAGTGGTTTAGGTTGGAAGGGACCTCAAAGATCATCTAGTTCCAACCCCCCTGCCATGGGCAGGGACACCCTCCACTAGACCAGGGTGCCCAAAGCCCCATCCAACCTGGCCTTGAACGCTTCCAGGGAGGGGGCATCCACAGCTTCTCTGGGCAACCTGTTCCAGTGCCTCACCACCCTCACAGTGAAGAATTTTTTCATTATATGTAATCTAAGTCTTCTACCCTTTCTCAAAATTATTTTCAAAGTTTTAAAATGTCAGTATTCAGAAATTTGAACCAAACACTTCCTCTCACTTCCATGCCAGTGCTCTCAGTACAAAGCATTAAAGGGAAGGTGATACCAGACTGTTGCCTATCAGGCCAACAATAATGAATTTGAGGACTTGAAGGTAAACGGTTTCAGAATTTTAGCCTTTCATCTAAAGGAAAATCACCATTTTTGCTACTTATCACTTAGCAAATTTAAAATACTGGCCGTATTTTTGATGACTGTACATGTAGAGAGGATTTTGCCCCCTGCTGACTGCTATTGGGAAACAACTGGAGATTGAAAAGATGTTATTGGTGGTTTTGGTGTTTTGTTTGTGGTTTTTTTTTTTAAAGATGCGAGTAAAATTAAAGTTAGGTATTGACATTTTTGAGAGACTGTTTTCATTTAATTTTGTGTATTTGTCATCTTAATGTAATTTTAATTAGCTCAAAACTTAACTACAGATGTTTCTGGGTTTAGTTTTAACTTTTACTTTTAATTTTCACTTAAATCAGCCTTAGCATGGTCCATAAAATTAATCGCATGCTATAATTAGCCATAGATGTTCAGCAGTCTTGATCTGTGAAAATACAAAGATGATGGCTTACATTAATACTATCTAAGGAAATATTTTTGGGATGAATCTTATTTTGTGAAACCTAAATTGGTGGTGGGATGAGGAGTCTCATTTTGTGCTGCATTCATTTATCTCTTTCAAATATCCATTATTATTGTTATTGTTCTTATTAGTAGCTTAAAAATATCTGTAACCATTTATATTTGTACTTTGTAATCACGTCTTTTGAGGAAAAGCACCTTGGATGAATCTTCAGAATCTTGGCACTTTGTTTTCCTAGTTAATTTTAGAAATGTCTACATAGCATTCAACTATGGGTCCAGTATCAGCTGTTCTTGAAGGAGATGCAAGACTGAGAAACAGTAAGGACAGAACATCACAGAATGAGATTTATGAAGTTCTGCTGCCTGAGCCCTTCACAGGGACAAGCATCCCACCTCCCCAGAGAGCAAAAAGTGGTGCCTCAGGCTGCTTGGGCATCCCCATAAGTCATGGACGCTTCCTTTCTTATCAAACCCTATGAGAAACAATGTCAGGAAAGAGTGAGTGTAGGTTTGGCATAAAAATCATTTAATCGTGCTTACTTCTTAATTTTTAACAGACCTATCATACTTTGCACATGAGTTTGGATTTGTTATTATTTGGATTTGTTATTTGCAAGGAACAGTTTTAATCTGCTTTCATCAAAACAGAATTGATACTATTTTCTTTTCAATCCAGTCAGTTTTTATTTACTGCTAAGCTTTTTCCAGCCTGCTGGAAAATGTGGCAATTGTGAGCTACCTTCAGATAAAATGTCTTGTACTGTCTTGCTTGACTTCTGCATAGTCTGTGAGACTTTCTTTTTATGTGCAGCTCCCTGAAAATATGCTTCGCTCTGTGGCATCCCTTGCTTACATCCATTGTTTTGTGACGATCAACTGGTAGTTGATAATTAGCAGGTCTAAATTATTTTGATGGCTTCTTCGAGATCATCCTTAGGTATCATAAGCATATAGCTGCCCTGCCAAGTGAGGTGTTTGCTGCCAAAACCATGGAATGTGCTGTCATAACTGTCTGCAGGAAAGTTAGGTGTCAGTTCAGCCGTCCAGCCCAAGTGCAATTCTTAATCCAGGTTGGAGGCTGCAGTGCAATGTACATAAAGGTTGTGGTTTGACCCAGGTGTATACCATTCCTTCATAAGCAACTCTGATTTGGATTTAAATTTACTTTAATGTCAAATTTAATGTCATATGTTTTGGGTGACTTTATGACCTTAAATTAAAGGTCATCTTGTCTTGTGTACTTTGACAAGCAGAAGCTGTCAAAGTATGTGCAGTAATGGCATTCATTTTATGGTGGGGGCAATTGGGTGGTGTTAAAATCTATACTGTCCTCAGATCCGCTCTCGGAGGAGTATAAAGTCCTGTATTATTTTCAGGAAACCAAAATAATATTACCCAGCTTTGTTAAAATATTTTACTACTGCCATATGGATGATGGGTTAATGCTTTAAGAAAGAGAAGAATTTCTACTCTGACTAGTGCTCTGTAGTCTCAAAGCTCTAGGTGAATTTCTTGCAAAAGCCAGTTTGTCAGGCGATATTTAGGATTCCTCTATTAACTTGGTTTGCAGCGTGAGGTGGTTTTAATTTAAAAAATCCTGTGACATTCCTTAGCAGCAGCCAAAAAAATTACAGGGGAAGTGGAAGATAGGTAAGATGGAAAGTAAATTTTGTGCTATTTAGTTGGGAGATTAGTCGTTCCGTCACCTTTTTCTTTTTTTTTGAAAGGTAGAAGTTATGTCTTTACTACCTATCAGTATGTCTAGCCAGATAGTTCCATTCATGAGTTATTTTTCTCTTTGCATTGCATATATAGTCTTCACACTGTTTATTAATATTCTGAAATGAGTTTTCTAAACAGGGTTTTGAGAAGTCTTATTTATGAATGTATGGTTGTCTAAGAGTTAAAAAGCAGTATGTGGAAACCTGTCTGCTTTGTTTTTTCATTTCTTTGCAAACATGATGAAGAGTATTAAATGACTTTTTGCTTTGCTCTGTTCTGTTTAAGGCTTTTTCTTGTCTATCTTTTAGTGATTTTATTTACATAGAGTGTATATACCTCTGTACTTTAAAACATTTCTGAAAGAAAAGTTGAATAGATGTTTGTTCAGACACCACTTTTAACCTTTAGATTTAGTTTTAAAGGCATGCCTTTGATATTTTTACAGCTCTTCTTACTGCCTTCTAACATAATATGCTCTGCTTAGCTTCAGTTATACCTACATTTTTTTCTTGCATGTAATAGGCTGCCACCTTTATCCCTCAAGATGAAAATCTTATAAATAATGTATTGTGTTGTTAAAGAGTAATGTCTACTGATAAACTATAAGGATATGCTTACAAAGTAAGAGCTAAACACATTATATATGTTGTACAAATTTAAATAAGTTTGGTTTGATGCTTAATTTAAAAAAAAAAACAAAACCTAACAACTTAAGTGGTGATGTTTTTGTCTCAAATAATTGCATAGATACATTGTGCTGCTGTTCCCTGAGACAATGTTAGATGGAAGTCTTTCCCTTTCTTAAGAGTTCAGCTATGATAGCCTAAATAGAGGGAAGAAAATATCTGCTGAGCTGTGTGACTGCAATGAGAGCAAAAAGTCTGCCTGGTTAATTATGCTGCACACTTTAAGATGCCTCTTTCTTTTGCTTGATTGAAAACATGATTTTCTGTAGTCTATAACACAAGTATACATTGTAAAAGCGTAACAAGAAAAAAAATTAAAAATTATGTCTTCTGTTTCATTCTCCCCAAGAAAGGGAGTTCCGTGCTCCATCTTTGGGATCTTTGGAAAATTGCATGAAGCTTTCCCAGATGACTGTCCAGGGACTTCAGCAGTTCAAGTCCCCCCTTTTGCAGCTGCCTCACATTGAAGAGGACAACCTTAGGCGGGTCTCCAATCATAAAAAGGTATAAAACTGTAAACGATACTTGTTAACATCTGAAAACATTTTCTGTTACTTCTTTTACCTGTTTGCCTATAAGGAAGCAAGGTCATGAATTAACTAGGAGAATAAAAAGATACTTCTTTTTTTCAGGAATGCAATACGATACTTCCTAGGTCTGTGTTTCTTTAAAGTCCCTCTCAGGAGGTGGGAATTGAGATCAGAGATCTTCTAAGTGTAGAAGACTGTAAAAGATCAGTCTACACTGACCTCACAAACAGAAGAAACAGCTTCCTCCTTACAGAGTACTGTCTCCTATTTAATATAACATTTTCCCAGAATATAGCTGGAATATCCTACTGGGAATTTTTTTCCTTGTTTGTCTTTACATCAATCTTAATCTAGTTTGGTAGAAAATATATTTGGAAGGTAGCACAGAGAAGTTCCTAAAAGGAAAAAAATAATCAATTACTGTGGGAAGTATTTCAGAATTTGTGATCCTTTACGTATGAAAGAGGATGCATTAAAAGGCTATTGCTGTGTACTTGTAGTTGGATAAGTGTTGGTGTTTGTAGAATTTAAGGACAAAAAGTAATAGTCTTCTCTGAATACCTGCATGCGTGTCTTCACTGTTGTTGCACGGACTGTATCTCTGTATTCAAACCTGCTTGTTTGTTTCACTGTAGTGTATCTTCTAGGAAAACTTGGTTAGAGACAAGCAGTTGTCTTGTAGTAGAAGCTGATGACTTTTGTGATAGTCTTACTACAGTGGTTAATTCTTATCAATCTTAAAAAATATTCTTTTTATCTAATTGAAGTTTTGTTTAACTTTAACTACAGCTTTAGATGGTGTTTAAATGTTTCTGTGTTAATGTGAGGATAAAGAATACTTGAGTACTGCATTTTTTTTAGTCCACTTTGAAGATATTTATTCATCAAATAGTCAAGTAGTCTTTTCTTGTGGTTGAAGTAAAAGAATAATTCTCCTGTAGGTATTGTCAAACAGTTACTTTTCTTAATCCAGCCCTAAACTACAGGGAGCATACAAAAAAAGCACACCATTTTAGATGTATTTTTTTGCATGTGCAGTGTAACGAAGTACAGCAATCAAGCATTTGGCTGTCTCATAACCTCACCTGTCCTTCCTCTGAAAGAGGGATGAGACCAGTTTATTAGGTTGGTTTGTACAGGATTCCCATTGATCAAAATTTTAAAAAATATAGACCCCTAGGGTGGAGGTATGATCAGTCTACCTAGATACGTGAAGCTGTTTTAAATAAAATATGCACTTCTCTAATGGGCTGAAGTAATCAAGTGTTCAGACAAATCTGTGTTTCTTTTATTGTTTTCACTCTGCTCTTCAGATCTTAAAAGAAATGGTTTTAGTGTTGTTTGCAATTCAGTATTGAAAAAGAAAAGTAACTTACATGTTCCTCCTGATATAAATCTCAAAGCACTGCAGTACTCTAAATAAAGAACCCATTTAGTAAAATTTCTTGGCTCAGCTTTTTGAAAAAGCTGGCTGAAGTAATCGTTTTATAAGAAATGCATTCAGTTTTTCTAAGAGGTGGCAGAGCACTTCTTTGAACAGTGGGGTGTTCCATACTATTTAGCAGGTTTGAATGCATCCTCTTTGTTTCATTGTTTCTCAGAACATATGCTTGCTAGTTTCCTAAAGTATGGTTTTTATAAGAACAAATCAAATGGTGTGTATGTATTAGTAATGTGGGAACACAAGTGATGTATTATCAAGAGTTTATTTGCAGACTGTGTTCTCTGCTACCATATGACTTCCTTTTTCTTTTTTCTTTTTTTTTTTTAAATTCAGTATAAAATCAAAAGTATTCAGGATTTGGTGAGTTTGAAAGGTTCTGATCGTCGCAATTTACTGCATTTCCTAGAAGATAAGAAATATGAAGAAGTTATGGCTGTCCTTGGCAGCTTTCCGTATGTCACTATGGATATAAAACCACAGGGTGAGTGGGAGGTCCTTTTGTTCTGTATATGTCGCTCTTCTGACATTTTGATAGTCTGTTGGCAGTAAGCTTTTGGAGGACGCTGAAACACAACTCACTGTTATTTATGTGGCCTGGAAATGACATACTTTTTTGAGTGGCGGGCTCTTGTACATGAGATTTATAGTCTGAGGAGATAAAGTACATTGAAACATTTCACAGATTCCCCAGCCAGCAGTACTTTCTCCTGCAGGAACTTATCTGATATTTCATCCGTTGATTTAATATTTCATGAGCAATGTGGAATTCTGCTTGAAATACCACTTTTATTAGCTATCTTAAAAAGTTGTGCTTATTCCAGAATTTATGCTCCGGTTACTCCAGCATGGAGAGTCCTTTGTGAGATTTTGAGTTGGAGACCCTGATGACTAAATATTCATGGGTTCCTCTG
Source organism: Balearica regulorum gibbericeps (assembly GCF_011004875.1). NCBI lineage: Eukaryota > Metazoa > Chordata > Aves > Gruiformes > Gruidae > Balearica > Balearica regulorum. The sequence goes on along the minus strand of NC_046186.1, from coordinate 50,300,895 downwards.
TGATAATTGTTGTATGTTTTTTATATCTGGCAGAATTTGTCCGTGCTATGCTTAGCTGCCTTTTGTATGCACTGTTTCCATGAATGTATAATGCTCTTCCTCTCTGAAGAGTACGTATGTTATTAAGCAGTTCCTGTTAGGCACCCTTTCAGTGGAAAGTGAATTGGTTTTGCGGTCTCCTTTCCTTTGTAGATGATCAGCACTAGTAAATGTGAGATATTTGAAAAGTTGTTCTAATACTTGTTTTGAGTTTATATTGGCTGCAATGATCAAATTCAAAATGTGGGATGTTTTGTTTGGGTAGCCTAACTTGTAATTAGGCTTATGCATAGTCATCTGTGAAGCAAATGTTAATGGAAATATCCATTAAAGAAGCAAAAGTCTGTTAAGCTTGGTATTTCTAAATGTTGTTTATGTGTGTTTTTAAAAACAATTGAAAAAAAAAGACTTTATCTTCTTGTAGCACAAGATTGTACGCAGTCCTGTTAATCTGCTTAAAATTTAGTCTTGGAGTATCTTCCCTTATTTTGGCAAGCAATCCTTTTCTGCCTGTAGTTGTCATTTGTCACAGAACTGTACTCAGGTGTGATATGGAGGATTAAACAATGCATATGCTTTTCTACTTAGCTCGATATTACCATTATATAAAAGATATGTGTATAAACTAGTGAATAGTAAAACTGCTTTCTTGGGGGCGGGGGTGGTGGCAGTGAGGGAAGTCCACACTGGGATATAACTCTTCCTCCCCAACCTGGGACATTCTCCAGTTCATGGACTGGAGGTATAAACTCCTCAGTGGCTTTCCCGTGGGTTTTATGTTGGATGTTTTAGTTAAAATAATCATTACTGTTCTTTTATTTTCCTTTGCCTTCTACTTAAAAAAGAATTAAATGCATAATTGTTAATGTGGCATTGAAATTGAGTTATTAATCATATGAAAGTCAGGAAAATCAAAGTTATGATTCCCAGAACAAATATAACAGGGTCCCTTTGGTCATGTGTGGTATTTCATGTTTCTGAAGCTTTAATATATAATGTGCAATATTACAGAGTTATGGTTCCCACAGCAGCTATAACTTTGAATTTTCTAACTTTCATGCAATTAAAATTTCAAACTCAATGTTGCTGTTTTATAGTTTGCTGAATTACCAGCCCTCATCCTGATAGTATATTTGGGGTTATAAGAGTTATTTAATACTATTTTGAAATTGTTTTTTGTTAAAAATTCTGAAATGTGTATGCTTACATTTAGACATAACAGAAACAATGTTTAATGGAAAAAAAGGCTTGAGAGAAGTTTAATAGATGTGTTGCTTTTCTTTTTACACTAGTTTTGGATGATGAAGACAGCAACAATATTACCGTAGGTTCTCTTGTCACTGTTCTGGTCACACTGACAAGACAGACCATGGCAGTAAGTATTAAGAATAATTGTTCTTTCAGGGTAATTGCAAGTATATGCTAATAAATAGGCATGCTGCTTTTCAAGCTCACATAGTGTTTTGTAAATAAAACTGTAAAATTAAGATTTGAAATTGAGAACTTGTGCACCTAATCCTCCCTTATGTTTTTGTTTCTGAATGAGAAAGTTTTCCTGGAATCAAACCAAAGTTCAGTCTGACTCCTTGCAGTTGTCTAGGGAACAGTAAAATAATATGGCAAGTGATACTGCCCTGAGGTTTGTAAATAACAGGAAAAGAGACATTCAGAAACTTAGTTTTTGAACTAGAATAAAGTGTTCACTCAAGTCCTTAGGATAGTGTTTGATTTCACTTTATGTGGGCTCATAATGTTACAAATCTCTTGGGTATTTTAGACACTTTTATGAAAGAAACTCAGTCCAGGAGAATGCAGAATATACGTAACATAATACAAAGGAAGTACAGCAGTGCCACGTGAAGGAAGTGGACTGCTGAATGGGTAGCAGTGTGGCATAACCAAAATAATACTACACCCTAGTAGTTAAACTTCTGACCTGTTCTTATTTTTTAGCTTAAAATGTAGTAATGACTTTCTTTAAACAAAAAACTTAAATGCACAGAAACTAAACAAACTTTAACCTGACAAAGCCTGCAGTGTCAATTTTTGCATCTGTACTATTCAGATAATTGTCTAAGTAAATGGAAAGCCTTGAGTTATGCTTCTAAGGTAAGGCCTACAAGCATGGGTGTTACAGTTGAGGATCAGATTAGCCATTGAAGCCAGTTCAGCAGAAAGCAGTCTGTAGATACAAGTACCATGTGTTCATGCTATGGAATTCCAGAACGCACCATCTTGATGACTGAGGATGCAGCAGGTAGAGAGTGAAAGCACTGTATTGCTATGCTGGACCTTAAAAATGAAGGAAACTGAAAATTGGCATAGTGAACTGTACTTAGAAATTAATTAAAACATCTGACAGCATACAGAAAACTCATCTAACATGTTTTCTACATGAACTCCACTAGGCAGTCTGGCATTGAGATACATGACCTACAAACTAGAGCTAGCTTTTTATATGATGCTTTTTCTTGTGGTGGTATCTCATATTTGCCATCTTTATACCAGACAGCTCTTTATGACTGATTTTTTTTTTAATGGCATATAGTATGTTTTGAAGAAATGCATGAAAGAAATTCTATTTGTATCGACACATTCTAGTCTACATTTCATATTTCTTGTTTGATTTGTTGTCCTGTGTCCCTGAGTAGCAGTGCAGCTGTTGAAGTTTATAATGCTCTGGCAACTGGAGCAAAATTTGCATTTTACTACTGCTTGCTTTTGTGATACAGAATTTCTGTGCTTTATAGAACAAGTAGATTCTTTGGAACAAGATGAGATGTTGTAACTAAAATTCTTTAGAACGTTAGTGATGGAAAAATCCTAGACCAAATGTTCAAAACAGTGTTTAATTTTGATCTGCTAATCCCCTGTAGTGTTTGTCATTGATAAAAGAATTTGCCGTAGTAAGTAAAACCTTCAGATCTGATTAAGGTGACTTAGTTTAAGTTCAAATATAAAATAATAATTTGCTCTTTTGGTACAGAGGGGCATTAATAGTTTTCACATCTTTCTCTAACCAGGAAGTGTTTGAAAAGGAACAGTCTATATGTGCAGCGGAAGAGCAACCAACGGAAGAAGGGGTAAGTGAAAAATGAATGTTCCTAGTGCTAGCTAAAGAGAACTTTCAGATCTTGCGTTGTTAATTGTGTGTTTCTCAAGCATTTTTTTCCCCATAAATGCTTCCTGAAGTGTCTCTTGAGCTACGCTTTCTAACTTTAGCTCTCAGCTTAAAATGCTTAAAGTACAGTGAATGCCTGAAATTTAATGAACAGAATAAATGTTTTAAATACTGCTTTCCTACAGCAAGGAGATGTCAACAAAGTTAAGAGCAAAGGATGGCAGCAAAAGAATAAAGGAACCAAGAAAGCTTCAAAATCAAAGAAAAAGAAGCCGTTGAAAAAGAAACCTGTGCCACCTTCATTGCCGCCACCAAAACAGCAGAAGCAAAAACAAGCTAATGGGGTAGCTCATAGATTAATTGATATTTTAGTATTTTGTACAGCTTATCATTCTTAATCTGATGGGGGTTTTTATCTGTCTTGTTACATCTGATTCTACACTTTTGTAAAGCATACTTCCTAAAATAGCATTTTTTTTTCCTTGATGTTTAAAAATGACTGGTAAAATAATCAGGGAACCACCACAGTAATGTGTCCAGGGGCCTGTTGAAAGTTGTGCCCAACTGCTTTAGAAGTCTGGCTTCATAGTCCCTTCTTATTAGTTCTGGTTATGCTGCTTTTTGGGAGGTTCAGTACCTTCTACTTGTACTTTAAAGGAAAAAACTGAAATGAGACTTTATTTTGGTAAGTTAAGTAGCTTTAGTACCTTTATGCTCCCATTGCATGGTGTTTTCTCCACCGCATGGGCCATATTGTAGGTACTTCCTCATATTCTCTCTAATTCTCTTATGACTTTTTGAAATGTGATCCCAGAATCAAATGCTGTTTTCTCCTATTTGTGTTGTGGATGCCATATGGAGAAGGAAAATTGCTTCCTGGCTTCTCTTAGCACATGAAGTGATCATGAAGCACGTGAAGTAGTCTTCACTGTAGACATGCTCTGTGAAACTAGAAGTGTAGATCAAAATAGGAAATAAGGGCTATGACCTTAAGACGAGTGCTGTGAATGCTGCGTACTACAATAATGCAGACAAACTAAGTTAAAGGTATTTGTTTTGTTTTGTTTTTTCCTCTTTCTTTTCCATTAGGAAGTAGTTGTGAAGGAAGAGGAGGAGGAGATCTCTGATAAAGGAAGTGAATCTGAAGAAGAAGAAACAAACAGGGACTCTCAAAGTGAAAAAGATGATGGAAGTGACAGAGACTCTGACAGAGAACAAGATGAGAAGCAGAACAAAGATGATGAAGCTGTAAGCTTTACTTTTTCTGAAGGGTAATGTTGCCTCTGAGGTTGAGAGAAAATGCATTTTAATCCTCTAGCATCCCCTCAGGCTAGGCAACACTAGGATGAAGGAGTAATATCAGTTCTCCAGAGGTTTTCAGACCTCATTCTGGCATAAGAGCTTTGTCATTACAAGTCTGTTTCACAGAGAGCAGTGAAGGGTCTTTGCAGCATAGACAGAAAACTTAAGAATGACATGAGAAAAACAGCTTAACTTCAGGAAAAGATTGTAATGTTTCTTTCAGCTTAATTTGATTACTAGCTACTGCAGATTTTGTGAGATAATATCTCTCCTTTGAACTTTGTTCTTTACGTGCAGTGGCTGTTGCATACCGCGTAATGCATACTGTAAGCATGCAGTAGTTGAATGAACTTGTATATGTGCTTACTAAATTCTAGTAATTGTTAATAATTTAGTTGTTCGAAACTGTAATTGTAATTGAGAATGAGGCATTGTGGTGGTAGGTGATTTCTGCACCACAGGTCTTGCAGCTGTCACTCAAGTCTTCCACTGTAAGTCCTGTAGAGGGTGAGAATAAGCTTTTGATGGGAAAAGAATCATCAAGCTTGTAATCAGGGCTTTTACACCTTAGGTAGGGAGTGTTAATAGGCAGTGCTGTAGAAGTGACTTTTGAAGAATGTGTGCAAGCCCTGCAGATCTGTATTTTGGGGTTTGGGGGGGTTTGTTTACATGAGTGGTCTCTTCAGTTTTATTGTGGCTTTTTTTTTTCTTTTAATCATAGTGTATAACCTAATCTCTGCATGCCTTTCCCTCTTATAATCTGTAGTGTAGCACAAGAACTAGCCATATGTATCATTTCCATGGGCTAAAATTTTTTTTTTTTTTTTTTTTTTAATGCAAAAGATGGCTAGTGCACAGTAACTCTTTAAACTTGTCTTTCACAGGAGTGGCAAGAGTTACAGCAGAGTATACAGAGAAAGGAACGAGCTCTTCTTGAAACGAAGTCAAAGATAACGCATCCCGTTTACAGTCTTTTTTTTCCTGAGGTCAGTAATAGAAAACATTACAGTCGTGAAACATGAGAATTAATATAATACAAATTAATTGCTCTTTTTATATCCTTACTGTAAACATTAGGCTTTTTTAAAAGTCTAATACTTTGAAAAAATTGCTAATCTTAATTTAAACAAAGTGTTAATTTATAAAGTCCTCTTAAACTCCTTCAGATACTTTCCTAAAAACTTCTAATGTATTATTCTGTCTATCCAGTTCCCAGATACTTGTGAACTTGTGTAGAATTTAAAGTTCAAAAAAAAAAGCCAATTGTGGAAGAATCTTTCCAACAGAGCTCAAAAATACGAGATCAGGTGTGGATGAGTATCAGAGAAAGGGATGTATTTGAGTGGTGACTCAGTACAGTAGATAGGCTGAGGTGTCTTTACAGCAGCCTTTGGCGTTGAAAATATGTTCCGATATATCAGTTGTTACCGATGCAAACAGCTAACACAGTAGGTGTCTGAAAACCCATTACAGCAATGAAACCTTGAAAAAGATGGGATTTTTCAAAGCTTTTGTGTTCTGAGCAAGTAAGTTAGGTCTTTTGGGAGGCGACTAGATTGGAACCAGGACAAAGGAGTATTTGGCCACACTTTCTTTCGAGGCCAGTAGTTCAGAGGGCTTCCTTTGCTTCCCTGCTGTCTGACTAGGGAACTAATCTAGGATCTCTTCTCTCTTGTCATGCTATCTCCAATAGCATGTAGGTGGGGTGTAAGGCTTATGCTTCCTCTTGTGTTTTAAAGGAGACAACTGACATGGGGAAAAACAGGAAAACATGAGAAAAAAAGGAAGACACTGTGTACATTTGCTCCCTTTTTTCAGTCCTCAGGGCTCTTTATGTCTATACCCTGTATGCTTACTGCATGTGCAAAACATACTCTGTGGTACCCATGCTTGTGCTCATGCGGTTCCTGCTGTTTTCATATAGTTCTGCCATCACTGGAAAGCAAAGTGTGGGAAGCCAGACCTATTGCTAAGGAGCCAGACAAGATATACAAATAAACCAAAGAAATTGTTTTCCCGAAGGCCTTAGCTGGCAGTTGTGTGCCCTCACGACATCTAGTTTTGTAACGGCTGATCTTAATACTGTATTTTCCTGACACTCTTAAGTACCCTCCCATCTCTCTATACAGCTTCTGGCAGTACTGCTCTTCTGGCTGCCTTAGATCATGTCAAATATGCAGCAGAGTCTTAATACCTCCTTACTGTGAAGGCAGCTGGCTTTGGTCATCAGTCTAAGCTCAAACAGCAAGTATGTGCTATGCCCAGTGCCACTGGGCGCTAACTATTTGTATTTTTGCATTTCTTTTCTTACTGCACTGAGGGTTCCTTTGGAGACTTCGCTTACACTTACTCTGTACAGAGCTGCTTAAGCTTTAGCTGTGTGTAACCAAGCTGCTGATGGTTTTTATGATAAAACCTAAATACAGGACTATGCTAAAAAAAAAAAAAGTAGGGCTGAAAATGCTTGAACTTGAAAGATACACATGTATTATCTCATGGTACTGCAGTTGTAAATTTTCCAACCTCTCTCAACTGATTTCCTGATAGTTGACTGCAGCTGTATTTAGTGCTGTAGCTGCCGTTGGAGCATGTTCAGATAGAGTTGATTTGCAACATCTGAAGAACAAAATCCATCATACTCTCTGGGTGGTTGTTTCATCTTGTGATTTAGAGCATTATGTGTGTTGTGGTCATGGCCAGTTCCGAGATGCAGAGTTAAGGTTGAAATGCTGTAGTTGTGTGAATCTCTGTATTTCCAGAATTTACAGATAATTGAGTGTAGCTGAGCCTAATATACTTGTTTTCAGGTGGTAACCTTAACACTGTTTCATCTAAGTTTTTGGGCAGTTGATTACTCTGCCAGTGATGCATCTTTAATCTGTGCAGGTTCCTAAATAATTATCTTCTGCCTCTGCATCCGTGGATCCAGAAACTGCACAGATTGTAGTTTTGACATTTTTAGGTAGAAACTGGCCCTGGTGTTCCAATTTAATGAACATACTGGTTTCCTGGCATGCCAAACCTTGCACCCATCTGTTAAAGGGCGTTTTGCCCATTTGCATGTTAGCTTGCCAGATTCTCACAGGCATAAACTTTAAATTCCACCCAATAAGAGAGAGGAAAATGACACTCCTGCACAGTTGTCCTTTCTATAAAAAAAGCAGTGGTACTTCGGGGTCAGGAGCTTTACTTCCGAAGAGTTTACTCTATATGAGCATTAGATCAATGAACATCATTTGTTCTGGTATTTCTTTTCCCCCCTTGGTTGTTATTTTTACCATTTTTTGTGAAAATCCAGTTGGTAGTTTTGATCTTTGTTCTAAAAAAAAATAAAAAATTATTCCTTGCCATTGAGAGTGATGGAAACATACACAATGTATAGTAAGTCAGCCCAGTGTTTTGGTGACATCAGAAAATAATGTATTGATACAAATGCAGGTCATTTTTCTATGGTCAGAGTCCTTGTAGGGCCCAAATGGCGAGTAGCCATTTCTGTAACGGATCTAGCTTCTGTAGTTCTTGTTCATCTGTACTATTTATGCTGTTTATCCTCCTATTCCTAGAGGCCCCTTGGCTAGGAAATAAACACTTCAACTGTGTAAGATTCTTCTTTGCTACAGCTGTCAAGGAGATTGACAGTATATTTATTGTTGAAACTTACAGATAAAATAACTTATGCCTTGTAATCACATGGGACAGCTTTTCATAAAGAAAATAACTTAGAATAGTTGTAGAAAGGTCGTCTTATAATTCTATGATTTCTGGTTATATTCATATAGTATATGAATAGGTTTTTGTCCTGTTCTCAGTGCCAGTTCTAAACAGGTGAAGGAATTGCTGTTGCTTTACTGTGATGCAGTTGTTTTTGCTTTTATACGCTGTAAAATGGGCATTAACGTATTGAGTTAATTTTACACTCCTCTGCTCTGGGACTCAGCAGTGCTAATCAGGGTGTTTCGGTTGCTGGTGTGAGAGTCTTGCTGTTGTAAATCTATAGTTTGCTAGTTGAATATTTCAGTGAGATGGTGATAATTATTACTAGTGTAACAATTAGTCGCTCCAAAAGAGAAAAGGAGTTAATTTAGCTTTTGTAATTTTTCAACCTGTATTATTTAAGCTTCAGATCACCAAACATTGGCTTCTGAAGTGTTTCAAAAACAAACAAAACAAACCCCACAAACCCACACCAAAACTACTGAACTCTTGACTCTTTCAGTAGAGACAAAATTCTTCAAATTCTCCATATTAACATCATTTGCTTCCCACCTGTGGAATTTGGAAGGGGCTCAGAGGTGGTGTTAAAGTCCTCTATATCTTTTCATTCAGTCCCTCTAATGCTGTTAGATTAAAACCAAAACAACCACTTTCATGCCGCACTGAACAACTCCCTGGTTGTTGTTGGTGTAATTATATAAAACTTGGCCTCCTGGTTTGACGTGTGACTTGTAACTGTCATAAGATGCACTCTTAGGGCGTTTTATAAACGTGATCAGTTACCAGACCATCAGGGGTGGGTAAAAATGGTTTTGGAACACAGTTCAGGAGTCCTATATTTGGGTTGTCTAAAGGGTGTGGGGTCGTCCTCTTTTTTCCACTAAGGGTAACACTATGCTGTTATGACTATTACCTATCCACTAAAATATTTCTTCATAAATATGAAGTCGTGTCCCCCCATCCCCTCCCCGCTATTCTCACTTTTTTTAAGGAAAGACTTAGAGGTGAAGGAAGGGAAACTTGCTTGGCAGTACTAAACTAACCTCTTTGCAATAGAAAGGTTGTGTTGAAGTGGATTTTGCCAAAAATGTGTGCCAGAGAGTTAACCAAAGTGGAGTAGTGGTTAAATGAAGAACAGTTGATGCTGAGGAGCTATAGTCTTTCGCATTTGAGAATGGTTGTGCCTGTGCTGCTGAACTGCACCACGGTCTTAAAAATCTGACTCAAATTGAGTTACTTTTGTACAGTGTTGCTGTCTTTTATGAAGGACTGCACTCATTTAATTTCATTTAGTTTGGGAACTCTGCTTTACTGCCTGCAGTGGCAAGACCTTTGAGACCTGCAGCTGTTTTGAAAGCTGTGTGTGGTAGGCAGCAGTTGTTGGGTATCCTTTTCAAATTTCAATATTGCTTGCAGTTCATACTTCCTTGAAGTAAAATCTGGGTCCAAATTCCAACTTTCAGCAGATTCCCACTTTCTGGAGAGGGGGGAGAGGAAGTGGGGCAAAGCATACTTTCCTGAAAAGGATTGTTTACTGGGAAGAATATCTGTCTTTTGGCATGTCTTGCTTTATATGCTGACTTTTTTTATCCAGACTGGATTTCTGCGGAAGGACCTAAGGTAGTGTTGTGTTGCATGAAGTTGTTTGTTAATCCTCAGTGGACGCAATTCTTCAGACCAGTTCCATGTCTCACGTGGTAGCTTAGGCTGAATGTACAGAATGAAGCCTTTGGAAACCAGCAGTTACCTGTGATAACCTGTTTGCTTGCAATGTGCAGTATGTACTATATATTTAATTCATGCACATCCAAGAGTTTTAAACACCAAACACAAACCATTGCCTTTCTATCTGTATTATAAGGACCAGTGAATCATAATTACATCTTACAAAGTATAGGGGCATCACTTTATATGACTTTAACAATCTTTTTGTTTTGTTTTTGCCTTTTTTTTTTCTTTTATGAAAGGAAAAACAAGAATGGTGGTGGCTATATATTGCAGATCGGAAGGAGCAGATGCTAATATGTATGCCATATCATGTTTGTACACTAAAAGATAAGGAAGAGGTAAAGTACATGAAGAATTTTCTTTTGGGGTATTGGAAAACTATACTGATGTGTCTTATGGTATGCAAATACATTTAGATTTTAATTTTTTTCATACTTATCTCTTAAGATGGCAAACAAATTTTACTCTCCTGATAAAAGTGGAGAAGAGCCTTTTAACTGTGAAAATTGAAAATAAAGAAAGAAAAAATAATTTAAGATGACTTTCAAGTTTCTTTGCAGAATGTTTTTTTCCCCCGATATCAAAAGCTGATGAAAACCAGTATTTGTACACAATGATCATTCTTAAAGATATTCAAATGTGTGAGAATTATTAAGTGTTCTTCTTCTTTAAAGCAGAGGCTGTAACAAATTAATTAGCCTCGGCTCATATGAACCTTTCTGAGACTGTAACCTTTGACTGTGTTCTTTGTTTTTCTGAAAAATGGAGATTTTTATGTATTTTGTTCTTTTAAACTAGATTTTATGTTCAATTTCAAACAACAGTAGAGTTAAGCTAATACTTTCAGCAGACTAAGTATTTTAACCCATTTGGGGTTTTGAGATTTAGAAAGCATACAACAGGGTGAAATTGTGTACTTAATGTAGAGTTACTTGGTCTAATTCAGAAAAAAATGCGACCCGATGATTATTCAGCTTTCATGGAAGGTATTGTGCTTGGGTATTCTGTCTCTTCTGCGGGTACTTTATTACGTAGAGATTTTCAAAGAAGCGTCACTTCTAAGAAACTGAAACTTTTTAAGGAAAAAAAGTATTATTCTGTAGTTATTGCTTGTTAGAGTACTCGGGTACTTGCTCTCGTGTGTCACTTGAAAGCACTAAGAGCGTGAATTCTGTTTTGTAGGTAGAGCTGAAGTTCCCAGCACCAGGCAAGCCTGGAAACTATCAGTACACAGTTTATTTAAGATCGGATTCATATATGGGATTGGACCAGATTAAACCATTGAAGGTGATGTGTAATTGTGTTATGTATTTGTATTATATTGAAAGCTACTTCATATGGCTATTGAAACCCCAAAAGTCCTGTTATCTTTAAGAATTCAAGCTGTCCTAATTTTCAGACAGTGGCAAGGAGGGGCTTATGTTATAAAGCAGTTTCTGCCTGATGCCAGTAGTGACAATTTTGTGATGGACTAAATGAGACTAAATTTTGTGATGCTTTCCAGCACCTGAATATTTTAATACATGTTTTCTCAAATTTATTCAATTCTGCAGTATGGTTGGCTCTGGCTTTATACCTTGAGATCTGCCATGCCATTTCCCTGCCCTTCGTCCTAGATACATCCAGTTAATGAGAAAAATCTGGCATGCCTTATTTCTGCAAGCAGTTGTTAATTTTGTTTTGGGGTTTTTGGTGGGTTTTTTGGTTTGGTTTTTTTTTTTTAACTATCAATTTTGTGTGATGGGTTGTTTTGCTGGGTTTTTTGGTTTCCCAACTTGATGTATATTGTCTTGTAACCCTTTCCCCCCCTTTTTTCTTTCTTTATGCAATTAAAGCTGGAAGTTCACGAAGCAAAACCGGTGCCAGAAAATCATCCACAATGGGATACAGCAATAGAAGGTGATGAGGACCAGGAAGACAGCGAGGGCTTTGAAGACAGTTTTGAGGAGGAAGAGGAAGAGGAGGAAGATGATGATTAAACAATATTGTTGATTGACTACAATATCTGTACACACTGCAAACTGTTGGTCTGACTGTGGAACTGTACAATAACCAAGAAACACAGTACAGAAGCTTTGAGAAGGCTGAGTTTAATTTTTCTTTACCAATTAAGAGTGCATTATGTTAACTTCTCAGTGGAGGTGAAACAAATCTGTTGCCATTGATACACCTTGGAATATGCTTATGGCTCATTATAGCCTTCAAGTGCAGGATGGTGCATTTGTTTCAATTGAAAATAAAAGCTTTTTTTATTATAAATGTCCGAAAGTGTGGGCTATGTATTGTCTGATCAGTATAGGGTCCAATTTAAATAAAAGGTACTGTTAGATAGGAGCAAACTTTAAATCAATTTTTCTGCATTAGGGATTTATTTTAGAAAACGTTTTGGTATATTTGACATTACAGATCTCTGTTGATTGAAACAACATCTGCTCAACTTTCAAACTTGATTGGTTCTGTGGTATTCATTAAATATTTTGCTGTGATACTGCTCCACGTCATTCATAGCTTTAAAAATCTGTTTTACTTAACTTGATCATTATAAATTGGCATCATACCCATTGCCACATTCCATATATTCTGGAGGGCTGCTTTTTTTAGGACTCTTGCCTTTTTATGCCCAAGATTATAATGGAAATCATAAACTTTCTTGACTCTGCTGTAGGATACTTATTAATGGCTTAAAACATTTTTAAGCCTCTATTTCATCAGATCAGCAAAAGATCTGAGCCTTTTGATAAGCAAAATGTCTAAAAGCAATTGTGGGACCACGTGTTAGTAAGTTGGTGGCTTTTGTGTAATACCTTTATAAAAGGTACATGCTGAAAGCCAGAGTATATTCTTAACTCTGAATCTACCTGACACTGTCGGAAACATTTTAAGGGTAAAATACAACATGCAAAGAGGGCATGTTTTGTATCAATTTTGAATTCCCATCAATAAACTGGACAATTTGATGGCTGTTTGCATTTGTGGTAATGTGGATCTCTTTGTCTGAGTTTTTTTACCTCAGTCTCCTGCAGGGCTATAAACAAGAGGATGATTCTATCCCTACTCCTGTTTTAAAAAAAAAAAAAAAAAGTCTAGAGAAGAAATTCAGGGAGGAGAGAACCAGGGCTGTTAGTGTATTGTATGACTTGACAAAAGCCATGGATGGATCCTTTTCTTCCTCTCAATAAAACAAATGAAAGTGATTAGTTAACAGTTGTATTTCTATATTTCAGAAATACATACGAATGTTCTGCAAGTAGGAACAGATGTATTTCTGTTCCTATGTATTGAACTATGACAATGCAATGCTGGGAAGTGTGACAAATTGTCATGCAGGAAAATTTCCATCCTGTGAAAATTGCCCAAAGCCAGAATAGTTGCACACTAATTTGTGACCTTGTTTATTAGAAAGGGTTGTCACTTTAAACACAAATTTACATTGTTATATTCATTGTAATTGCAATAGTTGCAAATAAAATTTGAAAATTGTCTAAATGAGATTATGGTATCTTTCAAAGTACTTCTAAGTGCCTGTCGTGCAGGAAAAACTCTTGTAAAGCGTGCGCAGTGTCAGGTGTTCAAGCAAGAATGACAGCTAGGTTTAAATGAAGTGGCTTGTACACTTGATGCCTTTTAAGTCCAGTTTCTATTTGCACAATACAGTAGGGAAATAACAATAAAAAAAGCACTAGTTGCATTCCATAGGCTTTCGAGCCAGATACTGCGCTGATGATAGAAATACTTGAGGAAGAGTCATCCGACTCCTTAAATGAATGCTAAACTTAGATCGTTCTGCCAGAACAATTCATAGTGAACTTCTACGGTTGTTAAATGTTGGGAAGTGATTATAGGAGATATAATTGATAAGAGCATGGTGGGGGCGGGGGCAGTGCTCTGACTACTGATCCCTAAATGTTACTATTAAAAGTCAAGGTATATCCTTGCAACAGGTGAATGCATTGAACAGATTTTAAAAAAAGAAGGAATCACGTCCCTGGTCTGAACACTGAAGTATTTTCTTAAAGATTGAAGCTGACAGCTGGGATTACACTGAACGTCAGCAAACCAAGGATAACTCCATTGAGCTAACAAAGGCAAAATCTAATACTTCTTCAAATGTGGGTCTCCTGCAAAGCCAAGGTAACTTAATAGAAGATGTGAGGAAAAGAATTGCAGCGGTATTGGAAATCTTCATAATGCGAAGAAGGCATGTTGATAATTTTCTCTCCTAAAAATATCAACTATGTAGTCGTGCACCATTTTACACCTTCTGAGAGATGCGGAAATGGGGCTGAGGAGGTATTTAAGAGCTTCATGCAATTAAAACCACCAAGAGCAGATGCAGAACTCCTATGAGTGTTAATACATTATTGAACTGCTAGTTGGTCTGTTGTGTGGTGTGACTGTTCATAACCTTTTTTGGTTTTTTGTAGAACAATGTGAATTGTCATTCAGAGATTCAGTAACTGCCTCTTGAATAACAGTTACCAGGATGGGTAAAACTTGACAGGAAGAAACATCATTTTGTGTTCACTGTTGTACGTGCCTTGCTTTTTGATGGGATTTAGGAATTAATTCAACTGATTTTTATACCTAGCTCTTCTGAAACTCTGGAATAGTAACTGAAGAGTAAAGAGAGTTCAAGAAAGGAAATCTGATTTGCTGCTGCACCCTCTGTGCAATAGTGGCCCAAGCATCAGTTGGAAGCATCCAGTATCGTTTCAGTGTAAATAGATTTATTTCTGCCCTTCTGCTGTCACGTTCCTTTTCGTAGCTTCTTGTTCTAGATCAGAGCAGACACGTGCAGAGCCGGAGTGTCCACCTAAGCAGAGATGCTGTAAGTATCTTCAGGGCTTGTAGAAACCATTTCTAAGGGGGAAAAAAATTTGGGCTTGGCTAGAATAGGCATGAGGGTGACGTGGCGCAACTGGCCCTGCTTGTGTGCGGATACAGGGTGCTGTAACTTGCAATTAGTAGAGGGAAGCACCGGGAATTAGATTTAGGGCAGATAAACACAGCTTGTTGAAATATGGGATAAACTTGAAGTAGGTAAAAGGAACAAGTTATAAAAATGGGATTTTTTTTGTTTGTTTGTTTGTGTAAAACGGTTTAACCTTCCTCCTGCCAAAAATGTTGACAGCGGTTGATTAATATTAAAGGAAACTTCACTTTTTTCCCTAGCCTGATGCTGGGTGACGAGAAAGTGACACTTGGGGCGAAAAAACCCCGGATCAACCCTTTCTGAAAGGGGAACGTGAGTAGGAAACGGCTCGGGGCGCGGAGGGGGAGGCGGCGCTCGCCCCGGGCCCGGGTGCAGTTCCGGGCCGCGCTCCAGCAGGGGGAGGCCGGCGCCAGGAGTTCCGCGGGGAAACCCGGGGCTCGCCCGGGGGCCGCGGCCCTGCCCCGGGCGCGGGGTCCGGCTTGGGTTTCCCCCTTTCCGGAGGGGGGAGGCATGGATCGAGGTTTCTGTTTATCTATTGCTTTTAAAAACACTCTACTGTTCTATATGCATTCCCTCTATTTTTATATCTTTATATATTTTTTCTCTTTTTTTTTTTTTCTTCACCCCCCCCAACTCCTTGCTGACTCTTCATTTAAAAACTGCTGAGGGAAACCCGTTATAGGATGGAAATTATTTAAATAGCAACTATTACTTAATTATTTACAAACAAAAACTTGGCAGAGAAAGAAAGAGCTTCCTTTTGTAGGAGGAATTGGGGTGTTAATGAGTCCTTTTTGAGCCTTAATTGTTGCTTTGCAGTAGTTTTTGGAAAAGTATTTGGAAGGTGGATGTGGGGAAGGTACCTCCAATTCACCTCTGCAAAGTGAGATACAGCTGGTGGTTGTGCCATGCGGATGCCCATACCTCGAAGAGCTGATTCAGGGGGTGCCTGGGGTGCCTCGTGGGCATCCGCAGCCTGCCGTGGTCACTCGAGGTTTACGCTCTGTGCAGAGACACATTTAAAAACGCCCCTGGCAGTGTTGTATTTAAAATCTGCGCAGGGCGACGGCGCTCTCTGTTCTTAGGGTTTGTCGAAGGCTTGGCGGAGCTCCTCAGTGCTGGATTAGAGGTTGAGCGTGGGCTTAAACTCATTCCTATTCAGTAAGGTAAGCAGGAGCTTTGTTGGCTGCGCGACGCTGGGGCCTGAGCAAATAGGAGAGAGATCTTTGGGTGACTCGTGTTCAGTATTGAACTCTAGATGGGATACCAAATTTGTACACACTGTACATCTGGGTGATGTTCATGGCTTGCACTTCATTCTTTTCCTGTCAATGTTTTGTTTTAAGATGCAATTTGAGCCCACAGAGACACTATTTAGTTGGTAGAAATACTTTTCTGCCAAAATTGTTTATATTTATCATTCAGTTAAATAACAGAACTGTCACTGGCAATGAAATCTATTAATAAATCTAATTAGCACAATAGATTGTAAAGCTAATGATAATATTTTTAAGCCAAATTGCATACACTCTACCTAGAACTTAATTTCAAATGCATGCTGAATCAGGAAGCATTTTCAGCCTTTCACTGTGTACAAGCCTTCCACGTATATACTCTAGTAATTAATCAGAGAAGATGTTACAGTTGTATCACACGTGTGGAATTTAATAGCACAAAGGAGACTGCAAGGACCACCTTGAGCAATTGTTTTTAATTCGTCCACCTTTGCTTTAAAATAAGGTGTGAGTGCTTTCCTTTTTATGCAAGCAACAGAGCCAGATGCTTCATGGCACGAAGCTGGAGGTGTTCTGGGGAGAAACCCTAGAAAAGCTGGACATCTCGCGGGTAATCTCCTGCGGGGCAGTCCCCAAGCTGGGGGAGCCCCGATGCTACCGGGGCGTTCCCGGTCCCATACAGGCCACGGAGGATCGCCCAGGCATTGTTTTTGGCTTCGCTTGGGCACGGATGCTCCAAAGGCCAGGATAACTTAAGGTGGCTGAAAATGAAATGCTGTCCTTGCTGTGAAAGTTTGTCCTGGCTTTTAGGCGTGGTTTTCCATCGCTGGAGTTGTTCACGTGTGCGCCACAGATACAGTACCTTTTGTAGCCGCTATAGCCTGTACCATCATACCCCATGAACCCACCCTGCGCTCTCTGACGGATACACACGCCAAACGTGCACAGGGATCAGAATGAGACCGTGCTCTCCAACATGCCAGGCTGATGTTTCCTGCAGCTGGGAAATGGGATAGCAGTGACAACGGGCACTTTGCCTTCATCCCTCCAAGCATCTGTACTGAGATGCCTGGATTTATATCCATGCCATCCTCCCTTCAAGGAGATCCTTTGGGAAAGCAGAAAGTGTGGAAGGCCAGCAGTGTATTGTTTATTGAGTGTTTTATTTTTCCCTTCCTGGCACACAACGCTTTCTCCGTGCCCAGATCACAGCTATGAAATTTGTGCTTTCTAATGTATGCGTGTGCAGTAAATTAAACTCAAATTGAATGACCAATTTCCTTACAGCTGAAGCTCCATTAATTACTACGTCTAAATCACATTAGATGAGATTAGGTTATAATAGCTGTAAAATAGACACTGTCCATGACAGGGTGGTGAGATTTGGAGGCCCAGGTGACAATCACTTTGGTCACTTGAAATGAATGGATGAAATGTGATAGTTCTTGCTTCATTTTGCAGCCAGCTGTTGGTCTGCCCATGTCACCCAGCCGTGCAGGCCCCTCCAAATCAATCTGGATGCAGGAGAGCCTGTTGCACTTGGTCCCATGTACGAGGCACGGGTGGCAGCTTCCCATCACAAGGCAATTTGAGCAACTTCATTTACATCATTAACTTCTCTTAAGCATCATGTGGCAGAAAGGACTGCTGCGTTCAGGTACTTCTTCCTAAAGTTATGAGGATTTACTTTTTGCAGTTAACTTCCTCACATAAGGTTTTATCTTGGTTGTATCTTTTTATGGTTCCCTCCTGATGTAGATTTGTTAGGTGTATTTGATCCCTTTCTCTTTTTTTCCCCTCCATTGCAATCAGGGCTGATTAGTTCATTCAGATGATGAAAAGCTGCCCCATTACATTTTACATTCAAATTCACATTTAATATATAGTATGTACGCTACAAGTTACTGGTGATTTAAAATACAGAGACTTCTATACACAGGCTCTTCATTTCTTGGCAAAAATTGCCTTTAAAACATCTGGCCCATCTCTCAGCAAGCTTATAAGACGCGGAGGCGATCAGGCAGGGCAGCTGGGGCTGGACCTCGCAGTGGGGTGCAAGTCGCCCACGTCACCTGCTTGTCCCCTGCCCCATCCCCCCCAGAGATGCTCTGCCCAAAAGCATCCCAAAGTGGGGGGTTGGGCTGTTTTGGGCGAGTGAAGAACCTTTTCTCCCATCAGTGTTTTTGCCCGGTAGCTGTGGAAGTCGGGACGATGGCCCCCACCACCTGAAGGGCTGTTGGTTTTGGAAAGAGGGTGTCGGTGGGGGGTGGCTGGGCGCTGCTGCTCCTCGCGTGATGACGTTGTCCCCTCTGTGGTGACACCAGAGCTGGCTCCGCCAGGCATGCAGCGACAGACAGGGTGCTGCGTTGAGCGCTATGGAGGCAATGAGACAAGCTGAGCATTAAAAGCGAGAGGGATGGGTGGTGAGGCTAGGGAGACCATCTGAATTATGAGCTCAATAGAAGCAGAAGGTGTAAAAGAGAAATAATCATGATGAAAGCAACTTAGTTTGTCCAGTCCGTTCCCTCCTTGCAGCATCAATGCTGAAGCTATCCCTGCCTGCTGCGCCCCTAACCTTTTCCTCCAGAAGGCCATTGATGGAGATGCCTTGAGTGGTGTCTGCGAGATGTCACCAGGGCATCAGTGCCAGGCAGCAGAGCAGCATGAGCTGCCCGCACGCTGCCCGGCCAGCCCTGCCCAGCGCAGCATCTTCCGCATTTGCCGCTAAAAGCCAATTAAAACAAAAAATAGAGCAATATTTTTCAAATCCCAGCGTCTCTTAAAAGGGTAGCATGGTCCTCTCGGTCAAATGTGAGCCTGGGAGACACCCAGGAATGACAGCAATTAATCACCACGCTGCTTTGCATCTTTATGTAAGTGCTCAGCGTTAAATATTACAACGGCACCAGTGCGGAGGCTGACACCAGCCTTTGTAATCCAGGTCTCCGTAAATGCGAGGTTGTAGGCTAGGCAGTAATAAAATAATTCAGCTTGTTAGATGCAAGCAAGGCTTTTTGGTATGCGCATCATGCCAGCCTCAAAAATGATGGAAATGTCAAAATAGCAGAGTAGGGAAAATATAAGGAAAAGCCTAAAATCAAGCCTTTTTATTTAAAAAATATCACCACTAAAATTAGATTAGTTTTATTATAACCACAATATGATTTCTGAAGTTTGGCATGTGAGCAATTAATCAGCTAGTTCAGATAATGACTGGGAAGTATGTTTTGATTCTGGTGGGGTGTTTTGGTTTTTTTTTTGGGGGGGGGGGGGGTGTTGTGTTTTTTTTCTTTTTTCTGTTGGCAGCAATTCCACAGCTGGAAAGGAAATTTGTCCCATCTCTGTCATAGAGCAAAGGCCGCTTGTAAAGTTTCAACCTCCTTTGCTAAATCAACTACTTGCTCACCTGTGACAGGATCCAACCAGTCATTGCAGCACTACGTGTAGATGCAGGACAACAGAGCCTATCCTGGGATTCTGGATTTCACGTGACTTTGGGGTACTTTGGGGCTAAACTGTACTAAAGTACTTCCCCCCCCACCAGTAAAATAAAATCCAGATACAGATCATCCTCAGAAGCTAAATGAACGATGAAACTTTGATATATTTCTGATTGCTGTTGGTATTTTTTTTTTTAAAGAAAAGCGGTGTGTGGCCAAGAGGTGTAGCTGGTGTCTGTTTGACAAGGCAAACGTGTCCGTAGGTGCCACAGCTGCCCGGGGTGGCCGCACAGCTGCGTTTCGCTTTGGTGGCAGGACAGCCCTGCTCCCCGGCTCTACTCATGGGTATCGCCCCCGTCGGCAGCGTGCTGGGGCTCCCCGTGTCTCTCGCAGCCAGCACTGATCTCCGACGTGTTTATGGAGAGGTGCCTGCGTGTTGGCTCCAGCTTGGCGGTGTGCACGGCGTGCCCTGGGCAGAAACTGGCCTCTATGGCCAGTGCTGGACACGGCATTTTGATATACTGACAGAGGAGGGACGCCTGTCCCGTGTGCCCATCCTTCAGGTTTTTGGGAAGTGGAGCACTGCAGTTTTGTTCCTAAATCCACGCTCATCATTGCAGTACCCTCTTCCACCCAGACTCCCTTTCTCCAAGTGAAGAGCCGTGGCGTTTGAGCCCTTGGATCCCGATTACCGTTCCACAGGCTCTAAACTGTACCAGGGTTTGGCTGCCGGAGAGGGTCTGCCCCTCCTCAGTTGTACAAGCAGATGCTGTGGGGGGAAGTTTCTTGACTGAGTTTGTATGCAAACAACATACAGCTCCTGACTGCTGATGGCTATCCAACTCCCCGGCTAATTAAAATCTATAAACTATGCTGGCATATGTAATTTAAAAAATAGCTGTGCTATAGTATGACTATGCATGCGTATTGACTAAAAATAGCACTTGCCAAGAGAAAAAAGAGATAATTACAGTGAATTTGGATAGTGAGTGAATTTATTTTTTCTATTGAATTAAGGAAAAGGAGTATGCAAACATAGCTTATGTAGAGACATATATCTTTACTGCTCTTTTAGCTATGGAGAAAAATCAAATCTACTAGACTTGGACATTTATATAAAATTTTATGATATGCAATTGCTATTAATGGTTTTCTGTCTGATGAGTTTTTCTTGAGGGTGGCAGCTGAGCCCACCCCAGCTAGGGAGATGCGGCTCCTCTCTCCGCGGTCAGGAGATGGCACCATCGCACCTCGTCTCCCTCCGTTTCTGGTGTGTGAGCAAGTGTTCAGTCTGGGGAAGAGAGGTTCTCTGTGCCACTTGGCCCTGCGGTGGCTGCTGGGGAGGACCTGCGCTGGAAGCGTAGTTTGTTCCCTGCTCCAGCCATTAATGTTCGGAGAACAAATTTTTTTGGGACTGAACCCTTGGCTAGGAATGGCTTTCTTGGCCTTCATCCTCCTCAGGTGTGACACACATCAACCGTTATCACCACCCTGCCTTGCATCTCCAGTACTGTTCCCTCCAGGGTTTCTGTGCTAACATGCTCTCGGGAGTGCTGTATTTTTCAGGATGGGAATAACATCTGCTTTCCCGGTGCCAGTGCAGTTTTCCAAGCCCGAGGGAGGAGAGGATGAAGCCGGGGAGGGTGCTTTGGCCCGAGGGGGAAGAACCCCCACAAAGGCATGGCACGCACGGTGGCGGCTGCTGGGGTGGAAGAAGAGCCCCGTTTGATGCTCTCCTCTGCCGAACAACAGCTCGCCATGGCTTCTCTTTCAATCCCATCCGTGCAGCGAGCCCAGCAGCTCAGGCTTTGCGTCTGTAAGGCAGGGCCAGGCACGCAGGGAAGCAGAGCGTGGGCATCCACGCTGTCTGCGTGCTGAATGGGAGCCGACGGACCGAACCCGGTGGTGCCTCACGCAGGAGCGGGGTTTGCTGGCCGAGGTCTCCTGCTGCCGAGCGGGGAGCTGCTGGCTGCTGCCAGGCTGTAGGTGTTGAATTGGTTAAGTGCCTGGGGAGGCCCCGGGCTGGAAACGGCTGTAAAACCAGCAGAGTAATCCAAGGAACAAAACCCCTCATCTGGAGGACTTTTTTTTTTAATTACTGCCCAGACCCAGGTATCTCTACTGCAGAAAGTTACGCTATTTGAGCCAAGTTAGAGAAAGATGCTCAAAATAGGAAATGTTTAGATTGGTGCTTCTGTTTTCATTTCATTCCATTGAGCTATTAATTGAATTTATTATTGTACTATGATACTGTATTTGTTAAAATAGATCCTTTTTATTCGTCAGATGATAACACTTCCCAGCTCGCAATCCCTCACTATACAAAAGCCAAAACGTAAGAGATAAGATGCTGGTGAATCAATTCCTGGAAATTTCCCAGAATCAGGGAAAACCCCATTTAGGAAAGATACCCTTTTAGGAAAGGTACCCTAACGCTGTTTAAATCATTTTGCTTTCCATAATGGTAAAAGAACGATTGAATTTTTCCCTGCAAAAGCAGTGTGCAAGCCTCTGGGACTCTGCGAGGTACGAGCTGCTGCAAAACACGCACCCAAATCGCACTCAAGCTCCCTGCTCCACCCCGTGAGCATCGCTGCGAGGACAAGGGCCTTTCGTGCTGTGCCCTGGGCTCCGCGCATGGGAGGGAAATGGGCTGCGTTTGCTGCAAGGTCCCCCCGGTCCTGCCCCGGCCGGCCTGAGGGGAGCACGGTGCTGGTTGTGCCTGGTGGCCGTTGCGGTATCTGGGCGGGGGGAAATATACCGGCAGCATGAAAGCCCTCTGTCTGTGTATTACTGCCGTTCTTACAAGAAAAAGCTAATGTTTCAGTGCGTCGCATCACAAATAACAGTTCTGGTGTGTACTCAGCGAAGAGTTTCTAATTCAGCCTTCCAGTGCCTTACCCTTGTCAGGCACTTCTCCTGTAATTAGCAGGAGAAATCCATGCAAAAAATAATCCTGACTCTTCCTTCATCTTTCTGTGGCACAAGATACAGTAACTGCCGTCCATCTCAGCGTTCCTGGAGCAAGCCCCTCTGCCCAGCGTCTGCTGAGTTAGTACTAATTGAAGATGCTGGGCCGTGCCATGCCACAGCAATGTGTCCATTCTGGGAACAGCCTCTGGAGACGCCGATTTGGGAGCCAGCGGGAGGTCCGTCAGCGGTACAGCGACATTTGCCGACGCAGAGGCCCAAGGCTGGCACCGTGTCCCTGTGGAGCCATCCCTCTGCCGCTTCTCCCCCTGTCTCCCCCTGCACAGGAGGGTTTTCCGGGTTGCTGACACCACGGGCGAAGCCTCCAGCTGCACCCAGGTTCTGACCAGTGAGGCTGTTACCCCACAGGGGGACGTGCGCAAGGCTGGACGTGGGGCCAGGGGCTGGAGAGGAGATTGGGGCTCCTTCCCTTGCACCCCACAGCTTTTCCATACGCCAGCACCAGAGCCACCTCTCCGAGGGCCACAGGTGCCGCACCAGGGCAGCGCCACGCGTCTGTAGCCGGTGCTGGGTGCGTGTGGGGGGCAGGAGCCCATCAGCCCGGCTGCTCCAGCTCTGCCCCAGCAGATCGCCATATGCTGAGTCTCAAGGGAGTCTCATCAGAAAATATTTGCAGATGAGCAAGTTAGTGTGCTACACCCCAGCTGGCATCGATGCAACCTCCTTGCGCTGGACCCGGAGGCACCTCACTCTTTTAGCATCACTGTAGATGCTGGACAGACAGAGCTGGTCCATGGTCAGTCATCTCAGTCATAGAAACCAACATATAAAAAGTGACCATGTGTATGAAACATCTCCACCAAGGGGGATGAATAAGCTTTCTTCGTTTCCTAGCTGCAGCACATTGCTTTGGTGCTCCAGAGTTTTGGCTACGGCTTATTACACCTTACTCTACCCGCCTGCTTTGGTTGGGGGGGATTTTGCACAGGCACTTGGCCTTTTGGGTACTGTCGCTCTCGGTTTTTGGCATGAAAGAAGCTCAGAGGGGAAGGGAGAAGGCATGATTTCTGCAGCTCAGAGGATTATTTCTTTTATCACTAAGGATGCTGCGTGACTTTATTGCCTTTCCAAGCTCTTTAACACAGCAATAAACGAGCCGTTAAAATATTTTAAAATCAATAAATGTAATAAAGAACCAAGCAAATTACAAAGACGCTCCTGATGTTTAGTGATTTGGGAAATAATCATGTCCTCAAGTAAGCAGTGAGTTGGGGTGAGGAGGTGGCCGGGTGACCTTGCAGGGGCTGCTGTGCTGGGGGACGAGGGAGGCAGAGCCACTCTGGAGCCTGCCCCAGGGGCAAAGGGGGCTGTGGGGTGACCAGTGGGTGCAGGCTGGGCTGGGGAGGGGTCTGAGTGGGATGGGAACCCTGCCCTGCCACCCTTTGCCCATCCAGGCCGCTGCTAGGCTTTTATTTGGAAGTTTCCCTTTGCTGCTTCTGCAGCATGCCTTCAGGCACGGGCTTAATTTTCATCTCAGCCTCCTGCGCAAATTGCTGGAGCGCATCAGGGAGTCTCTGTGGCTTTATTCAAACACAGCGGCATGCCGAAATGAAAGGTGACCTCCAGGGACAGGCTGGGCAGGGGGCGACCGGCAGGTGATGTGGGACCCCGGCAGCCTGGGGATGTCTTGCTTGCCCAAGCACTGCCATCCCACCTCACCTCCTCTGCTGGGCAAGCGGGAAGGAGCCGGGATGTGAGCCGGGAGCGGTGGTGGTGGCTGGAGTCACAGCCCCTCTCGCCACTGTTTTCAAAGGCTCACGCGTCTAAATGACTTCTCGGCAGCTGTCCTCCCTGGAGAGCCTCTTGCTTGAAAGATGATACCGCTCTTGTAATTAAGGTAATTGTTTAAATTCAGTCCCTTAAACCAGACCCCATCATACCTTAACCAACTGTGTCTATGCAAGTGTGAGGGGATTGAAGAGGGTCGGTATGGGTGTCATGAGATTGATTCAGCGTCCAGAAAGATTTATAGGTAAAAATCTTGTTAAACTGAAATGCCTAATAAAGATGCAGTGGAAAATTGCCTACAGGGCATAACCTGGGCAGGCAGCTGCCCTGAAAGACGTGCTGCTGCCTTTTGTACAGTGGTGACTGAGGGGGTGAATGTCACCCCTGCAGCCCAGCACTTGTTGGTGGCAGAAAGAAGTGCTCCAAGCCCCGCCCCCCATCTTCTGCCCAAATAGCAAGTAGGGCTGCACACACTTAGGCTGTTTCGGGATATTTAATTTCCTTTCTCACTTACCCTGAATGCTTTCTGATTTCATGGAAATCTGAAGGTAATTGAATGTAATTGTTTAAAGAATCGAATTATTTAAATTATAGGGTAATGCTTGAAATAGAATGACAATCTGTGGGAGTTTATTAACGTTGCTGGTGGCTGGAGAGCAGCGGAGCGCTGTGTGCCATCCTGCCCGGCACAGGGCTGCAGGGGGGATGTGCCAGGGAGCGAGCAGCTGGGGAGGCACGACGGTGCGAGGTCGGGATCCGGCACACTCCTGCGTGGGCGGCAACCCTCCGGGATGCTCATCCCTCACTGGGAGAGCCTGGGCCACAGTTGGGTTTGTCCTCGGTCCAAAACAGCCTGGGCAGTTCAGCAAGAGCGGGTGGGTTTGAGGGTGTTTCAGGGCATCTACGGGGGGTGACAGAGATTACTGTGGGGATCAGGGCTGTGCCCATACCTGTTCCCCATTGCCACGTGGATGGCAACGGGCATCCGCAACCCCAACCAACATCTCCAGCAAAAGAGGAGCCCACAGCAGACAGCGGGGCAGGGCTTTGGCGTGGCTGCTGGTATTTCAGATGTGACTTCAGGTGGCCGAGGGTAAAATTAGAGTAAAACTTGTATCCATGGCACAGAAAAATACCCAGCTAGTCTGAAGGCAGGCAAGCAAAACCCCTGCACCCAGGAGACCGGGCAACCTAGGGGCTGATACAGCACTGAGAAACTTGTGTCCGAACCCTGGGTGTTGGGCTGCCTCCCCGTTGGCCATTAAAGCCCTGGACCAGTGCTCCTCGCCGTGCCACCGTCTGCCCAAAAGCTTCGCTGCTGCGTCTGGGATCTGCTCCTGCTTAGAGGAGGCTATGAGGACAAGCAGCGGAGGGAAGGGTTGACAAATAATCAGTACAAAATAGGTGAAAGACAAATATCCGGACACTGATGAAAAGAGTATGGAGGGGGATGGAGGATAGAATGAAAAAGATTTGTATTTAAAAAATAATATTTTGGAGATTGATGGTGGCCCGTGGCTCAAATAGTCGGGGAAGCAGCAACAGGAGGCAGGAGACCTCAGTTGCTCTCCTTGCTCTGCTATTGCCTGCCTCTCTCTGCAGAGATCCTTAATATTCCTCTGTGCTGTCATACTCATTTGCTAACCGTATACCTATAGAGGAAAGTGTTTTAACATTTTTACAACTAGCTGAAACCCAGGGCCGCAGGTAAACTTTATTTTTTTCCTCCCACTTTGCCACCTTTCTCATTTCTATTTGGAAACGAAGCAAGCGATTACTTTGCTCAACTGTGTTTCCATTGTTTGGTGGGCAAGCCTCCATCTCCCCCCAGCCCCGCCGTCAGGCACGTCTCCCTGCACGTGAGAGCGTGGCGTGGGCAAGCCTCGGGCGGGAAGGGCCACCCTTGGGTTGAAGCACACCAAGGGGTGACTGCGGCCGCTCACATTGTGCCCGACGCTGGTGCGAGCGTGCCGCAAGGAGGCAAACAGGCCGTCCCCCTGAAAGGTCCTGGGCAAAACCTTCCCCTCGGCCCCAGCTCGGGGCCATCTCCCTTTGCCCCTCGCCCCCGTCTCGTGGTGCCCAAACTCCGGAGATGAGCACTGCATTTGACTTCATAGCAGATGGAAGTGCTTCAAACCATTCCCCTGGTGCTATCTCATCCTCCCTTGCTTTTGGCCGTTAAGTTAAACTGCCCTACGGACCAGCTGTATGTTTTAAACCAAAATTCAAGACCCTTTAAATTAAACTTTAAATTCAAGGCTGTCAAACAAGCCCTGCGTAGAGCGCAGCCCAAAGAACTCTGCAATCCTTAACTGAGGAAAGCTTGCTCCCAAAGCAGGGGGCATTCGGCTGGTTTGAGGCCTGCAAAATTATGCACGGCATTAACAATAGCAGCGACGAAAAAGAAAAATTTCCAGTCCCCTCCCCAACATTTTGCTATTGTGTTGCATTGTTTTAATATCATATTTTTTTGCGAGAGGCCGCAGCTCATGCCTCTGAGCTGTGCTGTTGTGCCAGCCTGCCCGTGCTAGATGACATCGGTAACGTGGTGTGACACAACCAACAGCATCGGGTGTGACAAGCCACAGCAGCAACACATCTGCTGAGGTGATGTGAAATGACAGGGATGGCTAAGACTCATGCTCAAAATTTTAAACAGCTTAAAAGAGAAGACAGGCTTTTTAAAAGATCCTGTCATGATTTTTCTTCATCGCTAATACTTTTTCCCATTTATCCTATTAGGGAACTTAAAACTGGAATTTGCACGGTGCTCCAGTTCCCTGCATTTTATTCTAGTATGGGAATCCATGACTGCTGGCCCACTGACCTTGATTTTATCCAAAAAAAAAAAAAAAAAAAAAAGAGAAGAGAAGAGGGAAAAGCAGGATTGCAGGACTTTTGCTGGGCTGAGGAGCATGTAGGTACTTCCTTACCCAGCATGTTTGCAAGTACCACGGGTTTCATTCACCAGCAGTGGAAGACAGAAACCAGTTGGTCCAATTCTGTGCTGCTAATATGTTTTTTCACACCTACAATGTCTGTCAAATTTATAGTGATGCAAGCAAAAAAAAAAAAAAAAAAAGCTGCTTGTGTCTCCTGGATCTACCAAACTTTAATTTTTTTTTCTTTAAATATACAAAGTCCTTCTCTAGCCGTGATTTTAAGAAAGAAATAAACTCCCCAGCCAGCCTCCCAACCTTATTCTGCTTGCAAGGGACTAGTGGCATGAGCTTGAGCATCCCACCTTGCTCACAGTCACTGGTGGGCAGATGCTTGCCATCCTCCCCGCCGCCGGGGAAGGGCACCAGCAAAGCCCCGGCTCTTATTGGTACCAACAGTCCGGGATCTGAAGTTCTTTGCTTTTCCTCTTGTTCCTCGGTAAATATAGCAGGCTTAATGCTCATCTCACCTTCTGTGGTGACAGGTTTAAAGTAACTCCTTTAAAAATCTGTAAAGCCAGGCTAGCACAAAACCAGTCGTGCAGGGGCCGCAAAACCAGCAGAACCAGCGACCACGGCTGCAAGCCCACCTGAGGAGGCATTCACAGGAGTGGAAGCAAAGAGAGGTGAGGAGCACATTTTGTCTTGCAATAAATACCGAGTAACAATGTATGTGAGCGTGTGAAGTGGGCAGTGGGGAGCTGTGCAACACTCGTAAACAACTGCGACAAACCCCTTTGCTGGGGTAATTTGATCTAGCACAGTCAATGGAGCATGGCGGGATTATTATGATCATTATTTATTATATGTATTACAGCTTTTTTTTTTTTTGTATTAAAACCCTTTTTTTTTTTTTTTTGATGGTAAGAGCTGCTAGTGTGTGCTAAATAAGGGAAGACCTGATGCCTTCTGTGATGAGTGACTGGAAACGCAGTGAAAAGCCGCTCCTGCATCCTGCCCAAATGCCGTGGCATGGCTGCAATAACGGGTATTTCTACATATTATGGATATCGTTTCCTGGCCATACCTGTAGTATTATCCACACAGCCGACTCTGCGTGTTTGTGTACAGGTGCGTGTGTGCGTGCATGAGCGACACTGTACACGCACGCCTAGTGTCGCCGGCAAAAAGATCCCAAGCGCTATTTCCCTGATTTCCACGTAAATTATCCAAAACAAAGTGACTGGTCCTTCCCATCCGTGGCATCACGTAAGCTCAGCATCGGGCCAGGCTGCTGCAGGAGCGGGACAAAGGGCTGATGCTACAGTCCGGTTTCCATGGCAACAGAGGAGGGGTAGTGAAACCAGAAATGTTGCAAACACCCCTTCTGCTCATCGCAGCCTAATGCGCGTTATTGCGAAAGATATTGCTCCTTGAGGGGGGGTTGGGGGGAAGAGTCCAACTGCCTTTACCTTTCGGCTTGCGGAGTTTCTGAAATAAAAAGAAAACGGCAATTTTTTTTCTCGGTGTAGCTGCGGAGAGAAAGGAAACCCGACGCGCAGGCCTCGTTTTCTGCGTGTAAAATGTGTGTGTTCTTTAAAAGGCAGTGGTTGGCTGCTTTTCCGGACATGATGTGGTTGAAGCTGTCATCGTAATGGAAATTCATTGCTGTAGCTATGGTAAATCGAGTTTTCTGCCTGTGCTGAATGCATTAGTCTAATGAGATGTTTGCAGCTGGAGAGCTGAGCTGCTGGAGACTTACACTGTGCTAAGAGACAGGGAGAAGATGGCTTTTGCCGGGGTCTGTGTGACTGTGCTGAAAGTCCTCTGCCCTTTGGGTCCCAGTGCCCAGGCTCTCTAAAGACACTGCTCAGTGTTTTACCCTAAGCAATAGGTAAGGGGAAAGCATGTTTCTTCTTCTCTGCCTGATGTTTGTCGTTCAGCCTTGTTGGAGCAGTTCTCGTTCTGCTTGTCCTTACGGTAACTTTACAGCTCTGCAGTTGGAGGGTCTCTTCACCAAAGCACACCCCAACTTAGCCCTGGGAGCAGTTTGTGCGAGGAGAGGGGCAGCAGATCCGTGTGCGCCGCCGGCTTGTACTGCGCGGCGGCGCGAGCGTGTGTGTGTGTGTGTGTGTGCACTAGTTGATGAGGACTTCTGACAACACAGCACTCTGCATGCAGAGCCGCTTCGGGCTTTTCCAAACCTGAACCTAAGCAGGGGTTTTTTTGCTGCCAGGTAAATGCCTCTTCCATTTTAAAAGCAACTTATTTTGCAAGATACATAGCAGGCAGTATTTATATCACAGATTTTGGGGGTTAGTATAGTTCATAGAGCACTGAGTTTAATTATAATCTTCTCATATCTTCAAGCCAGATGCTAAGTTGAATTTTTATCCTTAACTGAAAACTGAACGGAGCAATACTGTTTGTATGCTGGGTTTTTCCTTCAAGACTAACAGGCATCTAGCTTATTAGAAACGCCGAGGAGCGTACTTTAGCAGAGTTGTTTATGTTTGTCTTTTCAGGTGTTTTAAAGGTAACTTTGAGAGAGGACAGCACGGGGATGAAACGCGTGCAGGCGCCCGGCTAGCCCTGCCGGTCCCTCCCAAACCCCCCCAAGCCTCTGCCGCCGCCCCAGCCCGCACCACTGACGGAGGGTGAAGCCCAGCGTGGTTCAGTGAGTAATTCAGCCTTTGAGATCTGGGAGCTGTTCCCTTTCCATAGCTGGGGAATGGCTGTGAGCGTTGGTTTCTTTGCCTTGGGTTCACCTGATGGCAGCGGTCTGGCGGAAAGAAGTTGCTTTTGGTTTTGGTGCACGCGAGGCTGGTGGCAGGAATGTAAAGTTAATCTGGCGAGCTGCAGAAGGAAACTTGTTTGAATTCTCTGCTTGGAGGGGGATTGCTGTTTAATCCTGGGTTTATTTCAAGAGGCTTCTGAAGACATTTTTGCTCAAGGATAGACCACAGGCTTTTCAAATTGAATAAAGGTACAATGGGAAATGTAAATCACATAAAGGGGCGTTAAGCAGCAAATGCTCGGAAAGCGCGGGGTTGTTGTTATTTGTGGGAGCAGGGCTGGAGTCTAAAAAGTGTCTTTGTGCTACAGGAGTACTTACAGCATCCTCCACCACACTGTGCTGCCAGTCCCTGGTCCAGCTAAGCACACCGGGCTCAGTCAGCCCGTGGTGTAAATCAGTGTAACTTCCTTGGCTCCAGCCTCATCTGGGACCAGCTGAGGACATGGCTTAGAGATTTACAAGTTCAGGTTTTATGATCTTATTTAGATGAGGTGTCTCCCTGTCCTTTTTATGTGACTTTTTATTTTAATTCAGATGTCACACTGATTTTCCCAATGAGGCAGAGTCCCTCTGCCCCATCATAAAAGTTATTTAGCCGATGCACGTGTTCTTTAGATTAGAAAGGCTGGCAGGGGAATGAGCTTTTTAATGATGGAGTGTGGAAGAGGGACAGGAAAAAAATCTACCAACAGAAAAAGTACATGTGCTGAATTAGATCAGAAACTCTGCAGAAGGTACTCCTTGAGAAGTGCTTTGTTGGTGTAGCACAGTAACTCTGATATTTCTGTTATTTTGTTTATTGGAAACCTTTAACTCGAGTACTTTCCTATGTTTTGTGGAGAGAGTGGGTAGAAAGAGGCAATTTTCTTTCTTGGGCAATCAGCACCTTGCCCTGAGGTTTCTCACCTGCTGGGAACAAGTGACGGTATAGGTGCTTGCTGGTGGCTATGATACCTAGAAAGAAGAAATTGCAGTAGGATGCATTTCCCTCAGCCATTCCCTTAGCTCTGTGCTTGACACAAAAATTTGTTTTTTTGATACATATTAAAAAAAAAAAATTAAAAGAGAAACACCGTAGAGCACCCCATCATGGTATGTGGGTGACACCCTGAGCTTCAGGAGGCTGAGATGTGACCTTACACAGATGTCTCCCCGATGCCTTCCCTCCCTTGAATTTAAGGTAACATAAAAAGAAAGGAAAAAAGCGAGAGAGGGCACAGATTGTAGGGTGAAGCGAGGAAGCGGGGTGTGGGACGGTTTGCTGTTCACAACTTGGGAACAGGAGACAGGCAAGCCCTGCCAGCTGGGCTCCTGCCCGCTCCCTCACCCAGCCCTGCTGGGACGAGGCAGGCGAGCGAGGGGCTCGCCGGTGGGATGCGGGCTGCCCTCGGTGGGGACGCGTCCATCCTCCTCCTCCCTGGCCACGCCAGGACCTGTCAGCACCCCCTCAGGCTCCCCCAGCACCCAGCTCTGATGGGAACTGACCCGAACCCCGCAGTAGAAAAGGGGGTGACTTAACCAATTCCCCCACTTCTCGCTGGGCTCCAACCAGAGGAACCCAGGGGCTCCTGTCCTGCTGCAGACTGAACTCACGTCACCAAGGCTAGCCCATGTTCCTAGTGTTAGTCTGAAAGTATCTGGGGTACTTTAAACTAGAGACTGAGGCACGCTCTCCCCCTGCAAACGGCGGGGAACCCACACGAGCCTGGCAAATAAATGCAAGGCATAAAAGCACAGTTTGGGCAAGGAAGACCTTCAGGAAATAGCTGGTGAGAGTAAGACAGCAATGATTTCTGTTAAAAATTGAATGAAGCTAAATGTTTGTATTTGATAACACTGAAGTCAGCAAAGCCCTGTTATCTTCAGGGGATTTTAGTTCACTTTAATAAAGTATATTTGATGGCATTGTGGTGTTTTTTAAAAGAAAAATGAGAAAAAATACACCAATTCCCTAAAATCCTGCCCTACTTCTCTCCCTACGGCTTTAAAATGGTGCAAAGGAGGAGTCAGCTTTATTTACATAAAACACTCCCAGCTGAGTTCTCCAGCTGACCATTAAGAGCAGCTATAGTATTTAACAGGTGATGGTCACCAGCGGGCTCCCTGCAGTGAGAATGAATTATAATTGGTTTACTTATGCAAAGAAAAATATTCCAGGCTTACCTTAAAGGGAAAAATGAATTACGTGTATTAATTCTGTCATAACAAGTTGCCTCATGAGGAATTGGTTTTCTGTGCAAAGGAAGCAAAATTTTGTCTTTATTTTGCTGTATGTTAAAAAAACCCCTCATTCAAAATCATGTGTCAGGGAGTTACACACTGCTCTGCCAAACAGAATCATGATATATGGGTGCATTAGAGGTACTGGCTAAATTTGCTATTGACTAATAAAATTGAAAATCATTTATAATCTAAGCTAGCATCTTTGCACCAAGTTTTCCTATTGATGAGAATGAAGGAATTGACAAAAGAAAGGGTGATGTGCAGTGAAGGTGGGGTTAAATTGTACTAATTAAAGATCTAAACTTCCGATATTCTTTTTTTTAATAAAACCTTACAAAGATGATGAAACTGTAAGACGTTCATTAAGATTGACTGCTCCCTTTAGGAACTAGTGTAAAGTTGGCCCGAATAAAGAATTGCCCAGAGAGAGTCTGGATGTGTAATTATGTTCTGCTGAAGGATGAATAATTCCTCTTGAACCGAACCATTTGCTGTTGCCCTGCAGTTTATCCTGACCCCATCTTTAAAGGTGATTCTCATCGCACAGGAGAAATGGGGCTATAAATGCCAGCCTTTTGCTCTCTGCCCGTTTGAGTTCGTTGCTCTGTTCAGTTTGGGGGTGGGATGCAAAGGATGGGGTTTCCTTTCCATCCCCAGTCGGCAGCGGGGCCAGGAATACACCCCTGGTTTTGTGCTCCTCTTACCTGGCGTGTGCGCGGGTGCCGGCGTGCTCGGCATTCGAAATGTCAGACCGACAGAAGCTTTCGCAGGGGCCAGCTGTTGCTCTTGTTGCTTCAAATATTTATACACGTGGGACTCCCAGGAGTATTCCCTGGCATCCTCTTGATTTACGACAGGTGTGACTGAAATGGAGCATTTGGGGTTGCACCCTAAATTGCTCTCGGTGCTTTGGTTACCGTCCTCCTCGCAGAGGGTCTGCTCCCGCCTGCATCGTTGTGCACATGGACCCTGGGTGCCCATGCAGCTCTGCTGCGGCTGGGGGCAGGAGGGAAGGGGGCTGCAGGGCAGGGGAAAGCCCAGGGTCTCGCTCCTCCATTAACTCTGCCCTGGCACGCAGGCACTGCCCACCTTCCTGCCACCACGCTGCAGCTCCTGGGTCCCAGCTCAGGAGACGGGCACCTGCAGCTCTACCCCAAATACATGCCAGTAGTGACATGCTTTGATCCACATCAGGAACTGGTGCTGCATCCAAAGTGGTGCCCGGCTCCGTACACCGGCTGCCACCTCGGCACAGGGTGCCGGGGAGCAGCGGCAGTTCAGCTGCTGGAGCTCTGCTGGCACCTGGGCAAGCCTTGCTTTCCCAGGCAGAGCTGCAAAGGGTTAATCCTGCAGCACGTGCAGCGATAGGCAATCCCTCACAACATCCTCTGTGATCTCAAGCAGCACAAGTAATTTGTAAAAAAATCAGCTGTTTCTCTTTGACGTGCTGCTTGGACATGAGCAGCATGTGTGCATGTGCCTTTTTGCCGAGGGACGGGACTCCAAGACCTGCCCTACTTCTCTGTTGTGTAAATACCTTTTCCCGATGCTTGCCTCCATCTTTCCATGCTTCCGCTTGTGTGTACATGGTGTGAAGGAGGTACCACAAAATGTGGTGTGTTTTACTCAGTGGGAGGTGCAGGGAAGGTATGAGAAGCTTTCTTCTTTCACCCCATACTCCTGCAGGTGTCGTGCACCTAAAGTTTCAATACAGAAGGTAATTTTAAGTGCTTTTGCTTTCAAAACTGACTTAGATTTAATGACAGGTGAGGACACGCTGTCCCCACCCCCCAAGCCTTGCAGGGCAGACTCCCAAGAGCCAGTTTCCCCACCGCTGACAGGGCTACCTGCAGGCTGCAACAAGCATTTTCTGTGAGGAAAGTCCTCCCAAAACAGCTCCCTGGAGGAAGATGCCACCCTGAGCTGTCTCCGAGCTGAGCAGGCCGGCTTGCAGGCAGCTGTCTGTGCAAGGGGCTCTCGGTGGCAGTGTGTGTTAGCCTCCTGCTCACAGGAGGGAGCTGCCATGTCCCTGTAATGCAGGAGAAGTCCCTTGGTGACCTGAAAGCCTCTGAGCAGTGCTGGTCCCCAATGAGCTCTTCCTGCCCGCCTGCCAGGGAAGACGCCACAGACAGGTAACCCAAGACCTCGTCTTGTGACGCAGGCAGATTTATTATTACGGCCACTGTCATCCCAAGAGGCTCCAGTGAATGTTTAGGCACTCTATAAACTCACGGTCGGAGGGAATGTGCCACTCAAGCCCTGCCACTCAAGTCTATCAAGGCAGGAGAGAGGAAAAGTGGGAGTGAGGGACCACCACTGGCCCCATTTGCTGGGTGTTCCGTTGCCACCTCCTGTCCCCTTGCCACAAAATCAGTCTCTCAGGTACCCTCCTGCTCCCCGAGTGCCTCCCGCTGCTCCCTGGCCCCACAGCGTGGCCCGGATTGGGGGCAAAGCGGGCACACCTGAGCCCTGAGGCCGGCACAAGGGGTGGTGGAGGCTCTCCCGGGGAGGCAGCGGAGGGGCAGAGCAACGCCGGGACGGGCACAAGCAGGTTTGGGGTGGAGGATCTGTTTTATAGAGTCGGTGTGTAAAATGATTTCCAAAGTACACATCGGAGGTTT
Source organism: Balearica regulorum gibbericeps (assembly GCF_011004875.1). Classification (NCBI taxonomy): domain Eukaryota; kingdom Metazoa; phylum Chordata; class Aves; order Gruiformes; family Gruidae; genus Balearica; species Balearica regulorum. Next base: position 50,266,144 of record NC_046186.1, on the reverse strand, counting down.
GCAGCCATCTGCACCTGCGGGCACTGTGGGGAGAGAAATGTGTCTCAGGGGAGAGAGCAAAGATTCGGGAGGGATCTTCAAACCTGGCCAGAGACGGTACTTGGACAGAAGGAATTTTGGAAGGAGAGGTAGTCACTGGACAGGGAAAAGGGGAGCTCTGGGATCTCAGCTGAGGACAAACCTGAAGGGCAACATTACAAGAGGGGGGGATTCCCCATTAAGGACAGAGATTGCTTGGTAATTTCTGTCTCTGCTATCATTTTTGCTTTGGGGCTGAGCTGCCGCTGCACCTGGCCATCCTGGGCTGTCCTGCCGGGCTGCCAGGCAAGCACAGTTGTGGTGCTGGCTGCTCCGTCTCGGCTCACGCCCGGCTCTGCAGGGAGGTGCCTGCACGCCCTCACTGCTGCACCCTCAAGCTTGGACAGAGGCACCAGCCCCGAGCCAACACGGAGATGCTGGGAAGATCTCAGGGGCTTGTTGGTGACTCCGATAGAAAAGCCCCACAGCACTCAATAGGGATGCAGCCCAGCAGAGTGCTGTGGAGTCTAACGGTAGATACGGCCTTTTAATATATGTCTACGTATTTCCATGAGCATGTATGTGCACGGGAACCATTCTATTGAACTGTGCAATAGAGATAGAGAATTCTTCCCTGTTTGCCATCTGAAAGAATAAACAAGTGAATCAGTGCTACTTAATTTGTTACCACTAGGAAGAAATGTGTTGTGGAGGACAAATTTGGCATGGCATCTTAAAAATCTTACACGGGGAACTGAAGGAGGACTTCAGTAATACCGTATCTCCATACCTGATGCATTTTTAAGATCTGTTTACCATAGAAGATGTCTTTCCTCTGCCTCAGAAAAGCGCAGACCTGGTGAGCGCTCTTGTTTTGCAAATGCCCGGTGCAGTTTCTCAAGAGAGCATCCATGAGAAGAAATGGCGGAAAAGGTCTCCCTCCCCTTTCCTGCACCAGGTGCTGTTAAAGGAAGGGCTCACATTTTGGTGCCAGGAAAAGAGGGAGTTGCAGCGGGTGACCCATCTTTTCAAGGCGAGCACGTTCCCTTCCTGCAGCTTGGGCAGCTGAGCGAGCGAGTGGGAATGGTGCACGGCCCGGCTCTGTCCCCAGGGATGGGAGGGACCCCAGAGCCACCGGCAGGGATCAGCAATGCAACAAATGGAGCTTCAGTGCAGACGGGTGGTAAACACACACACAGAGTAAAAATAAATAGAAGAAAGGATGTCTTCAAGAAACTGGTTATGAACATTATTTATGTATATGTGGAGACTCGGTACCCTTTCCCCTGTTGCCTTAAAAAAATGTTTATAGCATTTATCTCCCGATTTCATCTGGCAGCCTCCATCTATTTCCCTATAAACGGTGAATGAGAGATGTGCCTAGTAACTGTCTCTTATGGCTCAGTAAATACTTGAATTTATTTGCATATTAAGTTGGCCACGTTTATATTGCGCTCGCTAAATGCAGCAACACGAAATACTACACAGAGGAGGCTAGTCGGCCATTAACGTGCCGAGGATTTATGTGAATGACTCGCTTTAACATTAATGGAAGTTATCTACACAAATCGCCTTCCAGTGAGGGAATAGACCATAATGTATGTAAATACACATTACTCACTGCCATTTAGTCATTCAAGAGGATGCTTAGCAATCTAAACCACCGTTCTGGTGCTGATACTCAATCAGTTTTCCTTAAAATGAGGGAAGGGAGGGTGCTGCTCGTGTAGGGTGTTGTGTCACATCTGAGCTGGCACATGCTTGGAGGTGGCTGCAGTCCCTCAGGCTTCAGTGGGACATGGGATAAATGTTTTGCAGGGTTGAGTCCTTGCTGAACCGGTGTCCCGTGTGGGAGCGGGAGCAGCTCTGCTGGGTGGGATGCAAGAGCTGGGAGAAGACGGGTTTCTCTGTCCCTCGTAAGCTCCTGGTGCGGCTGGGTAAGGCATTCCCCATTTCCCACCTGAAGGCTCTGCTGCGTGCCCCGACGGTGCTGCCTTTCAGGAGGGGTTGCAGTGACCCTTCTGGTTTTGTCAGGCTTGGCTCTCCTGACATTACTCTGTTGCCACATTCGTGCAGGTTGGCGAGCAGCATGGCTGGGTTCTATCCATGCATGCGGTGTATTACCTCTCTCTTCCCCCCCCCAAAAAAAAGGATGTCCCTGCTGCAAGACTGGGAGCTTTGCTGCCGGCTGCCTGGAGCCCCTGGTGGCCACTGGACTGGCCCTGCCTCGCCGTGGAGGCTGCAGACACAGGCAAGGTGTTCTCTGGGGAGAAAGCAGCTTTGCTCTCCCTCTGCATGTCTATTTTTTGCCTTTCCCATCTGGGTGAAAGGCAGTGGTGTGCCTGGGGGAGGTGCAAGTCCTGCTCAGAAGGGCTCAAAAACCTTTGCACAGCCAGGGCAGGAAGGGTACATGGTGAAGGCTGAAGGTGAGTGCCCTCAGCCTGCCTTGGGGAGAGAGCCTTTTTGTTAGCCACCTGCAGCTCAGCCCTGCCTGCTCCCCAGGGCGGCTGAGCTGAGCCGAGCAGCTATTTGCTTTACTTATTTGCAGTCGTGTGTCTGATTTTGGGCTGGGAACCAGGCTTCCTTTGGCTTCCCAGCAACGCCAAGGTGAAGCGCGGTGGCTTTGACCGAGTTTCACTGTGAATTTTAGAGGGAGCCCATGGCACTGAAAGTGAAAATCTGCAAAACCCAGTGAGGTGGAGCCGTGCTGTTTCTCAGAGGTGTGTTTTAATCCAAACTTGCCCTTCCTACAGCTCCCCGGGCCCAGCTCACCTCCTGTGGACCTCTGCTCTGTTTGCATGGGTGCATGTATTGCCCTGAGGCCAGGATGGGGACCCCCAGTCTTGGCTTTGTGGTGAGGACTGGGACTGGGACTGGGACTGGGCAGCCAAACCTCAGCTGCAGTTGCTGTGCCCTCAGCTGTCTCTGCTGCAGGACAGCAGTGAGCTGAAAAAGATGCTCCCAGCTTTCTGGCCATGCTGTCTTCCTCACCAGCCCTCCCTGCTCAGCCCCAAAGCTCTGTGCAGTGCTGAGCATCTTCTTTTTCTTATCGGCCAGAGGAGACAGAAGCCAGGCAGGTGAGAAATGAAAACCTCGTGGTAAGAGGACAAGCTCCGGGGGGTAACTTGGCCCTCGCATGGGTGCACGTGGCACTGCTGCCTCGCTGCTCAGGAGGCACCTCGCAGGTCTGATAGTCCAGGGGTATTTAACACTTGTTGCTTTTTCCTTGATTGTGTTTATTGGACACACATTAATGTGTTTTGTTCCTCAGGGATTGGTGTAGCTGTATTAGGCCACTGTGGTTAAGTCTGTGCAAATATCCTTCCTCTCAGAATATCGTGGGTGATGCTAAAGAAAAAACAGAAAATGTAGCTCTTCTTTATGGCTGGCTAGATGAAGGTAAATTTGCTCTGAAACAAAAAATCAAGTGATTAGGCTAATGTGACCGATCACAATGTTACTATTTCAGCCTGCTTCCCACGCAGCCGCAGCTATCTCTCCAAATCCCCGTCTGTTGCTGGAGACGGGCTCGTTACCCGGCATTACATTAGGCAGTGTCACATTCTCGCCAGCCTGGTGGGGTACCCAGCACCCCTCACCCTGGACTCAAGGCTGGGCAGCAAAACCATCCCTCATCCCAAAAACAGCTGAGAAAACCTACATCAGCAAAAATACAGTTTTGCTGCCGCAAGGCGCTTAGGCACCGGGGTGTTTGCTCCGTGCAGCTCAGCTGAGCGGGTGGTCACGTCCCTGCATGGTCACAGGTCTGTGTGTGTCAGGGAACCCTACAGCAGACACGAAGATGTGCTGGTGGCCTGTGCCGGTCCTCTGGGATGGTTGGTTTTGAGTTGTGTAGTATAGGGGGAGACTCCTGGGAGAAGCCTTCAACTTCAGAGACATTTTTATTAACAAGAATATTAGAGATGGTAAAATTCCTGCAATCATCTCAGATGTTTGACAACTTATATTAAATTCATCTGTCAATGGTTGCTACCTAGGATTTCTAATTAAATGAAGTTATTAAACTGGGAGACAATATTGCAAAAATTATGATTGATCTTTTATCCTCACCCATTCTTTTTACACAATTAGCAGTGGCGGTCTCTGTCGACAACAGGGACCGACGCTGAGCTGGCAAAGAAACTCAATTACTCGTCCTTGCCGAAAAGAAAGATCTGCTCAGGTGAGCTACCATTAACCCTGTGGCAGGGCTTTTGCCTCTCTGTCAGCTTAGAACATGTGCAGCAAGAAGGTCTGTCCAGGGAAGGGCTGATGCAGGTGTTTATTTACCTGGGAAGGCAGGAGGCTGCCCCATGCTGAGGAGAAAACGAAGGGTGGTTGGGGTGTGCGGTCTGGAGGGAGGCACGCAGGAACATCCTCCTCTGTGAAACTGGGAGAGCAGGACTGATTGAGGCTTCTGGTGGGTGATTTATTCTAATTAATTTGGAAGCTGGGGAGTTGTCCCAAACTCATTAATATTTAGCTCTGCAGATACAGAGGTGTCACGCATAGGGACAATGGGAGGGGTGATGAGCACGTAGGAGCCCATCATCCTGGCTTCAGAGCAGGCAGGGAACCAGGCGCGGAAAGATGTGAGGCTCTGGCCCCTCTCATGTGCCCACGGGGACTCGGGGCACGGCTCAGCGAGTGCAGCTGACAGCGAGCCCCACGGGGGGCTGTGCCAGGGGGGAAAAGGGCCCCCAGTGCCAAAGAGGGGGAGAGCTCGCCGGAGCAGGCAAAAATTGCCTGTGTGCTTTAGGACATCACACGAATCGATTTTCCCAAACATCATGTGAGGTTATAGAAACATGTGATATATAGGTCCAACGGCAAACAGGGCTTGCCCCTGAGTTATTTCCACCATCTCCAGTACGTGGGTACATGTATAACCATGGGGGCACTCGCGTCTGGCACTTTTACAGCTTAGTGAAAGTGCGGAGGAACTGGAACTGGAAACGATGGTCTTGCCATGTGCTCAGCCTGCGTCCCAGGCTGCGACTGCAGCCTTAATTACTGTTTGATTAAGAAGTGTTGCTAGTCAGAGATATTTTAATGATTATTGTTAGTAAGTCTGGGAGAGAGTGCTCTACTTTTTTATGATTTTTTTTTTTTGGCAACAGAGACATAAATGGCAACAGAATAAATAAATAAAGTCAGCCTCTGAAAAGGTCACATTTGCCTACAGTCACAGTCAATGTGCCAGTTTCTTATGCTAATTTTGGGACAGTGAAAAGCTTGACACTATGGTCCTGCTGCCTGGTGATTGCTACAGAGGGCAGCTCAGGCTGGCCAACACAGCGGTGTTAAAGCATCTGGAGAGAAATGATGAGCTGGGAACGCCAGGAGAGCGTGCTTCGTAAGGGAGTGCAAAATTAGAGGAAAGTGGAAGGAAAAAAAAGAAATAAATAAAGTCTGAAATCCCTCCAGGTATTCAGGAGGCTGCATTCATCATGTGCTGTGGATGGCACCATGCCACAGCCCCTCACAGGCTCCCTGCAAGCGTGGAAGATCTCTCTGAATGAAGTATGTTAAAATCATCTCTTCTCAGAGATGATAAAGGAGCTAAGAAAGCTTGGGGGTGGGGAAATAGGATAAACTCTGAGTGGAGAAAATGGCTTCAGACAAAGAATTTGAGGCATAATAATAACATTGATGGGGTTGGGTCCCGTACGAATTACAACACAAGAGAGAAAATCTGACTTTGGGCTTTAAGGTGCAGAGGGAGGAGTTTGCAGTGGGGCACTTTGCCTGTTCTGCTGTGGGTATCTGAAACACGTCTGATCCACTGGCATTTAGAGACTGCCTTGGATTTCCAAGAGAGATACAAGGAGCATTTCAATCTGCTGTTTTCTTTCCTTTGCAATTTCACACAGATTTCATGAAGAAATACATACTAATTGTCTCAAACATTGTACCGCCCCAAAGAGCTTATAATGTGTCCCTGAGTGACGTGGTCACACACACACACACAAAAAAAAAAGGATGACTGACCTCTGTCCAGTGTCCCCAGCCCCTGTCCAGGGGCAGGCAGAGTGAACTGTGACCTGCAGATATTTTATCATCTGCCTCATAATCACTTGTGCTTTCTCACTGGCAGAAGAAAGGGATTAAAAGCCAAAACATTTTATTGAACAATTTTGAAATGATTCTGCAGCGGAGAGCCATGCCCAGCACCTGGAGGTGCTTATGAAGGCTTCTGGGTTAGGGAGATTTGTAGGATGGGGGAGCAGAGCAGACGACCCTCCTGACCAGGGCTCGTGCAAGCACCCTGAGCGCTTCTCACTGAGAAGCTCGGCAGGTGGTGGAGGTCTTCCTTCCCGGGGGAAAGCAGGTGCCACCGGTCGTGACTGCGTGTTGCTTCTGTAGTGATTCATGTACTGGGACAGTCCTCAGACACTGAGCAGGTCCCGGAGTTCCCGCTGCCACCGAGTGCGAAAACCTCTGTGCTACATCAGAATATGATGCAGCGGGTGGCTGTTGTCAGGCTCAAGGCTGCTGCGTGCCTCGGTCTGTGCACGGAGACACTTCTTCCTTGGCAGCCCCAGGTATTTCCGTAGAGCTGTGATGAGTTGTCTTTGCTACTTGAATTGTCCCCGTTAGAAGAAATGTAGCCAGGAATGGAAGACATTGCCATTCTCTGCTAGAAATCTCTTGCCAATTTTGTGATACTGATATAGAAAATATGACAATAATGACATCTCAAGAACCAGAAAACAATTCAATGCATTGTGAGGACAAAAAAATCACAGTGTGGAGGGGGTGAGCAGGCAATATGAGCTCTTCTCAGGTCCCACAGAGCGCTGTTTTGGAGGCTCAAGCTGGACTGCAAAAGCATATAAATGCCTTCTGCTAATGCTGTGTTGCTGTCACCAATGAATGTTGGAATTGCACGGGGACCAAACTTTGTGATTCGTTTCCATAGCTCTCCGTTAGCTGCCCTCAGAGCTGGTTTGGAAGTGTGCCTTCTACTGACCAGCACCTGCAAGCACAAACAGACTGAAAAATCCATTCAATGGGACCTTTCATCTGGGATGTGTTTTTTTAAAGAACAGCCAAAGCAGGCATTAAATCAGTACAATTTTGCAAAATCTATTGCCCAAGGTATGCAGACGATGACACACAAACCAGCTGGAGTGGTTTTGTTCTGAGTAGTGAGTTTCTAGGTGATGAAAACAGGGTTGTTGCCAAACACAATGTAAAAGTCATCTAGAAAACAGGAAATGGTGGTTCATTGGAGGGGGAAATGGATCAAAACAGCTCTGAAAGTGAAGGTTGTATGTTTATTTAGAAAATGAATTACGGATATAATCAAACAGGGGCAAACTTTACTCTTGGGTGCTGCATGCTTTAGTAACCAGCCCTAGTTAGCAAAGCTTTGCTCCCTAGTCACAGTGAGTCACACCTTGCTAACTTGCCACATGGTGTTCCCACGGTTCGGTCTTAGGTCCGGGATATTTTGCAGTTTCCCAGCATGTTTCTATTCCAGATACATCCGCTCTGCGACTTGAGAGCCACCTGCATCCACCCCCAGAGACAGACTCAGTGTCCACGCAGACAGCAAGCCTGCGAGCAGCCAGAGCTCACCTTCCCAAATTGGGGTGTGCCAGGGCGAAATCAGAGCTGATGGTCTGAAACATTGCCACCAACCTCCTCCAGCCTGCCCAGCGGTCACGCAGGCACCAGTTTTTCTTCTGAAGTGGTGTATCTTCCAGGTTGGATGAGGCTTTGGGCAACCTGGTCTAGTGGAGGGTGTCCCTGCCCATGGCAGGGGGGTTGGAACTGGATGGGCTTTGAGGTCCCTTCCAACCCAAACCATTCTATGATTCTATGATTCTGTGATTCTAAGTGGGTAGCAGTGGGGTGACTGTCTCATTCCCAAGCAGTCATGGCTACCACAGCAGACTCTAGCAAGCCATACACGTGTTTTTCTTGTTCCTGAACTTAATGGTTAAATGAATATCCTTTTATTTATGCCGTCCAATTACAATGTTAAAATGTGGTTTGAATATAAACATATCTCCTGTGTGTGGAAGTGAAAGCTTTGAGCATCATCAGAAGTTGTGGTCCCTGAAGTCTCTAAAGACATAAACATAAGAGCTACTCCAGTTTATGCTGGAAAAGAATGAATCTTTTATAAGTATTATTTCTCAAAATGTAATATAAAAGTGCAGCAGGTCCCTAAGGAATAAGGATAACTTCATGCGAGAAATGTGTGAAATTCCTGCCCTCTGTCTAAGAAAAGATATTTCCCTATTGACTTTTGTAATATCACTTCTTCAGATTTAGGGGGTTAATTTATTTCCTGGGACAGATATCTGTGGTAGGCATATCAGCTGGTATGTATGGTCCAGCCAAGTGTGTTGGTGTTGGAGAGAAATCATCCTGGAGTCAGTGGCTGGTTATTATTGGTGACAGAAAGGGAGGCAGAGCATGGGGTGACACAGGAGCAGGGGGATCAGACACGGCCACTGAGCCCCCCTGGGGGTCCCCACCACGCTGCTGGGATATCGTTTGTGTGCAATAGGAGAAGTAGTGGGCTGCTTTTTCAGTGCTCAGACTGCCTGGAGAGCACATTTTAATGGGAAAGGGGGGTGTCCCACCTCTTTTTCCAAAATGAGCACATTAACCCTGGTGATTTCATGCAGTAGACATAATTTGGCAGGGAAGGCAGCACAGAAGTTTTATTCCATATTGTGGGCTCAAGAAAGGTAGGGGATGGCAGTTGTACCCAGGACAGGGGCTGTCTCTGTGTTAAAAACGTATTTATTTGGCAAAGTAATTGAAGACGCTAGTATGTAAGCCTTAATGATATGCCTAGAGGAGCACAGGAGGCAATAAATGGCAGCAAAAACCATCCAGACCACCTCAGGCTGCTCATCATGACCATTATCTCCTTTCCACTATAAAGTTCATTCATATTTCTTATTAAACTGCTGGAGGTCCGCTGGATCTGGGGAAGACAAGAAGTTTTTAAATTTTACTCTAATTTCTGTGCTAGTGACTCTTTTTGCTAATTCCAGAGGGTTTCAGGGATCAGCCCGGGTCGTGCAGCCCGGGGTGGCCCCAGCATGGCAGGCGTTGAGGAGAGGCTGGGGTGGGGAGCAGATTGCTGTCCTGACGGGGTTTTGGGAGTGGAAAGTTCTTTCTCATCCCACGCTGGGTTTAGATCTTAACCATTTCAATGTGTGTGGGAGAAAGTCACCGAGGCAGTGCCCTTGTATCCAGCATGTGAGGTCGGGATCAAGTTGCCTTGTGATGAACACACACAACATGGGAGAGCCATGACATCAGATGATGATAAGCTAGGACCTCGCATTGGGTAACAGCCTACCAGCGAGGGGCCATCTCATCAGAACAGCACATCCCCTTTTACAAATAGAAAAGAGGGAGAGCTCTGAACTTTCTCTGCTCTGCTTAATATTAACCTCCTCCCTGGCTCCCATCCAGGCTGCTCCATCCAACTCTCCCAAGACAAATCTGCAGCTCAGGGGCCAACCTTAGCTATATGGATGCAAGCTATGCTGCACCCCTGAGCCCTGGAGATAGGCATTAGTCCCGCTCCTCTTTTACTTAGTAGTATAGCTGTAGTTAGAGAGAAACCTGCTTGGTCCTGAGTGTGACAGGGACTGGAGTGTCATGCTCCTGGGTGCTGGGGAGTGCCCAGGCACTGGGAGAGCCGGACTGGGGTGAATCTGCCTCTTTTGCTGCTTTCCAGCTCTTCCACTCTGACATAGCCTCTTTTGCTGCTTTCCAACAAAAGTTTTGTCGCAACTTGCTCTTTACTGCAAAATGCACCTAAAAAGAAGAATTTTCATACATTGCGTTTTCCAGAAACTTCCAACAGCTCTCATTGCAGTGTGCACCAGACAAGTGGGATAAGCATCCCCAATACTTGCGCACCAAATCTGCTTGTTTGTATCACACCGGTGAGACTTTCTCTCCGCTATTTCTATTTGCTGTCCTCCATCACCTCTACAGAAACGTGTACAAAATGCCTCCTCAACTTGTCCTGTGCCAAATGCACCCCAGAGGGATTCTGTGTGGTGAGAGGGCAAACAGGATCTAGAAAAATGAGATGTGTGGGGCCATTGCCTCTTCTCCCTCCCCATCTCCCACCATCTGACTTGAATACATTGACCTTCTCTGAGTTAGGTATCTGCTCCTTCTTCCTGCTACAAATAAATGTCAAACACTTTTTTTTTTTTCCAGCAGGAAGAGCAATGCATATCTGGTTCAAGAAAACACTGGAAGCAGTTCAGGGCAATTATCATCTAGGTTTTTTGGATCGTTCTTTGAAGTGAGCTAGCAGCTTTGTGAGGCTTGTCCATTTATGGTAGACACTGGCTGAAGATGTCCCATAAATGTAAAAACTGTAGAAAACGGGAGGGGGGCGGAGGGAGAAAAAGGCAAGGAGTTATAAAAGAAGAGGCCAGAGTACTGCCAGACAAGTGAGAGCAAAAAAATATGAGTATCAGCCAATTACAGACTCAGCTGGAGAACTGAAATGGCCCTAATATAAATGTTGCTCATTTCACATTCATTTGTTCCAAATCTTTGCCCCTGAAAATTTAACAGAGAGCAGAAAGGATCCGCGGTTTATGGGTGATGAAAGCATCTGGCTTCTGCACGAGACACAGAAGATGAGAAAGCAAGTAACTGCATTCAAAAGAGAAGTTGGTGCTTTCTTTGCTGGTCTGAAGGTTGTAGACAAGTAAGATACTGCTTTGTCTGCCTGTAGTTCAAGGAGGGTTAGCTTGTTAACCGTGCAAGTTCCCTGGTAACAAAGCTAATGGCAGGAGGGGACTTCGGGAAAGCAACCTGTAAATTACACTGGCAAAGTGTGTGATCAGAAACAAGGGCGTCTCAACTAGCAATCGCTTGGCTGAGTGTGTGAAACAGGACTTGCTACAATACAAAGCCCAATTTAAATTTAATTGCTGGTTCAGAATCACAGCCTCAGTTTTAGGTGCTGAAGCCCTATCAGGGCTACAAACATTCATGTATTTACAGATAGAGTTGTTCCAGTGTCACCTAATTAATTAATAACAGACATCCCGGGCATCTTTGCATCTCCAGCATTTGGGGTTTGAGCTGGGGAAACTGAGGCTGGAGGATCTTGGTGTTGGAAATCACGTCTGGTAGTTCAGGAAGAAAAGAGCGATGAGCTCTGCATTACAGTCCTCCCAGTCACTGGAAAAGTCACTTGGTCCCGGACTGCAGATGGCCAGAGGCAGGGCAGCGGGGAAGCAGATGGAGAGCCCGTGGGACGTACCTTCAGCTGATTGCAGCCTGGAATGATAGCAGCCCTCCATTACACCTCCCGACACCCAGAGGGATGCTGGGTGGGATGCAGCATCCCATCAGCCTCCTGAGCGTGTGTAACAGCCGGCGGAGGCAATGGGGGAGAGGATCGACCTCCAGAAACTTTGCAGTCTGTCAGCAAGGAAGGGAGGGGTCTCAGGTGAGGTAGGGAAGGTGAGGAGATGAAGTGGAGCTAGGACGATAGGAAGACTTGGCAAACAGTAATCCTGAGATTGCAAGTCTGCAGGAGTAACTACTTGTATAATAAATACCAAACTTATAATACTCAGCCCTTGGCCTCAGCTCTCCATCCTGCCTCTCCGAGCTTGGAGAGGGAGTTTTGCACAGCTCCTGGACTGCTCCGCCAGCAGTCCACTACATTTTACCACTCTCAGGATTTCAGGACAGAGGATTTTTAAGAGGCTCTTTTTATCAATCTGAAATGGCACCTCTGCATACCCAGATGCCGAGGCAGGAGGCCTCGGGGTAGTGAGGGGAGGGACTCACATTGTTTTGCTGGGACCTTGTCTTGCAAATGGTAAACCACAGTCTGAGGCAGACCTGCAAGAGGAACTCCACCCTCTCCCGCAGCTTGTTGAGGTGGGAGACTGAGTCCAGGCAATGTTTTTCTTCTTGTTTCTCTGCAATATCAGAAGTGGTGCTACTAGCTCCACGTAAGAGAGAGAGAAGGAAGGAATTGCCTTTGTTTTCTCCCTTTTTCGTGCATGCTTGGCTTGACCACCTCAGCAGAGCGACCCTTGCCACTCACGTGGCCTCATCACATCCATTTTTCACATCTTTCCTTTGGTGCTCTGCCTGCGCTCGCTCGATTTCCTCAATTCCCCACCACAGGATACTCGTCTGCAACAAAACCGTCAGGCCAAATGAAGAAAGGTAAGATCAGGAGGCAAGGCTGGCCTCGGCTGCTCCTGGGGGTCCCATTCTCGCCAGGGTTTTCAAGTTCTTCTGGCTCATTAAGCAAACCTGAGTGAGAGGGGGCATGCAGCCACTGCTCTACCTGCTGTCACCAGGGTGCTATCCTTCAAAAGAACACCTCCTCAAGGACAGCACTGTCACTGCTGCTGAATTTAACTTAAAAAAAATAATCAGGCTGTAAGATGACACCGGGAACCATTTTTCCTTTCTTTTGCTCTTAGTAACGAGGAAAGGAGCAGACACCATCAATACTTTTTGTCTGGATTTTGACGAATCCTGTGACATTTCCTACCAGTTCCCTGCCCCTTTATTAAGGCACCTAGACGGTGAGAGGGAGAAGAGGGCAGGGTACAGCACTGGACACTGCTTGCACGATGCCTGGTCCTTTCCCACCCCAATGCAGTGGCTGAAAATAGCAATCGCAGCTCTGCAGGACCTGCTCTCAGCAGCTGAAGAGCAAGCCTGCTGCAGGACCCTCTGAAGGGACTCTGCCACTCGCGAGCCTGGAGCAGCCAGCAAATCACCCATGGCAGAAACATTGCTGGTTTTCTGCTGCACTGGGACACATTTGCAAGAGCAAAAACATGTTTTCTTGTTTGAACTCTGATTTGGATCCTTTGGCAAATTATTTAATAAAGCACCATGAGATTGCTCTTGCAGTGTAACCTGCAGCACATTCTGCAGCTGGAGATGTGCAAGTAAAAAGGGCTGAAACTAGCTGCAAAGAGAAACATGCTATTTCCAGAGATGTGAATAGCCAAGCAGCAACATGACAACCATGTCCAGACTGGCTGCTGCATCACCTTCAGTACCCATGAAGCAGGGGACAAACACAGAGCAATTAAAACAACAGCCCCAGGTAGTTTCCTAAGCAGAGCAGAGCAGAGCAGAACGCTTGGTTCTCGTGTCTGAGAGGGTGTCAGGTCTGATAAGAGCTTTTCCCAGCATTGAAGCTTTTATATTCTGTCTTCTGCTCTGTCTCATAAGACAGGTGGCCAAAACTGGGGGAGCACAACTGAGGTTTCACATCTCTATCTGGTATGCATTTCCACTACACCTGCAAACCTTTGCATCCCTTGCTCTTGTGCCCCGTCAGGTCTGTTTGAAAATAGTCATCAAGTCCAAAAGTCATATGGGGAGTGAAGGAGAGCACGAGTTTGTGAATACATGAACTCTTACTCTGCAGGACAGTACATGACCTTTTTGCCATGTGTGTCTCTGACACAGAATGATGGCACTGAAGGAAAACTTGCCCACCTCACCCTTGCGCTGCCAGCTCCCATGGTCTCTCTGGCTGACACGATGCTCCAGGGCGAGGTAGACAGAGTCTACACAGTGACGGATGCTGGTATATGCTGTTTGGGATGCTGCTACTACTTTCAGTTCTATCAAGGAGAGTTAAATCTTGGCTGTGCTGCAGGGAGAAAATGATATATGGCTACCAGCTCTAACAGAAGATTACAGCTCATTAAAAAGCCATGTTTTTACAGCCCAGAACAAAACCACATTCACTCCTCCTTGTGTCTGCTTACAGGCTTCGCTGTAGCCTGGTCCATGTAGAGAGTACTCACAAATACCTGTTTTGAATACCTAAGGATCAATATCCTTGGGAGTGGCTCTAGGCAGAATAAGTGTCTGTATTTTCTCCAGCCTTTTCTAAACTGCTTGTGAGAATGTTTAAAACATGAGATAGCTGGCAAAATTCAACTACTCTAGGAACTAAGAGGGGAAACATTCTTTTATCAAAGCAAGAGGTACTGAAATATTTTGCCCGCATTTCCTTGAGAAGCAGCAGCATTGGTTGTGACATAGGTAATGGAAGCAGAAGGAGCCTGGACCCTGCCATCAGCTGGTCTTGTCCTGAGCAAGTCACTTTGCATGTCTGGTTCTCCTCCTGCCTCCTGGAGGAGATGCTGTGGGACATGTGGGAGAACTGAGACACTGAAAGGGTAGGAAGTTCCTCACTCATCACCTTGCAGGGAGTCTGGGACAAGCCCAGGAATCTCAAGTCTTTCTAACCTGTGAAGCTTGAGTTTCCACTCCCAAAAAGGTAATGATTTCTTTTGCAATGCAATGTACTGTTAACCAGAAATAGCCTGAACACAGGAGAAGACAGAACTGGCCATTGTAGGTAGGCATGAGCGGCCAAGGGTGGGATTCACCTGGGAATTGTAGATATCTAGATCTGAGCTTGTTTTCCTGGGCTCACTTTATAAACAGAAGAAACATATAGGACATTATTAACCTCATCCTAATGTTGGGTCTAAAATAGATGAGTCAAACCCAAATGGGGTTAGCTTTGGATTAAGACATCTAAATGAAGGTGTCTACAAGGAAGTGACAAAGCCCCCATGATAGTCACATTGCACCTGATCAGTGGACCCTAGGGCCACCGAGCCCACCGTAAACTACATCTGCATCTGTGCAGCTGATTGACCGCACACCTTCAACCTCATTGACTAGATCTCCACTGATACCATGGGAGGTCAGACACCAAGCACACACAGAGGCACCTCTGTGCAAGGGTCTGACTGTAAACATTTAGGTGTCTTAATCAAATTCTCCCCTATAACTAAATCTCGTTGCCTAAAATAGTCATCTAGTGCCACCTGAGAGGACCTCAGGTGCCCAAGACATTTTGGCAGATGTGATGCAGGATGTAAGAGAGATCACATCCGAAATGACTGGAGGCATCTACACTGAGGTGACTGACAAACTGAGATTTGAAATTAGGTGGGGTGAATCCCATTCTTGGTTCCCACAGCTACCACAGATATTTGTGGTGTTTGTTTCTTTAATGATTGGTTTGGGAAAATGGGCCTTTCTACTTAGATCCTGTTGGCTGGATGGTCTCAAGGGTTTTATGTAGAAATTATCTTACTGGGGTCAAAGTGGGCAAGAGAGTCCCTCATAGAAGTAGCTTCTTCTCACTTCAATCCCCAAGGCAAGAAAAGAGTGGAGTTTTGCAAATTGCCATAGAAAATCTTCATGCTATGGCTGAAAATTATCCTGACTTTTCTTCGAGCAGTGGTGAGATGGGTGCTCTCCATACAATGTCATTAGGCAACCACATCCAGGCATGCAGAGAATATTGGTTCAGCGCTTTTATTAGCAAAAATTCCTACTGTCTGCTTCACTAAACACCTTTCACGTACTATGCAGTACTGCTTTGGTATTCATGATGAAGAGATGTGCAACGCCTCATGTCCCTGAATACTACCCAAGAGGAGCATGCAGGTATGACACTTTGCTTCCACATCATGCCGTGCTTCTCATTTTGCTCACCTGCTCCACAGGCCATCATCTCCGAGCGGTCACAGTCAAAGGGCTGCCCTGCTGTGCACAGAGAAGGAAGGGAAAATAGTCCTGTTACTGTCTGAAAAGTCAGAAATCCCCTCCCTTCCATTTAATAATGTGATAGTCCCCCGCAGAGTGTGCTTTCCTGAACAACAGCTGAAGGAAAGACAGACAAGATTACAAGAAGTTTCTATCTTTCCCACATATGGCTGTTGGGTATGTACATCTGGGAGACATAAAGCTCTGCAGGAGTCAAGGGTTGGAGGCAGGGCTGCAAGTGCTGGCAGGGACTCCTGGGTCAGTGTCCTGAAGCTGGGACCAGTGGCTGTACTGGGAGTGAAGGGCATTCTCCTTCAGCTGCTGTGAAACGGGCACATTTTCTACTTGACTGCACTTTTGCACCTTCCTTTGGCTTAAGGCATGGATAGCTTGTTCCTTCCCTACACATCATCCCTGTGCCAGTCCCGGCACAGGTTTGCATGAGAGCTGGTGTAAACCAAGTTTAAATGATCATCCTCTGGAATTACCGATATAAAATTTAATGTGATATTTTTACCTTCAGCCCTTGCAGTTACTGGAGCGCAGGTTAAAAGCTGCATTTATTGCAGGCATTTATTTTTATTAAGAATGGATCTTTGCAGTCCATCAAAAATACTCTGCTTGGGAGGAAATGCACTGTAGCTCCCTCCACTATCAGCTACAGTTCCCAGCACAGTAACCTGTGTTGCTAATCATACAGCATATACAACAACATGTGATGCAGGGCAAGCACAGTGCAAAGCACAAGTTGTTGGAAAGATCCTACAGGTCACCAGTGTTGGTCTAAGGCATGTTTTTCTTGCCACCCATGGTCTTCCATGGGAGCAGACTGCTGTGCGCAGGGTGCTCCTCAGGATCCTCTGAAGTCATGGCAGAACCTCTGCTGCCCGGAGGGGACAAGATTTCACCCCTTCTGCAGAGCTCACCCAGGCACTGGGGTGGGGAGAGGTGTTTCCCTGCTACCTCCTCTCTGGGATCTGATGGGGCAATGGGGAAGGCAAGGTTGGAAATTAAATTTCCAGATGACAATGTTCAAGAGACAAGTAAGGAAAGGTTACCCTGTGTCTAGCCCTGCATTAAGTGATGGGAAGCCATAAATGTAAAGCAGTTTCCTGCTGTTATTTTTAAACTAAGAATAGGAAAGTGATAGGTCAGACTGAAGCTGCACCATCCTCAGCCATCCATAGCTAGTGCCTTAGGAAAAGTACAAGGACAGGGCAAATGTATACTGATTTCCCTCCCAAATTACTCTCTTGGGCTATTTGTACTACAGTGATTTCCTGAACTGAGGCAATGCCTTTGTTAGTAGCCTGTAATTTGCTTCCTTGAATTTGCCCTTAAATTACATCAAGTTCTCTTAACTTGCCTTGAAGCCACCAAGCTCTCCAGCTGCTGAGCTGTGGGTCAAGTCTAGGCTGTGGCAGCGGTCAGAGCTGCCCCAGGAAGGTCCTTCTCAGGTAACACCCTGACTTTGTTGGAGGGCAGTCAGGCAAATCCTTGTGTCCCTCTGGCCTCTCCAGCCAACCTGCAATTTGACTATATGTTTTTGCAGCCTGCCCAAGAGCTTTCTCCCGGCTGGAGAAAGTTGTGCTGTCACCCCCCACCAGAGGAAATTTCCCACAGAGGAAATTTTTGGTTGTCTGCTGTCTTCCCCCACTGCTGGGGAGCACACTTGCCTCCCAGGATCTGCAGCAACGTAACACAGTAAATGCCACCGAAGGCGCTCTCCATTTCCCTTAGCATTCAAGAAAGGAGATTCAAGTTGGTTGGGCTTGTAATTAAGTGTAATAGCAACAGCTTGTATACTGCAGTTGACTTCTGGTCTTTGCTGTGTCAATTAAAATACATTACACTGAGATAATTTTGTGCACAGTCCAGTTGGGTCTGGTGTGTCAGCACGTGTGGCAAGGAGTTTTAAGAGGTTTTGCCAAAGCAAGTGTTGTGAGCAGAAACAGAGACAAAACAATTGTGATTGCTAATATTTAGTGGTTTCGTGACCACCATGTGTTTAATACTTCACCAGTTGCAAAAGAAAGCAACGTTTGAGTCAAACAAGTGCTCAAGGTCAGCAGCTCTTTTGCTTCAGGAGCTGTTAACTCTCAGAGTTTCTGAGGTGCCACCAGCTATCTTTACCATCAAAGGAGAATATGATAAAGGCAATGCAGTGTGGTGTTCAATGCAGGTCCATATCCCCTGTCTCACAGCCTCATGGCTACCAGCAGCCCCCACCATAGGAACCCCTGCTCTTCCCCAAGCAGGGAGCAATCCTAGGCTGGGCTTGTCTTCCTCGGCCTCTGCCAAGCTCCTCCGTGAAATTTTGTATTGCCAGGCTTTGTTTAAAGCAGACCAAAATGCAAAGCCTGAAGCACTGGGCTTTCATTGTGTGTTTTTGTGACAAATCCAGCATAATCCCTGCATTTCCCTTTCCTGCTGAACTCCCTGCCTGCAGCCAGCCTGTAACGTAACATGTCGAGGATGTTTTGTTTTGGGAGGTGGAAGAGGCGTCCCTCAGAAAGCACTACACAGAGAAAAACACACAGTGCCGAAGACAGAAGGAAAGCGGTGATGCTCAGGATAGACAGAGCCTTTCCATTTGACTCCTGCTGTGGCATGCCTGATGCTTTTAACCCTGAAAGTATACTCTCCGCAGCCACACGCAACTTTTATTTGGTAAAAACCAGAGCCCCATGGCAGGCTTTCAGGTGGTTCCGGAGCTGGCTGAGCATGCCTGGAGGGTGCAACCACAGCGGCCCTGGACAATATGGTAAATTAGGCACTGCAGGTTTGCTCTGATCCGATCTTAGACATTCAGTGTTTGCATGAGAGTTTTAGGCAGCCGATGTTCAAGACTGGAAATTTTACAGTCAATCTATAAGTCCTGCCACATGTGATGGATGTCTCTAAACTGAGCAGATACCCCTAGTGTTACTAAAACCCCCCAGTTTTTAATACATTGCAAATAAATGCATTTACTGGAGGGTAAGGCTGGGAGGTCTCTATTTTTCTTATCCTACAGCAGACTGTTTAAACTACTGAGTAGATAAGACCAGAGAAGTGAGTCGCTTGTTAGTCAGTCATGCTTACAAAGTTTTAGCTAGGCAAAACATATTTGCCCTCGAAGCAGAGAAGTCCCCAGCTGCAGACACTTGTCACCAGCAGCCCCCATCAAGGGGTACCCTTCCTGCTATGTGGGTGAGCAACCCTGATTTCATTCCCAGCTGTGTCAGCTCTGATCACTTCGATCACACTGGGTTCTGAAATGGTGAGATTTGACGGGTAGTGAGAAATCTGTAGATTTTATAGTTTGTAGATTTTGTAAAAATGTGTAGTTGTTTGTAGTAACAACCAAACCTTTACTTGCTTTATATTTTGAGCTTAGAGGATGCTCTTGGACCACATCTTTAGGTTTTTCTCTGTAGCTGAGAGGGCTATGAGTCTGCTCTGTAAAACCGGAGAGCAGGGAGTCTTCCGTTATCACTGGCCTGAGGGAGCATGAAATTGAAAACGTCAGCCATCGCAAGGCTTATCATAAAAGCATTAGAATTGCTTAGACCCTTATGCCTAGCAATGTATGCAGGCAGGACTGGGACTAGTATTCTGCCCACGTGCAGGAAAGCAGATGCCTGGACAAACCAACATTTAAAAATTTATTTCTGCAGTTGTTTTTTTTTTTATTGACCTTTGTTAGCACGTGACCCTTGCCAGAAGCTGTGAAGAATGGTGCATATTCCCCTGGTACTCTCTGTGTGGTTGTATATTTGTTTTCTTTATTAAAACCTGGACAGAGGAAAATGAACCAGATTCCACTCCATTACCTCTGCTCAACTTCATCAGATGCGTGGAGTTGTGGTGAAATAACAGCTTTTGATGGAGTACATCCAAAGCACAGTACTAACATGCGTGGTAACAGATGCTATAAAATTGCAGAGAGTAAATGTTTGGCAATTCTCCTCTAATGCGGCTACCTTGTGCCGGCAGCCTCGTGCTCCAGTTCAGCCTCCCCGCTCAGGAGTGCTGCGTATGAAGTGGAGGGAAGTCCATTTTGGTATTGGTAGCACTGCTGAGGTGAGGGAGGATTTGCAGAACCATAGAATTCGGGAAAAAAATCATGTTGGCAGGGACATCAGGAGGTCATCTACTCCAAACTCCCTCTGAAAGCAGGAACCGTCTGATGGATGCAAACTTGTGCCTTCATCACGCTTACCTGCAGGATGCTGGGTTAAAGTGGCTGTTGTGGGATTCACCTTTAGACATCTGCAATAGAGACCTCGCCTCCTGAGCTGGCTCCCTGAACTGTAGTCGTGGTCAGCGGAGAGAAACCAGCATGACAAGGGTTTTGTCCCACTTTGGAGAAGCTGAGCCAGCTGCGGTCAGGTGAATCCCACCCAGGACTCCACATGTGTGGCGTATTTCTTGCTGCTTTATGAGCGATGGTAATGGGGAAAATGACAGCATGAGAAAACTACCTTTGGATGAAAAACCTGAACTGAAAAATAAATTAAAAGCTCTTCCCCCCCTCCCCCCTTTTCTCTCCCTTCTGGTTGATCGGCAGCTGCGGGACAGATGAGCCACCTGCCGTGCCTGCCCGCCAGCCTGGCCCCCGGGGAGATGCAGTCCCCCAGAATGGCGGGGAGGAAGCGAGGGCGGCCCCCGCTCCAGCCCGCGCCCATCAAAATGGCCGTTCACAACCTCTACTCAGCACCAGCCAGTGCTTTGCCGGTCGTGAAGATCCCAAAGAAGAGAGGGAGAAAACCCGGGTACAAGGTAGATATGTGATTTTCACACTCTTTCTCCAGCTCCTGCTGGTGTTACTACATTTTCTCCTAGAATCTCAAGTAAAATGCAGGAATGGAGGGAAAGTTGTGCAAGCATGGGGCAGAGCAATGACAAAAAAGTAAGAAAAGCTGATTTCTCTACCTGAGCTGGTGAAAAATAGATGGAATCTTTTTTTTTTTTTTTAAAGCTTATGGTTATTTTAATTTGCGTTGCTTGAAAATAACTTGTCTCCCACAGTGTTGTGTGAGATGGCTGTGCACCTTCTGGGAAGTGTTTCCCTCTCCTTTGTCACTTTTTTCTTTTCTCTCACTAAAAGTGATTAGAAATGAAACAAAATGAAAGGAAAAGGAAAGGAATATGGGGGAGTGGGAATAAAAGGAGAAAATAAAGGTAATTTCCAAAGAGAGGAAAAAAAGGGGGGCATTTTAGAAAGCAATGAGGTTTCACTTACTGAGGGAAAGGCAGTTTTGGTTATTTGTCTGCTCACTTTGGGGGAAAATCATGCCCAGATCTCAATGTGATCCTGGAGGGGAGGCAGGGCTGAAGAAGGAAAGAAACCCTGAGCACCTGAAGCCCTTCATGTGCTGCCGGCGGGCTGGGGCTCTCCCACCGTACCCCCGCTCTGTGGGCTCAGCACCGGCAGGAGCGGGGCCACTGCTATGCTTTGGGCCAGGTGAAAACGGGACTGTGATGCTGAGGGGAGGGAAATTTATTCTGGGGAATGAAAATAAGCCACACTGTAGTGAGAGGTCTTCATGCCAGTAGGTCGCTCCATTATTGTCTCCATCTCTGTCCACAGCCAGGCAGGGGCACCGTACATGTTTGCTGTGCCTGTTCCTTGTTTTTAATGGGAACGGGTACAGACATGCAGTCTGTTACACAAGGAGGGGAAATTGCTGTTAGAAATTAGCGGCTGGTTAAGTTCCTGATGTCAAAACAGAAGAGCGAGTAACAGAAGTGGTGCATGCACTGGCCTGCCCTGGCCTTCCTTGGGGACAGTCCCAGCTGGGTTTCTCCGAGTTCACGGGAGGCAACAAGACTCCATGCACAGTGCTGCCGGCCGAGCTCCAGGCACAGGGACCAAATGTCTCAGCTCCTTGGGTTTGGGCTTTATCTAGGGCAGACTACCCTTATCGTTGTTCTCTCCTTTTCACCTCCTGCCAGACCTTCTTCTTCCTCCCATCCTCCAACATCCATTCTCCTTCCTCTCTCTTTTCCTGGCAAGCCCTCCTCACCACCCCTCTGCATCCCATTTCCAGAATCTTCTACTCCTCTGCATCCCTCTGTGAAAGCGTAGGCATCAGTACCTCAGCCCTTAATGCTTTCTCCTCATCTTCTGCCTTCTCCCGTGTCTCTCCATGCTCTCCCTACTTCATCCATACCTCTCTCTGCTATGGGGAAGTGTTTCAGTGTGTGCTGAAGCAGACCTTGCATGGCTAAGAAGCAGTTCCAGCTGCAGTTTCCCATTTCTTCTGAAAAGCCTTAACTTTGGCAACATTAATCCAGTTCTGGGCCCCTCACTAAAGAAAGACATCGAGGTGCTGGAGCGTGTACAGAGAAGAGCAACAAAGCTGGTGAAGGGTCTAGAGCACAAGTGTTAAGAGGAGCGGCTGAGGGAACTGGGGTTGTTTAGCCTGGAGAAAAGGAGGCTGAGAGGACACCTTATCACTTCCCTACAGCTACCTGAAAGGAGGTTGTAGCCAGGTGGGTGTTGGTCTCTTCTCCCAAGTAACAAGCGACAGGGCAAGAGGTGGTGCTTAGGGACATAGTTTAGTGGTGCACTTGGCAGTGCCACGTTAATAATTGGACTCAATGATCTTAAAGGTCTTTTCCAACCTAAACGATTCTGTGATTCTATGATTCTATGTAGCAGCAGCAGCCAAGCAGAGCCAACCTGACAGCAGGCTCAGGTGTCCCTCTTGTGATTACTGCAGAATTTTATAGTGGTAGTCCAAAATAGGATGCATGTGCCAGCTAAGACTGGGGCAAATACTGTAGTGCTTTGTAAAATGTAGAATAGGGAAATACTTACTATTTTTCACTTCAGCATTAGGCTAAAACTCTGGGACAGAAACATCTGAATTGTTTTACTTGAGGTACTTGTTATTACAAGTTTATTATTTATTATATTTATTCTACTTTCTTTATTAAAAGTAATAATTTAAATTACTATCAGTAAAGCTGGGTCACTTCTAGGCTCTGTAGATCAAAGCCATCCAAGTCTGGGATAATAATACTTTGGAGATGTGGTGAAATTGAGTCCCTGAGATGATTAAGTGATTTGCCAAATACTGCAGTCACTTTGTATGCAGAGTTCTGGCAGACCCCATCCCTTCTGCCCCTGCTTGTCTTGCTGATCCCCATTTCTTATTCCTGCATTTACATATGATTTGTAATTTGACAAAAAAATAATGCTGGGGAGTATGTTCTGTTCCACCCCAAATGCACCCATTCACCTGTGAAAAAGCCTTTCACCAACCACCGCCTATTTGTAAGCGGGAGAAGAGAAAAGGGAGACTTAAATTTCTTAAAATGCTGCAGTAACATTGCGCTTCAGACCTAGGTGGCCAAGCACTTGATTGCTGTTGCCACCTCTTCTTCCAAAGGGAAGCTTTTCCCCCGGTTGGGTACTGCATACACCTCTCCCCGTCCCCAGGGACTTAGCAGGGATGTGACAGCATCCCCCCTTTGGCAGTGAATCCGGGATGATGTTATGTCTTGGTGAGGGATGGAGAGTAAAAAGGCATCCTTTTATGACCGATGGCTTAAGTTTCTGGAGCTGACACTCATGAGCTGTAGCATCCGTGGCATCTGGCCTGGCACTGTTTATTGGCGCTATAGGATTTGTACACCGAATCGATGTTTTCTGTGAGGCGCCTTTGTACGCTGTGCACCTAGCTGAAGTGAACCCCCCTCCATCAAAAACACTTCCCCATTGCGAGGCAAAGATTACATTTTTTGATGGGGAACTCTAGCTTGATTTAATTAGCTCGCTAATTGTATGACTTTCAGATACCATGAGACTTAAATGCATTAAAAAAAAAAAAAGACTCCCTGCCCAAATGGCAGACGACCAAATTCTTTATAGAAACCAGATAGCTGAATTATTACAGAACAGATGGAAAAATACTTCTGAATTTTTAGCAAACTAGGAATTTACAGCCTAGATTTAAATTTATTTTGACCGAGATGTGAATAACAGACATTTTTAATCACTTGCTCTTTATAGCCATATGACCCATTGCCTGTTTTCATGGATATTAAAGCAAATATCTGTGTCTTCCTGAAATGACATTTCATCATGCTTCACCACTAAGCAAAGTCCTCTTCCTCACTATCCTGTTTATTTTTTCACAGCTTTGGTTATAAAATTTCATCAGCTGTTTTTCCAAAAGCTGTTTTGTACCTGATGTGGAGCTATTGGCCATAAAATGCTACATTTTCCCTAAATACAATATTCTTTCTGACTGTCAAAATCCCAGGGAAAAAGTCTATTCTGGCAGTCCAGGGGAGGCTAATGGATGGATCAGTTTTATTTCTCTGGCTATAAATGGGGGTAGCCCCGAAGAGCTGCCTAGAAAGCCCGTAGGAGGAAAGGCTTTGTTAGCATTCAGGGGGGGATTCATGGTGTTAGAGGACATCGGAACGACATGCGTGTGGAGCAGCGCTGCAGCAGAGACCACCACATCGTTCCCACATAAGCAGTCAGGATTTGGGCACACTGGGACTGAGATTACAAAGATAACCTTAAAGTGCCCTGATTATTCACCTGTCCTGTGATACAGCCTTGGATTTCAAGGTTGCATATGCTCCTCTTAAGGTTACCTGCCTCAGTCACTGCAAAAAACTTAGGGGATGTGGGAGTCTGCGTGCAGACTCCCCTGCATCATTTGCTGTGTGGAAGAAAGGTATTGCATGACACAAGGAGAAAAGGTGGGAAAGACCTTGGACTGTGTTTTGCCTTTGCCAGCAAAGCACTGACCCCTCTCTGCCCCAGCGACTGACTTGAGCCCAGACTTGCCTCGTGCTGAGCCTCCTCACCCGCAGCCAAATGCACAGGGAGCATGAGATATACAGCTAAGGACCCAAAAGCATGTACTTGGAAGCTTTGTGCTTCCCTGGTGGCACCTTTCTGCCCAGCCATTAGAAACCCACATAGCAGGATCAGGCTGGCTCAGCCACTCTCCCTGGTGCACATCTGCAGCGGCTGGAGGTAGTTTTCTTTCCAGCAGCAAAAGCTCTTGTGGCCAGGAGGTGCCTGTGCCCTCCTCGCTGGGGACACAGGCCTGGGGGATGGAGTGAACCCCAGCCTTTTCTAGCAGAAGTTTTGTCAGGACAAGGGACAACCGGTACAGGTGAACTAGGGGCTATAAAGAGAAGGACTTATCATCTAAAGTGGTTTAAGAAAAATACAGGGAAAGTTTGCATCATGGTTCATCTTGTTATTTTCTTGTGTATTTTATTATACAAGCTGGCAGAGGCAAAAAAAGCTATCTCTCTGGGACATGTTCTTCCCCCTCTTTCACTTTTTTTTTGGTGTGAGATGACCGTAACACCAGCTAGATGAATCCTGACTACTCCGAAGAGGTGTGCAGATCATAACAGAAACTCTAGGACCGAACAGGGTCCTCCCCATCCGCAGCCATACTCAGACATGCCTGCAGCCAGTATCAATGGCACAAAAGCCCACACTCTCTCTGCATCTAATGCACTGTGACTTTGGTGAAGTAGAAACATTTATTTCCTACCCTAAATCCCTGATCAGCTTCTTCTGATCTCTTTTCCATGGTAGAAGGTCCATAATAGTGGGGGCATTGGTTATACATTTTGTTTTAAAGCAACCATTGCCTTTTATATCTCATGCTGTGCATATTAAAACTTATGACATTTGATATTCAAAAGCTGATTTGAATGCCTTACTGTGAGGATTTCCCAAAGTGCTCTGACAGATTTTCTCTGTCTCCTTTTCTCTCTCTTTCTCTCTTCTTCACCACTTTTTTTCACTTTCATGCATATGTGCTTTCTACTGCCAAGCTCTCAGTCAGTCAGCTGGCTGGTTGGGTTGGCTTTTTGATGGAGAAGAATCAGTCCAAGAAAAGTCATCTTTAACTGGAATACTTTGAGATTTACACTTAGTGATATTCAGGGACTGCTCAGGTTTTCGGTGGCCAGGAGGTATTTAAGCCGTGTTTGCTAGTGTACTGTCTCTTGTAATCAAGCATTGTTTTATTTTGATGTAATGAAGGCACATTCTCTGCTACCCCTAATAAAATGGCATTTATCTGTATCCAGAGGCTGTAGAGCACATACTGTTGCAATTAAGTTTGCAGTAAACTGTTTGCTGCAACAGCAAACTGCCAAGAAGGGGCTTCCAAGCTACAGAGTTTACACAAGTCTTGCCCTCTGTTTATTTGCTCTTGAACATAAGCCTGCCTGGGCCTACAAGAGCCAGGGAACAGGCAGAGAAAAAAGGTCTACTGGGCACTGTCCCACCTCCACTGGGCTGATGGTGCAGGTGGGGTCACGCACACTCAGATGGTGCACAAGGCTCAAGGGCTGGAGAGGGGACTCGTGCGCCTGTGTTTGGGGCCACTGGGCTGTGAGCCAGTAAGAGGGATAAGGAGCCTACACGCAAGTGAAACAGAAGTTAAGTGTGCTGTCTCCACAATACTATCTATATGGATGTGTGCATGTGCAATTGCATAACTATATGTGTGCATATACATATGCACCTATACATATAGACACAAATACATATGTATTTATCTATATAAACACGTATATATATACTTGTATACCTGTGTATATCTACTTAAAAACATACATATGTATACATGTGTTTATTATATATGCACATATGCGTATGATCAAAAGCGAGCCCGTAAGCCTAGCATAAGGGCCATTCAAAGTTTCACAGTGCCAGCCTACTTCACCATAGAAAAATGTGTCATCGGCATGTTGCTACAGAAAAAACCTAAACCTTGCTGCTTCTCGCCTTCCCACATGGGATAAACCCCAAACTGGATCAGGACTTTGATTTTTGAAATGCCGTTTTCCTCCCATTTATTTTAATTGCCGGGAAAACAAACTGACAACACTTTGCCACTGGTCTTTCCTGACCCCAATCTGATGGCAAGGCAATCCTATAAAAACAGGGCAACACAGGCAGGTGAGGACTGGCATTAGCCAGGGGCCAGCTCAGGGTCCCTAGTCCCCTACAGTTGCCATACGGCAGTGTGGTGGGTTGACCCTGGCTGAGGGCCAGGTGCCCACCAGAGCCGCTCTATCACTCCCCTCTTTCATTAGACAGGGGAGAAAAGGTACAACGAAAAAAAAAACTTACGGGTCGAGATAAGGACAGGGAGAGATCATTCTCTAATTATCGTCACGAGCAAAACAGACCGAACTTAGAGAGGGAATTCATCTAATTTATTACTAAGCAAAACAGAGTAGAGGAATGAGAAATAAAACCAAATCTTAAACCACCTCCCCCCACCCCTCCCATCTTCCCGGGCTCAACTTCACTCCCGGCTTCAACCTCCACCCCCCTCAGCGGCACAGGGGGACGGGGAATGGGGGTTACGGTCAGTTCCTCACACGGTGTTTCTGCCGCTTCTTCATCCTCAGGGGGAGGACTCCTCTCATCGTTCCCCTGCTCCAGCGTGGGGTCCCTCTCACGGGAGACAGTCCTTCACGACTTTCTCCAACGTGAGTCTCCTCCATGGGGTGCAGACCTTCAGGAGCAGACTGCTCCACCGTGGGTCCCCCACGGGGTCACAAGTCCTGCCAGCAAACCTGCTCTGGCGTGGGCTCCTCTCTCCACGGATCCACAGGTCCTGCCAGGAGCTTGCTCCAGTGCGGGCTTCCCACGGGGTCACAGCCTCCTTCAGGTGCCTCCACCTGCTCCGGCATGGGGTCCTCCATGGGCTGCAGGTGGAATCTCTACACCCCCTCATCCTCCCTCCATGGGCTGCAGGGGGACAGCCTGCTTCACCATGGTCTTCACCAGGGGCTGCAGGGGAATCTTGCTCCGGCACCTGGAGCACCTCTTCCTCCCCCTCCTTCTGCACTGACCTTGGTGTCTGCAGAGTTTCTTACATCTTCTCACTCCTCTCTCTGGCTGCAAAAGCTCTCTCTAACTGTTTTTTCTCTTTCTTAAATATGTTATCACAGAGGCGCTGATTGGCTTGGCCTTGGCCAGTGGTGGGTCCATCTTGGAGCCGGCTGGCATTGGCTCTGTCAGACACAGGGGAAGCTTCTAGCAGCTTCTCACAGAAGCCACCCCTGTAGCCCCTCCCGCTACCAAAACCTTGCCACGCAAAACCAACACAGACAGGAGGTCAAATCCATAGTTTGTCTTAGATTCACTTATTGAACATTTTCTCCCTTGTTCAGGCTAAATCCAAAGGGATTTAGCCCATTCCAGGGGTGGGAAAGTGGAAGCATCATGTGGAGGTGGTGCCTGGCACTTCTGAGACAGGTGGGATACAGCCTCTGCCCCAGGCACTGAACAGTGCCCTGCAGGGGACCGTGCCTGGATGAGGAGCCAGCTCTTATTTCCATCCAGGCTTATTGTGTCCCTCTTTCCACAGAGGCTGCTCTGAGGGAAACTAGGTTGCGTAAAGAAGCAAGTTCAGGAAGGGCTTGATGGAGATCTGACAGCCAAAAATTATACCCATCTCAACAAATATGGCCTGTTTGTTTCGGTGGGTACCACCCCAGCACAGGCTACCATGATACTGAAAGCAAGAAAGACCCTGATTTCTCTCTTCGAGAAGCCCTTGCTGGGATAAACCAGTAACCAGGGAACGATCCAAACTCCCAAAGGTTTAATGATTAAAAACTCACTTGGATGGCACTAAGTCCAACAGCCTTCCCTCTCCCTTCCCCAGCTTTCTGTTTTTACTGTTACACTGAAACAGTGACCATTCTTTTAGACAGTTGTAATCATAATCATGGACAACATGAATCTTAATCCAAAATGATTTCTACTCTCCACCAGGATTTGCTCAAGGTTTGTTTTGTAGGCAGTGGTCTGGCTTCATTTCTACCTAAAATGTACTTTGTACATTATTTCCAGCTTGGGCATAAGCTGTGAGAGAAGCAATAATCTGCAAATTTAACAGGGCTAACAATTCCTTTTCATTCTTATGCTTGTCACTTATAGCATTTTTACCTTTGGCCACTGAAAACCAACAACAAAATCACCTGCCAGAACAGCAGCTCGGTGTAGTATATGTAAAGATATAAACCGGCCAGCTGTGTGCTTAGCTCTCTGCTTTCTCCCCACTTCCCTTCCTAGCCAAAGGAAAAGCAAGAGTGGTACCTTCAGGTCACATCCATTACATCGTCCCATTATAATTATGAGGACCTGATCATCACTTGACTGGTGAGACATTGCCAGGCACCAGCAGCGTAAAGACGTCGTGATATTGCACCGTAAATTCCCATCATGTTTCACTTCTCCAAGCCGGGCTGCAGGTCGTGAAGATTACTGGGTGCAACAGTGCAGCAGTTTGTACTTACTACCTGGTAATAACACACTATGGACCACGGTCTGAGCTTATTTACATGGGTGTCAGCCTGAAGTAGCCTCCCGGTGCCACTAGATTTACATAAGATTTACACCCCTGCAGCCAAGAGCAAAATTTGGCCCTAAATTATGATGTAGCTAAAGACCCCGTGTTTCTGAGTTGCGGAGAATTGTTTACACCCACATGAAATGGGTCGTAAAATGCCATTGCGCTGATTTGTTAAAGTGTTAGACCCAATTTGCTCAGGTGTAAATAACTACCCGGTGGGTGGCATAATGTTTGCATCCTGTAACTTAAGGCGTTGCTGTCTGCTGCAAATCAGTCAGTTTTCAGGCTCCAGTTTCCTCCTGGGAGCAGAACGGATGCTCCTGGCCTGGAGAAAGTGATGCAATAGCAGATTGCTAATGAGTGGGAGTTCATGGGGAGTGACATACACAGGATAAAATGGGAATATCTTGTGTATACTTTCATTATTACCCAACTGGTTATTTTTTGCAGCTGAAGTCTCGTGTCCTGATGACTCCCTTAGCAATCTCTCCGCCGAGAAGCACACCGGAGCCGGATATTAGTTCAATTCCCCAGGATGCAGCTACGATACCCAACTCAGCCACCCCACAGGCTCTCACAGGTACCCAGCCTCCACTGCTCCTGGGCCAAGGGGTGAGCAGAACCACGGGCTGACAGCCAGATGCTGTGCTTTCCAGAACAGGCGGAGCTCATGAAAATAGGGTGTTTGCAGATTAGACTGGCAACCAGTGACAAAGAACAGAGATGTCCTGCAAGACGATATTTTGACTGCCATGTGTCAAGTTTAGTGGAGATGTCAGATCCATTCCTCTTGAAATGCAGATATCAATATCCCATGAATGCTACCATTTTATACCCAACATTCACCCCCTCAAATGTGTTGCAATCACCAGGCTAAACCCTAGTGTGAACATGAAGCATCTGTTACAGCTGTGGGAAGAAGAAGGACAGAGGAGCCATGGTCTGACTGTAGCCTGGCTACCAGCACATAAGCCCCAGAGCCTTATCACAGCAGCAGACTTGGTCATTTCTGACTGTAGTCAGGGAAAACACAGCCTTATTCTTTTTTTTTTTTTGCTTTGTTACCAGAAGTAACATAGGTCAATGCTTTTAAACTGATGTAAATGAGAAGAAAATCAACAAGACAGTTGATTTACCCTGAGATTTCAGCAGAGAAATGGATTAGATAACATTAGAATCTAAACACAACACATAAATCCCATTATTTCTTAGCTGGGATGCACAGAGGAGAAGTTTCCCATCTGCTCTGGTAGCAGAATGGTACTAAACGTAGCAACGATAATGATAATAATATATTTTATTCTCATTTATCCCTTCACATGTGAAGACTGCAAAGCACTTGGCAAATACCAACCGAGCGAGGTTTCATAGCACTGCCCTGAGAGGTGTGCCTGGTGCCGCTTGGAGGGGGACAGAGAAGCATAGTCCACCAGCCCCACCAGATCCCTGGGGTGGCTGCAGAGGAGGAGGCCCTGTGGATCATTTCGGGCTCTGCAAATGCAGTGCCCTGCACCTCCGTCTGCCCATCCCCATGCCACCGGCACCTTTTCTCCCAGCACCTTCCCAACGGTGCTTGTAGGGTCCCACCAGAGCAGGGTTTGCAGAAGGTAGAGGCAGGCTTAAGCCAACTTTTGCCTCCCTGTCTGCACTGAAAGGAGCATAGAGGCCTCCGCTTCCTCGCGAGGGACCCAGCACACTCACTGCCTGCAAGCTGCAGAGTCCCTCCCGCAGCCGAGCCCCAGAAAAAAACGGTGGCTCGCCACGGCAGAAGCCACATCCTGCAGATTCAGTGAGGTTTGGCACGTTGGCACGCTGGGAAAGCTGCACCCTGACAGCGCCCTGTAATTCATGCATGCTGCCGTTGTCTTTCGGCGCGTTATCCCTTTGTTTGTTTGGCACTTGGAAGGTGTAAAGTGCTATGTAATAATAAGTATGATTGCTATTATCCTCCTGTTTACCCAGGATATACTGCTTGAGCCCCTTCTCCTGTTCAGTGAGAGATGGGGTAGCAGAGTGCGCTGTGACAGTCACACTAGATTTTCATTACGGTGATGCAAACTGTAAATTATTTCCAGCTTTACACAGCTGTCATCATGTCCTCCACTCCGCTTGATGTTTTTTTTGTCACATATCTGATTTCTGTCAGAGGATAATGTTATATTGTCTGAGAGATGACAGCTCGAGCACACTCAGCCAGCTATTATAATATGTCTCACTTTAGCCTGACTTTAGGCTGTGTGTTAGTCGCCCTTAGTTACCACAGCGTTATCTCCGCTTCCTCCAAGACACCGTTAGTCTCAGCCAAGCTTAAAATAAGTTCATGCTAGCAAGAGAACACTGATTTTTTGGCTATTGCCATCAGGCCTGATGGCATGTAGAAAAACTACCTTTGCAGGCAACGGCATATGAGAGGAGGCATGCAGGACTTGGCTGTGGAGAGGCTGGGGCATCCCTCACAGACCCCCTGGGCGGCACGGTTGCGCGGCTGTGGTCCCAAATGGGGATTAGCACCGCATGTGATGGAGTTTCCCTCGAGGCAATGCAGTTTGCAGGGTGCTGGGTTGGACACGGAAGGTCAGGAGGCTCCCAAAGACCAGAGTCTCTGCCATCGCACTGTGCAGCTCAGTGCAGCATAACCCTCCAGACATTACAGCTGTATTAAGGTCAGAAGCAGCAAGGAACCAAAACTCATCTCAGAGCAGTGCTTCTCAGAGGGCCTCTCAATGAACCAGTCTAAAAACACATAGAGGAAAAAAAAACAAACCCAAAACACACCTCAGGCTGGAGTTTTCCCATTGCTCTAAGGTCACCCCTGCTAGTCACTGTCCTGTACTCCCTGGGCATTTTTTCTGGTTGCCAGCTGCACGGACAAGGTAGCCTGCAAGACAGCAGACCGCAGGCACACACAGGAGCTTCTGTACTTACATGTAGCTTATCCTCACCTGTGACACTGAGCAAGGCCTAAACTCAGCTCACTTCGCGTAGGGAATGGGTGATCAGTGCAAGAAAGCCTGGCTGTACCATTGCAAATGGCAGCAATTCACCACCGAATGGAAGAGCTTGTGAAATAAAGGGAAAAGTATAAAGCTAGCATTTGCTAGGATGCTCTCTGGGCCATTTTGTAATAACTTGTTGGGATTTTGTGTCTACAGTCTGCATTTATGTCAACAAACAAGCGAACCTGGGGCCATACCTTGACAGAAAAAAAGTGCAGCAGCTCCCAGAGCACTTTGGACCTGAGAGACCATCTGCAGCCCTGCAGCAGGCTGTTCAGGCCTGCATCGACTGCGCACTACAGCAAAAGGCGGTCTTCTCGCTCATCAAGCAAGGCTATGGAGGAGAGATGGTGTCAGGTAAAGCATTTTCATAAGGAGTTTGTGGCCAATTGGGAAGTGCTTGAACTCTTAACCTGATCCCCAGTCCTGACTGTCCTAGCTGTCCCAATCACATCGGCTTTGAACATCACTTACGCCTTTGTAAATGAGCTGCTGCAGGAATTGCCTTGGTGTCAGATGAAAGTATATCATAAAGAGTATTGCAGTGGTGATTCAGGGGAGGGATAGGGCTAGCTCTTTGAAACAGTGCTGAAGCCAGGCCTGTGAGCTGTGTTTCACATAGCCATACAAAGATGAGCAGCAATGCAAGCCTGCTTCGTGCCACGTGTTGCCGCCATGTGTTGCTCTAAAGGAAAACTCGCGCAGAGTTCAGCTGCTGGTGTGTGCCCCGCCTGCAGTTCATGAGCCAAACCTGCTCTCAGCTGTAGGAATTGCAGAAGTCCCACGGCAATTCCCTGTACAGCAAGACCATACAAATATATCAGAGAGAATCAGAGATCAGAGGAAACTTCCCAGGAACTCCTCGTCTTCCCGCAGTGACACTTCTCGCTGTGTCCTGATGAGACTCCCATGTCCCATGCTCAATCCCCTGGCCTGGCTTTCAGACTGAACATGAACTTTTCTTTTAATCACGGCAAGAATTTTGTGTCACGACATTGTTTTAGCACATGGGGATGCAGTGGGAATGAAACAAGGATGAGAATATGGGAATGAAGCTCTCCAATGAGCTGCTGCTGATGAGTCAGGCACGAACATGAAGCCAAGGACCACAAGTCCAATCAGTTTTGCAGGGACCACAGCAGGTCCGCTGTGCCATTGGGACCCTCTTGTGTGGGAGCCCAGGCTCTGGCCTGCTGTGCAGCATATAAATCCTGCTTCCGCCCTCTCCTCTACTTCTCTCTAATCACAGGTGTGCCTTCCCTAAGGGACATCAGAAATACTCTAAGAATGATCCAGATTTGTTCACAGAAACATGAGACTGAAGCAATTTAGTGTAAAACTTTATTTTTTCCTGTTTCTGTGCTGTGTACATGATTTTCATTACAAGCAGGAGAGTCACATTGTGCACCAAGCCTGCCAAACCCCTTGGTCTCAGATCCTCTGAGCAGGTACCTGAGCTAAAAGCACCTGATCAACATTGCTCCCAACTTCATGACTCTTCTAATCATCGAGGAGGGGTGAATGGCCTCCTAGTCATGGTGTGGCGCCGAGATTGCAGCTGACTCCCAGTCCAGCAGCATCACAGACAGATATTGTCGTGTGCTTTCCAATCTTCCCATGGCTTGGCTCACAGATGCTCAACCAGCTGTGGAGCATGATCCCTTGCAGCAGCTCAGGCCAGTAGGAATTCTCTGAAGTTATCCCAAAGACTATAAGCCTAAGACTGCAATTTCTACTCGTTAGTAGTGACTGTAGGCAGTAGGACTAGAAAAAACCTTCCAGGTGGTGGAGTTCAGGCAGCCACATCATGAAGTTCTCCCCGCAAACCTGCTGACACCTGAATGTGTCCTGCTACAATTGATCCTGACGGGTCTGCTGTGACCCCTCCACCTCTCTCATGGCTGTGACCTATGTCCTTTCTGATTCTTGGCTAAATATATTCCCTGACAGCTTTGTCCGGGAATTTTAATTGCTCTGCTTTCACCCTTGAGTTCAATCTTAGATGTATTTCTGCAGGCTGAAGTACACAGTTTCTTTCAGGTCCTCTCCATTGTGAGGAAGATTGTGGGATTAGTGAAAGAAGTGCTAAGTGTCTTTCCACAGCCCCACGTAGCAGAGATGGTGATGGCTTCAGTGCCACGGGGAAACTTCCTGTTCCCTGAACATCGCTGTGGTCTGCCTGTGCACCTCTTCAAGTGTGAATTCACCCTTCTCAAGCCTGAATAACTAGAATGGTGCCCATCAATCCAGCTCAGCTTTCATCAGGACTTTATATAGTGGAATTGATGCTCCTATGTCTCTCCTGGAAATGCTTTGTTCAATACTTCCTTGAAATGTATCTGATTTTCTCATTGCTGTATCACCTTGGTGGTTCATGGGCAACTGGTCAGTCTGTCCCAGCATTTCTCCTCCCATCAGGTCACGTTGAGCCTCCTCAAAAAAATTACCAATTGCTGTGTACTTTCTAGTATTTTTTTCCACCCATGTTTATTATTGCAGAGCTCAAGATCAGCCAATCCTTTCTGTGCAATCTCCTAGTCCTCTTCTCCATTGATAATGCCTTCTAGCTTACAGCATTAGGAAAATCTTTTTGTGCCAGCATGGACCACTGCTAGTTCCTCTCTGGTGCTTGGGGTTTCCTGCCAGCAGAGCTTGTTGTTGTCTTCTGACCCACCATTCATATGCAATCATTTCCAGTTTAACGAAATATTTCTTATACTTTACTAAATTCTGGATAGACCACAACTGCCAACATTCCCTTGCCTATAAATGCAATTAAATCAGTAAATAAAGATCCATGATGAAGCTGGTAACCTTCTCTTCAGTACAACCCTGGTACCTTTTATTCATTCACAGCCGTGTCTTTAATTCTTGTCTCCCCATTATCTTTTCAAACCTTGGGTATTGCTGAAGTCAGCCTAATAGCCCATCATTGGCAGATCACTTTCTTACCCCTTCCTTAGACCAGGGTGTCATAATTGCCTCCTTCCAATCATACAATACAGTTTTCAGTTGGATGCATATATTAGAAATCCGTGCACTGCTGGCCATGCCAGTCGGCATCTTTCAGCACTCCAGGGGGAAGGTGATCTGGGTCATACAAACTCAGCTCCTTAAGCTCCTCCAGTTTGTTGTGTATGTCAGGTGGGGTAATTATGTAAAATACTTTAAGACATACAAATAGTCTTGTGAAATATTTTCCCCTGCTCTCATTCTTCCTCCTGCTGTGCATCCCCGGTATTGAATTGCTCCTGCTTGCTTTCCAGTTTCAGCTTCTTTTGAGGGGAAGCAGCATCTCCTGAGCCTGCTGGTAGTGAACAGCATCGGGTATGTCCTACGCTTCCTGAAGAAGCTCTGTCGCAGCCTCTTGTGTGACAATCTCTTCAGCAACCAGCCTTTCCAGCAGTACAACACCGTGTCAGAAAGCCCAGAGGTGTATGAAAACAGACGGATGGAGGCAGGTAGGCTGTTTGGTCAGCTTGGGCTCAAGATTTAATAGGGCTGAAGAAATGACTGTCTTTTTTTGGTCCTGTACTGTAAATGCTAGAGAACTGCAAGTCCCTGTGGGACCTTTCCAGAGGGAGGCAGCGGGCTGATTCTCAGTATTTTTCCCAGTGGCTATAGAGGAGGCTTTTGGGTGAGAACCACTGTGTTGAGGAGCCCCAGTTGTGATAGGGGTAGTTTTTATATTATTTTATATCTCTCTGTTTCTTTAATCTCTTTTCCTAAGGAAACAAGGCTTTATGATCCCATTGTCCTTCTTTCTGTCAATTCTCTCCCATAACTTTTGGCCCCCTCAGGCATACCTGGCCCTGGGGTAAAAGCCTCAAAGGGATTAACTTTCTTCAAGTTTCAGGCAGGTGGGAAGGAAGAAGGGAAATTTTTTTCTCCATCCAACTCAACCACCATACTACGTACTGAAGGTTTCCCACTGACTACCAAGCCTCCTCTGCTTGCAGACCCACTGCAGAGAGGTCTCAGGGACTGGCCACCCCAACCAGGTGTTGCCTGTCCCTGCTCCCCAGACCCCTTTGTTCATGCACTGCCTTGGCTTGTTGGCTGCAGTGAGAGGTAGGAGGCCGGGTGACCGTGTGGACCCCAGCCCACACTTTGGTGTCACCATGGCATGAATAGGAAATCACCACCATAATGAGTATGCTCTGACCCTGCACTGCCCCAGCACTTCGTTACCCGTGTGCTTCCCCGCTTGCATGCTGCTTGTTTTAAGGATCATCTGCAAAGCAGCACGGTCTGCCTTTGCTCGAGGGGACCTCTTAATGAGTGAGAGGAGAAAGCCGCTCGCAGCAATACAGTTTTGGGTCAGTGCCGTTAGCATAAATCTAAGGTAACATTATTAGCTGTAGTGCACTCAATCTGGATCCCGATCCGTCACCTCTACCCATGAGTGTAAACCTACATGAGAATTGTGACTGCTAAGGGGTTGGCTTTGCTACTTGCAGGAGCATTTCTGCTACCTTAAAATGCCTGTGGGCATCAGCAAGGTCCCTGCCTTAGTGCTTGACCACATGGGCTGAAGCCTGGAGGGGCTGTGGCGTGGGGCAGATGCACTCATGGATGGTGGTGGTCCAGAGGGGCACCTGCCCCAAGCAGCACCAGACTCCCAGGGGGGTGGCACACCTTCTTGCCCACACCCCAGCATGCGGGGATGGGGTGCTGGTCCCACATAGCCCCCATGCAGCTAGGACATGCCTGCAGCCCCTATCTGCGATCGGTGGCCAGAAAGGTGCCCTGGGGCCCTGCTATGGACATCGCAAAAGTTAGTTTAAAAAAAAAAAAAGATGCAAAGTTATGGCCCTGAACCTCCACTTCACCTGCAGACTTCCTCCTGACTTAAATTATTTTTCCTTCTCTTCTATTAACAACACCATGGGTGCTTGGGGAGCACACTGTCTCTCATGCATCCAGTTTAATGGTAGCTACATGCTGGCAGCTGAGAGAAAGGTGTTTTAATGTCCACAATTATGATCCACAAATCACTAGTTTGCCAGGAAGACCCTAAGTGTGTGCTTCACACGCCAAAGCTGGGAGCGGGCTGTGCACACCGCAGAAATTGCCTTTTTGTGCGAAGAAATCCAGCTGCCACTTTTGCACATAGGGGAGGAAAGGCAGGAACACAGATTGAAAAGCAGTATTATTTTTCCTCTGGACTAGGACATTTGCAGCAACCTGAATGTTTCTGAGAGGTCAAGGGATTTCTGTAGCACTGAGTGAGTGCAGCCCAGGAGGCCTGGCATTTGCGTTTGCATTTGCATTTTAATTTGCATATACATTTGCATTTACTTTTGCATGGCGAGGCTGTATGTTAAGGAATGCAACTCCACAACCGGAGTTTTTACAGTGGCTGTTACGCTCTGCTCACCTCCGTTCCTACATAATTTCAGTGCAGATATCCCTGACTCCATTCCCACTGGCTCTGCCCAGCCGTTGAGGAAGGGGCAGGAGACGTGGATGTAGGGAAGACTTCTCTTCCCTGGCTCTCCCACTGCTGGGGGGCAATTAATAGCCCTCCAGAGGCAGCATGGGCTGGCAGCATGTGCTAGTCAGGGCTAGTGCTGGCCTGGGGTCTCCTCCCCTCTGCCTGGGAGTGGGATGGGGGCTTTTATATCCCCACCACCAGCAGCACTGTGGGATAGTGGAGAATGCGAGCTGTGAAATAGCAGAGGGCAGTGGTTATACATGAGGTTAAAACTTCCCCACCAGGCTCCAGCTCACTTACCCCAGGGTCCGATAGCCACTGGCCTGCTAGACAGAGAGCCATAGTGTAGGTCAGCATGATCTGCAGAGATTCAGGTGCTTCCCTGTTGAAATGGGGACGTGGGACAGGTGATGGAGGAGCCACCTGGTCCCGCAGTGAGGGTGGCTGTGATGAACAGTGCCATTTCCAGAGCAGCCGAGTGCTCAGGTGGCTCTCTCAGCTGGCAGCCCCAAAAGGGGACTGTCCTTCCACCAAATATTAACAGAAATGTGGTGAGACAGGATTTGAGGACACTTTCAGCACTCTGCTGACCGCTGACCTGGTGTACCAAATTTGGTGAACCCGCATTGCTGTGCCAAGGCCTGCCCGTGGGGGAGGGTGGGGCAGAGCTCAGCAGCTTCACCAGCTAACCTGCTGTCTGCATCACTGCGGGCCCCAGGATGCAGGCTGGAGAGTCGGGGGCTGGTTTCAGAGAAGCCAAGTAGTTGTTTGGAAAACCCAGCTACAAGATTACTGCTCGGCCCCAGAGTGCACATGAAGGCACGGAAGGAGAAATTAACTCTGCCACATAAAGCCCTTGAAATTGGGAATTTTGGAGGGGAAAAGCTGCCTCTTTCCCAGGGCAACTGGTGCCCAGCTCAGGAGCTGTCTGTCCATGGCTGTGTGGCAGAGGAACTGGAGTAACAGCCTCGCATCCTTCATGCTGCACTCAGCCAGAGCCAGGCAGATATATAATATTCCTGTTCGTTGTGTTAGGCTGTATTACACAGCTCCATTGGCACCAGTGGAATAACTCCAGTTTTAGGCACTGGGGCTTGAGCTACAGAGTCTATGTTTAGAGCTGCGTTGCCTAAATCTCCTTCCATCCCCCTAGGAGCCAGCATTTCTCTGCAGCAAGGTCAGCACAGGGGGCACCTCTGCTACACAGAACAGAGATGGCGTTTCCCTGTAGTGGCAATAATAAGGAGGACAGTAGGAGCTCTTCTTGCAGATGGGTCTGCAAGGGCACCTGTTGGGATAGAGCACGCGGGGAAGAAGCAGGGCTATAATAAAGCACCGCAGGAAGCCATGCAAAGCAGCCACATTTATCATTGTTTCTGCTCTCCAGCTTGTAATCGGGATTTCTTTCTTTTAAAATCATGTGCTTTTCAGCCCCTGTGTACCAATGAATTTAATACATGTATTGACTTCGATGCAGTTATTCTTGATTTACACTGGCAGAAGTGAGAGGAGAAGCCGGTATCGTGTCCAGTCATATTAATCCACTTACACCACATAGGAGTTACCTTTTAACCTTGCCCCAAAGCACATGCCCCTAAGCCATTATTCACCAGTGCTCACAGCAAACTGCCAGATGCTAATGGCTGCGTAGAGGCCAGGTGGGATTTGTTGATATATGCATATATCACTTACAACAACGTTTTACATGTCTAAGAAGCAGGCATTCACCGGGCTGTACCCAGCACCGGCTTCTGCAGTGAGCCTTGCCGGCTCTGCACCACCCCCCCTGCACCTGAGCCCCTGGGCTCTGCCTGCCCGGCCAATGCCTCTCACGCCAGCACCCAGCGGCCCTGCTCCAGCCCTCTCCCAGTGTCAGTGGCTTCACTGCCTTGTCTTGGCACATCTGGGGATATACCCTACAGCTCTTTCTCAGCTGTGAGAGGACTTTCTGGCTCATGGGAGCAATTTGTGGGAGCAGCTGTGGGATGACTCCCAGGACTTCATTCAGGAAGTGCCCGGCTTCAGGTCTGCATTACAGCTAAACCTGAGATGTTACCTGTCCCCACAGCACCTGGGTTCAAAGCACCTCCAGACCTGCACCCCAGAATTTTCCATGGGAGTGATAGTGCAGCAGTTTGAACTAAAATGATGGCAAGATCTGGCTTAAATCTGCAGAAAATGCTGTCAAGTGTGTCAAGGGCTACATGGATTGGAAGCCAACAGGGCAGGAATCCTGTGAAGTGCCTCCATCTGCACCCTCTGCATTCAGCTTTTATTAGTCCTCCATGCTGAGCCAACAGAGGCTTGGGGGTGTGCACGGGAAAGGGACATTTCTGGAGCACCTACATACACCTATGCAATGTTAGACTGTTATTTTTCAAAGGAAAGCATATTTGCCATGAAACTTCTTGTGGGCACAGCAACTGAAGAAAAGTTTCTCTTCAAATATGGGGTGCTGGCCTATGTGGGAAACATCGACCTTCATAAACATCTTCTTCTTTC
Organism: Balearica regulorum gibbericeps; assembly: GCF_011004875.1. Lineage (NCBI taxonomy): Eukaryota > Metazoa > Chordata > Aves > Gruiformes > Gruidae > Balearica > Balearica regulorum. The sequence continues at coordinate 50,226,260 of NC_046186.1, read as the reverse complement.
TTCTTTCAGTCAACCCTTTCCTTGTTCTTTCTGTCCTGAACCTTAGGTTTTGGTTATTTTGTGCTGTTAGACAATTTCTGTGCTCCACGCAGAGCATGCCTGCATGTAAGCAGTAGCTGCAGCAAAACTTTCTTTATCAAAGGACTCCCGTGGCCATCTGGTATCCTTGTCCGCACCAAGGGGAAGACAGGAAAGTCTGTGAATAAGGTCCCCAGCCTTACTCCTCTCCCAAGTCAAACTTGTATGTGTAGATACCATATGGTGTCCCCTCCCACTGTCCACAGGAGAACAGCACCTCTTCTCATGGCAGCGGCTGGAGTTAGGGCCCCATATGGAGCAGAAGCACAGCAGGAGGTCAAGGTACCCTATGCTACATCAGTGCTTCTATATATAGGAAGGTGGGCTCTTGCTATCTACAAGCACATGAAAAGCTGGCATGAGAAGTGCTGGCATGAGAAGTGCTATAGCAATGCACTATGAGAGTGTGACTAGTAGGCAAGACAGGAGGCTGGGAGCTGGATTTTGTCAGAGACTTTCCTGTTGATTGTGTGGGCAAGTCACCCTTCCCTGCTGTGCCTTTGTTTGAGCATCTGTCCAAGGAGGGCAATAATTCTTGCCACCATGTGCAAAGCCCTTCTAAAACAGCTAGGAAAAAAAGAATAACATGATAGAAAACTACATATTATTACAATCAATAATTGTAATTTGCTTTCTGTTCCAAGCACCAAATAAACAGCAGCTCAGAAATTTCAAGCCCTGAGAGGGCAAGAAAAATGTTGTCTTTCTCCTTTCTACTACCATGGCTTGTTTAATCTCGTCTTGTTGCATGCTATGAGGAACAGTGCTCCTGGCTTCTCCGCACACTCAGAATAAATGGCTTTTATGGCTATCAATAGCATTGGCTCTCTTCAGCATTTAATTACCTGCAAAGGCCATTTATTGCCTCATATATTCCTCTACCATGAACATTATCCTTTAAATAATAAATAAAATATTAAGGTCACTCTTAAAGAGGGAGCAGAGGAACTGCACGAGCCATCCAGCCACAGCAAAGTCTAATATAAAATGTTTGTCTGGTGTTTGGGGCATTTGAATTGACGGCAGAGACTGCAGTAGAGCAGAGAAATGGTGGGATAGCTGCAGGTATTTCTTCTCTCCCTCCTTCCATGCATGCATGAGTCTGTGCATCCATCAGCAGGATGGGTGCCTCCTCCCTCTCCAACCCAGCCAGCCCCAGGGCATCCCACCGAGTACCTCCACTTTGAGGTCCTGCCTGCAGCCGGAGCATCACCCCCAGAACTGGCTTCCTGAAACAAGGCGTCCAGGGTGGTAACTCTGTGGAAGAGCAGAAAGAGAGGCAACTGCAGCTGGAGCTGAACATTACCTTGTCAGTCAGAAACCTGGGGAGGGACAGGAACAGTTTAGGATGGTACAAGATGTAGGAAGTAAAAGCAGAAGGGTGAAAGAAAGTCAGGCAGTGCTCCTGATTTCACAAGGGTAATAGTAGAGGCTTTAGCATTTAGGCCCTTTAAACCCAGACCAGAAGAAACACTAACGGGCAACTCCTGCCCTGGCAGGAAGAAAGATAAGAGATGAATGGGAGAGATGAAATTCATCTGTGGTATAATTTGCCTGAACTCTATAGAATTGACAGAATTGGATAAATTGACCCTTCTGACCTTTAAGCTGTGTGATTACTGTTTGTTAACTCCCAAATGAAGGTAGAGTCCCTTTGTGATCCTTTATGAAATTGTATCTCCTTGTGGATGCAAAGGAATGAAGCTATGAGCTGATATTCCTTCAGCGGTCAGCCCAAGGGAAATCCTCCTTCCCACCCTCTGCCGGCCTGTTTTACCTCCATGGTCTTGAGGGGGTACAAGAAAATCCATCTCTTTTCAAAAGCTAGCCCTCATGGGGGTAGGCACTCTGCTCCCAGCAGTAGATGAGGAGAAGCCCAAAGGCCCTTCTGTCCTTCAGCCCAAGATGTGCTCAGAGCTGTGGCACAGGCACCGACGGAGCTGGAGATTGCCTGGGCTGCAGCCATGGCAGTTAGCTAGGCTATAAAACGGAGTTTAAAGAAGGGGAAAAAAAAAATGTGGGTTTTTTTCCATATCAAAGGGTATGCGTAAGGAAAGTGGATGAAATGATGGGTGTACATGCATGAAGCATGATGGATGAGATCATATCCACTACAGAAAAAAATACCCTGGAGTAAGCCATTTAATTTAAGCTTTACATGCTCAGTCACATGGATGGAGCACAAGACACTCTTTTAGAGTCCTGGTCAGGTAAATCATGTGATTGTGACTGCTTCAGCTTCGGTTTTAGCTTTAACTTTGTCTTAGCTGGTACAGACTTTTTCTGTAGAGCTATATGATTCCTTTAGGAGAAATCTGAAGTTAAGAGTCTGGGTTTTGATTTTAAACAGCTTAAATGAAAGTTGAAACAGGGATTTTAATTCCTAAACTTGTTAAATATTGATATGCATATCTGTGATCCAATATACCCATATTTCAAGCAGTCAGATCAACAGGCCACTGGCCAGAACTGATGATGAAAAAAACCTACTCCCCATCCAAGTGCCACGTGCATTAGCCAGCATGACCCAACAGATTTTTCATAGATGGTGAGAGGGGAAAAGACAATCCTCGGGATCCTTACCTTGTGCCAGTTCAAGCCCCATTAGATAGGACCACTTGGGAGCTGCATGCAATGTGTCAGTGTATGCTCTGATAGCCCACAAAAGCTGCGGGCAATTAGATGTGTAGCTCCTTGCTGCCGGGTTGCTGTGGCAGCCAGGGTAATAGAAAGACGGGCTATGGCGGGGGGCGGGGGGAGCTGTGAGAGTTACCAAAGCCAGCACTTGCTAAGTCAAAGACAAAAGAAGAAATGTTTTGGAAGAGAGATGATGCTTGCTCGTGTTTCCTGAGTCTGGATGAGGGAGCTCGGTGGCATCATCACATTGCACATTCCCTTGCTTCTGGGACTACCTTGTACGTGTCGCCTATGGCAGGGCCTGGGTTTGCACCTCCATGGGAAGAAGCACAGCCAATTGAAAAGGGGGAAAAGCGAGTCTTGTGGTTCAGCTATTTCCATCTGACAGATTTCAAAGCAGAATCTGATTTTTTTTCAGGGGACTTTACTGATTCTTGCGTGGATGTTCTTCAGTTTTTCAGCTCAGTTTTTCTCCTCCCCCATGTTGCTCTTTTTTAACCTTTTAGATTAAAAGGCTCTTCCTGCTTTATCTGTCTTTCTCTACCTTCTGTTTGTCTCTGTCCTTTTCCATTTCACTACCAAATAAATGGAAACCCACGCACAATGGCATTTCCAGTTCCATGGAAATAAAACATCCATTTTTTTTCTTGAAAAGTCCTGCCCCTGTTTAACCAATGGTGCTCCTGAGCTCCTTAGGATTTATTTGCTTGCAGCAATTATACAGAGTACATCAAATAGCCTTTTGTTAAGTAGTAACACACAGCATCTGCCTGAAGAACATTCATCTGTTGGCAAAATGAGTGCAGAGCAGGAGATTAATGCAATTAAGAGAGGAACGGGAGCAAACTGTTGGCGGTGATGTTTGGTGTTTGTGCTGGGACGGTGCTGGCCGCGGGTAGCAATGAGAGGTAAGGGTGCAAGGCGAGAAGTTGCACCACCAGCAGCTGGGCAAGAGATGTGCCCCCACCTCTCAGTGAAAATAAGCTGTGAATGGAGGTTTGGGGAATCAGGTGCTTTATGGTGGGTTTCTTCATGGAAGAGATAAGGTTACAGAAGTGATTTAAACAAAAAAGTGTCAGTGGCTTGCTAGACTTAGGCTGAGAAGCCACAGTTAAGGAAAATGTAGTGAACCTGGGGGTGAGTCCTGGGATATGGTCCCGGGGCAAGCCCAGCTTCCCGGAGGCACGGCACAGTGCAGCACACTGGTGTGAAGGGAAACTGGCTCTGTGGGATCATGGGGAGAGGAGAAGATAAAAAGACCCGAGAAAGGAGAATTGGTGAGTTCCTAGCTGCTGGGACTGAGATGGGCCAGGGACATCAGAAGCAGCAGCAGAGAAGGCAGGAAAAGAAAGGATTTATGAAGGGGAGCTAAGACTTTAGGGCCCAGCTATTTTGTATTTGTATGTCAGAAGAAACCCCAGAAGAAATATCAGAAAGTCCAGCTGAGCTGCAGCAGTGGGCATGGAAAAATGAAGCAAAGACTTTATTAAAGATTTTATACCTATGTATAAACACATGCCCAGCCTCATGCTTTATTTGTGCTCTACCTAATTTATGGATGAGATTATTAGTTATTAATGGGCAAACGTAGCTTATTTTGCAGTTACTGCACTTTGCTCTAGACATCTCACTTCATGTGGCTCAAATTATTTGTTTTTCAAACAAAAAATTGCTGTTAAATATTTTAAGCCAGTACTAAGCAGTATAATTCAGGGAGATTCATCACGGGGGTAGCAGAACAGAAATGCATTAAGTACTTCAGCTGCAAAGAATCCCAGTATATAACCTTGAAATTTCCAAATAACACAGTCATTTTCATCTCCTGTAGTCTATATACAGCTTTTTGTGACTTTTATCAATGCTGATTTATAAGCATACAGAGTACATTATAAACTACCTGGATAGAAAAGCCCCTCTAGGTACTGCTAGAAGCTGGAGACAGAAAAGATCGATCGCAGCCTCTCCCATCTCCCTCTGCCAGTGCAGAACTATTGCTGTGCTAAGACACAAAGCTATACAACCCTGATAAATCTCTGTTTCACGAGGTACGCTTTGGTGTAACATAAAAGCAAGGGAGAAGGGAAGAGAATGGAGGAGCAGGTCTGAAATAAGGAGGAAGAAACCAAAGGAAGATGTTTTCTAAAGGCCTGATCCCTATGTCATTTAACTCCCTTCTCCTTCACTCGTGGGTATGCAGTGCCTAAACAATTTGCCTACTCTGTAAGATAGGACTAAAACCTCCCCATTGCAACACAAGACATTTACTCAATCATCCCCAAGCACTTTAAAAAAAAAATCCTCAATGGGTTATTTATACACACGAGCACCTTTTATTATTAAATCTAATTTATTTGTCAGCAGCTAGCTTGTGAATTTACTCTACCTTTTTACTCAGTTTGGACAATAAAACCATGTTGATCTGTTCCCAGTCAGTTTCATTCCCCGGTTCTACTGCATTAAACACAATGTGCTCTTGTCTGGGCTGCAAACACTCAAGGGAAATTGTTTCAATAATGAAAAAAAATTGCCTATGCTGAAGTCCTTATAATCAGGACAACATTGGATTTTGGAAAATTCTCTAAAAAATTTAGATTCTTGATGTTAACTGACTGGCAGCTTCTCCTTAGGGGATTTGACATTCAGTTACCACAAAATATTTTTTAACAGCTAGGACTGAGAGAGATGATACACAGTGCAGTAAAGCCTCAGACTAAACCCTGGAGAATTCACTGCGGGTTTTATCTCCACAGTGTGACTGTGGTTTCAGTGTTCATAATATCTACGTTCACAAGTGGGTGAGGCTTATTTACATTTTCCTGTTTTGACTGACTAGTACCCCCCCTTTTTCTCCCCCATGGATGCAATTGTGTGTTCTTATAACTGAAGCGAAGTTATGCTGTAGACCGAAAAACGCAGGTGTGACAGCCCTGAACCGCTGTCAGCGGATGCCCTGGGCTGCCTGTTCGCACGCTGCCTCTCTGCAGCAGCCTCAGGGATGCTGCGGCTCCTTGGGAACGCGTCTCTGTGCCACTCCACCTTGGTGAGCAACGAGCAGTTCGGCTCCACTGCTATGAACCAGATGTTGTTCCCTGTAACGCTTTCCTTGTCCAGCCAAACTGCAGCAGCCATGGGGTGGTGTGGAAGAGGTCCGATCCGTGCCCAGCCATGCAGGGTGCAGATACATGCACCAGACAGTGGTGTTGACATGGTGTAAAAATGCCTGCGAAGGGGTGACATCACATTGTCATTGTGCTGCATGTCTGGAGGGATGATGGAGCTAAAAGGGATGGGCTGGTGCTGTAATCCCAGAGTAAATCATAGCAGGCAGAGCTGGAAAGTCTTAATCCATCATAGGAAACTCTTATCTTCAGATAGATGCATGTGGGCTCAAGCTACAAGGAAGATAACAGTCTATGGTCCATTTCTGACTGGACAGAAATGTGTGAGGCTGTTTGGCAGACACAGAAAAAGTTATTTTTTAATCTTTTAAGAGCTGATGTCAGAACAGATAGCAGTTCAGAACCAAGGCATATTTTTTCACAGTCTTAAATACTGTTTAGAGCTCTCCGCTCTGTCCCTCTCTGGCTTACACTAGATTGAACTGATGGTTAAACTCACCTGAAGTATTTGCTTTTTGTGTTTCCCCACTTTTATTTTTCCTTCCATGAAGGCTGAGATGGAGGGTTTCTAACCCACACAGCTGCTTAAAACTGTTCCCTCCTGCTCCCCCCCGCTGCCTCCCAGACACGGCAAATCCCATCCTTGGGTGGGAAGCTGGAGCCAACTCAGGAACTATAAAATGCAGGCAAAGATAAAACCATACAAGGTCTCTCAATGGGATTTTTGACACTGTGGTTGGCTCCTCTCAAGATGACTGGGAGATGAGAAAAGGCTGGCCCTGGCTGGGGGAGAGGAGAGGTCCAAGGAAGCTATGATATCATGCTGCTTAAAATATGGAGTTCACATCTGGTCAACCCATTATAGAAAATATATGGTAGCACTTAAAAAGGTACAGGGAAGGGTCAGAGGGCAAAGCCCATCACTGAACGATATGAGGAATAGGAGACAACACAAAAAAGGAAGAGTAGGGGCAGAGAAAGTAAATAAATAAATAAATCTATATTGACTGCAAGGAAAAGAAGTTAATGGGGAATTTAATTAGAGCAAATACAAATGATCAATCATTGCAGGTGATTGAGTAAAAAGGTTCTGAGATGACACAAAAGTATTAGCCTAGAAGGAAGGGCTGTTGTCCCAGGAAAGTACTGGTATGTAAAAGAGGACCTCCCAGGTACGGCGATCAGTGTCCAGCATGCTCAGAGGTGGGGGTGCGGGTTTCCATCACAGCCCCGTGCAACCTTCACCGGGTGCAGCCACTCTGTGTCTGTGCAGGACATGGCCTGTTAACTGGGAACGGGGACTCTGGTCCCAGTTCACTGCCCTGACCTCGGGTTCTGCTGCCCAAGCGGCAATCTGGGGATGAACCCAGAGAAAAGCATGGAGGTATCAGGAAAGGGAAAGCTGGATGAATGAAGATATGAGATGGATGGAAGTGGAACAGCCTGGGGAAGAAATGGCTATGCAGGTCAGCGGTGCGGGAGGAGGGAAAAATAGAAAAGGGAGATAAGAAAATAGCTGGCAAAATGGGAAAAGGGTGAAGCTGCTGGTGTGGGAAAGCAGCGTTAGAGCAAAGTTGAGATGGTGGGAATATGATGGAAGAAGCAGTAGGAAGAGATGATGGGGAAGAACAGAGGGAGGAGCAGGTGGGAGACACAAGAGAAGGGAGCCTGAGACAGGTAAAGGGAGAGAGGAATGTAACATGGGAAGTGATGTTGGAGCAGCAGGTGAGGAAAGCGGCACAAGACGTGTTTGGCATGGGAGGAGAGGACAGAAGGCAGACTAGAGAGTGTCTCTGGAGTACAGAAAGTGCTTTTACCTATAGGATAGATTTTAGCAGAACATTTTTTTTTTTTCTTTAAGGTAAAGAGAACTGAGAAATTAGATCTGCCCAGAAAAACATCAGCTAAGGATCATCTTTCCTGGGTATACGCCCTTCTTCATTTCCTGCTTGACTTAAAATTGATTTTCATTTGCTTTCCTAATACACAATGGGAGGTGTAATTTTTTTTATCTTTCTGGAATGTGTCTATTCCCAGACGCTACCAAAGGTCCACTGTATGTGTTCTGCATTCACACATGCAGTATACATCCATGTGACATGCTGTAGTGGCATACAGATACTGCTGAGGCAAAGGACTTACGTGTTACAGAGGTGAGAGACAAGACAAGTGTTTTTCTTCATCCTAATGAAGAACTGGGGTCCAGAGATGACAGATTACCTGACCAAGGTCACCCCAGAGGTCTGCAGCAGAGCTGAGATGTGAGTTGCAGGTTCTCATGCTGTTTTAACTCTCAGCTGACCCATCTTCAGGAAGTTGGCTGGGAACCGTACAGGCTTTATATACCTTACAGGCTATATACTTTAAATACTATACTTTGAAGAAACTCAGCTGAAGAAACATGCATTTTTAAACTGGGAAAGCATTTTTTTTTCTCTTCTCCTTTGCTGCATTTTAAGGTGTGCCAGATGTAACAGCCTTGGGCTTTTCAATCCAGTAGCCCGTGGACCATTCATGGAAAGGAAAACTGACAAAATGGCTTGAGCATCTCAGGGTGGTGAACAGTTGTAACCGAGACTACTGTGCTCAAAGCAAAGGCTTGAAGCATCTTTCTCGTAAATCCTGCTTTAAAACATTGTGTACTAATTTCTCACTAGCATGCGCCTTCTGCTGACTATCCAGAAAATAAAATACAGAAGCGCGACAGAATACAGAAGGGCTAAGCTATAGATTTATAAAACTGTTGCATTTTAAACCTCAATAGAGAGTTACATTTTCTTCTATTGTCTTAGAAAACATGTTTTTCCCTAATTGGTCAAAATGGGATTAGTAGCTGTGCAAGCTGTGCATGTGTAAGGCCTTCTGGGAGCTTACAAAATGCAGATATTTTCATGCACATCATTGGTTGAGCCCCCACTTGCGCAGCTTCTCTGCAATACAAACTAAGAGGGAGCTGGAGAAATATGAACACAAAAAGCATCCAGAGTCTTTTGTAGCTTCTGGGCAGTGGAGCCCATCCCTCCTGCTGCCTCCCATGCCACTGTACGGGGCCCCGGACCCCTTACATGAGCCCTTGCCATGGTCCTCCCCCACCCTCTATGGCTGCTTCTCAGGGTGGAAAAGATGTCAATCATAGGATCAGAGGACAAATCAGGTAGGAAGGGACCCCAGAAGGTCTCTGGTCCAATGCCTTGTCCAAAGCAGGGTCAGCTATGGGGTCAGACCAGGTTGTTCAGGGCTTTGTCCAGTTGGGTTTGGAAAACCTCCAGTGCCAGAGCCTGCACAGCCTCTCTGGGCAACATCTGCCACCACCCTGCTGTCCTCTTGGGGAAAAGGTTTCTCCTTACATCCAGTCTGAAACTTTAATTTCAATTTTTACCTGTTGTCTCTTGCTCTTCTGCTGTGCACCACTGTGAATAGCTTCGCTCCATCTTCTTGGTGACCTTCCCATGGGTCCTGTTGGGCTGCTGTTAGGTTCCTACCCCCAAGCCACCTCTCCCCCAGGCTGAACAAGTTCCTGTCCCCCAGTCTCTCCCCACAGGGCAAGTGCTCCAGGCCCCAGGCATCTTGATGGCCCTCCACCAAACTCACCCGTTTGTCCATGTCTGTCTGGTATTGTGGAGACCAAAACTGGATGCCAGGTTAGACCCCTGCAGTACCCCACTTTTACTGGCATCCATACAACCCATTAACCACCACCCACTAAGACTCATCATCTGACCAGTTTCTCACTTGTCCCAACCATAATGTTCTAGCTTGGATGCAAGAATATTGTGGGAGACAGCGTTGAAAGCCTTGCTAAAGTCAAGGCAAATGGTATCCCCTGCTCTCCCTTTGCCCACAAATCCAATTGCTTTATGACCAGGCAATCAGGTTGGTCAGACATGACCGGCCCTTGGTCAGGCATGACCATAGGGACTGTCACCTTCACCTCCTTCTCTGCTGCTGGGAGGGGGGTCATGAAACGCAGATGTCTTTTCCTGCTCTGAAGTGTCCCTCAGGTATAATGGATCTCTCAGTGCCCTGAAAGCCCCCTGGTCCTGCCTGCTTCTCCATCCTATGTGGGAATCTCTCCTGGGGGTGGCCAGAGGGTTGCAGAGCACGGGCTCATGGAGACATGGTTGCTCAAGGTGCATCAGCTAGTGCAGTTTTACAAAGCAGCCTGTACTCAGCAGGGGGAACAGAAGCTGACCAGCACCTTTTAAAACTGTATGATTTAAAACCTGTAACCACACAAACTTGAACGCACTGTCTCCTTTTTCCTAATCTAAGTGCGACCTGCATTTCCTCATGAGCTTCTTTTGGTCATGAGGAGATGTATCTGATGAGTTGCTCTTGTAATCTGACTGCTCATGTCAACTTGAAGATCAGGAGCTCTGAAAAGACTTGCTTAGAAATCTGGCTGGTTGAGACAATCCCTGCTGCCCCCTGTCCAGTGAAGACGATATCTTGAAATC